>NC_064931.1:283524762-284779762 GCF_023897955.1 Schistocerca gregaria | reverse complement strand
TATTTTTAAAAATTACAAGTAGGTTGTATTTGTAGTTACTGCCAATTTTTTATCATAGTCAATCAAAATCTATAATTTTTAACCATTTATGAGAAAGTGAGGAAGCCCCTAATATCACATGCTACTAGGAAAAAATGCTACTAAATGCTATGAACAAAACTGACTGAAAATAATCAGCTAAGTTTAAGATTTAACTGAATGTGAAAATGGTTGAAAATCAGCTAAATTATAAATTTAACCAAGTATGAAGATTATTAGAACATGTTAATTACAAATCTTGTGCATAAGGATTTTAAATATACACTTAAGAAATACAAACCTAATAAAAAATTCTCACTTTTTCATTTTTCAAAATTCTAATGTTCAAATACTCACAACCTAGATAAGAACTCCAGTTTTTTTATTTCTAAAAAATCCACTCAACTTTTTATCCTTAAATTAGCTTCCCAAATCAATTATTCAAATATCTACAACCTTTACAAAAAATAATGATAGATAATGATGAAATGAATTACAATTTGTGTGATGGCTGGGACTTGAACTCGGGCCTAATTTCATTTTTTAAAATCTAGTAATCCTCTATCTTATAAATTATCTCCAGAAATGTAGTATACAAATAACCATATCCTGCATAAAAATTGTTGTAGATAATGGCAGAAGATGAAGAAATGAACTAAAATTTGTTCCACAGTTAGGAGACAATCCCAGCTATTGCAAGGGATGAATTTAAATTGGACTAAAGTATTTGTATTGAAAAACCAAAACAATAAGTTTAAAAGTAATAAGCACAGGAATTATTTTAAGCAATCTATAAATACCGAATTTTTGAGAAGTTTAAAATATAACTATGGTATTGTTTCTTTTAAATGGCTTCATGGAGAAGAATTATGTAAATCTGAATATAATTATCAGGGAACTGATACAGATATTTGAGTAGAAAGTGCAAATCAACCTATCTCTTGTCTATGACTGTAAAGAAATAGCAAAGTATCAACTTTATGAATATTGCTATTATAATTTATCATTAAATCATTTATCAAAAATATTAAAACTGTACAGTTTACCAATAAAAAATTTACCAAAAGTATCACAAAATTGTATTCATGCATATATATCATTTTCAATAAGTTCTTATTCAATAACCAAAGAACATAAGTATGAAACATAAAAATTTTATAAAGACAAAATTTCGCATATTATATAAAAATTCTCATAGAGTATTCTATACTGAGCAACATAAGTTAAATTCTTTTTTGTATAAAAATCACATTAGCTAAAGTATCTTTAAGAATTCTTTCATTGAAAGTAGCACATAATTTCAAGTGGTTTTTGTGTTGTTATATTATTTTCTCTTTGGGTCATATTATAAATAGGGTAATTTGCGATAAAATTATATGGATTTATATCACTATCTTCTATTAATTGTGTTACATGTTTAAAATCACAAAATGGCTCATAGGATTATAAAAAGTTATTTGTTGAGTGTAGATTTCACATCTCTCGCGAGAAAATTTCATTAATTCCTTTTTAAATAAATATTTTGTAATTTGACATTATGAAATAATGTAGAATCAACCAACTACTTATTTTTTCTATTTGTTAGGATAACAACAAAAATAAAAAAGGTATATCAAATCCTGCTGAATTATAGCTTCATTATAATTAACCCATCTCAGTATAGAATCTTCAGCACTTGAAGTGATGTAAAAATTATAGCTAAATCTCACTGCCAAATTACTTCTTTATAATCTTTAAAAATCCTCCTAATATTTCTGAAACTTCATTATTTTACCTCTTATTTTACTGTCATTAAGTACATATCTTTCTATATAAATTTTATCTGAAAGAGACTAACTTACGTTTAATGAAACTTCTGAAGAAGTAAAGAATTTTTATTAGATTTTCCACCATATGTAGAGAATCTGAACCATCATCCTGAATTATTTTAGGATTCATATACACTCCTGGAAATTGAAATAAGAACACCATGAATTCATTGTCCCAGGAAGGGGAAACTTTATTGACACATTACTGGGGTCAGATACATCACATGATCACACTGACAGAACCACAGGCACATAGACACAGGCAACAGAGCATGCACAATGTCGGCACTAGTACAGTGTATATCCACCTTTCGTAGCAATGCAGGCTGCTATTCTCCCATGGAGACGATCGTAGAGATGCTGGATGTAGTCCTGTGGAACGGCTTCAGTGTCCCCTCGACGATCACCAGAGGTGTACGGCCAGTGTAGGAGATCGCTCCCCACATCATGATGCCGGGTGTTGGCCCTGTGTGCCTCGGTCGTATGCAGGCCTGATTGTGGCGCTCACCTGAACGGCGCCAAACACGCATACGACCACCATTGGCACCAAGGCAGAAGCGACTCTCATCGCTGTAGACGACACGTCTCCATTCGTCCCTCCATTCACGCCTGTCGCGACACCACTGGAGGTGGGCTGCACGATGTTGGGGCGTGAGCGGAAGACGGCCTAACGGTGTGCGGGACCGTAGCCCAGCTTCACGGAGACGGTTGCGAATGGTCCTCGCCGATACCCCAGGAGCAACAGTGTCCCAAATTTGCTGGGAAGTGGCGGTGCGGTCCCCTACGGCCCTGCGTAGGATCCTACGGTCTTGGCGTGCATCCGTGCGTCGCTGCGGTCCGGTCCCAGGTCGACGGGCACGTGCACCTTCCGCCGACCACTGGCGACAACATCGATGTACTGTGGAGACCTCACGCCCCACGTGTTGAGCAATTCGGCGGTATGTCCACCCGGCCTCCCGCATGCCCACTATACGCCCCCGCTCAAAGTCCGTCAACTGCACATACGGTTCACGTCCAAGCTGTCGCGGCATGCTACCAGTGTTAAAGACTGCGAGGGAGCTCCGTATGCCACGGCAAACTGGCTGACACTGACGGCGGCGGTGCACAAATGCTGCGCAGCTAGCGCCATTCGACGGCCAACACCGAGGTTCCTGGTGTGTCCGCTATGCCGTGCGTGTGATCATTGCTTGTAGAGCCCTCTCGCAGTGTCCGGAGCAAGTATGGTGGGTCTGACACACCGGTGTCAATGTGTTCTTTTTTCCATTTCCAGAAGTGTATAATCCAGTATTATTTTGATGAAACCAGCCATCGCCAATATTTACATTAATTTCAATACTTATTACAAAAAATTTAATAATTCATCTTTTCACTTTTCTCATTGACTGGAAAAGTATAAAATTTATAGTTGTCAATCTTGTTCGTTTATAAACACTAAAATTGATGGAGATAAAAAATTTTAATTTACTTCTGAAAATTAAAATTTTTTCAGTTCATTTCTAAATTAACTGCTACATCAGCAACATTAAATTCTACCAAGTTCTTATTTCCATCAATAATATTTACCTCTAAATCCTGAATTCTTATATCACAAATTGGATACCTTGTGTCATAAATTATAGGAGCAATAAATTCTAAATTAGGTTTAAAAGAACAAAGAATGTTAGTTTCCGTTTAAAAGAACAAAGAATGTTAGTTTCCTGCTGAAAATATTTATCTTTTTCTAGAAAGAGCTCATCAGTTAATTTAAAATTTACATTTATTAGTTCAAATGGTACAATTATTAGCAACCGTTTTTTCTTAGCTTCAGTAGGTTCACAACTTCTCCAACACCATCTTTACTGCCTGTATGTAGAGTAGAGCATATAAAAGTGGGCTGGCGGAGTGGATACAATTGGACTTAGTTTGTCTGCATATAACCATACCCTATGACGTGCACATCATGTATACGCCCACCATGTCATCAACACTGATCAGAGTGTAATGTGGGCCATGGCATTGTCAGTGATGCAATGCAAAGGGGATGATGGTACTCACAGCAGGCTAGTGGATGTCCTTTGTGGAAAGTTATGAAAAATATGTGGTCAGTTGTTTGCTGAGACGTTTAATGGTCTCAAACTGCCATGAAACACTGTTAAACAATGGTGTCATACAGGATCTGTCTTCTACCGGTAAAAAAAAAATTTGCAACATGCCCACACCATAAATGTGCAGTTCACCAGAAAATGCTTCAGAGTACTACTAAATGAATCTAATGCCTGTCTCAGGAGACTGACATGCAGGTGAATACTCAACCTGAACCTGTACATGCATCCCTATCAAGGCTCTGTTGTTGACACATTAACACCAGCAAATGCTCCTCAGTGTTTCCAGTTTTGTAAGTGCTTGTTTACTGAGATAACTGTAAATCACTTTGAGATGGATCTGTTCGTTATGTCTGATGACACCTCTCACTGGTTATGTCACCCACAGAATCAAAGGTTTTGGGCAGCAGAAAATCAATGTAACTTCCAGGAATCACCACTGCATGATCAGAAAGTTGGGATTTCTTTTGCAGTGTCTACACACACATATTACCATTCCCTTCTTCTTTCATCAGATGCTAGCTTTAGTGTATTAGATTGCCAACATTCTGAAACTATATGTGGCAGCATTAATGGAGGAGGAAAAGACTTACAGCTACTTCCAACAGACTGGAACAACTGCCCATATAGCCAGAGGAGCCTTGGAAGACATTTACACATCTTCATACCTGACAGATGTTAGCAGAGGTCAGTCTGGTAGTCGCCATAGCTGGCCACCAAGGGCACCTGAACTGTCAATGTGTGATTACTTTATGTGTGGAGCCCTCAATTCTAAGATTTATTGCAACAATTCTGATAGTCTTCAAGAACTGCATCTCAATATTTGGAATGAGACTGCAGCAACTCCAGCAGTATAGCTTCGATCTCCCTTCAGAAACTTGCTGACCAGGGTCCAAAACTGCCAAGAGATGAATGGTGGCCACTTTCAACATCTTCTATAGCCAGGTTAGTACCGTATTTCCTTTCCCCTGTAGTGTTCTGTTATACAATGAAACTCTTTTCTCTGGGGCTTTTTAAATTTTTCCCACCCTGTATAATGTAACATCCTTCTAGGTAATAAATTTGTTTAAAAATTTATCTTCTTTAATATATCTATTAGGGTTGTTAGAATGAATAAATTATTCTAAATTTTCTAAACTGTATTGTCCAGTAGCAATTATTATCGTTTCTCCATTACAATCTTTGGTATTGAAAAAGTTGTTAAGAACATACTACTGCAACGTTTTCATAACTATCTCTCATAGGAAAAGATAATTTTTTTTTGAAAACTGGTGAATTGCTTTTTACCTTAAACAGGTGTCTAATTAATATTAATAAAAGTTATTTAATACTAATAAAAATAATTAATGAAATTAAAACTGACAGCAATCAAAAACTAACAGTTCCATAAAAGGAATTAGGGAATCAGCATGATTAAATTTTATTAAATTCTATTTGATGTTCCATAATAGGGCCAAATGGTAGTGGAAAACAACATTAATGGTTGATATTTATGTTTTAATTTCATGATAGTCACATTTACGTAAAATTAATCTTTTATATATTCATTATAAAAGTTAAGATTAACCAAAACATCAATAATTTGTGGTAATTATTTGAATAATGATTAATTTCGATTTATTACAACAGATACGACAAGAAAAATAAATGAATGTAAAATACAAAAACTAAAATTAAAAGTTTTTCATGGCACAAAATGTAAAACCTTGGAAAATATAAAAACTAAAAATTAAACAAAAAACTTGAAACCACCGAAAATATAAAGATCAATATTTTGTTATCTTTGCTAAATGCAACCGAAATATGACTCTCAAGTTGTTTAAAAAACTAAACGAATTTAAAAAATAAGGGAAGAATTAGAAGAAGAATTTAAAAATTGATGACACAATTTATGAGGAAATATGAGAAATATACAAAAGAAGATCAAACTATTATTGATGTAATAGAAAAAGTTAAAGCAGGAATTCACGGTTTAGGTTAGGATGTACTGAAAGCTAAAGAAGAAAGTAGAGAAATTAACAAACCAGTGGTTACATAAATATTTAGGAAAATTTGCTGGTATATTACCAATTGAAGAATATGATTATACATTACATGAATCAGAAATACAAGATTCATTGAATAGAAATTGAGAGGAAGTTAAAAATAAAAATTAACAAAATGTTAAAAAGTAAACATAAGTGAAAGAATTGTTGAATATATCAGCTATATAAGTATATCAAGTCATGGAATATTTTTAATTTGTTGGAAAACTACCAGTAAAATTTCACGGAAATAAATTACCAGTTGCTCTAAGGACACAAATGTATACAGTACCATTAATGTAACTTTTAACAAAAAACCAGACTATATTTGTATAAAATCATGATGTTATAATTTTTCAATTAAAATAATTATATTCTGAAAAGAATACAAATAAAATATTATCAAGTAGAAGTATTAAATATAATAATTTGATAAAATAAATTTTTGATATGTACATACCAAAATTAGCGGCAGATTTAATCTGAAATGTAGATCAAAAAACAGATTGAGGCAGCATAAAAAATGTACCAAAAAGTCAATGTACTAAATTTGGATGAATGATGTTAGCGATTTAATCAATAGGTTAGCTATTGTTCGATGAGAAGAATTAGGTGGAAAAGAATTATCATAATGAAAGTTCTGGTGAAACAAAAATGTTAACAAACCAATGTAATGATTTCATTATTAATAATCAACAGGTAAACCTTATTTAGATTTCTTAAAATTTACCTCATACATTCAGGAAATCAGAAAAATATGGTAAAGCTTTAATAAACACTTTACTTAGTAAATTAGCACTCGAATACATCTTTCTGGTTGTAATTACCGTGGTCAAGGAATAAAATTAGAACAAAGATTAGCTATAGGTCATCAAGCAATAAATAAATTACATGAAGCTTCTAAAAATCATGAAATGTTATAGAGAGCTAATAAACAATTGCAAAAAAGACATGAAGCAGATAAAGAACATAAAAGTCGCAAAAGGAATAATGTATTATCAAGATTCAATGATAGGAAAAAAATAAGTAGCAAAAACACTAACAGGAATAACATTTTTATAAAATAAACTTCATGAAATATAACAATTTTAAAAAAATTCAAAAATTTTCAAACAAGGTAATTTCAATATTTTCTTAAGTATCAAATTTTGTAATCAAAATTTCATTAATTTGTAAAATATCAAATTTTTCAATCAGAATCCATTTCATGATATCCTTATAAAAGTTTAATCTATATAAGCCAGTAATTTTACTATGGATATTTTTTGCTGATGAGTTACAAAAATAAACCTAAATCCATTAAAATTAAACTAAATTATGAACAGTAAAATACTAATAGTAATTTTTAACAGATAATAAAAAAGAAAGAGATAACTATTTTCGAGTGGAACAGAATGGGATATGACATAGTCGTACAAGGCAACCACCGTCATGCACCATGCAATTATGTATGCAAATGTAGGTTATATTTATTTATAATATGGCGACAACAGCAAATCTTATGAGATATACATACACTATTGGCCATTAAAATTGCTACACCACGAAGATGACGTGCTACAGATTCGAAATTTAACCGACAGGAAGAAGATGCTGTCATATGCAAATGATTAGCTTTTCAGAGCATTCACATAAGGTTGGCGCCGGTACCGACACCTACAATGTGCTGACATGAGGAATGTTTCCAACCGATTTCTCACACGCAAACAGCTTCTGACCGGCTTTGCCTGGTGAAACGTTGTTGTGGTGTCTCGTGTAAGGAGGAGAAATGCGTACCATCACGTTTCCGACTTAAAGTCTGATTGTAGCCTATCGCGATTGCGGTATATCGTATCGCGACGTTGCTGCTCGCGTTTGTCGAGATGCAATGACTGTTAGCAGAATATGGAATCGGTGGGGTGAGGAGGGTAATACGGAACGCCGTGCTGGATCCCAACGGCCTCGTATCACTAGCAGTTAAGGATGACAGGCATCTTATCCGTATGGCAGTAACGGATCGTGCAGCCACGTCTCGATCCCTGAGCTAACATACAGGTACGTTTGCAAGACAACCACCATCTGCACGAACAGGTCGACGACGTTTGCAGCAGGATGGACTATCATCTCGAAGACCATGGCTTCGGTTACCCTTGACATTGCTTCACAGACACCCGAGGGCCTGCGATAGTGTACTCAACGACGGATCTGGGTGCACGAATTTGCAAAACGTCATTTTTTCGGATGAATTAAGGTTCTGTTTAGAAAATCATGAAGGTCGCATCCGTGTTTCACGACATCGCGGTGAACGCGCATTGGAAGCGTGTATTCGTCATCGCCATACTGGCGTATCACCCAGCGTAATGGTATAGGGTGCCATTGGTTACACGTCTCGGTCACCTCTTGTTCGCATTGACGGCACTTTGAACAGTGGACGTTACATTTCAGATGTGTTACGACCAGTAGCTCTACCATTCACTCGATCCCTGCGAAGCCCTATATTTCAGCAGGATAATGCACGACCGCATGTTGCAGGTCCTGTACGGGCTTTTCTGGATACAGAAAATGTTCGGCTGCTGCCCTGGCCAGCTCATTCTCCAGACCTCCCACCAATTGAAAACGTCTGCTCAATGGTGGCCGAGCAACTGGCTCGTCAAAATACGCCAGTCACTACTCGTGATGAACTGTGGTATCGTGTTGAAGCTGCATGGGCAGCTGTACCTGTACACGCTATCCAAGCTCTGTTTGACTCAATGCCCAGGTGTATCAAGGCCTTTATTGCGGCCAGAGGTGTTTGCTCTGGGTACTGATTTCTCAGGATCTAAGCACCCAAATTGCGTGAAAATGTAATCACATGTCAGTTCTAGTATAATATATTTGTCCAATGAATACCCGTTTATCATTTGCATTTCTTCTAGGTGTAGCAATTTTAATGGCCAGTAGTGTAGTTCACAATTACGCATTTAAGGATGTACACCCAAAGCTAATACGTTCGAATTCTGAAAATTAATAATTTAATAATACTAACAAGGAGAACTTTTAAACTATGAAATTAACACTGTTAATTAAAGTATTTCGAAAGAAGCTTTGTTTTTAAAGCAAATTTTGTTGCCAGTGAACAGAGCAGGCTTAGTGTGGTCTTCATTAAACCTGTTGCAGTTGGAATGGACATTTTCGTTATTCCATTCTTTACGACTTCCACTATGGATATATGTTTTAAAAAACTCCGCCTAATCGTGTAAAACCGGGCTACAAGGAGACAGATAGCCTCACATAGAATATTACAATTATAAATCTCTACGTGAATATCAGGAATGATGTGCATACGAAGTTCGATACTTCGGCAAATAACACAAACGATATTCCGCTCGTGAATAAAAAAAGTGGTTGGGTTAATGAAAGATGAACTGAATGGTGAACCTATTGCCGAATTTACTGGCTTACATCCAAAAAAGTGTGCTGTCGAGACCAAGTCTGGACGAACAGTGCACAGAGCACAAGGCATAAAACAGTTTTCCGGAAATAGTATGCCGTTTGTTATTCAGGCAAACCAGCGTGCTGTTTCGGTTATTACATAACGTAAACTTTCTTTGTCTTCACAGAACAACAAACATCATATACTTCCAGATAAAGTAAATAAAGTGGCCTGGGAGCACCACCACATCGAAAATCACGATTAACTGTGAATAACGTAAATTGTAGATTGTAATTTGCGATCCCTACCGTCTTTGTAACAACTTTGAATTCGATGTAGATTGTAGATTTTAATCTGAGTTGACTATCCCCTTTGCCTGTTGCAGTCCTGCCTACCTTAGATTAATCTGAGAAGGTACGAGGAATGGAAACCAGATATTCTCACACCAGACACGTCTCGATCCCGGAGTCAACAGATGAGGACGTTTGCAAGACAACAACCATCTTTACGAACAGTTCGACGACGTTTGCAGCAGCATGGTTCAAAAATGGTTCAAATGGCTCTGAGCACTATGGGACTCAACTGCTGTGGTCATTAGTCCCCTAGAACTTATAACTACTTAAACCTAACTAACCTAAGGACATCACACACATCCATGCCCGAGGCAGAATTCGAACCTGCGACCGTAGCAGTGGCACGGTTCCGAACTGCGCGCCTAGAACCGCGAGACCACCGCGGCCGGCTGCAGCAGCATGGACTATCAGCTCGGAGACCTATGGAGATGATCGATGTTTTTTTATACGTATGAGAAAGTTGAAAACATTAAATGTGATAACCAATTAATTGTGTGAAAAAATCTGTATTATCTTCAGGTATGTGTCCACAGCCTCGGGGTATCACCTAAACGATGGAACCGTTTTAACCAATAAAGGCTGTAAGTTTTATTCGTTTAATGCACCATGCATACAAATTACATTACTGGCCGGTTTCAGCCTTACGCCATTATCAAATGTATGCACTATATTAAGAAAAATACAGTATAAGGGTAAGACATAGTAGAGGATAGGATTAAGTTTGCGTACTTCAGCTGTTGTTTAAATTACTTACATGACACTGCTGATGTGTGTGTCACATTTAAAAATGTTTGTTCCATGTTGTGTGGGGCATACACGTTCCCACACATACACATAACGAAGGTTACAGAATTGGTCTTTCACATACCAATCAGCTAACGAGCACAACTTATTAACAGGTAGCTCAATAGCCCTTGCACTTTGGTTTAGCACCATACTGTGTACTTTTCCGCACACATACACACAGTGACCTGAAAGAAGTCATGGGATAGCGATATGAACATATACACATGACGGTTGTATCGTGTACACAAGGTATGAAAGGGCAGTACATTGGCGAAACTGTCATTTGTACTCAGGTGATTTACATGGAAAGGCTTCCGACGTTATTATGACCCCAAGTCAGGAATTAACAGAATAATATTTTCACTCTGCAGCGGAGTGTGTGCTAATAAGAAACTTCCTGGCAGATTAGAACTGTGTGCCACACCGAAACTCGAACTCGAGACTTTTGCCTTTCACGGGCAAGTGCTCTACGAATCGAGCTACCCAAGCCCTGTCCTCACAGCTCTACTTGTGCTATTACCTCGTTTTCCTCCCTCCGAACTTCACAGAAGCTCTGCTGCGAACCTTGCAGAGCTATCACTTAACCGCGAAAGGCAAAGGTCCCGATTAGAGTCTCGGTCTGGCACATGTTTTAATCTGCCAGGAAATTTCAAGAATTAACAGACTTTGGACGTGGAATGGTAGTTGAGCTAGACACATGGATAATCTATTTTGGAAATCATAAGGGAATTCAATATTCTGAGATCCAGTGTCAAGAATGTGCCGAGGATGCTAAATTTCAGGCAGTATCTCTCACCACAGACAACAGAGTGTCTGAAGTCCTTCACTTAATGACCGAGAGCATCGGCGTTTCGTAGAGTTGTCATTCATTGCTAATAGACAAGCAATCAATGTGGGACGTACGACGAACATATTCGTTAGGACAGTGCGGCGAAATTTTTGCGTTGATGGGCTATAGCGGCAGACGATCGACGCGAGTGCCCTTGCTAACAGCACGACATCGCCTGCAGCGCCTCCTCTTAATCGTGACCATATCATTTGGACCCTAGACCACCGGAAAACCGTCGGCTTGTCAGATGAGTCCAGGTTTCAGTTGGTAACAGCTGATAGTTGAGTTCGAGTGTGGCGTAAACCCCACGAAGCTGTGAGCCCAAGTTGTCAACAAGGCACTGTGCAAGCTGGTGGTGGCTCCATAATGGTGTGGGCTGTGTTTACAAAGGATGGACTGGATCCTATGGTCCAGATGAACCGATCATTGACTGGAAATGGCATGTTCGTCTTCTTGGAGACCCTTTGCAGCCATTCATGGACTTCATGTTCCCAAACTACAATGGAGTTTTTATGAAGGGCAATGCTGTATGTCAGGGGGCCACAATTATTCGTGATGGGTTTGAAGAACATTCTGGACATTTCGAGCGAATAATTTAGCCATCAAGATCGCTCTTCATGAATACCATCGAACATTTATGGTACATAATCGGGAGGTACGTTTGTGCTCTAACCCCTCACGTGCATCACTTTCGCAATCATGGGCGGATATGGAGGCAGTATGGCTCAATATTTCTGCAAGGAACTTCCTACGACTTGTTGAATCCATATCACGTCGAGATACTTCACTACTCCGGGAGAAACGAGGTCCGACACGATATTAAGTCGTATGTTATTACTTTTGTCACATTAGTGTACCTGTAACTTTTATAAATGGTGGGAAATATGCTTCAACCAAAGAGCATGCTAAGAACTATCATTTTACGGAGACAAAGTTGTCGCCAGAGGGAGCTGTACTCATGTGGTCACACTCTTGCGTTCATGTCATTAATTCTTATTAAATTTCTTACATGATGGCAGTTCTTATAATTATTATCGGCATAATTAAACTTCCGTTATTGGTGCAATGGTGTTATGTGGTATTATTACATTGGTCAAGTGCAGAGATTGCTTTAAATTTTACTTTAGTCAAACGGGGAGAAATTTGAGCACGCTGGTTAAGGAACACGTCAGACAGAGTGAAACTAATCCGTCCACCTTTAGCATGTATCTTAGTGAAAGCAACCACTCCGCATTAGACATAAACAAAACACAAAAAATTTTACACAGTAGATAAGGGAAAAACCATGGATATCTCGCAAGGGACTGACATATGAGAGCACCTCATAAAGCAGCCAATACAAGGGTTAAATGAGCAGACAGACTTGGGCGATAAAAGATTTTTTGACAGTTTTAACTGTATTTTACGAGCTCTGTGAATTACGTATCAAGAGTGACTAATCATATCGCCATGAAATCTAGTTGGTGGTTGCAGCGCGGTGACGAAAATCATTAATTTTAGTACAGTATTTTTTGGAAAACGAACCGGTGATACCACCTCAGTTCAAAATCGGAAAGGTGCTTATTTTTGTACACCAACAACGACTGTAGTTGGGTTGTTTTGGGAAGGAGACCAAACAGCGACGACTGTAGTACTTGTGTAGTACTTGATAGTATTGTAAACCATTTTAATAATATTGACAATAATCTTATAAGTTCACAAATCGATGTGACATGGGACTGTGATCAAATGTAAGGGCCGTTTCAGTACAGTTGCGAGGGACAGAAATGTTGCGCCACATTATGTTTTGTGTAATGACAACAAACATAGAAGTTATTTTCAGCAATGGCATATAAAACTGAAGCTATTTTTACAAATATATAATAACATCACGTAGCACAAATTCAGCAATAAAGGAAGCTTAATTATGCCGATAATAATTATAAGAATTGTCAAAGTCCACCAAATAAGAAGTTTAATAAGAATTAACGACATGTATGTAATCACATGCCTGCAGCTCTCTCTAGTGGTAACTTTGCCTCTGCAAAATCACAGGTCTCAGAAGGCTCTTTGGCTCATGCATGTTTCCCTTGATTTGTAACAGTTACATGTACGTATGAGTGTGGAACAGTACACAGTATGCTGCTAATCGAATGTGCAATGGCTAGAAAGCTACCAGTTAGCATGGTTTCTGCCTACATCACTTGTTTTGAAAGTTGTTCTTGTAAGCTGACTGCTGGGTACAAGACCATATCTACAACATTCGACATGGCACAGACTCAACATCCATAGTCGTTCCGCCGCCCAGTTACGGCGGTGGCATCGGTTTCTCTCCACCCTTCAAGGCGACCTCATCCCAATCCCCCATCCCCCAGCCCCCAGCACACCTGTCCCGAATCCAACTCAACTACCGATGTTATTCTTTCCTCCCCCAAACTCCTTGGCCGCATAACGGTGGGTGTCCTGGAGCCTACTGGTAGCGACCATCTCCCTGTCCTCCTCACCGTTTCAGGCGGTCGTCGCCCCCACGCCGACCCTCGTAATGACCCTCCCCCTAAGTACGTCCATGACTATTCCTGTGCCAACTGGAATGCCTACCGGGATACCCTCTCCACCCAGGTCGATAGCCACCTCTTCATCTACCACCACCATGACGATGTAACCCATGCCGCTGCCTTTCCCCAACAGACCTTGTCTGAGGCCGTGGAGGCCCACGTCCCTACTTTCGCCGTCCACACCCACCGTCCTACCTTACCCCCACAGGCCGTCCTCCTCCTACGTGAATCCCGCCGTCTCTACCGTGCCTTCCTCGACACGCATGACTACGACACACTACGACGCCACCGGCAACTCCAGAGACATATTCGTAATTTGCTCACGGCTAAGAAACGCCGGGACTGGCGACAGACATGCACCCATTTAAATGCTACCCTACTTATAAACTCGTCCAAGTTCTGGTCAGCCATCCGTCGCCTTACTGGAACTAAACCCTCCCCCTACTATCCTCTTCTCCATGATGATCATCCTTTCCCTGACACCCTTAGTAAGGCCAATCACTTTGCCTCCTACCTCTCCAATGTGTTTTCCATCCCCAATGATCCCCAGTTCGATTACTCCCTTTCCCCGGATGTCCGCGATCGAACTGACACCTCTGTCAGTTTGCAGCACTTGGACAACATTGCACACACGGAACTCAATGCCCCTATCAATACCCAGGGTCTCATTGCTACACTCCGCACCAAACCCAACACCGCTCCTGGTCACGATCGTGTCACCTACCGTCACCTTCGTGAAGCTCCTGTCTCTTTCCTCTCCACCCTGGCCAGGCTCTACAATGTAGTCCTGTCCACCGGTTACTACCCCGACCTGTGGAAAACCTCCCATATCCTGATGTTCCTTAAACCTGGCAAACCGCCGTCCGCCGTCTCCTTCTACCGTCCCATCAGCCTTACCTCGGTCTTCAGCAAGGTCCTGGAATCTATCTTCACCCGATGCATCCACCAGCATCTCCGCCAGCACCGCCTCCTTCCCATTACCCAGTGTAGCTTTCGGCCGTCCTTCTCTTCTGACGAGCTTCTCCTTCACCTCATTCATCTCCTTTCCGACCAGCTTAATTCCCGTCGCTCGGCAATCTTCCTCTACCTGGACCTCGAACGTGCTTATGACTGCGTATGGCATTCCGGTCTCCTCTTCAAGCTCCAAACCTTCGCCCTTCCCATTAACTACGTCATTCTGATCGGCTCCTTTGTCTCCCACCGTCCTTCCTACGTCACCATCCATAACACAGATTCCTACACATTTTTTCCCTCTGCTGGTGTGCCCCAAGGCTCCGTCCTCTCCCCCCTTCTGTACGTCTTATATACGGCGTACATGTCGCCGCCATCACCCCCCGTCCACCTTCTCCAGTTTGCCGGTGACACCGCCTTCCTTGACCTTGCCCCCACCCTGCAGCGCTCCCAAGCCCTTCTCCAATCCCATCTTGACCGGTTCACCGCTTGGTGCAACCAGTGGTTGCTCAAGGTCAATCCCTCCAAAACCCAGGCGATCATTGTAGGCAAAACCACTGCTTCCTTCCGCCTCCTTGATTTCTATTTCACCATCTATGGCCGTCCTATCGCCCTCACCCCCACCCTTAAGTACCTTGGCGTCACCCACGACCGTCGCCTCTCCTGGACCCCCCATCTCCAGACAATCCAAGCCAAGGCACACTCCCGTCTTCTCAAGCTCCTTTCCGGCCGTATGTGGGGTCTGAACCCCTCCACCATACTCCACACCTATAACTCCCTCATCCACCCTGTTCCCTCACTTCCTATTTTTCCTTGAAAGGATACGGATCCTGTACACCTCCCGCAAACTCGATCCTCCTCACCTGCTTGTCTCGCCCATCCCCTCCCACCCCCACCCACTGCCGCGCCTGTATTCCCACGTCCCACCCGGTCTCCATCTCTCCACCCTCCTTACCCTCTCCCAAGGTGTCTTCCGCCAGCTCCCTCTCCCTGATGATGCCCTCCTCCCCTCCATCCACTCCTCCTACCCTCATTGATCCTCCCTCCCTCTTCCTGTGTTTGCTCCTTTGGGCACCCTCCCTCCCTTCTCTCCCTCTTCCCTTCCTCCTCCATTTCTCCCCACTCCTCACCCAGGCTTCCCCTCCCCTGTCCCTCTACTCCTCCCCCCATCTCCTCACTCACTGGCATCTTTGTTCTCTCCTCTCCCCCACCTCACCCTACTTCCCCTGTTGGCACGTCCCCGGACTTGCACACCCTAAGTGGACATTCGCGCGCCGGAGATCATCGCCATCAGTGTCTCTTGTGTGCCGAGTTGTTTAGTGTTCAGTGATCAGCGTCGCACTCCATCGTTCACCTGTGCCATCGCCATCTTCGGTGTTTGTGCGTCGTGTCAACGGTTTGTAGTGTGGTTTATCGTCGAGAGTGAACGGCTCTGTGTTTGTCCTTATGTGTCTACTGTTTTATCACCCACCATTATGTCACTTATGTGTATTCTTTCTGTTGTTTATTGATCGATTCTATGGCTGAAGAGCGGCGTACCATGCTGCTGACAGCCTGCCTGTTTGTACGGGTTTGAACATAAAAATAAAGAAAAAAATGTGCACAGAAGGAGGAACAGCAGGCTCTGCTTAACCTGCATCGAATATGCATGGAATGCATGTGTGTCCCGACTGTGTGTCTCCACATAACATGAAACAAACATTTTTAAATGTGACACACATATCGCCAGTATCATGCAAGTAATTTAAACAACAGCTGTAATATGCAGGTCTAATGTTATACACTAATACATCTTACCTATTTACTCAATTTACTGTACTTCAGTTATTATAGTTCATGCGTTTATAATGTCCTAAGGTCGAAATAGGTCGAAATGGGCCATTAATGTAATTTATATGCACTGTGTGTTAAAGGAATAAATGTGACAGCCGATCAAAGTTAAAATAGTTCCATCAAACCTGTAATACATACATTTTATTTATTTTATCTGTTACTTCCTTCAGTTTATTAGTAGACTGACATTAGTGTGAGAAATTGTAATGTTGAGCAGTTGGTGGAGATGTAGCAAACGTTTACTCATATTGTAACAAGCTACTGCTTACAATAGATGGTACTCTAGAAGGTGTCAAAGATAAACTAAAATGTGTATGATAGCATAAAAAGTGAGTGTTTCGTTATAACAAACTAGTTGGAGGGATCCTAGAGTATTTTTGTAGTTTCAAAATGTAAAAGACATTAAATGTGTGTAAAAAAGTAAAAAATGTTGGATGTAAAAAAAATTTTACAATTTAAAGTCTGAATTTTTCTCGGTCAATGTGCAGAGTCATCCAAGTCTAATATCAACTGAGTGTAATATTTTTCATTATAAATTTCTTGTCTAGACTACTCATTATTTGAGTTTTTATGTTCTTTTTCAGTTCCTCTGTAATTCACTGATGAGGAGATAGTACAGTATTTTACATAAACATTAGAGAGATAGAGAGATGACATTTATTGCTAAGACGGTATAATATTTAAGTAAGAAAACAAATAATACATAAAGGCGACAAAATTTATTGATGAACCTACAGTATTTGACATAAAAATTTTTGCATGTGCGTGTTCTTATGCAATTCAGAGGCAAATATGTTACATAAATATCTTTAACTGAAATAATGCATATATCTGATCTGGGCATAGGTGTGTGTGTGTGTGTGTTCAAGAGTGTGAGTTAACACTATTATAATTTTTTACTCCATATTGTCGGTCTTTGTGGCATTTTAATGCATAATTTTTATACTGTGCTGAGACTGACTGAAGGGGAGATGTAAGGGGAGAAGAAGGGAGTAAGGAGAGAAAGGGGTTAGCTTGTCACATGGTGCTGATTACGTCACAGATAAACAGAGTGCATGACATGTGATGTTATGTGTTTGCTCTTGACATGTTGGCAACCCGCATGATCGATTGCACTAGACGTCATTGATATTGGAGCATTAAATACCGCTTTTAAGTCCAAAGTGGCTGCCATCATGGATTGTGACGGCATTGCCCCTGCATCTAGGCAACCCGCAAATATTGGAAAACGCGCTCTTACCAGATACTGAAGTCAGGACCTCTACATCCGAACACAGGGTTGACGGGTGCACTGGAACATACATGGCTCTATTCCTATTGCCTATTGCAGACCTGTAAATGGCTAGCGTGTAGCCATATATTGATATTCGCTAATTAGCAAAAACATTATGACTACGTATTAAATAGCGTCTTGGTCCGCCTTTGGAACACAATGCAACAGTATTTGTGCATGGTATGGATTTGGTAAGTCCTTGATAGATTTCCGAAGGCATGTGGGACCAAATCCCTACGCACAGCTCACGCGGTTCCTGTAGCTTATGGGCAGTAGGTTTGCAGATGCAAGCGCGAGCTAGGCGGCGCGTTGGTTAACAAAGTAGGCTCGCATTCGGGAGGACGATGGCCCGAAATCCCACCCAGCCATCCAGATTCAGGGTTTTTCTAATTTCCCTAAATCGCTCCAGACAAATGCCAGGATGGTTTCTCTGAAAGAGCACAGCTGCCTTCCCTCCTATCCCTGAAACAATCTGAGCTTGTGCTCCGTGTCCAATGACCTTGATGTCGATTGGATGCTAAACCCTGATGTTCCTTTTTTGCGGGCACAGAGCTGACACTCGATATAGTTCCAGATGTGTTCTGTCATGTTCATATCAGGTGAATCTGGTGGCCAAAACATCAACGTGAGTTTTCAAGCACGCTCCTCAAAGCACTATAAACGATTTTGGCCCTGCCACATACACAGTTAATCTGGAAAATTCCATCACTGTGGAGGAAGGTATCACGAATGAAGGGATGCAGTTGCTCCGCTATAATATTACTAAAGTCCACAGCTGACATGGTGCCTTCGATTGCCATCACAGGTTGCATGGAACGTCCGCCGTAGTATAATACTGTCCCCACTGGACAACGTTTGTGGCGCATTGTACGTATCGAGTAGCTCTTCACCTGGTTGACATTGAATCCAGATACAATCATAGACCTGATTTGACAAGAAACTTGATTCATCCGACCAAGCAGCTCGTTTCCGTTGATCCACTGTCCATTCTTAGATGACCATGTGCTTCCTGCAATCGGAACTGACAACGTCTTTGGTTCCAACACTGGAACCTGTGGGAGTTCATGTTCAACAATATGTCCTGAATGTTTCGCTCGAAACACTTGTGTCTTCACCAGCATTGTACTCTGTGGTCAGATCTGCCACAGATTGCCATCGATCCTATTGTTTCTCTTTCACTCTCAACCCTGACTGGGAAGGGTGGGCAGCTTCTCTTGCTCTGTTTAACTATAGGATATTACACAAATTTTAGTTTAGGGCAGTTTCATTTTATAATACAATTTCAATATATGTTTTTTCCTTTATGCACACTTAAAAATTCATAAACATAAACTTCTCTCATTTTGTTGTTAAAAGTGGTTATGACCTAAGTATTTATAAATCTCATTGCTTTGCGCATGGACTCTTTATTACATTTTACATACAGGGTGTTACAAAACGGTGTGGCCAAACTTTCAGGTAACATTCCTCACACACAAATAAAGAAAAGATTTTATGTGGCCATGTGTTCGGAAACGCTTAATTTCCATGTTAGAGCTCATTTTAGTTTCGTCAGTATGTACGTACTTCCTCGATTCACCGCCAGTTGGCCCAATTGAAGGAAGGTAATGTTGACTTCGTGCTTGGGTTGATATGCGACTCATTGCTCTACAGTACTAGCATCAACCACATCAGTACGTAGCATCAACAGGTTAGTGTTCATCACGAACGTGGTTTTGCAGTCAGTGCAATGTTTACAAATGCGGTGTTGGCAGATGCCCATTTGATGTATGGATAAGAACGGGGCAATAGCCGTGGCGCGGTAGATTTGTATCGAGACAGATTTCCAGAACGAAGGTGTCCCGACAGGAAGACGTTCGAAGCAATTGATCGGCGTCTTAGGGATCACGGAACATTCCAGCCTATGACTCGCGACTGGGGAAGACCTAGAACGACGAGGACACCTACAATGGACGAGGCAATTCTTCGTGCAGTTGACGATAACCCTAATACGAGCGACAGAGAAGTTGCTGCTGTACAAGGTTACGTTGACCACGTCACTGTATGGAGAGTGCTACGGGAGAACCAGTTGTTTCCGTACCATGTACAGTGTGTGCAGGCACTATCAGCAGCTGATTGACCTCCACGGGTACACTTCTACGAATGGTTCATCCAACAATGTGTCAATCCTCATTTCAGTGCAAATGTTCTCTTTACGGATGAGGCTTCATTCCAACGTGATCAAATGGTAAATTTTCACAATCAACATGACGCCTGTAGCGACTTTATTGAAATACAAAACCCGAACAACTCTTTTCTGGAAAAATTCATCACTGTTGACGAGAATTGGTGTTATCAATAAGAACCTACCACAAAAGAATAAAGTGCAGAGATTCACACGAAGGGTCAATGCCTTGACGACATCACCGACATTTAAGCAAATGTGACATGCGAGCTGAACGTCACAAAGGATAACTTTTTTGACATATTTACACTACTGTGTGACCATTGTGTGTGTTGTACTGAAGTTGGAGGAGACTATCTAGACACCTGAAGCCTTAAAAGCCCCGTATTAATGTTTCTCATTTTTTTATTAATCCAGTACCAAGACGTTTTGGACTGATGGGGTATACTGTCTTATTCTGATTTACTGTTCTTCATTTAGATGTGGTGGGGTTTCTTCATTTTCTTTTAGAGCAAAAGTGGCAAGTGCTAGTTCTGTGAATATTTTTGTTGAGTTTAGGAACATTATTGAGTTTGGACATCCGTATTTAAGTTTTCTTGTTTTTATTGGTTTCATTGGTGTTTTATCTTCCAATGCTATTTTGGTGTAAGAGTATGCCATATCTCGCTCTCTGATTTACTAATCGTGTCTGGAGTGATGTAATTTTCATAGTCTCACATATTATACTTTCTCATTGAGCGTTCCATTTTTCATTTTCCTCAAACTGCGTAGTAGTCTTCTCTCCATTGAGTATATTTGGTTTGCCACTGTTGTCGTTATTCATCCTAGAGGGGAGGGGGAGGGGGGGGGGAATCACATACTACTAGTGGTCTTACATAGGTTTTCTATGTGTGCACCACTGTTTTTGTGTCACATCCATTGTCTCTCCCTTGTTCTTGCCTAATTAGTCATTGCGTTTTCCTTATCTCTTACGTATTTGTTTCTGACGTTTATATCATCTTAAGTGTTTGTCGAAGAACAGTCCCAGGTATCTTGCTGTGACAGTTATTTCGAGTATGGTGCCATATAGTGTGCGATTTACATCCCTTTCGTCTTAGTGTTCCTTCTTCTACTTTTTTTTTTTTTTTTTGTTTACCACCAGCGGCGTATGTTGGTCCCACACAATGCCACCCTAAAACATCAGGGAACGTCCAATTTATTTGCTGCACTCGCTGAGCAGCGTGTCTAAGGCGTTCAGCCAGACCGGGTTGCCTCCAAACACGCCTCCGACTATTGCCTGGTGGAAGGCACATGCGACACTCTTCGATGAAGAGAACGTAATGCCTATCACGAGCGGTCCGTTCGGCATGTTGCTGGACCCATCTGTACCGCGCTGCATGGTGTCGTGGTTGCAAAGATGGACCCAGCCATGGACGCCGGGAGTGTAGTTGCGCATCATGCAGCCTATTGCGCACAGTTTGAGTCATAACACGACGTCCTGTGGCTGCACGAAAAGCATTATTCAACATGGTGGCGTTGCCGTCAGGGTTCCTCCAAGCCATAATCCGTAGGTAGCGCTCATCCACTGCAGTAGTAGCCCTTGGGAGGCCTGAGCGAGGCATGTCACTGACAGTTGTTGTCTCTCTGTATCTCCTCCATGTCCGAACAACATCGCTTTGGTTCACTTCGAGACTCCTGGACACTTCCCTTGTTGAGAGCCCTTCCTGGCGGAAAATAACAATGTGGACGCGATCGAACAGCGGTATTGACCGTCTAGGCATGGTTGAAGAACAAACAACGCGAGCCGTATACATCGTTCCTGATGGAATGACTGGAACTGATCGGCTGTCGGACCCCATCTGTCTAATGGGAGCTGCTCATGCATGGCTTTTTACATCTTTGGGTGGTTTTAGTGACATCACTGAACAGTCAAAGTTTCTGTGATACAATATCCAAAGTCAACGTCTATCTTCAGAAGTTCTCGGAACCAGGGTGATGCAAAACGTTTTTTGATGTACAGGGTGAAGCGTAATTCACGCACTTGGGCTTCGCAGCGCGACTCCTCACATGCCAGCGATAAAAAATTTATGTCACAAAATTTCGCCCGGCGAGTACATCCGGCAGAAGGACGTTAAAGGGTGGCAATCTGGCAACACTGTAACAGCATGTATGGTAACTGTCTCTCGGAGCACAAATGAACAGCACTGTAAAGTTGGTGCAGTGGTAGAGTTTTGGGTTAGCATGCAGGAGATCGATGGTTCGAGCCTGGGTCGAGGCATGTGTATTCATTTTGGTACGGTAAGTGGCTTCTTAACCGTCAACAGCAAATACAGCGGATCCTCTAGAAAACATTTACACGTACATACTACAATCGTAGAAATGGAAGATTAATCAGCTTTGAAAGAAGCCCTTTCCACGTCGTGGGCGTGAATTTATTCGCACCACTTCATCTATTAATTGCGATACTTGTTTTCTTTGTTCCCTCCTCCACTGGTCCCACAGATTAGTACCAACTATTGTTCGTGCCTTGTTCAGGTCCTTTACATTTCGTTAGGGCCTACGTTACCAGCAGGACTAGCAATGTGCTTTGCGAATAATGTCCCAATTCGGTTACTGTTTGTACGTGTTATCACCATGGTCCCACTAATTATGCCTTGCAACACCGAGTCTGGTAACCGAATGCTGTTTAGTACGTATCTCAACGCAACAATATTATTATTTTTACTATTATTCTATCGATCGGATTGTGGAAACATCACGTCTGTTAGGGGAAACAGTGTAATTCGAAACCGAACATTTCACAATTAGCGGTATCGGGATGAATCATGCAGAACAATACCTGTCAGGGGTAATGGAAGTAGGGTGGAACAGTGCGCAGGACTGACAGCGTGTTTACACTGTATGCGCTGCCCATCAGACAGGGGCTAGTTGCGAACGGAGTACCGCGCCTGTGACAGACTCCATGTACAGTCGTCGGCAAAACGGGCGAGACCTCTCGCCTTTTCGTTATGCTGATCCACACAGATTTAAAGTCTGCTACACAACATTACAGGCAGGGCGACGAAGTGCTACCAACATAATATGCACATGCGTGAAATTCAAATACTATCCGAACTTTGTCAGACTGTTTTCAATCATGTGTAAGACTATATTAATGCTCATTAGTGTGTTAAACACAACACGTAAAAATAAGATATAAATGAAAGAAGAGACGCTATTAGTATGAACTGTACTAACAAAAATGAAGTTCAGCTTATCGAGATAACGTAACTGGTTTAGTAAGACAAAGTATTTCAGATCGTTACGAATTAGCAAAATATTATGCGCATCGGTCTGTGTCAACGTTCACACCAGTCATACTGCATTACTATTGCTGACTTACCATGGCCAGCCGGAGTTGCCGTGCGGTTCTAGGTGCTACAGTCTGGAAATACGCGACCGCTACGGTCGCAGATTAGAATCCTGCCTCGGGCATGGATGTGTGTGATGTCCTTATGTTAGTTATGTTTAAGTAGTTCTAATTTCTAGGGGACTGATAACCTCAGAAGTTAAGTCCCATAGTGCTCAGAGCCATTTTTTGCCCTACCATGAAAGGGTGCAAATTTAGCAATGCGTGCAGATTCATAACGAAATTCAGTTAAAAATCATACAGTGCCACACTTAAGTCAATTCAATTATTGACAGAAAAAGTAGGCAGCAACAAGTATAAAATTCTACAAGAGTTTCATATTGACATCCACAGGGCGCAGGTACAGAATAAAGGTAGCAATAAAGTGTATTGGGGGCGCGAGAATTTCTTAAAATTGCTTTACTGATAGTCTACCTGCCTCCATCGAGATTAGAACCGAAAACAAACCAGACCTTCCTTGCAGTAGCAAACACCTTTTACTACGCTAGCAGACAACCCAGGTTCGAATCCTACATCGGGCATGGATGTGTGTAATGTACTTAGGTTAGTTAGGTTTAATTAGTTCTAAGTTCTAGGCGACTGATGACCTCAGAAGTTAAGTCGCATACTGCTCAGAGCCGTTTGAACCAGACAACCCAGGCAAACAGCCCTCTATTATTACCCCAGACATGAATAAGCCGGCAATTTCGCAATGAAAATGGCAAAATGATCTGCAGTTTCTGTTGCATAGAGCTTTCTGGGCTGAAAAACATGAATTTTCTAACTTTATGTCATCGTTTATATGACAGTTATTCGGGATGTTTATCGAAATAACAAAATACTGTTATTAGCGAATAAATTAGGTAGGATAATTCTGTACCACCCCAGGAGGCTACACAGCTGCCAAATGTATTCTACAATCTTTCACCAACTGCGACATAATCAATGTTTTGAATTGTCCATTAGACTCGCCACAGCCAGAAAACGTTCATTAGCCGAAGTGTTTCTTCAGCTAGCTAGCAATAGGAATGCTCGCACTTCTAAAACGCGGTTGCATTAATACAGGGATCTGAATTGCCACGTGTATAGGGAAATGAACTTTATTTACATTCCTCTAAACGTGATTTGCATCGCAAGCGTAGCTACGATTGATATGCTGATACATCGACTGCAACTAGAACATTTCGAATAAAGAGTAGGGGGAATTATTTATGCGGTCCTCATCTTCAGTAACTGTCGTAGCTATTTTCGTTGTTAGGATTTCGTCACCTAAATCGGTAAAAATGGAGCCCTACTAATCTCACTTTCTTGACCGTCTATCTGTCTACCCAACCCTTAAAACCCGTTTGCCTCGATCACGGGTAGACATAATAAGCGGAAATGTATCGCACTTCCTTTCGGTCCCTTGGTGGTGTAAAAAAGTTAGCATCTATGTCAACGCAGTCTAAAGATACGGCCGTTTATGTAA
This sequence comes from Schistocerca gregaria, assembly GCF_023897955.1. NCBI lineage: Eukaryota > Metazoa > Arthropoda > Insecta > Orthoptera > Acrididae > Schistocerca > Schistocerca gregaria. The sequence continues at coordinate 284,754,882 of NC_064931.1, read as the reverse complement.
AGAAAATTTTCGCCTAAAAAAATTGCTCTAAGAACTATGCGACCAAACTGCTTAGGTCATCAGTCCCCTAGACCTAGAACTACTTAAACCTATATAATCTAAGGACATCACACACATCCACACTCAAGGTAGGATTCCAACCTGCGACTGAAGCAGCCTCGCGGTTCGCGACTGAAGCGCCTAGAACCGCTCGGCCACCGAACCTTGCGAAACCCTTTTCACCTCATGTATAATGATAATATATACTGTCTAGTGAAGATAAACTGTATTCGCCAGCAATTCAGATCGTTTGATGACGGAACTTTTACGAAGCTACATTCAAATTTCGTTCGAAGTCGTCTGCAATATCCTCTTATAGACATCCTAGGAGCGTCGTATGCGATATTCACTTCTGAAGACGCTGGCAGATAATGCAGTACCAAAACAAATAGTTAAGAATTTATTGTCATTAGTCCATGCATGGCACCATATTTCAGTATCAATTTAACACACCTAGGTGTCTGTCTATGGCTGAAAATGAACAAAAAATAAATAAACAGCAAACAACTTCGATGTTCAAATCAAATGTAATTCACATGTCGCAATAACAACGTAATTTCGTTGTTACATCTACATGATTACATCTACAGGATATCTTTTCAATCAAGACTTACGTGCCTGGCAGAGGGTTCGTCGAACCACCTTCGGACTATTTCTCTACCAAAAAATGGTTCCCATAGTGCCCTGAGCACTATGGGACTCAACATCTGTGGTCATAAGTCCCCTAGAACTTAGAACTACTTAAACCTAACTAACCTAAGGACATCACAAACATCCATGCCCGAGGCAGGATTCGAACCTGCGACCGCAACAGTCGCGCGGTTCTGGACTGAGCGCCTAGAACCGATAGACCACCGCGGCCGGCATTTCTCTACCACACCACTCTTTAACAGCGTGCGGGAAAAAGGACTACTTAAATCTTTTCTGACGGGTCCTGAATTACATTATTACTATGGTCATTTCTTCCTGTGTAAGTTCCCGAGGAAATAATATTTTGGGATTCAGAACAGATGTTGGTGATTGAAATTTCGTGAAAAGATCTCGCGGCAACGAGAAACGCTTTTATTTTCATGATTGTAAGCCCAACTCGCTAATCAAATCTCGGACTCTCTCTCCCCTATTTTGTGACATTACAAATCGTGCTACCGTTCCTTGGACTTTTTGGCGTGCACCGTCAATCACGTCTGTCAAGGATCCCATACCGCGCAGAAATACTATAGCAGTGGACGGACAAACGTAGTGTAGGCAGTGTTTTCAGTAGACCTGTTGTGTATTCTTCGTGTGCGGCCAGTAAAAGGCAGCCTTTCGTTTGCCTTCCCCACAAAAGTATGTTTGCAGTCGTTCCAGTTTAAGTTTTACTGGGTACTGAGATGAACTGACAGTATTTCGACCTGTATTTTGTCACGTAACCGAACGTTAATTATTTGTTACTGGACGTAGCTTTCGAGTTTAATGTATTACTTATTCAACTGAGTACACTCCTCGTACACCACACGTAACTGTTTCAAAATATTAAACTGTTACTGATGTTACCAAGTTGCCGTGGTCATCTTAACTTGCCGTTTTGAAACAAAGGAAAATATTATAGCGAAACATGGCCACTAAGAAGCGGACTATCCAAATAAACAAACATTTCCGGTTCAAGTCGTTGCAGTAGGTCTACTACATACACTCCTGGAAATTGAAATAAGAACACCGTGAATTCATTGTCCCAGGAAGGGGAAACTTTATTGACACATTCCTGGGGTCAGATACATCACATGATCATACTGACAGAACCACAGGCACATAGACACAGGCAACAGAGCATGCACAATGTCGGCACTAGTACAGTGTATATCCACCTTTCGCAGCAATGCAGGCTGCTATTCTCCCATGGAGACGATCGTAGAGATGCTGGATGTAGTCCTGTGGAACGGCTTGCCATGCCATTTCCACCTGGCGCCTCAGTTGGACCAGTGTTAGTGCTGGACGTGCAGACCGAGTGAGACGACGCTTCATCCAGTCCCAAACATGCTCAATGGGGGACAGATCCAGAGATCTTGCTGGCCAGGGTAGTTGACTTACACCTTCTAGAGCACATTGGGTGGCACGGGATACATGCGGACGTGCATTGTCCTGTTGGAACAGCAAGTTCCCTTGCCGGTCTAGGAATGGTAGAACGATGGGTTTGATGACGGTTTGGATGTACCGTGCACTATTCAGTGTCCCCTCGACGATCACCAGAGGTGTACGGCCAGTGTAGGAGATCGCTCCCCACACCATGATGCCGGGTGTTGGCCCTGTGTGCCTCGGTCGTATTCAGTCCTGATTGTGGCGCTCACCTGCACGGCGCCAAACACGCATACGACCATCATTGGCACCAAGGCAGAAGCGACTCTCATCGCTGAAGACGACACGTCTCCATTCGTCCCTCCATTCACGCCTGTCGCGACACCACTGGAGGCGGGCTGCACGATGTTGGGGCGTGAGCGGAAGACGGCCTAACGGTGTGCGGGACCGTAGCCAAGCTCGTACACATGTCATTACATTGTGGAATAACTTAGAAGCTGTAATTTTTCTCAGAAGGGACTGGTCCGCTCTTGTCATGTCGTATCCTGATAAATACAAGATGAAATGGAATGTTTACGTTTTGGATATACGGCAGGCCTAACGCAAGAAACATTTCTGAAATATCTGAGGCAACCTGAAGAACACTCCGTGAATTTTAGCTGTAGAAGGTTGCCTTATGAGAATGAAAAGGTGTTTATCCTCGCTCGCCGTGTTTCCAAGTGGCACAGTTTACTCTGAGGCATACATAGTTCTCTTCGGGCGTAAGAAGCAACTCGACTAACGAGGGTAACTCGCCACGTGTCATACGCTGATTGTCCGGAAACTTTGCTCAGTGAAGGAGAGGACAAAATAAGTGAACATGTGTTTCGGCTTATCTACAGACACTCGAACGTTTCCGAGAAAACGACGGTCAAAGTTACCAAGGCGCTCTTACTATGGTGCAGATACCTTTTGCGGCCTAGAATGCAATTGAAGTGGCGGCTCAGCTGCTACCGTCGCTCCTTCTTAACTTGAGTTCGAGACCATATTGTTTTTTTATTATTTTTTTCCTCTCTCTCTCAGAATTATCTACGAATCTGTGTAATTAATGAATTAAAAAAATAATAAACGAAAGAGAAAATAATGTGAAATATTTTTGTACCTCCTGTAAGGTTGCAAGGACATTCACAAATATTTCACTTTATTTTCTCTTTCGTTTATTTTTTAACTTATTTCATTACAATGTAAATTAATTGACAAATAACGACAACATTGTTTTAACATAAATTAGAATAAACATTCGTAGATAATTCAGGGAGTGAGGGGGTGGGAGGGGGAGAGGAACAACCGGGTTTCGAATTCGCAACACAAAGTTCTGAAGTCGCGACGGTAGCCGCTGAGCACCCGCTTCGGTTGAATCCTTACACGCTAAAAGGTATCTACACTATAGCAAGAGCGCATTGAAAACTTTGACCTTCGTTTTCTCAGAAGCGGTTGAGTGTATGCAGATAAGCCATGACACTTATTCGCTTATTTTGTCCCCTCTTTCACTGAGCGAAATTTCAGCTCAAAAATGGGCTCTAAGCACTATGGGACTCAACATCTGAGGTCATCAGTCCCCTAGACTTAGAACTACTTAAACCGAAGTAACCTAAGGATATCACACACATCCATGACCGAGGCAGCATTCGAACCTACGACCACAGTGGCCGGCGAAGTTTCAGCAAGATCGGGGTATAACACTTGGCGGGTCCCCTCGTAAGTGGCGTACGTTGCGATTCAGTAGACAGAATGCTTCCACTTTCCTCGTCTACTCATTGACATGTTTGGAAACTTTCGTTCTTGTAGTGGTAGTTTGCATTAGGAGGGCTGGTTTTCCGGATAACGTTCTACTAATGGACTTTGCTTCTAATTTGCGTTACTACACTCCTGGAAATGGAAAAAAGAACACATTGACACCGGTGTGTCAGACCCACCATACTTGCTCCGGACACTGCGAGAGGGCTCTACAAGCAATGATCACACGCACGGCACAGCGGACACACCAGGAACCGCGGTGTTGGCCGTCGAATGGCGCTAGCTGCGCAGCATTTGTGCACCGCCGCCGTCAGTGTCAGCCAGTTTGCCGTGGCATACGGAGCTCCATCGCAGTCTTTAACACTGGTAGCATGCCGCGACAGCGTGGACGTGAACCGTATGTGCAGTTGACGGACTTAGAGCGAGGGCGTATAGTGGGTATGCGGGAGGCCGGGTGGACGTACCGCCGAATTGCTCAACACGTGGGGCGTGAGGTCTCCACAGTACATCGATGTTGTCGCCAGTGGTCGGCGGAAGGTGCACGTGCCCGTCGACCTGGGACCGGACCGCAGCGACGCACGGATGCACGCCAAAACCGTAGGATCCTACGCAGTGCCGTAGGGGACCGCACCGCCACTTCCCAGCAAATTAGGAACACTGTTGCTCTTGGGGTATCGGCGAGGACCATTCGCAACCGTCTCCGTGAAGCTGGGCTACGGTCCCGCACACCGTTAGGCCGTCTTCCGCTCACGACCCAACATCGTGCAGCCCGCCTCCAGTGGTGTCGCGACAGGCGTGAATGGAGGGACGAATGGAGACGTGTTGTCTACAGCGATGAGAGTCGCTTCTGCCTTGGTGCCAATGGTGGTCGTATGCGTGTTTGGCGCCGTTCAGGTGAGCGCCACAATCAGGTCTGCATACGACCGAGGCACACAGGGCCAACACCCGGCATCATGGTGTGGGGAGCGATCTCCTACACTGGCCGTACACCTCTGGTGATCCTCGAGGGGACACTGAATAGTGCACGGTACATCCAAACCGTCATCGAACCCATCGTTCTACCATTCCTAGACCGGCAAGGGAACTTGCTGTTCCAACAGGACAATCCACGTCCGCATGTATCCCGTGCCACCCAACGTGCTCTAGAAGGTGTAATTAAACTAACTACCCTGGCCAGCAAGATCTCCGGATCTGTCCCCCATTGAGCATGTTTGGGACTGGATGAAGCGTCGTCTCACACGGTCTGCACGTCCAGCACGAACGCTGGTCCAACTGAGGCGCCAGGTGGAAATGGCATGGCAAGCCGTTCCACAGGACTACATCCAGCATCTCTACGATCGTCTCCATGGGAGAATAGCAGCCTGCATTGCTGCGAAAGGTGGATATACACTGTACTAGTGCCGACATTGTGCATGCTCTGTTGCCTGTGTCTATGTGCCTGTGGTTCTGTCAGTGTGATCATGTGATGTATCTGACCCCAGGAATGTGTCAATAAAGTTTCCCCTTCCTGGGACAATGAATTCACGGTGTTCTTATTTCAATTTCCAGGAGTGTATGTTGGTAGCACTTCGTCGCGTTGCCTGTTATGCTGTGTAGCAGACTTTCAAGCCATGCGGATCAGCATAACGAAAAGGCGAGGGGTCTCACTCGTTTTGTCCACGACTGCACCTGCGTACACGTATTGAATTTTCTCACTTTAATCCTCTAAACCATACACAAACGATGAATATGTGGATATGCTTCTGGTCCTTGGTGCATCTGACAACCGGGCTGGTGTTCCCGCTCGTGAATATGCTGCTATATATCCTCGTCAACGCCATCCAGATCAAAATGTGTTTCGCCGTCTGGAGCTGCGCCTTCGGTAATCAGGTTCTCTCCTTCCTCCACTGCGTGACAGAGGTCGTCCACAGACCTGCTGAACTCCAGCTACTGAGGAAGCTATTCTTGACGTCGTACACCAAGATCCTCGGGGAAGTACACGTAGCGTAGCTAGGCAGCTGCCTGTCTCGCGACGCACGGTCGTTTACGTGCTGCACGAGCATGGGCTGCACCCCTATCAGTATGCTTTCATGCCACACCTGCATCCTGCTGATCGCATTCAGCAGATGCAATTTTGTGCATGGTTCCAACAACAACAGGAAGCCAACTATCACTTCGTGAACACCGTAACAAGATCGGATGAATCAGCATTCACTCGTGAGTGTGTCTTCAGTATGCACAATGCCCACCATTGGTGTGAGGTAAACCCGCTCACCACCCGCGACCGTGGATGTTAAGTTCACTTTGGTATCAGCGTCTGGGCCGGATTATTGGACGACATGTGTTTGGGCCCCTACATGTTACCTGACCGGTTGGCTGCACGAAGGTATCATGTATTCCTCTCGAACTATCTGCCTGGTGCGCTGGAAGATGTTCCGCTATATGTTTGGCAGAGGATATGGTTCCAACATGATGGTGCACCTTCACACTCTTGAATTAATGTGCGACAGTATTTGGATAGAAAATTCCCAGGGAAATGGCTCGGACGTGGAGGTCCAGTAGCATGGCCACAGCGTTCACCTGACCTAAATCCCCTCAATTTCTTTCTGTGGGGCACCTGAAGGAACACGTGTACTCTACTCTACCGACGAATGTGGAAGAATTGATAGCACGTGTTCATGCTGCTCTTGTTACTGTGGACGCAGCTTTGCTTCAGAGTTGTATGGTCGAGAGGTTTGGGCAACGTTTGGACGTGCAGGGAGGACCGCTACGGTCGCAGGTTCGAATCTTGCCTCGAGCATGGGTGTGTGTAATGTCCTTAGGTTAGTTAGGTTTAAGTAGTTCTAAGTTCTAGGAGACTGATGACCTCAGATGTTAAGTCCCAGAATGTTCAGATCCATTTGAACCATCTTGTAAAGGTCATGGGTCATTACTATAAAGATTATTATTGTCAATGGTTGCTAATGTGCGAATCTGAGCACTCGTATAACCTGTAGTATACATGACAAGTAAACATTGTGTTATTGTACTGTGCTATCATCTTTAGCATCTCAAAATGGATACTAGTTTTGTAGTTATTCTGTTCTATGACAGGCCATTTGCTTCAACTGTCTATTTCTTATTTCTCTAACCTCTTATTTGATATGTGGTTCAACTTTCGTTTTTTACGTAAATAAATGCTTACTTACAGTTAATCGCGTTCTTGGTTGGCATCTGCCTTTCCTCTCATCTGGTCACATGCTGGAGGTCGTACTATGACTTCACTTGGGAAACATACCACGTTCTCATGTTAAGAACTTTTTTCCTTACAGTTTTCATATTATTTGTGCTAACTGCTGAGGAGCACTATTAGTTTCCTGTCACTAGTTGTAGACATGTTACTGGAAACTGTGAATTAAAGTCGTGTTCAGTTAATGTCTGTCCTGTTTGGTTTGTTTACGTACACTCACAACAGCAAGCATCGCTTCGACATATTCTCCATAAACTCAACACAGTGACTCTCAACAAAGAAAATTACCAAAAAGAAATTTACATAATAATGCAGATAGCGCCAAACACAGTCACAAACACTCAGTACCATAGCAACTGCACTGAATAATTAAAAACATGTAAGAGAAAACAGAAGGTGCTACTCAGTGACATACAAAGTCATACATAAAATCTCCAACATTTTCAAAAGACAGGGCATAAACATAGCATACACAACAGACAGTTCTAACCAAAAACAAACCCCAAAATTGAGAAAGATATAGACATATACCAGAAAGCACGTATATATTAATTACAGTGTAACACTTGTGATGGCAGATACACACACACACACACACACACACACACACACACACACACACACACATACTAGAGGTCTGCATCTGCGTTAATGTTCACTCGAATTGCTCGGTGCATGTAGTCTGACATATGTCGATAGAGACTCTTTAGTGTGAGAAGGCACCTGAATTCAACCTCTTTGACCCTCGTTCAAACATCCCATGCTCGAATTGCCCAGCCGTCGACTATAGCTACCAGAGCGCCGCTCAGTCACCCGCTGAAAGGTCATGGCATGTGAAGGTGAGAGGAAGGAGAGTGTGAAAGTGAAACATAATTCAAAAAAATATATGCTGAGTGTGAAAGACGGTGGTTGTAACAATGTTTCGGAGAGGTTTTCATTAGTGACTGATAAGAATATCGGCCACATGTACAGTGGCAAGTGACCTGCTCTTCTGTCTCACAGGTCCGCCACTACTCATCTGAAGGCACATGTCTGCAGAACACGACAAAATGTAAGTTATGAAGCATTATCAGTTTCAGTGAAAGCTACTGTAATTTAAAAAGTGTATATAAATGTGTACCAGAGATCTTCTTCCACTTGCATTAACAATGAATGTTGGCTTTAGCGTTTTATTTCAGGAGATTGTAAATTTCGGTTCATAATCGGGACATGTAGACGTTTCCAGCATTTCGCTTCATCCTACGACAGTAGCACGAAACTCTGAAAGACAAGCTGATGAAATTCGAGCGGTTATGTTGTGTGGCATTACCCAAGCCATACGCATGAATGCATATTGATTTGCAACGGCGTATGGACCGATAGACATCAGTACGTGTGTTTCGTACCTATTACTGAGCACTTTTCTTATTAAAATTAGACCCTTTGTAATATGATATAGTCAACAACTCACTTTTATGAGAGGAAAAAATATCTATGGGCTTTATGAAGTACTAAATCTAGGAAATATTATACAATTTCTTAGGGATACATCCCCAGCATTTTAATAAAATTTAATTTGCCATTGACCAAGGCGCTAATATATGCAAGGTACGGCAATCCTTTCAGCATTAGGCATGCATTACACGTATTTTGGACACAATCCTGAAACACATGTTGGCCAAAGATATTGTCCGTTTCATGAAGACAACTGGTGTGTAAGTTCGACACAGACAAGCACGGAGCAAGAAATAGAGAGTAGGTTTTTGTTATATCTGTAAATATTTGTTTAGTGCACTCAGCAACCAAAAAAATGAAATCTGTTTCTGGAGTGACTAGACTGTGGGCCTTGTCATACTCAATCTACTGATGAAGTTGATTTGCATTCAACCTGAATGGATAGTGGTGACGACGAATATCTGATTGAGAGATGAAAATGTAAGTGTAGTCTGTTTCCCAAGCTATCTAATTTAGAGAGAAGAATGTTTTGTGTTCCAGACTCAAATGTGACCAGCAAAAGAAATTTTAATGCGGTTTGGAACGTTATTTCGCACAAAGAAGTGATCCAAAATGAGTCGATTCATTGTAATTACGCCAACAGGGAATAATTGGGAGACAATTTCGTTCTTGTTAGATTTCTAATTTCTTGTGTGGTCAAGTTCACATAGCTACATCTACAGTGTAACTACTAAACTGATCTGACTGTAATTAAATCAGCTGATGAGAGTCATAGGCTCTCTAGTGGGAGCATGTCAGAAGCGACAACAGCCTGCAGCCACACAAAGCTGCTATAGTGGCCAGCACAAAAGTTGAGTCCTCAAGGTAACGGCCGCTACCTGCCACCAGCAGGGGCTGCGGGCTGTGATTCGCCCGCCTCTTGGCGGTGCGGTAGGTCAGAGCAGTTGAAAGCTAAATGTTACTGTGGTATATCAAGTGTTCACATCTGATCTCAGTGTCTTACTGTCTTCAGAAACGTGCTTTGACGTGTGTACAGTGGTGAACTAAAATGCAGGAGAAATGGCCTACTTGTAGTACTCCTCCAATCGGAGTGCATAAAGGGTGGAAAGACATTCATAAGCAAACGAAAATTATCATATCGAATGTACTTAAGTTTTTTACTGATCTGGCCGACAATGAAGAAGCGAAGAATAACTTAAATTTTGCCCAAATTCATAAGCTTACTGCTAAAGTGTGTGGTGTCTCCAAGTCAACTGTAGGCCGTATTAGCAAACTGTGTCATTGGCAGAATCTCCAGACATGAATGAGTATTTCGATTCTCCAAGAAAGGGATACGAACATAAACGCAAATCAACCGAGTTTGACGATTTTAACAAAGAGCTCGTGCGTAGAACTCTACTTGGATATTACAACAGAGGAGAGTATCCAACAGCTAAAAAAATACAGGCTGACCTCAGTGAAAAAATTAATTACTCAGCCTCAGAAACCTCCGTTCCTCGTCTTCTCCGCTCCGTTGGTTTCTGATTCGAGAAGTGTAATGACGGACGGAAATTCTTAATGGGACGCAGTGATATTGCAGCAGCAATAGCGAAGTTTTTGCGTACAGCGCATTTATTGCGCGCTGAAGACCGAGGCCTATAGTGTACTTGGATAAAACTTGAGTTTCACAGAACCACACCAATGAGTATACAGGGTGTGACAAAAAGGTACGGCTAATCTTTCAGGAAACATTCCTCACACACAAAGGAAGAAAATATGTTATGTGGACATGTGTCCGGAAACGCTTACTTTCCATGTTAGAGCTCATTTTATTACTTCTCTTCAAATCACATTAATCATGGAATGGAAACACACAGCAACAGAAAGTACCACCGTGACTTCAAACACTTTGTTACAGGAAATGTTCAAAATGTCCTCCGTTAGCAAGGATACATGCACCCACCCTCCGTCGCATGGAATCCTTGATGCAGCCCTGGAGAATGGCGTATTGTATCACGGCCGTCCACAATACGAGCACGAAGAGTACATTTGGTACTGGGGTTGCGTAGACAAGAGCTTTCAAATGCCCCTATAAATGAAAGTCAAGAGGGTTGAGGTCTGGAGAGCGTGGAGGCCATGGAATTGGTCCGCCTCTACCAATCCATCGGTCACCGAATCTGTTGTTGAGAAGAGCTATAACATGGAAATTAAGCGTTTCCGGACACATGTCTCCACATAAAATATTTTCTTTATTTGTGTGTGAGGAATGTTTCCTGAAAGTTCGGCCGTACCTTTGTGTAACACCATTTATATGGCAAAACTTCAAAGGTAACGGCGGTTTGAAAGTGCCTACTGGTAGAAGTGGCCAATTAATGACCGCCGACGCTGTTTCATTAACCAAAGGCTTCAAACAAGAGGCCAAACTTGTTTTTCGTGGTGGGAAAACTTCTTGCAAGTCCGATTACCATTCAGAAATGAATGGAGATGTTTCTAAGAATTGGTTTATTGTACTGTTGTCTGCGCTGGAAGAATGGTCAATTATCGTGATGGATAACGCCAGCTACCACTCCATTCAGATAAAAAAGCTGCCACGTACAAATCGACACAAGGCAGATATTATGGAGTGGTTGAAGAGAAAGAATTTTTCACTTTGTCAGTGAAACTAAGGCTGAACTCCTGTCTAAGGAAGAAATCGTAGGTGCCAAAAATACATTGTAATCTTATAGCATTGATATGGGCCCAAGCAAAGTGAGAAGTAGCGAAAAGAAATACTACTTTCAAACTTGCGGATGTCGAGAAGACAGCACACGAAGCTCTTCACAATGTTACTCAGCAGGACTGGGAGAGGTGCGTAAAACAACCAGAAGCATTGCAAGAAACTGATTTCTTGAACCAGGGTTTAAGAGACACCATAGTGTAATCCGTGGTGATACACCTGGCTAAAACAAGTGACAGTGATTCTGAAGACACGGAGCCAGAAGATCCTTCACTTTAGGTAATAGCCGTCTATGTAAGAAGTTGACTTGATTTAAATGTCTGTCTATTCATTTCAGTTACACAGGACATAATGCGAATGTTTTTCCCTTACAGTAGATGGCTGATAAACTTATCACAAGTGGTGGCGATTAGTTTATTCGACAGCAACCATCAATTAAAATAAGATTGTCAATTCTGCATTAATTAATAACAATTTTTCATAAAAACCTGTATCGAATGTCTTTACATCCGGATATAATCTTACTGCATTCGGTTTATTTGTACATTCGAAATTTAGCTTCTTTTTTTCGTAGAAGGGTTTGCTAGCTGTTTCGCAGTAAGGGTAATGTAGTTCATAAAATGACAAGACGTTGTAGTGCTTCTGTATCTACTGTATATATAAACAGTGCACTAAAATCGGAACAGTCCCAGCACCTATTTAGATTCTTCGAGAAGAGCATAGAATTCTATAATATTTGACGACTTTTACAAAAAGCTAGAACTTAGAATTGTATTACAATAGTATGACAGAGTATAGTATCCTATGGCTAGAGAAATGCAGCGTAATGCCCGTGATAAAACTGCTTATCCTGGCCAGCCACTTCAATGCACTGTTTTCTCCGCCCACTTGGTTTTTACTTCAGAAACTGTAATGATGGACGAAATTTGTACGCAAAACAGGGACATTGAAGTAGTAAGAACGACGTTTTTGTATACAAAGCACTATTGCGTGCTGAGAATAGTAGGCTTACAGCAAATTTAGATAAAACTTGGATTTCACAAACCCTTGCCAACAAATATTTTGCTCGACTTCTGTGAAAATATTGGCTTCAAAATAACAATTACTTCTGCGTAGTGTATATTGGCGTTCTGAGTGATGGATGCAATGACGAATTATACGTATTAGCAGCCACTAAATATTCTCAGGAAGTAGGGAATATTCTTGGTCATATTAAAGCGAGCCGTCCGAACAAAACTCTCGCGCGCTGCTGCGCACGGAATATCACGAAAGTAATTTGCCTTCGTACGTGATACGATACACTAATGATGTCTGATGTGTTACCAATAATAATTTTGTAGTTTTCTTAACAACTTTCTCGAAAGAAGTCTCTTCGCAGTCCTACAGAACGAAAATTCATCTACGACTACATTTTTCGCTACGCTGTCGGCACATTTTCACACCTCTTATAATATTTTATTTTTTATCTCAGAATACGTTTATGTTTCCGAAATAAAAGACGCAGCATATGCATCTGTAAACTTTGAGGATGTTCATTTTTTTCAGTCCAATTACATTAGTGATTCTGTTACTACCACAGGTTGAAGTAAAAATTTATTTTCCTCGCAAATTTCTTGTAACGTTAGTTTTCTTTTTTTTTCTTAGCAGCTGGTGACAATTTTCTTTTTTGAATTTTTACGAGCATTTGAAATTATCACTATAAAAAATCTGGGAATGCTTTAAGACGGCGAGATGACCTTGCAGGCCTATTTTCGTGCCGGCTACTACACTAAAATCGTCGCAACAGCAGCGCGGCGAGAATGCTAGACCGGGCGGCCTCTACCGTCCCGTCCACATGACACCTCGCTGGCCACCGTTTTCCCGCTTCGAGCTTTCGTACTTGTGCATGCCATGTCCTTGGGCACGCACGCACGCACACACACGCACAGATATAAACAGAACAGAAATGAATAGACGTTAGTTTCCAGCATACACGTGTTTAGGTTGGCAACTTGTACGTAAACAAACCAAACAGGAAAAGACATTAAGTGGACACACAGTAGTTACGACTTTAAATCACAGTCTTCGGTAAAATTATCTACAACTAGTGACAGAAGACTGATACTACTCCACAGCAATTGGCGCAAACAATACGAAAATTGTGAAAAAAATGTTCATAACATGAAAACTTGATTATGTTTCGCAGCGGAAGTTATAGTGCGACCATGAGCATGTGAGCACGTGACAGGGAAAAGCAGATGCCAGACAAAAACGTGAAGAACTGGAGCTAGTCACTTATTTACGAAAAAAAACAAGATGTGAACTGTTTTACAATTTACAAATATCGCACATCCAAACAATACTGTATCAGATTCTTCAATTTCTCTAGGCGTATTTTATGAAGAAATAAATCTCGGGTGAACCGCCTGGTATGAGTGTGCACACTCATACCAGGCTGTTCACCCGAGATTTATTTCGTAATACTGTATAATCCTAAATTCCACTGAAGATGCCTTAAAGTAAAAGGCAAACGCGTCTGAAGGAAATACAATACATTGCTGCAAGAAAAAGGTGGTTTTTCTTTGCAAAACGAATAATTCTCAGTTATTATACTATTGCTGGCTTCTTTTGTATTTACGAGGCATTTAAACAACTTCACAGAAATTTCAGTACCTTATACTCTGCACTTTGTACAGTGATTAAAATTCCAAGATAAAATCGTAATTTCCCACGTAATCGTGATGCACTCTGTTGACTGGCAATCTGTCCCTCGCATCAAGATGGCACCTTCAGATAAGAGACTCTCTCGTTACCAGATAAAACAAAGAAAGCTTCGAAATACTTGACTGTAATCCTGTACTTGTTTGTCCAAGTTAAGAGGCTCGTAATGCCAGACTGCGAGGCGTGTTTACTGCTGGTGTCGTGGACTGCAGAAACAACTCCCCTCCATAGTCGCGACTAGGAGTGTGTTCTGCGCAGCTACCGACATCTTACGTTCTCCTTAGTTACTACTCTGTTAAGTGTCTGTTGTACCGATTACAGACGCCGATAAACGTACTCTCTTTATTACCCGACATTTTAGTTCGACATTAATTTATCCACGATAATGGTGGCTGAGCTTCGAGGCTGGGGATTGAATTACCGGTAGAAATACGGCAGCAGTCACTTATTACAAAACTTTATTTGAGTCATGGTGTGTTTCGGGTTTTCACCCACTTTCAGTTGGCATTGCACATATTTTCAACCTTAGCACCTTTACGTTACTACGACTACGTTTTTATGTACGTTTCGTACAGTCACTAGCACTGGCTTGTTCTCGTGCGGCCACTTTTTTTCATTCAGCGTAGAGTTGGTCATTACTGCATCCCTCCTCTGTACTTCCTTCAAAGTGCTATGCTCGGCTGTTATTCACCCGCTGCTTTGAGTCTCCTCTCACTTGTCCATCGAGACAGTTGGACCTAATCTGAACCTGTGACGCTGTGTGACAGTCAACTGCCGCAAAAAAAATACAAAAAAAAAACAAAAAAAAACTTTACGTTGATTGTTCTTTGGAAGCTGCAGTTGCTCTGCGCAGAATGAGAATTCAATTAGCTACCACTTTCCTCAAGTATTTCTGATTTATAGTTAGGTGCACTTTTATTCCGAATCTTTTAAATTATGTGATAAAAAATTTCCGGACATCTATTAGTTAACATTAAATATGGGGTATGTCCACCCTACACCTTTATGACAGCTTGGACTCTACAGGAAACATTTTGAATGATATGTCTAAATGTCTGTGGAGAATGGCCACCCATTCTTCCTTAACAGCCGAAACGGAAGAAGATTTGAGTCTGAAGCGAAGTCTAACTCATCCAAAAGTTGTTCTATTGGGTTCAGGTCGGAACTCTGGATTGTCTATCGTTAGCGACTTTCCACGGACCCCGGTTCGAATCACGCCATCGCTTAAATTTTGAATAGAAATCATCAGCAGTGGCTCCTGAAGACCTCCGGTGTAAGAAGTCACCTCCCATTCAGTCAGGAGCCTTGTCAAAGAGCGCGGAGGAGCGGACAGAGTTTCAGGGCGCTCTCTTGCCCTTGGGGTGCGAAACTGCCCCTAAAGGTGTAAGAATCGACAATGATCAACGGCATAAGGATGCAGAATGCAATGGAAACAACTGCATTAAAGATACATAATGTGTATCTACAGAGCATGTGGCCTTTAACTGAAAAGTGTCGTAATGATCTCTCCATGGGGAAAAGATTCCAGACTAGTCCCTCATTCGGATCTCTGGGAGAGGTCTGCCAACGGTGAGGTCACCATGAGAGAAATACTGAATAACCAATCAAAAGATGACGTTCTACGAATCGGTGCGTGGGATGTCAAGAAGTTTGAACGTGGTCCGCAAACTATAAAATGTGAAATGGGAAATGCTAAAACTCAATCCAGATATAGTAATGGCCAGTGAAGTTACCACATAAAACAAAGGAAGCTTCGAAATACTTGACTGCAGATGAGTACAGGGTAATATCAACAGTGGCAGAAAATGGTATAACGACAACGAAACGACTATTCACGTTTGTGTGTAGAATGTTTGAGTCTGGCGATATACCATCTGACTTTCGGAAAAATATCGTCCACACATCTCCGTAGATTGCAAGATTAGACAGGTGCGAGAATTATGGCACAGTCAGCTTAACAGTTCATGCATACAAGTTGCTGACAAGAATAATAACAAAAGATTGGAGGAGAGAATTGAGGATATGTTAGATGACGATCAATTTGGCTTTAGGAAAGGTAAAGGCACCAAAGAGGAAATTCTGGCGTTTCGGTTGATGATAGTAGCAGGAATAAAGAAAAATCAAGGATCATAGGATTTGTCGGCCTGGAAAAAGCTTTCGACAATGTGAAATGGTGCAGAATGTTCGAAATTCTGAGAAAAATAGGGATAAACCATAGGGAAAGACGGGTAATATACAATATCTAGAAGAACCAAGAGGGAAGACCAAGTACGAAGTGCTCGGATTAAGAAGATAGGGATGTAGCTACTGCACAATCCATACATCGAAGAAGCAGTGACGGAAATAAAAGAAAGATTCATACATCGAAGAAGCAGTGACGGAAATAAAAGAAAGATTCAAGAGTGGAATTAAAATTTGAGGTAAAAAGTTATCAATGATAAGATTCGCTGATGACATTGCTACCTTCAGTGGACGTGAAGAATAATTAGAGAATGTACTGAATGGAATGAACAGTCTGATTAGTACAAAATATGAACTGAGAATAAATCGAAGAAAGACAGAAGTAACGAGTTGTAGCAGAAATCAGAACAGTGAGAAACTAAACGTCAGGATTGGAGATCACGAAGTAGATGAAGTAAAGGAATTCTGCTACCTAGGCAGCAAAATAGCCCATGGCGGACGCAGCAAGGACGACATCTAAAGCAGACTAGTATTGGCATAACGGCATTCCTGGCCAAGAGAAGACGACTAGCATCAGACATTGAAGTTAATTAGCGGAAGAAATTTCTGATAATGCACGTTCGGAGCCCTGCATTGTATGATTGTGAAACATGGACTGTGGGAAAACCGGAAAAGAAGAGACTCGCAGCTTTTGAGGTATGGGGTTACAGAAGAATGTTGAAAATTAGGTGTACTGATAATGTAAGCAATGAGGAGCTTCTCCGCAGAATCTATGAGGAAAGAAATATATGAAAAACATTGACAAGAAGAAGTTACAGTATGGTAAGACATTAGCGAGTAACTTACGTGGTACTAGAGGGAGGTGTAGAGGAAGACAGAGAGTGGAATACATCCAGCAAATAATTGAGGACGTAGGTTGCAAGTGGTACTCCGAGATGAGATTGGCACAGGAGGAGAACAGAAGACTAATGACTCAAAAAACAAAAAAAAATATTTACAAACCACTGCCTCGCTGATGCTACTTTATGAGTGGGTGCGTTGTCATGTTGAAACAAACAAACATCGTCTTCTAACTGTTCATCAACTATATGTAATACACGGAGCTGTAAAATGGGTTTATATACTTCAGCAATAAGGGGATCACACCCTAACCACAGGAAACACCCCCATACCGAAACACCGTCTCCTCTGTACTTCACTGGTGGCACTACACAGAACGGCAGGTAACGTTCTCCAGGCATTCGCCGAACACAAACTCTTCCATCGGATTGCCAAAGCGCATTCCAGTCACCCACTGTCCAGTTGACGTCGCTCTCTATACCATCTCAAGCGTAGCTTAGCATTGAATACAGAAATATGTGACTTATGAGGGAACGCTCGACCAATCTACCCCAACTTTTTGCTCCCTGCGCGCAGTTATTGTGCTAGCAGGACTGCTGGAAGCACTTTGGAACTCACGAGTGACTCTTTGCGCTGGTTTCAAGCAGTTCTTTACTATACCCTCCGCAATGATCGACTGCCCTCGTCCGTTTGCACTTGCGGTCTACCTGGTTTTGGTTTACTTATCATTATTCTTTGGCCTTTCCACTTCAGAATCACATCACCAGCCGTCGACTTAGGAAGCTTTAGAAGGGTTGAAATGTTTCTGATGGATTTGTTAATCAGGTGACGTTCAACGACTATTTCACGTTCGAAATCACCGATCTCTCCTCATCCATCCATTTTGGTGTTACCACCTCCTTAATGACAGTTCAATACTCCCCGCCTCATTTAATACTGCCGAATCCGCCTCTCGTGACATATAATAGTCATTTCGGCATTACATGTCGGTGTCATTGTCAAATCTTCGTTCCACAATAACGACTCCCCCGATAACGAAAATTTCTTACGCAACAATCCGTTAAACGGAATAGTAAACGAAATCATCAGTACTCCTTAAGTAATAACAAGGTCTAGGAGTGGTTTTCACGTTTTAAAAAATGGAGAAATGGCAACTGAAGACCAACCCCGTTCAGGACGCCCCTCAGCGTCAAGAAGCGACCTCATTCGTGAAGAGCGTCGCTGAACTATTGATCAAATCTGTAAGATGTCTGGAATATCATGGAGTTCAATTCAGAGAATTTTATCCGAATTTGGGGCACAGGCGACTAGTTCCTCTATCAAGGCAACACGCCGGCCCACACCACCCTCTCCGTAAAGCAGTTTTTGAACAAAAACGACATGACACCGATTATCCACACCCCCCCCCCCCCCACACACACACACACCCTCCTCTCTAGTACCGGATCTAGCTCCCTACAATTTCTTTTTGTTCCTCAGGTCCAAAGGGGACATGGAAGGAAAGTTTTTGCCACGGTGGAGGAGGTAAAACAAAAACCGATAGACGGCCTAAAGGACATCCCAGACAGAGAATTTAAAAACTATTTTGAACAATGACACGATCGTTTGCAGAAATGCGTTGTGGTCAATGGAAAATACTTTGAAGGTGATCAAAATTTGGTGTAAAACTATTAAGAAATGAAGACGTTATGACGAATTTCCCGTTTTTTTGTGTCCCCCTCATATGAATACCTAAATTAAACGTTGTTTTCAAGAGTCGTTTCCATTGTCTCCTGCATCTCAAAATTGCCAACTTAGTTCCTCCTTTTAGGCATAAAAAGGTGAATACTTACACACTCCATACCCCTTAGCATCATTAAAAGAAAGTAACATACCTCCTTAGCATCTCATCCTAGTGAACATTCCTACTCTTCTCAACACCTTTCACCTTCACACAACAGAACTAATATAGTAACAGTATTAGTCTACAATTTAAAGGTAGATTATCTCTTTACTGACGTCTTAAATGCAAAGGGCCCTGAAAGGTGGTAACTCACGAAGCACTACACTTGCTACCAGTAATAATCTACCAACTACATGTCTTCAGGCTAAAGTTGGCATAGTGTTACCAAACCACTTGGAGCTGTGACCTGTTGTAAACATTCACATCTTTATAACGCTTACTACTGCCTCTGTAAAAGACGGTTTTACATTCAGATGCCTCTCATGCCTTCTTCAGAGAACTACTAAATTTCACTGTCATGGAAAAACATTAAGTCTGATAGTTATTTCAACTTACACTCTCTTGTGTCATAATACTGCACCTATGAGATAGCAGAAGAATTGAAATACCCTTCAGACAAAGCACACTACAATAAGAAGAAAAGAACTGCTAAATTATGAAAAGGAAGGAAATCCATAGCCAGTTCGACAATCTCTATTTGATAATTATGCATCACCTATAGAGTGACAGGGTATGTAGGAATTTTAGCACTTTCTCTGTATATAAGTCCTCGATTCTATTATGTTTCTGAACCCAAGCTCTTTCCCCGATTTGGGATACGTCAAACTATAGGCCATGTCCTGTGGTTCACCTACCACCTTGGACAGGCCATGACAAATCACCCAGAATGTCTTTATTTGTGCATTTATTTGCTTAGATTTCTTTTTGGTATCTACTGAAACTAAGTCTCATACTTCAAAGCTGATATGCTTGACCTTTTCATCATGTCTCTTTTTTTTCTCTCTCCTGATTTTCTTTTCAACCTTCGCTTGGCTAAAGTCTTCTTTTGTTCAAAGGCCAGATCCCTAATCATTGAAAGCCTTGCTTCCTCTGTAACATTTCTTAATTCATTATTTTACATAAATACACATGAAACACATTCTTCACTTCGTAACACAAGTTACTAATAATTTTCTCGGAGGCAGGAGCGCAATTAGCCCAAGCTGAATTCTTTTTGGAAGAACATGTACTGCATAAGCTGATTCATTCCTTCATTGCTCTTTCACTCCTGCTATCTTGTAGAAATAAATCCGTATACGTTTTACGTTATCTCTCTTCAAGCACTTCAGAAATAGGTTAGAAACATATTGTGCGACCTTGCAGGACAAAAATACTATTGGAATGCCTATTGTTGGAATATAGCTAACTATAGCTTGCTGGCATCTCTTCACCCAATACTTCAAGAGAAACTTAGCTTCGAGCTATATAACTGTTTGACAAGCCTTTGCAGCCACCGCCCCCTCCCCTCACTCCCTCCCGCAAATATAAAAACTATGTTACTGAGAGTACTCTTGATAAACGAAGTCTTCACCTTTTCATTCCAGTATCTGGGTAAAACACCTTTAATATCTGTCAAATAAAGCTATAGGGTGAACTGATTTTGCTGCATCAAGCTTGCAATAATCCTTACATTTAATTATAACATTCTCCGCAGCCACAGTTTTTGGCTTCTATACCTTCATGCTCTGCTGTACATAAAGCCTGCACCTGTATTAAACGGTCTTTTATAGGTGATTTAACT
The DNA here is from genome assembly GCF_023897955.1 of Schistocerca gregaria. Taxonomy (NCBI): domain Eukaryota; kingdom Metazoa; phylum Arthropoda; class Insecta; order Orthoptera; family Acrididae; genus Schistocerca; species Schistocerca gregaria. The sequence goes on along the minus strand of NC_064931.1, from coordinate 284,734,454 downwards.
TACGTGCACTGATCCACAAATTTTTTTGTGCCTGCCACTACAGTCATCGCCAAACTTTCTCATCTGTTCAATACAACGAATTTCCATTGCTTGAATCTATCTCTACAGGATTTTTTCCAGTTTCTGTATTTTATGGTCTAGGTTACAATTCCAGGAGTTAACGATTTTATTAAATTCGTTTGGCGAAATGATACTATTTGGTCAGTGACACTTTTAAAATCTGTAAACTTCTGGTCTGAGTCTTGCTTAATGATAACAAACATTTTGTTTCAAGTAGAAAAGCTTTGGTGTGGGACTTACTTAAATCTAGAAAATTTGTGCATTGATTCTTGCTGAGTTCTATAAAACTATTGCTTAAAGCTAGCAAACATTAGGTTCACACATGAAAATTTCTGGTCTGAGTCTTGCTTAATGATAACTAATGTGTAGTACATAGCTTGCAAAACCACTTCAAATCTTATGCCCTTGTTGGATGTACTCGTGTTGCCTATGCCTGCTAGCCCCACATCGACCACTGTCTCTGCTTCTGTTTTAATTTCCGGCTGAACACTACTCTCTAACGCAGAGCTCGGCCCCCCTTCTGAATTATCAACTACTACAGCTTGTGGAAGCTCTACCGTAGAGTCGGCCACTGCGTGCGAAACTTCCTGTGCCCGACGTGCTGCACACATGCAGTCCGAGGCTTGGCCCGTGTCTACACGTCTTGATTTTTGACCCGTGTCTGCACGTCTTGATTTTGCGCGGTCCTTCTCGGAAGTACTCCGTACAGCGCAGCATTACATAGCAGTGCACAGTAAAACTCTTCTTCCGGCATCTGGTGCGGCATTTTGCAGTCGTTGAATTGTGGTGTCAGAGCTGTTTATTCTTCATTGTTAACTCGTGGTATACGAGGGGCGTTTGAAAAGTCCGTGCAAAGTCCGAGAGTTGGCACTATCGGCGCGTATAGAGGTCGTGTTTATTTAGTAGCATCTTTGGAAAGGACACACACCAAGTTTCAGCCATATTGGTCTATTTCTTTGTGTTTGGCATTCGTGTGAACCAAGAAAGTCGAGAGATTGTCAAAAAATGGACGAAAAAGAATTTCGTGTGGTGATTAAACATTACTTTATGAACGGCAAAACACCTCAGGAGACTAAAGAGAAGCTTGACAAACATTAAGGTGATTCTGCACCTACGATTACAACAGTTCATAAGTGGTTTCAAAATTTTCGGAGTGACCCTATGGGCTCAAGTGATGCTGAACGTTCAGCACGCCCTGTGGGAGGTTATGACTCCATAAATCATTGATAAAATCCATGATATGGTAATGGAAGACAGAAGAGTTAAAGTGCGTGAGATTTCTAGTGCTGTGGGCATCTCGAATTAACAGGTACATGATATTTTGCATAAACATTTGGTTATGAGAAAGCTGTCCGCAAGATGGGTTCCGCGACTGCTCAAGCTTGACCAAAAACGGAATCGTGTGAAGTGTTGCAAGGATGGTTTGCAGCTGTTCAGGAAGAATCTGCAGGACTTTAAGCATCGTTTCGTCACTGTTGGTTATACATGGATACATTACTATACTGCTGACACTAAACAACAATTTAAACAATGGGTTACCAAGGGAGAATCTTCACCAAAAAAGACGAAGCCCATTCCTTCGGCCAGGAAGGTCATGGCGACTGTCTTTTGGGATTCGCTAGGGATAATCCTCATCGACTATCTGGAAAAGTGTAAATTTATTACAAGTGCATATTATTCGTCGTTATTGGACCATTTGAAAACCGAGCTGCAAGAAAAACGCCGGCGATTGGACCGCAAAAAAGTCCTTTCCCATCACGACAATGCACCAGCACACACCTCAGCAGTTGTGGTCGCAAAATTGATGGAAACAGAATTCCAACTCGTTTCACATCGTCCCTATTCTCCAGACTTGGCTCCCTTGGACCACTATTTGTTCCCCAATTTGAAGAAATGGCTGGCGGGACAAAGATTTTATTCAAACGAGGAGGTGATTGCAGCAACTAATAGCTATTTTGCAGACTTGGACAACTCATATTTCTCGGAAGGGATCAACAAATTGGAACAGCGTTGTACGAAGTGTATAAGTCTAAAAGGTGACTATGCCGAAAAATCAAAAAAGGTTTACCCCAAACACGTAAGTAGTTTTTATTTTTGCATGGACTTTTCAAACACCCCCTGTAATGGAAGCTCGTAGGTCTAGTGGCTGTCTGCACAGAAAGAGCAGTCAAGCGACCAGTCGAGCCAGCCTTTACAAATGAGTGGGAATCACAAAAGCAAAGGTTGAGATTTCTCACTATCTATTATGCGGTCCCATAATTGACGGCTATTGCAAATTTACTATAGAACGGCATTACAATACCAAGCTGAAAGTATTTAAAGACTTCGTTGACCACGAAAGAGCAAAAAATTACAACACTCGACAAATGATTTATTTGTAAGGGATTCATTGTTCTGTACATCACGAAGTACTCTGCGCTAAATTAGCAATACGAACAGTAAATTTTTGATGTCGCACGCATTATTACATCTCCAGTTTTCGATGTAACTGAACAAAGAGAGTGGAGACTGCAGAGAACGTTTGGTCAGCCACTGTCCATACCTGGAAAGACTTTTAGGTTTAAGACTCGCCGTTGTTGAGTTTCTGAAGGAGAAAGGAAAGCAGTAAGAAAAATTAGAACATCCAAAACGAATTACAGACCTCTCACTGTAAGAGGACCTCGCTGCACATTGCCCACAGTAAGACGTTGAAAGCTGGTAAACAACTTGATTCTGATTTTGTGAGGATTAATTTGAAAGTAATGTGGAAGGGGAAGCTTCTGACCAAAAAACCGCCCATTTCCCTGAGCGAACTAACGTTAAACAAAATGCGAAAGTCGAATAATTCATTATGCCGTTGATAGAATTACAGGAATAGTTTTCTAAATGTTTTTAAGAGATAACCAATCTTATACCTGTGTCTGAACTCTTTTTGAGACCGCTCGAATTTCTATTGAAAGCGACCATGTACATGAGTAAATGTAACCAACCGGCCTACAGTGCAGTTCCCGTTTAAAAGACAAATTCTGTTACCGTAGAATTGTCCAGGAGCTCTACACTTTTTTCCTTGGGAAGAGTTTCCACGTCTCCGTAATGAAGTTGCAAGGGTGATACAATGTTTCTATCAACATATGTGATTGAACGACTTTTTTCTGTTATGAAACTAATTTGATCATCATGAATTTGATCACTGATGATGATTACGTTGCAACTCAAGCGACAAAAACGTCTGGATCTGTCCACACGCCGACAGACGTCCGGTGTGCCTCACATGTTTTCCCCGGCCAAACATAAGAAAACAGCATTATGCTGCGTATCTTGGTTCTGACCTTCCTCGTAGAGACGTCAAAAGAAGGGGTAAAATGTTAGTAGGAGATGCTGTGACGACCTTCTCATCGTGTGACACCTCCACGGTGGCGTTGGGCAGAACTGTGGTAAAATCTGGTGCCAATGTGACAACATTTACCCACCTTACGGCCCACATGAACTTCCAAGCTGTGCCCTTTTTTCCTATGGGATGTCTCTAAACATCTTAAAAGGAATTTCGGGGTAGTTCGTTCGAAAGAGCATGTTCCATATCTTATCGCAACCCTAGCTTCTGTTTCATTTCTAATGATGTAGGCGACGGAATGTCGAGTCTTAAAGTTCATTATATACTGTTCAGGGATAGATCAGACGCAGTACGTCACGTGATGACGGAGAAAGACAGTCAGAGGGAACCGAGTCAAAAGACGTGAAGCTCACAGCTTGAAAACATACAGAGTTATACAGGAAACAGATGGACGAAGTGCTAAATAAGGTCAGAGACCAAGCAGTCCAGGCCATCGACAAAGGTACTAGAAGGCAGAACGCGAAAGTCAATAATGTTTCAGTGGTCGAAAAGAATGTAGCTAGAATTAGGAAGAGTGTCACACATTAGGCTCAGACACGTCTATACCCACAGGCTGGAAATTCCTCTTCCAAAATTCGAATGTAACAAAGGATTCAAGTAAGTTTTTGTCTTTTAGTCACATATTTTGAAATTAAAGATACTGCTGAATACCATAAACATTATTTATATGTTACGCTAATCATTTGCACTAAAACGGCTAGAGAATGAATGGTTTCTGGACAGGGAAAAACAAACGCCACTACAGCAAGATAAATCGTTAACAACACCTTACCACTGATTTGCTCCTCTGTGCTGAATCCTATCTGCCAGCTCATGAGTCTTGCTCATATGCTGTTCTTGAGTGCCCAGAAAGAAATGTCTTTTTCGAGCGGTATCGTTTCTAGAATGGTTCGCACAGTGAATGTTTGTATCAACCAGTCAGGGGCCGGTGCTATAACCAACGCTACTGTCTCATTTAATGTCATTTTACAGTAACTAGGACTTACAAAAAATAATTAATTATCCCATATGAGTGTGTGGGAGATAGATCCTTTTTGCCTATATGCCTTGACTTTAGGAACTAGTTTTTATAGAAAATAGGAAATTCACACATCATTTGCAGTGCTGCGTGTCGTTGACTTCATTTTTGGAACTCTCGTATTTCTTAGGTGTACAAGACTGGCTGGACAATTGACCCGTGCCCCACGCCACCCGTCTTCCAGCGGTCAACGATTTTAGTCTGGCGCAGTCCTGTCAGCAGAATCCGACATGTTTCACTCCCTCTACCTCCTCACAAAGGGCTACTGTATCTCTTCAAACGCCTGCCAAGCCTGACTGGTCGCTTTCTGCTAACGCAACCTCACGTCATTTTTCAGCGCAACCACGGACCTAACACTAAAGTGGCTGTCTCCTTATTTATTTCCACCGTTACATCACAATGTACAGCGCTATAGTAAAGATCAGTGGCGATATATTCCAACAAATGAGCTATTCCCGCTGTCTGTCTGGAGGAACGAGTGTTAGATGGTGAATGGAGTGCTGCTTTGCAGACATACTTTCTCACTCACGTTATCGATCATCTGTCAGAGCAAAAACATAAGAAAATTCTTAGAGGTTCTCTGGTCGTTGGATGCAATTTAAGAATTATCCAGGGACCGTGTTAGTAGCTCACGTTATAACAAAGCTCGCATAAAACAGTCCGTACATAGGACACCAAGCGGTGGCAGCAGCTGATAACAACCAGGGACATAAAGACGTCCAAAATAGATTTACGAAGCAGGTTCACGTCGTACAACGACTACAAATGAAAGCGATGCATACAGCGTGATACGACATACAGTGAGATAGGAACTGATCAGTCCTCCAAGGTAAGTCCTAACGGAGGGGAATATAATGTGGAGGTCGCTCACTCTGCTAAACAGTAAGAGGATAGAAAGCTACTCGATCGAGGGCCACTCATCACTTCATAAACATCGGTTACTTGTGATCAGTGGCTGAGGACGCTCTCGACAGGAACATAGACGAACCGCTGACATTCCACCACCCTAACAATATGTACACGGTGACAATTATTGAACTATATGAAAAAAGGAAATTAGTTACAAACTAAGGTGTGCACACACATTATTTGACATATAAACGTCACTACAGATATTCGGATATAGGCTATGACATGTTCGATATGCCTGCCATCATTGACGATGATGGGGCGCAAACAAATAGCGAAATTCTGCATTACCCGCTCAAATGTCGAAACATCGTTTCTGTCGGTGACCTCCTGAATGGCTGTTTTCAGTTCAGAAATTGTTGTGGGATATTGCTGTACACCTTGAATTAAAAATAGCTCCACAAAAAGGAGTCACATGTGTTCAGATCCGGAGAATATGTAGACCAATCGAGAGCCATGCCAGTGGCCTTCTGGGTACCCCAGAGCCAGAATGCGGTCCCCAGAGTGTTTCTCCAGGATATCAAACACTCTCCTGCTTCGATGGGGCTGAGCTCCGTCTTCCATGAACCACATCCTGCCGAAACAGGGGTCATTTTGGGTAATGGGGATGAAATCATCTTCCAAAACCTTCAAGTATCGTTCGGTAGTCACCGTGCCATCAAGGAATATCTCACTGTTTATCCCTTGACTGAACACTGCACACCACGCAGAGAGTGAACAACTTCCCTATAGCGAAATGCGGACTCTCAGTCCCCCAAGTGCGCCAGTTTTGCTTATTGTCGAACCCATCCAAATGAAAGTGGGCTTCGTTGCATGCATGCATATACTAATTCCCCTCATGCCCCGCGGCCAATTCAGCAGTTTGAACGTTCTGACGAAAACCGCTCAGAAACTATGATGATTTTATTTCATATGGTTCAATAATTGCCACCCTATAACTGGAATGTAACAAACGTGGGCATGTGGCTGCAGTAAGTCAAATGGATACAAGAGTTTCCATGTGCCTAATTAACGTTAGAAGCTGCAGGTGCATCGTATCTTATTCTTTGGTACTACTACTGTGAACATCATATCATAACAAAGAGTAGTCAGCACATTACAAACAGCCAGAATACGGCGCTGTCAATATCTGGACCATATACTGAACGAAGGTGCTCTCATGCCCTTGCCAGCCCAAGTCGAAACGATTATCAATCTCCCTGTATTCAGAGATCTGAGATAACCCCACTCTTTCTTAAACCAGGTAAATTATTAAGGCATATTTATGCCGAATTTTGCGCAGCTGACATACCCCCTTAATTATCTTCGGAAAAGGGAACTTAAGCTTCAGTAGCCCGTCACTTGCAAGGCAGCGTTCTTTAGCAGAAAAACGTTGGTTTATCATACTTACCAAAGGTTGGTGTTTAGTCCTGGTGACAGACGCTTCATATGGAATACGCGCCATTCTATCTCACTAGTCCCAAAATGGCGTGTGAGAACTGAGTGCATATGTGACTAAAACACTAATAGTAGCACACGTTAATTATAGCCTAATAGAAAACGAGGCACTGACTAATATTTACGGTGTTGAGAATATCTGTATTTTCTTGTACAGAACAAATTCCACATGTTCATGGACCACAAACTGCTTATTTTATTCTTTGGCCTCCAAATGAACCTATTAGATAAGATGGCATAATAATTAAAGTAGTGGATGGAGTTTTAGACTAACTACCACCATAGGATATACTACTGACAGACTACTCATCATACTAATTCCAACTCCCTATTGTATCTGCTGATGGTTCCTGACTATCAGAAAGATAAGCAAGAGGCATGTTGTTTCCATCTCGATTAAAATAGCCCCACAATGGCACAGAAGACGGATAGAATCACAGATCAGGACCAATGCAAAGTAGCACGGTATGGGTGACTCGATAGGCCTGAGCACCCATCCAAGTCATTGAACCAGAACTACGTACCTATTTCTCAAGTTGCCATAGACTGTTTTGCTGATCACAGAAAAGTCAGTGTGTTAGGCTGTAATCCAGACTCAAATTCTCAAGCTAAACTACGCTCAGTGAGAGATGTTGAGGGTGAAGGAGATTGTAACGCACCACACACTAATGGAAAAAGTCGAAACGCCAAGAAGGAGCTGTGAAACGTAAAAGAAAGTTGTCTGGTGTGTTTCTACATTTGAAACCTGATGTCTATTCAAACTGCGCGCCAGTCGCATAAGAGAGGCGCTAGTAGCTCCACTATGAGGACATAAATCAGGTTTGTCTCAAATACAAGCTGTAACAGTAGTAAGCATTAGTTACCTTTGACATTGAACATGGTAAATTGATATTAGTCAAGACTGCCTTTAAAGGGACAAAGAAGCCATTATGAACAGGCCGGCCGCTGTGGCCGAGTGGTTCTAGGCGCTTTAGTCTGGAACCACGCGCCTGCTACGGTCGCAGGTTCGAATCCTGCCTCGGGCATCGATGTGTGTGATGTCCTTAGGTTAGTTAGGTTTAAGTAATTCTAAGTTCTAGGGGACTGATGACCTCAGATGTTAAGTCCCATAGTGTTCAGAGCCGTTTGAACCATTATGAACACCTCACTGAGTTTGATCGACATCGTATTCTGTTATACTACAGAAAGACTCGACAGGAATGTAGCCACTCTAAATGACTGCTGGCAGCGGTGGTCACTGGGAAAAAAGATCGCAAGGCTCCAGACGGCTACGTTGTACAATCGAGAGGGAAGACCATCGTGTTCAGCGCATGGCTCTGGTGCAACGTACTGCATCTGCAGCACCAATTTGAGCAGCATCTGGCACCACAGTGACGTAAGGAATGGTTACAAGTCAGTTATTTCAAGGAAAGCTCCGAGCCAGACCACATGTAGCATGCATCTAATTGACCCCAGACCACCGTCATGTGTGACTTCAGTTGTGCCAAGAGAGGGCTCATTGGAAGGCAAGGGTGTAGGTCTGTTGTGTTTTCTAATGAAAGCTGGTTTTGACTCAATGGAAATGATGGCCTTACGTTGGTTAGAAGGAGGCTAGTTGAGGGCATGCAACCTACTTGTCTGCATGTTAGACACACTGGACCTAAACCTGGAGTTATGGTCTTGGGTGCAATTTCGTGTGACAGCAGGAGCAGTCTCGTGGTTATCCCACGCACCCTGACTACAAATCTCTGTGCCAGCCTGGTGATTCAGCCTGTTGTGCCGCCATTCATGAATAGCATTCCAGGCGATATTTTCCAACAGGATAACGCTACCTGACATACCACTGGTGTAGCCCAACATGCTCTACAAAGTGTCTTCGTGTTGCCTTGGACTGATCTATTACAAGAGCTGTCTCCATTCAAGCACATATGGGACATCATCGGACGACGAGTTCAGCGTCATCCACAAATAGCATTAACCATTCCTGTATTGACTGACCAAAAGCAACAGATATGGAACTCCATCCCACAAAAAGATTTCTGGCACCTGTGCAATTCAATGCATGCATGTTTGAATGCTTGTATTCAACATTCAGGCGGTTACACCGGTTATTAATGTGTCAGATTTTCACATTTGCAATGGCTTATCTCGCACTTACATGAACTTGTGATCAAGCAATGTTAAACGCTTAAATATGTTGCCTAGACAAATCTATGAACGAAATTTGATTACCCTACATTAATTATTTTTTGGTGTTCGATTGTTTTCTGTCAGGCAGGCACTGATTCCAACACTGAATATGGGATATATCCCTGCCAAAAAAGCACAGAAAACCATTTGCATTTGGGCGATATTTCTGCCATGGTCCGCTGCTCCTCATTCATGGAACCAAGTGCTCATCGAATTTGCAGGGCCAGTAAAGACGGCTACATAGTTACTCACTGTGTGCACCTCTCTAGTTCCCCATATGGTGCCTGAATGTTTTCAATGGCTTCCTCAGCCACAAGCCGGGCACTAGCTTCGACTTTCACCACTAGTGGAGGGAGACCCATCATTGTACCTGGCAAAGGCCAACACTTTTCATTTGACCACTGCTCCATTTTCATTCTACATCATACTTGGAAGCAGAACCTGCCCAGGTAGCCATGAATGTTACAGCACTGCTTCCGGGACAGGGAGATGTGCCAGCCCCAGATCAATTAATGACGAAAGATGGTGTGCCAGTTAGGCCTGCTGCCCTCTGAAGTCCGTCCACAACTACTGCCACACCAAGAGGGGATATCCACCGGGCATCCATTGCCTCACGAGTCGAAAGCCATCGCCCTTACCTTTCATCATCCTGCTGACATCACCCTCTTCCTTCTTCCAGAAAATACTCACTGATGCTGTGGAGACCCACAATCTTACCAAACTCATCCACCCTTACCACCATACACTTCCTCTGCAGGCCATCCTTCTTCTCTGTAAATCCCATAGGCCCTACAGCTCCTTGCTCTGCACCCGTGAACAGAATACTCTCCTCTGCCACTGGCAATTATAATGACACATCCGCAATCTCCTCACAGCAAAGAAATGTTGGGACTTGGGCCAGAGATGTACACACCTCAGCTCCACCCTCCTTGTCAACTCCTCCAAGTACTGGTCTGCTTTCCATCGCCTTACTGGTAGCCATCCTGCCCTGCATTACCCACTTCTCCATGACAACTGTCCCTTCCCTGACATCCTCAGTAAGGCTAACCATTTTTCTTCCCACCTCTCTGAACTCTTCTCCAGTCCTTACAATCCCCATTTTTATTACTCCCACTTCCCCACCATTCTTGAACGCACTGATACCTCTGTCTTGCCACTCCTCCAGTTTCTTGTTCTTGGATCAGTTAACCCCTTCTGACATAAACACTCCCATTAGTGTACATGACATCACACTTGTCCTCCATTCCAAACGCAACACCGCCCCTGGTCACAATGGTGTCATCTACTGCCACTTCAAGGAATCCCCCCTGTAATTCCTGGCTGCCTTTGCCACCCTGTACAACGTCCTCCTCTCCACAAGCATTTACTCTGACCTGTGGAAGACTTCCCATCACCTGCTGTTCCCTAAACCCAACTAATTCCCCTCTGACATCACTTCCTATCGTCCCATCTGCCTCACCTCCACGTTCAGTAAGGTCTTCGAGTCCATTTTCTCCTGCCATCACCACCTTAACCAGCACCGCCTGCGTCCCCTTACCCAGTGTGGCTTCCAGCCCTCCTTCTCAGCTGATGATCAGCTCCTTAACCTTACCAATCTCCTGTCCCTCTAACGTTATCCTATCGCTCTGCTATCTCTGTTGCTTCGACCTCCAGAACGCCTATGACTGTGCCTATCATCCTGGGCTCCTCTTCAAACACCAGACCTATGCTCTCTCCATGAATTTCGTCTTTCTCATTGCTTCCTACCTCTCCCATCGTCTTCTTATGTCACTACCCACAATACCAACTCCTGTACTTTCTATCCCACTACCAGTGTGCCCCAAGGCTGTGTCCTTTCCCCTCTCCTCTATCTCCTGTACACTATCAATGTTCCCAAACCTCCCCCAACTATTCATCTCCTCTGATTGGCTGATGACACCGCTTTCTTGGCCCTTTATCCTACCCTTCAACAGTCCCAATGTACCCTGGAATCCCACCTTGACCATTTCACTGCCTGGTACAACAAGTGGCTCCTTCGCATCAATCCTTCCAAGACCATCATAGGTTGTACCTTCCACTCCTCCCAGCTCCACTATTTTACCTCACCATTTATGGTCTTACTATCCACCTCACTCCCACCTTGAAATACCTTGGCCTCACCCAGACCGCCACCTCACCTGGACTCCCCACGTCCTTATGATCCAACACAAAGCCCACAATAGACACTGCCTCCTGAAACTCCTGTCTGGCCGCACATGTAGACTGCATCCTTCCACCATCCTTCACACCTTGAGCTGCCCCATCCTTTTTTATGCCAGTGTCGCTTGGATTTCCTCCCCCAAGCCCTCCAAATCCTAGAACGCCATGCATTCCACCTTGCCTTCTGTATCTGCCTACCGTCCCCCACGCAAATTCTCTACAAACTCATCCCCTTCCCCAACCCCGTACTCCACTGACACTGTCTCCCCCACCCCCTGGTGTCCCCCTTCCTCTCCACCCCCAGCCCATTTACTCGCCTTTACCGTTGTGTCCCGCCCTTTCTCCATCTCCACACCCTCTACCTCCTTTCTCAATGCAATTTCCAGCACCTATCTCTCCCAGATGATAAGCTTCGCCCTGACATTTACCCTTCCTACCAACTCCAATCCAACTTCCCCCTCCTCTTCCTCAGGAGTCTCTCTCCCCTCCTCTTCACTTTTCCTGAGCAGTTATCTTGCCTCCTATGCCCCCCTTTCCAATGCCCCACTTCTGTGTCTCTGTGCTTCCTCCTGCCTTGCCTTCCCCCTTTATATCCCGCCCCACCCGTCTCCTGCCTCTTGGTGCACCACCACCGCCTTTTATTTTCTTTTTCTCACACCCTCTCCAGTCCCCCCCCCCCCTCCCTGTACCTTCCTCTCCCCTCTTTTTCCCTCCTCTCAGGCCTCCCATCCCACAGCAAGTCCCTACCAGCAGTTTTTATTCTTCGTATGTTCTCCGTCACTTACAGTGGTTTTTTTACATGTCTCTCACTCTCTGCGTTTTTATCCTGTGGCCAATATTTAGCTTGTCTGTGTAACTTCAGTGTATTTTACATGCCCCACAAATCGCTGACTGTGTTATTTTAAGTGTATGACGACTTTTTAACTGTCCCCTAATGAATGTTCCCTGTGTTAGTGTATGTTTTAACCTCCATTATCTCCATATACTGCATTTTTCTATCTCCTTTTTATGGATAAGTTTGGTCTTTTGTTATTTGTATGCCACTCCGCTGAAGAGCAGTGGATTGTGCTGCTGCCAGCAGGGGAATGAAATTACAATAATAAAGGGAAAAAAAGGCACTGAAAACAGGCCGTCGCTCCTGACGATGACGACGGCGGCTATCGTCGAAAGATGATGACTCTTCTATGCAATGAAGACTGTTTGCTTGTGAATGGTTTCCCCAGAAAACGCTGCTGTATATCGCAACATCCAGTGGAAATATCCAAGGTATACTGCTTTGATTGTTTCCAAGTCACAAACATGAAATCGAGCAAATGACAAAATCTGCTAAATTCAGTCTTTTACACAGGCCAATGACGTGAACTGGCCAGTTTAGATTGTTATTAACATGTTTTCTAAGGAATTTGGAAGACTCAACTCTCAGTATTTCTTTGCAACCACATTCTATTTCTGTATTTTCCTGTTTTTTGTTTGCTGTGTGAAACTGCATGAAATGAGTCTTGTTAACGTTGAGCGACAGACCATTTGAAGAGAACCAATCTAGAGACATACAACTAACGCCTGTGGAACCCTGGTTGAATATTAATAAATCCAGCAATCATTCCAGAGCATACATGAAAATTCGACAAGTTGATCGTAATTTCAGTCCCAAAAATTATAACAGATATGACATCTTCAAGTCCAGTTTTATAGACTTCGTAAATAGCACATGTTAATTTTTTAACTGTGCGTACATGTTACTTTCGTAATAATGGATATAAATTGAATAGGTCTTCAAAAATGCAAACGGTGACCAAAGCAAATCTCTGCCCCAACGTAAAATCTTTGCACATGAGGTTTAGCCTTAAACTTTGGTTTGTTTACATCCTGAAAAGCACGGTGGAGTCGTTGGCTATGGTAAAATTTGGTGTGGAATTTGCGTGTCTGAAAACCATAAATGATGTTACCCCCGTGTTCTATGCTCACCAAGATTAAACCCATGGATGTTAAAAAAATTTAATAAAGCCTTCAATTTGACGTTGTGGTGTATATGATTCCTGTCGCCACATCAAATGCTTGTTTGTTTTGTATTATTTCTTTGTATGTCTGTCACGGGAATAACCTTTCTACAGCTAGTTCTCTGTCTTTCACGTTTTAGTACATATAGGAAAGAAGCATGCTGACCAAGTGAAGACTGTGGTTTTAGAAGAGATGAAATGTGGGGATGAACTAAGCAAGATTTCCATTGCTATTGCACGCAAATGTGGATTTATTTCTATTATGTTGCTTGTACATCTGTTTAGAAGTGACTAACAAATTATTGTACAAAATTAGCAACACATGAAATATTATTATTGTTATGTTTCTGAAATACCGCGAAGAGCTATAACCTCCATTAGTTAGAGAGTAAATTTATTTTCGTTCATAAGTTCTACCCGGTCATCTCAATCAAAGTTGCTTTATCATGGACCATTGCTACATGATTTAGAGAGTGGTGTTACAAAAACAAATTTAAATAACCAAAAAAATAAAAAATCGTGAAAGCTAAACATGCATTAAAGTATATACAAATAAATTGTGTTAGCACCAGAAACTGTTTGCCACTGGTAGGTAGTCGAGGAGAGAGTAAAGGAGTTGAAGTGTAGTACGTGTTTCAATCTCACAATAACTTTTTACCTCTTATTGGATCAATTTGCCATATTTTATAAAAACAAAGAGAGTGATGAACTACGTTGAGTAAAAGCAGAGTTTATCACTTTCTTTCGACACACAAATCATAAAAGTAATTGATGGTAAAAATTGTGAATAGATTTACACAGAAACTTCTGCATTTTATACACATATTTGTGCAGTACTTCACTCGTGTTCTCCTGTAGCGGAAATGGGAAGAGAGCGCTTGAGTTATCTTAAAATATCTTTTGCTACTAAGAGAGGTCTGTTTAATTCGGAGTATGGGCTACAAACAAGAATTGAAATGTTAACTATTATAAAAAAACCAGTTTGTAATCAGTCTGCAAGAAATTACACAGAAAGATAAATAAAAATTGAAGAATGGCTTAAATTATGTTCATACGTCTATTGCAGAAGGAAATGGAATTCATTACACACAAGAGGGCAGTTAGTCAACTGTGGCTTTATAATAATCATTACTGCGGCATTTGCCTGAAGTAATTTAAGGAAACCGATGAAAACCTATATCACGCTGGCTGGATGAAGATTGGATCCTCAACCCTCCTGAATACAAGGCCAGTTTCTTTGGAACAGTGGTACTGCATTCAGTTTTTCCTAGTGTACCAAACAGTGCTAGATTCACTAGGCTAGACATTGAGTTTGCTGCTAATAGTCATTAATTAAAACTGTGTTACGCATAAAGAAACTAAACAAATCGTTAGGCTATATTAAAGTTACATTTCGTTTGGGGCTACAGAGGAGTGTTCGATACGACTCATCAGCTTTGACCAGTGGCATGGGAATCATGTGACAAACACCATAAACAGTATGGCAACTACAATATAACATTATTGAGCTACAGATGAGTCTGTCCCCACAGCCAGGTTTTATTTGTTGACTTCGCTTACTCAAAACTGAACTGTTACGTTCCAACCTAACCTGTATGTCGGGCTAAGCTACAGGTCAATGTATCACTACAACCAGCCTTGCCCCACCCATTGGCTTCACTATATAACAACAAATCTGTGAATATATGCACTGAAAGGTAACCCAACAGCATCCATTAACATTACACCACTGGCCAAATCTGACAACTCGTATTGAACATGTCTCTTGACCCACTTATAGTTGTGGTGGCATTTTCAATAGAGTACAGAATATTGTGGTTTTGTGAGAAAGTATTCTTCAATAGAGTATGATTTATTTTTATGATAACTGCTTGTTAACGTCAGCTCAGGTTGCTTTATGCAAAGAATGAATTATTTGCAGGGACCATATTTGTATGTGAACTCACACATGAAACCTTGGCACTGCTAAAGAGGGAAAATATTTACACAACACTTTCAGTTGTTGATTGTGTGATCCATAAAATTTTGTTTGAGAAACCTGGATTGTTATTCCATCAACAACTACCGCCCAATCTCTCTTCTGACAGCTCTATCAAAAATTTTTGAGAAAGTAATGTATTCAAGAGTAGCCTCCCATATTTGTAAAAATAAAGTACTAACAAAATGTCAGTTTGGTTTTCAGAAAGGCTTTTCAACAGAAAATGCTATATATGCTTTCACTGATCAAATATTAAATGCTCTGAATAACCGGACATCACCCATTGGTATTTTTTGTGATCTCTCAAAGGCCTTTGATTGTGTAAATCATGGAATTCTTTTAGATAAGCTAAATCATTATGGTTTGAGTGGGGCAGTGCACAAATGGTTTAATTCATACTTAACTGGAAGAATGCAGAAAGTTGAAATAAGTGGTTCGTGTAATGTTAAAACAGCTGATTCCTCAAACTGGGGTGCTATCAAGCACGGGGTCCCACAGGGTTCGGTCTTAGGTCCTTTACTGTTCTTGATATACATTAATGACTTACCATTCCACATTGATGAAGATGCAAAGTTAGTTCTTTTTGCTGATGATACAAGTATAGTAATAACATCCAAAAACCAAGAACTAAGTGATGTAATTGTAAATGATGTTTTTCACAAAATTATTAAGTGGTTCTCAGCAAACGGACTCTCTTTAAATTTTGATAAAACACAGTATATACAGTTCCGTACAGTAAATGGCACAACTCCAGTAATAAATATAGAATTTGAACAGAAGTCTGTAGCTAAGGTAGAATTTTCAAAATTTTTAGGTGTGTCCATTGATGAGAGGTTAAACTGGAAGCAACACATTGATGGTCTGCTGAAACGTCTGAGTTCAGCTATGTATGCTATTAGGGTTATTGCAAATTTTGGTGATAAGAATCTCAGTAAATTAGCTTACTATGCCTACTTTCATTCACTGCTTTCGTATGGCATCATATTCTGGGGTAATTCATCGTTGAGTAGAAAAGTATTCATTGCACAAAAACGTGTAATCAGAATAATTGCTGGAGCCCACCCACGGTCATCCTGCAGACATCTATTTAAGGATCTAGGGATCCTCACAGTAACCTCACAGTATATATATTCCCTTATGAAATTTGTTGATAATAATCCAACCCAATTCAAAAGTAATAGCAGTGTGCATACCTATAACACCAGGAGAAAGGATGATCTTCACTATGCAGGGTTAAATCTGACTTTGGCACAGAAAGGGGTAAATTATGCTGCCACAAAAGTCTTTGGGCACCTACCAAACAGCATCAAAAGCCTGACAGATAGCCAACTAACATTTAAAAATAAATTAAAAGAATTTCTAGATGACAACTCCTTCTACTCATTGGCTGAATTTTTAGATATAAAGTAAGTATATATAAAAAAAAAAAAAAAAAACCTTAATCATTAGTGTCATGCAATATTTTGTGTAATGTAATTTCTTGTACAGACATCTTTTATTAACCTGACACGTTCCACATCATTACGAAGTGTCGTATTCATGATCTATGGAACAAGTATTAATCTAATCTAATCAACAATATGCTTTCTTCTTCTATATGGAGTATAACCTTCATAACAGAAGACAGTGAGTCTCATGGACAAGCTGCTCCTCAAGATTAAAACTAAATTCAGTATAGGGACACACAAAATATGGAGTTTCAGAAGTTCATTGCTGCGTTCAGCATTAATGGTCATATACTGTTTATAGTTATTACTAGATCTATGTTGTTTACCAGCAATGACTGGACAGACTGCGTCAAGATTAATTACATATATACATTTAAAAAAATATTCAAAAAATTAAGACATTTATACTTAATAGAAACAATATTTGTTTGTCCATTCACTTTGGTCGCTATTAAAGAATTCACCAATGGAGTACAATGGGCGTTCTTTCAGGTCCTGTGAAACTCTTCTTCTGAATGTTTATAGCGGCAGGAACTGCACTTCTTGAGGCAATGAGTCGAACATCTTTAGGGCAACCACTGGAAAGCTGTCTCGCGTTCCCGTCAGTCAGCACCTGGGTATTTTGATGCTCCTCTTGTTACGGGTATTGTGATTATGTATATCTTGCCTCATGCTGAAGACTCCCTGGTTTTCTTTCATGCTGATGAGACATAAAAACACATACTGGCTGAAGACTCTCATAATTCCTAACTGCTTGAATGTAGGACTGCAGTGCTCCTGTCTCTTGCTTGATGTGATTATTCTGAGCACTTTTTTTCTGTAGAATTAGCACGTCCTTACTACCTGCAGAATGTCCTCACAACAGTAGGCCATAATTGGTGTGGCTATGGAATAGGGCATCATATACTGTTATGAGATATTGATCACTCAATACACCTTTTAACCTCCTCAGAAGGTATGTTACATGGGAGAGCTTGGAGCACACGTACATTGTATGTTCGTTCATTGTTAGTTTCCTGTCTATCTTGAAGCCCAACTGTTTGACAGCCTCCATATTATCATGGCATCCGATGTTGTTGAGGGTGCATATAAGATGTTGTGTTTTTTCTTCATTCATTTTCATTTTATTTTTGACGAACCATTCTTTAATGTTTTGGAAGAGTACATCTGTTTCTTGGAGTGAGTCTGCAGTAGTTCTTACTTTGGCGAAAAGGGTGGTGTCATCAGCAAACTCTAACATATTGTTGTTATAAACCATATCAGTGACATAAATAAGGAACAGGAGAGGCCCTATGATGGACCCTTGGGGTAGTCCATGTTCCAGCTTTTGTTCTTGTGATGTTGCTCCATGAATTGGTACCACTTGTCTCCGGTTTTCCAGATAAGACTGAAAAGTTGCCAGAACAACACCTCTGACACCGTTACACTTCAATTTATTGTGCAGTATCTTGGGGGAAATGCTGTCAAATGCATTGCTAAGATCGCAGAGTGTCAATGCCACACTTTTCTGTCTTCAAATCCTTGCCTTATTTTTCTGGCTAAGTCCAGTGCTGCTATAAGCATTGACTTTCCCTTGCAAAAACCATGCTGTGTGTCCTGGAAGAGCTTATTTACTTCAAAATAATTCTGTAACTGAAGTTTCATAACAGACTCCATAACTTTAGCTAGAATAGGAATGATAGAAATTGGTCTGTAGCTGGACACTTCCCACGGGTCACTTTTTTTGTAGATTGGTACTGTCTGTGCTAGTTTAAGAATTTTTGGGAAGACACCAGAGGATAAGCATTTGTTAATTGCTATAGATAATGGTTGAGCAAGCTCTAGAATAATTTTCTTCAGCATTGTGCAAGACATACCATAGATATCTTTGCTCTCTGAGTTCTTGTATGACTTAACTATTTTTACGATATCCTCAGGGTGCACTTCCTTCCAGTTTTCAAAAGTGCTACTGGTTATGTTTCTCATGTGACTTGTGGGGACTAAGCCTGAGTCAGGTATGTAATTAATAGTATCTTTCACTATCCTAACAAAGCACTGATTGAAGGCATCAGGGCTACTGGAATTTAAGGCTGAGGTGGGCTTTTTCCTGCAGTCGTTTATCAGATTCCAAGCTGCTTTGCATGGATTGTGAGCCTCTTTCATGAACCTGTCATTGTATCTCTTTTTTTGCCTCCTCCACTTGCTTTCTGTAAATTCGTTTGGCTCTTACATAGTTACAAAGAAGCAGGTCTCTAGATGGGATATCTCTAGCTGCTTTCATACGGTCCCTGGAAATTAGCACAATGCATTTTAATTTGTTTAGCTCAGGGGCATACCACATCTTCCCTGTAGTAGGTTTTTCCCTTCCTTTAGCTTTGCCTGTAGGATACTTCTTGTGGATTTCTGGAAATAAATCATCAAATTTAGCTTTTAATGATTGGAACAGACATTTGAATGAGGCGCTGGCCCCCATTCCTGCAATTTTTTGCTGCCAGTTTACACTTGACAGGGCTATTTTAAGATCATTTAGTCCTTCTTCTTTTATGATCCTTTTACTAAATGTGTAACTGGATTGCCATGAGCTTGGTTGCAGTTGACTCGAGCATTTCATAGGCCTACTTATTTCCATTACTAATGCACTATGGTCAGCAATCATCGGTTCAACTACACTGATATTATAGTCCCAGATATTGAGGTTAGTGATAACTGTGTCTAGGCAGGCATCCCCTCTTGTTGGCAGTTGGTTTGCTACAAACAGCCCATAGCTATTTATCAAAGTCATGAAAACTCTCTCTTTAGTGCTTCCATCACCTATATGTATGTTGAAATCTCCACACAGTGTAATTTTAGGTTTGAGACATGTTAGGTAGGACAAACAGGTTTCCATTCCTGCAATGAAGTTTTCAAAATTACCATCTGGTGAGTGGTACACAGAGACAATAATAAGATCAATATCTGTTAACACTAGTAATGCTAATTGTAGATCTAGGTCTGTGGAAAAGTGTTTTGAGCCTATTTCCTTTACACTAAGAGTCTTGCTTGCATATACAGATACGCCACCATGAATTGTAGTAGTTCAATACCATGAATTTACCAAGTCCAAATATTCAATGGCTCTGTAATAGTCACCTTTTGCTTCATCTAACCAGTGTTCACAGATACATAAAACATCTGGTTTGACTTCTACAAAGAATGATAGAAGGTCCACCTTGGTTCTCAAACACTGTATATTAACAACTGCTATAACTTTGGCATATAACTATCATCTCTACTGTTACTTCTGTGAGATATTATGGGGCCTTGGGTTTTTATTTCAGGCACTATTTTACTAGGACACTGGTCGATCTCCGGAATAAAAAACGCCTTATAACAATATTCTTTGGCCGTAGTGTTGTGTACATCACCTTGTCCTTTAGATGGAAGTCCATACCAATCTTGAAGCTGCTGTTCACACCCTTTGTTTCCAGTTTTTCTTCATGAAAGTTTCTATATCCTGGAAAGATTTTCTCAAGGAATTTGGTTACATTTTCAGTTGTTGTGCCGTTTTTCACTTTTCCTAAATGAAACCATCCTTGTTTTTCACCAGTGCCTATTATCTGATTTTTTCTTTCTCTAGTACTTGAATTTCTGACTGATGCTATGGCAGATGCTTGAAGTCTTTCCTCCTCTACACTTTTCCTTAGTGGAGTTGCATACAGCATTTTTGGTTGTGCAGGTGCATTCTGCTTCGTTTTGTGTATGTTGGTGGTTTGTTGTTTTCCTGTTGTGAATGATACTTGCTGATCTGTAAATCGAAAAGTAGTACTTTGTTGAAACCTCCACACAAAAATGGGAGTCTAAGCACTCAGTTTGTGCTTTGGTCTTAGGAACATCTTTACATTCTGATGAAATGAAGAGAATGGTCTCAACATATCACTTGGAATTAGGCAAAAGGGGCAGAGAAATATGTTGCACACAGTGATAACCATGAATATGGCATTGCTTTTCAAACTACTTAGATACTCTCTCACTCCTTAATGATATTTGTAGTTAAGGAAATATTGTTGGACAAGTGCAGTCTTAACAACCAAAATTCTAAGAGAAAAAATAAATTTTAGTCAAGACTTTTATTTATTTATTTTGTGTGTGGGGTTCTAGATTCTGGTGTGAGTGTCTTCAAGAAGATATGAGCAGATGTAGGTTATAGTATGAAATTCAGGCCCTGTCAATTTATTTAACATATATGATGACGTTATTCCTCTTACAAACTGTCATTATCTTGAGTCCAGGAACTAAAACATATTAGCTAGGATTAATGAAATTGTTCACTACAGTTTCACCAACTCTCATACAAAATGTCATCTCCTAACCTATAACTGCAGGTATTCGGCAGTCTATCACTACAACCAGCATTCAAGAAAATAATATAGGCACAAAAGAAATAATTCATGTATTGTGGTCTCTTTCTGTTTGCACACACCTGACATTGCATCCCACATCATAATTATCTTGCAGGATGAAACCAACAGCTGGTGCCAGTATGTTCAATTTATCCGTGATTCTTGAAGTTTTCCCAGCATACTGAATGTTCCATGAGGTTTAACAACTGCAATATTCTATGAGGTTTCAGGATTGCAGCTGGATCTTGTTTTCTTGCCAAAATATATTGGCTGGCAACTATTTAGCAGACACTCACCTGAAGATGGCATGATCCGGTTGCAATCCTGAAACCTCATGGTGTATTCAATTTACCTATTTGCAGCAATGTTCGTAATGAATAGGTCTGTATATGTACAGCATGTAGACAGCTGATACTCTTTGACAATTGTCAGTATATTAATATAAATATTAAGTAATTAACATAACAGCAGCTGCAGTTACCAGTATAATAGGAAGTCTACATTTTCTTTCATGGTTCTGACTTTCTTGCTTGTTGTATGCTAACCTCTGGTCTGTATAATAACAAATAAAAGTGTAGCAACTCTATTATAGGCAATTGTTAATACACTCAATACAACTGTTTTGACAACTATAGCTCTCTGTTAACTGATATCTCTTTATTCTAGATTCCTGACGATTTATTAATGAATGGGCTCCACAGAATATGCTGAATGGGAAGTTAATTGTGGCAATGGATAGTTATCCAGGCTCATGCTCCATCTCTAATTAGCAGTTGTCAGTGGTATATTAAACTCTAAACTTACTTACTTCCTTTCTTTGTGCAGGATTATGTCAAGCCAATGATTAGCACATCACCAGTTGGTGATATAGCTTCTCTTCTTCCACAGGTCATGAAAGCATTTGAACCATTACGCTCCATATTAGATGAATTGTGCATTTTCAGAACTCTGTTCAGTGATCTGCCAGTATTCAAGTAGAAGGTGGGTGTTTGGAATGTTTTCTTTAAAATGATTTAAACTATTCATAAAATACAGCAGATGGTGTCATGAACAGGTGCTCAACAGAAGTACTGTGTATGGCAGTTTCATAGTTTTGAAAATAAACATTTCTGACCCTTTATTGACCCACAATTACTTTTGTTTACGTGTTTAATTTTAATTTAGTTACAATACCAATATAATAAGGTTTAGGGTTTTTCTTCCTTAGATAGTCGCTGAGTTTGGTTGACCCTATTATTGTGTACATTTTATTACAAAATACTGTGAAGTTATCTGTGAGCATGATCTGCAATTTTTTACGTTAAAAGCTACAATTGTCATCTAGATAGCACACGTGGTACTCATGGTATGGTACAAGCAGTCATAGAGGGTGGTTACAGCAGACAGCAAAATAGTCACTAGTGGGAAAACTCGTGGGCACCTGCTGTATGACAACCCATTAACGAAAATCTAGAGGGCAGCCATTCAGATCCAGTGTCCTTAAATCAAAACAAGTAACGGGACACCCCCAATGTGTCACAAAGTTTGTGTGTGTAAGAGAAAATTGTATGTTTAAAATGGTTTAAAGGGTCTGGCCAGAACTCTACAAAATGCTCTACTTGTGGAAACTTTCATCTACAGTCAGAAAAATAATTTACTTAAAGTAAGATTCTTTTCAAATATGTAACAGCAGCAGAGTGTACAATACTCTGAACTGTTTCTTGTAAGGATGTAATGGATATTAGCACTTTTGAACTGTAGAATGGGAAGAGGATGGAATTACAAAAGTGAGAAACATAATGACAAAGATTAACTGTGACCTTCGAGCCATTGCCTGAATATATTAAAGTGGGCCTTTTACACCCAAAGATATGGCTGTACAGTTCAGACCAAGCAAGATATTACAAGTGCCAGAAGTTTGGTCAAACACCTTGGGATCTGTCCCTCAGGAGAGTGGAATCTCCCAGGTGAGTTCTAGGTGATATCTTGTATTCTTTAATGATAAATGTTATATCATCCACAGTTAGATGTTCTGCTTAACATTCTGTGTTTGTGGATGACTTTTTTCTGTTAATTCTGTAGTCTTTTGTTGTGATGATCTTCACCCCAAAGACTGGTTTGATGCAGCTCTCTACACTAGTCTATAGTGTGCAAGCCTCTTCATTTCTGTGTAATTACTGCAACCTACAGCCATCTGAACCTGCTTAGTGTAGTAATGCCTTGGTCTGCGTCTGCAATTTGTAACTCTACACATGATTTACCACATAACCGATTTCTTGTTGCTTCAGTATATGACCTGTCAACAGATCCCCTCATTTAGCCAATTTGTGCAATACATTTAATTTCTCCCCAGTTTCATTCAGTTCCTTCTCAGTTAACTGACCTACCCATCTATTTTTCTACATTATTCTGTGGAAAACATTTGAAAAGCTTCTCTTCTGGTCTGAACAGTTTATTGTCCACATTTAATTTCCAACTGAGGCTGCATTCCAGACAGATATCCTCAGAAAAGACTTACTGGTAATTAAATTTATGTTCATTGTTAAGGAATTGCTCTTTTTCAAAATTGCATTTGTTGTTATTACCAATTTCTGTTTTATATTCTATCTTGTTTGGCCCTCATCAGTTATTTTTATGCTCCGATAAGAAAACTCAACTTCTACTTTTAGTGTATCATTTCCTAATCTAATTCTCCTTTTACTTTTGTTGATGTTCATCGAATAACTGGTTTCAAGACACTGCTCAACCTGCCTTCATGGCCGAGGATGCTAACACGTGCTTGTGTGGTGGCGCTCGATCCAGGGGTAAGCCAGTTCGAATCCAGATGGTGGAAAAAATTTTCACTGCCGCTATCTGGCTGGCAAGGGGAGGAAAGGTGGTGCTGTGAAGTTGCTGATCACCAAACTTTGTGCCAACGTCCCGGTTTAAATACAAAACCTTTTCATGGTGTCTTATGTAGTGAGGCCATGTGACACAGCTGTTGTTGATCCATCCATCAGCGGCCCTTTTGGTGCTGTTCGTGAGGAGTAGGCTATGTGCGGGCACCAGGTTTCACCCTCTCCCTTCTCTTGTCATCATCAGTATTGTCATAGTCATACAACACAAACATTATATTACATTAAACTACAAACAAGCAACAGCACACTATACTGTACACACTAGTGTGTAACAGAGCATGTTGTACGTAAACAAACAAACAAAAGGCACTGCTCATTCTATTCAACTGCTATTCCAAATATTTTGCTGTTGCTAACAGATTTAAAATCTCATCAAAAACATCACTTTTTTTTAATTCTCTCACTAAACTTTTAATTCCTTGCAAAAATCCTCCTTGGTTTTCATCACAACTGGCTCAGTGAAGAGATTGAATGACACTGGGGATAGTTTACAACCATGCTTCACTTTCTTGTCAACTGTTGCTTCCCTTTCATCTCCTGGTTCCAGTCTGGTTTCAGTGCAAGTTGTAGATAACTGTTCACTCCATGATTTCACCCCTGCCACCTTCTGAATTTAAATGATGGATTTCAGTCAGCATTGTTGTCAACAGATTCTTCATAATCAACAAATGCTCCAAACATAGATTGTTCAAATATCTTCTAAGCTAAGTTTTAGGGTCAGTATTGCTTCACATGTGGCTACATTTCCCTGGAATCGAAACTGATCTTCAAGGTAGGTTTCTACCAGTTTTTCAGTTGCGCTGCAATTAATTTGTGTCAATATTTTGCAACGGTAACTTATTAAGCTGGTGTTTTGATAGTGTTCACACATGACAGCATCTGCCTTCTTTGGAATAATTACGTGCTTCATGAAAAGTCAGGGTATTTCACACGTCTCATGTATCATGCATACCAGGCAGAGTTGTTGTAATTTAACCCAACCCAAAGGAAATCGTCCTTATTTTATTATTTTTAAAGTTTATTTTTTCTTATACCCACCAAAAAATGCTGCAATACCCAACTATTATTTGTGAAAATTTAATTGACACACAAAATTTTGCATAGTTAGTCTTACACAAATTAAAAAGAACCATGATATTTATTGAAGGTAACTATTTACTGTCACAAGAATTTCTTTTATAAACATTGTGTTTTGACTTTTCATGCAGTATAAGAGACACAGGTAAATAACATTTACATTTCGAGACAAAAACTAACTCTTTCAGAAAGAAGCTAATTATTTTGTTTAGTTTGAATGCAGAAATTTATAGATCTTCACCAATTTCTTGCATCTTTTCTCTCAGAAGTTATTTCTTAATTTTGGCCAAACAAGCTTGTAGTTGGAGAAGATTCTCTCAATGGATACAGTGCTGGCAGGGGAAGAAATGAGGCACTAATAAAGCTGTAGGATTGGGTTAGTGTTTTGAGTAAATTAATCATAGGAATTTAAACTGAACTATTTAATCATCAGTATGAAAAAATTCCCATGAAATCCATTAAAACTCAATTTTATCCTTTTTTAAAAATTCTCTGGTTCCTGTTCAGTCAAAAGAAAGTGCTTGCTCCGTATGGAGCAAAAAAGATTCTGCCACTCCCTTCAGTCAAAAAACCCTGTGACTATTCATGCCACCCATCTCTGTATACTTTCGGTATTTGCCGTTAGTCCTATTTGGTACGCTCCCACACACCTGAACATTATTCTAAGAATATACACACAAAAGAACTGTAAGTGTTTTCGTTTTCAGATGAGTGCATTTACTTAGTATCCTCCCAGCAAAACTAAGTCATTCACCTGCAACTGAGCATATTTGGCAATTCCATTTTGTATCCCAACAAATAATTGTTGTCTTAGTTGACAGATTATGCTTGTGAATCATTGATGTTGTTGTAATAAGGTACAGTGTTATTTCGTATTGTGAAGTGCTGAATTTTACATTTTTGGACATTTAAAGCAAGTTACCAATCATACCATCTCATTAAAATCCTTACAAAATCTGATGGATTATTTGAACAGTTTTTTTCTCTCTTAGATAATGTTTCATTATCAATAACAGCATAATCTACTTGAAGTATGAGGTTGTTATTAATACTGTTAGTTAGGTCATTAATGTACAACACCACCCTCTGGTGCAAGCCTGAAGTTACTTTTACTTCTGTTGATGAGTCTCCATCCAACATACTGCATTGGCCCTACCAGGAAATCCTCAATTCAGAAACAAATCTTGTTTGATACCCCAAATAATCAAACTTTTGTTAATAATCAGTGGTGGTGTACAGAGTAAATGCTTTCCAGAGGTCAAGAAATACTGTAGCCAAACAATTGCCTTAATCTGTGACTTGTAGTATTTTGTATGAGATAATTACAATCTGTGTTACAGATGGCATCAAGGTGAAATAGGGTAACTTATTTTTTAAAATTAATATCTGTTATGTCTGCTTTGAAAGGTATTACTCTGTGGTGTTTGATTTGTGCTTGAATTCGATTGATGTACATTTACTCTTTTTTTTTTTTTTTTTTTTTTTTTTTTTAGGTACTGTGCACCTGCTCCAAAACCTGTAAAATAGCTGCATTTTTTAAAATGCCAGAACTTCCATCACTAGGTGCCAAAAGCCAATCTTTGGTAGCAAGTGATTTGACAGATAAGACATTTTCTTGCATCATACTAAACTTTGAGGGAAATGTGGGCAAAGAGAAAGAAAACAAATAAAATTTAAATAACAAATTGATTTTTAAAATTATCTTGTTGCTATAGAGGCAAGCAAACATTGCAGACTGGCACTCTACAATAAGTAGTAATGATTAGATTGCAATTTCTTTATTCCATATTCGTGATGCATTTCCAAATCATCATCTATGGATAATTATATTGTAGCATACACTTGTCCCAAAACTTATTTGAGATTCTTAAAGAGGAACATTCACATTATTACCCTGGATTGGAACAACGTAACTGCATTCTTAGGCAGGGGTTTGACACCTTCTCCTTGTGCCTTGAAACAAGGATTATTGTTCCTACAGTCCTACCTGTCTCTCGGAAAGTGATATTTTGCACCCTGAGGGGCTTTTGAAATAACCTGGTCTATCTGTGGGCCACACTTACTCACCACACCTCGCCACTTCGGTTTTGTTGCCCCTCCCCTTGCACGACACTCATTCACAATATATTGTGCAACATACCCAACTTCCCCTGCCTGCCCATTCATGGATCTCCTGGACCACACACCCATCCTGTTCCCACAATGCCATTCACCCACCTCCTGTTCCCCTCCCCCTGACGGTTCCTATCATCCAATCTGTCCTACATAACACCTCACCCCAGTTGGGGTGCAGTGCTAGGACAATGTAGCTGCATGTGTTTAAGAGGTTTCTGTGCTTTCAGAAAATGTTCACATTTAGAGCTAATGAAAATCGCATATACACAGACTCATTTATCTGCCTGTCAACTACTCGATCCTATACCCATATGGTGAGAGGTTACTTTTACTCCTTCCTTTAGTTAGAGGGTTGGGTTGTTTGGGGGAAGAGACCAAACAGTGAGGTCATTGGTCCTTTAGTTAGACTCAACTTTTTTTTACAGTTCACCTAAATCTCTCTGCATTGATATGTTGTTTTTGGTTGTTTTATATTTGTGCATAAAGTTCAACACTTTGTTGTAGTGACTCAGAGTTGTTTGTTTTTTTTGTCAGTCAGGTGAACCACAAGGGAGCAGATACATATTCCCACTAATTGACATAGTAGCAGTATTACCACCTGCATCATGAGATGATTTGAATGTCAATGTATATACAGAGCTGCTATCACTGATAGCGAGTTTAGTCTTTGGTGGTGGTGGTGGTGGTGGTGTTGGTGGTGGTGTGGCAGCACTTTTAATACTAAGATGCCATTTTTGCCATGGGATTGCCCCACTCACCTACATTCCTTCCTGCCCTCCTTCCAGAGCACAACTTTCTTGCATACGGGGCTCCGAGCCATTGCGATATTCCTTCCTTTTCTGTACTGCTATTGCTTTCTCTCACTATTTCTTTCTGTAAAACTAAACATTCCACAACAGGAGAGAGTTACTTGTGATAACATTACCAACTTAGTTTATCAAATAATCTGCCTCATATACTCTTGTGGTTGTAGTCCCCTGACAACAGATGGATGCACCGGGGGTGTTTATTTCAGTTTCCTGCACAAACGTCTGTCAACTGTGGTATCTATAGGGAGATATGGCAGGAAACTGACAATAGTCGCAAACTACACTCTCAAAGGTTCTCAGAGTGTTGGCTTTGTGTGTGGGTAGTGCTGTGATTTGCGTTGTGATTACACTCTTTTCTTGTCTATATGGAAGTTTTGGTAAAATAAATAGGAGCAGTTGTAAGTATGCCATTGCTTATTATAACAAAGGCACCTAGAAAATTCAGGATGTTATCTAGCATCATTTTCTGAAAATAATTACTATTCAGTACAC
Organism: Schistocerca gregaria; assembly: GCF_023897955.1. Lineage (NCBI taxonomy): Eukaryota > Metazoa > Arthropoda > Insecta > Orthoptera > Acrididae > Schistocerca > Schistocerca gregaria. The sequence goes on along the minus strand of NC_064931.1, from coordinate 284,706,163 downwards.
ACGAGTACTATCGTGCAAAGAAGTTGATAAAATTGATGTACATGAGCATATACTCAGAACATTTTATACCAGAGATAGCACCCAGAATGCTGTAAGATATGCAGCAATGCAGGAGATTAAAGGTACCAATGATTTCTTACTTATGTCAAATTTGCATTAACAAACACTTCCCTGAATTAAAACTTTCCTTTTTGTTATTATGTGCATGCACTTGGTGAACTATCATTTTTGTGCACATTAACAGTGTGAGAATCCATATGTATATTCTTAGGATTTATCTCTATTTGTATGTCATCATGAAAAGACAGCATCACTTGGCTATGTGATCTGTGCTAAACACAAAATCAGTTTAATGTGTTTATATTCATTAAACATGACAATTACTGCTTATGGTTATCTAAACTATCTATTTATTGCAATTGCAATTTCAAGAATTCCTCATTTTCAAGCAAATGTTGAACTTGAAATTACATATTTAAACAGCTTTCTAAAATGCAGGAAGGGTTGCTCTTCTTGTTACAATCATGGCCAAAATAACTTCCAGAAATTTACTAAATATTTTCTTGGTTTTTAAATTGATGTCACATGCAATTCTCAGATAAGTCTTCCCATGTTTGTGATCTCTTGAGTTTACCACATGACATTTAGAAATTCAATAAAAATAATTTCTTTTTCTTCAGCACATATATAACAGTTTGTGCAGTGTGATGGAAAAGGAACTATGTAGCTATTTTCACCCTTTGGGATTTACTTCAAATAATATTCAGATAGTTCCTGAAATGTGTAATACTATTGTACACACGGCCTCTTCCTCCCATGTTGGTACATTTGAGTTTGCGTGTATAGTGTGAGGGGATTCACTGTCCTCCCCTTATTTCACCTCACAATAATTAGACAGAACACAATATCTGGTATAAATGTTTATTCTAATAACCTTTACAATGTGCATAGGCAGTGCACCGACTGCGGCTCCTGGCTTAGCTGAGAGACATACACGCCCGTCTGCTAGGGGGCCTCAAAGCTACCTGCTTGGCTGTTACAATGGTGCTAATCTTACCTGTGCACACAAAGGACCCGGCAATCCACTTCTGCACCTAGGTTACAAGGTCTTCTGGCAGGGAGCAGACGATACTGGACAGTCTCACCTGCCCAGTTTGGAAGCTGCAACTAGATGGCAGTTGGAGAGTCCAAACACACTCCCATTCTAAAATGAGTCTTCTCATTTGACAAATAACCATATTTTAACAAACAACAAACCCAAATGAAGGAAAACAACAAGAATATAACTAGAAACAATAGCAATACACATAAAAAATGAATACACTAACATTTGGGATGCCTTCTCCACCAAAAACACCACTGTCACACTGCATGTGACACACGGTGGGTGCTAAACAATAAAGTATTAATATCACTCTGCATAAAGACATGAAAATCAGTACTAACAGCAGTCAGTCCAAAAGAAAACATCCACAGCTTCTCAAGCTCATCTTATGAATTAAGAGTTTATTTCTGTAAATGGCAATTTAGCAGTGGGTCGGTATCATGTACCATTACACAGTTCTGAAGGACCACTTAACTGATTCACTGCTTAGGTAGGGGACACAATTTTGCTACAGGCCTCTTAATATGGCTGTTTTCAGTTTTCACTATCACCACATGCACACACTTATCACGACCAGAAAACAACTGGTCAATGACACCTAGCCTCCACACCATGGAAGGCAAGTTATCCCCCTTGACCAGCACATGATCATTGATCTGGGGTTGCCATGCTGCTTCCGGTGTCCATTTCCTGCACTGCTGCAGATTGTGTATGTATTCTGTGGACCACCTCTTTGAAAAGGACTGATGCAACTGCAGTACAAGTTGCCATTTGTGCAACCTGTTGGTGGGAACCTCAAGGACAAGGTTCAGGATGAGCACAAAGTGTCTGTCTGAGTAGGAAATGACCAGGAATGAGAGCAGCAGGAGAATCTAGGTCATCAGATAAAAGACACAGCGGCCTTGAATTCAAGCATGCTTCTATCTGAATTAACACAGTAGTCAGTTCTTCAAATGTCAGTACTACATTGCCAATGATGAGTTTGAAATGCAACTTCATGCGTTTGATTCCTGCCTCCCAGAGTCCACCAAAGTGAGGGGCGCGAGGTGGAGTGAACCACCAACAGATTCCCTCTGAGGTCGAAAAATTTGGCAGAAACTGAAGTGTATCAGAAATGATAGTAAAACATACATTTTGAAGTCTTTAATTGCGCATAGTGAAAAGGAAAATTTCACTCCCATGAATAATTACCCCAGCCTTGGGGAAAAAAGAAAAGGATCTTCATTTTCTGGAGAACTATAGTTTGATCTCTTTCTCAAATTGAATGTGTAAATGCACAAAACGATGGTGAACTGACAACTTTTCAGATCCACTGAGTGAGGCAGTGCAGTTGTTAGCACACTGGACTCTCATTTGAGAGGCTGTCAGTTCAAACTAACATCTGGCCATCCAGATTTAAGTATTCTGTGATTTCCCTAAATCACTCCAGGAAAATGCTGGAATGGTTCCTTTGAAAGGACATGGCTGATTTCCTTCCCCATCCTTGACACCATCCAAGCTTGTGATCCATCTCTAATGATCGTAATGCTGATGGGACATTAAAGTCATTTTTCCTTTCTTCTTTTTAACTTTTCAGCTCCAAGGTATATTGATTCCAATATCAATGCAGCTTTAGACTGTCATATACTTTTAGACTACTCAATTAAAAGTGCTTTCACGAAACACCAATATTAAATCTCCATATTCTTGAATTTGCAGAAAGTCCAAGATCATATCTGGCCACACCACGTCCGTTCCCTCCACAACTGGTGCTTATGAAGTTGATTACTGACATTTATGGATAACTTTTTAAGGCTATGCATGTTTCTTGTTTTAGTCAGATCGTTTGTCAGCAACAAATACATACAAGCAAAGTGTGTCCCCAGGGTACTGGTCCCAAATGTCAGGCCGGCCGGAGTGGCCGTGCGGTTCTAGGCGCTGCAGTCTGGAACCGAGCGACCACTATAGTAACAGGTTCGAATCCTGCCTCGGACATGGATGTGTGTGATGTCCTTAGGTTAGTTAGGTTTAATTAGTTCTAAGTTCTAGGCGACTGATGACCTCAGAAGTTAAGTCGCATAGTGCTCAGAGCCATTTGAACCATTTTGAACCCAAATGTCACTGTGTCTGTAATGGATATCAATGGCATTGTGTGTGCATTGGGCTTCACAGTTTCCCCATAGCTGTGTGAATATGACTTCTGTCTACATTGCAGCTCCATACCAATGGTAGCTCCTGTGAGCTATTCAAATGGTTCAAGACTGGCAGCTAAGTATTTGTTTCCAGTTCTTCTCAATAAAAACCTACATCGAGTTCTCCTGCAGACTCTAAGCCGACACCCTTATCCTGAATATATTACAAATATTCAAAGTGGTGTAGTGATGTTACTTATGAGGCTTCTATATCATGAGAATCTAAAATGGTTACCACATGTGCATCAGTTAAAGATTACTGTGTGGAAAAAGTACTTTTAGATTCATAAGTGCACCTTGTAGGCAGCTGTCCACCTACTTATCCACAAATCATTAATCTTATTCAGCCTAGGGTACAGATGCATAGCATGTGGATCAGGAGTACCAATGGCATTAAGTTAGAACCTGTATACTTTAACCCTATGAGCTTGACAAATGGAGCCTTTTGCACAGGTCCCCTTTTCAGCCTTCTGGTAGAAGGGATGGGCAAAACTGTTCTTTTCAGAGATCGTATCAAAATGGGTCACTCACTGAAATACACTACCTTATTTTCATGGCTCAGCACTCACCATTCACTCACAAAAATAAGTAAAAGGATAATACATTGCCTTTTTAATTCAGGTCACTGAGCCTTTATTTTTATCTGATTTGGTCATATTTTGAAAGAACATATAAAGAGCATTAATAATTTTGAGTTGTGTCCCTAGTAATTTTCAGATACAATGGTTTTAAATTTTGTATGCTGTAAAATTTATAAATATTACAAGAAAATACATTTTTTTTTATCAAGTGGAAAAATTTTAAGAGTGAAGACTGATCCTTGTTATATTTTTATTCTTTTAATGGGAAAAAATATAAAAAAATATAACAACTGTAATTGAAGTGTACCGGCAGTCATCACAACTTACTGACAGTGTTATCATATACGTCCCCATCAAGGAAAAATTAATCAGTATTGTCATTTATAAATAAAATTTAACCTGTTTTAGTTGAGGTGAGTTTCTTTCTCTTCTTAGTGGACATTTGTCTTGCTTCTGAAAATATTCATTCACAGGCCACTGATGTTGCTGTGAAACACAATACTTTTAGAACCAGTTGATACAGCACTGGCCACAGCAATTTTCTCATTTCCCACCAGTTTAAGGGATTGCTGTTTCTAGGCAAATATCCCTCTAGTAAATATTTGTCCAGTTTGACAATTGCCGCACTTTCTAAGTCGTGACTTGCTTGGAGCTGACTAATAGTCTTATTGAACTCCTCCCAGACTGAAGAAGTCTCATGTGTCACAGTGGTAACTTGAACAACCAACACTTTCATTTTTGCAATATCCATCACGTAGCAGTCCTAAAATGTTTTGTCTTCTGAAAATCCTAGTGTTTGAATCAGGGTTCCAGTAATGTTGCCTGACTAATCAGTTCGTTGATGGAGATAACCCCAAATCACTCTGATAACTTTTTAAGCAAATTATCAACCAGTAACTATTTATTGAGGATATTCTTTATATTTATCTTTAAAAGATTTTAGATGCTGTTCCATAAATCTTGGCAAGATTTTCATTTTTAAAATTGAGACTGTTGTCTCTGAGGACACTTCTTTGGTTATCTCATTGAAAACTCTCAAAATCCTTAAAGCCTGTCACGTTATCTCCCAGTCTGTGCTTTATAAGTTTACGGTGATTGATTTTCCACCTAAAAGAGTGAGGCAACAAATTATGGCATCTTTATTTAAAACAAATCTTTGCAACATTTCATAAGTTCCACATGGTTGGCACATCTTGTTTCAGTTTCAGTCAGTTTTTGTTTCTTTAATTTTCTTGCATTTCAGCTAGTTTGCTTAAAGCAAAGGGTTTCTCCTTATGAAAGATAACAACTCATTTGACCTCATCAACAGTTTACTGTATGGACTTCTGAATTGCATATTATGCAGTGAGGTTTAAAGAATGTGCAAAGCATGGGATATATTGAAGTTTCAGAAGCATGGTAGTTAATTTCATATTTGATACATCATCTGTTATTATGGAAGTGATTTTAAAACTGATATTGTATTTCGGATAACAGACTTTACTCAGTCTGACATGTATTCTGCAGTGTGTCTGCCTTAAAATTGTGAGCACTTGAAAAGGTGTGACTTCAGTTCACTCTTCTCATCTATGAAATGTGCAGTGAGTGACTAGAAACTAATGTTATGTACACTTGTCCATGCATCAGACAAAAGGAAGACTGCCTTTGTAGTGTTCAAATCATTTTCAATTTTAACAAATAACTCATGATGCAAACTGGGCATTAGAGAGTTTCACAACATTTTTCGTCTTGATTAATTGTAATCTGGGCAAAGCGTACATACTAAATTCTCTCTCTTCAACTGTAGAGAAAGGATGACATTCTGTGCAAATCAAGTTTAAAAGCTGTACATGTAATGACATACTTTTATTTAATATAAGCGGCTTTAAAATATTAAAATGAAATTACTTATTGGTTGTTGTAAATGAAAAGCAGTTGAGGATGAGGCCACCAAAAAAAGAAATAAATCAGGACTTGGTCCAGAAACTGATGACTCTGATGGGCTGGATACAGTTGAGACACACTGCCTTTCTGGGAGGATACCTTCACCAGCAGTGGAAGCAGATGTCAGTGAGGATGGTTGACGAGAAATAATTTCTCGAATTTTTGCATCGGTTGATGGCAATCTTGTTTGGCTTCCTGTGCATGATTCCAGAGGTACTATAGGGTACTTCAAGTTTAGATGTCTCTTCAGGTTTCACAAAGTGCCAAAAGCGATGGTTATTATTTGCTGTCTGTAGTGGCCTTTTCCCTTTTCTTCCATTTTGGTAAAATGGTACTGAACATCACTCATAATTTTGCTAGGTGAAGGCAATATGGATGACATATTGTTGTGCAGCATTGAAAAGTACACTGGTAAAATTAAAATATTTACTAGTAACATCACCATCTTAAACTGTAAAAACATAAAACGAGAACAAATATACATGCAGCACATTCTGTAATCAGAAGTTATAGAGCAGTATGTAGAATTTTGTGATCTGTGAAATCTAGACCCACAATTGTGAAGTTTGTATCATATATAAAAAGGTCTGAAACAGTTATAGTGATTAAGAAACTCGCAAAGGCAAGCGTGATAAAATGCAAGAATTTCACTGCTTATAGCCAAAAATTGTGAATCATGTGATATCTAGATTTGGGCACATAGCATGTGGACAAGAAATGGCAGTAGAATGACGCAAATAATGTCTGGGAAAAAGCAGTGGGAATGAACTCTAAAGTCTGTGCTTTAGGAGCTATGAACTTGTCTATTCATGCAACTCCTAGTTCTACCAGTGTGTCTGTATTGTAACTGTAAGCCAGTAAACATTTACATATTTTCAGAGAGTTGTTACTTCTTATCCTTTGACTGAGTACCACACTTGGAATGTGTTGCCAACCATCATAAAATCTGCAGTTTTCAGCTACCTTGTGTTTGGAGCTTATCGCAAAGCGATCCAGGTGTCACACCCCTCCCAAGAGCTCAGGCTACCCACCACTCTCACCAATCAGACCCTAGGCCATGTCACTAGCTCAGTGCTCTCCCCACCACTCTCAGGAATCAGACTGCAAGATTGCTCTATAGCTCACTACTCCCCACCTCTCCTGTGGATCGGATTGCAAGCTAGCTCATTGCTCTCCGCCAAGCAACTAGCGCTCATGGGCAAGATCCCACAGAGCTAACCACATGGCGACTTGATGCGTCATTCCATTCACTGTACTCTTGTTGCAGTGATACAGCTTGCAACTGCGGGCTTTCCAATAGATAAAATGATGAGGTAGTGGCCCTCAACTATCTACCCTCTGATTCAGAGTTGCATTATTAAAAGTTTTGGCTGATTACATTGTCTAGGGGCTGGGATATGTAGTTGCCTACAGCTGGACCATAAACACGCTCTAACACACATTATTAAATACATAAACAACTAAATAAACATATATCAAAAGAAAGGAAGCAAAAAGTAGGCCAGGAGCCTAATGTCTCTGTGCTTTCTAAAACACAGTAAATAATTGAGCAATTTCTTCATGAATAGCATATATCGGATATTAACAATGCCATGGATGAATCAATATATTTATAACCATTCTGCTACCATTTTTTCATGTAACTGTGGAGTACTTATGGCCTGATGCGATCGATAGTAATCGGCCACTTTGACCTCCCATAACTCATGTACTATTTACGTTACATGCCTGTAATTCATACCAATTTAGGCTTTCTAAAGATACGGCAATTGACAAAATTGGATGAAGCTTTTATATTTTGTAAATTCGTTGTTGGGTGTTACTTGTATAATTTACTGTCAGAAACTAAACTTTAAACTAATAAAGATATTGAAAATCTGATTACACCATCAGAATTGTCGTGTAAATAGTAGTAATGTACATGTTTCTTTTTGAGTTATTATGATTCATCTGGCTACTATTAATTTCTATACAAACTGTGAAATGTCTGTCATTAAGGTTTCACAAAGTTTGCCATCTTTGGCATTCCTGGCATAGACATCTCCTTCATCGACACAAAGCACTGTCCATCATTATTTGATTTGTTCTAGTCATCATCTTCTTGTGTCATTGCTCCTCTGTTTCCTTGTTGTGTGGGTGTTCTTGTTAGGTGTACTATAATGTCTTCTTCTGTGTCTGTTGCATTTATAGTTGCCATTGTTGGTAGCCATTATGAAGGTTTTAATTACGTTGGGTGGATGGAATACTAAAATAACAGTATGTTCAACACACAATTATTTTATCATACATTATAGCCCATGTATAAAGGTTGTCTCTGGAGAAATGGTCGATGTTCAGAGATATGACAGGAATGATCATTTGAAACAAAAATCTAAGGACATATGCCGTATTCTAAATTGTTTCTGAGGTGGAACATATTGAAAGTTCCTTTTGTATTTTTTTCTTGAATGACACAAAATTTGCAGTCTCTAGCAAAAACTTGTCACAGTATAAAATTAAACTAAATTAAATTTCCTTTAAAAATACCTATTCATTTTTTCTCAATGACTTACAGTTTGCCTGAAGAGAGTTAGAGACTATGGAAAATCTCGTGCAACGTGTATGTGTTGAGGTGTAAGTAAGCAAGTTTGTGGTAGTTTCCCAACTTGATAGACCGTTTGTCCTACATCAAATTATTCATCTCAACTTTGTCTAAACTACTGTGGTACATTGTAAACAGTGACAATGTACTAAACAATAAAGAAAATAAGTAACAATGTACATTAAATATGTCCTGTTTCAGAAACCATTCAGAATAGTGCATATGTCCACATGAAGTTTTCTGCTTCAAATGATTGTTCCTGTCATATTCCTGAATATTGATCATTCATCCTGGGAATATGATGTTCAATTATTTTATCTATTCATTTAACCTGAACAGATTAATGCCTTCAGGAGCCCTCTTACATCAGACTGGAGTTTTATATGAAATACAAAACTTATTGAAATCACAGTTACTTAAGAAAATCATAATATTTTAAAAATGATATCTCTTCTCTCTGCATATATCAGGCATTTGCCTGTTATGTCCTCTTGGTTGAAATTGTTGATTTTTCTAAGTCTTCCTAAGTATCTTCTGTTCACTCAGTAATAATTATCACCAATTTTGGTAATCTGTCATCTTCCTTTCTTGTGACATAAACCTTCTAGTTGTTTCTGTATTCTTTAATCTGCTCATTTATGTTTTTCACTCTCAGTTCTTTTATGGCTTCTACATTCACTCTCCCGTCAGACAGAATGTACCCACCCATTCTTTTTAGCAATCGGATCCCTAGTGCTAGTATTCTGATGGTAATGAGTGTTTCTGATGTGTTGTCCAGGCAAGAGCTTCAAAGTCTAGGGAGCAGTAATTATTGTGAGCAGTAGTGGGTCAGCAATAAGCTTGATTATTCAGACTAAGATGCCGCCCTGTACAGTAAACAGTGAGCTGAAGGATTTTTCGTCAGTGTTTCAGCTACTACTATCATTTACCTTTGCAAAATAATCAGTAAGTCTATGTTTTGTTTACGGTTCTGTGAAGGTTCTCACTAAAGTCAAGTACTGGCTTGGTTCCTTGGTTGGGACAGTGGGATCAGCTGCAGCATCTACTTTCCATACTCTTCCCTAGATCAGAGAAGCTTCTCTGTAGAATATCTGATCTTTATGTTTTAGATTAATGTATTGGCATGTCTTAGTTACTGTTTCTTTCAGATTTATTGATTCTGTTTGCTTTCTGCTTGTAATCAGTTTTATTTTTGAGGGTAGGAGGTCATTTGTAAGGCTGGTGTGCAGCATCTCTGAGGTTCGTGAACTGTTTTCGCTCTTCCATTAGCCAAGGTGCAGGTTTTACCTTCAGTTCTTTGGGGGAGCATATTTATTGTGTAATACATTTAGTTTGGTACTAAATTCATGGGGTTGGTCTTTCACATTCAGGAATCGTATGGAAGGCATCCCCCAAATTATCTCTTGTACCTCCCTGCAAATGCAGGCACACTGATACACCTAAAGTCTTTGTATGTTGGCACAGTTTATTTGTTACCTATTTTATAGAGTAACTCATGAATAATTATGTTGTTAAGCTGATATTCCAGGTACTAATTTCTTTGCCTGTGGATTTAGTGGCAAATATATGTGTGGGGGCCAGACTGTAGGCTGCTTTATGGGTAGGTGCTAAGTGGAATACTGTTACATTTGTGGAAGAAACAACACACTTGAACTTCACAGTGAAGGGCAGAGTATTAATGTTATGTGTTCCTAACATCATTTGTATGCTCCTAAGTAGAATCGAATTTTGAAAGATCAGTTTTGGAACAGGCTATCCCACCTACTTTCATAGGTCTGTAGAGGATGCACATTATGCAAATTTTCTTAAGGGATTTGGTATTTATGAACATATATTTGATTTGTTTGTATTCATTACTAATGGTTGTGAGTAGCATGGTCTGCAATAAGTTAAAGAATTTGTAAGCAACTACTCTCCTGCTGTTGCTTCTGCGATGTCTTAGGAAAGTGGAGTCTATATTTACAGAACTGGAGAGCATGCTTGGCTTGAACCAGGTGTCCACATTCGTTACAAGAAAGACATGGAAATTTCTGTTCTGAAAAATGTGGCAGAGTTTGTCAAAATGAGTTGAAAGTGATAGAGAACTATGTTCTAAACTTCAATACAGAGTCACTGGTAGAACTAGTGGCTGCATGAGTAGACAAGTTCCTAGCTCCTAAAAAGCACAGGCTTTAGAGTTCATTTGCTCTGCTTTTCTCCAGGCTTTATCCTGCCATCTCTTTTTCACATGCTGTGTGGCCCAAATTCGGATATCACATGATTCACAATTTTTATCTTTCAGCACTGAAATTCTTGCATTTTATCAGGCTTGCCTTTGTGAGTTTCTTAATCACTATAACTGTTTCAGATCTTTTGGTATATGATACAAACTTCATGATTATGGGTCTAGATTTCACAGATCACAACGTTCTACATTCTACTTTATAACGTCTGATTACAGAATGTGCTGCATGTATATTTGTTCTTGTTTTAAGCTGTTACAGTTTAAGATGGTGATGTTACTAGTAATTATTTTAGTTTTACCAGTGTACTTTTCAATGCTGAACAACAATATGTCATCCATATTGCCTTCACCTAGCAAAATTATGAGTGATGTTCAGTACCATTTTACCAAAATGGAAGAAAAGGGAAAAGGCCACTACAGACAGCAAATAATAACCATCGCTTTTGGCACTTTGTGAAACCTGAAGAGACATCTAAACTTGAAGTACCCTATAGTACCTCTGGAATCATGCACAGGAAGCTAAACAAGATTGCCATCAACCGACGCAAAAATTTGAGAAATTATTTCTCGTCAACCATCCTCACTGACATCTGCTTCCACTGCTGGTGAAGGTATCCTCCCAGAAAGGCAGTATGTCTCAACTGTATCCAGCCCATCAGTGTCATCAGTTTCTGGACCAAGTCCTGATTTTTTTTTTTTTTTTTTTTTTTTTTTTTGTGGCCTCATCCTCAACTGCTTTTCATTTACAACAACCAATAAGTAATTTCATTTTAATATTTTAAAGCCGCTCATATTAAATAAAAGTATGTCATTACATGTACAGCTTTTAAACTTGATTTGCACAGAATGTCATTCTTTCTCTACAGTTGAAGAGAGAGAATTTAGTATGTATGCTTTGCCCAGATTACAATTAATCAAGACGAAAAATGTTGTGAAACTCTCTAATGCCCAGTTTGCATCATGAGTTATTTGTTAAAATTGAAAATGATTTGAACACTACAAAGGCAGTCTTCCTTTTGTCTGATGCATGGACAAGTGTACATAACATTAGTTTCTAGTCACTCACTGCACATTTCATAGATGAGAAGAGTGAACTGAAGTCACACCTTTTCAAGTGCTCACAATTTTAAGGCAGACACACTGCAGAATACATGTCAGACTGAGTAAAGTCTGTTATCCGAAATACAATATCAGTTTTAAAATCACTTCCATAATAACAGATGATGTGTCAAATATGAAATTAACTACCATGCTTCTGAAACTTCAATATATCCCATGCTTTGCACATTCTTTAAACCTCACTGCATAATATGCAATTCAGAAGTCCATACAGTAAACTGTTGATGAGGTCAAATGAGTTGTTATCTTTCATAAGGAGAAACCCTTTGCTTTAAGCAAACTAGCTGAAATGCAAGAAAATTAAAGAAACAAAAACTGACTGAAACTGAAACAAGATGTGCCAACCATGTGGAACTTATGAAATGTTGCAAAGATTTGTTTTAAATAAAGATGCCATAATTTGTTGCCTCACTCTTTTAGGTGGAAAATCAATCACCGTAAACTTATAAAGCACAGACTGGGAGATAACGTGACAGGCTTTAAGGATTTTGAGAGTTTTCAATGAGATAACCAAAGAAGTGTCCTCAGAGACAACAGTCTCAATTTTAAAAATGAAAATCTTGCCAAGATTTATGGAACAGCAACTAAAATCTTTTAAAGATAAATATAAAGAATATCCTCAATAAATAGTTACTGGTTGATAATTTGCTTAAAAAGTTATCAGAGTGATTTGGGGTTATCTCCATCAACGAACTGATTAGTCAGGCAACATTACTGGAACCCTGATTCAAACACTAGGATTTTCAGAAGACAAAACATTTCAGGACTGCTACGTGATGGATATTGCAAAAATGAAAGTGTTGGTTGTTCAAGTTACCACTGTGACACATGAGACTTCTTCAGTCTGGGAGGAGTTCAATAAGACTATTAGTCAGCTCCAAGCAAGTCACGACTTAGAAAGTGCGGCAATTGTCAAACTGGACAAATATTTACTAGAGGGATATTTGCCTAGAAACAGCAATCCCTTAAACTGGTGGGAAATGAGAAAATTGCTGTGGCCAGTGCTGTATCAACTGGTTCTAAAAGTATTGTGTTTCACAGCAACATCAGTGGCCTGTGAATGAATATTTTCAGAAGCAGGACAAATGTCCACTAATAAGAGAAAGAAACTCACCTCAACTAAAACAGGTTAAATTTTATTTATAAATGACAATACTGATTAATTTTTCCTTGATGGGGACGTATATGATAACACTGTCAGTAAGTTGTGATGACTGCCGGTACACTTCAATTACAGTTGTTATATTTTTTTTATATTTTTTCCCATTAAAAGAATAAAAATATAACAAGGATCAGTCTTCACTCTTAAAATTTTTCCACTTGATAAAAAAATTTATGATATTCTTGTAATATTTATAATTTTTACAGCATACGAAATTTAAAACTCTTGTATTTGAAAATTACTAGGGATACAACTGAAAATTATTACTGCTCTTTGTATGTTCTTTCAAAATAAGTCCAAATCAAATAGAAATTCAGGGTTAGTGACCTGAATTTAAAAAGGCAATGTATTTTCCTTGTACTTATTTTTGTGAGTGATTGGTGAGTACTGAGTCATGAAAATGAGCTAGTTCATTTCAGTGAGTGAGCAGTTCTAATCCAGTCACTGAAAAGAACAGCTTTGCCCATCTCTACCAGAGATGCATTTCAAAACAGATGAGCTGCCAATCATTATTTCTGAATCATCCATCATCCACTCTTTAGAAAGATTTTACATCAATTTAGGAGCGGACTGCCCATCTCTAGCTATCTCCATTGTGAGTTGGGAACTTCTAGTTAATTGTGTAATAATAATTAGTAAGTTGCCTGGCAATCAATGCCATCCCACTCTGTCTGTCAGTCAGTCAGGAGTCTTAGACTTCACAGAAACCACTCCAGGCATAGTGTGGCTGAAAGTATGAAGGACTTATCTTCAGCTATATCCAGTAACGAGCATGCACAGACCCTCTTCTCAGACCCTTCTTTGGCACATAGCTCACACAAATATATTGTTTAATCTGCTCTGTGCACCTGGAGGTAACACGGACATTACTATCTATAGAAAACTGTGTCTTTTAAGTTGTGTTGAGTATGCAGTTGTGTACTCAAATAACTATGAACTATTGTCTTTGTCAAATGTGTGTAGCACATTGACTGCAGAGCCAAGTATGTAGCACATTGACTGCAGAGCCAACAGTAACTCATTGGAAACGAAGAAAATAAAAATTTTCTGTCATGCTCTGACTCATTATGCTGTCTTGATGCTGTTAGCCAGCATTACCCATGGAACACATTTGGTGAACATGACCAGGGTTAGTGCTGTCATTAACAAATTTGCTAAGAATGAATTACTAGACATTGTGATACCTGGTATTGACTTAAGATGAAACAGAATCATCTAATCTTAAAAACTTGGGGTAGGGACTGGTAAGCTTTTAGTCCCTCCCCCCAATAGATTGAGAATAATCAAGGAAACCACTACCAAACATTGTGGAAAGTATCTTATCACTTTATGCAGACTGCAGATTACACACCCTAAGCCTACTCGTAATTTTATCTTATGGCAAGAGGTAAAACTCAAGTTTGTGGGTCTCCCTTCTCACATTGGTCCATATATTGATGAAGTATGTTGTCCTGGCTGACCTGAGGAGAGACGGTTGCTAAGTACTTCTCTTCCTTCATACTGACATATGATGAAACAGGTGTTGGATGAGTCCTAAGATTCATGAGAGTGGATTACACCACAAAACTAGATGATACTCTCAGCTTTCTCACTGTTCAACATAAATGTGGAGGGAGGGACTTTTGCCACAGCTAAGAACCCTGAAGGGCATCCACCTATGCTACTCCCCATATTGATGTACTTGACAAATTCTTATAGTCTGTTAAGAATTCAGTCCTCTTACACCCAAACCTTCAGATGTCAGACACTCAGATCAGCACCAAACATTGTATGTCAGTGGAGTATGAACTATAACACTGATTTAGTTCATCCTGTGTGTTGTCATCCAGTAGAACATGCGTAAATGATAATTAAAAGTATCACCATAGCTATGGAGCCCAGGAAAAGCATATCTGTGAGTGATTGTATTGTTGAGCTTGTGTGGGAGAAGATACAGCATTTAGTCCCCACTGATGACAATTTTTTTTAACTGTTTATGTGTGAACTGTTATATGGGAGAACATTTTCCTGGCATGTAAAATGATGTTTTGGAGTTTGTAGCAATTTTCTTTTGGCTGCCTGCTTTCTCTTTGTGAATTGAATCTTATGTACTTATTATAGATTTTATTATTTTGTTTGAATCTTCAGTGTTACAACTCTTGAAATATTTGTCACTGCTCTCTGCCATAAAGGAAAAACAAGTGCCTGGGTTAAATTTTCTAATCTGGTAGTAAATCTTCCTCTCTAGACATTATTATAACAGAATGCAAAAGACAATTTAACTCCAGAGAAGATGCTAAATCCAACAGCGGGACACAATAAAAATGTTGTTAGTACCAAATTACTACCATTCTCAATGTTTCATGAATACTCTCAGTGTTCAGCTGTCTGTTTTAAGTCACAATTTCAGTGCATTTACTTTGACTTTTAACAAATCAATCTGAATATGCTTTCTCAGCAATATCTCCAATAATGGCATTAACTACTCAAATGACTATGTTGTTCACTGGTAATCATGGTAGAAATTTTTCGCTTCAAATGGACTTTGTCATATACAGTTTACAATACCTATATTTAAGATTTTATCGATCTACAATTATTATTGTGCAGTGCACAGTACTGTTTCACCTTCAGTTTAACCTTAACAATTCTTGCATAGTTATTAAATGTTGCTTGAACACTGTGACTCTGTTACCAATATTGGCATACTTTGAGGATGATAGGGAAAAATCCAATAGTAAATAAAAGATTACAACTTTGAGGAAGAGACTAGTTTGCTGGAACATGTTTTCTGACTCCTTTTAAATTTCTCTCAATTACACCATGACCAAATAGCTTATTATATTACTGACAAAACTTAGAGGACTCTCCTCATGACAATAGTGGATGTTGGGAAAATAGTCTGTGTAGTATGGTACTTTTTTATGTCCAAGCTGGGAATATTTGAAGTTTATAGAATCAGGTAAATTGGGATAAATCCCTCTCAGAACATATGTACACATTTTACTGGATGTACAGTAGCAGCAAACAGGTAGCCTCAGTTAGGTACATTTCCTCCTACAGCTAGTGCCATGTGAAAATGAAGTTTTGGTGCACTGCTGATATAGATGCACCACTGCTGATCTGAATTAGAGCACCTTTCACATCAGAGCATTGTTCTCACATACATACATTGTTTTAAAAGCACTTAAAATCTTCTTCTGCTCAGTTCACTAAGTCGCTAACCCTACATCCATCTCCACCAACGTGTCTGTCCTCTTTCTCTGGTGCAGATGTGTCTCAAACTAAGTCTACCTTTGTTGCTTTTTCTCTCTTGGACATTTGTCTATGGCTTGAGTGAGAGGTGAGGAAAAGCCTTCCCATTAGCTATGAGATGTCTCGTAGTCTCTTTGAATATTTTTAAATTAATTCACAGTTTTTATATTGATAATGATTTTTCTTACATACAGACATTTAGTGGCAATAATACACAATTTCAAATATTTTTCTTTCTGACATTTCTTTTGTTTTTTGAATTATTTTCAGAACTTACCTCAACTTCTATACTTCTACTCTACCTCTGTTGCCTGTTCCACATTCATCCTGTACCCCATATGTAACTGGATCAGGAAGAAACTGTAATATATGGTTCTATGTGAAGTATGTCTGGAGCTACTGATGATAATGTTGCCATGTACCTGTAAAACAACCATGATCATACATGATCAGTAGCAAAGGCAGCAGCACCAGGAGCAAGCTCTGTTACTAATTCAGATATTCACTTAAGAAAATACTGTCATGTCTTTTTGTATACACAAACTGGTGATCTGTTTGGTTTGTAAATGATACTGTTGGAAGTTGGAAACCTATAAAAATATATTTCTGTGATACACTGTTCCCTAGTAGAGTGAGTGACTTCATAATTATTAAATTTTTCAGCCAGCGTCTCGGTTTGTCAGTTGCAATAAAGTGCCTGCTTTAGTTTCCATTTCTTTTACTGAATTCTTATCCCGCCTTATTTTCTATTTATCTTTTGATTTGGGCTTCCCTTATGCTAGCCATGTTTGTGGATTATGCTCCTGATTCTTTCATATCATGCCATCTCTGGAATAGTTGCTGTAATCCTTATGTTTTACCTTTCAAATCACTGTGTGTCCATTATTATCGCTCAGTCACAGGCTTGGACATGTTTATTTTCCAGCTTAGAATTTCTTTTCTTTTGTTTATTTTACCTTTTGAGGAGACTGGTTTTATCTTTGGTTGTTATTGTTTATGCAAAACATTAATTTTTAGAGTGACTGCTGGCATATCTCTAAGAGCTTTCTTATCTGTCCTATATATAAGGGCTACTCAGCATGCATGAAGATGTTTTATTGAAAGAAGTAGATGGTGGTGGTGGTTAGTGTTTAATGTCTTGTCGACAACGAGGTCATTAGAGACGGAGCGCAAGCTTGGGTTAGGGAAGGATTGGAAAGGAAATCGGCTGTGCCCTTTCAAAGGAACCATCCCGGCATTTGCCCAAAACGATTTAGGGAAAGCACGGAAAACCTAAATCAGGATGGCCAGAGACGGGATTGAACCGTCGTCCTCCCGAATGTGAGTCCAGTGTGCTAACCACTGTGCCACCTCGCTCGGTGAAAGAAGTAGAAAATCAATGGGTCACACTCTTTGGAAGGAATATGTATTGTAGTTTACAATGAATGTAACATAATTACTGTCATTAAAATCATACATATAATTTTAGTGAATGTGGTATAAAGAAATGAGGTAAATGAATCAAATTCCCAGTTTTAAATATGTATGAGTGAGACTTGGAAGGTCACAGTATTTATTTGAACCTTCAGCTGGTATGAACTTTATGGTGCTAGTAACACATTTCAGCTGTGATTTGTCTCCCACCATTTTTTATACAGGGTGTCCCACCTAAATATTTCACCACCAACATCTCTAGAACCCAATACATACTGACAAATGGCTTTTAAGGGTATGAATGTATGGCAGATTCTCATGAAAATAAATACTATGAGACATTCTAAACTATGTGAAAATATTGGTTTCAACACAAACTTTTTCAATGGACACCCCGTGTTATTCCATACCCAATCAATAACATGATAAATCACAATAGTAATGGCATTGGTTGCATCATAATGTGTCAATTACATCCAGAGAAATTGGAATGTGAAATTGAAGCATGAAATGAACGAAACACACCACTATTGCACTTCCTGCTATGCAAGTGTGACCCACACATTGCTCGTAATCATGATGTAATTGATGTACTATGATACAACAAATGCTGTACCTACATATTGCTATGTAAACTGTTAGTATGTGTTCTGGAAAACATATGGATGTCCAGTCACCCACAGTGGAAACAAGGACACAGTTTACTTGTATGTGCTTTATGGAACATTTTGCAATACTACAATTAACACAATGGTAACAAAATACTGATAACCACTGGTCAGAGTAAACAAAATTAATTACTGTCAAAAGGTCACACAGAGGGATACATGCTAACAGAGGGATACATGCTACAGGGTGTTTCAAAAATGACCGGTATATTTGAAACAGCAATACAAACTAAACGAGCAGGGATAGAAATACACCGTTTGTTGCAATATGCTTGGGACAACAGTACATTTTCAGGCAGACAAACTTTCGAAATTACAGTAGTTACAATTGTCAACAACAGATGGCACTGCAGTCTGGGAAACTCTATAGTACGATATTTTCCACATATCCACCATGCGTAGCAATAATATGGCGTAGTCTCTGAATGAAATTACCCGAAACCTTTGACAACGTGTCTGGCGGAATGGCTTCACATGCAGATGAGATGTACTGTTTCAGCTGTTCAATTGTTTCTGGATTCTGGCGGTACACCTGGTCTTTCAAGTGTCCCCACAGAAAGAAGTCACAGGGGTTCATGTCTGGCGAATAGGGAGGCCAATCCATGCTGCCTCCTGTATGTTTCGGATAGCCCAAAGCAATCACACGATCATCGAAATATTCATTCAGGAAGTTAAAGACGTCGGCCGTGTGATGTGGCCGGGCACCATCTTGCATAAACCACGAGGTGTTCGCAGTGTTGTCTAAGGCAGTTTGTACCGCCACAAATTCACGAAGAATGTCCAGATAGCGTGATGCAGTAATCCTTTCGGATCTGAAAAATTGGCCAATGATTCCTTTGGAAGAAATGGCGGCCCAGACCAGTACTTTTTGAGGATGTAGGGATGATGGGACTGCAATATGGGGCTTTTCGGTTCCCCATATGCGCTAGTTCTGTTTATTGATGAAGCCGTCCAGGTAAAAATAAGCTTCGCCAGTAAACCAAATGCTGCCCACATGCATATCACCGTCATCAATCCTGTGCACTATATCATTAGCGAATGTCTTTCGTACAGCAATGGTAGCAGCGCTGAGGGGTTGCCGCATTTCAATTTTGTATGGATAGAGGAGTAAACTCTGACGCATGAGATGATACGTGGACGTTGGCGTCATTTGGATCACAGCTGCAACACGGCGAACGGAAACCCGAGGCCGCTGTTGGATCACCTGCTGCACTAGCTGCGCGTTGCCCTCTGTGGTTGCCGTACGCGGTTGCTCTACCTTTCCAGCATGTTCATCCGTCACGTTCCCAGTCCGTTGAAATTTTTCAAACACATCCTTTATTGTATCGCTTTTGGTTACATTAAACCTCCGTTGAAAACTTCGTCTTGTTGCAACAACACTGTGTTCTAGGCGGTGGAATTCCAACACCAGAAAAATCCTCTATTCTAAGGAATAAACCATGTTGTCTATAGCACACTTGCACGTTGTGAACAGCACACACTTACAACAGAAAGACGACGTACAGAATGACGCACCCACAGACTGCGTTGTCTTCTATATCTTCCACGTCACTTGCAGCGCCATCTGTTGTTGAAAATTGTAACTACTGTAATTTCGAAAGTTTGTCCGCCTGAAAATGTACTGTTGTCCCAAGCATATTGTAACAACCGGTGTATTTCTATCGCTGCTCGTTTAGTTTTTATTGCCGTTTCAAATATACCGGTCATTTTTGAAACACCCTGTATATGTATGTAATTCTACGTCAATTACACAATAGTACATGCCACATACAGGACACGTCACTGAACATCTTTAATGTCTGTGACACAATTGAATCATTGCAGATGGTGAAATGCACACATAAACATACAGTAGTACCAACTAAACAAACATATATCTTCTCCATAATGCACAAAATGTACGCCAATGTACAACCACATGTCTCACAGCCAAAATGCTACAACATATGTTCGAAGAGATTGCCATCACCACTGGACACACTCCGTCACTCATCCACTCACAGCTGTCAGTGATTGTGGTATTATTACAGCGCACATAGTGGTAATACAGGTCTTCATATTGGCTACTGTTTTAGGACGTGCTGATAACCACATCCTTCACATGTTCCCAGAGAAAAAAGTCTATGGGAGTGAGGTCCAGTGACCATGCTGGATATCCCTGAATAGGATTGCCCCATCCTATCCAGCAATGTGGGAATTCCAGAGCGAAGTTTTCACACTACAGAGGAGTGTGCACCTATATGAAACTTCCTGGCAGATTAATCTACATCTACATCTACATTTATACTCCGCAAGCCACCCAACGGTGTGTAGCGGAGGGCACTTTACATGCCACTGTCATTACCTCGCTTTTCTGTCCCAGTCGCGTATGGTTGGCGGGAAGAACGACTGTTTGAAAGCCTCCGTGCACACTCGAATCTCTCTAATTTTGCATTCGTGATCTCCTCGGGAGGTATAAGTAGGGGGAAGCAATATATTCGATACCTCATCCAGAAACGCACCCTCTCGAAACCTGGACAGCAAGCTACACCGCAATGCGGAGCACCTCTCTTTAAGAGTCTGCCACTTGAGTTTGCTAAACATCTCCGTAACGCTATCATCATTACCAAATAACTCTGTGACAAAATGCGCCGCTCTTCTTTGGATCTTCTCTATCTCCTCCGTCAACCCGATCTGGTACGGATCACACACTGATGAGCAATACTCAAGTATAGGTCGAACGAGTGTTTTGTAAGCCACCTCCTTTGTTGATGGACTACATTTTCTAAGGACTCTCCCAATGAATCTCAACATGGTACCCACCTTACCAACAATTAATTCTATATGATCATTCCACTTCAAATCATTCCGCACTCATACTCCCAGATATTTTACAGAAGTAACTGCTACCAGTGTTTGTTCCGCTATCATATAATCATACAATAAAGGATCCTTCTTTCTATTTATTCGCAATACATTACATTTGCCTATGTTAAGGATCAGTTGCCACTCCCTGCACCAAGTGCATATCCACTGCAGATCTTCCTGCATTTTGCTACAATTTTCTAATGCTACAACTTCTCTGTATACTACAGCATCATCCGCGAAAAGCCGCATGGAACTTCCGACACTATCTACTAGGTCATTTATATAAATTGTGAAAACCAATGGTCCCATAACACTCCCCTGTGGCACGCCAGAGGCTACTTTAACGTCTGTAGATGTCTCTCCATTGATAACAACATGCTGTGCTCTGTTTGCTAAAAACTCTTCAATCGAGCCTCATAGCTGGTCTGATATTCTGTAGGCTCTTACTTTGTTTATCAGGCGACAGTGCGGAACTGTATGTAACGCCGTCCGGAAGTCAAGGAAAATAGCATCTACCTGGGAGCCTGTATCTAATATTTT
The DNA here is from genome assembly GCF_023897955.1 of Schistocerca gregaria. NCBI lineage: Eukaryota > Metazoa > Arthropoda > Insecta > Orthoptera > Acrididae > Schistocerca > Schistocerca gregaria. The sequence continues at coordinate 284,684,595 of NC_064931.1, read as the reverse complement.
CTGGGTCTCATGAACAAATAAAGTGAGTAGGGTCTCACACAATCGCTGTTTCCAGAATCCATGTTGATTCCTACAGAGTAGATTCTGGGTTTCCAAAAACGACATGATACTCGAGCAAAAAACATGTTCTAAAATCCTACAACAGATCGACGTCAGAGATATAGGTCTATAGTTTTGCGCATCTGCTCGACGACCCTTCTTGAAGCCTGGGACTACCTGTGCTCTTTTCCAATCATTTGGAATCTTCCGTTCCTCTAGAGACTTGCGGTACACGGCTGTTAGAAGGGGGGGCAAGTTCGTTCGCGTACTCTGTGTAGAAACGAATTGGTATCCCGTCAGGTCCAGTGGACTTTCCTCTGTTGAGTGATTCCAGTTGCTTTTCTATTCCGTGGACACTTATTTCGATGTCAGCCATTTTTTCGTTCGTGCGAGGATTTAGAGAACGAAATGCAGTGTGGTATTCCTCTGTGAAACAGCTTTGGAAAAAGGTGTTTAGTATTTCAGCGTGTCATCCCCTGTTTCAATGCTACCATCATACTGGAGTGTCTGGATATGCTGTTTCGAGCCACTTACTGATTTAATGTAAGACCAGAACTTCCTAGGATTTTCTGTCAAGTCGGTACATAGAATTTTACTTTCGAATTCACTGAACGCTTCACGCATAGCCCTCCTTACGGTAACTTTGACATCATTTAGCTTCTGTTTGTCTGAGAGGTTTTGGCTGTGTTTCAACTTGCAGTGAAGCTCTCTTTGCTTTCGCAGTAGTTTCCTAACTTTGTTGTTGAACCACGGTGGGTTTTTCCCGTCCCTCACAGTTGTACTCGGCACATACCTGTCTAAAATGCATTTTACAATTGCCTTAAACTTTTTCCATAAACACTCAACATTGTCAATGACGAAACAGAAATTTTCATTTTGATCTGTTAGATAGTCTGAAATCTGCCTTCTATTACTCTTGCTAAACAGATAAACCTTCCTCCCTTTTTTTATATTCCTATTAACTTCCATATTCAGGGATGCTGCAACGGCCTTATGATCACTGATTCCCTGTTCTGCACTTACGGAGACGAAAAGTTCGGGTCTGTTTATTATCAGTAGGTCCAAGATGTTATCTCCATGAGTCGGTTCTCTGTTTAATTGCTCGAGGTAATTTTCGGATAGTGCACTCAGTATAATGTCACTCGATGCCCTGTCCCTACCACTTGTTCTAAACTTCTGAGTGTCCCAGTCTATATCTGGTAAATTGAAATCTCCACCTAAGACTATTATATGCTGAGAAAATTTATGTGCAATGTATTCCAAATTTTCTCTCAGTTTTTCTGCCACTAATGCTGCTGAGTCGGGAGGTTGGTAAAAGGAGCCAATTATTAACCTTGCTCGGTTGTTGAGTGTAACCTCCACCCGTAACATTTCACAGGAACTATCCACTTCAATATCACTACAGGATAGACTACTACTAACAGCGACAAACACGCCACCACCGGTTTCATGCAATCTATCCTTATTAAACACCGTCTGTGCCTTTGTAAAAATTTCGGCTGAATTTATCTCTGGCCTCAGCCAGCTTTCTGTACCTATAACGGTTTCAGCTTTGGTGCTTTCTATCAGCGCTTGAAGTTCCGGTACTTTACCAATGCAGCTTTGACAGTTTACAATTACAATACCGATAGCTGCTTGGTCCCCGCATGTCCTGACTTTACCGCACCCTTTGAGGCTGTTGCCCTTTCTGCACTTGCCCGAGGCCATCTAACCTAAAAAACCGCCCAGTCCATGCCACACAACCCCTGCTACTCACGTAGCCCATTGCTGCGTGTAGTGGATTCCTGACCTATCCAGCGGAACCCGAAACCCCACCACCCTATGGCGCAAGTCGAGGAATCTGCAGCCCACACGGTCACAGAACCGTCTCAGCCTCTGATTCAGACCCTGCACTCAACTCTGTACCAAAGGTCCGCAGTCAGTCCTGTCGACGATGCTGCAGATGGTGAGCTCTGCTGTCATCCTGCTAGTGAGACTGGCATTCTTCACCAAATGAGATAGCCGCTGGAAGCCAGAGAGGATTTCCTCCGATCCATAGTGACACACATCATTGGTGCCGACATGAGCGACCACCTGCAGATGGGTGCACCCTGTACCCTCCATGGCATTCGGGAGGACCCTTTCCACATCTGGAATGACTCCCCCCCGGTATGCACACGGAATGCACATTGGTTTTCTTCCCCTTTCTTGCTGCCATATCCCTAAGGGGCCCCATTACACGCCTGATGTTGGAGCTCCCAACTACCAATAAGCCCACCCTCTGCGATTGCCCGGACCTTGCAAACTGAGGGGCAACCTCCGGAACAGGACAAGCAGCCATCTCTGGCCAAACATCAGTATCAGCCGGAGACAGAGCCTGAAACTGGTCAGACAAACTGGAGAGACTTTCCGTTCAGCTCTCCAGAATGTCTTTCACCCCCTGCCACACCTCGAGACAACCTCCAACTCTACCACAGGTGAGGGATCAGCCTCAATATGAGAAGTATCCCGGGCAGCCACAGTCGTAGTCTGATCGGGGGATGCGTGGGACGAGCTGGCCATCCCCGACAAACTCTCATCCGGACCCCCACAGTGATGCCCATTGGCAACAGCCTCAAGCTGTGTGACTGAAGCCAACACTGCCTGAAGCTGGGAACGAAGGGATGCCAAATCAGCCTGCATCCAAACACAGCAGTTTCAGTCCCTATCCATGCTAAAAACTGTTGTGCAAAAAACGTCTGAATTAATCTACAGAGAGCACAAACAAATCGACACAAATATTAAACGATTATTAAAATACAAGATTGACAAGTAAATGCAGTAATGCTGCTACTTGCGCACTGCTGACACACTGCTTGGCGGCGGAAGGAGACTATGCGATTTTACACTGTTCAGGTACTAAATCGCGATGCTACAACACTCAAATACTATAATATGCCCGAAATTTATGAATTAAACAATGCAAATACCAAAAACGCGCAACGAAATTAAGAATTAAACTATGTAACAAATGAGTAAGCTAGGAGTATACGACTTTCTGCTGGCAGCTGCTTATCCAACGGCGGCAGGGAGTGTGTGCCACAGTGAGACTTGAACTCAAGACCTTTGCCTTTCGTGGGCAAGTGCTCTACCAACTGAGCTACCCAAGCATGACTCACGACCCATTCTCACAGTGCTTGCCCGCAAAAGGCAAAGGTTCCGAGCTCGAGTCTCGGTCTGGCACACAGTTTTAATCTGACAGGAAGTTTCATAAACGTGAGAATTGTTGGTTTAGTGCCTGCTGTGCCACCATGGCATTATATGCAGGGCAGCCAGTTGTTGGTACCACATTATTTGGTGCAAATGAAGAAGTAGGTGTCTGGTAAGGTACATCTCAGAAGCTGTTCATACTGTCACCTGATAAGAGTGCCATCAATGAAATACGAGCCAATGATGTAGTGTCTACAATACCACACCATACACTGACACTCCACTGATGATGTTCAACCTGTTGAATCCAGTGTGGGTTTTCTGGTGATCAGTAGTGCATATTGAGTAAGTTGACATTCCCATGGTTTATATATGTCATCTCACTTGCAAATAGTACACTACACATAAGGTCATGGCCTTGCTGCATTACGTAATATTCCAGGTGACTGTGAAGATTGTTTGCCATGGAGGCCTTGATATACTACCTTGTCATATTGGTGGCATCTGTGCCTGTGCAGAATGTGCATCACTCTTGTTTGAAGGGTTCCCATCTGCCCTCATTTTATGAATCTAGCATGAGGATTGTTTATTTGCAATGGCTTACCTCTGCTGCTTCATGTGTTACACCCCTGCTCCAAATGTGCATTCATGGAGACAACCGTCCTGTCATATGAAGCCTTTTAACAATATTCATGAAGGTAGGGCAGATTTGATGTCTATTAGGGCACTACCGGGCATACAACTGTACCACAAGTGTGCCATTTCGGTGACATTCTCCATACAGTAATACCATGTCAACCATTTCCTCACTTGGGAACACTATGTTGAATGCCTAGAACAGACTGACAGATGAATTAATGTCATGATTTGCAAGTTATTCCAATTACAGTGTACAGTACACTGGTCCCATGTACCTGTACATACTGGTATAGGTATGTTAGACATTTCAGGATTTAAGCTAGCTTCCTACTTATGCAGAGTAGATATGGATGGAGGAGGAGTTGCCATATTTATTAAAAACTGCCATAAATTCAAGAACACTGACATTAATAAATTCTGTTTAGAGCAGCATCTAGAAGCATGTGCAACAGAAGTAGAGTTCCATAACAGATCCTATATAATAGTAACTATTTACCGAGCACCTGCAGGAAATTATAATCTATTCATAAATCATCTAGAAGCTCTTTTGGGTTATTTAACAGTAAGAAACAAAGAAATTTTGATTGCTGGTGACTTTAATACAGATTTTCTAATTCAATGTTCCAGTAAACATTTACTGCAGTTAGTAATGTTGTCTTTCAATCTAACTCACACTGTAAACTTTCCAACTAGGATCACTAAATCCTCAAGGACAGCAATTGATAACATTTTTATAGACAAATCAAAGGAACAAAATCATATCATAAAACCTATAATAAATGAACTAAATAATTAATGGAAAATCTCATATAAAGATGTGAAACAATTACTAACAAAGAGATAGAGGGGCTGGCCAGTACTTACCTCAGCTCAGTACAGCCGATAGAGACACAAAAAACAACCGAAAATTTAAGCTCCTAGCTTTCGGAATAAATGTTCCTTCATCAGGGAGGAGAGAGGGGAAAGAAAGGGAAGAAGGGAAAGTGGATTTAGTTACTCACAACCCAGGTTATGAAGCAACAGGGAAAGGAAAACAGGGAAGGTAGCAAGGATGGAGGCATGGTTGTCAGAGGGAAGCCAAAGATATTCTACTGCAGGTACTGTGCCAGCTTCAAGCCAAAGAGGATGCATACAGAAGTAAAGAGGTGTATAGTATAAAGATGTAGGATGGAAAGATGCATGAATGGCTAAAGAGGAAAGGGAAAGAGGAGAAGACTGAAAAGTAAATGGGAGTGAGGTTGTTTAACGTAGGTTTAGTCCAGGGGGATGGCGGGATGAAAGGATGTGCTGGAGTGCAAGTTCCCATCTCCGCAGTTCAGAGGGACTGGTGTTGGGTGGGAGAAGCCAAATGGCACGTACAGTGTAGCAGGTTCCTAGGTCCCTAGAATTATGCTGGAGGGCATGCTCCGCTACTGGGTATTGGACATCTCCTAGGCGGACAGTTCGTCTGTGTCCGTTCATGCGCTCAGCCAGTTTAGTTGTTGTCATACCGATGTAAAAGGCTGTGCAGTGCAGGCATGTCAGCTGATAAATGACATGTGTAGTCTCACACGTGGCCCTTCCTTGAATTGTGTATGTTTTCCTAGTAGCGGGGCTGGAGTAGGTGGTTGTGGGGGGATGCATGGGGCAGGTTTTGCAGCGGGGTCGGTTACAGGGGTAGGAACCGCTGGGTAGAGAAGGTAGTCTGGGAATATTGCAGGGTTTAACAAGGATGTTACGGAGGTTAGGGGGACGACGAAAGGCAACTCTGGGTGGTGTGGGGAGAATTTTGTCAAGGGATGATCTCATTTCAGGGGTTGACTTGAGAAAGTCATATCCCTGGCGGAGTAATTTATTGATGTATTCGAGGCCAGGATAATATTGGGTGACAAGGGGGATGCTTCTGTGTGGTCTGAGGCTAGGAATATTGTTGTTGGACGGGGAGGAATGTATTGCTCGGGAGATCTGTTTGTGGACAAGGTCTGCAGGATAGTTGCGGGAGAGGAAAGCACTGGTCAGGTTATTGGTGTAATTGTTGAGGGATTCGTCACTGGAGCAGATACGTTTGCCACGAATACCTAGGCTGTAGGGAAGGGAGCGTTTGATGTGGAATGGATGGCAGCTATCAAAGTGAAGGTACTGTTGTTTGTTGGTGGGTTTGATATGGACAGAGGTGTGGATGTGAGCTTCAACAAGATGAAGGTCAACATCCAGAAAGGTGGCTTTGGTTTTGGAGAAGGACCAGGTGAAATTCAGATTCGAAAAGGAGTTGAGGTTATGGAGAAAATTAAGGAGTGTTTCTTCACCATGAGTCCAGACCACAAAGATGTCATCTATAAACCTATACCAGGCCAGGGGAAGCAGCTGTTGGGTCTTCAGGAAAGCCTCCTCCATGCGGCCCATGAAGAGGTTGGCATAGGATGGAGCCATCCTGGTTCCCATGGCAGTTCCCCTGATTTGTTTGTAGGTCTGGCCTTCAAAAGTGAAGTAATTATGGGTGAGGATGAAGTTGGTAAGTGTGATAAGGAACGAGGTTTTTGGAAGATCTTCGGGTGGGCGTTGGGAGAGGTAGTGCTCAAGGGCAGAGAGACCATGGGTGTGTGGGATGTTTGTGTAAAGGGATGTAGCATCTATGGTGACAAGAAAGGTTTCAGGTGGGAGAGGAGTGGGAATGGATTTGAGGCGTTCTAGGAAGTGGTTTGTGTCCTTGATGTAGGATGGGAGCCTGCAGGTGATAGGTTGGAGGTGTTGGTCTACCAGAGCTGAGATACGTTCTGTTGGGGCTTTGAAGCCTGCTACAATGGGACGGCCAGGATGGTTCTGTTTGTGGATTTTGGGTAATAGGTAGAAGGTAGGGGTACGTGGCTCAGGTGGAGTGAGTAAGTCTATGGAAGCCATTGTGAGGCCTTGTGAGGGACCTTGGATTTTTAGGATTTTCTGCAGCTCAGTCTGAATGGAGGGAATGGGATCCAGGGTAACAGCTTTGTAGGTTGAGGTGTCGGAGAGTTGACGCAGTCCTTCTGCCACATACTCCACACGGTCAAGTACCACAGTTGTGGAGCCTTTATCCGCCGGAAGGATTACAATAGAGCGGTCTGTTTTCAGCTGTTTAATGGCACGGGATTCAGCTGGGGTGATGTTGGGGGTTGTCGGAATGTTCTTCAAGAAGGACTGGGAGGCAACACTGGATGTGAGGAATTCCTGAAACGTCTGCAAGGGATGGTTTTTGGGGAGGGGAGGAGGATCCCTTTGAGAAGGCGGTCGGAACTGTTCTAAACAAGGTTCAACACTGGGTCTAGTATTTGGGGGCTGTGTTTGGGTGGTGAAGTGATATTTCCAGTTGAGGTTCCGGGTGAAAGAGAGGAGATCTTTAACCAGGGCAGTGTGGTTGAATTTAGGTGTGGGGCTAAAGGTTAAGCCTTTTGATAGAATAGATGTCTCTTGAGGAGAGAGGGATCTGGATGAGAGGTTTAGAACTGAATTGGAGTTGGTGATATGTGGCATTTGACTGTGGTTATAGTTGAGATTTGGTCTGTGTGGGGTATGTGCTGGGATGGGGAGATTGAGTAGGGTGGCTAGGCTAGGCTTGTTGGCTATGAGGGGGGTTTGTTGACGGTTCTGTTGTGGTTGGTGTTTGTGAGGGATAGGGAGAGGGACCCCACTTCTTAGGTGTTGCACTAGCACTGTGGATAGTTTTTTCAGGTGGTGTGTGGCATGGGACTCAAGTTTGCGGCTGGCTTCTAGGATGATGTTCCTGAGTGTGTTCTCCAAGCAAGGGTTTGAGAGGTGGAGGACTTTGAAGAGAGATAGGAGCTGTTGGGAGTGGTGGTTACATGAAGTAGTGTAGAGGTTCAGGACAAGTTGGGTAAGGGCTAAGGATTGAAGGTTCTGGAAGTCCAGGAGAGATTGGTGGAAGGAGGAATTGCACCCAGAGATGGGAACTTTTAAGGTAAGTCCTTTAGGGGTAATTCCAAAGGTTAAGCAGGAACGGAGGAAAAGTATGTGGGATTGCAGTTTGGCTACGGTAAATGCATGTTTCCGGAATGAATGTAAATAATGTGGTATAGGATTAGGGTACATAGTGGGTAACTGGTGGGTAGGGAAATTAAATAACTAAAGTTAGAATAGTAATCATAAGAAGGAATAAAACACGGAAGGAAGGGCGAGAAAGAAAGAAATTGTGTTGGTAACGTTAAATACCAAAGAAAGACCACCGAATAAGAAAAATACGGAAAAAGTTGACCAGACCAAGCAGGTATGTCCAGATCAGGGGAAAAAGAACACACGCTGCTCAAAAACAGAGATAGCGAGTAGCGAAAAAAAGATCGCGCGTGACACAAAAAAGATCGCGCGTGACGCGAAAAAGATCGCGCGTGACGCAAAAAAGATCGCGCGTGACGCAAAAAAGATCGCGCGTGACGCAAAAAGGTTCGCGGGTGGCGCAGAAATGTTCCAAAAAATGTTTCCTGTGGCAGAGAAAGATAGGCAATGGCACGAAAATATCACCAGCAACACGAAATCGACGGAATTGGATGATACTGATAGGTGTGGAAGAGATTGTTGGCAGTGATTGTTGGCTGGAAAACAGCGAATAACGAACGTTAAAACTATGGAATGTTAAATAATGGAATGTTAAATAAATAAATCAATAAATAGAAAAAGAGAAGTGGACTATAAACCGAACAAGACAATAGGAGGCAAATGAAACTAGCACAGTTGGTGACGAAAATAAAACACTGAAGAAGAGAAAGTGTTTAGATGACAGATGTAAGTGATAGCTAACAAAAGGGACAAAACAATGAAGAATGTGGACCATATAGGTGATCTAAATAATTAATGGAAAATCTCATATAAAGATGTGAAACAATTACTAACAAAGAGATAGAGGGGCTGGCCAGTACTTACCTCAGCTCAGTACAGCCGATAGAGACACAAAAAACAACCGAAAATTTAAGCTCCTAGCTTTCGGAATAAATGTTCCTTCATCAGGGAGGAGAGAGGGGAAAGAAAGGGAAGAAGGGAAAGTGGATTTAGTTACTCACAACCCAGGTTATGAAGCAACAGGGAAAGGAAAACAGGGAAGGTAGCAAGGATGGAGGTATGGTTGTCAGAGGGAAGCCAAAGATATTCTACTGCAGGTACTGTGCCAGCTTCAAGCCAAAGAGGATGCATACAGAAGTAAAGAGGTGTATAGTATAAAGATGTAGGATGGAAAGATGCATGAATGGCTAAAGAGGAAAGGGAAAGAGGAGAAGACTGAAAAGTAAATGGGAGTGAGGTTGTTTAACGTAGGTTTAGTCCAGGGGGATGGCGGGATGAAAGGATGTGCTGGAGTGCAAGTTCCCATCTCCGCAGTTCAGAGGGACTGGTGTTGGGTGGGAGAAGCCAAATGGCACGTACAGTGTAGCAGGTTCCTAGGTCCCTAGAATTATGCTGGAGGGCATGCTCCGCTACTGGGTATTGGACATCTCCTAGGCGGACAGTTCGTCTGTATCCGTTCATGCGCTCAGCCAGTTTAGTTGTTGTCATACCGATGTAAAAGGCTGTGCAGTGCAGGCATGTCAGCTGATAAATGACATGTGTAGTCTCACACGTGGCCCTTCCTTGAATTGTGTATGTTTTCCTAGTAGCGGGGCTGGAGTAGGTGGTTGTGGGGGGATGCATGGGGCAGGTTTTGCAGCGGGGTCGGTTACAGGGGTAGGAACCGCTGGGTAGAGAAGGTAGTCTGGGAATATTGCAGGGTTTAACAAGGATGTTACGGAGGTTAGGGGGACGACGAAAGGCAACTCTGGGTGGTGTGGGGAGAATTTTGTCAAGGGATGATCTCATTTCAGGGGTTGACTTGAGAAAGTCATATCCCTGGCGGAGTAATTTATTGATGTATTCGAGGCCAGGATAATATTGGGTGACAAGGGGGATGCTTCTGTGTGGTCTGAGGCTAGGAATATTGTTGTTGGACGGGGAGGAATGTATTGCTCGGGAGATCTGTTTGTGGACAAGGTCTGCAGGATAGTTGCGGGAGAGGAAAGCACTGGTCAGGTTATTGGTGTAATTGTTGAGGGATTCGTCACTGGAGCAGATACGTTTGCCACGAATACCTAGGCTGTAGGGAAGGGAGCGTTTGATGTGGAATGGATGGCAGCTATCAAAGTGAAGGTACTGTTGTTTGTTGGTGGGTTTGATATGGACAGAGGTGTGGATGTGAGCTTCAACAAGATGAAGGTCAACATCCAGGAAGGTGGCTTTGGTTTTGGAGAAGGACCAGGTGAAATTCAGATTCGAAAAGGAGTTGAGGTTATGGAGAAAATTAAGGAGTGTTTCTTCACCATGAGTCCAGACCACAAAGATGTCATCTATAAACCTATACCAGGCCAGGGGAAGCAGCTGTTGGGTCTTCAGGAAAGCCTCCTCCTTGTTTAGAACAGTTCCGACCGCCTTCTCAAAGGGATCCTCCTCCCCTCCCCCAAAACCATCCCTTGCAGACGTTTCAGGAATTCCTCACATCCAGTGTTGCCTCCCAGTCCTTCTTGAAGAACATTCCGACAACCCCCAACATCACCCCAGCTGAATCCCGTGCCATTAAACAGCTGAAAACAGACCGCTCTATTGTAATCCTTCCGGCGGATAAAGGCTCCACAACTGTGGTACTTGACCGTGTGGAGTATGTGGCAGAAGGACTGCGTCAACTCTCCGACACCTCAACCTACAAAGCTGTTACCCTGGATCCCATTCCCTCCATTCAGACTGAGCTGCAGAAAATCCTAAAAATCCAAGGTCCCTCACAAGGCCTCACAATGGCTTCCATAGACTTACTCACTCCACCTGAGCCACGTACCCCTACCTTCTACCTATTACCCAAAATCCACAAACAGAACCATCCTGGCCGTCCCATTGTAGCAGGCTTCAAAGCCCCAACAGAACGTATCTCAGCTCTGGTAGACCAACACCTCCAACCTATCACCTGCAGGCTCCCATCCTACATCAAGGACACAAACCACTTCCTAGAACGCCTCAAATCCATTCCCACTCCTCTCCCACCTGAAACCTTTCTTGTCACCATAGATGCTACATCCCTTTACACAAACATCCCACACACCCATGGTCTCTCTGCCCTTGAGCACTACCTCTCCCAACGCCCACCCAAAGATCTTCCAAAAACCTCGTTCCTTATCACACTTACCAACTTCATCCTCACCCATAATTACTTCACTTTTGAAGGCCAGACCTACAAACAAATCAGGGGAACTGCCATGGGAACCAGGATGGCTCCATCCTATGCCAACCTCTTCATGGGCCGCATGGAGGAGGCTTTCCTGAAGACCCAACAGCTGCTTCCCCTGGCCTGGTATAGGTTTATAGATGACATCTTTGTGGTCTGGACTCATGGTGAAGAAACACTCCTTAATTTTCTCCATAACCTCAACTCCTTTTCGAATCTGAATTTCACCTGGTCCTTCTCCAAAACCAAAGCCACCTTCCTGGATGTTGACCTTCATCTTGTTGAAGCTCACATCCACACCTCTGTCCATATCAAACCCACCAACAAACAACAGTACCTTCACTTTGATAGCTGCCATCCATTCCACATCAAACGCTCCCTTCCCTACAGCCTAGGTATTCGTGGCAAACGTATCTGCTCCAGTGACGAATCCCTCAACAATTACACCAATAACCTGACCAGTGCTTTCCTCTCCCGCAACTATCCTGCAGACCTTGTCCACAAACAGATCTCCCGAGCAATACATTCCTCCCCGTCCAACAACAATATTCCTAGCCTCAGACCACACAGAAGCATCCCCCTTGTCACCCAATATTATCCTGGCCTCGAATACATCAATAAATTACTCCGCCAGGGATATGACTTTCTCAAGTCAACCCCTGAAATGAGATCATCCCTTGACAAAATTCTCCCCACACCACCCAGAGTTGCCTTTCGTCGTCCCCCTAACCTCCGTAACATCCTTGTTAAACCCTGCAATATTCCCAGACTACCTTCTCTACCCAGCGGTTCCTACCCCTGTAACCGACCCCGCTGCAAAACCTGCCCCATGCATCCCCCCACAACCACCTACTCCAGCCCCGCTACTAGGAAAACATACACAATTCAAGGAAGGGCCACGTGTGAGACTACACATGTCATTTATCAGCTGACATGCCTGCACTGCACAGCCTTTTACATCGGTATGACAACAACTAAACTGGCTGAGCGCATGAACGGACACAGACGAACTGTCCGCCTAGGAGATGTCCAATACCCAGTAGCGGAGCATGCCCTCCAGCATAATTCTAGGGACCTAGGAACCTGCTACACTGTACGTGCCATTTGGCTTCTCCCACCCAACACCAGTCCCTCTGAACTGCGGAGATGGGAACTTGCACTCCAGCACATCCTTTCATCCCGCCATCCCCCTGGACTAAACCTACGTTAAACAACCTCACTCCCATTTACTTTTCAGTCTTCTCCTCTTTCCCTTTCCTCTTTAGCCATTCATGCATCTTTCCATCCTACATCTTTATACTATACACCTCTTTACTTCTGTATGCATCCTCTTTGGCTTGAAGCTGGCACAGTACCTGCAGTAGAATATCTTTGGCTTCCCTCTGACAACCATGCCTCCATCCTTGCTACCTTCCCTGTTTTCCTTTCCCTGTTGCTTCATAACCTGGGTTGTGAGTAACTAAATCCACTTTCCCTTCTTCCCTTTCTTTCCCCTCTCTCCTCCCTGATGAAGGAACATTTATTCCGAAAGCTAGGAGCTTAAATTTTCGGTTGTTTTTTGTGTCTCTATCGGCTGTACTGAGCTGAGGTAAGTACTGGCCAGCCCCTCTATCTCTTTGTTAGTAATAAATGAACTATCAGATCATGACATGCAGCTCCTTGCTTTAGATGTAAATTCTAAGCAGATTATCAGGACTGCTAAATCTGAGTACAGGAGAGTATTCAATCAACTAAAAATTGAGTGTTTTAGAAAACTGCTCAAAGATATGAACTGGAAAGTTCATTCTAGTGGTTACGATGAAATATCAACAAAGTTAATTAAGGCATGTTATTGTGAGTTTAGTACAATTCTAAGTTACTTGTGTAACCAGTCAATTATAACTGGGATATTTCCTGACTGGCTGAAATATGCAGATGTTAAGCCTCTATTCAAGAAAGGGGATAAAGATGACAGGAATCTCTATTATTTCTTTCGGCCTTCATGATAACATAGAAAGTAAAAATATGTGTGTCAATCACATCATGATTGCAAGCAACATGTGGGTCATGCTTGCATCTCAGGAAAGTAAAAATATGTATGTCAATCACATCACAATTGCAAGCAACATGCAGGTCACGATGATTCTTGACATTTGTGGATACTTCTAGAATGTACTTGAACTAAATATAGAAATTAAAATTTTACAGTTCAGGTGAGTTTTGAACTCACAACCCAATGCAATAGTCTACTGTCGTAACCACTACACTACGGTGGTTGTGCTACTCAGTTTCTTCTGCAACAGTATTGTGATGGAACCAACTCCATTATTACTGTGATCTCCTGCCTTATTGATTGCGTATGGAATAATATGGGGTGTCCATTACTAAAAAACCATAAGTTTGTGTTGAGACTAATATTTACACACAGTTTAGAATGTCTTGTGGTATTTACTTTTGTAAGCCCCTGCCGAATATTCATATCTGTGAAAGCTGTTTGTCAATATCTATTGTCAGTCCAGAGATATTGGCTGTGAAAAGTTGAAGTGGAAAAAGCTGTATACAATGTAGCAGAACTTAAGACATGAAGGAACTACAGACATTTCCTGCGAGTGGACATTGATTGAAATCATTGGAGAAAGTTAAAATTTGTGCCAGACCAGGATTTGATCCCGGGGCTCTTATGTAGGAGGCAGATACTCTGACCACTTTTTTTTTTTTTTTATTCTCATTTTGTTCATTTTCGCTTGCTGCATCTGCTCAGGGCGGATGTCACTAGACACCCGTTTCAGTTCGTCGTTGATCCATTAACTCAGTTTTTTTTTTATTACACAGGGCAGCTACTCCTCTGACCGAACATGCTGAGCTACCATGCCGGCACCACTGAATCATTTGGACACAGTGGCCAGTGCATCTACATGGACTATGCTAGCACACTTCCCGTCAAACCCAAATGCTCAACTTATCCACACACTACGAATGTAGTGCCCCTTGCTCATTATGCTCGTTACTGCATGGCATTTAGCCAGTTCCAGTAAGAGGTTAGAGCATCTGCCTAGTAACCAGGAAACCTGAGTTCAAATTCCAGTCCAGCACAAATTTTTGACTTTACCCATTGATTTCAATCAATGCTCACTCACAGCCAATGTTTGTAATTCCTTTGTGCCTCCATTCTTTATTATTGTTTTGGAGTGCTATGTTTCACTAGCTTAATAGCATGTGTGGTTTTCAAATATCTAAAGTGATTTGTGAGTAATCTACAACAGAAGCTGTGTTCGTGACACTACAAAGTACCCCACCGAGCTCTGTGACTAGGACTATCAGTGGATCACCACCACTCCTGCTGCTCTGCCAGTCGGGGACACACAAGCGTGTGTGTTACAGGTCAGTCATGCTTAATTGGGTGCGGGTCCATCATCCCTGTCAGTGTGTGCGAACAATAACAGTACTGTCCATAGAATTAATTCCACTGAAGGTCCACCAGCATGCACAAAGGGTAGGTGTTTAAATCTGGATAAACTTAAACAAAGCAATTATTCAGGTACTTTTAGATGGTAAGACTAATTGCCCTTCTTTTAGTAGTTGGTCGTCACCCATTCATTTGGTGCCTATCTGTCTCGCGTGTGTCCGCCTCTACGGTGAATATTGGGCACACAACACAATAACTTTATTAGAAAGCCTCATAATATATAGAGTGATGATAAGAAGTGTTACCACCTAACTCATGCAATTTTTTTTCTTTTCTTTTTTTTTTAATGAAAGTAAACTAATAATACCAAACTATTAGTTATGAAAATTTAATTGAGATACAAAATGTTATGTGGTTAGAGTTACAATTTATTGTAGGCAACTCTTTACTGTCATATAAGAAACACAATTAACTGATGCAGAAACAGAAGTACAACTCCAAACAGTCAAGATCACTACTGCACAGCATTTTATTGTGATGACTGGTTTCAGCAAGCTATGTTGCCATCATCTGATCTGCACCACATTTCACTGAATCTTGACCAAATGCATCTTATATTGCATCATATCAGAGAATGATATTTCATGAACATGAGAACAATAGTATATCAGAAAGTCAAGCATAAAATAACTATTACATAAAACAATGCACATATTGCCCTGATCATGAACCTCTATATCAGTGCAATATGTACTTTGTTGTATGTGATAGTATTTTATGCTTCAGTTTCTGATATACTATTGTTGTCAAATTCATGAAATATGATGTTACATGATTTAAGATGCATTTGGTCAAGATTCAGTTAAATGTACTGCAGAAGATCTAATGGCAGCAGCATAGTTTGCTGAAACTGGTCACCACAATAAAAGCTGTACAATAGTTATCTTGGCTGTTTGAAGTTGTACTTCTGTTTCTGCTTAATCTAGAGTGCCCCCTAACTTGAATGTCAAACATACAAATAACTAACATCTATCTTTCCAGAAAAAAAGCATTAACTTGATGCAGAATTATAATGACTGCAAAAGCATTTTTTAGATATTTGATTTTAATAGCAACTTGTTTGTCTTGATGATCAATATCAGATCATTATGTGTCTCTGAAATGTAAACAACATTTTATTTCAATGGAATTAGCCAAAAAAGGAAATAAATGATAACAACATGCACAGTAAACATTATAATAACATCTAGAAAGATCTATAGCCTATGTGGTGTGTACAGATGTTGAGCAGAGTACCAACATATTTAGACATTTTTGTTAATTATACTGAAATTAAATTCTTTAAAAAAAATCCTGAAATTACCAATAGAATTATTTATTACAGGAGATATGTGAGTGACACACTGCTTCTCTGCAGAAGCTCAAAAGATGAAATAGATACTGTGCTGAAGTTTTAATTAAAATTCATACAATTTTACTGGAGAATGTGAAAATGACAAAAATAAATAATGTCCTTGACCTCACTACTACCAACCATGATGGCAAACATTATTTTGTTGTTTACAGAACATTTACTTCTAAGGGTCTCACTCTGTCTGCCACCACCAGCAACCAGCAGCAAAAGCAAGTGCCATTGTGGATATCAGTGTTGATTCTGACACCAGTGGCTGCCTCCACAAGGTGTGCGGTCAGCTTGACAATGATGTCATGTGTCACCAGAACAGAAACTACCCACCTGCAGTGCTTCTTGGTTGTAGGGGCGGGCGGGGGGGGGGGGGGGGGGGGGGGGGGGGGGGGGAGGGGGGGCATGACCATTAGATTGCACAGAGGACAGCAAAACATGCAAGACAAACAGCATGTGATGTAAAATACTAGTGTTTGTAGCATGAAAATGGGAGTTGCTGGTGGAGTGCACACATGCCTGAGAGTCAAAATGAATGCCAACACCATGCCAGAATAGGAACTTAAGTTGATGGAGTCTGTTGTCAGGCCACAAGTGTAGGAATGTTTCCTTACCTAACTTATAAGTTGATTGCCAAATAGCAGAGCAAGGCATGGTAAGTGCTGCACAAAGAACAATGCTCACGTGTGGTCAAGGAACACATGTAATTACCGATGAAACAACTACAGAGAAACAAATGAAATAGTCTCAAAAGTCATAAGTTCTGCACCTTCTCCTTCATATATGCTGACACTTTTTACTTTCTGTTTACCTTACCTCTTTGTCTGACATAAATGCTTTAACCATTGTGCCAATTTACTTTCTTTCATCCTCTTAAGATTCCATTACTTGTCACTAATATAACATTGTGTATATGTAGATAACACTGGAGAAACCTTTTCTAAAATATTCCTATACCAAAGTACACTGCTGTACAAAATCACATGAAAGTCGAAGATAGAATGTCTCTGATTCACTTATAAACCACAGATAGGATAGGAGAAGTGTTTGACTGTCTCAAGAAACATGAGAAATGAGACAGACAGCTTGTGTAAGCATTATCGCCACATAATGAACCCAACACAGAATGTTGAACTGCCTACTTGCTTGTAGGTCTTGCTTCTGGTTCAATGCACATTATAATAAGTTCCTCCTATCTATCACAGGATAAACATTGCTACATGCACCATCATTCAACATATCACTAGAATTAGAATTTACAGTTGTCTTACTACTACCATTTACATTACCCTTACCTGTGATCACGACACATTTATATACATGTCGCTCTTCATCATTACCTGCTGGAGTGCAAGCCAAAACTGGAGCATTATCTAGTTTAAATGGTTTGATTCAGAATTAAAATCATTTCCTCCATTTATTTTACTTGAATTCCTCCTACCATTTCCGTGCCCATTCTGGCTATCCTCCACCCAACCATTTCTTGAATTTCTAGAATAATTTGTCCTATTCATCCTATTTACCTGAAAATCTCTCCGTTTGATTATTGTCATCAAAATTCCTCCCACGATCTTCCACTGAGGGCTTCACCCTCTCCAACAACATAATATTACCCCTAGGGGCAGGTACAAGCAATTCTCTAACTTTCTGAGTCAACTTAGTTTCTAAACCCATAATTATTGATTCAGTACCTAGTTCTTTGTCCAAATATTTCAGTTTGCATATCCAAAGCTGACAGAAACGTTTCACAGTACCTTTCATCTAGTCAAATCTCTCTCCTCCCCGAAATTTACTAAAAATTCTCTGCTCGCCTTGCCACCAGAATTGGGAAAACAAATCGACATGACAGTCATTGGAGGTGAGGCCATCACTGATGAAAATCTTCCATGAATAACAGTTACCAAGATGTCAGGAAATCTCATTGATGGCCAAATGGTCCAGCACCTATCAACTCAAGAGCTTCTGTTTCTTTAGTTTCAAATGCTTATCATTGTCAGCTAAATACGTCAGTGTTCCGTGATACAAAAGGGGTGGTACTGAAGGTTGCAAACTGCAAGTATGTCCAGCCTACAGAAACACATATTGAAAGAATAACTATCAAAGACAGAGCACCCTTCATCTTTGTTGTTTTAGCAGACTGGAGTCATAATATGGGAGTTCTTGCAGTCATTACTAGCAGTCATGGACAGTGGATGATAAAAGCTTGAGATTAATGAAGCTATTCCACCAAGCACACAAAACAAATATTCATCTGGATGATCATATGACACTGAAGATTTTGTTGTCCCACCATCTTCATTGAATGCGTTTCAGTCATCAGTCTGGATGATTTTCCCAGTTGCAAAAAAATTACTCCAGCTCACAAAAGAAATCTACATGGCAGCAATGATCATAAGCATTTCAGGTGGTCAAGCAGAACATTGAATGACTACTTGTCATGAGCAGCCCTAAATCATCTCTATAAGTATGTGCTTGGGAACAGCTGAGCCAGTCCAGGATGAGCAGCTCAGTTCCATTGACTAAGAATTGTGCTCTGCTGCCACTACAGAAAATGGAGTGAAAGAAGCTACTATTGAACTACCGATAGAAACTGACCTGAGCAAGCAAGCCTTAGCTGTTCTGCAACAATTTTCAGATGTTTTCAAATCCAGAGTGCAGAAAAGACAGGCCAATTGGCCAATGGTAAAACAGCACATCAATACTGCGCATCATCCATCAATTAGCTAGCACTTATATCAGGTACTGGTAGATGAATGATGCTTAATTTGGGAGTAAGTGAATAAGATGCAACAGAATGACATCACTGAACCTTCAAAGAGTCCTTAGTCCTTCTCAGGCATCCTTGAGAAGAAGGACAAGACATGGAATTTCTGTGTTGACTGCTGCTGATTAAACAAAATTACAAAAAAGATATCAACACATTGCTGCACATTATGACACCTTAGACTGCTTGAAAGGGATAAAATATTGCTTAACTATGAACATGTAGACAGGCTGCTAAGACTGGACTCGCATTCGGGAGGACAATGGTTCAATGCCACATCCAGCCATCCTGATTTAGGTTTTCCATGATTTCCCTAAATCGCTCTAGGCAAATGCCGGGATGGTTCCTTAGAAAGGACATGGCCGACTTCCTTCCCCATCCTTCCCTCATCCAATGAGACCGATGACCTCACTGTCTGGCCTTCTCCCTGAAACAACCCAACAGGCTGCTAACAAATTGAGGCCAGTGAGGTTAACTGGCTAAAGACTGCCTTCATAACTCCTGACACTCTCTATGAGTTCAAAGTTAAACCATTTGGACTATGTAATACTACAGCCACATTAGAATATATTATACATGTGCTTCAATGCCTTAAATGGATGACATGTCTCTGCTGTCTGAATGATCTTGTCATTTTAAATTTGATGATCTAAGTTGCCTGACATCTGTGTTGAAGTGTGATCAGATTGCAGGCCTCCACCTCAATCTAAGTGCCTTTATGTTGACTCAGGAATAAAATCTTAAGGCACCTAGTGAATGCAGATGGAGTCTGCCCCAATCCAGAGAAAATAAGAGCAGTCAGATTTTTCAACTCATTGGCAGATCCACAATGTGAGAAGTTTTTGTCACAATGTGCTCATACTACTGATGATTCATAAAGGACTTCTGTATCAAAGCACATCCCTTGCAAGAACTAATGTACAGAGACATCAAATTTTCCTGGAATGAAGCACAAGAAAGATCTGTCCTTGTCTTTAATGAGGCAGAAACATCTTAAGTCCTAGCATTGTATGACAAGAATGCCAAGACAGAACTATGCGCCAATGCTACCAGTTATGGTTCAGATGCAGTTCTAGTAAAAATTGAGGAAGGTACTACAAAGGTGTTAGATTATGCTTGCAGAGTGCTCTCCCAGTCTGAGATTAATTACTCTATCACTGAGAAAGAGTGCTATATATAGCCAACTATTTGCCATTATGATGGACCATCATTCTTCATGCTGATTGACCTGCCTTTTACATCCATTGGGTTGACTGATGAGATGTGCATTTAGACTTCAGGAGTATGACATCACAGTGGCATACAAAAACAGATGCAAACACAAGGACGCTGACTGTTATTCAGTGAATTCTTTGCCAAAACGTAGTAGCATGGACAAAATCTCGCTTGTTACTGTGTTAAATGACATTGCTGGTGAACAGAGGGAACAGTCAGCATTGTGGAAAATAATAGAACCCTTAAAAAGAAGAAGAACTGACAAAGGGAGAATTTCAATTAATAAATGGAACATTGTATAAGAGGAATTATGATGTGATAGGGAGGCAATAGTTACTCATCATCCCAGATCATTTGTAGCCAGCTATTGTGAGGATTTTCTACAGTGTCCCAACACTGGGCCACCTGTGGTTTCCAGACACTCTAGACAGTATCAGATGCAGGCATCACTGGCCAGGTATCTATAGATGTGCTAGACATTGTGTGAGCCACTGTAAGGAATGTCACCAACAGAAACTTATACCACAATTACCTCCAGACCATCTGTTATCAATTCTACTAGCAGCAATGCCACTCGTCCGAACTGGAATCAGCCTCTCGAAGATCTTTCCAAATTTGATGAACAGAGTCTGAATTGCCATACCTCAACTGCTGCACTGTTACCAGAGCTGTGCAAACTATCAAAGCTCTAGAAATTGTAAGGGCCTTGCAGAAGACATCATTCTGAAGCACTGCCCTATGTGACAATATCTGATTGTGGATAGTCTGCCTATTGAAGGTAATTTCTCACAGGACAACAACTGACTACCATCCACTGATGAACAGCTACAGAGGGCTGAGCAGACACACCTCTGCATGAAGTCAAGATAGCTGTGGGAACCTGTGAAGCATCAGCTATGCCAGATAAAACATTATTAGAGCTCAATTATTTATTCACTATGTTTACCAGCAGTCACTCTTCTGCAGCAGACTTGGCTGTTGCTAATTCAGCTGCATGTTGGATTCAAGCTGACATCCATTGAGTCAGCTCAGAATTTGCATGCCCAGAAGGTGATGTCAGTGACCCAGGGGTTACCGTGGGAAGGAGTGAGGGGGGGGGGGGGGGGCAGCAGCTGCCCAGCATGAAGTTGTTCTAGCACCAGCTGCGGAGTGTACTTGGTACCACTCTGAATTATACAGTGACCCTTGATGACCCATCCACGATGTACCTGGTGTCAGTAGTCATGTGGTCGGTATGTGGTTGGTTGATCTCATCTCTACCCCTGGTAAGTTTCAGTACCGAAATGTGCCTGAGTGTTGAACAGCTACATGGACACCAAGAGGCACTACTGCTGGCTTCCATGTTGACATCCACTATTGGCAGCAGTCTGTGATGTGATGTTGCCAGATGACAGTCAGTTTCTCCAACAGTAGATGGTAAGTGACAAGCAGCATGAGGTTCATACTGTGAAGGAAATCATTTGGAGTACATCTTTGGCTAGGTCATAGACTGTGCTGGCACATCTAGGTCATAGATGCACTACAGTAGTGTAATCATGGAATCAAGTTCTATTACTCTGAATGGTACTGATCCCAATGATCAACTCTTGACAAGAGCTGGAGAGCTAGAGTATTTAAAGTGTGCTAGCATGAGGCTGTAATGCAAAGCTCAATTTGTAATGACTGAATGTGTCCTCCTTATTCTGCTACATTCACTTAACAGGCTTTTAAGTGCTGTGTTGGTCCATCAATGTGTGCTGCTATGAAATAGATATAGTTTCTGGCAACATGCCTTGGGAGCTAACAAATATGTTTGCCTTCCTTCCTTTGGTTTTCCACCCTCTTTTCTGCTGAATGCTCACTTCTTACTTGGCAGACAGTATCATCAACCTGACCCACTTTGACATAAAGGCTCACTTCCTGCTTCTGCCTCTGCCTATGCTTGACTTGAATTTGCCTGAGGCAGTGTTATAGAGTTTTGATAATTTTTTTTCTAATTTCTACCCCTCACTATTCTGTGCTGTAACTGAAACCTCCCCTAAAAAATAAAAAAATAAAAAAAACTTATCCAAAATTTTCCTTGTCTTTCTTTCACTTATTACTAATTAGACTATACCTGCAATGCATTTAAAAAAATTGCTCTGTAACTGTTTTCTGCTTGGCTTCTCAACCTAAGTCTTGAATCTTAGTTTGCTTAATTAATCTACTATGTCACTCTGTCCTGCTGGAATATACTGTTTACAGTTTGTGCCTACATTACTCATTGCTGGTTCATATCCATTCCACAAGCATCTGATGGATGGTGGTGTCTTTTGAATGAGATATCTTATGCTTTACACACACAAATGAACACTATAACCAAGTTTATCTTCGTCATTGATACATGGAAAATAATTGTATTATTTCTATGTTTCTTGCAATATTGTATCACATTTTGCATTATTTGACTGACTAAAATTTGTTCTTTTTCAGAAGTTAATAATTCACCTAGGGATTGTAGCAAAGTGTAATCTAAGGCACCATTAATAAATGGTTTGTTAATGTTTTGTTTAGGTAATATGTCTGGTGGTTCCTCTGGTCAATACAAGGTTGCTTGGGGCGTATCAAATTGTGGTTCCCATGATGGTAGCTGGAAGATGAAATTGTCCTCCTGCGCTGGCGGCGGTGGCCTAGCGGTTCTAGGCGCTTCAGTCCGGAACCGCGAGACAGCTACGGTCGCAGGTTCGAATCCTGCCTCGGGCATGGATGTGTGTGATCTCCTTAGGCTAGTTAGGTTTAAGTAGTTCTAAGTTCTAGGGGACTGCTGACCTCAGATGTTAAGTCCCATAGTGCTCAGGGCCATCTGAACCATTTTGTCCTCCTGCCATTTCACATTGTCTTCCATTAATTAACAATGCACTGCTCTGCAATTGCAGTTTCATTATCTTGCTTAGTTTACCATTGTATAGCAAGTGATAATTACTGTTTCAGGTGCAAATACTGAATAAATCTAGTGATCTCCAATTTTCTGGAAGTTTGGCTAAGGAGCTAAAACTCTTTCCTCATACTCTACCACTTCTAATTCCTCTAAAAATAACTACATTTCACATCACTGGTTGTTTGTTTGTATCACCCTTGTTGGACAAATAATACCATTTTCTTTAATACAATCTCTTATGGGTTTAGTGTTGTAGGATTGCCACATCCAGTGATGTACATCATATCACATGTAATAAGCAAAATTTTATTAGGTCCGAAGCACACATATACAGATATACACATCTCTTAATTTTCTGTACATGTGTTTATCATTTCATGCACAACCACAGACTGCTCACAAAGAGCTTGTAAAACAAAGACATTGTACGTGACTTTGTTGATAGTCGCCACATTAGCACCCCACCTAGAGTGTGGAGCACAAACATGATTTTGAGGTCATACATGTAAAGGAAGCACCTGTGGGGGGGGGTGTTTAAACAGAAAAAATACATTACATTACATTAGTAAATGAAGTCTTCGAGCCAGTGAGGGTGGCAGATGGTCATGCCTGCCCAGGCAAATTCTCGTACAGCATTGGAGTGATCCAGGGGGGAGGACAGTGGGTTGTGAGGAGCCAAGGTAGCAAACCTGAATCCCTGTAGCAGTACAAAGGACATTCACCATTGATAGGTCTGTACCAATATGCAAGGGGTCAGAGTGGAGAAGGTGAATGTGGGTCAAGTTATCATAGGGGAAGCTGGCTCATTCATAGAATACAAACATGTTATCATGATGCACAACAAGAAACACTTTTGAACTGCAAATGAAATCAGTGTTGACGTTAAATACCACTTCCGTATAGAGGTTGACAGAATCTCCACTCAAATCATCATCAGCGTTGTCACACATTCCAAGGTTGGTGCCTGATAATGTCACTAAATCCTAACAGGGGATCACATGCGTCACTCTGTAGGGTGATGTCACATGCACCTGTAGCATTTTCACATGACTGTGAGTAGGTAATGTCACACGTGTGGAGAAGGTCATCACTCACTTGCAGACCGTTGGTGGATACCTCATGCGAGGCAGGTGTAGCAGGAGGTGGGGACTGACTGGGTGGGGTATCAAGCAGTTCTCCTAGTGACCACATTGGTTTGAGGCAGTAGACAAATACAGTTTGGGGTGTGTCGTTAATGAGCACTTCAAATGTGTTGTTACCCTGCGAGATGACTCTGTGCAGGCCCAAGTATGGAGGGCTAAGTGCTGGGTGAACAGTGTCATCGCACACCATGACATGAGTGCGTGATGCCCAGTCCTTATCCAGGAATACAGGAGGAAGTGAGTGCACCCAAGGAGGGAGCATGTGAATGTTATTGATAAGCTGTTTAACATGCTTGACAAATGTTGAGTCCCAGATTTCATCCGGGGGCTCGACTAGCTGTGCTGGGAATGTGAGGGGTTCTCCATCTAGTACTTCTGCCAGGGATGCTCCAAGGTCCTCTTTGTATGTTATGCGAATCTCTAACATTACCCACAGTAGGGCATTGGTCCACTCGCCCCCGTGACACATCAGTGAAGCTTTAAGCATTCGGTGCCAGCGTTCAACAAACCCGTTGCTCTGGGGATGGTATGCTGTTGTCCTAAATTGTTTCACCCCCCACACAGTTCACCATGCTGCTGGAAGAGGGCAGATTCAAACTGGCGCCCCTGGTCAGTGGTGATAGAAGCTGGGCAGCCTAAGCGCGAGATCCACAATAATAAAAGGGCTCGGATCACCACGTCAGCTGTGATAGTAGTGAGGGGAATTACCTCTACTCAGTGGGTAAACCAGTCAATGGCAGACAGTATGTAATGGAAGGAGCCCAAGGGGGTAAGGGCCCGACGATATCAGTGTGTATGTGCTGAAATCTTCATTTTGTCACATCAAACGTACCCATGGGGGGCTGCACATGACGTCCCACTTTTGGGCGCTGACAAGCCACACATGCGCACTTAGCTGTGACATTGTTTTATCACACCGGGCCAAACAAAAAGTTCAGCTACCAGACATATGGTGGCGCATATGCCAGGGTGTGCCAAGTTGTGAATACTATTAAAAATGTTCCAGCAGAGAGGTGTAGGGATCACGGCACATATGTGTCCTGTTGAAATGTTGCACTAGATGGGTACTGAGAACCCAGGAAGTGCCCATAACTTGAGTTTGAGTCCTGTTTCAGTATCAGAGAGCAATGCAGCAAGTTCAGGATCATCTGTTTGCAGTCTAGGGAGTGCGCTGAGGTCCAGTTGTTATGATAATACCGACACATGAGATAAAAAATCAGTAACGATGTTGTCTGCCCCTCTGATGTAATGTATGTCATTTGTAAACTGGCATATGAGGTCTCGGGGATGAGTCCTTGCCTGGGTTGTGGAAAGTGTTTATGAGCGTTTTGTTGTCAGTAAATACCATGAGATGGTTACCTTCGATTTCATCTTAGAAATATTTGACATCGGTGTAAATAGCATATAGTTCCCAGTTGAAGGCTGACCATTTGCTTTGGGAAGCAGATAGTTTGTTGGGAAAAAATCTAAGCAGCTATACAAGAGAACCCACAGCTTGCTGAATTACCTCCCACACTGCTGTATCACTTGTGTCCATAGCAAGCAAGATGAGAGCATCAGAGATGGGATGAACGAGTGTAATGGCCATCTGAAAGGCTGACTTGCGATTATCAAATGCCTGTCATGTGTCTGGAGTCCACGTGACCGCCCGAGACCCTAAAGTGTTGTTGCCTGCTAGAGCATCCATCAGCGGAGCTTCTATGTTGGTGGCATGGAGGATGTGTTTGTGGTAGTAATTTACCATTCCTAGGAAGCTGTAGAGGCCCTAAAAGTCTATGGGCAAAGGCACATCACTAATAGCCTTGACCCATTTGGGAAGGGGCAGATGCCATTGATAAAAACCATGTGGCCCAGGAAAGTGACACTAGTGTGGTGGAGTTGTGACTTAGCATTGTTCACTGTGACACCGTTTGCTTGTAACAGTTGTAACACTGTATTCAATTGGAGTTCATGTTCGTTGACTGAGGAAGAAACAATTAACTAGTTATCCAGGTATGCATACACAAAGTCCAGTTTTCCAACCAATGAGTCAATGAACTTTTGCCACATCTATGCAGTGTTTTTAAAGCCGAATGGCATAAACAGATACTCAATCAATCCAAATGGGGTGATGATGGTGGTTTTTTCAACATCCTTGGGTGCCATTAGCAGTTGGTGGTATGCCTTGTGACAGTCAATTACACTGAAAATTTGTGCCCCATGCATTTGGGGAGCAAAATCTTGAATATTTGGGATGGGATAAATTGTGCTCGATAGTCACCACAGAGGTGGAAAGTGTCATCTTTCTTAGACACCAAATGAATGGGTGATGACCAACTGCTAGAAGAAGGGCGAATAGTCTTACTGTCCAAAATTTCTGAATAATGGTTCTGGTGTGTTTAAGTTTTTCTGGGTTTAAAAGCCTAGCCTTGGTAGTAATTGTACGGACAGTACTGTTGTTGATCTTAAACACCGATGGGGATAATGGGCCCATGCCCGATGCCGTATGAGTAACCTGTGATACACATGCTTGTGTGTCTCAGGTAGGCGGATCAGCAGCAGTGGCGGTGATCCACCGGTAGTCCTTGTTGTGGAGCTTGGTTGGGTACTTGGTGGTGTCGTGAACACAGCCTCTGTCTGACAGTAGAAAAGTCACATGGTGTCAACGGTGGGTGTGAGGAGGTGGGGCGTGGGCTAGGGGCATGGCAGTGTGTGACAGCTGGACCACCTGCTTATGGGTGTCTGTGAGCTTGGCTTGCAAGGTGGCAATGCGTAAGCGGAGTTCTTCGTTGCTGTCCCAAAGCTTGTTGTTGCATGATTAAAGGGAGAGCACTGCAACAGTGGCTTCAGCTAGCTTGCACAATAGAGTGGTGGCCTCAGATGAGAGTGAATAACTATCGGAACCGGTGGTATGGTCTACAGACTTAAAGATTAGTGTATCCCATTGTAGGTTAGGTGAAAGAACATGGGCTAAGAGAAAATCTATCCTGAGCTCAGGTTCATCCTTATCGGCGATAACGAAAGTCCACTGTAAGGGCATCTTAATGTCCTGCAGTTTAAGGTTTAAATTAGTTATGCCATGAGATTGGATCAAGGAATTGTTGGTGGCTCAAAGTGGGGGGCAAGGCTGAGGCTCGAATTTAATACCTGCGGACAAAGGTATGAAACTAACCTTGGCCCCCATGTTGATTAGAAATGAAAGATAAGACACTGCGTCTTTCACATACAAACATCCTAGCATATGAGGTGAAGAAGTATTAAGGGACAGGTGCCTGTGCAATGCAACATGGTCCCTAGAGCCTGAGTGGGGTCAAGCTATTAGTTCAGGAACAAGCATGGTGAATGACATTTCTTAGACGCATCGCCAAAGCAGGAATGTAAATAACACCAAGCAGAACGGCAAGCAGCATTGTCTGTCAAGCTGGCTGAGGCCGAAGCGGCAGTGGAGGGTGTCGTTTGTAGATTCTTTTGATGGCGGCACTGCAGTAGAGATGGTAGGAGAGGATTTACAGCGGCAGCTGCCAGGAGGCATTGGTTCTGCATGTGCAGAGAAACTCATGCATCAAATGATGGAAACTGTTATGCAGGTGTGCCAATTCCTGAGGCCTGAGGACCACCTGGGAGGCGTGGGGGGGGGGGGGTGTCTATGTTATGTGAGGGTGGCAGAGTGTTGTAAACCTGGTCTGCAATCTTCAGTTTAGCATCCAGTAGGGGTGAAGTTAAATGGAGAAGGTGAATTTGAACTTCCGGAGGAAGTTTGAGCAACCAGATGGTCCAAAGTGTAGCGTCCGGCATATGATGTGTATCAATCATAGCACGGAGACCATGCCAGAGCTGCGACGGAGATCTGGAATGCGGTGGCTCTTGATTGTTGAGGAGGCAGATAGCTTCCTCTGTATATCTGGATAGATGCTTAAGGATGGTGTGTCAGGCGAACACATATTTATCTGTAGGGGGAAGTGAAGCCACAGTATCGCAGATCAGGTCCAGTTCATCATGGAAATGACATAGTAAGCAATGGAATTTTGAGCTGTCGTCAGCAACACCGTGTAGCTGCAGGACATGGTTGACCAAGGCAAACCATGTGTGTGGGTGGTCCTTGCGAAGTGGTGGTAGCTTAGGCCAATGGATTGGGGAGTCTTGGTGTAACTGTTTGTCAGAGACTGTCACTCCCTGTCCATAACTCTGCAGCGTAACTGGCTCAATTGCAGTAGTGATGTACCAGTTCACAACACTGTCAGTGGCACATGGCACAATAGGAGCAGATGACTCAACTGTGGTTGAGAAACCAATTAATCGCACATTCAGCAGGGTAACGCCAACAGGCCTAAAATGGGCAGACATGGTAGAGTCAACCATAGTCAACCGATGTGCAGAAAATGACAAAGTACAGTTTCTGGGCCCCTTCCCTACAGGTGCATTAAAATTGTTAAAATCACCTACCGTTTTTAGCCGGAACGGCATGTGCTGTTGGAAACACTCATAAAGTGGACGCTGGTTGTGTGTGTGTGTGTGGGGGGGGGGGGGGGGAGGGGGTAGAGGGGGAGGGGGTCTGGTGTAAAATCCGGACATGAAATTTCCTTTCTTGAGTGTCTGGTTCAATTTGTACTGCCACTGACTTGAGTGGAATGTTCATACTGGCAGTTTGGAAACTTGTGAACATAGTCACTGGGGTTTGAGCACATGGTGTTGGCCGTTGTTGAGCACTCAAACATGTGGAAAGATCACATTCAAAGTAAAATGTTTGCGTGTGAAGTTTTGTGCAGGAAAAATGTTCTGTTGGTATGGAACACTGCCACACGACTGCTTATTGATGTATGATAATGAACACTTATTGTTCATACC
The DNA here is from genome assembly GCF_023897955.1 of Schistocerca gregaria. Lineage (NCBI taxonomy): Eukaryota > Metazoa > Arthropoda > Insecta > Orthoptera > Acrididae > Schistocerca > Schistocerca gregaria. Next base: position 284,655,923 of record NC_064931.1, on the reverse strand, counting down.
TGATGCCAGCACACATGGTTGTGGGAATGTAGAAGCACTGTCTTGCTGAGTACAGCTAGCCAGTGTGTTTCGAAACTGCATCAAACTATTGTGAACACAAGGTGGATAATTGGCAAACAATGCCAAAGCGTCCATTGGAAAACATAGTCGGCGTATGTGCAGCGTAGCTGGCAGCAAGCAATCCATTTTGTACTGCTTGACAGAATGAGAGTTCATTGTCGCAGTCATGAATAAATTCGGGGTTGCTGGTATGAGTTTAGTGTTCTAGCATTGCTGGATCCAATTATGTACCCTATACCACATATAATAAGCACTATTTTATTAGGTATGAAGCATATACAGATATAAACACCTCTTGATTTTCAGTGCACATGTTTATCGTTTTCCCTGTGACCACAGACTGCTCACAAAGAGATTGCAAAACAAAGATGTTTTACGTGACTTGGTCACTAGTTGCCTTACTCTTATATCTTCTACAGACATAGTGATAAGTGATTCTCTCCATCTAGAAACTAATAACACCGGGTGATCAAAAAATCAGTATAAATTTGAAAACTTAATAAACCACAGAATAATGTAGATAGAGAGATAGAAATTGACACACATGCTTGGAATGATATGGGGTTTTATTAGAACAAAAAATAAGAGAAAAAAATAAAGTTCACAAAATGTCTGATAGATGGTGCTGGACAGCAAAACGTCAGTGACTGCACATGACGATCGTGTATAAAAGGAGCTGTAATGAGAGAGAGAATCAGATGCGCCAGCAGTCGCAGCATGTGGACGTTACCTGAAAAGGCACTTTTAGTGAAGCTGTATTATCAGAATGGGGAATGTGCTAGTTCAGCATTATGATCCTATCGCCATAGGAAGGGGATTCGAATGGTTAAAGGTCCATTGACAAATGCAGCTGTGGCGAGAATGATTTTGAAATTTCAAGCCACGGGTTGTTTAGACAATAGACCCCATAGTGGCCGACCGAGCACAAGGCGTAATGCTGCTGAGACAGTTCAGAAAGAAATGGAGACTGTAGCGGGTCCATCTGTGCACAGGGAAGTCAGCACTTGTGCAGTCGCATGTCGCACCAGCATTCCATACATTACTATTTGGTTGGCACTTAGGTGTACCCTCTGATGCTATCTGTACAAAATCCATAGGCATCATGAGCTGTTACCTGGCGATTTAGTGAAGCAGAGGGCATTTGCTGTGTGGATGTTTCAAAAGATGGCAGAAGATGACGTGTTGTGGACCGACGAAGCTCATTTCACTTTCTGAGAGTCTGTCAACGCCCACAACTGCAGAATGTGGGCTACCAAAAATCCTAGAACTGTCGTGGAAACTCCGTTGCACAACAAGAAAGTGATGGTATGGGTTGGATTTACCACACCTACTGTTATCCGACCTTTTTTCTTTGAGGAAATGCATGATTTTGGTTTTGTAACTGCTACCATGACGGGTAAGAGCTATGCCGATATGTTACAGAATCGCATCATCCCCAGCCTGGCTGATAAACACCTGCTGGGACATAAAATGTTTATGCAGGGTGGTGATCCACCCCATATTGGTAGACGCGTGAAAGATCTCTTGTGCGTGTCGTTTGGTGATGATCGTGTGCTCAGCTGCCACTTTCGTCATGCTTGGCCTCCCAGGTCCCCACACCTCAGTCCGTGCGATTATTAGCTTTGGGGTTACCTGAAGTCGCAAGTGTATTGTGATCGACTGATATCTTTAGGGATGCTGAAAGACAACATCCGACGCCAATGTCTTACCATAACTCCGGACATGCTTTACAGTGCTGTTCACAACATTATTCCTCAACTACAGATATTGTTGAGGAATGATGGTGGACATATTGAGCATTTACTGTAAAGAACATCATCTTTGCTTTGTCTTACTTTGTTATGCTAATTATTGCTATTCTGATCAGATGAAGTGCCATCTGTCGGACATTTTTTGAACTTTTGTACTTTTTTGGTTCCAATAAAACCCCATGTCATTCCAAGCATGTGTGTAAATTTGTACCTCTCTATCTACATTATTCCGTGATTTATTCAGTTTCCAAATTTATACTGACTTTTTGATCACCCGATACTTTGTGAGTTTGTATCTGTAACTATTTTCCAATTGTATACCATTCACTGGCATATGAGTGTAATGTGTAACACTGTTATTGCCCATTTATAACTACTACCAGAAATTGTAATTTAGTGTGCAAGCTGTCTTGATGAGTATCCACTCTTACATCAGATATGTCATAATATAAAGCTACAACCCTACCGGTTACAGGCACAACACATTATAATCCCCTGGAAAGTCTCTTTGTGCTTTATGTAATGCCATCAAAGTATACTGTAAATTTAATAACATTGCACTCAGTTGTCCATGAGTAGCCTGATGGACTGCTTCATGCTAAGTTTTGACCTCAATCCTTGTGTTGTCTAATCCAACTGCTAAGGTTTCTAATAATGTAGCTAGTACCACATTCTTATCTGGTTTGCTCAGCTTCATTTGTATTTTCTCTATATCAGTATTTAAGACATTCCTGGTGTTCTGCTCATATTGTTCTAATTCTGTCATTAAGATCCATACTGTTTTAGTGAGGTTGAGTATTCCTTGCTCTTTGTTTCCTATATATGTTGTGTGTCAGTCTGTTTTGCTTTTGTTTCTTACAGTGACTCTTGTACATTTCCAAGTGCTCCGTTTAAATTTGTGATATCTTCATTATCTGCTGTTCCAAATACAGTTATTAGCAGTTTCCTTCCTGCACCTAAGATGTATTAGCATTCTTGGTACTACTTCTGTTAACTGTTGCAACTGAGTCCTCAATTTCTCATCAAAAGTTTTAAGTTTTGCATATCTTCCAATAATCTTACTTTCACATAAATGTGACCATGCATCTGGACTCATTAGTACAACATTTGATTGCCTACAAATAAAATTCTCTGCTTGGTATACGAGTACTATACTCAGTAAAAGTGTCCCGGATAACATCCTGGAATGCCCTATGAGAGGAAATGAAGCACTCTCTATCCCCTCCTTCCTTTATACAAGTACATAAACACAACACATGAGAAGTAAAGAAAATTAAGGCTAACATAAGTAAGCAACAAATACCACATATATGTTTACATGAAATTTATGCTCTTTCCTAGACTCAAGTGCATAAGTAACATTTCTCTGATGTTCCTTTTGCCATGGCAATACTTCTTTCCCTGTGATAGTTGAAGGAATCTATGCCAATACTTGTCTTAGCTCTGTATGGTTTGACTCCACATACATGGACTATAGAAGCTGTAGTTGGCAACTGTAATTTAACATCGGCTGGTAAAGTCAGTCAAATAACTTGGTAAAATCCATTATGTTTTGTTAAGAACTGTTTCATTTTGCCCTTTAGGGAATATGGATTAGCTATTAATACCCACTGTCCTATTCTATATTGTGGCAGTTTACTTGTCCATTGCTCAGTATGTTCTTGCTTCTCTAAAGCTTTCATGTTAGCACATTTTGCCCTTTGCCAATGCCCATACACTACATTGTACAATGAGAGGCCTATTCCAGTATGAACTTTTGAATTATATTCACTGAAAACAAAACTTAAATATATGTCCCAGGCTGAAAGCTGTGAATTTATGTTATGCTTTAACATTTTGGATAAAGTATGGTGAACTCATTCTGCCCACATATTCACTTGAAGATGGAATGGGCTGATACATTCTTAATTTTCAGAAGTGACACAACTGTTTCATTTGTTTGAATATAAAATTTGTACCTGGGTCTGTAATAATGGTTTCTGGGGCACCAAATTTCAGTAACCAGTTGTTTACCATGGTCTGTGCTACTGTATTCACCTTCTGCCTTGGGATGGTGACCATAGCTACATATTGTGAAAAATGTTGTAATATTATAAGAACATATTTATTACCAGCTTTTACTCTATTAAGATATCCTAAAACATCCCATACTCGCACAGAAAATTGTTTATCAGCATCTGATAGTATCTGTAACTGAAATTTCTGATCACACCATCTCAGCTCTTTGTGCACATGGGACACAGTCTTTCACATATTGCTCTACATTTGAGCTACATGTCTGTCAGTTGCTCTTTTCCCTCCATGACTCAATAGGACATGGTAATGTGCTTGATGTTATACTTCTGTTCTGAATGCTGCAGTAACCACAATGTGAGGTCCACACTTTGTTGATCTACATATCAAGCCTTCTTGCATTTCAGACTGAGGTTGCATTGAAAACAATTGACACTCACTGTCAGGCAATTGTGCCTTTATCCAATCTTCCTCCACCTACTGCCTGTAAAACTGCTATCTTCCTACTTAGCATATTTGCATTTGTGAGTTTGACTCCTGTCTTCATAATTGCTCTCACTTAATTTTAATGCCCAGTTCATTAATCATCTTGATTGATCTTTCAACCCCAATCATTTTAAAGGCACATGGTCTGTAATCAGTTTGAATTTGTGACCATACAAGTAACAACAAAAACAAGAGATTCTGTAAATAGATGCTAACATTTCTTTTTCAGTTGTCAAATAATTAGTTTCAGCCTTCAGCTTTATTCAATTATCTGTAAGCAGAAGCCACTAGATGTTATGTCCCATCTACAATCTGACTTTAAAATACAGCCCAAAGCATCACATGTAAGTACGAACTCTTGTTCAGAGGCAGAGAATATTAACATAGGATCTGATGACAATATCTCCTTCAGCTTATTGAATGCTTCATGACACTGTGTTGTCCACTGAAAAGTAACACCTTTTCATAGTAACACAGTTAACAGCTGTGGAATTTCAGCAAATTCTATCATGAATTTATGATAATAATTGTATAATAACAATAAACAACTGTAATTGTTTAGTATTTTGTGACATCAGAGAACCACATACTGCAGAAATAAGTTGAGGATCCATCCTTACTTTGTCTTGACTGATAATATGCCCAAGATAACTTACTTGTGTCAGAGCAAAATGGCATTTCTCCACTCTAAGTGTAAGGTGTGCTGCTCTCAGTCTACTAAATACTTCATCTTGATATTTATCATGATCTCTGATAGTTTCAAATAGACAATTATAATGTCAAGGTATACTGTACAGATTCTTGATTTTAATCCACAAAGTATTCCATTGAACAGGCATTAGAATGTAGAAGGAGTGTGAGGTTACAAGGGATACTGTAATAGTATAACTAATTTTCTGGATGTGGTAATGTTTACTGTGGAAGAGTAGTTGGGGTGTAGCAAGCACAAGTCAATATATTTATAGAATCACCTTCTTGATAAAGAGAGTGGCAGCATATAACAGTTTCACACTGAATTACTTAGTTACGTAATTGCCTATGTCTCAGTGCATAACTTTGTACATATGTTAATAATGTAAGGTGTGCTTGTCTTGCTATTCATTGGATTTGCTGGGTATCTGATCACTGAAATAGAAGTATTCCATAAACATAAGAGCTCTTCAAAATAGTTCAAAATTCAAATTTAAAGCATAGTAGCAGGGATAATATTTTGGACATTACAGAACATGTTTTATATAAAAATTAAGTTGTACAGATGTTTCAGAACCTCTGCATAATAAGTTATTGTCTTTTGTTTAAAGGTAATGTTCAGTTTTCGATCTACATAGAGCAAAATGAGTATTATGTATTCCACATCTTTTAGGCAAAGATGTGATTAAGCAAAAGAAGAGGGGTGAAACTGCCATAAAGTGGAGTGCCCTTAAATATGTAAATAATCTGATGAATGTCTACAAAATAATATAAGGTATTTAATTTTACATATTTTAATATTGTAACATTGTAAATGCATGATGGCCATATTTAGAAATAATATATTTGACTAATGTAGTGTCACGTGACTGGACACAGGACAGAGGATAGGGGACAAAGGTCATGGTCTTTTGATCGTGGTCTGTCGGTACGGTAAGGTCGGTGTGGCTAAGAGCTGCCAACATACGAAACATTGTTACTGATTGCATTGTGCCTTCAAATGCCCTTTCCTCCTACAATTATAAAAATGTTGTTCATAAACAAAAATTCGTTTATCACTGCATACTCATGTAGAAACATCTATTTCTTGCAAGTTCATGGCTATAAATAGTGCTGTAACCAAATACTCTTGATTTTCCATTTGTGCTCTTCATGAAAACTCTGCAGAAATTCCTCACAAAAATGCATTGAGAGTGCTGTTTTCTGCCTCCCTGAGTATGACATGATCAGCTTTTGGATTCACTGTCAACTCATATGTTTGCACATTTACTTTATAGACTCTGTCAGAAGAAGTCTCCACAGTCTCATTTGCCTTCTATGTGAACAAACTCAACTTTTCTCTAAAAAACCTAGCACTATTCTGCTTATGGTATCTCTGACACAAACCTTCTGCTAATTATTCAAATGTATTTTCCTTGCTCAGTATTTCTCGATACTTCGCATATATCTTGGCTTCACCTGTAAGGTGTGAATTGGCCAGCTGCATAGTAGTTTCGTCTGACCAATTACTCATTCTGGCTGCAGCGAATTCATCATCAGTGACTACCATTATGTCCTCTGTTGTTCTGGTGGAGAAGAGTGTGATTAGGTTAGCTACTGAAGGATCTACTGAAAAGTGGGGCATTGCTACTGGTGACTTCAATTCACTCAAACCTGACTGTCTCTCTTGTGAAACCCACAAAGATTCTAACTGAATCACCAATTCATTATGACATACCTTTTGTTGACCATTTTCTTCTAACAACTGTGACACTTGCTCCATCAGAGCAGTCATACTCTCACTTTTGTGCAATTTACAACTAACTTAATTTTACACTGGAAATATGTGCTTCAAACAGAGCACCATATACCAGATAAGACAAATACAACTTACTCTGTACAACACTAGATTCAGCTACTTCTTTTGCCTGATCATTGCCCAGTGACATTCACTACACACATCTGCTGCAAGACCATACTGTCTACAAGTAGGACAATGTGCTGGTATGAACTTAGTATATGGTTCACTATGATCTGCTAAATTACAAATAGTACATCTCACTGGTAGAGAATACATCTGTTTACAATTTCCTCTAAATTGTGATAAATCAACAGGTTCTGTAGGTTTCACAAAAGATACTTTGAACACAGTACACCCCTCGATACACCTAAACTCAATCATACCACATCCCAAGTGAAAGAAAAATGTTTTGTGCTTACCCCATTGTGGGTACTGTTGCAATGTGTGACCATTGTAGATGCAGACCACTGCCTGCAAATTCCAGGCATTGAAGTAGAGCACTTCTGATGCGAAATCCTCTGATGGCGGCATCAGAGCATGAACTTCGGGCACTAATTTACAGAGGGCTGAGTGGAGACACCTGTGTGTGAAGTTAAGATAGCTACTTGGGACCTGTGAAGTGTTAACAGTGCCAGTGAAACAGTATTAGAGGTCAGTTATTTATTCACAGTGTTTACAAGTTCTTGTTCTGTGGCAGCCTCAACTGTTGCTAATTCAGCCACATGTTCAAGCTAATGTCTGTTGAGTCAGCTCAGCATTTGCATGCCCAGGAGGTGATGTCAGTGACCTTGTCAGCACTGCAGCTACAGGTGAATGGGTTGGCAGCTGCCCAGTGTGAAACGGTTCTCACACCAGAATTCTATTATGACTTGTGGCAGTGCATCCCTGATAACCTGGTGTTGGTCGTCATGTAATGGTTGATCTCCTCCCTACCTGTGGAAGGCTTTAGCATGCAAAGGCACCTGAGTATTGGAAAGGAACGTGGACCCAAGAGGCCCTGTCACTGGCTTCCTTGTTGAAGTCTGCTATTGGCAGCACTCTGCGATTCGGTGTTGTAGGGAGACAGTCAGTTTCTCCATCAATAGATGGCAGGTGGCAAGCAGCATGAGGTTCATCCAGTGAAGGCCATAATCTTGAATATATCTTTGGTGAGTTCATTGATTGTGCTGGATCATGTAGGAAATAGATTCACTACACTGTTGTAGTCATGGAATCAAGTGCTAATAGTGTGAATGTCATTGACACCAATGATCAACTCATGACAAGAGCTGGAGAGCTAGGTTATTTAAAGGGACCTAGAGCGAGGCTATGATGCAAAGCTTGGTAGATAACAACTGAATGCATCCTACTTATTCTGCTATATTCACTTAACAGATCATTCATTGCTGTGTTGGTCTCTCACTATGTGCTCTTATGAAATACACTCCTGGAAATTGAAAAAAGAACACATTGACACCGGTGTGTCAGACCCATCATACTTGCTCCGGACACTGCGAGAGGGCTGTACAAGCAATGATCACACGCACGGCACAGCGGACACACCAGGAACCGCGGTGTTGGCCGTCGAATGGCGCTAGCTGTGCAGCATTTGTGCACCGCCGCCGTCAGTTTCAGCCAGTTTGCCGTGGCATACGGAGCTCCATCGCAGTCTTTAACATTGGTAGCATGCCGCGACAGCGCGGACGTGAACCGTATGTGCACTTGACGGACTTTGAGCGAGGGCGTATAGTGGGCATGCGGGAGGCCGGGTGGACGTACCGCCGAATTGCTCAACACGTGGGGCGTGAGGTCTCCACAGTACATCGATGTTGTCGCCAGTGGTCGGCGGAAGGTGCACGTGCCCGTCGACCTGGGACTGGACTGCAGCGACGCACGGATGCACGCCAAGACCATAGGATCCTACGCAGTGCCGTAGGGGACCGCACCGCCACTTCCCAGCAAATTAGGGACACTGTTGCTCCTGGGATATCGGCGAGGACCATTCGCAACCGTCTCCATGAAGCTGGGCTACGGTCCCGCACACCGTTAGGCCGTCTTCCGCTCACGCCCCAACATCGTGCAGCCCGCCTCCAGTGGTGTCGCGACAGGCGTGAATGGAGGGACGAATGGAGACATGTCGTCTTCAGCGATGAGAGTCGCTTCTGCCTTGGTGCCAATGATGGTCATATGCGTGTTTGGTGCCGTGCAGGTGAGCGCCAGAATCAGGACTGCATACGACCGAGGCACACAGGGCCAACACCCGGCATCATGGTGTGGGGAGCGATCTCCTACACTGGCGTACACCTCTGGTGATCGTCGAGGGGACACTGAATAGTGCACGGTACATCCAAACCGTCATCGGACCCATCGTTCTACCATTCCTAGACCGGCAAGGGAACTTGCTGTTCCAACAGGACAATGCATGTCCGCATGTATCCCGTGCCACCCAATGTGCTCTAGAAGGTGTAAGTCAACTACCCTGGCCAGCAAGATCTCCGGATCTGTCCCCCATTGAGCATGTTTGGGACTGGATGAAGCGTAGTCTCACGTGGTCTGCATGTCCAACACGAACGCTGGCCCAACTGAGGCGCCAGGTAGAAATGGCATGGCAAGCCGTTCCACAGGACTACATCCAGCATCTTTACAATCGTCTCCATGGGAGAATAGCAGCCTGCATTGCTGCGAAAGGTGGATATACACTGTACTAGTGCCGACATTGTGCATGCTCTGTTGCCTGTGTCTATGTGGCTTTGGTTCTGTCAGTGTGATCATGTGATGTATCTGACCCCAGGAATGTGTCAATAAAGTTTCCCCTTCCTGGGACAATGAATTCACGGTGTTCTTATTTCAATTTCCAGGAGTGTAGATAGTTTCTTGCAACATGTCTTGCTTCCTTCCATTTTCTGTCCTCTTTTCTGCTGAATGCTTACTCCTTACTTGGCAGACAGTGTCTTGACCTGACATTTGCAACATAATGGCTCACTTCCTGCTTTCATCTCTGTCGGTGGCATAACTTGAGGTTTCTTGAGCCATTGCGAATAAGTTTTAATACATTTTTTTTTCTAGTTTCCATCCCTTACTGTTCTGTGCTGTAACAATGCAGTAATAGGACTATGACTTTCGCAGATATACTCGCAATCTACACTGGGTTAAAACACTGCCTGTTATGACATTCATATAGAGCACAGCAAAGCATGAACCTAAACGACAATGGATATGCTGTTCCCATTTCAGCTCAGAATGACTATGTGAAACAACCCATCACCAGGACTGAAGAAGCAACAGAGCTGGCTTAGATATGGACCCTGAACACTCAGGAGAATTACCAAGAAATGCCAGGCACCAGCCAATGAGAGACAGCCCAAGAGTCTTGGTATGGATTGTTATGCCTATGCGAAAAGTGAAACTATCATAAAAAGTGACTAAAACTCTAATTTCAGCCAAATCATATCCTTTATCATTCATCAGATGACACATACAAAGTCAGGCTTTAAGACCCTTCATCGAGGGAAAATACCACAAAGACACCACCCATGTCATCTGTTTGAAACCCTACTGAAGTCCAGAGGCATAGGTCAACAATGTGGCTTTTCATTCAAGGGAACTAAAGACGTACTCTATGACCATGAATCTTTGACTGAAGGGATTACCTCTGATGCTAATTATAGTGAAGAGGAAATGATCAGAATGTGAAGATCTGACAGTGGTGCCATGCAGAGGACCATTAACAGAATCTAGATTTTTAGATCTGGGATGCTGTAGTCATCTCCAATGAGAACTTCTGAAACAGGAGCTAGCTGTTTCTCCAGGAGAGGGAGCAATGCCACAAGCTGTGCTGCATTCAATGTGGCATAGTGGTTAGCATCATTGGCTGGTGTGCTGCAAATTGCCATTTCAAACACAACCACCATATTCTGTCATATTTGATGTTTTTATATGTAACAGCACACTCCATCCAGGTGTTAGCAATCTTCTGTCTGTAAGTTGGTGTTCATAATAAATGTGCTTTTGGATTTGGAATTGACTGTGATTACATCATGAGAATATTGTCCTCAGTGCCTTATTTTGTAATTTAAATGTATTGGTTGCATTCTTTTAGTGGCTCCACCAAATGTTACCATATAATATATGACCATGTAATATGGTGCAATAGAAAACTTTCAGTTCTAGAACACTATTGTTATTGTGATCTTGAGTCAAAAGACTGGTTTGATCCAGCTCTTCATGGTACTGTATCCTGTGCAAGCCTCTTCATCTCTGAGTAACTACTGCAACCTACATCTTTCTGACTCTGCTTATTGTATTCATCTCTTGGTCCCCTCTATGATTATTATGCCCTCCAGTACTAAATTGCTGATTCCTTCATGCCTCAGAATGTGTCCTACGAACCGATCCCTTCTTCTAGTCAGGTTGTACCACAAATTTCTCTTCTCCCCAATTCTATTCAGAACCTCATCATTTCATTAGTTACATTTTCTTTATTACTTCCTGTGTCTTATCAGTAAATAAATTACTGAAATGTATAGCATTCAGATTACTGAACCCTGTCTGTTTACCCTTTTTGCTATAATACTCACTATTAATTGTTGACACACAATATCTTTATCAAAGGGATTAATGAGATTTATTTTATTATTTATTATGGCTCCCACATTCCATTGATGAATATTAAAATTGTCAGCTTTCTGTGTGAATGCTGCACCATGCTCTTAACTGGTAGCAGTTTTACAATTGTGAATTTCTTTCCAACAGAATGTTCTGCAAGAATCAGACAATGTTTCTCTGGAACCACTTGCCATAAAAAAATGCAGTGACCATTTCCATTATATCTGAGATAGGATGAAGTTTGGTCACCTGTGACTGATACACATATGGCCATAGATGTCAGGTATTACCAATGGTATTTTCGGGAATGATGGTACTGGTCTTGATACTACCTTTATTTCTGCTACTGCCTTGATTACAGTACTGTGATCTGCAGGAAAGAAAACATTCGCTACTGATCATCACTTTATGTAGGCATTGGAGCCATCAGGGGCTCAGCATTTGTTTACTGTGCATGGGGTTGATGACCCTAGGGCTCCTGTTCTTGGAACTTGTAAGGGCTGCCAGTCCTGTCACCATAAGATCTGGACATGTTTCAGCAAGCACTGTATGGTGCAGCAGTGGAATGTTAAAGTGTGCTGTGTACTGATGGGATACATATCTGTTGAGAAGGAACAGTTATCTGTGGGCAGCCACTGGTGACCTGCTACACCTCAGTTATATAAGCCTTGCCCAGGCAAGCAGGGCTCTGTAGATGCTCTTGGGAATACAAAGGAAAATCAGTTTAATACCTCCACTCCAACATGATGGGTATACCATCAGGAATTACTCATGCCTACTCATCAAAATGAATAAGGGAGGCTAGCCCTCCTGATTCTCAGTTGGTCTTCAGTAATGTAGTTTAAGGAATCGTAAATCAAAATGTGTTTTTAATGATCAAGAGGAAGGGGCTACATTTGAAAAAGTGTCCCCATTCTACATTCATAAAGGCTTAGAAGGGCTTGGTGGAACCTTAAAGTGTATTAAACAATTGTGTAATTGTTCCTTGTTTATCAAACTAACAGGTCATAGTAGGTGGAATGTCATCTGAAGACAGTAAAATTGGTTGACTATGATTTTCACAGAATGAGCATATGATTAGTGAAACTGAACAGTTCAGATTTCTAGGTGTTCAGATAGATAGTAAACTGTCATGAAAAGCCCACATTCAGGATTTTGTTCAAAGACTTAATGCTGCCATTTTTATTATTGATACAGTATCTGAAGTAAGTGATTGTTTGACACAAAAATTAGTCTACTTTGCTTATTTTCATTCACTTATGTCATATGCAACTATATTTTGGGGTTACTCAAAGGATATTTTTGGCTCAGAAATGGGTAGTTTGGGCAATAAGTGGCGTAAGTTCACAAACCTCTTGTCGACCCCTGTTTACAAGTCTGGATAGTTTGACATTGGCCTCTGAATATATATATATATTCCTTACTATCATTTCTTGTTAATATTAGCTTATTCCCAACAATAAGCCTTTCACTCAGTTAATACTCAGCAGAAATCCAACCTGCATTTGGATCGGAATTCCTTAACTCTTGTGCAGAAAGGTATACAGTATACTGCTGCATCCATTTTCAATAAGCTACCACAAGTATTCAAAAATCTTAGCAGCAATCCACATGCTTTTAAATCAAAAGTGAAGAGTTTCCTCATGGGTCACTCCTTCTTTTCTGTCAAGGAGTTCCTTGAAAAATTAAGGTGATTCTTGTTGTATTGTTGATTGCATTTACTTAAACTTATGGCTTGACTTTTTTCAGGTTCATGAACTTTTTATTTTTATGTTATTACTTTTATGTTGTAATTTCATGTATTGACATGTTCCCTGACCTTGGAGATTTTCTCTTCAATTCAGTCATATGGAACTTGATGTGTAAATAAATAAATAGATCATTGTTGATTTGTGCACATGTCTCAACTCAAGGAAGGGTGTGGTCACATGCCATGATATTATGGACGCAGATGTAACAGAGCTGCAACAAGAGTGGACATCACAGAAGATAGTGATGTGTAACAAAGGTTGCAAAGGACTAATGGAGAGACTGAGAAGACCACCTTCACTGTCACCTTCAATTCTCTTAAACTGCCTGAACACATTGTGGCAGATTTCCTCAACATTGGGGTTAAGTCCTATATACCTAACTCTATGAGATGCTGCAAATGCCAGCAAAATGGCCGCACAGTGCTGAGTTGTGGGGGTGAAGTGATTTGTGGGAAATGTGGAAGGGCAGCACATAAATCTGACACTGACTGCACATCTCCAGCAATATACATAAACTGCTGTGGGAGCCACCCAGTCTTGAGTTGAGAGTGCCCAGTTTTTGATGAGGAACATGAAATTCAAGATATAGAGGTGATAATGCAGATCCTTTGCACAGAAGCCAAGCTAGAATAAAAGGTGATAAAATCTCCTGTCATTACCGCCACTTTTGTTTCCTTGGTGAAGAAACTTGTCCCCCAAGGTTGATGCTTTGATGCAGATGACAACATCTTTGCTTGCTCTTGCATGTACCAAAGCACAGAGAATACAGAGGTAGCAACCCAAGTAGATCTAGCAGATCCCTTCCTGGAAGGGAAAAAGGGTAGGGAAATGGTCATGATCTTTGGGTTCAAAGCTGTTCCAGGCACCACTGGACATCATGGAGCTAGGTGCCTCATCACCTGATCCAGACAGCCCTCCACTTCCCTTAGTTCTACAAGTGTGTCACAATCCCAGTGCAAAGATAGGGGTAAAATGAAACTACACCACTGGGAGGCTCTCATACACCAATGGAATATGAACGGATACAGGACATATCTGGAGGAACTTTGACTCTTTGTACAAGATAAAACTCTCTGCCTATGCCTCCAAGAGACACATTTTAAAGCTACTGGTGCACTTGTACCTGGACACTAGCACCTCCACAGGTAAGACAACCTAACCAATGACACAGCAAAATGAGATGGTAGTGTTAATCAAGGACAAATTTCACTCCTCACCTGTGTCCTTAACAATGAGGCTGCCACCAGCTGTGTCAGAGTGTGCTCTCTATACATTTCACCCAAGGGGCCATTTGCAGTGAGCTCCTCCACCAGCTTACTGTTGAGCTACCTGATAGCTTTCTCCTTTTAGGAGACTTTAATGCACAAAGTGTGCTGTGGGGATCCAACATTACTAGCCCCATGGATTGGATATTTGAGAATATCACATAAACTGCAAATATCATATTAATGAACATGGCTTATGCTATGTGTTTCAGCTATGCTAAAGGTTAATTCAATATAGAAATTATTTATTTCATAATTGAAATTTTGGCCTTAAGGCCATATGCAGGTGGCACTGAAAAAGCTAAAAGAATACAAAAATGAAGCACAGAATTATATACTAAACTGCACAAACATGTCATGTAGGCACTAGTACATTACAAAAGTTGTGAAAATAATAGATCACTTATGTTTTGCTTCAGCATATGTTGAAGTTTAAAATCCTCTGACATGCGTACATGACATCAACGGAACTAAGACTTTTCACTGTAGAAATATGATAACATCAAACGAGTATGAATCTCTGCACATTTTGAAATGATGTAAATTATTTGACACGTTACTGATATTAACATTCTTCACATCACCAATGACATGGCGAACATTTGAGCACAACAAATTAGGGCAACACATCACAAGACACTACCTCACAAATACAGGATATGTCACCTCTACCAAGCTCTAATATGAGAACTGTAGTTATGTAAAAATGTATTTACATATAATAATAAATTCCAAAGTGCTTGAAATGCTACCAAGAAAATGGTAAAAAGTAATTATACAATATAACGGACAGCTAAAATACATTAGCTAAGGCAAGACATATTCTAGAGATAAAATGAAATGTAGAAAATAAATTGAGTTACAAAAATAAAATATAGGAAAATGCACCTAATTATGTATTGTTATCATGTATAAAAATTGCAGTGAAGTTGAAAACACAAGGAGCAGTTACAAAACTTGTTACACACCATTTATGAAGAACTGGTGAAACAAATCATATAAGATAAGAGATTCTAAACACTTATAAATTAAATATGAAAACAGGAAGAGGTAGCACATATGATTCTTCTATGTTACCATTGTGAGCACTATACTTATTATTATCAATGTACACACGTTTCTATACAAAATGTTAGGGCGGTAAACCCACATCAGATAGGAAAGTTAATGCATCGTTATACTATGTTACTACCTGTAACTTGTACATAAAAAAGACTGGAAATCATCTATTTCTTAAATCAGTTCGATCATTAAGTAAGTTGTGAGAATGATTTTCAATGTACTTGTAAATTTCTATTTCTTCGAGAATGTTCATAATTCCCCGTTTAGCCACTGTATGCAGTATTGTAAGGGTTGAATCTATGTTGCTCACCCTATGTTTATCCTCTCTTAAACAGTCACTGAAGGTAGAGGTACTGCTCTCTGCCTGCCTATTATGTTCTTTAAACCTATCACTGAATGCCCACCCAGTTTGTCCAAAGTAACATTTTGTGTATGTTCCACATGCAATTGAATAGAATAGAATAGAATAGAACAGAATGTGGCATAGCCTTAGTTCATGTGTAAGCAGCCTGTTAGAACACTTATGTGTAGCAATTTATGTGAAGGATGTTAATGTTGGTAACGGTTTGCATAATTTACATAATTTCACGATGTACAGAGTTTTACACTCATTTGATGTTACTGCATTTCTACAGCTGAAGGCTTATTTTTAATGATGACATATACAGGTAGCTGTTGGAGGCTTTTAAAGCCTGACATGGGCTGAAGCAAAATGTAAGTAATGTATGAGGGAAGATGAGAAAGTAATGCACAGTAATTTTATTATGAAAATGTTTAGTATGCAACAAAATAAAAAGATCACAAATAAACTTTCATCTTTTTCCTACTTTTCTATATTGTCACAAGAGATCTCAAAACATTTCTCCCATCATGGTACCAGTTCCAATATGCCCTGTTCATAGAAGTCCATTTGGTTGGGGTACAGCCATCTGCGGACTGCTGATTTCACTGCTTGGTTTCAGGTGCACAGTGGTACACCCATGACTCATCACCAGTGATGATTCCTTTCAGAAAGTCATGCCCATCTGCTGTGTAACACATTAAGTGATTCAAGCTTGTCATCATTTTCTGGCCCTTGTGGTGGGCTGTCAGATTCTTAGGCACCCAGCGAGCACTAACTTTACAAAATTTCAACGTGTCATGAACAGTAGCATACATCGCCCCATAGGAAATGTTGAACTGCTGCAATATGGTTAGAAGTTGCACATGCTGGTCATTCACAATTGCTGCCTCAATGGATCCATCACTCTGTGGGGTTGCAGCTATTACCAGCTGCCTGGAGCATGGAGAATCATTAAGGTTCACAAGGCTCTCTTGGAAGAATGGACGACACCTGGAGACAATTCTACAGTGCATACAACCATCCCCATACACACCGTGCATGTCCCTGTTAATTTCACTTGGCTCTTAAGCCCTTTGGTCCACAGATGTTGAACCTCACAAGTTGAGGATAATAATGTGTACCACATTTGTTTCACAGTTAAGGCTTCATTAGACCTGCACCTGGAAACAAAATACCTTCTGTAGTGCAAAATTCAAACTGTGTGTGAAATTTTGACATTCCATCTGCAATACCAGGAGAGAACATTACTTTCCAAACCTCCGTTATAATATTTTCACAATTTTTGTAATGTACTAGTGTCTATGTAACATGGTGGTGCAGTTCTTTATAAACATTATGTGCTTCATTTTGGTATTCTTCTAGCTTTTGCAATACCACTTTAAAATGGCCCAAAGGCTGAAACTGCAGTTGTGAAATACATAACTTCTACAGTCAATGGCAAATATGACATCCTTTAAATAGACTCTACTTGACTGTGAGACCTGACCATGAGAAGTTTATCACTTCTTCATCTGGCTCTATCCACCACATGAAGCAGATCATGAAAATAAGCTGCTAAGATTGCTCTTCAGAACAGATAACTAGATGCTGTGTAGACAGCTGTTTTCAAGTAATCCAAAGATGTCCAGAATTGGATTGATCATGTTATAGCTGCGATTTACCAAGCCACTGATGCACCCATCCCCAGGTCATCAGCTGCACTTAGGAGGCAGCCTGTCCCTTGGTGGAATGATGCATGATATTCTGTAATTGGGGATGGGGGGGGGGGGGGGGCAGCTTCATGAAGATTCAGTCAGTACCGTGCAGATGTGAATCTTGCAACTTTTTTAATGGTGAGGACAAAGGCTGGGAAACTAATTCATGAGAGTAAGCAGAGGTCCTGGAGTGAGTTCCTGAACTCCAATAGGTCCACACGTGCAACCACAGTATGGGAAGCCATTAAGAGGACTTCTAGGTGGAACTCATGACTGTGGATAGCAGCTGTACTAAAGCAGAGGTGTCTCCTAACATGCCAAGGGACATTCCTCAGACACGGGCTGCATCGCGCAAGACCATTACAGCACATTGTAGCCAGAATACAGTATTCTGTTGTTATCAGGAGACACAGGAGAGAGACCAACATGGTTCCTACACCTTAAAGAACAAAAATGAGATGTTTTTAGGATTAAAACATCCTTAAATGCTTCCGTCAGAGGTCTTGGGGAGCAAAGAGGGCACATCTGTTTCAACTTTTTAAGGCCTTAGTGCAAACCAAGTTTGGATATAAATGCCAGGATTATGGCTCATCAAGGCCTTCATAACTCAAAATTTTGGCTGTGGTTCACCAAGAGAGTATTAGGCTGCCAACAGGAGCTTATCAGATGAGTCTAGGTGGTAGCTTACGTGCAGAGTCTGGTGAGCCTCTGCTGTCCATTTGACATATTCTCCTTGTGGTATGCCAAGCAGACAAGACTTCATCCATTCCTAAACTGCTAGCGTCCATTTTCGTTGCACAGTCACCACTGGAACAGCTGTTCCAACACAGTCAGTGGGCTATGAGACCATTCATGATCCATGGAACAGAGAGCCTTATTTAATGTAAGTGGGGGACATTAAGGTCCAAAGTCAGGAGTGGAGTAGGGAATCCTGTAGATAGTGAGGGACCCAGATTACTTTTTGAACTGACTGCTTACAGGAAGAACGGTACCTCAGACTACATTCTTAAAATTAAATGTAATTATATTTTACATAGCCACCCAGATTATATTATTGTTTACATTAATGGGTCTAAGCACAGGGATTTTATAGACTGCTTTGTCATGTTCCTCAAAATTGTTACAAGTATAGATCCCCCAGAGAGCAGTTTTCAGTTTATTATGCAAAACTATTTGCTATCTTGAAGGCAATAGAGCAAGTGTCATGGCTTCTTAGCAAGAAATTCCTCATATGCTCAGATTCCCATAGTGTGCTCTTCTTTCCACTGGTCTGATATACCAGGCAGAATAGGAAGGTCTGAAACGTGCAGGACACTCTCCTTCTCTTGCAAAAACAACAAAGGAAATAGTTTTCTGCTTGGTTGCAGGGCACACAGGAAGCCAGGGAAATAAACTTGCAGATGCAGCGGCCAAGGTGGCTTGCTCTCTTCCACCTCTTTCTTGGTGTTCAGTCCCCTGAAGGCTGTTTACCACATGTGTGACCCAAAAGGCCAGGCATTAGTGAGAGGCTCAGTGGCTGTAAGTGAGGAATAATAAGCTTCATTCAGACAAACCTTCCATGTGACCATGGATTATCTCCTCCTAACTATGGTGTGCAGGAGAAGTGGCTCTTATGAGGCTTAGAGTGGGAGGCCCACTCTTTCATTGCGAGGAGCCCCCAGTGAGTCACAAATATGGAACACAGCTGTTGACACGACATATTATAATTGAGTGTGTTTCATATGATGACCTGTGGGCAGATCTGGGTCTCTCTCAGAACCTGGCCTATATTTCAGCTGATAATGAGGTGTACGTGGTTCATGTTTTAAGATTTTGTATGTTGTCTGGGCATCTTTCCAAAATATTGGTGTGAGATTGTAATGTGACACATAGTGGCTCTATCACACATTAATTCCAAGTAGTCATCCAGCCACAGCCATTTGTTAACTTTTTTGCTGTATATGTCCTGATATTTTATCCTTGGCTGTATATGGTTATTCTGATATGTTTTGTCTGCCTCTTGATGGTGTTTTATGATGCCACCACATCAGGGTTGAATTTTCAATTCTTTTATGTGAATACAACTTGGTTTTCTGATGTATTGTTGTTTCTATATTATTGAAAGAATAGTTACTGTGCACCATATAGCAGAGATGCTGAGTCACAGATAGTCACAACAAAGAGACTATCAGAAAGTGAGCTTTTAGACAAAAAGGCCTTTGTCAAAAATAGACAACATGCACACACACACACATACTCATGCAAATGAAATTCACACAGACATGACCACAGTCTCTGGCAATTGAAGCCACTTGCCAACAGTTCACTTTCTGACAGTCTTTTTGTTGTGCCTATGTGCAACTCAGCATCTCGTCTATATAGTGAGCAGCAACTGTTCTTTTCATAATATTGTTACATTCCATTATTTTTAATAGATTTTCATCATGATCATCTGTATTTCATTCAAGGAAGGATGCTGATGACCATGCTGTTTAGTGTCCTCACCCATAGATCATCATCATCATCATCGTCGTCGTCGTCAGACACAGGATTCAGTAAAATACACACTTTTGCACATGTTTCTGCTTCTATTGGTGATTCTTGTCCTGCTGCTGGTGATTATGGTCACAGCAGCTGCTGATTCTGCTGATGATACATGTACTTTTCTGCAATTTATGATGGCTGTCTTTCTGCTTTTGGAGGTGGCAGATGCACTGCTGTTTGTGGGTGGGACAATGATGTTGCATGTGCTGTTGATTGCACAGTTGGGGGTGACAATGTTATGGGAAAACTACATCTTCTTCTGCTGGCTGCAATCCAGTTTTACAGAATTTTAGAACTCAGAAATGCCCTGCCATTTCTTTGGAGGTGCAACTCATGTCTTGTAAAACTGACTTTCTGAAGATAATCAACAGGGAAAAAGTGAGTGTTTTGATACATTTTGGTATCACATTATCCCATAGTGCTGACACAAGTAATGTCATTGTGATTCATCATTGCAATAGGCAGTCTTTTCATATGGCCTAACTTAATGTTA
Organism: Schistocerca gregaria; assembly: GCF_023897955.1. Lineage (NCBI taxonomy): Eukaryota > Metazoa > Arthropoda > Insecta > Orthoptera > Acrididae > Schistocerca > Schistocerca gregaria. The sequence continues at coordinate 284,635,428 of NC_064931.1, read as the reverse complement.
CATTGTGTTGTGTATAGTCATATTATATTAAGTTTGATTCTATAGGGAAACAGCTGTGGCCAGTAAATGTGTTCATTTAAAGTAGTAAAGGATACAGCAACCAGTTGCAAATGATTATCATCACATATCTAGATTTCAGTCACTTTTTTACCCTCTTCAGTGGTAAAAACATGTAAAGAATCAGTTACATTAAGGTAACATGGGTGCCTTATTAAATGTACACGTAAGCAGTAAATGTCACTTAGTCAAAAAATTCAGACCAGTAAATGTATGTTAAAACATTAAAACCAGTTGTATATGCACATAGTCCAACTGGACTTTTCATGTCAGAGGCTGAGTTGACACTGAGGTCACTGTTCACAGTTACAACACAGCTGGCTTCAGTGTATGTCATAACAATCTACAGCACCCACCTTATGTATATGATGCACTGACAACATGTATTAACTTTATTTTACTATTTATATGTTTTATCATCTTCTACTTCCTTATGTACATAGAACAAACAAGGTGGTTGTAAATAAAAACAGTGGCTAATGTTTCACAGTTATACTTGGTGATAACTGTGAACTAGGCTGCGCATTTTACAGGTCAACATGGTTTGTGACATCTTGTGCAAACACTTAAGTTTATAATATTTTTGTTAAAACTGTGCTTCATACTAGGTACAGTGAAAGGAATTAGAACAGCCAAGAGTGGTGCTGTAAGTTCTCATATCATCAACAATATGTTGAATGGCCAGGAATCTTTTTGCTTTAAAATGTCCTCTCTTGTGTTTTCTTATAGAAATCAATTACAATTTATATGATTTGTTGTTGAAACTAATAAACTGTCAACTAAATTGTGTAATAACATGTGAAACACATTAAGAAAGGTGTTCAATAAGTAAAGAAACACAATCTTTTTTCTGATAGCAAGTTGACTTTAGTCAGGATTCCAATACACCTTATTGCTACAAAACCCTATCTTTCAACTTAATGCTCAAACACTGTGACGACCTTATGCCACCTTACTGGGAGGGCTGGTATGCCTGATGGTATCACTCTACTAGTCGACGTAAGAGCCAACTGCAACAGTAACCTCCCCATCACCCATGTGTTGCTTTCCACAAAGTGAATCATCATTGGGACAAACAGTTTCATTTCTATAAGTCAGAAGGTGTGAGATCTGGGCTATAGGGTGGATGAGGAAGAACAGTTAAGTGAAGTTTTGTGAGTTCCACTCATGTGTGCAGACTTGTGTGAGGCCAGGTGTTGTCATGGAGAAGGAGAAGTTTGTTTGCATTTCTGTGGGGATGAACATGCTGAAGTCATTTCCTCAATTTCCTAAGAATAGAACAATACATGTCTGAGCTGATTAGAACATTACATGTCTGAGTTGATATTGCACCAGAAGGGAGGACATCAAACAGGATAATCCCTTCAGAGTCCCAGAAGACTTTACTGGCTGAGGCTACATATAGTGCCACCACCTTTAAGAACTTTATGGAACTATGGGGGCTGAAGTGAGAATATTGCACAGTGTCCCACAACAGATTCCACATTTTTTTCAAATGAAATTGGCCAAAAAATAAAATGGGTTGCATTACTTATTGAACACCACTCATACATTAATCTCCAGAAACTTTGTACTTATACACAGTCCAGGGGGAGTGTAATCATAACTAGGTCATTGTAGTCAGTTCAGTGCATCTGCTGGGATCAGCACATAGCAATTGAATCCCAATGATTTTTAAACAGTTCCCAAAATTGTGAGCTTCTCATGGCCACGTCACACAAGGCAACATCTTATGGCAGATTTCAAACCCCTCCAACCAATCCACACACCTTCCATTCTCACAAGGGTGGAGCATCTTCATTTATGAGGACAAAACTGAGGCACTCTGCCCATTTTCAAAAAGGTGTGGAGTGAAGTTATACTTTTCTGCTTCGTTTTTACGATCTAATGTAAGATGTTCACTGAACCTGGCTTCCAGCTGTCTATTAGTTTGTCCAACATAGCAAGCATTGCAGTTGAGATATTCAATTCTATAGACATCTGATCTATGAAAAAGATTTTTTTCAGTGCTATATTTTTAAATTCTTCCAAAGTCACCAATAGTAGAAAACAAAAATTAAAAAGTAAATGTGGCATTTCCTACTCCAGGTAACCTGGTTAGAATTTTAAACAATAGTGTATACTGAATGTCCTGACTGCAATGCTTGCTCTGTGGGACACATTCGTAGATGGCTGGAAGCCAGGTTCAGGAAACATGTTGCATTAGATCATAAAAACATGGCACAAAAATCTAACTTCACCATGCACCTCTTTGAAAGTGGGCGCTACACCAGTTTTGTCATCACATATGAGGATGCTCCATGTGAGCCAAGAAGACATATGTACCCGTTAGAGGAGTCTGAAATCTTCTGCCATCTGGCATCATATAATGTGACACTGCTTAATGAACAGGTGGCCATGAGAAGCTCCGAGTTTCAGGAACTGTTAAAAAAAAATTGGGATTCCATTATTATACACTGATCCCTAGAGATGTAATGATCTGACAATAATTACATAGTTAATATTACACACCTAGATTTCATATGATTACAAACATGAGGTAGTTTATTAATTTCAACACCAAACTGTGTAAATTATATTGTATTTGTGTATAGAACTCAGAACAAGGGACATTTTAAAGCAAAAAGATTCCTGTCCTTTCAACATAGTGCTAATAGTACAATGAGTCATAGCACCATTATTGTCTATTCTAATTACTTTCACTCTACTTAGAATGTAGCAAAGTTTTAATAAAATTTTTATTAACTTAGGTATTTAAACAAGGTATTTTGTATGTTTTAAACTAAGCTCATTTGTAAAATCCATAGCAGTAACTGATGCCACTGGCTAGTTCATAGTTACCTGCATATATAACTGTAAAATATAAGTCACTGGTTTTAGCTACAAACATCTTGTTTGTTTTATGTACATAGGGTTTAAAAAGTATAAAATAATCAATAAAATTTAAATGTGCATTTACAAGTGGTTTTAACGGTTCGACTTACATTTTTTGGTACGTATTTTATGACTAACTAAGATTTAAAGCTTATGTAACTATACATTTAATAAGGCGTGCATGTTGCCTTATTAAAACTTGTTCCTTACAGTTCCATAGCACTGAAGGTGGCCACACAGTGACCAAAATGTAGATATGCAATAAACATCACTTGCAACTTATTGCTGTAGCTTTTACTACTTTTTGTATTCTATTTCAATAAAATAGTTCATTTTCACACATATGTAAGGTATCATGACAGCCACTACGTCTAAATACACTAAAGCTTTTGGAATTTCCAACAAAAAGAAGGACAAATATTAACATTACTCTTCAGATTAGTTATATTGTTGCAGAAGAAACTGAGTAGCACCATGGTGTAGTGGTTATGATACTAAACTGTTGCATGGAGGGTCATGAGTTCAAAGCCCATCTGGATTGTACAATTTTAATTTCTATATTTGGTTTGAGTACATTCTAGAAGTATCCACAAATGTGAAGAATCATTGGAGTGGAATAGCTGTATATATACTGTATGTGTTCTGGCTGGAGGAAGTTCACTCAGCACTCTTGTATGCGTAAGTGCTGAATCAACCTTCGTAAAGTGAAGTTAGTGTTCGTCATTTATCTAATTACACCATTTTCTATGTGACATTATTCTGGTGGAGACGCTGGGTATTGGAACTTGTGATAGCATACATTATCGACGACACAGTGGCTCCCATCAGGCCACGACAGAGCCAACGTTTACGTGGTGAGAAACCTGAGTTCGAGCCATACTCAGCAGATCGCAATCTATTGGAGACAGAAGAAGAGGAGGACATTACAATGACAGAAACTGTGTGCCACCACATGAGACATCCTTACGGGTTCTCTGGTGACTATGGCCATGATCCAAACAAGTGGCTGAAGGTATATGAGTGTATAGTCAAATTTAAAAAATGGGATGACACCGTGTGTTTGGCTAACGTATTGTTCTACTTGGAGGGCACTGCTAAGCAATGGTATGAGAATAATGAGGAGAAGTTCACAAGCTGCAAAGTATTCCAGGCAGAACTGCGCAAGTATTTCGGCGACACACAACAACAGAAGTGCAAGGCTGAAGATGAATTAAAGTACAGGGCACAGCGTCTAGGAAAAACTACAGCATCCTACACTCAAGACATCTTGGAGCTGTGTAAAATAATGGATCCTAGAATGAAGGAGGAAGATAAGGTTGCACATCTCATGAAGGGTGTTGCTGAGGCCATGCACAAAGCCCTACTCCTGAAGGAGGTTTCGACAGTAGACGTCTTCATAAAATGGTACCAGTATATCCAGACCATAAATCAAAAAAGAATTACATGCAAGAAGTTTGAATGGCTTCCAAAGTTCATATTGATGTCTGTGATGGATGAAGGAACTGATTTCACAAGTGTTCTTCATCAGATAGTCAGAGAGGAAGTTCAAAAGGCACTTGGATTCCACAGCGGGCAAACAACTGAAATGCTTAAAGAGGTCATACAGGAGAAGTGGAACAGACATTGAACCCAATCTCTTGTCCTTCATTTCCCTTTATAACAGTGACAAAGTCAAGACCCAGGTGGAGTTACGTTTCTACAATGCCGCATGAGAAACCTGTTTGGGCACCAAGGAAGACTGACATCTGGAGGACCCAGGATAACCAATCAGTATGTTTCCACTGCGGACAACTGGGACAAGTGGTGAGCTATTGTCGAGAAAGGCGGTGGATATTTGATGACACATGCACCAGAAGGCAGCAGACCAATTTTAGCCAACACCAACTCCAGGACAACGAAGACGAACAAGAAGATGTGGGTGCTGGGCGACGTAGGTCACCAATGCTGCCAGCTAGCTGCTGGAGAGGACACCACGCAACATGCCGATCAAGGCCTACATCACCGCTTAGAAGCTCCAGCCAATCACCTAGCCACCACAACCTGAAAAACTAAAGAGTGCAACCTTCCTTGCGGGTGAGGCTGCCGAAGAGCAAAATCTTCCGTCATCGATCGCTACAAACATGATAGGAAACTACACCAATATCCTCATGGATGGCTGACCAGCCCAAGCTCTTGTGGACTCTGGAGCATCATATTTAGTTATTTTGGAGAAGTACCATCACCAGTTGCAGAAAACCGTATTCATCGACAGCAAAACATCTCTGCTGAAGGTGGCGAATGGGAAATATATAAAACCTACAGAAAGATGTACTATTTGTGTGGATATAAGTGGCCATACACAGCCCTTAGAATTCATCATCTTACAACAGTGTATCATGATGTCATTATGGATGGGACTTTCTGAAAGCTTCTCATGCAATTATACATTATGGTCACATGAAAATTATGCTAGACAAGATGAGATACTGTGGACAGGAAGATGCGCATTCAAGTGTGTAGAGACTGTGTGTGCTGGATGTAGTGATCATTCCTGCAGCCAGTGCTAGAAAGGTAACTATCACGTGTTATGCCATGCATCAACACATGGATCTTATAGTGGAATGTAAGAGAAGCACACCACTGAAGAATAAATTGGTCATCCCAGCCTCTGTCGTCTTGTTTAACAATGGATTCGGTGAATTGTGGATAGTTAACTGTCACCGAGAACCGCAGATCCTTCCAAGATGCATGTGCATAGCAAATGGTGAGCTGTTAATTGAAGAACAGCAGAGCATCATAGAAACCTCCCATGCTGAGTCTGTGGGAAAAATTAGTGCTACCACTGCGAGGCAAGATCTTCTAGCTTGACTATCACCAGATCTTACTAAGGGACAACAGAAGAAGCTACTTGCCATTCTTCAAGAGTTCTCTGAATTCTTCAATCCACAGGTGAAAAGCAAACTAGACAAATCAACGGTGAAGCACCAGATTAGCACTGGAGACCATCAACCAATAAGCCAGATAGCATACCGTGTGTCAGCAACGGAATATCAAATAATTCGCGACGAGGTAAAGAAAATGATGAAGAATGGTATCATTTAGCCTTTGTAGAGCCCATGGTCATCACCAGTGGTCCTCGTCAGGAAGAAGGATGGCTGTTAGCACTTTTGTGTTGATTACAGGAAGCTTAATAATATAACTAAAAAGGACGTTTACCCTCTTCCACAAATTGACAATACACTCGGTTGTCTAAAGGGGGCTAAGTTTTTCTCAACCATGGACATGTAGTCAGAATAATGGCAAATTGAGGTAGATGAAGCTGATCCTGAGAAAGCTGCATTCATCATCCCTGAGGGCCTTTATGAGTTTAAGGTAATGCCATTTGGTTTGTGTAATGCACCAGCAACTTTTGAATGGATGATGGATAATCCTCTAAGGCACCTGAACTGGACAACGTGTCTTTGTTATTTAGATGACATTATAGTGTTCTCAGAGACATTTGATGAACATATAAAAAGACTGAGGACAGTTCTTAAGTGTCTCCAACAAGGTGGACTGAAACTTAATCCAAGACAGTGTCTCTTTGGAGCAAAAGGAATCAAAGTACTTGGACACCTTGTGTCAAACAAAGGTGTGTGGCCAGACCCAGAAAAGGTGACATCTAATTTCCTATTCTTGAAAAAATTATATATGTGGGAAGCTTCCTTGGATTATGTTCTTATTACCATTGTTTTATCAAAGACTTTTTTTTATCAAAGCCAGGCCACTCCAAGAGTTGTTAAAAGCTGATGCTAAATTTATCTGGGGTGGTTATCAACAAGATTCTTTCGAGTGCTGCGAAAAGCTCTGATGACTGACCTTGTACTTGGTCTGTATGATGAGAGAGCACTTACAGAACTACACACAGATGCCAGTGGGTATGGGATTGGTGCTATTCTGGTGCATATTTCGGATGGAAAAGAGACGGTTATAGCCTATGCTTCTAGGACACTTACAAAAGCCAAGAGAAACTACTCAACTAAAGAAAGAGAATGTCTTGCTTTGATCTGGGCCATGTGCAGATTTCAACAGTATCTCTATGGAAGGCCAATCACTGGTGTTACAGACCATCATTCACTTTGTTGGTTGACAGGTCTTAAGGATCCAACAGGACGACTCACCAGGTGAGCACTATGTTTTCAAGAATAGGACATTACCATACTGTACAAAAGTGGAAGAAAACACCAAGATGCCAACTGTCTCTCAAGAAACCCTGTGCAAGACCATCAAGATTTTGATGAAGATAGTGACTGTCTCGCTGCACTCCAGCATCTCTCTGCTGAGCAGAAGAAGGACGCCAAGATATCTCAAATTATGCTTGCCTTAAATTGGTCAGAAGATGTAAAAGAACAATTTAAGGTAGTTAATGGATTTCATTGCAAAAAAAACTTTGATTCGTTTGTAAAGAGGCGGCTACCAGTGATTCCTACACACATGTGCTTAGATGTTCTACAGAAATTCCATGGCACACCTGAGGCCAGACATTTAGGATTTATTAAGACATACAATAGAATCCGCAAGAGATTGTCCATCACTATGTGTTGCACTGTCAAGAGTTCCAGAGGAGAAAGGCAGTCCCTCAGAAACCACCTGGCTGACTCATACCAAGTCTATGAGCCGATGAGCCGAAATGCCTTTCCAGTGTGTTGGGATTGACCTCCTCAGAAGATTTCCAACGTCTGCTAGTGGTAATACATGGATTATTGTTTGCACTGATTATCTAACACGCTATGTCATTACAAAAGCCGTGAAAACAGCCAAAGAATCTGAGCTATCCAAATTCAACATGGGAGACATTGTATTATAACACCGTGCCCCAAGGTCGTTAATTATGGATCTTGGAAAAGTTTTCCAATCTAATCTTGTGACAGAGATAAACCATCAGTGCAACATTACTCATCACATGACGACTGCCTACCATCAGTTAACTAATGGGCTTACTGAATGCCTTAATAAGACCTTGGCCGACATGCTATCAATGTTCATCAGTGTTGAACAGAGCAACTGGGATGAGGTGCTACCTTTCATGACGTTTGCCTACAACACTGTCAAACAAGACACCACAGGATTTACACCATTTTTCCTGGTGCATGGGCATGAGGTGACTATGATGATGGACACTGTGTTTCTATGATGATGCGGACGATGCCTACATCGGTGAGGTATTAACCACAGCTGAGGAACTCAGCAGTTAGCTCGACTCCACATGCTGCAGGGCCTAGAAAACGATGCCCTGTTGACTACCAGCCTGGTGACCTCGTCTGGATCTTCACTCCTGTTTGGAAGGTTGATGTCTCTGTCAAGCTCCTCAGGTGCTACTTTGGACCTTATAAGGTTGTAAGACAGTTGTCTGATGTAACTTATGAAGTTGAAGATTTTGACTCTGACACAAGACGACAAAAGGTCAGAGATATGGTCCACATCCTTTGAATGAAGCCCTATAAGGATCCTGCAACCTAGGGTATATTCAAAGCTCCAGCGACAGGCAACAAGCAGAAAGCAATGAAGAATGTAGCAGCAAGGGAATTTGCTGTTGTGTGAATCCCACATACACAGCAGTCAGAGTCTCTCAACATAATAGGACAGATCAAGGATGATTTGTGTATGTTTCTGGGGAATCTCATTTCGTGTGGTTTTGTTGGAACTATGTGGTTGTGGGTGGGGCTGATTGGTGGGCTGATGAGATCCAGTGACAGGCCGATAGTTGAGAAGCCACTTGGTTTCCTTTAATGAAAACATTTTTCTACTGTCAATGAGATTTGGATACACCCCATTCTGGTGCAGCAGGCCACAACATCCAACGGGCATCTGGCCCCCCACATCTGGTGGATGTTACTTGCGTCTGCACCCAACAATGCTGACGTCAGACCTCGGAAGCAAGTCAGCAGCCCATCAGTAGGCAAAGGCTCTGACTTCAGCTGCATGCTCCTTCTTCTTGCTGGGTCAGTGCTCTGATGTTGGACGCCTATGCCTGAGTCACCCAGGCATCGCTCATGTCTTCTGCTGTGACAAGGTATAACTGCCATGCATTGGAAATGACCCTCTGCCTCATGGCAGGAGTCTAGTGGTGACTAGCATAGATGACAGACCCACTCCTCTGCATCACCAAGTCCCCCACGGTGGAGGTAGTGTGAGGTTCTGCCTGCCTCTGTCTCAAAATTTACAATAATTTACAGTGTTCCACAGAACATTTGCTGCACTACTGCCTGCCTCCTGGCCACTTAGCTTGTAATATGGTTCTCGCCCTGGTGTAGTGACACTGTCCTACCCACTCTAGCTATTATCACTGTGCAGTGCAGTTATCTCAGAGCATATCTAGCCTGTCTTGCAGACTTTTTGGATACATGTTGCTATAACTTAAATGTAACCACACTGTGCTTACTAGTCAGTGGTGGGTAAGTCAGTGCTCCATGGCACCTTTTTACAAATTTCGCCTAAGACTAGGGAACGGCTCTACAATGCCCACCTGCACGGGGAGGGTGCAGCTCCTTGGGCCTTGCTCAGGACCAGTTTCCCTATGAACCACTGCTACCACTGAATTGCAAAACCAGGACACAACCCAAGATTGCAATAGGCTAGCAATTTTAAATATTACACATTTCTTATACTACTTTATGGCTGCTTTCTAGTAACTCCTTCAGCACATCCTTAGCTTTATGTGCCAATGCCCCCTGCATATCTTTGCTCATTACATAGCATTCTTCATACTTTTAATCTTCCTGAAGTATAACAAATTCATCTTTTACAAAATACTCTCTATCTCTTGCTGGGGAATCCAGTCCATTGAGACCTGAATTACCCACAAATCCAGGTGCTGAATGGCTCTCCATCTCAAGGAAATAAAAGCTGTGCAAAAGAAAATCAATGTCACTGTGGCACTAGGAATTGTGACATTTGAGGTCACAGTTACCCATTGTCTTCCATCCTGATACTGTTCAACATGCTAGATTAGTTGCCCCGCAGTGATCTGAACCTCCTGTGTGGATTGTCTGATCCAGAGCATAAACTAGACTTTATACCCAGGTATCATTTGGGAAGGTAAGGTTTTGTTTAGGAAACATCTCCAACGGTTTGTACAGCTATTGGAGCTGTGGTTGTGTTATATTCAAGTGAGTAACTCCCTTCAAAGTAGCTGGTAAATGGAACATAGGTCCTGTAATATCACAGATGGTTCCATTAGCTAACAACTCACTGCATCTTAGCCCCGTGTGTCTTGTTCACATGAGCTTCCCCTGTTCATGATAACTCTCCATTACTATCACATCATTGTACACTGAGTGTACCGAATATAGACCACACACTGAAAGTATGGCCTCTGTTCCATCACCTCCTTCTGGCATGGCTGGCCCTCTGCCTTGCCCTGAACAATAGCATGGTGCAGTCTGGGTCTTTAAAGTGGGACATATGGTGATCACCATATGCTTTGACATTGCTATAGTTGTTCTTCTGTCATTACTGTGTGCTGATCTCTGTCTTCTCTTTATTATTAATGCACTACTATCTTTTATATACACAAACTGTGTCACCATTTCTAACCTTACTGGATATGTGTGTACCATGTAATACCTACACAATGCATGTTTGCCTGTCATTGGTACTTTTACTGACATGTATAACCATGCACTATCCATTCTCACTTTCACAGCTGTTTCATGGTAGTGGAAAGGCAGATTTTGACTGTTAGGCTTTGCTATTAACTATACTTGCTGTGGTAGCTTTTTCCACACCTTTCTCAGTTTGCTCACAGTTTACTCAGGAGACAACAGATTGTTGTTGTTGTTGTTGTTGTTGTTGTTGTGGTTTTCAGTCCTGAGACTGGTTTGATGCAGCTCTCCATGCTACTCTATCCTGTGCAAGCTTCTTGATCTCCCAGTACTTACTGCTACCTACATCCTTCTGAATCTGCTTAATGTATTCATCTCTTGGTCTCCCTCTACGATTTTTACCCTCAGCGCTGCCCTCCAATGCTAAATTTGTGATCCCTTGATGCCTCAGAACATGTCCTACCAACCAGTCCCTTCTTCTTGTCAAGTTGTGTCACAAACTCCTCTTCTGCCCAATTCTATTCAATACTACCTCATTAGTTATGTGATCTACCCATCTAATCTTCAGCATTCTTCTGTAGCACCACATATCTAAAGCTTCTATTCTCTTCTTGTCCAAACTATTTATCATCCATGTTTCACTTCCATACACGGCTACACTCCATACAAATACTTTCAGAAACGACTTCCTGACACTTAAATCTATCCGCGATGTTAACACATTTCTCTTCTTCAGTAATGCTTTCCTTGCCATTGCCAGTCTACATTTTATATCCTCTCTACTTTGACCATCACCAATTATTTTGCTCCCCAAATAGCAAAACTCCTTTACTACTTTAAGTGCCTCTCTTCCTAATCTAATTGCCTCAGCATCACCCAACATAATTTGACTACATTCCATTATCCTCGTTTTGCTTTTGTTGATGTTCATCTTATATCCTCCTTTCAAGACACTGTCCATTCCGTTCAAATGCTCTTCCAAGTCCTTTGCTGTCTCTTTGCTGCCTCTGAACCTCAAAGTTTGTATTTCTTCTCCGTGGATTTTACTACCTACTCCGAATTTTTCTTTTGTTTCCTTTACTGCTTGCTCAGTATACAGATTGAATAACATTGGGGATAGGCTACAACCCTGTCTCACTCCCTTCCCAAGCGCTGCTTCCCTTTCATGCCCCTCGACTCTTATAACTGCCATCTGGTTTCTGTACAAATTGTAAATAGCCTTTCGCTCCCTGTATTTTACCCCTGCCACCTTTAGAATTTGAAAGAGAGTATTCCAGTCAACATTGTCAAAAGCTTTCTCTAAGTCTACAAATGCTACAAATGTAGGTTTACCTTTCCTTAATCTATTTTCTAAGATAAGTCGTAGGGTCAGTATTGCCTCACGTGTTCCAACATTGCTACGGAATCCAAACTGATCTTCCACGAGGTTGGCTTCTACCAGTTTTTCCATTCGTCTGTAGAGAATTCATGTTAGTATTTTGCAGCTGTGAGTTATTAAACTGATTGTTCGGTAATTTTCACATCTGTCAACACCTGCTTCCTTTGGGATTGGAATTATTATATTCTTCTTGAAGTCTGAGGGTATTTCGCCTGTCTCATACATCTTGCTCACCAGATGGTAGAGTTTTGTCGAGACTGGCTCTCCCAAGGCCATCAGTAGTTCCAATGGAATGTTGTCTACTCCCAGGGCCTCGTTTTGACTCAGGTCTTTCAGTGCTCTGTCAAACTCTTCACGCAATATTGTATCTCCCATTTCATCTTCATCTTCATCTACATCCTCTTCCATTTCCATAATATTGTCCTCAAGTACATCACCCTTGTATAGACCCTCTATATACTCCTCCCACCATTTTGCTTTCCCTTCTTTGCTTAGAACTGGGTTGCCATCTGAGCTCTTGATATTCATGCAAGTGGTTCTCTTTTCTCCAAAGGTCTCTTTAATTTTCCTGTAGGCAGTATCTATCTTACCCCTAGTGAGATAAGCCTCTACATCCTTACATTTGTCATCTAGCCATCCCTGCTTAGCCATTTTGCACTTCCTGTCGATCTCTTTTTTGATATGTTTGTATTCCTTTTTGCCTGCTTCATTTACTGCATTTTTATATTTTCTCCTTTCGTCAATTAAATTCAATATTTCTTCTGCTACCCAAGGATTTCTACTAGCCCTCATCTTTTTACCTACTTTATCCTCGGCTACCTTCACTTCTTCATCCCTCAGAGCTACCCATTCTTCTTCTACTGTATTTCTTTCCCCCATTCCTGTCAATTGTTCCCTTATGCTCTCCCTGAAACTCTATACAACCTCTGGTTTAGTCAGTTTATCCAGGTCCCATCTCCTTAAATCCCCACATTTTTGCAGTTTCTTCAGTTTTAATCTACAGCTCATAACCAATAGATTGTGGTCAGTGTCCACATCTGCCTCTGGAAATGTCTTACAATTTAAAACCTGGTTCCTAAATCTCTGTCTTACCATTATATAATCTATCTGATACCTTCTAGTATCTCCATGATTCTTCCATGTATACAACCTTGTTTTATGATTCTTGAACCAAGTGTTAGCTATGATTAAGTTATGCTCTGTGCAAAGGTCAACCAGGTGACTTCCTCTTTCATTTCTTAGCCCCAGTCCATATTCACCTACTATGTTTCCTTCTCTGCCTTTTCCTACTGTCGAATTCCAGTCACCCATGACTATTAAATTTTCGTCTCCCTTCACTACCTGAATAATTTCTTTTGTCTCATCATACATTTCATCAATTTCTTCATCATCTGCAGAGCTAGTTGGCATATAAACTTGTACAACTGTAGTAGACATGGGCTTCGTGTCTACCTTGGCCACAATAATGCGTTCACTATACTGTTTGCAGTAGCTTACCACACACAACAGGACAGGACTCAATTGCCCATTTAGGGTTTGATGAATCACTTCCTGCAAGCTCATTAAATCTACTCCTGCATTCAAGATACTATTTTAATCACTATGACACCGGCCGCGGGAGCCTACGTTCTTATATAAGATACTATCCCTTTGTGGTTGCAATAGTCTTGTTAGCATTATTCTCACATCTAACACTTTCATTTGTGCTTGAACTGCCTCTAAATCCTGCTTTAGAGTGCTAGATGGTGCTCTAACATAATTTATTACTTCCCCAGTTAGCTGTCAATGCATGCATGTGTTGTTCAGCACACCACTCTCCAAACTTACAATCTACATCTACATCTGTGTTGAATGCAACTGTACAAGTGCTCTGTTACCTTCATTCAATGCTTTCATTGCATATGATGTCCTATTTAACTTGTTTTTCAGTTCACATACATTAAATGTCAAACTCAATGCCCAGCTGTTACTAGGCAATAACATATCCTATTGCCTGGAAACAAAATTCCTCTTCCACACGATGATGTTGCACCACTCCTATTCCACATCAAGTAGAAAGGGAAAAGTGCCACCAAGACTAGCATCCTTCCTTCCTCACCCACACCAAACAGTAACCCAAGGATAGGGACCAGAATCATTCCCCATCCCCCACTCCTCACCCACAGAAACCAGCTGTCAGCATCTCTCACACAATAACTACAAATACTTGTAATACTACTCAACACTAATATCACACAAAACACACGAAAACATAACACAAAATATTGACTACCCTCTTGCCCTTACTGAATATTGTGTACAAGGCATGCAGTCTTCCCCCTACTACTGCACACGCTTCTGCTCCTTCTTCTTAACTTTTGTATTTGGTTCTACCAACACTCCTCCTGGGATCAATTCTGGAGCAACCATGGTGGGTTTTAAGTATCCAACATGTAGGATCATTGACCTTGTTGGTAATTTTAGCTTCACATTTGCAGGTGACATGTTTTCTTTCACTTAGTATGGGCCCTGGTATCATGTCTCAAATTTCTTTGTCTTTGCTTTAGGAGTACATGGACTCAACAATATTACCCATTGACTCATCTTGTACCGAAATAAGGTTCCTGTATGCTTCACTGCTTTCGCTTGCATCTCCAACACCTTGCTGTTGCTGTTGCTGTTGCTGTTGTTGTTTGGACCCTGTTCCAAGCTTCCCTTACAGTTATTGTGAATCCTCAGACTGAGTCTCCATTCCTGGACCCTTTCTGCTTAATCATTCTGAATGATGATGGTATCTTTTTACTATACACCACCTCAGTTGGTGACCAACCCATCCTGGCATACACTTTCAAATTGTAGTCAGTCATGACAAAAGATAAATACTTATCCAGTAACCACAGAGGAAGTTGACATAATAACTGAGCATCCTCCTGATCATTTGATGAACTCACTCCAGCCTTCCATTTTACTGAGGATGAAGTTGACTTAATTTCTTCACTCTCAGTAACCAACATAGCTCCTTCATCAGGTTTGACATAAAGTTTGTCCTCTGCGCCTTTATTATTGTCTTTGGCACCATAAACTTTAACACCTATCTATTCACCAACACTTGCATGACTGTAACTGTCTGCTGGTTCAGCATTGGTACCATATCAACATAATGTTAGGAATGGTCTATAATAGTCTGCAGAAAATGATCCCCAGATGGAGTTTGGCTAAGCAGTCCTAACACATCAAACTCAGTCACCCAAAACAGTAAGATATCTTCTAGCAATCTCTGCAATAATACAATTTTTTTCAACCCAAATCTGCATGTAGTGCACACTGCACCCAATTCTTGACATAATGACGGACATAAATTTTTCTTCCTTTCCACCAATACTTCTCTGCCACCCTCCAACTCATTGCTCTGCATCCTCCATGGCCAGACAAGACACGATCATACATCTCTTTACACACTTCTTCCCTTAGTTTTGCTGGTACTATCATTCATGGCCCCAACCTTGTCTCCTTACATAACAAACCATCAAACATGCTGAACTGCTGTGTGCTGTATTGCTTACATTCTCTGTCAGCACTCTGCACTGCTTGCTCTTTGCTTAATGCATCTGCCCCAGATTACTTTATATGCACATTCACTGAGTTTTGACACCCATCTCATCAGTCTACTGGATGCATTCTTCAAACCTACAATAGTAACCACTTCAAAGTAGTATGGTCAGTCACTACTTTAAACTGTCTCCTATAGAGGTGACAGCAGAAGTATGCTACTCCATACACCAAGCTAATCATCTTCCTTTCTGTTGTAGAATAATTTCTTTCAGCTGTATTCCATTGTCTCAACACAAAAGCAATAGTGTTTTGTTCTCCATTGACATCCTGCCTCAAAACACACTTGAGAGCATGGCTCGATGTATCACATGACAGTATAAACTACTCCTCAAAATCCAAGAACACCAACAATTGACTCAATGCCAACACTTCCTTTGGCTTATCAAATGCTTTCTGACACTCCTCAGACCACAAAAATTTGATACCCTTCTCAGCAATTGTGTAAGCAGTTGTATTAGATCTGTGAACCCTCTCACAAATTTCCTATAATAATTCAGGAGACTCAGGAAAGACTTTAAGTCTTGTTAGAAATTATATGTCTCAAGTAATTCACTTCTTCCGATGCAAAATGACACTTCTCAGTACTCAGTCTGAAATGTGAACCCATAATCTCCTGAATACTTCATTCAGTCACTCCCTATAATCTTGAATATCTCTCAGAAAAGAATTATGTCATTCAAATACTCAAAAATTTGATGAGGCTTTAATCCCTTCAACATTCCATATAACAAACAATGAAATGTTGCTAGTGCATTATTCACACTAAACAGTATTTTTCTACACTGACCATGTCCCCAAGGCAGAGGAAATGCAGTCTTTTGCCTGTTTTTTGGTATCTCATCCAACTGATGGTACCCACTCCTCAAATACACCATTGAGAAATACTGGCTCTGCCAAAGATTATCAATTGTTTTCATGATGTTTGGACTGGATGTTCAAATGTCAATAGCTGTGGCAAAATTGATACTTCCTTGAACTGTCTATAGATTTTTTGGGTGTGATTACAATTCCTGCCACCCATGGGCTACCACTTTCTTTTGTTATCCTGTCAGCTAGCTGCTAATTAATAAACACTTCTGAAACCAGCTGCAGGTACTGTGGTATTCTGTACGACTTCTGGTACAGTGCCCCTTCGTTCATTGTTGGAATCCTGTGTTGCGTCATGGGCACTGCAGGCTGTGGAAAAAACAAGTCCTGAACCTCCAACAGTTCTGCCATGTTCTCTCTCTGTTCTTCTGAAATACTTAATCTTCTCATGCACTGAAGTGTTAGTGATGTCCTGTGCACACACTTTCCATGCAGCAATTTGTCCCCTTCTGTAGTCTCTAACATTACCACTAATGTTCCCTTCAATAACTTAACATCCTTGGGGTCCAAATTGCCTGCATTCTACATCTACATCTACATCTACATCTACATCCACATCCATACTCCGCAAGCCACCTGACGGTGTGTGGCGGAGGGTACCCTGAGTACCTCTATTGGTTCTCCCTGCATTGATTGGTGTTACTTTGCCTCTGTCCTATTTCTGTAAGCCTACAAAACTTTGTCTTACTAAACAGCACATGGCATTTAATAAACCACTGCCCTTCAGCAGTTTCACAACACACAACATTCTAACGGCTAAGTCAGTCTCCACACTCACTCCCATGACTCTACACAGAGTCATGTGAACTAAGCCTTAACTCTACCCACTGTGGTGCATTCTGCCCCTGCCTTAGCATTTCCTGCATTTTTTTTTTTTTTTAACTGGGAATGCCTATCTGCCTTTGCACATGCCTCATACACTAACAATTAAAACATTTTACTTTAGTCGTAAACACGCCTCATCTATCTCTCACCCCTGTTGCACTATCACTTTCTTCAAATTCCAATGCCAGTGTCATTGCTGCATGGCATTCCTTAGGTGCATGAGTGCACAACCTCCTCGACATTTCTGATGCCAGACTCCTAAGGAATGCATCATACAAACTTTGACTGGATTCCTGTAACAACACCTTGTTTGCCTCGTCTCTCTGAATTAATTATGCACGCACATTAACTTCTTTAATTCTTTCTGAAAAATCCTCCATGGCTTCATTAGACCTGTTAGCAATAATACATAGCTGCTCATGAGAAAAGCACACAGCATTCTGCTTCTTGTACATTTGCAATAATGCTTGTCTCAACTGGTTAAAAGATTCTGCCTTGTTTAGTGCTTCTGTCCATCATACAAAAGACTTCACTTATCTTGAAATGTGCAGTTTCATACTTGCAACTGCTTGTCTGACCCTACCCTATCTCAGCAGATGACAAGAGATCCCCAAAAACAATAACGCAGTCTCAGATGCCATAAAACAATAAGGAGTAACAAGATTCATGACAGCTGGACCTGATCCTAGACTTTGTGATCTTAATAATCCCAACTTCTCATTCATTTTCATTAGCTCATTATTAGCAAACAGTTTTTCTGCTCTTAATCATATTACTTCATTAACTAACAATTTCACAGCTTCCAGACTGGTGACATCATGTGTCTCTGATTCCACTATTGCACTAACCTTACTATTATTTTATAAACCTGATAAAAACAACAAAAGAACAATCCTTAATCAACAGCACTGCAATATTTATACAATATATCTAGAGTTGCACTCTACCAGAATGACAGACCAGTAGTTTTGGTACACTACATAAATGCTGTAGTAAATGGTAGAATTGGTAGGGAAATATATATAAATGAATGTGTAACAGAGAAAAATGAGAACTGATTTTTAGTTTTTCATATTTAGAACCACACATCATTCATTGCCAGTCTAGTGTGCATTTTATATCCTTGCAGAATAGTAACTGAATTTCATAAGTAACAAAAGTTAATTGATCATTTAACTTTTGCACTGTTATGTAATCAAAGCAATAGCTTTTGATGCAAATACAGTTTACATGCAAAAATATATAATTATTGTTGTTATTTTGTACTCAATGGAACATTCTTAGTCGCGCGGAGTGGTTGCGTGGTTAGAGGCGCCATGTCAGAGGTTAGATTCCTCCCTCAGCCGTGTGTGTGTGTGTGTGTGTGTGTGTGTGTGTGTGTGTGTGTGTGTGTGTGTGTGTGTGTGTGTTTTGTTCGTAGCATAAATTAGTTTAAGTAGTGTGTAAGTCTAGGGACCAATGACCTCAGCAGTTTAGTCCCTTAGAAATTCACACATTTTCAACATTCTCCATAATGACCAAAGGCAAGAGTTTCCTATTATTATTGGTAAATGTGAAAGTTCTTTGTGGATAACACAAACATGTTTCATACACTGAAGAGCCAAAGAAACTGGTACACCTGCCTAATATTGTGTAGGGGCCCCACGAGCATGCAGAAGTGCCACAACGTGATGTGGCATGGACTTGACTAATGTCTGAAGTAGTGTTGGAGGGAACTGACCATGAATCTTGCAGGGCTGTTAATAAATCTGTTAAAGTATGAGGGGGTGGAGATCTCTTCTGAACAGCATGTTGCAAGGCATCCCAGATATGCCCAATAATGTTTATATCTTGGGAGTTTGGTGGCCATTGGAAGTGTTTAAACTCAGAAGAGTGTTCCTGAAGCCACTCTGTAGCAATTATGGATCTGTGGGATTTTGCATTGTCCTGTTGGAAGTGCCCAAGCCTGTCGGAATACACAATGGACACGAATGGATGCTTACGTATACGTCACCTGTCAGAGTCATGTATAGTCATATCAGGGGTCCCATATCACTCAAACTGCTTATGCCCCACACCATTACAGAGCCTCCACCAGCTTTAACTGTCCCATGATAAGACATGGATTCATGAGGTTGTCTCCATACTTGCACATGTCCATCTGCTCAATACAATTTAAAATGAGACTCATCTGACCAGGCAACATGTTCCCAGTCATCATCTGTCCAATGTCACTTTTGATAGGACCAGGCAAGGCATAAAGTTTTGTGTCATGCAGTTATCAAGGATACACAGGTTGGCCTTTGGCTCTGAAAGCCCGTATCATTGATGTTTCATTGAATGACTCATATGCTGACACTTGTTGATGGCTCAGCATTGAAATCTGCAGCAGTTGGTAGAAGGGTTGCACTTCTGTCATGATGGAGATGCTGTGTCCCATCACTTGTGCACCGAATGTAATAGCACTTTCAAACTCCCTTAAATCTTGATAACCTGCCATTGTAGCAGCAGTAACTGATCTAACAACTGTGCCAGACACTTATTGTCATATACAGGCATTGTTGAATGCAACACTGTATTATGTATCTGAATACACATGATGTTCATTATATTTGTATCTTGCATTCTTTTTTATTTTTTCTTTTCATTGAGGATATTGTGGTTTCTAATGCTACACTCCTGGAAATGGAAAAAAGAACACATTGACACCGGTGTGTCAGACCCACCATACTTGCTCTGGACAGTGCGAGAGGGCTGTAAAAGGAATGATCACACGCACGGCACAGCAGGACACACCAGGAACCGCGGTGTTGGCCGTCGAATGGCGCTAGCTGCACAGCATTTGTGCACCGCCGCCGTCAGTGTCAGCCAGTTTGACGTGGCATACGGAGCTCCATCGCAGTCTTTAACACTGGTAGCATGCCGCGACAGCGTGGACGTGAACCGTATGTGCAGCTGACGGACTTTGAGCGAGGGCGTATAGTGGGCATGCGGGAGGCCGGGTGGACGTACCACCGAATTGCTCAACACATGGAGTGTGAGGTCTCCACAGTACATCGATGTTGTCGCCAGTGGTTGGCGGAAGGTGCACGTGCCCGTCGACCTGGGACCGGACCGCAGCGACGCACGGATGCACGCCAAGACTGTAGGATCCTACGCAGTGCCGTAGGGGACCGCACCGCCACTTCCCAGCAAATTAGGGACACTGTTGCTCCTGGGGTATCGGCGAGGACCATTCGCAGCCGTCTCCATGAAGCTGGGCTACGGTCCCGCACACCGTTAGGCCGTCTTCCGCTCACGCCCCAACATCGTGCAGCCCGCCTCCAGTGGTGTCGCGACAGGCGTGAATGGAGGGACGAATGGAGACGTGTCGTCTTCAGCGATGAGAGTCGCTTCTGCCTTGGTGCCAATGATGGTCGTATGCGTGTTTGGAGCCGTGCAGGTGAGCGCCACAATCAGGACTGCATACGACCGAGGCACACAGGGCCAACACCCGGCATCATGGTGTGGGGAGCGATCTCCTACACTGGCCGTACACCTCTGGTGATCGTCGAGGGGACACTGAATAGTGCACGGTACATCCAAACCATCATCGAACCCATCGTTCTACCATTCCTAGACCGGCAAGGGAACTTGCTGTTCCAACAGGACAATGCACGTCCGCATGTATCCCGTGCCACCCAACGTGCTCTAGAAGGTGTAAGTCAACTACCCTGGCCAGCAAGATCTCCGGATCTGTCCCCCATTGAGCATGTTTGGGACTGGATGAAGCGTCGTCTCACGCAGTCTGCACGTCCAGCACGAACGCTGGTCCAACTGAGGCGCCAGGTGGAAATGGCATGGCAAGCCGTTCCACAGGACTACATCCAGCATCTCTACGATCGTCTCCATGGGAGAATAGCAGCCTGCATTGCTGCGAATGATATGCACTGTACTAGTGCCGACATTGTGCATGCTCTGTTGCCTGTGTGTATGTGCCTGTGGTTCTGTCATTGTGATCATGTGATGTATCTGACCCCAGGAATGTGTCAATAAAGTTTCCCCTTCCTGGTACAATGAATTCACGGTGTTCTTATTTCAATTTCCAGGAGTGTATATGATAAGGCTGTATAGTTTCCTTATTTTCATTACACCATCCTTCTGTTTCCTGTTACAAATAAATAATTTTCAAATAATATCTTAATTAAATAGTGAAAATTTCAGTTTTGCTATAGATACCATTTATTCGTAAGGAAAAAACAGCAGGATAACTATGGACAACAAAATTTTTTTGTAGGTTACCCAGCCCTTTAGTTATGGTCACTCAGTTTCCAGGTTGTTAGCCACTTCTAGTTTTTAAGGGACTCTAGTATGCAATCATTATGAGGTAATGCCTGATACGTATGCAGCACACCCAACCTTACAATCTGGTACAACCTTGACTGACCATAACTATTATTTAAACTACAGTAGCATATGCTTACTTATGGTAGTTTCACAGCTCTACCTAACCTAACCATAGGCTACCAGGACTGCCTGCATTGTCTCATCTTATGGCCAAAATGGTGACATATAAATCAGACAAATGCCACAGACTTGGCATAAGAGGCAGAATATTCAAGGAAATTACAGTGTGTACAAATCATGGGTTCCAACCACTGACCCTTACAATTGCCCCACAAATGAGAACATCCACCAGTTCTACAGCCCCACAAATGTAACTATGATGTTGGGATGACCCTAATTTCTCAACTCCATGTCTGTGACAAAACAAACAACAGTTTAATTAACACCTCTATGAATATATTGCAGGCTGTGGCTCAGATGCCTCAGGTGGCACACTCACCACTGTCCACTGGTGGTGAGGCCAGCTCTTGTGATACCACTCTGTAGTGGCCGTCTGGCTGAGGGTGGAATGGAGTGGTGGGCCAATGGGATACAGTGACAGATTGGTGGTTGAGAAGACTCTTTATCACATTTAATTACAACATTTCTCCTTTGTCAATGAGAGGCAGAGATGCCTCACTCTACTGCAGCAGGCAGGCAGGCAGTAGTCAACTGGTGTCTGCCATTCACTACAGGTAGACAGTACTTGAATTGGTGTCCAGCGATTATGATTTCAGGCCTGTAAAGTGAGCTGATGGCCCATCAGGAGGCCAAGGCTCTGATGTCAGTGAAACACTCCTTATTACTGTGTCTGCCCTCTGATGCTGAATGCCCCTGCCCGAGTGACCCAGGTGTGGCTTGCATCTTCTTTGGTGACGAGGGAAGACTGCCATTCATGGTGAAATGGGGAACAACCTTCTGCCTCCTGGCAGGGTTCTGATGGTTGCTAGCATAGACGGCATTTCCACTATGCTGTAGCACCAAGTACTCCATGCTGGACTTAGTGCAAGAGGCTGCTGCTCTGCCCAGTCTTGAATTCATGGATGCAGCTGGTAGTCCTCTGTCTTCTTGTCATGGTAGAAGCACTGCTGGGCTCTGTCTGCCTCTGTCTCTATATTCGCCATTATTTACACTGCTCTGGGGTGCATTTGTTGCACTATTGCCTGGCTTTGAGTCATGCTGCTCATATCGTAGTTCTAGCCTTGGTGTTGTGACAGCGTCCTGCCTGCTTCAGCTATTACTGCTGCACAGTGCTGGTTTCACACAGCATAGCTACCCAATCTCAAAATCCTTTTGTGAACATGTTGCTACATGCTCTAGGCCACTACACTGTTCTTACCAGCCAGTGGTAGCTAATGCAATGCTCCACAGCAGCTTGTTGCAAATTTCATCTAAGACTAGGTAATAGCACTACACTTTGTATGAATATCTAGAAAGTATCAGCCATGTGTTAATATATACATAGCATGATGATCTTCTGTTTTAGATGATGGCAAAGAAAAAAATATCAGTATGTGAGTCACCACAGCAGTGAAAATTACAAAATAATTTAGCTGTTTCTCATAGTTAAATTTGAGAGGTATAGTTGCCTAAACTTTGCAATGTAAATAAATTTACCTCTTTAATTGGCGAAAAGATTTTTCCAGTATAACATTAAAATATATGTCAGAATGTACTCTTTGAGAATAGGAATGAATAAACTACTCAATTTATTAATTATGTATTTTGTAGTTTACTGTGTGATGTTGGGTGCTAAGTAATAGTATGAATGAGTGTTAACAGTTTTACTGGCAGTTTCATAATTTCATAATAGGTTGAAGTTCTCATGAAAGGGGGTGAAGTTATGCACACTTGTTCTGTCATGAATTTATGTGTTTGTTTATGGATCCTTGGGACCTTGTAAGTCAAAGCTACTTGGTCATGGAATGAGTCAGTATATAGTTGAAAGAATTCTGATAAAAAACTCTATAAACAAAGAATTAATAAAACATGAAGAAACAGAGTATACAAAGAAATAACTCATTGTGGGGAAAAGTTCTCAGCTACTGTGAAGAACTCCTGTACAGAATAGGTGTAGTGTTCTACAAGGAAAACTTTCAAGTGGAATTTGAATACTTGGTGATTATCACTAAACTTTTTCAGCTCTTCTGGAAGCCTACTGAAAATGAAGCCAGCTGTAGAGTGAACAACTTTCTGTACAATGCTTCTTGAGGTGTTATTCAAATGTATACCATTTTTCCATCTAGTGTTCACTTAATGGGTCAGTATTGTGAGCAACAAATCCCATGATGGAATGTATGTACAGGAATGGCAGAAATAGAATTCTGAGACACCAGAACAATGTCGAACACAAAGACTGCAATCTGACACTGAAAATCAGCCTGACTGCCTGTTTCTGGGCTAAGAATATTCTTGGTGAGTGCACAGGGTTGCTTCAGAATACACACCATACACAATACCTGAGCAAAAGTAAGCAAAGTAAACAAGGCTGTTTGTTTCAGTGCCAGAGACAGCAGAGATAATTCTTATACTTCAGATACCAGCATCCAGTTTCTGCGCAATATCTTATGTATATGACACTTCCAAGACAGCCTTACATCTACCACCAGTCTTAAAAACACTGTTCTACAAAAAAACTTTTTTTCTATTTCTGAAAAACTACATTGTGATTCTAGTTGTACTTTAAGTTCTGAATTCAAAACTAGTTTTAGTTTTTTTTTCTGTCAGGTACAGTTTATGAGTAATCGCAATTTTATTTCTCTTTCTGTTTTGGATATATTGTATCGCACACATGAGGTGAAATTCGATAAACAGATTCATGTTTTTATGATGTTATAAGTTCATCACATTAATGGAGGGTGAGCTATAACATATAACACAGTAATCTTTGTGTATGCACTTTGTAGCATTTATTTGGCAATAGAAATTACAGAGAATTGACAAAAAACAAATGAGCCACTGTATTGTAATGCACATCACTTTTTTCTCTTGTATTGTGAATCTTTCTTCTCTTGACTGATATTCCAGCAATAATGTGCTAACATAGAAGGTACCCACTTCCCTACATAACATCTTTCTATGGAAGAAATGTCTTTATGGTATCTTTCACCATGTCCATCTGATACATCACTACAACTCTCTGTGAAGTAGTCCAGATGAGAGTCCATCTTATGTACCTTCAAAGACATATTTCACCCCAGATCTTGATATGCTTTGACCATGTCATTCACAATTGCTTTGCAGTTAGTAGCTCTTCTTTTTCCAAGGAAGTTTTCTGACACCATCTTGAAAGAGTCCCATGCTGTCTTTTCTTTATTGGTTAACTTGCTGGAAAATTTGCATCTTTGTGCAGCTCCTTGATTTGTGGGCCCACAAATACACCTTCCTTTATTTTTACAGCTGAAAAATAGGGAAATTTGGTGGATAGATATGCAAACCCACTCACTGCCTGTTGGGTCCATGGCCTTTATGAATTGTTTCATTAGGCCAAGCTTGATGTGAAGCAGTGGAAGTAGTACATCTTAGGCAGCTACCAGACTTTCACATTGTACATTCTTTTTGCCCACTTTCCATCTCTGCCTAGGCCATTTCAGGTCACATAGTGAGAATTTCTGTCTCAACTATCCCACTCACAAAGAAAACAGGCCAGGCATACTTCTTGTAGCCTTGTTGCATTCCCAGTACCAAAGCAATTACTTTGAAATCTGCAGATATTTTCCATTTGTATTCTTTGTATTGTAATGAATTTAGCATCCTTTGTACAAATTCATAATTTTGTTTGGTCAAGCTGGTGTAAGCCACTGGAACAGAGGGTGTTTTATTTCTGTTATGGAGCAAAACACCCTTGAGACTTGTTTTTGATACATCTATGAGAAGTCTCCACTCCTGTGAAGTATTGAAGTATAGGTGAAGTTCAGCACTTTCATTAGGCGAGCAACATCATTGCAAAATGTCAGTGCTCTGTCAGTTTCAAAATAGGAAATAATGGCATGTTCTCTGTGTCTGAAAACACTGATTTTAGTACTTTGTTGGAGTAAATTATACTCTCGTAATCTTGAACCAAGCAGCTGCATATTTTGTTTACTTATTCCTAGATCACATACTAAATCATTTAAATCTGATTGTGTTAACAGATGTGGTGATGACTCACCTGTGCAGTGATATAAAGGATCATAATCTGTGAGTTCTTCAGTACTACTAACTTTAGTGTCACACTGAATTTGATCTGGAGCTCTTGAAGTTACTGGAAGACTGTCAGAATGCCACAATGGCATTCTTGCTGAAGGCAGATCTGGGTAAACAATGCCTCTTTGATTTAATGTTTGTAAAAACCTGAATCTTTTTTAGATAGAAATAACAATCAGTAATGTGGTCCTTGGGGTATCTCCACACCGTGGGCACAGGAGACAATGCCACATTCTCTTTACCTTTCCACCAGTGAATTAATTTACAGTAGCATGTAGCACAACAGAAATGTAGTACCCATTCTTTACCTTGGTCTCCTACCTCTACTCCAAAGTAATGTTTATATGCTTTCTTTATGACTGTTGAAATTTTCTTCCTATTCCTGAGAAAGGTAAACTTACCACAGTTACAGCAGAAGTTGTCTGGCTTATATCAGCATCCATGATAACATGGCATTTCTAAAAATTTAAAAATACCTCTTCAGTAATAACCCTGTACTACATTAATACTAGAGTACTAGAGAAATGCCGATATGTAAAAACAACCAGTCAATTTACCTTCAGCACCAGGCTAAATCAGTTTAAACACAGGAACTAATCAGTTCAACTGTGCTCAGAAATGTGACAGATATGGTTACCTGTCAGCCAAAAAAAACCCACTCATTAAGACTGCCACAAATTATGATTAACACCACTGTTGTAAACTTGATGCACCTGCCTCTGGGAAGCATAAAGGTTTACTGCCAAGGCCATGACCAGCTGTCGCCATTTGAGTTAATGAGCTGTTTCAGGTGGTTTTAATGACATAGGTGTGGTGGGGGATAACACAATGACATCTGATTCTTCCCACCTGCTCTGTTGAACAAGAAATTGTCACATTACATCACTACTGGATGCGGCAACCTATCCGTATTTCTCTATAACATACCTGTGTTTGTCATGAATTGTGGATCCTTGATAACAATACTTTGTTTAAATATTTGAATTTTCCTTGGTAAACTGGTTTTAGGAGGACACACTTTAATATCAAAAAGAAAACCCTTGTTGAACAGTGAAATTAAAGATACTTGATATCACTGATAGTTTGAGACCTTCATGCAGTAAAATTTCACTTTTGTAAGCGTTCTGCATCAGAAACTGTAGGTATCATGGTTTGTTGTAGTCATGCATTAATCTGTTCTGTGAAAGACATTTGCTGTTGTTACTGCCCTATTAGCTATATCATTTATAGTCTGTTCCATGTCCTTCACAATAAATATACTTTGAAAATGTAAAATAATAGTTATTTTTTGTGGATACTCCCTTCTGGAAGCCAAAGTAAGTGCCTGACAGCAAATTATGTGTACTAAGATGTGCCATTGCTTTCATACTCTTCTCTATGTTCTTTTATTATGTGTACTTTAGTTACATATAGTATCATAGTGTGTGTAAGTATGTTTCCTAATATGTTGATCTAACTTTATAAAATCTCTTGTGGTTTACTCATGAAGATTGCCTGAAAATGCTTGAAGATGGACGTGTAAGTAAGAGTAAGGTATATCAAAAACCTTTGGAAACACTGGTAGCAAAGAAACTGGCTACTAATTGTATGTGTTCTCTCTTTTTTTTCCTTTTTATAAAGTGAACTGAATTGTGATTTATTCATTTCATAACATACAAATGATAATACTTTGCTGAGACAATACAAAAATGGGCAATACAAATTAACTGATACACTGATTAGCCAAAAAATTATGAACACCTGCTTAATAGCTTGTTTGTCCATCTCTGGAATGAAATACATCACTGATTCTGTGGATCAGGGATCCAACAGTTTCTTGGTAGTATTGTTGAGGTATTAGATGTCTACACATAGGCAATGTAATTCCCATAAATAATTGGCTGCTGATTTGTGTACGTGGTGAATGAGTTCCGAAGGATTTATATCAGGTGAATTTTGTCATTGAGATATCAGTGTGAGTTCACTATAATGCTCCTCAAACCACTGTTGCCATGTTTGTGGCTGTGAGATATAGGCAATTATACTGCTGAAAGATTACGTTGACATTGGGGAAGGCATCAAGCATGAAGGGATGTGGGTGGTATGCAGCAGTTGGCGTGTCTGCAATTACTACCACAGGTCCCATGCAAGTGCAGGAGAATTTCTCCCATAGCATAATATTCCTCCCAGCAGCCTGTGTCTGTAGCATGCTATATGTTTTGAGCCACCATTTACCTTGATGATGACATTTGTGGAGACAACCATTTGACCCAGTGTAGCAAGAATGTAATTCACCTGAAGAGCTGGCTCATTTCCATTGATCAGTGGTCAAATCCTGATGGTCCTGTACCCACTGCAATCATAATTGATTATCTCATTGGCTCAACATTTGAACACATAGGGGTGATCTGCTGCAGAGCTCTGTATTCAACAATGTATGATGACCGGTGTGCTTCAAAATTCTTGTGCATGCACCATCATTGTGCTCTTTTGGCAGAGATGCCACAGATCACGAGCTGTATTACTTTACAGAGCAGGCAAGCCCCAAAGCCCCACATCCTGTGAAGTATTGTGGACATCTAACCATTTAGCACCTAGTGGTAGTTTTACTGTTCTCCTCCTGTTTTTGGAGAAGCTCATGACAGTAGCACTTGAAAATTTGACTAGCTTTACCATTTTTGAGATACTAGTTCACAGACTTTGCACTATAATAATCTGCCCTTTGTCAAAGTCACTTACCCCAAAGGATTTCCTCATTTTCAGTCCATATCTTGGCTAGGGTGATCCCCCTGTCCATGTTTGCTCTGCTTACATACTTTTGTTATTGTGTCTTGTGGCTTATCAGTGTACAAGACTATACAAATGTGTCCAAAAAAGTGTAGACCTTCTTTCATTGTCAATATTAATGGAGCAAAATGAAATACCATTATGATTCTTGCAAGGGGGTTTGGGTGGGGGGAAGGTTATTTTATGTGTTAGAAGTGACCACTATCAGCAGCCAAACAACATAAATACCACTGAAATGTTAACTGAACTACACTTGTCAGTGATGGTGGTGTAATAGATATTCTATTCCATCATGTTTTCATACTTTCAGTACCACTTCAATATGGCCTTGTGTTGTTCAGACAACAGTCTTACTTCATTCATTGCTGCACTGTTATCTGCCGGAAAATGTACACCAAGATCTGTTGAGAAAACAATGGATTATGGTACTGCACAAAATTGCAATGGTACATCATTTTGTTCCAGAGATATTAACTACCAAAGAGTGTTTACATTTTTATGGACTCCTCTGTAGGTAATAAGGCAGAGTAGCATTTCAGCATTAGTGTAACTTTTTTGTGAAGATGCCCACAGCATGGCGATTCTGCATTTGAGTTGCTGGGGAAGCAAAAAAATGTGAGTGTATGAGTCAACACAGCAGTGCAAAGGACAAAATAATGTAGCTGTTTCTCACAGTTAATTTTCAGAGGCAATTGAATATTGTGGTTTCGTCTGAATGAGTCAATACTGTAAGCAACAAATCCCATGATGGACTGTATATACAGGGGCAACAGAGTCGGAATTCTTAAGGCAGCAATACTAACCATTCAGCTACTGAGGCATTCTTGCCATTTAGTTTTTTTGTAAATTTTCAGTCTCACATACTGCATAGTGTGAGCATGTGAGTTGAAATTGTGAACTATGAGCATAAGATTATCTTTGTTTTCATATTATATGAGTGATCAAAACAGTTTTCCTTCCATAATTCTAAATTGGTATGCAAAGACATGATAATATCATAGCTATGCCCTAACAGTAAAAAATCACAACACCTAAAAATAATTGATTAATTAATGTAGAATTATGAAGTTTCAAGAATACATTTGTGTAGATAATGTATTTAAGTGATTAACATTGCAAGATGACAGGTTAATGTAAGCATGAGATAAGCCATTGCAAATGTAAAATGTTGGTATGTCAGTAACCAGTGAAACCACCAGATTGTTGAATGCAAGTATACAAACATACATGCACTGTGTCATACAGGTGCCAGATATCAGTTTGTCATATGGAGTTCCCTGCCTGTTGCACTTGGCCAGTACAGGGACAGTTAATGCTGTTTGTGGGCAATTCTGGAGTAGTCATCCAGTGATGTCACATAAGTGCTTGACTAAAGACAGATATGGTGCTTGAACAGGATGAGGCAACATGTTAAAACTCTGCAGAGCGCATTGGGTTACAGCAATGGTACGACAGTGAACTATATCCTGTTTGAAAACATCCCCTACAATACTGTTTGTGAATGGAAGCACAGCAGGTTGAATCAATGGATTGATGTATAAGTTAACAGTCACAGTGAATGGGAAAACCACAAGAAAACTTCTGGTGACATATGAAATTACACACTGAACCATAACTCCAGATGTAGGTCCAGTGTGTCTTGCACACACATGTTGGTTGCTAGCTCTCAACTGGCCTCCTCCTAAACAGCACATGGCCATCACAGGCAACAAGGCAGAACCAGCTTTCATTAGAAAACACAACAGACCTCCATCCTGCCCACAATGAGTTCTCACTTGACACCACTAAAGTCACAAATGGCTGCGGTTTGGGGTCTGTGGAATGCACACCACAGGGCATCTGGTTTGGAATGATCCTTGAAGTAACCAATTTGTAACAGTTTGTTGTGTCACTGTGGTGCCTACTGCTGCTCAAATTGCTGCTACCGATGCAGTATGATGTGCCAGAGCCCTACACTGAACACAATGGTCTTTCCTCTTGGTAGTGCCATGTGTCTATCCAGAGGATGGTGTTCTTGCAACTGGACTTTCTCGTGATCACCACAGTCAGCGATCATGTGCAGTGGTTACATTCCTGCCAAGTCTTTCTGCAATATCACAGAAGGAACATACAGCTTCTCATAGCCCTATTACATGACCTTGTTCAAGCTCATTGAGGTATTGGTAATGGCATCTTTGTCACCTTAAAGGCATTCTTGACTGACAACAACTCACGACATCCTATCTCAAATGTAACTAATGCTCATGACAATTACAGCATGTACTTAAAGAAAACTTGATGTACATTCTCATAGTGACTCTACTTGCCCCACTACTGTGTGACTGGCTCAGAATTTGAACAGATGTAGAAACATACCAACCACCTTTCATTTATGTCACACATCTTCTTCTTGATGCTGCAACTTGTTTTCTGTCAGTCATATATGGAGGGAACTGTTAACAATTGCAGATTTTTAAATAATGGACAACATGCTTGCCTTCAATGTGCAGGACATATTTCTACTGATTCTATTCTGTAGTTTCAGTCTACACAACATGTTGCTCAAATTTCTCTGAGAAACAATACCATGCCTTATAACTGATTGGAAGTAGCTATGGGATGCTATTTTCCTGGTGTCCATAACAGTGATGATAACTAATATTTGCATTGCAAATGCTAGGCTACATAATTTTGTTACCAGATAATCACATTCATCCCAATTAAAATATTTATCTAGGTTTTATTTAGAATTTCTCAGAATCCACTACTTCTATTTTATATTGACTGTTTTGTTCTGAACTGGTTCTATGGCTTTTTAGTACGTTCATAGTTAATCCATTGAGATGAAACTAGGTTGCTAGATGAATTATTGTATTTTAGATGTAAACAGGGATGTTTTATGATTCGTGGTCCTCAGTTAATACTGATGTATCAAATAAAACTGGTGAGACACTTGTGTTGAGGTATAAGTCATTTATGCAGAACAAAAAGCAAAATAGGTTTTAGAGTAGAACACTTCATATTCCTATTTTCCATTTGGCAGAATAATTTGCTGCATTTTCAGAAACAAACACTCTCTTTTTCTGTTGTATAGGTGTGAAGTAAGTCACTGTAGAAGACTATTCCTAAGCCAGTACTCTTAAAGAAGAAGTGTGTCATTTACTGATTTAGAGGCTTTTGTTAGGTCACAAAAGATCCCTGCAACTTTAATCTTATTGCCTAATAAAAGTGTTAATCTTCTCATCAAACTTGTTAATTTCATCTGTCTGGAAGCCAGATTGATTTTTCAAAGTAATCCCATGATTTTCAATAAAATTTTGAATCAGGATGGCAGCATCTTTCCACTACTTTTGAAAGGACTGGAAGAAGAGTGATGGGATGATAATTTCCTCTCTTGACCCTTTTTGACATATATCTCCCTTCCTATAAACTTTAACTTTTATATTCTGTTAACTGTCCTTTAATCTTAACGTTTAGGACCTAATCACTACTTGCATCTGGTACCCATTTAAAGAAACATGCAGCAGATAGCTATCTTCCATATTTAGCATATTATTTAAGGGGATAGAATAGGTGGTCTAGTTTCATCAATGAATCATCCAACTTACTCTCTCACAAATACATTAAGGATGGAGAATGGGATTGCAGTCTTGAAACCATCGAATATTTTAATTTATGGTCCACAAGGTTTATTCAACCATCTAATTATTTGTGGGCCAAGTCCAGACAACTCTATTCAAATATTAATAAATTTGTGTGACCCTCTACATTATATGACATTTAAGGAATTATCTTAATGTGTCAGTCTAAATACTTGGCTAAATTGGGCACAATTGTACAAAGAAGCCTTAGTTATAGCTGTGACAAACTTTTCAGAAATATGTTGAACATACTTTAAATTGATCAATTGGTAAACCATAAAACAATTTAATTAGCAAATGTATGTTCCATTTTATGGATGAATTGAATAATGCAGTATACTTTACTCTGCTCATGTGATAGAAAAACCTCAAATCCCACAGTAAAAAAGTATTGATTTAAACTGGAAATTCATTAAGAATTAAAAATGCATTTTATGCAATACTCATGTTCTAAAGGTGCACCCAATCACTATGAGTTATCATAAAATGGAGTTAGACTCCACCATCAATCATGTGGCAGTGGCGCAGTACAGAGTCAGCAACCTACAAGTTTCCAAACTAGCTAATGAATTAAAATTCAAATCCATGTTTCTCACAATTCCATTTAATAATTTTTTGTACATTTACATTGAGCCCATTACAGTACCAGTCTGGGAAATCATGTCTCTTTTGTTCCACCTCTCACGTGGGGCCCAGCTCATTCGTACACAAAGTATTATTACCGAAACCCCAAAAATGCTAATAAAACTTCACACAAAATTATTCCCATAGTAACTAACATGATTATCCCTGTTTACCAAAGAAAACTGCATGAAAATGACTGAAACTTTGCACCTTAAGTATTTCAAAGTACACCATTGATGGAATATCCACAGATCAGTCCATACTTGCCAAGCCTCAGGAGAACAGTGCCTTTCTTTTTGCACTGAGCCCAACTGCTTCCACAACCTCTGTGCTGGGGAGGCTGCCAAAGATGTGGATATCATTACCTACCAGCCTAACTCTTTTGCATGTTATTGTACCAGATCTGATGACCTAGCTAGACCTCTCTGCCTTTCTACTTCCCTTGTAGCTATTGGAAAAAATGGGTTGGCAGACAGAACTGCAGCAGCCAACAGACAGCTACTAGCTACTCTCATAAAACTCTCATTCACTCATTTCAGTCATGTGCAACAGGTTAAATGATGGACCATGGATGTGGGAATGATTTAAATGCTCACTTGTTGGTAACATAATAAAGAAAGGAAAATACATACTCATGTAAATGATACTCTTCCTTCCAATTATGTGGTGACTGTGTGTTCCCACAGGCTGATGTGGCTATGGCTGTCCAGCAGTCTCTCAGTTGCTCTCTATGAGTGAAGCTGTGCTTAGGCTCAGCCCTAGAAATCTTTATGCCCCTGTGTCAGTTGTCGAGATGATTTGTAGTTGGAAGACCCAGCAATAGCACAAAGGACAGCCTGAATGGTGGTGCCAGCATACAGCCAATAAGGCAGTACTTGTACTGGCCCAGTAGTGGTCTCACAGGTGCCCAGTGCCCAAGCTGAACAGCTCACTGACATTCAGATCAGTTCTTCAGCCATGGAAGATTGGCCCAGCTCCTAGTCTCATTCAGTCACCATTGTCACCAACAGGCCTGCGACTTAGATATTGGAAGTCCCCTCCATGGCTGGATGACTGTGGACTTGTCGCAATGACTCCAAGTTGGCAGCAGCTTGGAGAGACTTGTTGAATTCACCAGAATGTCCTGCAACTTAATAGCTTAGGTTTTCCATCATTATCTGTGATGCAGATGGAATGGACTTTCACTGAAAATGAGCTTGAGCAGGGTGGAAGTTTTGCAGCAGATGATAATGTGCCCCGCCACCCCTCCCCCATGCTGGAGACTGAATATGCTCTCATTTTCTGCTCCTGTCAGCACTTTACGCTGCTCTAGTGTTTAGTTTCAGGGTTTTGAAGTGTTCCTTTATGTGACATTTTCATCGTAAAATGTGTTCTTATGATATCTTTAAGTGAAGTTTCTACATTTAGCTTGTTACAGATGAGCATTTTGTCTGTTCTGTCTGGTTGTCAAAGTGCTGAATTAGTTGTTCTTGTCTACACTCTTACATAGTTTGATGAAATGTGCCCAACTTTTTTGTACTTTGCGCCCCCCATGTAGACATTTGTTTATGACACCACTACATAACTGACAGATGTGCCCCACTTAGTGATGTGTGTGTGTCTTCAACAAAATTTCTGTCCTGCACATACATACTATTTTACTGTGCAACATTCCCCCAACCTTTATAAAATTTGTCCCTAATTTTTACACCTTCCAACTAGCCTACATGTCTTATAAACGATTCTTGCCATGCAGGATTAGCCGAGCAGTCTTAAGGCGCTGCAGTCATGGACTATGCAGCTGGTCCCGACGGAGGTTCGAGTCCTCCCTCGGGCATGGGTGTGTGTGTTTGCCCTTAGGATAAATAGTGTGTAAGTGTAGGGACTGATGATCTTAGCAGTTAAGTCCCATAAGATTTCACACACATTTGAACATTTGAATTGATTATTCATGGAATATCCCTGTTATAAAAATTGAATTCAATCTCACAAATCTTAATCCCCTTAAAATCTTGTACTAATTCCTAACCAATTCCTTACTCTTACTTTCTAGTGCTTAGACCTATGATCTAACTACTGTGTAATTTTCTCTGTCATGTTGTCAAACCAAGCAATAGTCTACTCAATCACAGGTAAATCTATATACTATACAATAACTACCCCAAAAATATACAATATAGTTTTCCTCTGGTAGCAAATGTAAATTGCAAAAATAATGATGAGAACCACTATAGTACTCATAGGTGGAATGCTTATGTTTATAACCTAATTGCACTGCTTCTTGCAGTGCTTTTGGATGTGCTCTAACATCTGATCTGCCAAAATTCACCCTTTCTGTGGCGCTATTAGTTGGTCTACAGAGTATGACTATCAGTGTTCATGGTATCATTTAAAAAGTTTCTGAATTACAGTATCTCTAATGACTTCTCTGGCCAAAACAGCAAAGGGTGTGTCAACTCTATTACTGTTGTAACTGTTGCTGGTAAGAGCGACGTTGATCTGGCTAAAAAACAAACCATTCCATGTATTAAGATTCTGCTATTTTTAACTCCATTTTGGACATACCCCCTGGCTTTCCTTTATTATAGCAGTTCAAAATTATGATGTTTGGGGTGTATAATGAATCTGTCCAATGTCTGCCTACTTTTTGGAAATCCATGCAATTGGTTAATATTTCCTTGCGATATTCTGTTGCTTTGCATTTCTCAAGGAACAGTTGTAGCTCACATGTGTGCATGTCAGTCCAGATCACTCTGCTTGGACAGACCATAATGTTCTCCTGTTGGCAATTCTGTAACTCTTCTATGGACATCAGCACATGTGTTTTTCTGTCCTCTGAAATTACCAGTACTTCGCTAGTGCATGCTTGTACCCATTTTACTTTTGCACTCTATTCCACAGGTAAGGGTGCATAATAAAACATTGATACTGAGTGTTGAGGCCTACTACTGGAAAAGGATTGGCACATCTAGTCATGCCCAATCTATTCTCATTTCAAGTATCAACATGTGGGTAAAATGACGCTAAGTTGGTCTCAGTTGGTTCCACTATTCAACCCCCTATGCCACTCTGTACAACGTGTAGGAGCAGAAAATTACTGTACTCTTCCTGGCCACCCATGCTGACATGGCAGATGAGAGAAAGAAATATTGCATCATTTCCCTACCTCCTTCCTAAAGCTATAGTGCATACTGCTGAATTCTACACAATGTGAACTCATTAAACTACCTTCCATCAACAAGAACAAAACCCCCAAAACAAAACAATAAGAATCCCAATGACAAACAAAAACAAATGAAACAATCAACAAAAGGAAACTAAACAGGTGATCTTAACACACATGGTATGCTATGTGAATCCTGAACAGTTTTAAGTAGTGGATTCTTTGCCTTCCTGGAGTTTTTATGCCATACCCCTCAAGGCGTTGGAGTCAGCAGCATAGCATCTACCACTCCACTGTAGGGTTTGACTCAGCTTACATCAATAATTGATGTTTTCATCAAAAACTTTACCTTCAAATTCACTGGTGATGTTATGTCTATCACTTGATAAGGACCCTGGTACTTAGTTAAAAACTTTTTTATTCTTTCTTTTGACGGGGTGTGGGTTAGTTACCAAAGCCCACTGATGTACTCATTATTGCAGCAGTTTCTCCATGCATTGCTCTGTGTTTTCTTGATGTTCAAGTGCTTTTGCATTGAATTGTTTGACCTTCTGTCAAACATTTCTTATCCATTTTGTGTGCCTTCACTGACTCCTCATTGGCACCTAATTTAGGTTTCAGGACCTCAAAAGATGGAATCTTTCCACCACAAACAACTCCCTATCATGAAAGACCAGTATTAACTGTGTATTATTTGATTATATGCTGGGATGACATATTGAAAATCTGTATCCCAGTTATGTTGACTGTCCACATCATAGCTTAACATCTTTGAAACAGTGTGGTGAACTCATTCAGTGGGACTTTTCTTGATGTTTGAGTGTTTTGTATTTGCTTGTTTTACCTTTTGCCAAACTTCTCTTATCTGTTTTGCAAACTTCACTGGTTCCTCATTGGAACCTGATTTAAGTTTCAGAACCTTGAAAGGAGATGAGCTTTCTATTGTGCACAACCTCATACTGTGAAGGATCTGTGCTACTGTGTTGCTTGGTTGGTTATTATACAGGGGCTCAGGGTAAAACAACTCCCAAAGTATGTTTGGGAAAGTAAAAGGGGGGAAAATGAATGTGGAACCACACCTAAAAAAAATGAATGGTACAAACAAAAAAATGGGGAAAACATACACCATAAGGAAAAGTTGAAGATTATATTAAAGCCATAGAGTAGACGGCCAGGGCTGACTGATCACAAGAATAAAAGAGGATGACCCAGCCACCCTGCAACACATAAAAATGTCAACCCCAAAAAGAGAAGGCAAGATGAACACATGAATGGGAAAGATGAACACCAAGACAAACAAGAGTTAAAATGGAGGGAGGGTGGAGGCCCCAGAGAAAAGGGCAAACGCCCACCTTTAGACAGTATGATAAAAACCTCTTTCACAAATAAAACATAAAACTAAATCTGCCATTGAGGCATTGTTGCCCAACACCAAAGGTAGGGTACTGGGAAGGTTAAAAGTCCGCCACAGAGTGGCTGAAAGTGGGTAC
The DNA here is from genome assembly GCF_023897955.1 of Schistocerca gregaria. NCBI lineage: Eukaryota > Metazoa > Arthropoda > Insecta > Orthoptera > Acrididae > Schistocerca > Schistocerca gregaria. The sequence goes on along the minus strand of NC_064931.1, from coordinate 284,598,103 downwards.
TCAAGCAAGATGTGCATGACAGTCAGAAGGGAGCCACAGCAACACTGAGGTGGGTTCTCACGACGGAGAAGGTAACCATGTGTTAGCCATGTATGGCCAATGTGGATCCGGCAAAGGAGAACAGATTCCCTGCGAGAGGCCTACATGGATTACTGCCACACATTTCTCATCTCCTTGATAGCACAGAGTTTATTTGGTGTACTCAGAGTGCGCAATTCAGTAACCCAGATCACGAAAACTTTGTAGTGGAAGACTGCTCGCAAATTGGTCTCCGGTAGGCCAATCTCCAGAGATGGTTTACTGGTGGCCTGTTTGGCCAGGCAGTCTGCAAGTTCATTGCCCGGTATCCTGATGTGGCCTGGGGTCAAATGAAGGTTACTGAGCGTCCATTGGTGCAGAGGGCATAAAGAGACTCCTGGATTAACACTAAACAAAGGATGCCTAGGGAAGTACTGGTCGAGAGCTTGTAGGCTCCTTTAGGCGGCACTACAAATGACAAAATAGTCAACAGAGCAAAAACGGATGTGAGCAAGAGCGTGGTAGAGTGCAACCAACTCTGCAGTGAAAATGCTGCAGCCATCCAGCAAGGAGCATTGTTCAGTATGGCCAATGTGAGCATAAGTGTAGCCAACAAGACCGTCAACCAGTGATCCATCAGTGTAGATTATTTCTGAGCCCTCAGACTGGCCAAGAAGAGAGATGAAATGGAGGACCTCAGGGGGAACTGAGCCTTTGAGGCCATGCAGTAGGTCCAACTGAAGCTGTGGCCAAGGTATGGACCATGGAGTCATACAGAAGTGTGTGTGCATGAAAGGTGGTAAGGGGGAAGCACTGAGTTCATGAAGAAGTGACCGGATATGGGTGGCGAAAGGAAGCACTGAGTTAATGAAGAAGTGACTGTATATGGACAGTGAAGGGAAGCCCAGGTCTAGACCACTGTTGCGGGAGACAGACGGCCATGTTGGGGGAAAGAAGATGGTAATTTGGATGGCAAGGCGAACTATGTATGTGGGCGGTATAATTTGAGAGCATTAGCTGCTGCCAGAGCCACAGTGGAGCTTTCACAAGTAGGCTGTTCATGGGGCTAGATCGGAAGGCACCCGTGACAAGGCAAACTCCACAGTGGTGGGTGGGGTCTAGTAGACTCAGTTTAGAGGGGGCTGCCAAACCATATACAACACTCCTGTAATCAATAGGGGACTGTATGAGGGCTTGGTACAGCTGCAGTAGTGTGCGATCATCAGCACCCCAGTCAGTGTGCCTCAGACATCAAATAAGATTAAGATGCTGCCAGCACTTGTCCTTACGCTGACGAAGATGGGGAAGCCAACTTAGGTGGGCATTAAAGACCAGTCCCAGAAAGCGATAAGTCTCCACTACATCTAGTAGTTGGTCATCAAGGTAAAATTCTGGATGGGGGTGGATGGTATGACAATGAAAGAAGTGCAACACACAAGTTGTGGCAGCCAAAAAGTGAAAGCCGTGAGTAAGGGCCCACGACTGTGCCTTCCATATAGCTCCCTCCACACGGCATTCATCTGCAACAATAGAAGAGGAGCAGAATGAAATATAAAAATAGTCAGCATATAGGAGGGGAGATACTGACAGTCCTACTGCTAATGCGAACCATTGACAGCAATTAAAAAGAGCGGGACACTTAGAACGGAGCCCAGCGGAACCCCATTCTCTTGTATATGGGATGCACTGTGGGAAGCACTGATGCGAACTCTGAAAGTGTGGTGTGACAAAAAGTTCTTTATAAAAATTAGGAGTGGGCCCCAAAGACTCCACTTATGCAGAGTAGCGAGGGTGTGGTGTCACCAAGTGGTAATGTAAACCTTCGTAAGATCGAAAAAGATGGCAATGGGATGTTGTCACCAGGATTAGGCTGATTGAATGGCAGACTCCGGGTACACCAAGTTGTCGGTGTTGGAGCATCCTTGGTGAAAACTGCCATGAGACGGAGACAGAAGGCCCTGAGATTCAAGGAGAGAACACAATTGCCAGCTCTCCATAAGATCAAGCAGCTTGCACAGAATGTTGATGAGGCTAATGGGATGATGGCTGTCAGTATCTAGTGGGTCCTTTCCGGGATTTAGGACTGGAATGACTACACTTTGCCGCCATTTTGATGGGAATTCACCATCACTATAATTGCGGTTGAAGACAGCAAGGAGGTGGCGTTGGGAATCAGCTGACGGATGTTTTAGCATTTGCAAATGAATGCGATCTGGGCCAGGGGATGTGTTAGGACAGTCAGCAAGGGCACTGAGAAATTCCCACTCACTGAAGGGAGCATTATAAGACTCAGGGTGGCGTGGAGCAAAAGAGAGGTGTTGTCACTCCACCCTCTGAGGATACAAAAGGTGGGGTGGTAATTCTCTGATGCAGAGATGCGATCATAATGTTCAGCAAGATGCTCTGCAATTACTTTGGGATTGGCAGATGCAGCTCCATTTTTGGAAATTCCAGCTACACCTGCTGGGTTCTGATAGCCGTAAAGTTGACAGAGCTTGGTCCAAACCTGTGAGGGGGAGGTTTGTATGTCAATGCTGGAGACATAGCGTTCCCAACCCTCCTGCTTCCTTCGCTTAATGAGGAGGAGAACCTGTGCTCAGAGCCATTTGAAGACAATAAGGTTCTCCATGGAGGGGTGGCACTCATGGCATTGGAGGGTCCGCCTATGGAGGAATGGAGGATTACTGATTCGGCTGCAGCAACAATGGTATTAGTGATGACATGGATCACTTCATTGATGGTGGCATGCAATGGATACTCAGTATTGGTAGCGGATGTGAAGGTGTTCCAGTCAGCCTTGGGAAGAACTCACCTGGGCAAGTGTCGAGGTGAGGGATACTGCGGCAGGGACAGAAAGAGTGGAAAATGGTCACTACCACACAAGTCGTCATGCGCTCTGCAGTGGATAGGTGGGAGAAGGCAGGGACTGCAAACTGAGAGATCAATGGCCAAATATGTGCCATGTGCCTCATTGAAATGTGTGGGGGCACCTGTATTTAGGAGGCAAAGGTCAAGGTGAGTTAGTAGGTCCACAATATTGTTGCCATGACAATTAACCTTGCCTCCACCCCACCAAGGGTTATGGGCATTAAAATCACCCAGAAGGAGGGAAGGTGGGGGGGGGGGGGGGGGGAGTTATGAAATGAATGCAGCCAAAATGTGGGATGGTGCTCCACCATTTGGAGGCAGGTAGATGTTTGAGATGGTAATTTCCTGCGTTATCCTCACCCTGACAGCCACAGTTTCTAAAGGTGTTTGAAGGGGCACAGGTTCATCACAGACAGAAGTAAGGACGAAAATACATACTCCACCTGATAGTCTGTCACAGCAGGACAGTTTTTGTAGTACCCCTGGGGCAGGGGTCTGCATTGTGGGAAACCAGGTCTCCCGAAGGACAATGCAAAAAGCAGGTGTACTGCTTAAAAGTTGATGTACACTACTGGCCATTAAAATTGCTACACCACGAAGATGACATGCTACAGAAGCAAAATTTAACTGACAGGGAGAAGATGCTGTGATATGCAAGTGATTAGCTTTTCAGAGCGTTCACACAAGGTTGGCATCAGTGGCAACTCCTACAACATGCTGACATCAGGAATGTTTCCAACCGATTTCTCATAGACAAACAGCAGTTGACCAGCATTGCCTGGTGAAATGTTGTTGTGATGCCTCGTGTAAGGAAGAGAAATGCATACCATCTCATTTCCAAATTTGATAAAGGTCAGATTGTAGCCTATCGCGTTTGCAGTTTATCGTTATTGTGACATTGCTGCTCCCGTTGGTAGAAATCCAATCACTGTTAGCAGAATATGGAATCAGTAGGTTCACGAGGGTAATATAAAACATCATGCTGGATCCCAACAGCCTTGTATCACTAGCATTCGAGATGACAGGCATCTTATTCACATGGCTGTAACGGATCATGCAGCCACATCTTGATCCCTGAGTCAACAGATGGGGACATTTGCAAGATAACAGTTCGACGACGTTTGCACCAGCATAGACTATCAGCTTGGAGACCATGCGGTTACCCTTGATGCTACATCACAGACAGGAGTGTGGTGTACTCAGTGATGACCCTGGGTGCACGAATGGAAAAACGTCATTTTTTCGGATGAATCCAGGTTCTGATTACAGAATCATGATGGTCACATCCGTGTTTGGCGACATTGTGGTGAACGCACATTGGAAGCATGTATTCATCATCGCCATACTGGCATATCACCTGGCGCGATGGTATGGGGTGCCATTGGTTACACATCTCGGTCACCTCTTGTTTGCATTGATGGCACTTTGAACAGTGGACATTACATTTCAGATGTGTTACGACCCGTGGCTCTACCCTTCATTTGATCCCTGCGAAACCCTACATTTCAGCAGGATAATGCACGACTGCATGTTGCAGGTCCTGTATGGGCCTTTCTGGATACAGAAAATGTTCAACTAATGCCCTGGCCAGCACATTCTCCAGATCTCTCACCAATTGAAAACGTCTGGTCAATGGTGGACAAGCAACTGGCTCATCACAATATGCCAGTCACTACTCTTGATGAACTGTGGTATCGTGTTGAAGCTGCATGGGCAGCTGTACCTGTACACGCCATCCTAGCTCTGTTTGACTCAATGCCCAGGCATACCAAGGCCGTTATTATGGCTAGATGTAGTTGTTCTGGGTACTGATTTCTCAGGATATATGCACCAAAATTGCGTGAAAATGTAATCAGATGTCAGTTCTAGTATAATATATTTGTCCAATGAATACCCATTTATCATCTGCAGTTCTTCTTGATGTAGCAATTTGAATGGCCAGTAGTGTAACTCAGCCAGGTGGGAGAAAAAACCATTGCAGTTCCACTGGAGAATGATGCTTTCTATCATCTGGGATGGCATGGAGTGTCCAAGGAGGCAAATTAGGTCTCAGCCTCACCTGTCGCCACTGGTTGCGTGTTGGCATCCAGTACCATGGCATCCAAGGTATCAGCGAGAGCTGGATCCTCAGGGGATGCCAGAATCTCCACCTTGTCCTCTGACACAGACCCATGGGGGAGTGCTGGTGTAGGGGGCATTGGAGACTCCTGTTTCTTGGCGGACTTTTTCTTTGAAGTTTTCCCCTCTCACTGCTACTTAGGGGCTTGCTGGGAGGGCTTCACAGAAGTATCTTCAGGGACAGAGGAAGACTGTGAAACCCTTCGACCAGCAGCCAGTGGCTCTTTCAACATCTGGCTGGTGTCCACTGGGGGTACTGTGGAAGGCAGAGCCCCAAGGGTCCCCTTCCACATAAGAGGAGCTGGAGGAAGCCATTGCTTCTATCTCTGGAGGGAGGGGACCGATGTCCATGGCACTTTGGGAGTGATGGTCCTAAAGTAGAAGCAATGAGAGAACAGAAGAAGACATGCCTCCAGCCAATTGGATGGGGGAGGGAGATGGGTGGCCCTGAGGGCCCACTAGAACAACCTTAGAGGATGGGCATAATGACATCATCAATGGCGTCGCTGTCACAGTGGCAGCATAAGAAGGTAGCATGGGAACATGATTTAGTCTTTCATATTTGAGTTTAGCCTCATGATAAGATAGCCAGTCCAGGGTCTTATACTCCATAATTTTGCACCCCTTTTGGAGTACAGGGCAGCAGGGGGAGTGATGCTGTTCACAGTTCACACAGGTGGGAGGCGGCACACACAGACTATTTGGAAACAGCAAACATGTGTAGTCTCTACATGTGGTGCTGGAAGGACATGTGGGGAGACATGTGCCCGAATTTCAAGAACTTGAAGCACCACATAGGGGGAGGGGCATAGGGTTTGACGTCACATAGGTACACCATCACCTTGACCTTTTCAGGTAATGAATCATCCTGGAAGGCCAAGATGAAGGCACTGGTGGCAACCCTATTGTCTGGGTCCCCTGTAAAAGTGCCGGACAAAATGGACACCCCACCATTCTAACTTGCCGCGTAGCTTGTCATCGGACTGTAACAGCAGGTCGAAATGAAAAGTAATTCCCTGGACCATATTGAGGCTTTTATGGGGAGTGACTGAAACAGGAACATCACCCAGCTTGTCACAGGTGAATAACATCTGGGGCTGGGTTGGGGATGCCGTCTGAATCTAAACTGATCCACTGCGCATGTTGGACAGTGCTGTCACTTCCCCATATTATCCTCTAGGTGCTCAACAAAAAACAGAGGCTTTGTTTCCAGGACAGAGTACCCATCAGTTCTGCTGCAAACTAAGTAACATAGTGAATAGGGATCCTGTTGCTCTGAAGCCCTGTGTTCCTCCCAAGATGTCGCCGTGGAGGGAAACAACTTAGGGTCATACCTGTCAGCGTTGTAATCAACCTTTCTTTGCTTAGAGGCTGCTGGGGCCATTTGGTCCCCAGCAAAAGATGACAGTCTGCTTCATTGTGGGTCATCCCACCCTGATGCCACCCAGTCTAATCAGGGGCTCTCCCCATGGGCGCCACCCAGCCACAGCAAAGGCCACCTGGCACGGTGGCAGTTGCTGGGAGTCCTGATGGTACATGACGGCCCCACCACAATGCATTGGCTACCATGCTGGATATTGGGCACAGAGGAATCCAATAGTGTCATGGGGGCAAAAGAGGACAGGAGACAGTGGAAGTAGATCACATACCCTGAAAAATGTCCTCGCCCAAATAGTTAAATTTCAGGTGAAGATGCAAAGCCATGACAACAAGAGACTCAGGAGTTCGAATCTAAGGGCATTATAGATAACTCGTGCACCACATAAGGCATCCTTCCTCATATGGTATGCACTTCTGGTGAATTTGGAAAGTGGCAGGTCAAACCATAGAATGTGACCTGAACTTATACAGGCAAATTGTGAGAGACTCCTTTCAGTCGCCTCTTAGCCTCTTATGACAGGCTGGAATACCTCGGGCCTATTCTAACCCCTGGACCAGCAGGGCAGGGGGGGGGGGGGGGGGGGTACTGTGTATTCTTTAATTATATTCCAAGATGACAGTTTGCAAATATGTATCCCAATTATGTTGACTATTCACATAATGGCTTAACATCTTCAAAATTGTATGGTGAACTCATTCAGAATGACCATTCACTTGTGAATGAAGAGGGTTAGTGTAAAAACTATCTTTTATCGATAGTATGTTCTTGTTGCCAGCTGCTGTCTAATTAAAATGTCCAATAATATCTAGACCAAGTATTTAAAAAGATTTGTTTGCTTCTGGTAATCTTTGCAGTGGCATGCGTTGGTGGCTCAAGTCTGCTCTTTTTGCACACATGCCACACAGTCATGTTCTGGCCATTTTAATTTCTAGTTCTCCACCAAAACTTTTCTGCTACATGTCTATCTATTGTTCTATGTCCTCCATGACCCATCAACAAATGACCATGAGTCTTTGCTTCTAAACAATATACAAATCACAACACATGGTCCATGCTTTATACTTCTGCACAGCAATCATGCATCACAAACTGTGGCTATAACCTAAGAACACAACAGTATATGTCCATTGCTTGTGCTTTATGCCATTCTGACAAGCTTTTGCCTAGTGCTTGCAGAGCCCCACTTTTTCTATTTAGTGTGCCTGCATTAGTGTGCATTTCCATAGGTCTATACACTATCTCATATTTAAACTCGCTTAACTTCAATGCCCGCCACATGTGAAGTTAAGACATACAGGACTGGATACTACAGCATGCTTCAGGTCCTCAGACACAGTTTGACACTCAACTGATGACTTAAATCTTACTCCTTTTCTTAATGGATGATTCAAGGGCTCAGTAATTTGTGTAAAATACTTTATGAACTTCCTATAAAAATTTCAGATGTCTGAAAATGATTGTAACTGTTTTACAGTTTGTGGTGGTATAAAATCAAAAACTGGTGATATTAAACATGGATAATTCTTTGATGCTTCCTGGACAATTGCATGTCCTAGGTAGTTTACTTCAGTTTGAGAGATGGCACTTTTCAGCACTGACTATTAAGCTTGCTGTCCATAGTCTTTTGAAGACTTCTTCCAGTTGTATCCTTCAAAAGTCTTCAAGATACACTATGTATTTCTTAGGTTCCACTACTCCATCTAAGAGTTTCTGAAATGTAACAGGTGCATTTTTTGGTCCAAAAAGAATTTACAATGTCTCAGTGGTGTGGAAAAAGCTGTCTTGGACCAGTCTCCCACAACTACTTCAAGCTGGTGGTAGCCATTCTTCAAATGCAAAGTCAAAAATTATTTACATTTACCCAGATTGTAAAGGTCTCTGTGATGTTCAGGATGGGATATGCATCAGTGACTGTTTTTGCAGTCACAATGGAACCTGTTTGTTTGATGCTGTCCAACGACTTTTTGGACATAGTGACAATATTTGCACTCCAGGGGCTATCACTTTCTGCTTCCTGTTGGTATCCTATGCTGTGTAATCGGTATCACTGGGAACAGGCCCACTGATTTGAAAAAATCCATGAATCTAAGTAATAAAGCTTTTATATCATCCCTATATTTACCTTGCAAGTGTTTATCACATAGGGCATAATTGTTATTGGTATGCTTGTGGTTGTGGTCATCATCTGACCTTTCACTATCACCTTCTTCCAAGATAACTCAAACTGACAACCATTAGGCTCTTTGACAGACCAGCCTCATCCAGGCCTAAATTGTTTTAACTCAAAGAAACAATAAATTCTCCATCTATATGCAAAACAAGTATTAAGCTCCTGCACAAAATACAATGAGACTTACCTAATTTTTTGTTGCACACCAATGGTTCTACTGTGCACAACAGACCCCTTGGTAAGTCCATACTCATGCTAACTCAGCTCAATTTTCCTGAACCTGCTGGTATGTTATCCTATGAATTAACCTTTAGTGTATGTGTTCGCAGTTTAGCTGGTACTACCTTCAGGATAGGTGCTCCTTGTGACATTGTCTCACTAGCAGCTGTCTCCACTAATGGAAACAAAGTTCCACCAGGTTCAATCATACACCATGAGAGTTCAGTTATTGCATGAGGTTTATTCAGGAAAGCAAGTCTGAGAATTGCACAATACTGCTCACCAACCTGTGGCAACACCTGCATATGCCTCATTAACTTTTCAGCCCGAGTGCTAAAAGTGAGCAGTGTTTTCTTCAATGATTCTACGTCATTGTTACCCACTCCATGTAACTTATATCATGCAAATTGAAGTCTCTTCCTTCGTAAGAAGTCTAGACTAATACATGTGAAACCATATATATATATATATATATATATATATATATATATATATATATATATATATATATATATATATATATATATATATATATGATGTAAATAAAATAGAAAGAAACTTCCACATGGGAAAAATATATTAAAAACAAAGATTCCAAGACTTACCAAGCGGGAAAGCGCCGGCAGACAGGCACATGAACAAAACACACAAACACACACACAGAATTATGAGCTTTCGCAACTGGCAGTCTTTCCTGAAGAAGCAACTGCCAGTTGCGAAAGCTCGTAATTCTGTGTGTGTGTTTGTGTGTTTTGTTCATGTGCCTGTCTGCCGGCGCTTTCCCGCTTGGTAAGTCTTGGAATCTTTGTTTTTAATATATTTTTCCCATGTGGAAGTTTCTTTCTATTTTATTTACATCATCATTAATTTGAACCCAACAATTACGTTTGTTATTGTCTCTGTTGCATTTCGAAATCTTCTCTATCGTCTTACTTTCTCTTTTCGTTTGTACAAGAAGTTCCACTTTGTATTCATCTTCCATTTTTCCGTAATCTACCATACATTTTATCCTGCCTAATTATACTCAATAATACGTAATTTACTTCCAAACCATAACCTAAAATTTTCAACGCTTTCAACATAACCGCTGCTATAAAATCCATTGTTCTCCCTCTTTCCTGACGAAGCAACTGCCAGTTGCGAAAGCTCGTAATTCTGTGTGTGTGTTTGTGTGTTTTGTTCATATGCCTGTCTGCCGGCGCTTTCCCGCTTGGTAAGTCTTCAAATCTTTGTTTTTATTATATTTTTCCCATGTGGAAGTTTCTTTCTATTTTATTTACATCATCATCATCATATATATATATATATATATATATATATATATATATATATATATATATATATATATATATATAACAAATTTATGTTTGTTATAACCCGATACACCAGTCAAGCAACAATCCATCTCTGCACTCATTCTTGCAGTGTACTGTTTTATTGGGAATGACCTCCAGCAGTCAAGGCACTCCCATTTGTGTTCAATGAAGGCTTCCTCGCATTGTGGTTCCCCTGCTTACACCTTATGTCCAACCTCACCACATTCAAAACACTGTGGCTGGTGACATTGGCTCTTCATGTGATCCATTTGCCCACATATGTAACATTTAACATTAGAATAGAAAACACCTCTGTCACTCCATTTATGAGTCACAAAACCTATTTCATCTAACTGTGTGGCAATTCTGATAGCAGAAAACAAATCTCTAGGGTCCTCCATTCTTATCCTTCATGACATATCCACTGATATACCTCTCATGAACAAGTCAAAGGCCCTGTTCTTTGCTTCCTGAAAGAGGATCCGCCTCTGCATTATGTGTTAATTCATACATCTGTGAGTTCAGCTTATGAATCCTGTCAGAAAATGCTTCTACTGATTCACAGTGTTTTTGTATTAACCCCATCAACTTTTCTCTGAAAAATCTAGCACTATTTTACTTATGGCAGAGCTGGGTTAGTCCTTTAGCCAGCTGATTAAACATTTGTGCCTCGGCAAGGCTTTTCTATGTGACATATTTTTTAGCTTCACCTGTTCACCATAGCTTTGACACACAAAGAAATGTTACATCAGATCAGTTCTATAACCAAGCTGCTTCTTTAATATCATCCAGAAAAGCTGACACATCCTGAGATGCCTTCCCAGAAATATGTGTAATGAGACTAGCTGCCGTAGGATCAGTAGGTGGAACAAGTACACTCACTTTGGTCTTGGTATCACCTCCTTGTGCTTTCATCAGTCCAGTTGCTGCACATAATGCTTATAGTTTCCTTTGCATTTCTTCATTAGCCTGGCTCCATTCTGTTTTATCTTGGAGAAACATAGCTACCTGATTTTTCAAAATTCAGCAGTTTCAATTTAAGTTACTGGACACATTTCTGATTGTTGTGCAACTCCCATTTTGATCTAAATTCAGAAAAAGTAGGATGCCTTTGTAGCAATAGAATATCAACAAGCAAAAATAACTTCTCTAATGTTTCCTGCATGTCATAGCCTAGTGAGACTCAATGCACTGCCATGCTTCATGGCCAAATTGTCTACAAGTTTCACACGTTATTGACACTGCCTTAGTAAAAGGTAATTCATGGCCTGATAAATTACAAAGCTGGCATCAAGCTGTGATAGGTCGTCAGGCTCTTGTGGCCTGTACAATCTCATCAAGTTACTATTTAGATCCTCTTGACTCAACATGATGCCAGAACAAAAGAAAAAGAAAACAGGCCAACAGAAAATGGTCACTCACTGCACCACATGTTGACATATGTTAATGTCTGCTGATGCACAGGTATGGCTTGTTGATGGTGGTGACAGCTGATGTCTCTATGAAGGATCATGCTCTGATGGTAAAGCTCTTTTACAAGAACAGTGACTGATTGACTGCATCCTTGCAGAAGTTGTGGTCACTCAAGGATATTATAAAGGCATCTGTCCAGTGTCTGCTAAGAGTCTGTAGAATAAACCTGGTCAATAGGCATCTTTGCCTAATGAAGTTTCCATATTAGGGGAAATTATTTCACAGAATGGGAAACGCAGACCAGAAGACTCAGAAAACGTATGTCATCATAATATTAGGGAAATGAGAGCTAAAGCAGATGAACTACTAACAAACTTAACTCTGGCACTGTGCCTGTGAACATCATTTACATAGAGAAGGAATACTAAAGTTCCTATACAAAAATAGAGCTTATGAGATTTTTGCATGACCAATTCTTTTCAGAAGGGAGAAGGGTCTTTGTTATGCTATAATCAATAATTTCTTCCAAAATACAATCAAAACACTGTTCCAGAAAAAAAAATTGAAGGATGTGTAACAACATCTGAATTTTTAATGAAAAAAATTTCATTATGGTCCTCTGAATACCTACAAATTCAATATTTTTGTCTCCACATGACATTGTGCTAAATTCAGACCTTAAGAAAGACAGCAAGTTTAATTTTTGTCAGTTCAACTTTTGGACTGATCCACCAAGGAAAAGAACATTATTAGTTATAATTGAGTCTTAGAAATAGATACAGACAGTTTATTACCAACCCAATGAAGAAGGAAACAGTAGCACAGCCACAGATTACATCTTCATAAATTATATAAAAAGAAAATTCAATTCCAGAAATCATTAAAATAACAAAGAGCTATAAAGGCTGTACAGTGGCCTTGCTTACTATCATGAAGTCCAACTCCCAGTAATGTCAATAGGAACATTTAAAACAGAACACAGCACTCCTAGTTTTTGGACCACACTATGCTCCTTCTCTATTCAGGATTTTTTTTCAAAACTTCGTAAAGGGGAAGGAATACATAACATGCAGACTCTTTGTTAAGAGGAACTCATTTTTTGTGAGGAGGAAGCATTACATATATATGAATCAAAAGTTCCAAAGAGAGCATCAAGTCAAACATATCATTACTTCACCAGCTAACAAATGGAGAGGACATACAGAAAACAGTGAGACATAAAGATGATATTGAAGGGGAAGAGAAAATGAAAGGTGAAAAGAATAATGCAGTTAAAGACTAGAAGCTGAAAGGAAAAAGCGAAAGAGGGAACAACTAACTGGGGAAAATGGGGGTGTGACATGTGGGCAGTGGTGATGGTGGGGGATGGTGGTGGTGGTGGGGAGACCAAATGAACAATGTTATGATCACGTATTTAATAGTGTGTTGATCCATTTCTGGAACACAATACAGAAATATTTCTGCTTTGCATGGGTTTGGCACATCCTTAATAGGTTGCTGGAGTCATGTTGTAACATTCCAGGCTTATGGTTCACCCCTGCGTTATGTATTACTAGATCAATACTATTATATCTCCAGCTATAATTAAATTCAATTACTTTTTGATGATAAGGAAAAGGCATTTAGAAGAATAATAGCAATACATAACAATTTTAGTTACAATACCCTTTCTACCATAAACAATCAAAATCAGATTCAGGAAATTAATATAAGGAAAATGTTTAGATAAAAGAATAATATATTTTGTTCTCATCATCTGTAAAACCTCAAGACTAATTAACAAAATATAGATAATTGATTGTTTAGCATTGCTAGAATGCTTATTTCTGCAATTTCAATAATAATGTGATTTTTATGCATTTAGAAAATATCTTAAACTTGTTCTAGCATAGTGGGGAATATTATAGAGTGTTTGATATTGTTGTTAAGCTATTTCATATTATTAACTATGTTTTGCGTTATTATAATCAGTAGTACATTATAAGAAGAGTATAAATAATCAGCCTCAAGTATTGTTAGGGCAGATAAGTCAACACTACAGGACAGATCTGTGCTTACAGTTGAGATAAGTTCTTGGTGCATGATTCAGGTTTGGATTTACAATAGAGCAACTTGAGTGTTGGACACTGTCTAAAACAGCATATTATAACAGTGCAGTGATGGATTATTTCAGAGTGTTAAACAGTTTGATTTAATATCGCAAAAGGCAGAATGATATGTGACTTTATATTCATACTTTGTTGAGTATTAGTGTTGAACAATGCAATGGACCTCACCCACCCATTTATATCAAATTACTGCATCTGGACTATTTAATATTACCAGTAAAGTATGTGCTACCATCAGTTAGCTGTAGTAGTAACAATGAGGCTTATTACACTGACAATTGATAATGAGCTCATAATATACAGGTTTTGAAGTGAATAAATCTACATACTTACTTTACTTCAGTTGTGGCCTATATCACTGTAGTGAAATCCATTATGGTATCCTGTATTTATTGAACAAGCACATGTATGCAGTCGTCGAGGGACACCAAAGGCAAGGTATTTACAGGCATTTACACCATTTTTACTACTCACTAGCCGGTGAGATGTAACAATGTGGCACTGATTTTTATGCACAGGTCACACAATTTCCATAAATTGTGGGCTCCTGGTTTATGGGTAGAGAAATGTCATCCATTAGAGTTCAATCAGTTTCAATTCATGCAAATCTGGTGCTGGTGTCTAAGCTATCAATGTGCATTCAGTATGATTCTCCTCAAACCGCTGTAGTATGATTCTGGCCTTGTGACATGGATATTTATGCTGATGGAAAATACCATCACTGTCAGGGAGGACATCGAACTTGAAGCAATGCACGTGGTCCACAATAATTTTCATGTTGTCCCCAGGAGTTGTAATTTCTTTGATAACTACCTCATGTCTTATTGAAATCCAGGTGAATGTTCCCCAAAGCATAATTTTCCCCCCACTGGCCTGCATATGTGCAATACTGCACGTTTTGAGCAGCTATTTTCTTTGATGATGGCGTATACACACAAGACCATGGACATGTTGTGAGAAGAAACATGATCCAATATATCAGGCACCAAATTTCCATTTATTTACAGTCCAGTTTTGATTGTTCTGTGCCCACTGCAGTCATAACTGATGATATCATTAGGTCAACATGGGAAAATATTGTAGTTGTCTGCTGTGGGGTACCATGTTCAACAATGTTCACTGAGCAGTGTATTTCAAAACATTCATGTTGGCACCTACATACTTGTTATAACTTCAAGTTGAACTAATATACACTCCTGGAAATTGAAATAACAACACCGTGAATTCATTGTCCCAGGAAGGGGAAACTTTATTGACACATTCCTGGGGACAGATACATCACATGATCACACTGACAGAACCACAGGCACATAGACACAGGCAACAGAGCATGCACAATGTCGGCACTAGTACAGTGTATATCCACCTTTCGCAGCAATGCAGGCTGCTATTCTCCCATGGAGACGATCGTAGAGATGCTGGATGTAGTCCTGTGGAACGGCTTGCCATGCCATTTCCACCTGGCGCCTCAGTTGGACCAGCATTCGTGCTGGACGTGCAGACCGCGTGAGACGACGCTTCATCTAGTCCCAAACATGCTCAATGGGGGACAGATCCGGAGATCTTGCTGGCCAGGTTAGTTGACTTACACCTTCCAGAGCACGTTGGGTGGCACGGGATACATGCGGACGTGCATTGTCCTGTTGGAACAGCAAGTTCCCTTGCTGGTCTAGGAATGGTAGAACAATGGGTTCGATGACGGTTTGGATGTACCATGCACTATTCAGTGTCCCCTCGACGATCACCAGAGGTGTACGGCCAGTGTAGGAGATCGCTCCCCACACCATGATGCCGGGTGTTGGCCCTGTGTGCCTCGGTCGTATGCAGTCCTGATTGTGGCGCTCACCTGCACAGCGCCAAACACACATACGACCATCATTGGCACCAAGGCAGAAGCGACTCTCATCGCTGAAGACGACACGTCTCCATTCGTCCCTCCATTCATGCCTGTCGCGACAGCACTGGAGGCAGGCTGCACGATGTTGGGGCGTGAGTGGAAGACGGCCTAACGGTGTGCGGGACCGTAGCCCAGCTTGGAGACGGTTGCGAATGGTCCTCGCCGATACCCCAGGAGCAACAGTGTCCCTAATTTGCTGGGAAGTGGCGGTGCGGTCCCCTACGGCACTGTGTAGGATCTTATGGTCTTGGCGTGCATCCGTGCGTCGCTGCAGTCCGGTCCCAGGTCGACGGGCACGTGCACCTTCCGCCGACCACTGGCGACAACATCGATGTACTGTGGAGACCTCACGCCCCACGTGTTGAGCAATTCGGCGGTACGTCCACCCGGCCTCCCGCATGCCCACTATACGCCCTCGCTCAAAGTCCGTCAACTGCACATACGGTTCACGTCCATGCTGTCGCGGCATGCTACCAGTGTTAAAGACTGCGATGGAGCTCCGTATGCCACGGCAAACTGGATGACACTGCCGGCTGCGGTGCACAAATGCTGCGCAGCTAGCACCATTCGACGGCCAACACCGCGGTTCCTGGTGTGTCCGCTGTGCCGTGCATGTGGTCATTGCTTGTACAGCCCTCTCGCAGTGTCCGGAGCAAGTATGGTGGGTCTGACACACCGGTGTCAATGTGTTCTTTTTTCCATTTCCAGGAGTGTATTTCAAGGAAGATGCAATACATGAAGGTCACAGATCAAGTAAACAGAGTAAGACGGGTGTGCACTTTAAGAGTCAAATCATAACTGAGTCCAAGTCTAGCAGCCACTGGCTGGCTGGCCACTTAGGTGGCGCTGCTGCTGCATGGCTGGCAGACAGCACCGCATTAGAGGACGTGCGTAACTGTGCGGCGGCACTTTGAAAGATCGGCGAGTCACAACACTTTTCTCCCCTTTGAATTTTTTGCACACTTCTTGGTGGAGGTGACCTGTAGATTGCTAACATCCATAGGTGTTGTTTAATTGGCTATAAAGTTTCGAGGAGGAGGCTTCTCAAATGGACAGAAGTGTTCCCGATGATAATGAGTCGAGATAACAGGAGGGGGTCGAATCTGCTGGGACCCTGTACACCAATCTGCCCGTTGCGACAAGTCCAGTTGTTATAACAGGAGACATGGGCAATGTGTCTGCGTCTGTAGGAGAGGGAGGCGAGTAGAGTTGCACCCAGATGATGGTCATCTG
Source organism: Schistocerca gregaria (assembly GCF_023897955.1). NCBI lineage: Eukaryota > Metazoa > Arthropoda > Insecta > Orthoptera > Acrididae > Schistocerca > Schistocerca gregaria. The sequence goes on along the minus strand of NC_064931.1, from coordinate 284,581,362 downwards.
GTTCCTGCATGGGCATGTCTCTTAGTGGCGTCAGTTCTTGGGCTGACACTGATATGATGGTGAGAGGACTGCATTGTAAGTAATGAGAGATTCCAGTATCCCGAGCATCAGGTAAAGCCGAAGGTGGTGTAGCAGCATCTGGAATAGGCGTTGCCAGCACACGAGGCAGAAGCTGGTCCGAATGACGCACTGCAACACCCGTGTCCCTCTGGATTTCATACAGGCGTTGGCCACGCTGTCTTAAGTTGCAGACAGAACTCCATTTTGGCCGCCTGCCATATCCCCGTACCCATACAAGGTCGTCAGCGGTGAACCGGTCAAGCTAAGGCACGCGCAGCCGTGAGGTGGAAGGCCGCAGAAGATGAAATAGCGTGCGGGGCTGTCAGCCATGTAAGAGCTCAGCCAGGCTGTGTTCGTCCATGGGGGTGAAACAGTAAGAAGCAGAAATTGGAGAAGCACATCATCAGCAGAAGAAGTCAGGAGTTTCCTCATCTGAGCCTTAAATGTGTGGACCAGTCGTTCAGCCTCACCATTTGACTGTGGATGGAACGGAGGGGCCATGACATGCATGACACCGTGACAGGCACAAAAATCCGCAAAATTGGAAGAGACAAATTGCAGACCATTATCAGTAACAAGAGAAGAGGGAAGGCCTTCCAAAGAGAAAATGCGAGCTAGAGCACTGGTGGTTGCCGTGGTGGTAGGCGACGTGCAATGGACAATGAAAGGAAAGTTAGAGTAGGTGTCAATAACGAGAAGCCAATAAGTACCTAAAAAAGGTCCCGCGAAGCCAGCATGAATACTCTCCCAGGGCTTCTCAGGTGAAGGCCACGATGACAAAGATGACTTCGGGGCGGTGGCCTGTGACGCACAAGGGCCGCAGGCAGCGACCATTTGTGCGATTTCAGAGTCGATGCCGGGCAGTACACATGACAGCGCGCCAGAGATTTTGAGTGAGAGACACCCCAGTGCCCTTGGTGAAGGAGGCACAAGACCAAAGCACACAAAGACGCAGGTACCACAACACGCTGCGAAGCATTTTCGGTGGAAAGGAGGATAACACCATCCCTAGCTGTGAAGTGGTAACGGAAAGCATAGTAGTTCCGCAATGGATCAGAAGCCTTAGCAGACAGATGATCTGGCCAACCCTTCTGAATACAGCGTTAAACCCAGGAGAGGGTAGGGTCAGAACCCGTAGCAGCCGCCAGCCCGTCCCCGGTGATGGGGAACCCGTCCACAACCCGCTGCTCGGCAACATGCAGGTGGAAACACAAAAGTTCGTCCCTATTGAATGCCAGATCAGGATCCATGGCAAGGCAAGAAAGTGCATCAGTATTTGCATGTTGAGCCGTTGGCCGGAAGTGAATCTCATAATTGAAACGAGACAAGTAAAGAGCCCAATACTGGAATGCGGTGTGCAGCCTCCTCGGGAAGTGATGTTGATGGATGAAACAAGGAAACAAGTGGTTTGTGATCCGTAACAAGATGAAATTTGGATCCATAGAGAAAAACACCAAACTTATGATGAGCATAAATAATGGCCAAAGCTTCTTTTTCAATTTGAGAATACTTTTGCTGGGCATCCGTGAGCGTTTTGGAGGCATAAACAATGGGTTGTTCAGAACCATCAGAAAAATGGTGCGCAAGGACTGCACCGACCCCGTAGTGAGAGGCATCCATGACAAGAACAAGATGTTGGCCAGGTTGATAAGTAGCCAGGCACAGGGCCTGTTTCTGCATAGCCTTCAATTTCTGGAAAGCCACATCACATGACGCGGAACAGTGAAAAGGCACGTTTTTATGCAACAGACGATGCAACAGCTGGGCCACAGAAGCAGCAGATGGTAAAAACTTGTGATAGTATGCTATTTTTCCGAAGAAGGCCTGCAGTTCCTTAACAGATGTAGGGCGAGGAAGGGTATCGATTGCAGCGACAGTTTGCTGAAGCGGACGAATACCATACCGAGAGAGTTGAAACCCCAAGTACGTGATAGATGCCTGAAAAAATTTTGATTTCTGAGGATTACACTTAAGACTAGCAGTCTGTAAGTCATGAAAAAGTGTGCGGAGATTTTGAAGATGTTCATCAGTGGTGGAGCCAGTGCCAACAATGTTATCCTGGTAATTTATACACCCAGGGACAGTGAGCAATAATTGTTTTAAGAATTGATGAAAGAGAGCAGGGGCACTGGCAATCCCGAATGGCAATCATTGGTATTGATAGAGGCTGAAAGGCGTGTTAAGGACCAGAAACTGCCGGGAAGCAGCATCGAGAGAAAGTTGATGATAAGCTTCTGACAGGTCAAGTTTAGAAAAATACTCGCCTCCACCAAGTTTAGTGAACAATTCTTCGGGTAGAGGCATAGGGTAAGTGTTGATAAGGCATTGAGCATTTACAGTGGCTTTGAAATCGCCACAGAGATGAATGTCACCATTTGGCTTAGCAGCGACAACGACAGGAGAGGACCACTCACTGGAAGTGACAGGAAGCAGGACCCCTGAATCAGTGAGACGATCCAGCTCCCATTTGACCTGATCACAAAGGGCCACAGGAATGGGCCGATCCCAAAAAAACTTAGGCTGAGCAGTGGGTTTGAGTGTGATATGAGCTTCAAAGTTGCTTGCATGGCCTAACCCTGGAGCAAAAAGGGACAAAAATGTTGTCAACAAATAATCCAATTGAGCATAAGGAATAGCATCAGAGATGATATTGACAGAGTCATCTATGGAGAACCAAAATACATGAAAGGCATCAAAACCAAAAAGATTCTCCGCATTACCATGGTTGACCACAAACATGGGAACAGTGCGAACGACAGATTTGTAAAATACCTCAGCATCAAATTGTCACAAGAGAGAAATCTTCTGTTTATTGTAAGTCCGTAATTGCCTAGTGACAGGTGACAGGATTGGACAACCCAACTGAAGATACATCTGAGAATTGATGATAGTGGCAGCAGAACCAGTATCCACCTGCATGCGGACATCTCGACCAAGTACTGGGACAGTGAGGAATAACTTCCCAGAAAGGGAAGAAGTACAATTGACAGACAACATAGAATCAGAATCAGCGTCATGTTCATGAACATCATGTATGTTGTCAGATTTGCAAATGGACGACACATGACCCTGTTTTTTGAATTTGTGACACATCGCCCAACGTTGTGGACAGTCTTCTCATAAATGTTTCGTAAAACACCGCGGACATGAAGGAAGTTGCCATGGGTTTTGCTGCACTTTCTTAGAGGTTTGTTTACAGTTAGGCTGAGGCTGCGCTTTGGAGTGTACTGCGGCCACGTTGGCTGGCGAGGACATGCCACATGCTTCGTCAACATCGCACAGAGGTTGTATTTCCCTGATGTCGCCCCATACCTCGATTTGTGCTCCAGCGGCGTGAGAAATTTCAAAAGACTGAGTGATGGATAGGACTTCATCTAGAGTCAGATTTGCCAACTGAAGGGCACGTTGCCTAACTTCTTTGTCAGGCACCGATTGGATAATAGCATCCCGTACCATGCAATCATCGTAGGATTCTTTGTGAACTTCAGTATCAAACTGACACTTTCTACTGAGGCCATGAAGTTCAGCAGCCCAAGCGCAACAGGATTGATTCGGTTGTTTTTGACAACATAAAAGGCAACACGAGAGGCTACCACATGTGTTTGCTTTTGAAAATAGACGGACAGAAGTGAGCGCATTTCAGCAAAGGACAAAGCCACAGGATCTTTCAAAGGAGCCAATTGCGACAACAACCAATACATTTGAGGTGAAATCCATGAAAGGAACAGAGACTTACATGTTTGTTCATTCGCGGCATGAAATGCCAAGAAATGCTATTGAAGACATTTTGCTTAATCAGACCAGTCTTCCATCGTCTCGTCGTAAGGAGGAAAAGTAGGTAGAGATGACGACGAGAGACGCCCCGCATTTCATGCTGCGATGAAATCAAGAATCGCATTTGTGAGAAGCATTTGCTGTTTTATGAGACCTTGCAATAGTTGCTCTAAAGTAGCCATGGAAACATGTGGGTCAATGATGGAAAATTACAGTTACTACCTCGTCACCAATTGTTATAACTTCAAGTTGAACAAATATATTTCAAGGAAGATGCAATACATGAAAGTCACAGATCAAGTAAACAGATTAAGATGTGTGTACACTTTAACAGTCAAATCATAATCGAGTCCAAGTCTAGCGGCCACTGGCTGCCTGGCCGCTTAGGTGGCGCTGCTGCTGCATGGTTGGCAGACAGCGCCACATGTAGAGGACGCGCGTAACTGCGCGGCGGCACTTTGAAAGATCAGCAAGTTACAAAAATTCTTATAGAAAAAAATTTTACAGGACCAATCCATTTCATCAACTGTTCTCATTAATTGGGCAAAACTTATGGAGATGACATTCCATAGTGCCATCTCTAATCGTACAATAAGATCAACTGTCATAAAGGGCAGAACAATCACACAGCTATTCTCTTATTGTATGATGAGGCATGATACTATCGAATGTTATCTCTATAAGCATTGTCCAATTAATGTGAACAGTTGATGAAATGGACTGGCCCTGTAAAAAATTTTTCTATACAAATGATCTTAAGACGGCAACTTAATTTCTGTGAAACTAGTAATCATTGTATATTTTTTTGTGATATGGCTGAATAAACTTTTGTAATAAGAAAATAAACTTTGTTTAGATTTTGAGACTGCCTCCAATACAGTTGACAGTGTTAGGTAATCATCATAGTAAACAATACACTGAATAATAAAATTTCAAAAAATTTAACTTAAATAAGAAATTTCATATATTCACAGTCTATGGTCCATGTATTATGTACAGAAAAGGGAACACGAATGAAAAGAAAAAAGATATGTTAGGACTGATACTACACCAAGTGATGGATAATTTAAATAATTTTTCCTGCTAGCATTGTAAATATGGAAGTTACTATTATTTTCAGAATGTGACTGATTGTTGACAAAAAACTTCATAAGGCAATGACCATACTGTTAGTCTGTTGCCAGTATGCTGAAGTGCTTATAGAATTGCCTACAAGTGTACTCCACATATTATCATTATTACACACTTTTCTGCCACAAACACTTTCTTCCACAATGATGAGTTCCTCCAGAATATTGTGCCACTGTGAATGAAAGTAGGAAATGCAGATCAACGTTTTGTCATTTTCATCTCCAAAATCTGAAATATTCCATAATGTGAAAGTTGAAGAGCTCTGATGGTTAAGAAGCTTTGTAATCTCTGACATCCAGTTCAGGTTATTATCAATATAAACATCTACTACTTTAAAATAGTTTGTTTCATTTATTGAATTACATTTGAATATTATTTCTGATAAGGTACTTAGGCCTTGTGGAGTAATGAATTACATGTATTATGTTTTATCTCAGTTCAGTGACAACCCATTTGCATAGAACCAATTATTAATTTATTAGAAAATATTATTTAAAATTTCAAGATTTGAAATCACTTCTTTAGGTGTGATTATAATACTTGCAGTGTCATAGAGAGAACTATTGCCAATTTAAACTCTTCATCGTGGTGGAAGGTGGAATACAGCCTTGTAATGAGTTGAAATTGTAAATAAATTAGCCTCTGGCTGCAAGGCTGGTTTTCAGTTTCTTTATTGCAATATTGATTTGATGACAACCAGCTCAGCCTTCAGATGCACCTTGTATATATACTTCTAATTAGGTATAACGTCCTTGATATCACAGGTTTCTGTCAACACTGATTATCGTGTCTACTGATCAACGTGTCTACAGCAGCACACAAAACTGGCACTGCATTGATGAGATGTCAGTTTTGTGTGTTGTTGTAGACACAAAACATTTGACCTGCTGTAGGAGAATACTGTGGACTGCACAAACAAATGCTTTTCACAAGCCACATAAAATACCATCTGGCAATATTTGCCATTTATTTTTTCAACCCCATTAGTCAATTGAAAAATAACACGTAGACTCGCTTTATAACATTCAAACTGAGGCTGACTGAGTATCTTATTTTGAGGGAGGTGTGTTAAGGTTATTGCATACATAATCTCTTCTAGCACTTTTGAGATGGAGGTAAGTATTGAGACTGGTTAGTAATTATTACTGTCTATCTTATTATCTTTGTTGCAAATTGGTCTGACAACAGCATGTATTAGTCTCTCTGGAAATGTCACATGTGATGTTGATGTGTTGCATAATGATTAAAGACACTGTATGAATGTGTAGAACAGGATTTTAGCACTTTACTTGGGATATTGTCAACTCTGAGTGCATTTTTGGTTTTGAGGGAGTTAATCACAATCTCAGTCTAATTGGCAGAACCTGAAGTAATTGTAATTTGCTACATGTGTGGGGCATTGCTTCCTGCATACACACTCTTCAAAAAAAGTTTTGCAACATCTTGGTTCTGAGTGTTCTGGAACCTGTACAGAGAACTGAAGTAGAGAACATCATTTCCGCCCTTTTTATTGCTCATGAAAACCACACATTGCATGTTGTACCACCATACAGCAACACCTTCAGAGGTAGTGGTCCAGGTTGCTGTACACACCGGTACCTCTAGTACACAGTAACACATGTCTGTATTCATTTTGGCCTACTATCCACAAGTTCATCAAGGCTGTTGGTCCACATTGTCCCACTCCTCAACGGCGATTGACCATACATCCCTCAGAGTGGTTGTTGGGTCATGTCTGGAGAACATGTTGGCCACTCTAGTCAAGCAATGTCATTACCCTGAAGGAAGTCATTCACAATATGTGCACGATGGGGTCCTGAATTGTCATCCATGAAGATGAATGCCTCGCCGATATGGTTGCACTATCAGTTGGGGAATGGCATTCATGTATCATGCAGCCGTTACAGTGCCTTCGATGTCATCAAGAGAGACAGAGAGTACCCTTTACTTATTTTCAGGGATTTAGCCACTAGTACTGTCAACAAAAATAATTAAAATGAAACATGAAATGAAAAAAATGTACCAGTAGCTATATTTGATCCAAGGACAAAATTGCTCAAGGCAACTGATGGGATGGTTCCTTTGAAAGAACATGGCCATTTTTTTTCTATCCTTGACAGTCTAATTTTTATGCTCTGTAACTAATGACATCATCTTCTACAGAACTTTAAACTGTAAACTTCCTTCCTCCCTGTACTTTACAAACTGTTCATTTTGTCATTAAGTTGCAGTCAACTTACACAAAGATTAAAATACTCATCGGTAAACCACTCCGTTAAACAGGAGAAAGAGGTAATGTAGACAATTTGTGGCCAATTCCCTTGCTATTATTGATTCTGAAGGTTTCTGAGAAGGTTATGTGTAAGAAAGTAGTAACACATCACACTAGTTATAATTAAATGGTAAAATGATAGTTAAGTCAAGACCCTAAGCTGTCGACAGGCAGTCATATACATCAACAGGGACTGTTGAAAATATGTGCCCTGACTGGGACTCAAACCTGGGATTGTCTGCTTACATGACAGACGCTCTATCCATCTGAGCCACTGAGGGCAATAGTGCTACTGCAGGAATTTATCCCTTGCACACTCCCAACTTAATGTCCACACACTACATTCATAGTGCCCCTGCTGATCACAGTCATTACTCACAGCAGACAATCTTACTGAATCCCATAAGAGTTCGGGCAATGCATGTGCATCTGCACAGAAGGGGGAGGTCAATGGCCAGTTAGCCTTAACTGTATGAAGATAGTATCTGTTCTTTTGGACATGTCTGAAAGAACAGATACCATCTTTGACCATGCAGCTCTCTTAGAATGAAATGATAATTAAATCAAGACCCTAATCTGTCAACAGGCGGTGATATACATCAACGGGGACAGTTGAAAATGTGTGCCCCGACCGGGACCCGAATGTAGTCTGTGGACATTAAGTTGGGAATGTTGGTTATCACGGGGAGCACACAAGGGATAAATCCCTGCAGTCAAACTATCCTCTGTGTCCTTGGTGGCTCAGATGGCTAGAGCATCTGCCATGTAAACAGGAGATCCTGGGTCCGAGTCCTGGTCAAGGCACAAGTTTTCAACTGTCCCCATTTATATGTATCACAACCTGTTGACAGCTTAGGGTCTTGATTTACTTATCATTTCATTCTGAGAGAGCTACATGGTCACTGATGGTATGTGTTCTATTGGACATGTCTGAAAGAACAGATACCATCTTCAAACACTCCTGGAAATGGAAAAAAGAACACATTGACACCGGTGTGTCAGACCCACCATACTTGCTCCGGACACTGCGAGAGGGCTGTACAAGCAATGATCACACGCACGGCACAGCGGACACACCAGGAACTGCGGTGTTGGCCGCCGAATGGTGCTAGCTGCGCAGCATTTGTGCACCGCCGCCGTCAGTGTCAGCCAGTTTGCCGTGGCATACGGAGCTCCATCGCAGTCTTCAACACTGGTAGCATTCCGCGACAGCGTGGACGTGAACTGTATGTGCAGTTGACGGACTTTGAGCTAGGGCGTATAGTGGGCATGCGGGAGGCTGGGTGGACGTACCGCCGAATTGCTCAACACGTGGGGCGTGAGGTCTCCACAGTACATCGATGTTGTCGCCAGTGGTTGGCGGAAGGTGCACGTGCCCGTCGACCTGGGACCGGACCGCAGCGACGCATGGATGCACGCCAAGACCGTAGGATCCTACCACCACTTCCCAGCAAATTAGGGACACTGTTGCTCCTGGGGTATCGGCGAGGACCATTCGCAACCGTCTCCATGAAGCTGGGCTACGGTCCCGCACACCGTTAGGCCGTCTTCCGCTCACGCCCCAACATCGTGCAGCCCGCCTCCAGTGGTGTCGCGACAGGCGTGAATGGAGGGACGAATGGAGACATGTCGTCTTCAGCGATGAGAGTCGCTTCTGCCTTGGTGCCAATGATGGTCGTATGCGTGTTTGGCGCCATGCAGGTGAGCGCCACAATCAGGACTGCATACGACCGAGGCACACAGGGCCAACACTCGGCATCATGGTGTGGGGAGCGATCTCCTACACTGGCCGTACACCTCTGGTGATCGTCGAGGGGACACTGAATAGTGCACGGTACATCCAAACCATCATCGAACCCATCGTTCTACCATTCCTAGACCGGCAAGGGAACTTGCTGTTCCAACAGGACAATGCACGTCCGCATGTATCCCGTGCCACCCAACGTGCTCTAGAAAGTGTAAGTCAACTACCCTGGCCAGCAAGATCTCCGGATCTGTCCCCCATTGAGCATGTTTGGGACTGGATGAAGCGTCGTCTCACGCGGTCTGCACGTCCAGCACGAACGCTGGTCCAACTGAGGCGCCAGGTGGAAATGGCATGGCAAGCCGTTCCACAGGACTACATCCAGCATCTCTACAATCGTCTCCATGGGAGAGTAGCAGCCTGCATTGCTGCAAAAGGTGGATATACACTGTACTAGTGCCGACATTGTGCATGCTCTGTTGCCTGTGTCTATGTGCCTGTGGTTCTGTCAGTGTGATCATGTGATGTATCTGACCCCTAGGAATGTGTCAATAAAGTTTCCCCTTCCTGGGACAATGAATTCACGGTGTTCTTATTTCAATTTCCAGGAGTGTATAAATTGTAGAACTCACAGTTCTACTTCAGGAAATAAACATCAAAAGTTTAAGCCAAGTTATCTTTTTGTGTGTTATATATTTGTAGGTCTAAATGATAAACTGAGAATGGTGAGTATCTCCTTTGATTCAACTAAAACTTTTGGCTGCTTGGCCAATGTTATTCTTTTGAGGAAACTGCAGCATTATGGAACTAGGGAAATAGGTCATTAGCGATTTATTTCATGTCTATCAACTGGAAAGCAGAAGATTATTCTACACAGTGAACAATCAGGAATTATATTTGAAACTATTTAAGATGCCGTTAGGTGAGGAGTGAAAGATAACCTATTGCTCTTCTCAGCATATATACCACCAGATGACTAAGAGAGAGTGAAAAGTCACTTAATATAAAAAATTTTTTTCTAGGATGTACTGATACTAGATATTGCTGTATTCAGCAAGAGTGTGGGAATAATACTGTGATTCCAAAGAGCTCCTTTGGTCTGTTTAAATGTGGATTGGGAATGGCTAGAATGGAATTGCCTGGAACATAACCAATGCACACCTACTGAATACACATCAAAACAACCTTTTTATTCAATGAGAGAAGAAAAAACTATAAGAAGATTACAATTATCAAATAGGCATGAGACATTCTTAACCAAACAATAAAGAAACAAAAAGATGGTACCACATAGGAAGCGAACAGCAGCACAATGATATGCAACTTTAAGTTTTGGAAGAACTGATTCCATGAGTAGTACAGTTAGACCAGGTCTAGCAACAAGAACACAAATTTCTAGTAATGATCTGAACCACATGTATGGGAGAATACTTCCTAAGAATGACTGGTAATAACAGATAGATGACTTTTGATCCCACTACTGATGTAGCTAATTTAACCTTTATGATATGAATGTGTGTGTGTGTGTGTGTGTGTGTGTGTGTGTGTGTGTGTGTGTGTGTGTGTGTGTGTGTCCCTTCCCCTTCTTTTTCCATGCTATCACCCTTGCCCCAGTAGGTGGTAGCTGGTTCTTATCCCCTCAGTATTTCTTTCCACATACTAAATAATGTGTGGCAAGTTTGGTTGAAATCAGTTCATTGGTACAGGAGGAGCAGCTTTCTACCCATGGATTCACCAGTGTATGCATGTGTGCATATATTTCACATGTATTTGTACACATAGTTCACCTATATCTCTATTGAATTTCATCCAGATGTTCTGTTTTCATGCAGCTTATTGTTTATGAAATTGTATTTCATGGTCTATGTTGTAATACAATGATAAAATTGGGCACGTACAAATGCACACTTATGTGAACACTGTGTTCAAAAATATTGCAAATACAGTTTGCAGTAAAGCAACAATAAATTCAAATATCGTGCCTGATGCAGCAGTTTTACTGCATGAATAGAGAAAATGTATTAAATGATAAACTCGTTTCCTTTCACCATTTTGTGGGGGTTGTCAGGAAGATAATGTGTGAAGGTTTGAAAGTATCTGTCAAGTTCCTTGCAAGTCACTAAGTGCTCTTGTTTTCAAATACTGGATGAATAAAGTGGTTATTCACAAAACATGGGATATGCTACTTTTCCACCCTCTCCCCAGACAGAAAGTGAAATGGGTACTAAGTTTGATTGAAATGGCTGTAGTTATTTAGGAGGAAATGTGGGACATACATATACACATACATTGATATGTACATCCATTTTTATAATATGTATGAATGTTTTTGACCATCTGTCATTCATTCCACAGACACTCAGCAACAATGCCAAGTTTTACTGATTTTGGGTTTAGAAACAGGAGTGAAGTTGAATTTCATGTGCTTGTATTTCCACAAAATGAAGAAAGAAAAAAGCAATGGGCAGTTGCAATGAACAAGAGTGATATAAATCATAAAGTGGCCTTGTGGAAACCCTTGTCTATGCAGAGTAAGTGGATTTACTTTCCAGTGAGATAAAATACAAGCAAAAATTACATGTTATTGTAAGAAGTGTCATTTGTAACATTTATGGCAAGTTAATTGATAGTGTAGAATGTTTTAATGCACAACTCATTCTTCTAAGTCCAGAATTTTCACAGATTCATATCAGCTGTAACTGTATCATAATTATGTCACTTTGTATTATGATATTTTTTTTAACAGTACCTAAATTTTTCCACAAATACTTTTTGATTTACACAGTTAATCATTCCAGATGATGTGACTGCTATGTGTTTATTAGTTTGTCATTAATACTATCTGGGTAACCAGCTCCACAGTTTTTCATACTTTATTTCCTTAATTTTTCTGTCTTTAGTTTGGCTGTGGACATATTGTTAAGATATAATGCTATCAAAATTCTTTACTTTCATTTCTTTATTATAGAAATACTTCACTGATGACCAGTGAGAGAAAGCAAGAGTTAATAGCAGTTGTGTAATTCTTTCCCAAGTTTTTACACTTTTAGTGAAAGACAAATACTATGAGCAACAAAAAATGTTACTGTTCTGTAGATTGTCAGTTACTCCAAGCAGGGATTTTTATGTGTGAACAGGTGTATTTACTGGTCATGTTACACTTCCATGTTATGAATGTGTTCCCACACATTCTTGAATTTTTCTTTTTGGGGATATCTGTTCCTGATTAAATATGCATTCTGTGAATCAAAGTATGTGCAGTCAGTTTTGAATTATTACTGGGTCACTTGTATTATTTTACTTTTTGTGTCTGGAGATCAAACTTAGTTTCAGTTTTTCTGTGGTAAGATTTGTCATTTTTAACAATATTTTGAATTCAGAATACCCATCTAAAAGACTATAATTCATTTCAGAACTACCCCACCTGTTAAAACGTTAGACAATGTATATAGTTCATCGCTGTTATAAATATCCTTGAGAGTGTATGAGATAAGTATCAGTAGCCACCCACAGTTGAACGAGCATGAAATCTGTTCTGAGGATGAGTTAAGTAAGCCAGAAATAAATTCTTTGTCATATACCTGGGTATGTTGTTGTGAGGGCAGTGAAGTATGATAAGTTCTGTGAGAATTAGTTGAGTGTAGTAGCTTCATATACCATAACAAGCAAAGTTGCCTGTACATTTGTTAATGCTGAATGGTTTAGTTATTAGACTTCGTTTAAATGCATTAATCATGGAATCAGTACTTCATAAATTTAAAATTGTGTCCGAGGACACCAGTGTTTGTTTCATTTCAGGCACCATCTTTTTGTTTCTTTATTGTTTGGTATGGAGTGCAGATGCTCATGCCTATTTGAAAATTGTAGTATGCCTATAGTTTTCTCTTCTTTCGTTGAATGAAAAGTTTGCTTATGATGTATATTCAGTAGTTCTGTATTACAGATGTCCTGGGCGGTTCCATCCAGTCCAGTACCACATTTAGAGAGGTCAAAGTAATTCTTTCCCACAGTGGTGACTCCCTCTGAAACAGGCATCCAGTCCTACTTCTGAAACATGCTGGTTTTTATGTTATTCATTGGCATGCTTCATGTGATTGTGAGGGCTGTTAATTCACTTAGGCAACACAATATGTTCGGCTTTTTCCTCCCACTCACCACTTGTCACCCCTCCTCACCACCTTTCACTCACACCCCCGTCCCCAGCACACATCATCAATCTCTGTCCATGCTCCACCCTCAGCGTGCACCACACCTTTCCTCTGCACAAACAGCATAATCGTACACTCCACCCAACCAACATCCTATGAGCATAGTAGCATGTACCAAACTGGAAATGATTCCAATCCCAGTCAGCCTTTCCCTCTGGGCTTGGCTCCAGCTGATGCCCAGAAGTGGATGCTAATGCTGAAGGAGAGGTGATTTATTCGTCATTCTAAAAATTTTTCAATTGAAACAGAAATGAAACAACACCATGATTATCCAGATGACCTAATTTGATGCTTCAGCATGTCTCCCATCAATATAGCATAATTTCTAAATTCTAGGACAAATTCATTTGCACATCAAAATAGTTCCACACCTTTATTAGTCCATTTTCCTGCAATTAAATAAAACAAGTAATTGACACAAAATTTGGTTTCAATGGTATATTCAGTTGAGTTCTAGTTTAAAATGTTCAGCAAATTCTTCCTATTTCAATTATTTCTCGAAATTTCAAAAACTGACAAAAGAATAAGAAGTTGAGGGCATTTGTTGTCCTCAGTCAGTTTTAAAGGAACTGAGAGAAAAGTATGAAAACTGAGGCCTGTCCCCAGGAAATGAGGATATCTGGTCACCATAGTTTAATAATTAAAAGTATAAAAGGAGTTTTGCATTGTGTGCTGTTGGATGTTGATGGCAGTGGAGGAGGGGGGGTATCAGGGAGGCTGGTGGCAGTAAGAAAGATGGTGTGTGATTTTTCAATTCTCAATTGGAGTGGCGAAACATCTAGCAATGGACCTGCATAGTTGCTGAGTGAAACCACATGATGGTTCTAAACTACTGCCATATTGTCCATTTTTATGCTTCAGATGGGTACAAATGGACTATAGAAGATTTGAAAATGGCAAAACAAGCTGTTGTTGAAATTTTATCAGTTAGAAAAGCCACTGAAAATTTTAAAATACGTTTTAGTACACTACAAATCAAATTAAAGACAGAAGATAAGTGAGACCCAAGCTTAGGAAGGGAATGCTGAAACCGTATTAAAACATCTGAAGCTACAGGGTGTTTCAAAAATGACAGTATATTTGAAACAGCAATACAAACTAAACGAGCAGCGATAGAAATACACCGTTTGTTGCAATATGCTTGGGACAACAGTACATTTTCAGGCAGACAAACTTTCGAAATTACAGTACTTACAATTGTCAACAACAGATGGCGCTGCGGTCTGGGAAACTCTATAGTATGATATTTTCCACATATCCACCATGCGTAGCAATAATATGGCGTAGTCTCTGAACGAAATTACCCGAAACCTTTGGCAACGTGTCTGGCAGAATGGCTTCACATGCAGATGAGATGTACTGCTTCAGCTGTTCAATTGTTTCTGGATTCTGGCGGTACACCTGGTCTTTCAAGTGTCCCCACAGAAAGAAGTCACAGGGGTTCATGTTTGGCAAATAGGGAGGCCAATCCACACCACCTCCTGTATGTTTCGGATAGCCCAAAGCAATCACACGATCATCGAAATATTCATTCAGGAAATTAAAGACGTCGGCCATGTGATGTGGCCGGGCACCATCTTGCATAAACCACGAGGTGTTCGCAGTGTCGTCTAAGGCAGTTTGTACCACCACAAATTTACGAAGAATGTCCAGATAGCGTGATGCAGTAATCGTTTCGGATCTGGAAAATGGGCCAATGATTCCTTTGGAAGAAATGGCGGCCCAGACCAGTACTTTTTGAGGATGCAGGGACGATGGGACTGCAACATGGGGCTTTTCGGTTCCCCATATGCGCCAGTTCTGTTTATTGACGAAGCCGTCCAGGTAAAAATAAGCTTCGTCAGTAAACCAAATGCTGCCCACATGCATATCGCCGTCACCAATCCTGTGCACTATATCGTTAGCAAATGTCTCTCATGCAGCAATGGTAGTGGCGCTGAGGAGTTGCCGCATTTTAATTTTGTATGGATAGAGGTGTAAACTCTGGCGCATGAGACGATACGTGGACGTTGGCGTCATTTGGACCGCAGCTGCAACACGGCGAACGGAAACCCGAGGCCGCTGTTGGATCACCTGCTGCACTAGCTGCGCGTTGCCCTCTGTGGTTGCCGTAAGCGGTCGCCCTACCTTTCCAGCACGTTCATCCGTCACGTTCCCAGTCCGTTGAAATTTTTCAAACAGATCCTTTATTGTATCGCTTTTCGGTCCTTTGGTTACATTAAACCTCCGTTGAAAACTTTGTCTTGTTGCAACAACACTGTGTTCTAGGCAGTGGAATTCCAACACCAGAAAAATCCTCTGTTCTAAGGAATAAATCATGTTGTCCACAGCATACTTGCACGTTGTGAACAGCACACGCTTACAGCAGAAAGACGACGTACAGAATGGCGCACCCACAGACTGCGTTGTCTTCTATATCTTTCACATCAATTGCAGCGCCATCTGTTGTTGAAAATTGTAACTACTGTAATTTCGAAAGTTTGTCCGCCTGAAAATGTACTGTTGTCCCAAGCATATTGCAACAAACGGTGTATTTCTATCGCTGCTCGTTTAGTTTTTATTGCCGTTTCAAATATACTGGTCATTTTTGAAACACCCTGTACATTGTGTTTAAGGAACGAACTTTCCATCAGCATTATTGAGAAAAAATGTAAAGTAACAACATTTATATAGTCTGTTAGCATTACTTAATACATATTAATGATAGGGGACACCAGCCAAGTTGATGAATGGGCCAAGATGACTAACCACACAGTTTGTGTTTATTCTACAAGGTAGCACCGTATCATAAATAGTATTAGAGTTCCTCATGGTTGTACACAAAAAACCTCCAACAATTGAACCGCTTCCACTGGTTCAGTGTGCATTAGGTGCTTATTGTCTATGTTATCTGACGTGTTATAATTTTCAAGAGATCCAAAATAAGAGCATGTGGTCTAACAGGTATGATACGTATTTAGTTGTTATTTGCTATATATTATTATCCAAGACAGTATGTGTTTCACAGGAACTGTTTATATATGTCTCAGTATTGTTAAAACTGTGTCAGGTTCGACAACTTTTAAAATAGATAACTGGGGTATGATGACGGGGGCAAGCTGACAAAGTCATCTTGCCTCATGTGCTTTCTGCTGCTTTTTTCTGGTGATTATATGCACTTATTATTTGTGGTGTGGGATTTAATTTGCTTTATGGGCTACAAGCTGTGTTGTAATAGTTTGTAAGAGGTCTTGACAATAGAATATTTTGTAGCTTTGTCTTTTCACTATTTTGTTATTTATGGCACATTACTTTCCAGATATGGTGAGGAATTATAAAAAAGTCCACTAGAGGGGAAAGGGATAAAAATAATGTGGCTGCTGCTATGATAGAAGTGAAAGAGTGGAGAATGAGTTGCTGAGGTGCCACAAATATTTATGGTAATCCCAAAGCTATGCTTCACAGACCTTTGAAGTAAAATCATCTGTGTTAAGCTTTTTCCCTTTTTTGACGTGTGTGTGTGTGTGTGTGTGTGTGTGTGTGTGTGTGTGTGTGTGTAGCCGATGCCATCTAAGCTCCTATGATATAAAATTTTAAATTAAAACAAAAACTTTTTGGGCGATGCCCATTCATGATTGAAGATTCTGCAAAGTATTCAACACGTGACAGCTAGACAATCTGAAGAACTATGGATAAAATGTTTTTTAGTATGATGAAATGGTGGTGCAGAAGACTTGTGTTTGAATAAGCAGAACAATGTAATTTTTCCCATCCATTCAACAGGATGATTGGGATGATAGGAGACAATTGGCAGACAAGTTTTACAAAAAAAAGTTATGTTCACTATGTGGAAACAAGAATCAAAATTCATTGCCAGACCAACGTGTTTTATCAAGAAAAGTGTGGATAAGTTATATTTAATTTTAAAACAAGTGCAGTAAAAATATAAATGTACTGAATCTGCGATTTATAACGCAGATAAATCGGGATTTGTCACTGTTCCTAATAAGCTACAAAACATCATTTCACCCACAAGAACTAAGTGGGTGTAGTAGTAGATCTCTAGATCTCTTTTGAGCCATTTTCTGTACTGCTACTTCCTATTTGCTATCCTGAGAAACTGAGTCAGCATCCCTCCATAATGGGTGAAATGTTGAGCTCAGAAAGAGGAAGGGGTGTTAGTATTGTGCTATGCATAGCTTGGGGGGTAAGTATTTCTAGAAAGGAAAAAAATATAATGTGAAGGTGTTATGTGGAATGTTGGATATTTTATAATCATTATTATTTATTTGTATAACATTTTTTATCAAACCCCTACTTTGGTTTAGCTAAGTAAACCTTCAATGTATAAAATGTATTGCTTAACAGGTACTTTTTAGCTACCTTTTATATAAGTGTATTTTTGCAATTTCTTTAATCTCTTTTGCTAATTTATTGTACACTTTTGTTCCTTGGCAGAAAATGCTGTTTTGAGTTTTATGTTTAATTTTTCTTGGTAAATGTAAGTTGAATCTATCTCTTGTTGCATGGTCATGGATAGAGCTGTTCGTTCAGTAATTACCAATGTTATTTTTAATGTGTACAACTGACTGGTAAATGTGTTATCATGGAGCAGTTAAAATCTTAAGTGTCCTGAACAGGTCTTTACAATGAGCTTGATTAGTATTTTTGGTTGTTATTCTTATGCCTCTTTTCTGGAGTTTGAAAATTGTGTTCATATTTTGTGCATTTGTTCCCCAAAAAAGAATGCCATAGATAAGAACTGGGTGTACATATGAATAATATGTAACTAAAAGACACTACATGTTGCACACTGATGATAGGATTCTAAGGGCATAACATGCTGATGACATTCTGTTTGCAAGTACCTTTGTGTGTTCACACCACTTCAACTGAGAATCAATATTCATTCCTAGAAATTTTGCATTTGTTACACAGTCTATAGAGGTGCCATCCATATTTAATTTAACATTGTCATTTTTACTCTTCAAACTGAAATTCATGGCATTAGTTTTCTTTATGTTCTACATCTACATCTACATCTACATCAATACTCCGCAAGCCACCTGACGGTGTGTGGCGGAGGGTACCCTGAGTACCTCTATCGGTTCTCCCTTCTATTCCAGTCTCGTATTGTACGTGGAAAGAAGGATTGTCGGTATGCTTCTGTGTGGGCTCTAATCTCTCTGATTTTATCCTCATGGTCTCTTTGCGAGATATACGTAGGAGGGAGCAATATACTGCTTGACTCTTCGGTGAAGGTATGTTCTCGAAACTTTAACAAAAGCCCATACTGAGCTACTGAGCGTCTCTCCTGCAGAGTCTTCCACTGGAGTTTATCATCTCCGTAATGCTTTCGCAATTACTAAATGATCCTGTAACGAAGCGCGCTGCTCTCCGTTGGATTTTCTCTATCTCTTCTATCAACCCTACCTGGTGCGGATCCCACACTGTTGAGCAGTATTCAAGCATTGGGCGAACAAGCGTAATGTAACCTACTTCCTTTGTTGTCGGATTGCATTTCCTTAGGATTCTTCCAATGAATCTCAGTCTGGCATCTGCTTTACCAATGATCAACTTTATATGATCATTCCATTTTAAATCACTCCTAATGAGTACTCCCAGATAATTTATGAAATTAACTGCTTCCAGTTGCTGACCTGCTATTTTGTAGCTAAATGATAAGGGACCTATCTTTCTATGTATTCGCATCACATTACACTTGTCTACATTGAGATTCAATTGCCATTCCGTGCACCATGCGTCAATTCGCTGCAGATCCTCCTGCATTTCAGTACAATTTTCCATTGTTGCAACCTCTCGATACACCACAGCATCACCTGCAAAAAGCCTCAGTGAACTCCCGATGTCATCCACCAGGTCATTTATGTATATTGTGAATAGCAACGGTCCTATGACACTCCCCTGCGGCACACCTGAAATCACTCTTACTTCGGAAGACTTCTCTCCATTGAGAATGACATGCTGCATTCTGTTATCTAGGAACTCCTCAATCCAATCACACAATTGATCTGACAGTTCATATGCTCTTACTTTGTTCATTAAACGACTGTGGGGAACTGTGTCAAACGCCTTGCGGAAGTCAAGAAACACGGCATCTACCTGTGAACCCGTGTCTAAGGCCCTCTGAGTCTCGTGGACGAATAGCGCAAGCTGGGTTTCACACGACCGTCTTTTTCGAAACCCATGCTGATTCCTACAGAGTAGATTTCTAGTCTCCAGAAAAGACATTATACTCGAACATAATACGTGTTCCAAAATTCTACAACTGATCAATGTTAGAGATATAGGTCTATAGTTCTGCACATCTGTTCGACGTCCCTTCTTGAAAACGGGGATGACCTGTGCCCTTTTCCAATCCTTTGGAATGCTTCACTCTTCTAGAGACCTACGGTACACCGCTGCAAGAAGGGGGGCAAGTTCCTTCGCGTACTCTGTGTAAAATCGAACTGGTATTCCATCAGGACCAGCGGCCTTTCCTCTTTTGAGCGATTTTAATTGTTTCTCTATCCCTCTGTCGTCTACTTCGATATCTACCATTTTGTCAACTGTGCGACAATCTAGAGAAGGAAGCACAGTGCAGTTTTCCTCTGTGAAACAGCTTTGGAAGAAGACATTTAGTAATTCGGCCTTTAGTCTGTCATCCTCTGTTTCAGTACCATTTTGTTCACAGAGTGTCTGGACATTTTGTTTTGATCCACCTACCGCTTTGACATAGGACCAAAATTTCTTAGGATTTTCTGCCAAGTCAGTACATAGAACTTTACTTTCGAATTCATTGAAAGCCTCTCGCATAGCCCTCCTCACACTGCATTTCGCTTCGCGTAATTTTTGTTTGTCTGCAAGGCTTTGGCTATGTTTATGTTTGCTGTGAAGTTCCCTTTGCTTCCGCAGCAGTTTTCTAACTCGGTTGTTGTACCACGGTGGCTTTTTCCCATCTCTTACGATCTTGCTTGGCACATACTCATCTAACGCATATTGTACCATGGTTTTGAACTTTGTCCACTGATCCTCAACACTATCTGCACTTGAGACAAAACTTTTGTGTTGAGCCGTCAGGTACTCTGTAATCTGCTTTTTGTCACTTTTGCTAAACAGAAAAATCTTCCTACCTTTTTTAATATTTCTATTTACGGCTGAAATCATCGATGCAGTAACCGCTTTATAATCGCTGATTCCCTGTTCTGCATTAACTGATTCAAATAGTTCGGGTCTGTTTGTCACCAGAAGGTCTAATATGTTATCGCCACGAGTCGGTTTTCTGTTTAACTGCTCAAGGTAGTTTTCAGATAAAGCACTTAAAATTATTTCACTGGATTCTTTGTCCCTGCCACCCATTATGAACGTTTGAGTCTCCCAGTCTATATCCGGCAAATTAAAATCTCCACGCAGAACTATAACATGGTGGGGAAATCTACTCGAAATATTTTCCAAATTATTCTTCAGGTGCTGAGCCACAACAGCTGCTGAGCCCGGGGGCCTATAGAGACATCCAATTACCATGTCTGAGCCTGCTTTAACCGTGACCTTCACCCAAATCATTTCACAATTTGAATCTCCGTCAATTTCCTTCGATACTATTGCACTTCTTATCGCTATAAACACGCCTCCCCCTTCACTGTCCAGCCTATCTCTGCGGTATACATTCCAATCCGAGTTTAGGATTTCATTACTGTTTACGTCTGGTTTCAGCCAACTTTCTGTTCCTAGTACTATATGGGCATTGTGACCGTTTATTAATGAGAGCAGTTCTGGGACCTTTCTATAGACGCTCCTGCAGTTTACTATTAGCACATTAATATTGTTATTCCTTGTTGCATTTTGCCTACTCCTGCCTTGCCGCGTCTCAGGAGGCGTCTTGTCGGTCCTAGGGAGGGAATTCTCTAACCTAAAAAAACCCCATGTGCACTCCACACGTACTCCGCTACCCTCGTAGCCACTTCTGGCGTGTAGTGCACGCCTGACCTATTCAGGGGGACCCTACATTTCTCCACCCGATAGCGGAGGTCGAGAAATTTGCACCCCAGCTCTCTGCAGAATCGTCTGAGCCTCTGGTTTAAGCCTTCCACTCGGCTCCAAACCAGAGGACCGGTTCTGGGAACGATACTACAAATAGTTAGCTCTGATTCCACCCCATGAGCGAGGCTTTCCGCCTTCACCAACTCCGCCAACCGCCTGTACGAACTGAGGATGACCTCTGAACCCAGACGGCAGGAGTCATTGGTGCCGACATGAGCAACAATTTGCAGTCGGGTGCACCCAGTGCTCTCTATCGCCGCCGGTAGGGCCTCCTCCACATCTCGGATGAGACCCCCCAGCAAGCAGACAGAGTGAACACTGGCCTTCTTCCCCGACCTTTCCGCTATTTCCCTAAGGGGCTCCATCACCCGCCTAACGTTGGAGCTCCCAATAACTAATAATGCCCTCCCCCCGTGTGCCTGCTCGGACCTTGCTGAAGGAGCGGCCACATGTCCACTCACAGGCAGAGCGGGCGATGCCACACGGCCAGCCTCCACATTGACCCTCCGCCTCGTGCGCCGCGAACGCCGCTGAACCCGCCACTCCCCTTGGGGAGAGGGTGGCCCAACCGCGCCCGGTACCCGCGAACATGTCTCGACAGCAGGGACAGTGGGTGAAGCATGTAACACCTGGGGTGTACCTTGCGACGCACCAGACTCCCCACTGCCGCTACACTCCGAAGCAGCAGCCTGAAGACGGCTGACCGCGGCCATCAACACGCTCAGCTGTTCGTGAAGAGTGGCCAGCTCCTCCTGCGTCCGTACAATGTCACTTTATTACTTATTGACCAATCATAAACTTCCTTGAGAGTTCCATTCGCTGTCTCGGCAAGGAGTTCTTTTGTTTTCTCAATGACTATAATATTGCTGTCATCAGCAAAGAGGATTTTTCACCATGAGTAACACTACCGGGAAAGTCATTGATGTATATCAGGAACAGTATTGGTCCTAATACACTAACTTGTGGATCCCCTATATTAATATATTTTGATTCTGATAAGTGTTTTACTAAATGTTTAGGTCTATTTGAAGTATGTGTTATCTCTACTTTTTGTACCCTATCTGCTAAGTACGATCGAAACCAGTCGTTAGCTACCCCTCATATTCATAATGCTTCTAATTTATTATTAGAATCTTGTGGTCGACTGTATCAAACGCCTTAGAAAGATCCAAAAATATGCCTGTGACACATCTTTATCAAGAGCATCAAGTATAACTTTTGTGAATTCTACTATGGCTGACTCCATATTTTTGCCACTTCGGAAACCAAACTGTGATTCACTTAAAATATTTATTTATTCAGGTAATTCATTAATCGGTCTTTCATAATGCTTCTATTAATTTTGAGAATGTGGACAGCAGGGAAATGGGCTGGTTATTTTGTATGTCTTCTGCATTACCTTTCTTAGGCAAAGGTACAACTCTTGTCTGTTTTAACTGCTCTAGATATGCCCCTGATGTGAAGGACTAATTTATTGTTTTTGTTAAGGGGCTTTACATATTCCCTATGCATTTTTTCAGTGTCTAGAATTGTATCAGCTGAGACAGGGAGAAACATTACTATAATTTCTTGCATTAATTCTAGTGGATAATGCCTACACCCTTTTCTCATTTTTGCACAGAACTGTATGCTGCGTGAACTTGTGATAATGGTGGGAGCAATGGAAATGGAATGTTTTTGAAACATTCAAATCTTCATGTAAGACCTACCAGTTAATCCCCTGTCCTGTTGCTTGCCGACAATCATAAAACACACATAACACTTGATGGCATCAATTGTTGCAAGGAAAATTATATCGCCATGGTTGGATTTCCACCACACACTACTCACAGTCTTCAGCAGTTTGATATTTCACTTTTTGGTCCCCTAAAGATATATTACAGTAAAACTTGTGACAACTTCATGGTCACTGACCAAGGAAAAGCCATTACTGTCATGAAAGTTGGTGAGCTACTGAGAACTACTAATTTCAAAGCGGCTACAGTCAGTAATGCAAATAATAGGTTCAAAGCATGTATGATCGAAATCTAACTCCTTTCAGTTAAACAAAGGTGATTTTCCTGTGGCAAAAAATACAGATCATTTTCTTGTTACAGACAATGCTGAAAATGTTAGTGCTCCTGCACAGGCTGCAGCACCTGAAGGCAGTTCACAGGAACTCCTAATGAATCTCAAGATCATCATCAGGCAGAGCAAAATGAAAAACCAGGGCTTTCTATGAATGGTGCTTCTATTAAGCCAAAACAGCACTGAAGTATTTTTATTTTAAACCAGTTCCTACAGAAAGATCAAGTGTGACAAAACGGAAACATCACTAGATGAACTGCAAGTGTCTTTATAAGCTTAACAAATAAATAGATGTTAGCTGATGAAAAATGACATAAGATGGAATGAGAATGTCTAAAGCAACAAAAGAAAAGAGCCTCAGTGTGCAAAGAAAGATGATGGTGTTGTACAAAGGTTTGACAGCCATGTTGTCAGCTCACACTTCCAAAGATAGTACAGTGCTGTGTCCTACATGTGATAATATCTACATTAATGAGTTTGAGATATTAATTTTCAATGCTATAATCCCTTCATTACATTACATACTATTCAATAATAAGTAGTTAGCAATGTTTATTTCGTGTACCATCTTTCACATTTGAAGGACAAAAATGTGTTCAAGTAGTACCTGAATTATCATCTTTCTCCATTGTCAAAGGTTACTACTTCTTAAAAACATTATTATTATAATTGTCATTATAATCAAATAAAAATTATACATATAGATGCAATACAATTTAAGGCCATTGTATTATTACATACAAAGAAAACATATCTCTTCAGAGATGAATCTATTACAAATGGTTTACTGTTATCATCAGCAACTTACTCCAATCTCCCCTATATTATTCCCAGTTTCAGACAGTAATCAAAATGTGCCCAATACTGAATAAATAAATCTCACCAAGTTTTGTCAGAGAAGAAGATCCGAGCACTTCAGGTTCCCATCAACTCAGTGAGTAGAAATGTAAAATAATATTTATATAGTCTCATATCATTACTTAATAGAGATATTAGTGAGATGTTATTCTCAGTTTCAGACCCTAGCCCAGTGTTGCATAATGTTGGATACAAAAATCCTGCCAATTCTTGTCACAGGAGAGGAATTTGTAGAATGAAGTGTCCCGACAGGAAGACATTCGAAGCAATTGATCAGCGTCTTAGTGAGCACGGAACATTCCAGCCTACGACTCGTGACTGGGGAAGACCTAGAACGATGAGGACACCTGCCTTGGACGAGGCAATTCTTCGTGCAGTTGACGATAACCGTAATATCAGCATCAGAGAAGTTGCTGCTGTACAAGGTAATGTTGACCACGTCACTGTATGGAGAGTGCTATGGGAGAACCAGTTGTTTCCGTACCATGTACAGCGTGTGCAGGTACTATCAGCAGCTGATTGGCCTCCATGGGTACACTTCTGCGAATGGTTCATCCAACAATGTGTCAAACCTCATTTCAGTGCAAATGTTCTCTTTACGGATGAGGCTTCATTCCAACATGATAAAATTGTAAATTTTCACAGTCAACATGTGTGGGCTGACGAGAATCCGCACGCAGTTGTGCAATCATGTCATCAACACAGATTTTCTGTGAACGTTTGGGCAAGCATTGTTAGTGATGTCTTGATTGGGCCCAATGTTCTTCCACCTATGCTCAATGGAGCGCGTTATCATGATTTCATATGGGATGCTCTACCTGTGCTGCTAGAACATGTGCTTTTACAAGTACGGCACAACATGTGGTCATGCACAATGGAGCTCCTGCACATTCCAGTCAAATTGTTCATACGCTTCTCAACAACAGATTTGGTGACCGATGGATTGGTAGAGGTGGACCAATTCCATGGCCTCCACGCTCTCCTGGCCTCAACCCTCTTGACTTTCATTTATGGGGGCATTTGAGAGCTCTCGTCTACGCAACCCCGGTACCAAATGTAGAGACTCTTCATGCTCGTATTGTGGATGGCTGTGATACAATACACCATTCTCCAGGACTGCATCAGCGCATCAAGGATTCCATGCCACGGAGGGTGGATGAATGTACCCTCACTAACGAAGGACATTTTGAACATTTTCTGTAAAAAAGTGTTTGAAGTCACGCTGCTATGTTCTGTTGCTGTGTGTTTCCATTCCACGATTAATGTGATTTGAAGAGAAGTAATAAAAAGAGCTCTAACATGGAAAGTAAGCGTTTATGGACACATGTCCACATAACATATTTTCTTTCTTTGTGTGTGAGGAATGTTTCCTGAAAGTTTGGCTGTACCTTTTTTTAACACCCTGTATATGTATATTGTTCTTATTCCTAGTATTGATACTGTGTACTAAGCAGTTAGTTTCAAAAAGAGATGTATTATTTACAACAAACTCCATTAAGGAATAAATATATTGAGAAGCTGTGGTTAGTATACCAAATTCTTAGAATAGGTTTTGACATGATGATCTTGGATTTACACTACATATTAATCTGTACTCTAAAAATTTTTTCCTCAGTTTGTGGAGTTAACATAAAATATGATACCATATGACATAATGGAGTGAAAATAAGCAAAATATGCCTTTTTTTTTATATTTATATCTCCTACGTCTGACATCATTCGCATTCCAAAACACAGACTTATTTAGGTGCTTTAGCAGTTTGTTAGTATGTCACTCCCAACTGAATTTATTATAAAGTTGTAATCCCAAGAATTTTACACTCTCAAGTTCTCCTATTTCCATGCCATCATATTTTATACACACACTAGAAGGAAATCTCTTGGAAGTTCTGAACTGCATATAGTGAGTGTTTTCAGAGTTTAATTACAGTGAATTGGCTATGAACCACTTATTAATGTCAGCAAAAATTTTATTAGCTGCCCTTTCTAAATTTATATTTGATTTACTATTTATTGCAATGTTTGTATCATCTGCAAATAAGACAAACTTGGCATCTGGTAATGTAACAGATGACAGTCATTAATATACACAAGAAAAAGTTGTGTACCTAGTATGGAACCTTCTTCCCAGTGAGATGATGTCTGATTGCCTACTAAAGTGTTACGTAATGACCATGATGCCATAATATTTTAATTTACATAAAAGAATGCTGTGATACACACAGTCAAAAGCCTTTGACAGTTCACAGAATATGCCAGTTGCCTCTAATTTGTTGTCTAATGAATTAAGGACATTTTCACTGTAAGGGTAAGTAGCCTTCTCAATATCAGAACCCTTAAGAAACCCAAACTGCGACTCTGACAGTATGTTATTTTCAGTAAGGTGCTTAAGTAGATGCTTGAACATAACCTTTTCAAAGAGTTTTGAAAAAGCTGGCAAAAGTTAGATCAGTCAGTAATTTGATGGCATTTCTTTGTCCCCTTTCTTCTGGAGAGGTATAACTTCAGCATATTTAAGCCAGTCTGGGAATGTTCCTATGATAAGTGACTGATTACGCAAATAACTTAAGATATGACTGAGCTCACATGAACACTCATTTATTAACTTTGCTGATATGTTATCATAACCACTAGAATGCTTTGACTTCAAGGGCTGTATGATTGATTTTATTTCTTTGGGTGAAGTAAGTGTCAATTCCATTTTACTGAGATCGCTTGTGTGCACTGGTCTCAGATATTTCTTTGCATTATTTACTGAACTTGGCAACCCCCATGCTATCAGTAACAGGGACAAAATACTTGTTTAAATGATGCAACACAACATGTGTTTGTTACCAGTGTTTCATTTATTTTTAGAGCTATTTGTTCCTTCTCATTTCTGGTCCTACCTGTCTCTGACTTAACTATATCCCATACTGTTTTTATTTTATTGCTGGGTGTATTTATCTTCTTCTCATAATGCACGTGTTTAGATTTCTGGATAACCTTCTTCAATATTTGGCAGTAATTTTTGTAATGAGCTACAATGCTAGTATCAAAGGTGTTCCTACATATCAGATAGAGTTTCCTTTTTGTCTCATATGATATCTTTATTCCTTGTGTCATCCTTGTTTTCTTATTAGACTTCTGCTTAATTTGAGTTACTTCAGGGGAAAACAATTTTCAAATAAGGTGCTAACTTTATTGATGAATGTTTTCCATTTTCCATTTGTGTCTATGATGCTGTAAACATCCATCCAATTAATTTCTTTGAGCAATCTCCTAAATTTCTCAGTTTTTGACTGTTTTATTGACCTTCTGTACTAAGTTCTGATAGATGTTTAATTTAATGTTAGGTGTTGCATGTCATGGTCAGATAGTCCATTTACTACTGGTTTTGTAATGTGGCTTAGTTGCCTAGAATTGTCTATAGATATATTATCAATGGCAGTCTTAGAACATTTGTATACCCTAGTTGGCGAATTTCCAGCGGAAATTAAATTGAATGGCAATGTACCTGATTTCAGTAACTGTTCACTGACAGTGTTTTTCAGGACATCTATATTTAAGTAACCATCAACCACTAGTTCTTTGTTTCTTTAATTTTAGATGAGATAATAAATCTTCAAGAGTGTTTATAAACAGGTGGAAATTTCCTTAAGGTGCTCTGTATACGGCTACTATTATAAAAGGCCTATTGCGAAATTCTATCTCTGTTGCACATGCTTCTAAGTGCTGCTCTAAGCAAACTTTATTAAAGTCAATATTCTTAAATTTAAAACTGTTTTTAACAAATGTGCCAACTCCCTCTTTCTCCATATTTTGTCTACAGAAGTAAGCAACTAACTTAAATTCTGTAAGGTTTAACCTATATATATCAGTGATCACATGATGTTCAGAGAGGCAGATTATATCAACTGGGTTTGATGACTAATTCATGAATGCACATAAGTAGTTCATTAATTTCACTTGTAAGCCCTCAAATATTTTGATGCACTAAAGATGGTTTGCATTTCGCATTTACCAAGATGAAATCGTGTGGAAATAAAATTTCTGCTCATTGCTGTAAATTTTTAATCAACAGCTGTGTTTGCTGATCCAATGCGCCAGGATTATGCCATTTGATTTCTTTATCAAACTGAAGGTTTGTTTCAATCTTTACTTCTCTCAGAACTTGACTTCATTCTGTCCTACCTATCTTAAAAAAGGTGCTGCTCCAACACCTATGACCACTGGTATATTACCACTCATGGCAGTGTCTCCAACCCTTACATTTCCTGCTATTAGCCCAGCCAGTTTACCCTTCCCTTTCCTGTTGAGGTGAAGGCTATGTCTAGAATAAGCCCACCTACTGAGAAAATCAACAAGAACCAGCCCGCACCCTAACCAAGTAGCCGTTCGAACTCCAAATTAACTCCCCCGACAGAAGAGTTTAAATGAGGTTGGTCATGGTATCTCAGAACAGACACAAACTCAACACTGATATGTCTCATTGCTGAAGCAATCTTTGCCAGGTCACTCTCTACATTGTACCCAGCATCTCTAGTCCGTACTATTGCCCGGCCCACCCACAATAACCACGGTGTGTTCCTTGGTAAAATCTTTACAGAGTGAACCTAAATCCTCTGTCACCTGACCCAGAGCAGCACTAGGTTTAAAAAAATTGTGATCTGGTATTCTCATCCTAACTGGTCCTGCAAAAGTTTGGCTACACCTCTGGCATGTGAACTACCTAACAACAAAACTTACTTTCTCTTTGCTGACTTCCCTACATTCTTATTCAATTTTCTACTGAAAGTTTATTGTGCCCATGCACTATTCAAGCATATTGGTTGGCTTTACTGGAGACACAGGGAATAATACCATGCACTAAAATTTGTTTCAGTGTGGGCAGCAGAAGGCTTGACCAATGTTGTTTTGTTTCACTGATAGAATCAAATGAAATCAATTTTTCACATTCTGAGGATAAAAATGTATTCAAGTACGGTAGTATATGAATTATCATCTTACCCCACTGTCAAAGTCTACTACTTCTTAAAAACAACAAAACAATTGTGATTATAATCAAATAATAATTATACATGTAGATACAATACAATTTAAGGCCATTATACACTCCTGGAAATTGAAATAAGAACACCGTGAATTCATTGCCCCAGGAAGGGGAAACTTTATTGACACATTCCTGGGGTCAGATACATCACATGATCACACTGACAGAACCACAGGCACATAGACACAGGCAACAGAGCATGCACAATGTCGGCACTAGTACAGTGTATATCCACCTTTCGCAGCAATGCAGGCTGCTATTCTCCCATGGAGACGATCGTAGAGATGCTGGATGTAGTCCTGTGGAACGGCTTGCCATGCCATTTCCACCTGGCGCCTCAGTTGGACCAGCGTTTGTGCTGGCCGTGCAGACCGCGTGAGACGACCCTTCATCCAGTCCCCAAACATGCTCAATGGGGAACAGATCCAGAGATTTTGCTGGCCAGGGTAGTTGACTTACACCTTCCAGAGCACGTTGGGTGGCACAGGATACATGCGGATGTGCATTGTCCTGTTGGAACAGCAAGTTCCCTTGCCAGTCTAGGAATGGTAGAACGATGGGTTCAATGACGGTTTGGATGTACCGTGCACTATTCAGTGTCCCCTCGACGATCACCAGAGGTGTACGGCCAGTGTAGGAGATCGCTCCCCACACCATGATGCCGGGTGTTGGCCCTGTGTGCCTCGGTCGTATGCAGTCCTGATTGTGGCGCTCACCTGCACGGCGCCAAACACGCATACGACCATCATTGGCACCAAGGCAGAAGCGACTCTCATCGCTGAAGACGACACGTCTCCATACGTCCCTCCATTCACGCCTGTCGCGACACAACTGGAGGCGGGTTGCACGATGTTGGGGCGTGAGCGGAAGACGGCCTAACGGTGTGCGGGACCGTAGCCCAGCTTCATGGAGACGGTTGCAAATGTTCCTCGCCGATACCCCACGAGCAACAGTGTCCCTAATTTGCTGGGAAGTGGCGGTGCGGTCCCCTACGGCACTGCGTAGGATCCTACGGTCTTGGCGTGCATCCGTGCGTCGCTGCGGTCCGGTCCCAGGTCGACGGGCACGTGCACCTTCCGCCGACCACTGGCGACAACATCGATGTACTGTGGAGACCTCACGCCCCACGTGTTGAGCAATTCGGCGGTACGTCCACCCGGCCTCCCGCATGCCCACTATACGCCCTCGCTCAAAGTCCATCAACTGCACATACGGTTCACGTCCACACTGTCGCTGCATGCTACCAGTGTTAAAGACTGCGATGGAGCTCCGTATGCCACGGCAAACTGGCTGACACTGACGGCGGCAGTGCATAAATGCTGCGCAGCTAGCGCCATTCGATGGCCAACACCGCTGTTCCTGGTGTGCCCGCTGTGCCGTGCGTGTGATCATTGCTTGTACAGCCCTCTCGCAGTGTCCGGAGCAAGTATGGTGGGTCTGACACACCGGTGTCAATGTGTTCTTTTTTCCATTTCCAGGAGTGTATTACAACATACAAAAAAATATTTCTCCAAAGATGACTCTCTTACAAATGGTCAACTGTTAACATCACTAACTTTCACCAGCCCCCCCCCCCCCCCTCCCCCATATTATTCACAGTTTCAGACAGTAATCACAGTTTGCCCAATACTGGATAAAAAACAGTCTCACCAGGTTTTGTCACAGGAGAAGGAAATGAAAGCACTTCAAGTTCCCATCAGCTTAGTGATTAAAAATGTACAATAACAATATTTATATAGTCTTGTATCATAACTTAATAGATATATTAGTGAAATTGTTCTCAGTTTCAGACCACAGTCCAGTGTTGCATAATGTTGGTGCAAAAACTGTGCCAGTTATTGTCATAGGAGAGTAATTTGTAGATGAAGATACATGCAGTTCATCTTCCAGTCAGACCTGCATCTCTATTGGGACAACTATACCTAAAGAAGACAGATGAGTATATTAGAAACATTGCATGTTTGAAAGAAGAATGTGGAGAAGAAACGGATGATTATGATGAGGAAGAAGAAGAAGAAGATTATGATTGGAAGATTGCCAGCAGATGTCAACCGAAACGAACTGGTAGAGTGCCTAATGTTCTTGCTAGTTTAGAAAGCGGTGGGTGATAATAAACAGGATAATGAAATACTATATATTGAAAAGGAACTTTTTTAATATTAATTATCGCCTGAAGTTGCAGAAAGACTGTGTATGTTATGAGGGAAAGATGTAACTTATGATAAAATGTTGTCACTATTTGCTTTCATACTTCTTAGCAGTAAGTTAGCTCTGCAGTAGTTCTCTATGTGAATTTAGTGGGGTGTGTTATATACAGAGTATTTAGGTGTAGAAAGACTGTCAGCCGAAAACGACTACTGATTCCCCTAAAGCTGTACCAGTAGTCTCACTGTGCTACCTATGTGCATTTTAACAAGTAATAAGGGCAATTTAAGTGTGGAAGTATTTAAAGTGTGTGAAATCGTACAATATATAATAAACAATTTTATTTATTTTCCAGATGTCAACCCCGCCATTGTCTTTGGAGATGTCACATCTCTCTCTGTTAACGCTTTTGGTCCTTTCGTGGGTGTGTATGAACAATGCATGTTTTTCTGTAGTAAAATAATGTATCGTAATACCATCATTCCCAAAATATCGTATTGTGTAAATTTAGTAGATGCTGGTGTAGTTGATTTCAGTTTCTTAGCGAGCCATTGTTCCGAATTCAGTAGATCATTCAATAATTTGTAATACTTGGCATCGATTATACTTTTTTGTAATGATGCATTATCTTTGATGCACTCCTAAACTTTAGATGAGAAAACGTTAGATGATGACAGCAGGGCTACACATTATCAGACTGAATATATTTTACATATTTTGGTACTGTTGCAATGTAACAATTAGGGTGAGGTCGGGGAAGGTGATGAAGCGGGCAATATGATGAACACCGTATTCCTCTGATGCATTCATAGATGCCAGCAACTCTCTTTGATGTTTCTGAGACTCAGGCGATGAATTACGAAGTTCGCCGAATGGGATCGTGAGTGTGTTTGTTTAGTGAGAAGGTGTGTTTTGTTTATGGGTTCAGAGATACTGGTGCAAATGGCTCTAAGCACTATGGAACTTAACATCTGAGGTCATCAGTCCCCTAGGCTTAAAACCAATTAAACCTAACTAACCTAAGGACAGCACACAGATCCCTGCTCGAGACAGGATTCGAACCTGCGACTGTAGCAGCACCGCCGTTACAGACTAAAGTGTCTAGAACCATTCTGCCACAGCAGCCGGTGGAGCTAATGGCATTGACCCTCTAGACAGCAACATTTTTAGTGATGACTTTCAAGTGTCATACACCAATGATCTTGCTGAAAACAATCAAGAGGTTCCTCCTGCCGCTGGTCAGCAGCTCATTCCCTCAGCCCTTCTTCAAGACCCCAGGATGTCAACAACTTCATCTCAACAGCCTACCATTTCTTCAGCTGTTCCTCCACAGCCATCAAATTCTGGTCAGCTCTTCCTCCATTTCTGATTACCAGAAAAATAAAACGCCAGGAAACCAAGGAAGAAACTGCCTTCTTACCACATTTCTGGAATTACTTTGAAAAACGAGTTTTTCAACACAAGGAGTAAGAACAATAATTGCTAGAACTGAAGACACAGTAAAGATTGAAAAGAAAATCTGAACTATCAGCTTCAAAGGAATCCAAGTGTTCCAAAGGATCTAAAACATCTAGAAAAGTAAACTAAAAAATATCAACTAGACTACTCATCATCTGATGAGTCATCACAAGAGATTCCTTATGTGGAGGATGACAACTCTAATGTTGAAACAATATTAGAAGCACAAGAAAAAGACTGCATTATTTGCAGAGAACATGGAAAGGAAGAGGAGTTTTACAAGTGCTTTGTATGCAGAACTTGGGCACATGCTGCATGTTCTGGCTGGGATGATGGTGACGCAAAAGACACACAATGGAAGTGCGATATTTGTGTATAAAGTGTATCGTCTACTTAATTAATATTATTGTAATTTTTTATTGTGACTAATATTTACAATTGAGTTTCATTATGAGCAATCTGTTATTGAATTTCTAATGTTTCATCGACATTTATGCGTCGTGCTACATACCATGATTGATTTTTTAAATAAAATTTTTCTCTTTTTCAATGTAAACATTTATATATTTATCAGCTTACCCACCTCATTCGTCTTACCCCTTAGGTGGGGTAAGTGAAAAAAATACCTTTTTTTTGTAAAAACATTTTTCATAATTCGGGAAGTGATAACAGCATTTAAGAATTTTTTACTGAACATAAAAGATGAAGATAACTGTCCCTTTAAATTCCAGGTTTTTAAACCACTTACTAAACTATGGGAAAAATTCTGAAGCTTAAATTCGTCATATTGCCCTTCTGCTACATTTTAGTGCTTTGCTGACTCATTCTTGAATTTTGTTAGCATTCGACAGATAACTGATTTGAGCCTTACAACATTTTGTACTTAACTTCAAGTAGGTCCCAAACACTTACAACCACTGCCACCAATTAACTCTCTTCTCCAATGACACATACACTATTTAATCCAAAGTATCTGGACACCTGGCTGAAAATGATTTACAAGTTCGCGGCACCCTCCATTGGTAATGCTGGAAATCAATATGGTGTTGGCCCACCCTTACCCTTGATGACAGCTTCCACTCTCGCTGGCAAAATTTCAATCAGGTGCTGGAAGGTTTCTTGGGGAATGGCACCCCATTCTTCAGAGTACTGCACTGAGGAGAGGTATTAATGTCGGTTGGTGGGGCCTGGCACGAAATCAGCATTCCAAAACATCCCAAACGTGCTCTATAGGATTCAGGTCTGAACTCTGTGCAGGCCAGTCCATTACAGGTATCTTATTGCCGTTTAACCACTCTGCCATAGTCAGTGCACTATGAACAGGTGCTCGATTGTGTTGAAAGGTGCTATCGCCATCCCTGAATTGCACTTCAACAGTGGGAAGCAAGAAGGTGCTTAAAACATCAATGTAGGCCTGTTCTGTAATAGAGCCAGGAAAAACAACAAAGGGTGCAGGCTCCCTCCATGAAAAACACTACCACACCATAACATCACTGCTTCCGAATTTTACTGTTGGCACTACACACGATGGCAGATGACGTTCACCGGGCATTCGCCATACCCACACCCTGGCATCGGATCGCCACATTGTGTACGATGGTTCATCACTCCACACAACGTTTTTCCATTGTTCAATCGTCCAATGATTATGCTTCTTACACCAAGAGAGGCGTCATTTGGCACTTACCGGCGTGATGTGTGGATTATAAGCAGCCACTCGACCATGAAATCCAACTTTTATCATCTCCCGCCTAACTGTCATAGTACTTGCAGTGGATCCTGATGCAGTTTGGAATTCCTGTGTAATGGTCTGGATAAATGTCTGTCTATTACACTTTATGACCCTCTTCAACTGTCAGCAGTCTGTGGCAGTCAACAGACGAGGTCGGCCTGTACGGTTTTGTGCTGTACGTGTCCATTCACGTGTCCACTTCACTATAACATCGGAAAAAGTGGACCTAGGGCTTTTTGGGAATGTGGAAATCTCGCGTACAGACGTATGACAAGTGACACCCAATCACCTGACCACGTTCGAAGTTCTCGAGTTCAACAAAGCGCCCCATTCTTCTCTCTCACGATGTCGAATGGCTACTGAGGTCGCTCATATGGAATTCCTGATAGTAGATGGCAGCAATCTGCTCCTAATTTGGAAAACGTATGTTTTTGGGGGTGTTCGGAGACTTTTGATCACAGTCATGTTCTATAGATTGATATGTGATGAAAGTAACTTGATGTAAACATTGTGATATTCGACATAAACATCACATTTTGCAAACATTTTGACAAGCATCACAGATGTGGAAAATAATTAATTTGTGAGTATGTTGTGTCTTAATCCAGGCGATGTACTAAGCTGAAAAATTGAATATTTTAGCAAAATGAATAAACACTTGACTTTTTAGCAGTATAGCCATCTTTTGATGACAAACCACTGGGAAATAAAACAGCAGTTGATTTTATTTCTCGTTTTTTAGTATTTTTGGAATAGTCATTAAAGTAAAACTCACATTTGACAACTGCGTTTTACTAATTTGTTAGGTATATATTCTATAATAAAAAGTTGGTTTTTAGTTGTTTAGAGTTAATATGTTACACACTTGTTTCAATATTTCATAGCGAATGATCTATAGCTTCGGATGGAATGTACCAAAACGACTTGTGAGCCAGTGTATAAACAATTTTTTGGAAGCCAATAATTAAAATGTAGACAACAATTTTCATACTCCTTTCTGATGGAAGTAAGTCGTTGTTGGCTCTTTCATATTAAATACTAGGACTGACGTAGAGGAATTATGGGCAGGGTTTAAACTGATTCTATATCGTGTTCTGCGGATTGTGTGTAAGTGAATTAAGAATGGAAAACACCCACTGTGGTTTAATAACAAAATTTCTAAAATACTGAGGAAATGGAGATGTCACACTTTCGAGTCAAAAAAGAACATGGAAATGTCGACCGGCAAAAGTTAGTTTAAACTCATGTGACTATCAAATGAGCGATGTGCGAACCATAAAACAACCTTAGAGAAGGATCTTGCCGAGAAAATTTCGGACCTATGTAGAACCACTAAGCAAGACGAAGGATTCCATCCAGTCACTTGTCGATCAGTCTGGTGTGGCAATAGGTAACAGAAAAAGTCATATGTAAGTTATAAATTTCGCATTTAATAAGTAATTCATGTCATGCAAGGGGACCATTTAGATAAGCCATTACTTGACCATCACACAGAGCATATAGAAGTAACGATATGGCAGACATATCTTTAACATTAGTATGCTGCAAAATTCTTGAACATATTTTAAATTTGAATACAATAAATTTCCTTTAGACAGAAAAGCTTCTATTCGCAGAGCAGCATGGTTTTAGGAAGCATTGCTCATGTGAAACTCAGCTTGCCTTTTTCTCACACGATACCCCTTGAAGGGCAGCAGGCAGACTCCTTATTGCTACATTTCTCGTAAGCATTTGGCAGAGGGCCCCACTGCAGACTGTTGACGAAGGTCCAAGAAAACGGAATAGGTTCCCAGGTGAGTTGCTCGAAGACTTCTTAAGTAATACAACGGAGTAGGTTGTCCTTGAGAGTAATAATTCATCAGAGACAAAGGTATCATCAGCAGTGCCCCATGGAAGTGTGATAGGATTGCTCTTGTTCTCTCTATACAGTCTAAGACAAAAGAAAAAAAAGACGCATCACAAAGGAATTATCTGAATGTGACGAAAATTGGTAGATGTATACGTACAGAAACACAAATGATTACAGTTTCAAAAAATTTGGATGATTTATTCAAGAGAAAGAGCTTCACAAATTGAGAAAGTCAATAATACACTCCTGGAAATGGAAAAAAGAACACATTGACACCGGTGTGTCAGACCCACCATACTTGCTCCGGACACTACGAGAGGGCTGTACAAGCAATGATCACACGCACGGCACAGCGGACACACCAGGAACCGCGGTGTTGGCCGTCGAATGGCGCTAGCTGCGCAGCATTTGTGCACCGCCGCCGTCAGTGTCAGCCAGTTTGCCGTGTCATACGGAGCTCCATCGCAGTCTTTAACACTGGTAGCATGCCGCGACAGCGTGAACGTGAACCGTATGTGCAGTTGACGGACTTTGAGCGAGGGCGTATAGTGGGCATGCGGGAGGCCGGGTGGACGTACCGCCGAATTGCTCAACACGTGGGGCGTGAGGTCTCCACAGTACATCGATGTTGTCGCCAGTGGTCGGCGGAAGGTGCACGTGCCCGTCGACCTGGGACCGGACCGCAGCGACGCACGGATGCACGCCAAGACCGTAGGATCCTACGCAGTGCCGTAGGGGA
This sequence comes from Schistocerca gregaria, assembly GCF_023897955.1. NCBI lineage: Eukaryota > Metazoa > Arthropoda > Insecta > Orthoptera > Acrididae > Schistocerca > Schistocerca gregaria. The sequence continues at coordinate 284,544,274 of NC_064931.1, read as the reverse complement.
CCGCACCACCACTTCCCAGCAAATTAGGGACACTGTTGCTCCTGGGGTATCGGCGAGGACCATTCGCAACGGTCTCCATGAAGCTGGGCTACGGTCCCGCACACCGTTAGGCCGTCTTCCGCTCACGCCCCAACATCGTGTAGCCCGCCTCCAGTGGTGTCGCGACAGGCGTGAATGGAGCGACGAATGGAGACGTGTCGTCTTCAGCGATGAGAGTCGCTTGTGCCGTGGTGCCAATGATGGTCGTATGCGTGTTTGGCGCCGTGCAGGTGAGCGCCACAATCAGGACTGCATACGACCGAGGCACACAGGGCCAACACCCGGCATCATGGTGTGGGGAGCGACCTCCTACACTGGCCGTACACCTCTGGTGATCGTCGAGGGGACACTGAATAGTGCACGGTACATCCAAACCGTCATTAACCCATCGTTCTACCATTCCTAGACCGGCAAGGGAACTTGCTGTTCCAACAGGACAATGCACGTCCGCATGTATCCTGTGCCACCCAACGTGCTCTAGAAGGTGTAAGTCAACTACCCTGGCCAGCAAGATCTCCGGATCTGTCCCCCATTGAGCATGTTTGGGACTGGATGAAGCGTCGTCTCACGCGGTCTGCACGTGCAGCACGAACGCTGGTCCAACTGAGGCGCCAGGTGGAAATGGCATGGCAAGCCGTTCCACAGGACTACATCCAGCATCTCTACGATCGTCTTTATGGGAGAATAGCAGCCTGCATTGCTGCGAAAGGTGGATATACACTGTACTAGTGCCGACATTGTGCATGCTCTGTTGCCTGTGTCTATGTGCCTGTGGTTCTGTCAGTGTGATCATGTGATGTATCTGACCCCAGGAATGTGTCAATAAAGTTTCCCCTTCCTGGGGCAATGAATTCACGGTGTTCTTATTTCAATTTCCAGGAGTGTACATTGGTCCAGCTGTGGCACTTATTCAAGCAGCTATTTGGCTTGGCATGGACTGACAGAGTTATTGATAGTCACTGTGCCGAATTTTTTCCAACTAGCGTTTAGATCGTTAACTGTCCATAATGCTCCAAACGTTCTCATTTGACGAGAGATCCAGCGATCTTGCTGGCCAAGGTAGCGTTTCACAACCACGAAAACATGCAGTAGAAACCCCTGCCCTGTTTGGTTGGGAAAGCCGAAATCGCCATAGCCATGAAAGGCAACAAAACGTGGCGTAGAAATGTTGTCGACGCATTGCTGTGCTGTTGGTTTAAAAGAGAGGGGGGAAGGGACCCAACTGTAAGGTCATCGGTCCCTTGTTCCCAGTAAAATAATTACATAAGGGAAAGAAGAAAGGAAAGGAGACGTGCAGCACAATTACAGGAAAAAAATAAGGAGAAGAACAGCAGAAGGACGACCAACACCACTATGGACAAAACAGAAAAAGAGAATCAAAGAGAAGAGCAAGGAATAGGTAGAAGGTTGTTGTTGTTGTTGTTGGGATGTTTAAGGGGGACTAAACAGCTAAGGTCATCAGTCCCCCATTCCAAAAAACCGGCGAAACAAAATTTACGGAACAGGTAAAACCCCAAGGGGGGAGGAGACGCCCCTCCCCCCAGTCACTGAAAGAACACCAATGTGTCAGCGAACACTAGAGACAAGAAGAGTACAGACGAACACTGGACAGAAAGAAATGGAAGAAAATAAGAGGGTCGGAGACTGGTTGACTGACCATGGGTACAAAAATTGGGAAAGAGTCAACCATCCGAATACACACATTAAAATCTGCAACCAATGAGACACTCGAGGACAAGATACACAGAAAGGGAAAGGGACAGGTCCCCCCTAAATGGAACCATAAAAAGGACTACCACGGATAAAATTTAAAACGTCGTCAGCCATGGAGGCATTGTCGCATAAAACAAAAGGCAACGTGCCCGGGAGATTAAAAGTCTGCCGGAGGATGCGCAGGCGGGGACACTCCAACAAAATGTGGGCGACCGTCAACCGGGACCCACACTGACACAGGGGGGGATCCTCCTGACGCAAAAGATGTCCGTGCGTCAGGTAGGTATGGCCGATGCGGAGCCGACACAGGATGACAGAGTCCCTGCGAGAAGCCCGCAGGGAGGACTGCCACACATCGGTCGTCTCCTTGACAGCCCGCAGTTTATTCGGAGAAGTCAGGCTACGCCACTCGTTACGCCACATCTGAAGCACCTTACGGCGCAACGCCAGCTGCAAATCACGAGCCGGGAGGCCGATCGCCAAAGTGGGGGCGTCGACCGCCCCTTTGGCCAGCCTGTCGACACGTTCATTCCCCGGGATGCCAATGTGACCTGGCGTCCAAACAAAGACCACCGAACGACCAGAGCGGGTAATGGCAAAAACAGACTCCTGAATAAAGGATACCAGAGGACAAGAGGTATAGCAGCGGTCGATAGCCTGGAGGCTGTTCAGGGAGTCACTGCAGATGACGATGGACGTACCTGAGCAGGAACGCATATGCTCAAGAGCGCGCAATATGGCCACCAGCTCTGCAGTAAAAATACTGCAGCCAGCCGGCAAGGAGCGCTGTTCAACATGGGCAGCGTGGGCAAAAGCGTAGGCAGGACGACCATCCACCAGGGAACCATCAGTGTAGACAGGCTCACAGCCTGAAAACGAGGCGACGAGCGCAAGAAAACGGTGACGGAGGGCCACATGCGGAACCGAGTCCTTGGGTTCCCGTGCCAAGTCCAGGCGGACGGACGGACGGGTCATACACCAGGGAGGCGTGGGTGCACAGGCCCGGAAGGGCGGCAGAAGAGGGAACGACCCCAGTTCCGACAGCAGGGACTGGACACGGACAGCAATGGAAAGCCCAGACCTAGGTCGCCGGTCGGGCAGAGGGAGGACCCTGGCAGGGAAAAGCAGGCGATGATTGGGATGGCCCGGTGAGCAATGCACGTGGACAGCATAGTCGGCGAGCAGTCGGTGGCGGCGAATCCGCAGCGGGGGAACCCCGGCCTCCACCAGCAGACTATCCACGGGGCTCGTACGGAAAGCACCAGTTGCAAGCCGAACCCCACAGTGGTGTATGGGGTCCAACAACGTCAACACTGAGGGCGATGCAGACCCATAGGCCAGGCTCCCATAATCAAGCCTGGACTGCACAAGGGCTCTTTACAATCGCAACAGCGTGCTAGGATCTGCACCCCAAGACGCATGGCTCAGGCAGCGGAGGGCGTTGAGGTGCTGCCAGCACTTTTGCTTCAGCTGAGTAATATGAGGAACCCATGTGAGCCGGGCATCAAAGACGAGTCCTAAGAAGCGGCTAGTGTCCACCACTTCAAGTAGGTGACCGTCGAGGTAAAGTTCCGGATGAGGGTGGACCGTCCGACGCCTGCAGAAGTGCATAACTCGAGTCTTGGCCGCAGAGAACTGAAATCCATGAGTCAGAGCCCATGATGCCGCCTTGCGAACGGCTGCTTGCAGCCTGCGTTCGGCGACTCCCGTAGTCGTTGAGCTAAATGAGATGCAGAAGTCGTCGGCATACAAAGAAGGAGACACCGACGACCCCACAGCTGCAGCCAGACCATTAATGGCCACTAGAAATAAGGAAACGCTCAATACCGAGCCCTGCGGGACCCCATTTTCCTGTATATAAGATGAACTAGAGGCGGCACCGACTTGCACCCGGAAAGAGCGGCGCAATAAAAAGCTTTGAAGAAAAGCTGGAAGCTGACCACGAAGACCCCACTCACGCAACGTAGCAAGGATGTGATGCCTCCATGTTGTGTCATATGCCTTCCGCAGATCAAAAAATACAGCAACGAGATGCTGACGGCGGGAAAAGGCCGTACGGATAGCAGATTCCAGCCGCACCAAATTGTCCGCAGCAGACCGGCCCTGACGGAAGCCACCCTGGGATGGAGCGAGGAGACCGCGCGACTCAAGGACCCAACACAAACGCCGCCCCACCATACGTTCGAGCAATTTGCACAAAACGTTGGTTAGTGTAATGGGGCGATAGCCGTCCACCACCAGAGGGTCCGCACCGGGCTTCAAGATGGGAACGATAACACCCTCTCGCCATTGCGACGGGAACATGCCCTCGCTCAAAATGCGGTTAAAGGTGGTGAGGATGTGTCTCTGGCAGTCCCTGGAGAGATGCTTCAGCATCTGCGCGTGGATGCAGTCCGGTCCTGGCGCTGTATCAGGGCAATTGGCGAGGGCAGCGAGGAATTCCCTCTCGCTGAAAGGAGCATTGTATTTTTCAGAACGACGTGTGTGGAACGATAACGGCGTCCGCTTGGCGCGCTCCTTTAGAGAGCGAAAGGCAGGAGGGTAAGTTGCAGTCGCAGAGCTCGTAGCAAAGTGCGTGGCAAGGTGGTCAGCAATGGTGGCGGCGTCCGTGCAGACAGCGCCGTCCAGGGAGATTCCAGGGACACCCATAGGGGTCTGGTATCCATAAATCCGCCGGATGCGGGACCACACGAGCGACGGGGAGACACGGGAGCCCAAGGATGAAATGTACCTCTCCCAGCATTCCTGCTTACGCCGTGCAATAAGACGACGGGCCAAGGCACGGAGCTTCTTAAAGGCGATGAGGGTCTCCAGAGACGGGTGCCGCTTATGACGCTGGAGAGCCCGCCTACGGTCGCGAATAGCCTCAGCAATCTCCGGCGACCACCAGGGGACAGACTTCCTCCGAGGGAGTCCAGAAGAGCGAGGGATGGCAGTCTCGGCCGCAGAAATAATTGACGAGGTCAAGACAAGGACCACCTCGTCAATGTCACCCTGTGGGAGAGAAGCAATGGTGGCAGCGGAAGTAAAAGCCGGCCAGTCAGCCCTGTTGAGAGCCCAGCGGGGCAGGCGCCCAGAAGAATGACACTGGGGCAGTGACAAATAGATGGGAAAATGGTCACTACCACACAGGTCAGGATGCACTCTCCAGTGAAGGGATGGGACAAGTCCGGGGCTGCAAAGAGAGAGATCGATGGCCGAGAACGAGCCATGGGCCACAGTGAAATGCGTGGGAGCACCGGTGTTCAAGAGGCTAAGGTCGAGCTGAGCCAACACATACTCCACAGCGCGACCACGGTCATCGGAGACAGTCCCACCCCATAGAGGGTTGTGGGCATTGAAATCGCCCAGAAGCAGCAATGGCGGCGGGAGTTGAGCCAGCAGCGCAGCCAAGACATGTCGGGGGAGTTGCCCATACGGAGGAATGTAAACAGAGCAAACAGTAATAGCCGGCGAGAGCTCAATCCTGACAGCGACTGCCTCTAAAGGCGTCAGAAGGGGTACTGGTGAGCTACAGACAGAGTGGTGAACAAAGAGGCAAACTCCACCTGAAGCTCGTTGACAGTCAGCGCGGTTCTTATAGTATCCCCGATAACCGCGAAGGGCAGGGGTCCGCATTGCTGGAAACCAAGTTTCCTGAAGAGCAATGCACAGAACAGGGGAAACACTCAAAAGCATCCGGAGCTCAGGCAGGTGGCGGAAATAACCGCCGCAATTCCACTGGAGAATGGAAGCAGGAAGGGACTGGGAGGGCGTTAAGTCCACTAAGAGGCAGACGGCGCCGCAGAGTCAACGGCCGCCACCGAGCGAGAGTCAGCTGTGTCCATAGGAGAGGTCCCCGAGGGTTCCGTGAGGGCGAGATCTGCGGCAGAGGCGAGGATCTCCACCGCATCCCCAGAGCCAGAGCTATTGACAGCAGGCGGTACTGAAACTGCCGGAGCGTCCTTCTTCTTGGACACGTTCCGGTCCTTCTTCTCGCGTCTGTCCTTTGGCTTAGAGGGCTGGGAGAGTTTCTCTGAAGGAGCGTCGGAGGCTGACGACGACGCAGAAGCCCTACGACCAGCAGGTGGATGAACCTTCAGCCACTGGCTGACATCCGGCGGGGTAGCAGAAGAAACGGAAGAAGGGAGGGCCCCGAGGGACCCCTTCCGCGAGAGAGGAGCCCGCAGAGACGACGCCGGCGGAGACGACGCCGGCAGAGAAGGGGGAGGGGGAGGGATCGAGCCCCCTGGTTTTGGAGCAGATGTCACTCCTGAAGCATGTGCGGGGGGAGTGACAGAAGGGGGTTTGCCCCCAACTGCTAAGGGGGCAACAGAGGAAGGCTTGCCCCCAGACACAAGGGGGGCAGACAGAGATGGACGGCCCCGAGGGCCAACTGAAGGCGGCACAGAGGAGGCGACAACTGCCGCCCGCGAGGGCGACGATAACGTAGCTGCAGCATAAGAAGTTTGAAGAGGGACAGGATGCAACCTTTCAAATTTCAGTTTTGCCTCGCGATAAGTAAGCCGGTCCAGGGTCTTAAATTCCATAATCTTCCGCTCCTTATGAAGAACGGGGCAGTCCGGCGAGCATGGAGAGTGGTGTTCCCCACAGTTGACACAGACAGGCGGAGGCGCACATGGAGAATCGGGATGGGAGGGGCGTCCGCAATCTCGACATGTGGCACTGGATGGGCAACGGGAGGACATATGCCCAAACTTCCAGCACTGGAAGCACCGCATCGGGGGAGGGACGTATGGCTTGACGTCACAATGGTAAACCATTACCTTGACCTTCTCAGGCAATACAGCACCCTCGAAGGCCAAGATAAAGGCACCGGTGGCCACCCTGTTGGTCTTGGGTCCTCTGTGCACACGACGGACAAAATGCACACCACGTCGTTCCAAGTCAGCTCTCAGCTCGTCATCGGACTGTAACAAGAGGTCGCGATGGTAAATAATCCCCTGGACCATATTTAAGCTACTGTGGGGAGTGACGGTAACAGGGACGTCTCCCAGCTTATCACACAAGAGCAACGCCCGTGACTGGGCTGGGGAGGCCGTCTTGAGGAGGATGGACCCATTCCTCATTTTAGACAAACCCGCCACTTCCCCAAACTTATCCTCCAGGTGTTCCACAAAAAACATAGGCTTTGTCGAAAGAAAGGAGTCACCATCAGTCCTGCTGCAGACAAGGTATTGTGGTACATAAGGCTCCTGCTTGGCACTAGATCTGCGTCCCTCCCATGGCGCAGCCAACGAGGGGAACGACTGAGGATCATATTGTGCAGCATCGAATTCAATTTTGCCTCGCTTAGAGACGCTGGTGGCAGTGCGACCACCAGCTTGGTGAGATTTATTGCGCTTCATTGCGCCACATCCGCCCAGATGCCACCTACTCCGAACGAGGGCTCTCCCCAAGGGCGCCACCCAGCCAAAGCAACGGGTACCTGGCCGATATCCCATTGCCCGGAGTCCCCGTGCCCCAGACAAGATGGGCACATACTCCTTGGCATGCATGGGGAGGAAACAGCTCTGGCATCTGTAGTGCGATCCCTGCGTGGTCAGGGGGCTATCACCAAGAGGGTACATGACGACCCCACCACAACGGACTGGCTACCGTGCTGGATTTTAGGTGTTGAAAGGGTCCACAATTGCCGTGGGCGCTAAGAAGGGGATTGCGCACAAGACGAGGAGGCAACCCAGAAGACATGGGGTGTAAATCCCTCCACACGACAATAGATAGCATGCAATATGGAGGTGCATGATGGACCAATAGAAAAACACCACGTAAGGCGTCCTTCCCCAAATGGCACGCACTAACAACGGAAATTTTGAAAATGGCAGGTCAAACCCAAGTGGGGACCATCACATAAGGCCGAAACTTTGAAGACTCCTTTTAGTCGCCTCTTATGACAGGCAGGAATACCGCGGGCCTATTCGTACCCCCGAACCCGCAGGGGGCTAGGTAGAAGGTGTAAACACAAGAGAGCAGATGACCACAGCTGGCTGACCATGAGAATAAAAAGGAAAAAGCTAACAACTTTGTGACACATTAAAACATCCACCCTAAAAGCATTAGAGTGGAGAACACAAGAGGACAAAGGACATGCGCTAAAACTTATATAGAATGATAAAACCCACCGTCATGTATAACACGTAAAATTAAATTATCCGATGAGGTGTTGTCAGCAAAAATTAATGGTAACGAGTCCGGTATCTGAAGAGTCCGTCGCAGGGGAACCAAAGAAAGACAACTCACCAAGATACGGGCCACTGTCAGCTGGGCGCTGCACCAACACTGAGGTGGGTCATCACGTCGCAGGCAGTAGCTGTGTGTTACCCAAGTGTAGCCAATGCAGAGCCAGCAGAGAACCACAGAGTCCCTGTGAGAGGTCTGCATGGAGGACTGCCACACATTCGTAGTCTCCTTAATGGCACGTTTGTTGTGCATGCTGAGGTCATGCCATTTTGTCTCCCGAAGCCGCAAAACCTTGCGTCATAGTAGTGAATGCAGGTCAGTTGTAGAGAATCCGATCTCCATAAGCAGTTTCCACATAGGCTGCTTGGCCAGCCTGTCAGCAAGTTCGTTGCCTGGGATTCCGATGTGACCTGGGGTCCAGTCAAACACCAGTGAATGACTGGACCATTCCAGGGCATAGATGGACTCCTGGATGGTCGCTACCAAAGGATGACAAGCGTAGCACTGGTAGATACCTTGTAGACTGCTCAAGGGGTCAGTAGACAGAAGAAACGACTCCCCAGGGTATGAAAATATGTGCTCAAGAGCACGAGATATAGCCACCAGCTCTGCAGTGAAAACACTGCAGCCATCAGACAATGAGTGTTGCACATATGCCAAGCCGACGTGACCATCAGCCAATGAGCCATTGATGTAAACCACTTCTTGGCCTCCTAACATGTCAAGAATCAAGTTGCGGCCTAGGTGTACACCATGGAGGTGTACGTGAATGGACCTCAAGTATACGTAGTAAAGGTAAGGACTCTAGTTCAGTAAGAATTGCAATAGGAAGCCCTAACCGATGTGGGAGATGAATCGCTGTGGGTGGTAAAAGGAGATGATGATTCAGATGTGCAGGGGAACTACAAACATGTGCAACATAACTGGCCAGCAGTTGTGCACACTTAACCTGCAATGGAGGAACTCCAGCCTCCACAAGGACGCTCGTCACTGGACTCGTCCTAAAAGCTCCTGACACTAGACGAACGCCACAGTGGTGCACTGGGTCGAGTAAACTCATTGCTGAGGGCGCCGCCAAACCATAAAAAAGACTCCCATAGTTAAGACGGGATTGAAAAAGGGCTCTGTAGAGCTGCAGCAGTGAAGAGCGATCTCCACCACAGTTGGTGTTGCTCAGGCAGTGGGGGGCATTGAGGTGGTGCCAGCACTTCCGCTTAAGATGGCAAAGGTGAGGGCGTCGAAAACCAATCCTAAGAATTGGTATGTCTCCACTATAGTGAGTGGATCGTCATTAAGGTAAAGTTCTGGTTGTGGATGAACAGTATGACACTGACAGAAGTGCATAAAAAAACTGGAAACTGTGGGCTATAGCCCATGACAGTGCCTTGTGGATGGTTCCCTGTAGGCGCTGCTCAGCAAAACTAGTACTGGTGGAGCAGTATGAAATGCAGAAGTTGTCTGCCTATAGAGAAGGTGAGACAGACAGCCCTACAGCTGCTGCTAGACCATTAATTGCACTAAAAATAGAGAGACACTCAATACAAAGCCCTGCAGGACCCCATTTTCCTGGATATGGGGGGAACTCTGGGAGGCACTAACTTGGACATGGAAAGCACGAAGCGACAGGAAATTTTTGGATAAAAAACTGGAGTGGGCCTCAGGGGCCTCACTCGTATAATGTGGCAAGGATATGATGTCGCCAGGCCGTGTCATATGCTTTTTGTAAATCAAAGAAGATGGCAACCAGTTGTAGGCGTCTGGTAAAGGCTGTCCAGATGGCAGACTCGAGGGACACAAGATTATCAGTGGTAGAGCGACCCTGGTGGGAGCCGCCCTGACATGGAGGCAGTAGGCCACGTGACTCCAGGACCCAACCCAAATGCTGACACCATACGTTCCAGCAGCTTACAAAGAACGTTGGTGATGCTGATGGACCGATAGCTATCCACATCAAGCGGGTTTTTACCTGGTTTGATCACCAGAATGATTGTTTTCTCCCGCCATTGCGATGGAAAGACGCCATCACACCAGATCCTTTTGAAGATGACAAGGAGATATCACTTGTAGTCAGATGAGAGATGTTTATTCATTAGACTATGGACCCTATCTGGCCCAGGAGCAGTGTCAGGGCAATGTGCAAGGGCACTGAGGAGCTCTCATTCTGTAAATGGGGCGTTATAGGATTCACTGTGGCGTGTTGTGACCGAGAGGACTTTCCCTTCCAGCCGAAGTTTGAGAATGCTAAAGGCTGGGGGGTAATTGTCTGACACAGAGGCTCGAGCATGGTGCTCAGCGAAGTGCTGGACAATAGCGTTTGCATCGCTAGATAACACGCCATTTATGTAACAGTGGGAACACCTGTTGGAGTCTGGTACCTGAAAACACGTTTGATCTTGGTCCAGACTTGAGAAGGTGATGTATGGCACCCAATGGTAGAGACATATCTCTTCCAACATTACTGCTTCCATCGTTTGATAAGTTGGTGAACGCGGGCATAGAGCCGTTTAAAGGCTATGAGGTTTTCCAGGGAAGGGTGCTGCATATGCCACTGTAGAGCTCGCCAACACTCCTTAATTGCTTCAGCAACTTCCAGCGACCACCAAGGGACTGCCTTTCGCCAGGGGCACCCTAAAGAGCGAGGGATCGTGTTTCTTTTTTTTTTTTTTGCCGCAGAAACAATTGTTTCAGTCACCTGCTCACCCATCACGTCGATGTTAGCATGTGGGGGAGATTCAATGGTGACAGAGAGGTGGAAGTTCCCCAGTCTGCCTTGTTTAAAGCCCATCTGGGCAGGCGTCCATGGGCCTGACGCTGGGTCAGTGACAGGAAAATCAGGAAGTGGTCACTACCACACTGGTCGTCATGTGCTCTCAATGGTTAGATGGAAGAAGTCCTGGGCTGCAAATTGATGAATCAATGGCCGAATAACTACCATGAGTCACACTGAAGTGTGTCGCGGTCCCATTATTTAAGAGGTGTAGGTCGAACTGAGACAGTAAAGTTTCGACATCTCTGCCTTGGCCAGTAAGCACAGTGCCACCCCACAAGGGGTTATGGACGTTAAAATCTCTCAAAAGCAGGAGAGGTTTAAAGAGTTGGTCAATTTGAGCAGTTAATACATTCAGAGGTACTGCACCATCTGGAGGAAGATATACATTGCAGACAGTTACTTCCTACATTATCCTTACTCTGACAGCCACAGCTTCAAGAAGGGTCTGAAGGGGCACAGGTTCACTACAGACTGAGTTCAGGACATAAACGCAAACTCCACCTTACACTCGATTATAGTCACTATGGTTCCTGTAGTATCCCTTATAGCTGCAGAGGGACGGGGTCCACATTGCCGGGAACCAGGTTTCCGGGAGGGCTATGCAGAAAGCAGGTGTAAAGTTTAACAGTTGCTGTAGCTCAGCTAGGTGGTGGAAAAAACCACCACAATTCCACTGGAGGATGACATAATTGTGAAGACTAGAAAGGCATGGAACATTCAGTGAGGCAGTTCATGCCTCAGGGTCACCTGCTGCCACCGACTTTTTGACTGAGCAGTCTATATCTATTGAGTCTGAGGGTCCAGTGAGATCTAGGTCCTCAGCAGACGCCAGAATCTCCACTTCATCCACAGATGCAGAGCTTATAGGCATTTGTGGCGTGGGTACCACGGCAATTCCCTTGGTCTTGGGGACCTTCTTTTTGGATTTCTCTCGCTGCTCCTTGGGTTTCCTTGGTTGGGAGGACTTCACTGATTCAGTCTCCAGGACTTAGGATGAGCGTGAAGTCCTCTGACTACCTCCTTTTGGGCTCTTCAGCCACTAGCAGGTGTCATCTTTCTCATTAGAGGGAAACCTGGGAAGGGAGTGGCCCAAGGGACCCCTTCCTAGCGAGAGGAGCTGAAGAAGACTTACGCTTCTCTGGCTCAGAAGTGGGGACTGATATCCCCTATGCTTGGACGGGGGGGAGGGGGGGAGGTGTGGCTCCCAAAGTAGGTGGTGCAGGACAAACAGGGAGGGAAGTACCTCCCCCCGCCATCTAGGGAGCAGGTGTAGCCTTCTGGTTCTGAGAGGTGACAGGAATGCAAGGAACTGATGGGGTGACAACTGTTCTCATACTGCAGCCTAAGAGAAAGTCGAAGCGACAGGATGTAAGTGCTCAAATTTCTTCATAGCCTCAGTGTACGTCAGTCAGCCCAGGGTCTTATAGTCCACGATTTTCCTCTCTTTCAGTAAAATGCTGAAGTCTGGCGAGCAAGGTGGATGATGCTCTCTGCAGTTGGCACAGATGGGAGGCAGGACACATGGGGTATTGGAATGTGACTGATGTCCACAATCTCGAACTGTGACACTGGAAGTACAGCGCGAAGACATATGATCGAAATTCCAGCACTTAAAGCACCGCAATGGGGGGTGGGATATATAACTTGATGTTACAGCGGTAGACCATCCCCTTGACCTTCTCGGGCAAAATGTCACCCTTGAAGGCTAAGATGAAAGCACTGGTGACAACCAGATTATCCCCCAGACCCCAATGAACACGCTGGATGTAATGAACACCTTGCCCCTCTAAATTGGCGCGCAGCTCGTCGTCAGACGACAAAAGATGGTCCCTGTGGAATGTAATACCCTGGACCATATTTAAGCTCTTATGGGGTGTGATGGTAACAGAAACATCCCTCAACATTTCACAAGCGATTAATGCCTGTGAATGGGCAGAGGATGCTCTTTTTATCAAGACTGACCCAGAGCGCATTTTGGACAAGCCTTCCACCTCCACAAACGTGGTTCTAAATGCTCCACAAAAAACTGAGGCTTCATTGACATGAAATATTCCCTATCAACTCTCGTACATATGAGGTATTGGGGCAAATAAGCTTCACTACCATCCTTAGCCTTGCATTCCTCCCATGGTGTGGCCAGGAAGGGGAACGATTTGGGGCCATATTTCTTATCATCGAAGCTAGACTTTGCCCACTTAGAGATTGCTGGTGGCGGGCTACCGGCAAGAGATGACATACTACACTTCATGGCGTGTCATCTGATGCCACCCACTCCCACCAGGGGCCCTCCCCATGGGCGCCACCTAGTCTCAGCAGGGGCCACTTGGCAGGTTGGCCATTGCCAGGAGTTCCGATGCCCCAGGGACATGGTCATCTACTCCATGGCACACATGGCGTGATAGCGGCGCAGGCATCAGTAGAGTGATCCCTGTGTTGTCAGGAAGCTACAACCAACAGGCTACATGCCAGCCCTACCACAACGGATTGGCTACTGTGCTGGATATAAGGTGCTAAGAAGTCCATGGTCATTGTCGGCGGAGAAAACGGAACTGTGTTGTGCATGCTGGAAAACGCACCCAGGAAGGTGTCCTCGATCAAGAGATGGAGAAAGATCGGGACTGCAATGCAATGACGCGAAAGTGGGCTAAAGATCTCAATGCACAATGGACACAATGCACCATGTAAGGCGCCCTTCCTCAATTGGCTCTCTGTTCGGGAAAATTTAGAAAGATGGATGTCAAACCCGACAAGGGACCATCACATAAAGGCCGAAACTTGTGAGATTCCTTTACGTCGCCTCTTACGACGGGCAGGAATACCTCGGGCCTATTCTAACCCCCCGACCTGCAGTGGGGCGCAGTGCTGTAAGTGTGACAACTGGAGGGGTACTGCCATGAAAAGAAAAGGCATCCCAGACCAGCACTCCTGGTTCTCGGGCTGTACAGTAGGCGACAGTCATATTGGTGGTATCCAACTGTTGTCTGTGGCGTCTTCAGACACGCCTTTGGCCAGGATTCTCATTGATGGGAATAGACTTGTGTTAATTGATGGGTCCTGTTTCGATCTGAAGCCCACTGACCAGCGAAGACACGCCTGGAGATGCCCCAGACCGTGGTGGGATACCAACCTGACTATTGCGAGCCATACAGCCTGAAAACCAGGAGTGTTGGTTCGGGGAGCAATTTCTTTTCGTAGGAGGACCCCTTTGGTTGTCAGCCACAGCACCCTTACAGCACAGCGGTATGTCTACAATATTCCATAGCCCGTTTTGTTGCTCCTCATGGCAAGACATCCCGAGCTTACGTTTCAGGAAGATAATACCTGCCTGCAAATGGCGAGAGTTCCTACTGTCTGTCTTAGTGTTTGCTAAGCCCTACCTTAGCCATCAAGGTCGCAATACCTCTCCCCAACTTAGATCCTCTTGGGATTTTGTAGATCTAATACGCCATTTGGACAGAATTTGGCACAGTAGCCCGCAGGACGATTTCCAATAACTATCAATCAGTGCCAAGCCGAATAATTGTTTGTAATTAGGGTCAGAAACGGTCTAATGCATCATTGACTTTCTGAGTTTGTGAAGATCTTTCTGTTAAATAAATCATCACCGTTTTCTGAAGTCGTAATCATTTTTTTGCCTGTACATGTACATCATATCTCCCGATTTGCATTCCAATCGGATAACGTCTTTGTGTATCTTAGTTTTTGTCTCAGAGTGTAAACTACGGTGATAAAAGTACGGGACAGCCATTTGCACATATACAGATGGTGGTAGTATCGCGTACACAAGGCATAAAATAGCAGTTCATTGGTGAAGCTGTCATTGTAGTCAGGTGATTCACATGAAAAGGTTTCTGTCGTGATTATGGCCGCAGGACGTGAATGAACAGACTCTGTACGTGGAGCTAGACGCATTGGATATTCCATCTCGGAAATCGTTAGGGAATTCAATATTCTGCGATCCACAGTGTCAAGACTGTGCTGAGAATACCATATTTTAAGCAGTACCTCTCATCACGCACAACGCAGTGGACGACGGTCTTCGCTTAACGACCAAGAGCGTAGAATAGTCAATGGTAACACACGAGCAACACTGTGTGAAATAATCGCAGAAATCAAAGCGAGATGTACGGCGAACGTCTCAGTTAGGACAGAGTAGCAAAATTTGGCGTTAATAAGCTGTGGCAGCAGACGAAAACGCGAGTGCCGTTGCTAACAGCACGATATCGCCTGCAGCACCTCTTCTAGGTTCGTGGCCATGTCGGTTGGACAGTAGACGACTGTAAAACCGTAACTTGGTCAGATGTGTACCGTTTCCAGTTGGTAAGAGCTGATAGTAGGGTTCGAGTGTGACACAGACGCTACGAAGCCATTGACCCAAGAAGTCAACAACGCACTGAGTAAGCTGGTGATGACTCCATAATGGGCCAGCCGGAGTGGCCGAGCGGTTCTAGGCCCTACAGTCAGGAACCGCGCGACCGCTACGGTCGCAGGTTCGAATCCTGTCTCGGGCATGGATGTGTGAGATGTCCTTAGGTTAGTTAGATTTAAGTAGTTCTAAGTCTAGGGGACTGATGACCTCAGAAGTTAAGTCTCATAGTGCACAGAGCCACTCCATAATGGTATGGTCTGTTTACATGAAATGGACTGGGTCCTCTGGGTGTTCGGCTACATGGAGACCATTTGCAGCCATTCATGGACTTCGTGTCCCCAAACAACAATGGAATTTTTAAGTCCCAGATTACCCGACATGAATAGTATCCAACATTTATGGGACGTAATCGAGAGGTGAGTTTGTGTACAAAATTCTGCATCGGCAACACTTTCGCAATTATGGACGGCTATAGGGGCAGCATAGCCCAATATTTCTGCAGGAGACATTCCAGGCGGTCAGACTCGATATTAAGAGGACTTTTGTCAACTCAGTGTACATAAGTGATTTGATGAATAGGGTGAGCAGCAGTCTATGCCTGTTTTTGATAGTGCTGTTGTATACGTGAAGGTATCGTCATTGACTGACTGTAAAAGGATGCAGGATGACTATTTGGTGTGATGAATGGCAGCTTGCTCTAAACATAAGAAAATATAAGTTAATGTAGGTGAGTAGCAAAAACAGTTCTACAGTGTTCGAATACATTATTAGCTGTGTGCTGCTCTAGACAGCAATGTCTATTAAATATCTAGCCGTAGCGTTGCAAAGTGATACAAAATGGAACGAGCGCGCAAGGGCGATAGTGAGGAAGACGAATGGTCGACTTTGGTTTATTGGGAGACTTTAAGGAAAGTGCAACTCGTTTTAAAAAGGAGACCGCTCTAGAAAATTTCTGCGACTCGTACTGCTATAGTGTTTCGGTTCCTCACGATGTCGGGTTAGAGAAAAGACATCGAAGCAACTCTGGCGTGTATTGCTAGATTTGTTACCGATAGATTCGATCAACACGCCAGTGTTACGGATATGATTGTTGAACTCAGATGGGAATCCCTGGAGGGAAGAAAACGTTATTTCGCCAAGTAGTATTGAGAAAATGTAGACAACAGCCATCTGTAGCTGACTGCAGAACGCTTCTACTGCCGCCAACGTACATTTTGCACAATGGTTTCAAAGGTAAGACGAGATAGAGAAATAAGTGCTAGTAAGGGAGGCATATAGATAGTCCTTTCTCCGTCTTTCCATTTGTGAGTGGAATAGGAAACGAAATGACAAGTAATAGTACATGGTATCATTCGCCATACACAAGCTTCGATGTAGATGTAGAAATATGCGTCATTTCAGACATTGAATACATCGTTGTGTTGTGCTGTGATGGAAGTTGCCCTAAAGTAGAACAAATAACAATGAGAAAAAACAAATGCCATGACCAACT
The DNA here is from genome assembly GCF_023897955.1 of Schistocerca gregaria. Classification (NCBI taxonomy): domain Eukaryota; kingdom Metazoa; phylum Arthropoda; class Insecta; order Orthoptera; family Acrididae; genus Schistocerca; species Schistocerca gregaria. The sequence goes on along the minus strand of NC_064931.1, from coordinate 284,527,711 downwards.
GTAAACAATAATGTGAGTAGAAATGCAAATTTGAGATACATTACACAACCAGGAGCCACTGCAGAGAATTCCTTTCATACTGCTCTAACGAACAATTTTCTATTCATGTTCATATCAACTTTTTTTATGAAAAGAATAAGCCCTTAAAGTTTCTGACATGTTTTTACACACACTGTGTCGATTTTCTAACTGTGTGTTACATTTTGTATTTTCTTACTGAGTGAAGTTACAAGACGCCGTCGACAGTGACTGTGTGAGCTAGATCACATGCTGGTGATGTAAAGACTAACGGCAAATGGTGAAGTAGTGGTAGTGCCTATAGTATTTGAGTCGAAGCATGAATTCGTGCGATAAGATGTTCCCATGACATTACAGGAAAAAATATACACCGTGATCTTCTTAGCGCCCTACAGAGCACAGTAAAATGTGTAACATCTGCTAACATACTAGTTGTCCATGGAAGAGGTCCCTCTCCACCAGCCCGTAGATTTGACTATGTGGCGTTATGCAGGTGCCACAGATGTGCATCAAAATGAGCTGCAGCTCCACCGTTTTACAGTCAAATTCACGAACTAGTGGTGGCACTTCATCCAGTAGCGTCCGAAGAACATCTCCTAGGAATATAAGGTGGATCATTCGTGTTAATTCTCGCTCACATCAGATGTGGCCCATTGATCTGATAAACTATCACAGCCCATACATTAACACTAAACTTACTATGTCAGATAGTTATAACCACTGCCGCACTAGGGTTTTCGTCAGCTCTAATATGAAAGATATGCACGTCCCCAATACCGTCTCGAATGAACATACATTCATTGGCAAATACCAATAAATTCGGGAATTGCGGCCGGAATAGCGATGTGAGTACCACATCACTATTTTTCGAACTGAGATTTGTTGGTCGCCATCCAGTTTTGGCAGTTAATACAAAACAGATATGCAGAATAACTGATAGACTTCAGAAGGTATCAATTGAAGACAAAGTCTCAACAGGAATCAGTAATCATATTTTTGGCACTTTATTTTACAGGTCCGGTTTGATCACAATTTTTTTCATTTCACTATGATCGGTTTCGGCTACTGCCATCTTCAGATCTGTCACAAAAACAAAAACAGTGTGTGACCAACTAAATTAGTTTGCGGCGTTAAGTCTATAAAAGTCCTGGTGCTACATAATAAAGATAAAATGTTTACAAGATTAACAGCCATATATACCAGCCATACATACCATAAAATATTCTGATGTAGTATCAACGTCAAACTAAACATGTAGGTACATAGTAAGTGCTGGTGATCAGAATGCGCCTGGTATTTATGCAGGCCAGAGAACCCACGACGTGACGCCATTGAGACCACACTCCGAATGTACTATCGACTATCGATTTTTTAATTTTTAATTAATAGTCTGCTTCGTTAATTACCTCACAATTACGTTTACGGTAATTGATCTGTCAGGCTGTAAGGTTTTATTTTATAGGTGTTTTTACTCTTATACTTTTTATGCTGGGTTTATACTGTATGTTTTACCTTGGTAGTCTAGAATCTTGACATAATTAATATTTGCACTTCTTATGTGGATTGTAAGTATGGATCCAATTTTACGTGGAGTATGTCAGTACATATTTTATTGTCAGACGCTCGTTTTTTCATGTGAAGTAATTTTAATTAATGACTATGCGTACCACATTTTAACCATTACAATTGCGATACTGGTTGATCATGTAGCCTAGCTATAGTGCCCTCTGCTAGCCTCAGTTTCCTTGCATAAATACTAGAAGCATTCTGATCATGACCAGCACTTACTATGTAGCTACATGTTTAGTTTGACGTTGATACTACATCAGAATATTTTATGGTATGTACGGCTGGTATACATGACTGTTAATCATGTAAACATTTTATCTTTATTATGTAGCACCAGGACTTTTAGCGTCAGCAAACAAATTTAGTTGGTTACACACTGTTTTAGTTTTTGTAACAGATCTGAAGATGGCAGTAACCGAAACCGATTATAGTGAAAAATATGATCATGGACTCATTTTCAGACTTTATGTCTTCAGTTGATAAATTTGTGCCAAGTCAGGTCAAGAATGAGGTGAAACTGTTCCTTAAAACATAAAAGCATTGTGAAAGATATAATGAAAGTAAGGTTTAAGAAATTCTGTTTGGGTGACGAGATTGTTCCTAAATATGTTAATATAAGGATTAATAATAATTCTACAGCAGCGAAACGTGTGAAACTCAAAAGTGAAGTTCTATGGAGAAGGCCTGGGATCAGGGAAGCATACAAGAATAAAGAAAAACTGTAATTTGGAAGCATCAAAATGCAGTTACTTTTAGGCAAGTTACTATTGCCATTGCACTTCTCATGTATGTTCAAAGGTGTTAGTAACGCAGTGGACAATGGACAGAAAAAGATCGCAATGAGACATAGGAAGAAAATCTCTAGTTTACAGACGAAGAATAATGTAAGATTAGACGAAAAGCGGGAAGGCAAACAATTTGCGAACAGGGTGGTTAATCTCACGAACATAAAAATGACTGATAATGATATGGATCTCGTGAATAAGGGTATACATTTTAGCATCACTCAGAAATTGAGCCCAACCGTAATCAAAAATGCTATTGCGGAAGTAAGCGTTGCTTGTGACGTGGTTAAACTCAGCAAATTTGATCGAATGAACATAGCAGTAAAAACTAACAAATGTATATCCAAAGGAGGTCGCTACGAACATAAAAAATCAAAACATTTAGAAGCACTTAAATGTCTAAATCAGTAATTGGAAATGGAGAGGGCGTTAGTTACGAGGGCTGACAAAGGGCATTCGGTTGTCGTAACTTATGATTGCGATTACATCCAAAACACAAAAATTTCTTGCAGATAATAACATAGTTGTAGTCAAGAAAAATGCTGTGAACAAGTTTTAGTCAGATGTAAGGAAAAAAAACTGAGAACAGTATTTTTTTGTTTCCTGATGAAAAAAAGAAACGTAGATTAAAAATGATGAATCCATCCATTCCTGCGCTTCGTTCGCAAATTAAGTTACACAAGAGAAGGGACCGATTCGGCCGATTATTAATATGTTATGTCCCAATTACAAATTGAACCGGGAATGCAACAAGAAACTAAAAGCAGCATATACTTATAAAAAATCATTCAATGTCAAGAATAGTTATGAATTTGCGAATGAGATAAAGGATGTACCAATCCCGGCTGGAGCTACGTTGGCTTCTTTCGAAATTATGAGCTTTTGTACCAACGTCCCAGTAAACGATACGTTGGAGATATAATATAATATAAATAAATTGCTAACGTATAAGAAGATTAGTCAGGGCGAAAAGCGGAACATTTGGAAGTTTTAGAACTTGTGTTGTCTTTTAATTATTTTAAGTTGAACGATAAGATTTTTTATCAGAAGGACGGGCTCGCAATGGGTAACAGTTGTCTGGTACTTTAGCTCAGATATTTTTAAATGAGCAAGAAAATAAGTTTTTGAACAAAATCCTGACATCTGCGAAAAAATTGTCTATTACAGAAGTTATGTAGACGACATCATATTACTGTACAAAGGTGACCAAAGTGAAATACTCGAGGTAGCAGAAAGAGTAGGTGGAATGCACGAAAAAATTAAATTCACAGTGGAACTGGAAGAAGGAAACATAAGTTTTTTGGATCTTAGGTGGACTAAAAGGGGTGGAAGGCATACAATTTGCATATTTAGGAAGACGACGGCCACTGACACGAATATAAATGCGAAACATTGTCACCCTAAGGAGCATAAACAGGCATACTTCAGACCTATGATCAGCAGGATGCTAAAACTGCTACTCGCCCCTAATGACGAGGTGGAAGAATTAAGTGTGATTAGACAAGTAGCAAGGTAAACGGATATAAGGATCGTGACGCAGTGAAACTTAATAATAAACTAAAATAAAAAGTATGTGATAAGGAGACAATAGAACCAGAGGGCAAGAAATTTGTTGCTATGTCAAGTAATGGTGCATTTTCCGACAGAATTGAGCAGGATTTCAAAAAAACGAAAATAAAAATTTTATTTCAAAGGAAGAGTACAGGTGGTTGTAGTCTACGCCACAAAGTTGGCAACAACAGCAAGAAATATTTGGTATCTGGTGTTTGTAAGATCAACTGCCAAGACTGTAACAGGTTTTATGTCGGTCAGACAGGAAGAAATTTAAAGACTCGTTTTAGAGAGCATACATATAACCAAAGTAAGAGCGCTTTCGATGCCCCAGTGGCTTGGCGTGCGGTCGTGTGCGCCGCCCGCCGGCGACCAGGAGACTTCCCCTTCCTCCCCAAGTTCCACCGCAGGAAAACAAGGACGTCATACAGAGAAGCCACGACTTGCCGCCATTGAGACCACACACCTGATGTATTATCGACTATCGATTTTTTAATTTTTAGTTAATGGTCACTGTTTCGTTAATTACCTTACAATTACGTTTACGCTAATTGATATGTCAGGCTGGAAGGTTTTATTTTATAGGCGTTTTTAATCTTATATTTTTTATACTGGCTTTTATACAACTGTATGTTTTACCTTACCATGCTCTAAGCTTCACATTACACTTTTTCGCACATTGCACTTTTTATGTGAATTTTAAGTATGGATCTAGTTCCACGTGAAGTATGCCAGTACACGTTTTATTGTCAGACGCTCGTTTTTTCATGTGAAGTAATTTAGATGAGTATGTGCCAAGCAAGATCGTAAGAGATGGAAAAGAGCCACCGTGGTACAACAACCGAGTTAGAAAACTGCTGCAGAAGCAAAGGGAACTTCACAGCAAACATAAACATAGCCAAAGCCTTGCAGACAAACAAAAATTACGCGAAGCGAAATGTAGTGTGAGGAGGGCTATGCGAGAGGCGTTCAATGAATTCGAAAGTAAAGTTCTATGTACTGACTTGGCAGAAAATCCTAAGAAATTTTGGTCCTATGTCAAAGCGGTAGGTGGATCAAAACTAAAGGCCGAAATACTAAATGTCTTCTTCCAAAGCTGTTTCACAGAGGAGGACTGCACTGTAGTTCCTTCTCTAGATTGTCGCACAGATGACAAAATGGTAGATATCGAAATAGACGACAGAGGGATAGAGAAACAATTAAAATCGCTCAAAAGAGGAAAGGCTGCTGGACCTGATGGGATACCAGTTCGATTTTACACAGAGTACGCGAAGGAACTTGCCCCCCTTCTTGCAGCGGTGTACCGTAGGTCTCTAAAAGAGCGAAGAGTTCCAAAGGATTGGAAAAGAGCACAGGTCATCCCCGTTTTCAAGAAGGGACGTCGAACATATGTGCAGAATTATAGACCTATATCTCTAACGTCGATCAGTTGTAGAATTTTGGAACTCGTATTATGTTAGAGTATAATGACTTTTCTGGAGACTAGAAATCTACTCTGTAGGAATCAGCATGGGTTTCGAAAAAGACGGTCGTGTGAAACCCAGCTCGCGAGACTCAGAAGGCCACAGACACGGTTCACAGGTAGATGCCGTGTTTCTTGACTTCCGCAAGGCGTTTGACACAGTTCCCCACAGTCGTTTAATGAACAAAGTAAGAGCATACGGACTATCAGACCAATTGTGTGGTTGGATTGAGGAGTTCCTAGATAACAGAACGCAGCATGTCATTCTCAATGGAGAGAAGTCTTCCGAAGTAAGAGTGATTTCAGGCGTGCCACAGGGGAGTGTCATAGGACCGTTGCTATTCACAATTACATAAATGACCTGGTGGGTGACATCGGAAGTTCACTGAGGCTCTTTGAAGATGATACTGTGGTGTATCGAGAGGTTGCAACAATGAAAAATTGTACTGAAATGCAGGAGGATCTGCAGCGAATTGACGCATGGTGCACGGAATGGCAATTGAATCTCAATGTAGACAAGTGTAATGTACTGCGAATACATAGAAAGATAGATCTCTTATCATTTAGCTACAAAATAGCAGGTCAGCAACTGGAAGCAGTTAATTCCATAAATTATCTGGGTGTACGCATTAGGAGTGATTTAAAATGGAATGATTGTATAAAGTTGGTCGTCGGTAAAGCAGATGCCAGACTGAGATTCATTGGAAGAATCCTAAGGAAATGCAATCCGAAAACAAAGGAAGTAAGTTACAGTACGCTTGTTCGCCCACTGTTTGAATACTGCTCAACAGTGTGGGATCCGTACCAGATAGGGTTGATAGAAGAGATAGAGAAGATCCAACGGAGAGCAGCGCGCTTCGTTACAGGATCATTTAGTAATCGCGAAAGCGTTACCGAGATGATAGATAAACTCCAGTGGAAGACTCTGCAGGAGAGACGCTCAGTAGCTCGGTACGGGCTTTTGTTAAAGTTTCGAGAACATACCTTCACCGAAGAGTCAAGCAGTATATTGCTCCCGCCTACGTATATCTCGCGAAGAGACCATGAGGATAAAATCAGAGAGATTAGAGCCCACACAGAAGCATATCGACAATCCTTCCTTCCACGAACATTACGAGACTGGAATAGAAGGGATAACCGATAGGGGTACTCAGGGTACCCTCCGCCACACACCGTCAGGTGGCTTGCGGAGTATGGATGTAGATGTAGATGTAATTAATGACTATGCGTACCACATTTTAACCATTACAATTGCGAGACTGGTTAATCATGTAGCCTTGCTATAGTGCCCTCTGCTGGCCTCAAGTTTCCTTGAATAAATGCCAGACGCATTCTGATCATCACCAGCACATACTACGCACCTACATGCTTGGTTTGACGTTGATACTACATCAGAATATTTTGTGGTATGTATGGCTGATATACATAGCTGTTAATCATGTAAACATTTTATCTTTCTTATGTAGCACCAGGACTTTTAGCGTCAGCAAGCAAATTTAGTTGGTTACACACTGTTTTAGTTTTTGTGTCAGATCTGAAAATGGTAGTAGCCGAAACCGATCATAGTGAAATGTAAAGGAAAAAAATTATGTGATCAAGACCGATATGTAAATAGAGAGACTTCAGAAGGTGTACCATAGATACAGTAAATTTCTCAAGATATACGTGCTATACGTGCAAGGAAACGTAACAAGGACAAAAATGCCCTGTGTTGTACGCACACACTACAATTTCTGGAATACTTTAGATGGAAAATACAGCACCTATTTGCTTTTATGTGTCTCGTAATGATGTCTCATTTGTTGCGGACGTCGAATATCGAGCAAGATCTCTTTTGGGAAACTTATGCATACAATCGTGCAGCAGGTGTGGAATTGCCAACTTTGCCAGAAGCAAGCAGGATATTGATACTTTAGTTACTTGTGTACTGGTGGTAATAACAGTGGTAGTAATAGAAGTTATATTCATCCGTGGATTACTTTTAGAAGAGTATTTGAGATGCCTTGGCATTACAGTTTAAGAACAAAAGCAACCATAATTGATATGTAGAGGTTTTATATATTTACAAGTTAGTTTTACTAGGATGTGACAGGAAGTCTATTGGGGCCTTATAGTAAAAATCACCCCAACATCTACCTGAAGTAATTTAGGAAAACCACAGAAAACCAAATTAGGGTGGCTAGATGGAGATTGCAGGTTCCATCCTCCTGAATAAAACTCAGTCTGTATACAATAGCGCAACATTCGGCGTATCCCAAATGTACAATTTGTTTTGCAAAGAAGTTAATTAGTAATTCAAAAATATTGTGCTACACTGTTCATTTATATCTCAGTACCAATTGTCATACACATTATACACAGCATACACGCTTTATTACATAACCTAGTACTACTAAGACTATAAGCTGACTGCAGGGCTATAGCGACAAGGCTTGGTTTCCATGTTCTGTACAGCAACTTCCCATTTGCTTGCTTGGAAACACTCATGTTCCCTCCATAATCAGAGAAAACTAGAGTTCAGAAAAAGGATCAGATGCTATTAATGTCCACTGCGGAACTTTGGTCTACTGCTCACCAGAAAGGAACATAGAGTGGTATGAAATGAGATCCATGCTTTATTATTATTATTTACTTCTATTACATTGTTAGAAAACCCTTGTTTCGTATTATTGTCCAGAGATTACAGTGCCACACAGAAGTCGGGAAGGCGAATAGATACCGCAGACATTAGTGAGAGTTTGCTGCAATCGACAACAACCGTTTGGAGGCACTCCAGAAAATTACGCGTCTCTCTCAGACAGCAGCGCCCTGACACTGAGGTCAACACAGTGTCGAGCATGCAAGAGCTCAGCTAGTTTCTGACCTCATCTGTAGGAGTCAGTATCATAGTGTAGGACCAACGAGTTGCTGAAGTTTCAGATGAACTTTTATTGCTGTAAATGAGAACATTGTACCTAAAGAGAACAGTGTATTACTTAGTGCATCAATTGAAACTTTCACAGTCAATGACAGTTGTAAATTATCCAGCACTCCTGTGGCACAGAAGTGTGGCAAAGTTAAGTAAATCTCTTATTCATTTATGTAATAAAGTGAACTAGTATTTCTTGTGTTCTAGTTTGATGAGCCTTCTCCCAGAGCTATCAATGACCCCACAGTTATGACCGGACGAAAAGTAGTTTCGCCCGGTCGGAGCACCTTGCTGTGTATTATGTAAGTAATCCTTCACAGGAGAGAATGTATTGCTTAAGGGAAACTCTTTAATATCCTTGGACAATTTATTGTAAAGTTTTATTTTTTAGTAGAAAACACTGTTTTGAGTTTTGTGTTTATTCTTTCTTGGTAAATATAAGTTCACTCTAGATCTTGATTCCTGGTTTTCGATAGAGCTGTTTATGCAGTAATTATCAATGTTTCTTTTGATATGACCAACTAATTGCTAAATGTACTCACAGAGTGTAGTTAACATCTCCAGCGTTTCCAACAGATCTTTGCAGTTAGCCTGATAACTATTTTTGGTTAATTTTCTTATGGCCCTTTTTTCTAGTTTTAAGACTGTGTTTATATTTTATGCACTTGATCGCAGAAAACAATTCCATGATAATGATCTGAATGTACTGTCCAATTGAAGACATGCGCGGAAAAACGGACTATCCTTTAATGTAAAAACTTATAGATAAATGCTGCCATCTGTTGCTGGGTACGTGAACTATCAAAATTAACATTGATCTCCTCCTTAAATATCCTAATGTGATATTTATGGGTGAGAACAATGTCAATTCTGATAGTCCCCGTACCAAGCAACAGATGGAAAAACTTTTACATTTGAGGGTTAGCCCATTTTTCCGGGCATGTCTTCAGTTGTAAACTTCATTGAGGGTACATCTGATTTCTTTGTAAGGAGCTCTCTTATTTCCTCAGTGGATTCAACATTGCTGTTATCAGCAAAGGGAATATATGCCATTATGCTGTCAACAAAGTTACTCCACAGGTACATAAAAGAACAAAAAATTTGACAAGAACAAATCACCACGGGAAGATGCAGCGCTTGGGCAAGAGTGTTATTCCGTGAATCTATTTTATACTAACGACGAGTACTCGTAGGTTGCACAAGTAATTGGGCTGCAAACCCAATCCGAACACAGAGTGACGCCGTCGTCTCATACTTCGATGCTCAACAGTATCGAAACTATGAATTTCGGGACAGGAGTTTCGTCTGGAGACGGGACTAATTTGCCTTTCGTCGTCAGTTGTCAGTATTTTCGTTTCTAATACGGCTAGTATAAAACTGAAGTTTTTATTACCAATGGAGGCAACAGGAAATTGAAGATGTAGAGTAAAATTTTTCAAACTAGATTTCATCCTCTGGATAGTGACTCCTCGATTAGAACAGCAAGAATAAAGGAAGCGAAAAAGGGGCGTTATAGTTTAAGTTTCGCTGATCACTAGGTCATTAGAGACAGAGCAGTTGGTCGAATTTTACAAGGATAAGATAGCTTAGTCCGCAGCTGGTGGTCGTGCAGTAGCGATCTCGCTTCCCGCGCCCGGGTTCGATTCCCGGCGGGGTCAGGGATTTTCTCTGCCTCGTGATGACTGGGTGTTGTGTGATGTCCTTAGGTTAGTTAGGTTTAAGTAATTCTAAGTTCTAGGGGACTGATGACGATAGCTGTTAAGTCCCATAGCGTTCAGAGCTATTTGAACCATTTTTGAAGATAGCTTAGCCTTCTCATAAGAACCGACCAGCAATTCAAGAGGAATTTGATGAAGCAGCCAAACATCTAAATCAGGAGAGACGTTTGGAAATTTGAAACTTGCTCCTGTCGAAGTTGTCTGGGAAATCCATCTGGTGGTTGCCTTTGGTACCTACTAGTCTACTTCCGGTCTGCCAGCTTTCGTCATAAGGATGAGATTTTAAATGTGACTCCCACTTTGTCAATAAATGGTGCTCGATCCAATTACATCGGAAGAAGAAAAATTTGGAGCACGGTAGCTTTCGATTTGGCACAATATACTGTTTGTGCACAAGAAAATTATGTTTCTTACTTACAACCACTGAGACCGCTGAAGAGAGAATGAAGCAATAAGTATAAGAGAGAAAGAGTTACCATGCCGTCATTAACGCCTTGGACCTAATGTGACCAGTGGCTCTGCTAGTGACCCTCAGTCGTAAGTAAACTATTTGGCGAAACTGACATGAGATCATAGTCGTTTTAATACTGTAAGCTGATGCTTCTGATAATTAAGTTGGAATTAATTGCACAAAGTTTGAGGCTTTATTCTACTTGACACGGAAACATTCGAACAGTTTTTGGACGTGGTGAAATGATTCGTGCCTTATCGTTCATGAACAATGAGAAGTTGTGGGTAACTTTTAAAACTGTATAGCTCAATATTTCTCTGTTTATCGTCCATTCGTTGAGTCAGCGTTACGTCCACTTGCTGCAGTTCATAGTGTTGGAGGTTGCTATGTATAAAATCAAGTAATTGCATCACTTTGTCCTGTCGAAATATCTTTTCGTAGAGAGTACTCTACCAATTGCGCCACCCGAGAACTGAAGCTTCAATATGCCTACTAGTCCTTCTCTATACTTTTCAAATCCCCTAGAGGCTCTTCCACTATTCGGTGAGGCTCTAGGTCTAGCATTCTTGGGGGTGGGGGGGGGGGGGGAGTGGGGAGAAGGATTAGCAGAGACTTCGTTCTAACTACAGAATCAGAGGCGTTATTGAGATGGCAAGGTTTTCCATATGCGCAAAATATGCACTGCAGGCCTATTTGACATATCGTATTATAGATTGAAATAATACAATGTTCAGTCATAACATGAGACACCTTAGCAAAACTCTAAACGTCGACAGTAGGACCAAGAAACTAGAAATATGAATCTGAACCACTGTGACAAACCCATTTTCGTATTAAATAACAAAAATGGTAATAACAATAAAAATTTTCGGCAATAATAAAGTGGCGATTAAAGATTGGGTCTCCATTCTAGTTTATGGGCATAGACTCACTTGTGAAGACAGTAGTCACAAAGAAATATGTCAAAATATTGTCTTACGAAATTCTTCGCCCGAATAAGGAAACTCTGTGACAACTCCAGCTTGCTATCTAAATATGTGACATACGGTAATTAACATAATGATTCCCATATTTCCGATGCTGAACTTTCTCATTCTTCAAAGATAATCAACAAAACGTATGAATACGTAAGTTATAAGTATTGCAACGCATCGCAAAGGAATCAACGTATTATACGTGAGCGGTTGCTTTAATTTCAGCATGAATCTTGTTATAAAACAACTACGAACCCTGTTAGACTGTGTGTTTAATAAGTATTAATTTCATTTATTAACATTATTTGGTTTGTGTCTGCGCTAAACAACCGGTTCTTCCTGTTAATTGCTATTTCTGCACTCGTTTACTATGCCTTGAGTAGAGTAAAAGAGCGTGCACTGATGTCCTGTATTCTGCGCTGTGCAGGCTGTATTTGAAACCGAAGGGCCCTGGGAGACACGTGTCGCCGGTCCAACCGCATCCTTGACCTTGCACGCGCCTCGCCAGATCCGCCAACAAACAACTGCGCGCTCGCCGCAGAAAGCAGGATCAGCGAGCACTCCGTTACTAACCAAACATCACGAACTGCATTCAGAGCGCCTCTTCGCTCGAGAAACAAGGCGTGCCGGTCGCCTCGTGAAAAATACTGCCGCGACCTCTGCTTTTATGTGTTCGCAGGCGAGGGATTCGCCAATACGGCCGCTAAGCCCGACATTTCTACCCCAGATAATTACAGACTTAGGCGTTGCTGGTTTAGCGTTCGCTACCGTAAAACTAATTAATCTGCAAACTAGTCCGTCTTGAAGAGATCTAAGGAAGAAATTAGCGATGGCTCTTTCTGCCGAGTCTTTCCGGCGTCTACAGAGAGAGATAACGCCGTGGTAATGAGTCGCCAGACATCCAATGGTGTTCAGTCCGACTCCAGCAATGTAATTAACAACTTACGTGACTTTCTTCTGAAACTGTTACAACATTTAAGCTACGGGAAAGGCTTTTTATTCTTTTATGGTACCATAACAGCTATATCTGTTTTCATTCATCCTATAGTATTGTGCCTGGTTTTTGAGCAGCACCAAACCGACCCTACATATCGTTCCACAGGTATTCCGTAAGCTTCATAACGGTTCTTTCAGCACACCATTGTGGTGCATCAATCTGACTTTTCCTCTGAATACCCTGAAAATATATTTGTATGGAAAAAAGAACATATTGACACCGGTGTGTCAGACCCGCCATACTTGCTCCGGACACTGCGAGAGGGCTGTACAAGCAATGATCACACACACGGCACAGCGGACACACCAGAAACCGCGGTGTTGGCCGTCAAATGGCGCTAGCATGCCACGACAGCGTGGACGTGAACCGTATGTGCAGTTGACGGACTTTGAGCGAGGGCGTATAGTGGGCAAGCGGGAGGCCGGATGGACGTACCGCCGAATTGCTCAACACGTGGGGCGTGAGGTCTCCACAGTAAATCGATGTTGTCGCCAGTGGTCGGCGGAATGTGCACGTGCCCGTCGACCTGGGACCGGACCGCAGCGACCCACGGATGCACGCCAAGACCGTAGGATCCTAAGCAGTGCCGTAGGGGACCGCACCGCCACTTCCCAGCAAATTAGGGACACTGTTGCTCCTGGGGTATCGGCGAGGACCATTCGCAACCGTCTCCATGAAGCTGGGCTACGGTCCCGCACACCGTTAGGCCGTCTTCCGCTCACGCCCCAACATCGTGCAGCCCGCCTCCAGTGGTGTCGCGACAGGCGTGAATGGAGGGACGAATGGAGACGTGTCGTCTTCAGCGATGAGAGTCGCTTCTGCCTTGGTGCCAATGATGGTCGTATGCGTGTTTGGCACCGTGCAGGTGAGCGCAACAATCAGGACTGCATACGACCGAGGCACACAGGGCCAACACCCGGCATCATGGTGTGGGGAGCGATCTCCTACACTGGCCGTACACCTCTGGTGATCGTCGAGGGGACACTGAATGCTGCACGGTACATTCAAACCATCATCGAACCCATCGTTCTACCATTCCTAGACCGGCCAGGGAACTTGCTGTTCCAACAGGACAATGCACGTCCGAATGTATCCCGTGCCACCCAACGTGCCCTATAAGGTGTAAGTCAACTACCCTGGTCAGCAAGATCTCCGGATCTGTCCCCCATTGAGCATGTTTGGGACTGGATGAAGCGTCGTCTCACGCGGTCTGCACGTCCAGCACGAACGCTGGTCCAACTGAGGCGCCAGGTGGAAATGGCATGGCAAGCCGTTCCACAGGACTACATCCAGCATATCTACGATCGTCTCCATGGGAGAATAGCAGCCTGCATTGCTGCGAAAGGTGGATATACACTGTACTAGTGCCGACATTGTGCATGCTCTGTTGCCTGTGTCTATGTGCCTGTGGTTCTGTCAGTGTAATCATGTGATGCATCTGACCCCTGGAATGTGTCAATAAAGTTTCCCCTTCCTGGGACAATGAATTCACGGTGTTCTTATTTCAATTTCCAGGAGTATATATATATATATATATATATATATATATATATATATATATATATATATATATATATATATATAAACGTAAACTCCTGCCACAATGCAGGGAGTCTGCTATTATTTTAAATTTTGTCATTGATACCTGATGTCATTTTTCATGCATCAGCACTAATGGTCTCAACGCAACAGTCGTGTAAATCGACCTAGGTGAAGCCGTCTTTAAACCACTTGCAGTGAACGCCCCCGTGTCCTGGGCGCCACGGCATATGACCAAGAATCCCCTCTACACAGTCGACCATCTGCAATCAAGATTACTGTAAACCAGCAATTAATAAGGATATTCAAGTAACCGAAGCGCCACCATCGCTGTGGTTGTGAGCAATACCACACCGGTAGGTCTTTCACTGGCGACCCACAAACTCAGGAGTGCTCTTAAGGAGCATCTCCGAAGAGGCCACAGAAGTGACGACCAGGGCAACAGGACTCGCAAATTCAAGGATCGAACCCCTAGCTCCTGGCAAATTATGGCAATAGGAACACAATCACGAGCCTTTACCAGATGGAAGCAACGGATTACCTGAAAGGCTAACCGGCAAGAGGTAGCGTTCGAGTAGCCGCAGCAGATGCCTGTGCGGAGTCGAATGATTCGTGGACATTTAGAAAACTTCATGAAAATATTGATGGTGAGAGGTAAGAAGGAGGACTCACCAAGAACAATGGCAAGTCAGAACAGCAATAATTACAATACGATACACACAGTTGGCGGATGAACCAAACAGTCCAGCTGAATCACAAGAAGAGCGCCATTTTTGGCACTCATGGGAATTGGAGAGCGGGAGGCCCTGGCTTTTACACCTAGACGCCAAAGAAACTAGTATAGGCGTGCGTATTCAATACAGAGAGACGTAAGCAGGCAGAATGCGATAAGCAACGCCTATATAAGACAAAAAGTGTCTGGTGCAGTTTTTAGATCGCTTACTGCTGCTACAATGACAGGTTTTAAAGATTTAAGCGTGTTTGAACGTGGTGTTATAGTCGGAACAGGAGCGATGGGACACAGCATCTCCGAGGTAGCGATAAAGTGAGGATTTTCCCGAACGACCATTTTATGAGTGTACCGTGAATATCAGGAATCTGGTAAAACATCAAATCCCTAACATCGCAGCGGCTGGAAAAAGATCCTGGAAGAACGGGGCCAACGGCGACTGAAGAGAATCGTTCCACGTGACAGAAGTGAAACCTTTCAGTAAATTGCTGTAAATTTCAATGCTGGGCCATCAACAAATGTCAGCGTTCGAGCCATTCAACGAAACGTCATCGATATGGGCTTTCGGAGCCGAACGCTTACTGGTGTACCTTTGATGACTGAATGGCACAAAGTTCTACGCCTCGCCTGGGCCCGTGAACATCGAAAGTGGACTGTCGATAACTGGAAACATGTTGCCTGGTTGGACGATTCTCGTTTCAAGTTATATCGAACGGATAGACGTGTACGGGTATAGAGACAACATCATAAATCCATGGACCAGCATGTCATATCAGGGGACTGTTGAAGCTGGTGGAGGCTCTGTAATGATTTGAGGAGTGAGCAGCTGGAATGATATGGGACCCCTGATATGTCTAGATACGACTCTGACAGGTGACGCATACGTAAGCATCCTGTCTTATCACCTACATCCATTCGTGTTCATTGTGCATTCCGACGGACTTCGGCAATTTCAGCAGAACAATGCGACACCCCACAGGTCCAGAATTGCTACAGAGTGGCCCCAGGAACACTCTTTTGAGTTACACACTTCCGCTGGCCACCGAACTTCCAGGACATGAACATTGTTGAGCATATTTGGGATGCCTTGCAACGTGCTGTTCAGAAGAGATCTCCACCCCCTCGTTTTCTTACAGATTTGTAGACAGTCCTGCAGGATTCATGGTGTCAATTCCCTCCAGCACTACTTTAGAAAATAGTCGAGTCCATGCCACGTCGTGTTGTGGCACTTGTGCCTGCTCGTGGGGCCCCTACACGATATTAGGCAGGTGTACCAGTCTCTTTGGCTATTCAGTGTATTACCCCTTTTAGTGGGAGGGAGGAAGGAAGGTGGGGACGAACGAAAGAACGAATGATCGAACGAAGGAATATTAGGGTTTAACGTCCCGTCAACATCGTGGTAATTACAGGTGGAGCACAAGCTCGGATTGTTTCAGGGATGGGGAAGGAAATCTGCCGTGCCCCTTCAAGGAAAACATCCTGCCAATTGCCTTGAGCGACTTAGGGAAATCACGGACAACCTAAATCTGGATGGCCAGGCGCAGATACGAGAAGAATGGAGACACGTGCCGTGCTTATTAAACTCGTATAGGTTAGTGACCGAATGATTTTAGCAAGCGCTTACTCCCAGCGTGCTGCTCGACACGGCAACCTTGTGCCAGTCAGTCGTGACTCCTTGTTCCAGGAAAGTGGTGATATGTCGTCCAAGATGTGGCTCTCGTTTCACTGTATGGAATTCAGTGCATACTGCGCCTATTATCAAGTCGCTAAGGCCAAGTCATCCTGGAAAGGAGGCTAATTATATTTACAGAATACCTAATTATAACTCCCTACGATCACGTTTAATGCTCACATTGGCTACGACATTCATAGCAGAGAACTCAGAACACTACTGTAGGTTCATTGGCTGCCGGAGAACGTGTGACGTCGCACGGAACAAGCTTACACTCGATCGTCGTTGTTCGTGACTCCAACTGAATCGCCACATGCTAACGGGGCCTCAGTCAGGAAATATCCGAAACGGAGTTAAGCACACTGACATGTTGCTGAAGGGTAGCTGCATCCTTTAATGCTAGAAGGCCCTCACTCAGATGCTTGGTTACTGTAGTATAAGGAGTTCAATCAGTTACTCAAGCTCTTCTAGTGTGTCAAGGGAGCTCTTCCATTAAAAACAAGAGAATCTACCTGACAACACATTGAAAGTTTTCCGGTCAAAGAAAGTCATTACGCTGGCAATTACATAGAATATTTAGATGGAAGACTTAACATTCTAGAGATGCGTAAGTTCTTTAAGGAGAAACATTCCGGGGTAAATGTGAGCTTATGCATAATTTTTCATGGATTGTTTCAATTTGCACTCCAGACATCCTCAAACAGACTGGTATAGCATATGTGAGGAGGTGAACGTGAAATTGAGAAGCCCTCACCTTAACTCGAGAGCTAGCTCAAAAGACGGGCCCAAAAATTTTGTACTAAGCTTACAGAAGAAGCGAAAAGAACAGACGAGCCCCATGAATCTACTATTAGTTTTTCCTATATGCATAATGTTAAAATTTACAGAACTCCGTCCAGAATACATTTTGTCTCCGGCAGATGACAGCTGATATATTTTGTATTCATGACATCAAAAAATAATGCACATATGTAAGAATACCATGAAGACACTGGAAAACAAGCTCCCAATGAAGTATATACTATTCTCTGTAAGTTCCTGTAAAGTGTTCCTTCATCAGGCACTGAATTACACTTATAGTCCGAGAACTTGCGAGGACAGAACATAAATCACGTTTGTCCAGACCGGGCGTTATTGGAGCTGGCTGTAACCTGTCTTAGAAAATTTAACACTATTACCCTGTCAGGAAGCATTCCTTTCTCCCGTGTGACAGGGATTTCATCATAATCAAAAGAGCTCTTTGAAAACATGAGAGGTTCGTAGCTCATTATAAATTCTAGCGAAGATTAAATACTTATTGTGGCAGAAATTCGTAATTACTGGTTATTATTAAAGCCACTGTTGAACGTATTTGTTAGGAAAAAAAAGACAGTATCTACTATACGAAACTCCGAAACGTGGTAAAAGGACCTCTGTCATCGAAGCCTAAGTTTATTTTATGTGCACAATTTTTATTTTTTCACCTTGTGAAACAAAGACTAATATTTACACAAATATTATGCACTACTGATATTTATTTCGCTAGAAACAATGGTTAAAGTGTAATTACGTTTTTATTAGTTTTCTCGAAATGTGGTGGGAATGACTTAAGGTCCGTTTTGCACGTGGCGATTCAACGGTAATATGGACCGGCGGGAAGTAGGGGCTACTAGGTGTTTCTCGGCTTTGCCGCTAGATAGCGGGCGCATGCAGTGGTTGGCACAAAGTGCAGATATCGGGCATTTGTTGGAACTTCAGTGATGTAAATGTTGATTTGTGTCACAAGTACGCTGTATTTGTTTCTGCTTGTGAAAGCTTATGAACATTGTAATTTTCAACATCAGTTACCGGTTTTGAAGGTAAGAAGTAATATTGTCATACTAATATTAATATTTAAGTAGTCTAATTTAGATTGTATTCTAAAAATGAATTCCCGCTCTCTCAACCCGGTTTCAGCTTCCACCACGTTTCGGTGAGAAATGTCAGTCAGATAGTATGGGTCATAAAAAAGCTGGATAGTACAGAAATTTATTGTTTTGTTTTGTTTTTAGGGCAATACGCCAAGGTTCAAGAAGAAGGCTGCCAGAGAAGGTCGAGGGGACTAGTCTGAGACTGCAATGAAATCAGTGGTTCCAAGTGTTGCGGAAGGTGAAATGACCGAAAGGGCTAAGCCAATCGTGTTTCTAGCGCTACATTGCAAAGGGGAAAAATCAGTTGTAGGGAATCTGTAGACATCTGAAACACCTCTGATGGGGTTTTTCGAGCCATCATTTGATGAAAATTTCGAAGAAATGCTTGTAGCACACATGAGAGATTTAGAGTCAATGTTAATATCGCTAGCCAATACTAAATTTCAAAAGTTGCCTCACGATTTGGTCGAAAATTTAAAACTGCCTCGCAGATTTAAGAGAGAAAATAATATCTTTAAAGATTCCTGTCAAAAATTTATGAAGAAGCCCCAGAAGTATCTTAGGGTAAACCTCAGTTCACAAGTTTAATTCGTTGCGTTGGGTTCAGTCAACAACAAGCAAGCTGGGCGGTATTTTAACCAATTGAAATTCTTCAAATTGACAACCACGTCTTTCGTCCATCCAGAATATACAAGGTGAAGCGAAATTTGTGCAGTCGGACTTCGCAGCGCGACTCCTCACATGCCGGCGAGTACATCTGGCAGAAAAAGAACATTAAAGAGTGGCAGTCTGGCAACACTGTAACCATATGTACGATAAGTACCTCTGTCAGCACATATTAGTTACGCTGTACAGTTCGCAGGAGGTCGATGGTTCGATTCTGCGTTGGGGCGCATTCTTTTATTTGCTAATTTCTTTCTGACACTTCGTACTGTAATACACACCGTTTCTTAGGTCACATGTTTCCTAAATTTACAACATTTTGTACCGCCGACAAATAAGAAATAGGCAGTTGAAACATATGCCTTTGCATAGGACAGAGTAACTACAAAAAAATATCAATTTCGAGATTCTAAAGATGATAGTACAGTATAATAACACAACATCTACTTGTCATTTTTATTACATATAATATGAACCCTCAGATGTTGCACATTAGCAACCAGTGACAATAATAATTGTCCATATCACTGACTGCACGGCTTTCAGAAAAGAATACGTTGTCCTCAGAACAACATATGCTCAAAGCGACCTCCCTGCACGTCCAGACATAGCGCAACCCGCTGAATCATACAGCTCTGGACCCTTCGCAGCAAAGATGCATGAACACGCGCTACCAATTCTTCCACATTCGTCAGTGGAGTGGAGTACACATGCTCCTTCAGGTGTCTCCACAGGAAGAAATCTGGTGTGTGTGTGTGTGTGTGGGGGGGGGGGGGGGGGGGGGTCTTATGTCACGTAAATGCAGTGGCCATACAACTGGTCCTCCATGTCCAAGGCATTTCCCTGGACATTTTCTGTCCAGATACTGTCGCACATTAATCCTAGAGTGTGGAGGTGCACCATCTTGTTGGAACCATATCCTCTGGCGAACTTGTAGTGGAACATCTTTCAGCGCATCAGGCAGATAGTTTTAGAGGGATGCATACCTTCGTGCAGTCAACTCGTCAGGCAACATGTAGCGGCCCAAATACCTGTCACCCAATATTCCGGCCCAGGCATTGATACCATAGCGAACTTGATATCCACGGTCGTGGGTGACGTGTGGGTCAACCTCACAACAATGGTGGGCATTATGCATATTGTAGACACCCTCACGAGTGAATGCTGCTTTATCTGACCATATTACAGTGTTCACAAAGTCATTCTTGGCTTACTGTTGTTGGAACCATTCACAGGATTGCATCCGCTGATGGCAATCTGCAGGATGCAGGTGTTGCCTGAAAGCATAATGATAAGGGTGTAGCCCATGTTCGTGCAGCATGTTAATGAACAAGCATTGCAAGACACGCAATTGCCTCGCTATGCTATGTGTACTTCGCTGAGGTTCTTGGTGTATGACCTCCACAACAGCTTCCTTAGTAGCTGGAGTATTGCAAGTCCGTGGACGACCTCTGTCACGCAATGGTGGAAGTAGAGAACCTGACTCCTGAAGGCTCAGCTTCAGACGACGGAACACATTTTCATCTGGATGGCGTCGACGAGGATATCTAGCAGCATATTCACGAACGGCAACACCAGCCCGGTAATCAAATGCACCAAGCATCAGAAGCATATCCACATATACATCATTTGTGTATGCCATACGTCTGCCACATTGGTTTAGAGGCTTTCAATGAGAAAATTCGATACGTTTACGCATGTACAATCACGCTCAAAAGTATCCGAAAAACCTGAATTGCATTTCGCCTGATTCTCATGTAACCCACATCACGCAGCTGTCTAGTAGGTCCTCTAATCGCCCCTTGGTACAGTCGTTTGACTATTGAAAATGGTTCCAACAAGTCACCACTAGAAAACACTGCTCTGTATCGCAATAACTCAAGATGTAAAGTAATGCCACGATACTAGAAATGTCAGGGAAAACCTTATCACAGATAAGACGGTCCTTAAGGCTTGTAAGCTCACATTTATTGCAATAAATGACATACCTGAAATGTTAACACTCTCATTATTACGTCAGATAGGTAATGCACGTATTAAGTTCGCCGTATTCATGATTTCCCCTCCAAAGTAACATACCGTACTTGTTATTTAACACAAAATGAGATTAAAAAAATAATTTATTCACGAGCAGCTAGTTGAGAATATGTACGAACTTCAAATGACACGATGAACCGTCTCGTTGTGCATACGGATTCAAACCCAGGTCATGCAGACTAAGATTTAGTGACTGACGGAAACTAACAGTCATTTCTGACTAGACATACAGAGTGTGATATACCTCTATTTGAGACAGTATCAGTTAGCATATATCAACTTTAAATTACACAAAGTAAACATTTTTAACGGACGCGAATTCCTACCCAACATCTATTGTCCCTGTTAACGAACTACGAGAGACATTAAATATTGCTTCTTCACAAGTAGCTTACTAGAAATGCCGTGAGGTAAAGCTTTGTGTTGGACAGGGATTCGAACCCAGAACCTAATCGGATTGTTATCGAAGCACAATCAACTGTGACATATTGGATTTTCTCGACAGTAGCAAGATGTTTTAACTGAAGTGACGATACGAAATATTAATATTTTCCTTCGCAGGACTCCAACCGGGACCTATCGCAGTTATATTGTAGAGAAAACGAACGTTAAATGTGGGTTTGTTAAACCAACAGCGACATGTGAGCATGTTTGAACTAGAAATAATATGACGAAGAGTTCAGTGCTGACTGGGAATCGAACCCCACACATATCGTTTTTGACTACACACAACCAGACGTCAGCTACCGAATTTTTTCCCTCAGCAGCTCGGAATAACATACTTGAACTTACAGTGATCTCGCAAATAGTTATATGTCTCACTGGAAGTCAAAAACGTTAGATATCGTTAGTGTTGACAACGAATGAAAATTCATTAAAAATCAAAATTATTATCCATCAGCAGATAGGTGTTCTCATGCTAGAGCTTGATAATTCATAATGAAAACCTTAGTGCCGGGCCAGGATTCGAACCCATTCACGCGCAATATGTGGAGATGTTGAGGAACCTGCAGTTCTGAACAAACAACAAATTGTAGTCGAGCTGTATTGTCACAAAGGGATCAAATTCCGCGTTAAGGGCGGTCTGAGTTGCACTCCAAGTTCAGAACCAATTTTATCGGCATACAGAAGCTCAAATAAAAGATGGAATAAGTGTCCTGTAACACTACATAGCGCTTTTTTCTTCACTAGAAATAAATAACTAGTGTAATAAAGGATACTGGTTGTGTGTCGCCACTCCTGACTTTATTGTGGTTCAACCTAACGTCTATTTGGTAGAGAAGGAATATCATGTTTAATGTGAATTTCAGACCACAATACCATTATACCTTCTTCACTTGGCGTAGCCAGAAGCGAATAGAATCAGTCTCTCCCTATCAAAATGCATCAGCAGAAGTTGGAATCGAACCTAGACCTATCAGCAATCCTATAGACCACCAACAGACCACCAAATCCTCTTTTCTGTGACTCATTTTTCTATCGTAACACCGATGAGGCTCACTCAATGAGAATTCTGGTACACAGGCTCCCTATAGTAGTTTGCAGCATGTTAAGTACATTCATTTACTTAGTTGACCATATCACCATGAACTAGCTGCCTCGGCTGTCCAGTGCATACATTCGACTCTATTTTGTAATCACCGAAATAAAATAACGTAACTGCCACCTACACATAACTGCCAACAGTGTAGGACATCAGAAATTTAAATAGGAAAGGTTTCTTTCCAATTGAGTTACTCTATTGCGCTATCTCTTTGTTGAAACCGTCGTGCAGTGCAAAAGAAAAGCTGTAACTCTCAGAAGCGTACATCAGGCTATATGCATTATCTCACAGCACTGTGGAATGCGGAAATTCTGGAGGAACTGTTGTTGACGTCTGGAGGTGCTGTAGCTACATGGCAGTTAGTAGCGTAACGGTAAGTGTCGCGCACTGTAGATAAGAAATCGCGAGTTCTATTACATTCGCTGCTACATTTTTGAAAACGCAATTCTGATGTCTGCTGAAGTTATCAATTTAACGGAACTTTGGACATTATTCCCTTCGCTTTTCAACCCACAACAATCACATGTGGAAAAAGGGCTAACTTCTGCGACATTTTGTTCTTTGCAGATTTAATAGACGGCCAGGCAGCAGATGCATCTCGAAGCTTTTGTATATGTATGGGGAGAGCGCATAGTGCCAAAATAGTCAGAAAAGTATTTTCTAGATTAGCTGTCGTCTGGTAGTGGCATTTTATTCTTTTTTCAAACCTTGTTTGACAGCTTTAACTCAGAACAAGTTTTCTACATGCATGTAATCAATAAACTGCATGTGCATTGTCAGACTGTTATAGATAACATCAGAGAGTTCGGAAAATCATTGATGATTAATTTCTCTCTCAAAGAAACCTTGCGAAAACTGTGCACTGTTTTACAAGAAGTGAAATAAAACTACCCACGATAACCTTACGACGAAAGTCTGTTTTAATAGAACTGAGTATCTGTAGACAAGCGTGCCTCTTTCGGCACGAGTTAGTCAAATACTACTCACTTAGATTTCGATTGGGTCTGTTTAATTGGTATGTTGTGTCATACTTAACAGGTATGCAAATGTGGCATTTCATAAATAAAGTCATGTATTCCTAGAAACCCAAAATTTGCGTGCCAGCAGTGGAAAGAGGCGTTACCTTTTTTGCAGCATTATAAGTTTTTCACCATTGCACTATGAGCTAAAAGTATTTTTTTACGATTTACTTATCGATTTTTGATCTGACTGCTTGTAACTCTTTCAGAGAAGGGATAAAAACCTTACAGTCAGCAAAAGTGGAACGCTTTTCCATAGGTCAGCACGTCACCACAGGGCTAGCAAAGAGGGATGTGTCACGTCTTCCTCTTACAAGGGCAGTAGTGGCGTTGTGTACATAGTTCCGCATAGTCAGCGCGTACACAGCTCTCCCACTAGAGCGGGCCCCACTAAGCACAACAGCGCAGGCGCAGCGCTCGTTTGTCTCTGCACGAGATGGCGCTGTCATAGAGACGGTCCAAATTCTGCTTCCGCCGATCCGCGTATTAATATGTAACGCAGCCAATGAGATTGGTGCTAACGTGGAACCTTTTCTCCTCGCGGATCACTCTCGTGCAGTGATACATGAACGCGCGAGGTATTACAACGAGTGTACAGACCTCTGATTGGTCAGTCTGCATTAGTCTGTACCAGACTGCATTAGTCTGTACGAGTTCTACATTTGTCTGTACCAGTCTATAGTCAAGTTTCACTCTGCGCCTAATAAGATTACCATATTCCTGTACATAACCATAAAGATAAATGTATAGACACTTTTGTCAAGTATCAGAGATATATCTGAGAATAAGATTAACGTACCAATACCAAAGGAACTTCAGATTGTCAATTGTAAATAACATCCAGAACCAAGTAATTTTTATGCTTGTGATTATTTTAATAAATGTGTGTGAAAATTAATCAAGTTATGTTTAAAGTTGGTCTCCGTCAATATGCTACTCTAAGCGTCGAAATGGCATTTCTATCGTCTGACTTAACGGCAGAAGATAAACACGCCACGGGAAGACCACGAGACATATTGCTGACACTCGCCTACTTCGTTAGAGCGACAAGTCAAATAATCTTATGGTGTATGTACCGAATGTCTTACAGTACGCACAACACAAGTGGCTAGAACTCGCAAAAAATTAGTTGCGATTTCCTGGGCTGAAAACCGTAAATTTACAATCTTCTGTTACACCTCAAGTGATAATAACTCAGATTATTCAACGGAAATGATAGGAAAATCAAGTGAACTTTGAGGCTTAATTCCTTGCACACCAGGAAGTAACTCGCCGATCACAGTGTTGCCAAACATACCTTGCCTTGTTGCCAAATCTCAGTTACAGTGAAAGCAGGAAGAAGACGAACCGATGTGATCCTTCAGAGGGCTGGGAAGTGATCATAACTGGCGTCTCAAAGACGCGGCTGCTACGACCTGGAATACGTAATGTGTCTGATTCGCATTTCTGTAACAAGGTTTAGGGACTGGAGCGTAGTTGCTAATAATATACAGAACTGACTGCTAACTAAGCATGATAAATCAGTAACTCTCATAGCTGTTTTTATATTTCTTTCGTAGCTGTACTCAAAACTAAGAAACTCATTCACGGACGTTGTCGTGCCTCGCACAACAAACGAATAAAAATAAAAAGATAATGTGTGTGTGTGTGTGTGTGTGTGTGTGTGTGTGTGTGTGTGTGCGTGTGTAATTGTATGTGTATGAGAGAGAGAGAGGGAGAGAGAGAGAGAGAGAGAGAGAGAGAGAGAGAGAGAGAGATAAAAATAAAAAAGAATGAGAGAGAGGGTAAAAAATTGTTGTAAAGAAATTGAATACTGGTATGTGAGGAAATCTTTCATTAAAATGACACGTTCCACATCATTACGAAATGTAGTATTCATGATCTATAGAACAAGTATTAATCTATCTAATCTAATCATAGCCGGCCGTGGTGGTCTCGCGGCTCTAGGCGCTCAGTCCGGAACCGCGAAACTGCTACGGTCGCAGGTTCGAATCCTGCCTCGGGCATGGATGTGTGTGATGTCCTTAGGTTAGTTAGGTTTAATTAGTTCAAAGTTCTTAAGCGACTGATGACCACAGATGTTAAGTCGCATAGTGCTCAGAGCCATTTTTTTAAATCTAATCATATCATAATGCTGACTAGCCATGAAGGGTCATGAATTACCGAAATTTTCGCCAATATCAGTAACCAAATCTAAACTTCAAAATAAAAAGACGACAGTTTTTGTAATAAACGGGGACTCCTATCAATACCCTTTCATCCCTGTTAACTAATCACGATAGACGTCTGATATACCTCAATTCAGAAGTTACTAAGTGTGTATGTATTTAAGGATGAAGCCAACGATGTAAAGTTCTGTGACAGAGATACGAATCCAACACGTAATCAGATTGTTAACTAGGTAAAATAAAATGTTACGTATCTGTTTTTCTTACCAGCTGCCAGGTGTTTGAATCTAAAATAAGGATACAAATTTTTGTGCCTGAGCGACAATCGTTCTTCTTTATCGTCCACGAATATAGCTTAAGTATCAATTGCTTACTCACCAACAGTAAGATGTGTGCGTGTTTGACCAGAAATTGTTGGCAACACCTGAACAGACATTAAAAATGCACGTTAATTTTCACTAGCAGGCCGGTGTGCACGTGATAGTACTTGAAATGAAATTTTGAATATTTTTGTACTGGATCAGGTTCGGACCTACATACTTACCTTTGGAGGAGACCTAGAGAAGATTGCAGTCTTGGGAAAAGGAACGAAATGATTGAACTATACTGTTCCGAGAGATTCAGATCCTCGAAAGAGGAGATACGAATTCGAACCACACTCCAGCACCAAATTTTTCAACGTCTCTAGTTCAATAAAGTACAAGTAAAATAAGAGGCCTGTTCCTTTAAATGGCTATCGGTTCATCAATCAAAATAAAATTTTCTAATGTAAGTAAGTTTACTGGCGACAGTATTTATGTTTACAATGACCTCCACCTATGTCATTTCCCAGTAAACCGGCTCTGCGCATTTGGTAATGAAGAAACGTGATTTTTAATGCGGATTCTGAATTATAACGTCTTTCTCTTGAGGTTACCAGAGGTAAAGTAAATCTGTTTGTGCCTCTTAAAAGTAAATGCCTGAACCCACGCATTGCACTTGTGATAGGTTGTTCCACCAGACCATTGTGGCCACATTTCCCAGCCCAAGGAGTGTGCTGTAACGGATGAAGTGCTTAGCTTACAAAATTAGTCACTGAGCGAGGTGGCGCAGTGGCTAGCACACTGGACTCGCATTCGGGAGGGCGACGGTTGAATCCCGCGTTTGGCCATCCTGATTTAGGTTTTCCGTGATTTCCCTAAATCGCTCCAGGCAAATGCCGGGATGGTTCCTTTGAAAGGGCACGGCCGACTTCCTTCCCCGTCCTTCCCTAATCCGATGAGACCGATGACCTCGCTGTCTGGTCTCCTCCCCCAAACAACCCAACCCAACAAAATTAGTCACGGTGGAAAAAATGCGAGTCTGTCAAATGGTTAAGTAGAAGCAAGCTTCTGACGTGAAGATTATGCTATTATCATGTCAGCAGGATGTAAAGACTCTTTTAGGCATCATAGCCTCTATGTGAAGCCATTTTAAAATTTTCACTAATTCAGGAAAATTCTTAGTTTGAGAAAATCCACTGTGAAGTTACCGGATAGTTCGATTATTACCGTCATTATTACTATCATTTTCTTCATACCTCTGCTGGAACACATGTGCTTGAAGATTATTTAAGGCCTTTTGGTCCTTATAGAAGCAGCTGCCCAAGAACAGGTTTTTTCCGTGTCTACGGAATCCTTTTCATGTTAATATCAAACATCAGCAATTAATCGTAGATCACATTAAAACTAAAGTAATTGATGAAGACGTTACTTGATAATAAAAAAGATGCTGCCTTTCTTCATTTACTTGTATCTAGAAATGTCTGTCGAATACTACCATACCAAAAGCCAAGAGATCTTACTGCCTTCCGATATACGTCGCTCGCTGTCAGTTCTTCCATACGATATGGTCGACGTGACTTATTTCAAGTTGTGTATGACAGAGAGTGTTTTAGAAAGTCAATTGCTTTCCTTCAGAATAAACAGAAAGATTTTCATTCTAAGCTATTCAAGTTTAAAATTTTCACAACATTAGTTCAAATTTAATATTCGCTTCTGTAATGTAGGAAAGTATTTCACAGTTGCAAAACGTGCATTGGACTCATTGTCCTTACACTTAGTCGCTGAACATAAATTCTAGCTCAGAGTGACACCAGTTTAAGTAACCTAATGTAGCGAAGACTGGTTGCCAGTGCTCTATCTCAACGGAAAATCCGCAATTCACTCATTGGGCTCCATAACTACACTGTAACAGTAATTTCTGTGTGTATGCAATGCATACGGATAGTAGAATTTAGTGGTGCTCTCTCTTCCACCTCTGTATACAATTTGACTGACCTAAACGGGCCATCGAACAAGGTGGCGCAGTGGCTAGCACACTGGACTCGCTTTCGGGAGGACGATGGTTCACTTCCACGTCCGGCCATCCTGATTTAGGTTTTCCGTGATTTCCCTAAATCACTCCAGGCAAATCCCGGGATGGTTTCTTTCAAAGGACATGGCCTACTTCCTTCCCCGTCCTTCCCTAATCCGATGAGACCGATGACCTCGCTGTCTGGTCTCCTTCCCCAAAACAACCCTAACCCAACCAAACAAACAATAACTGATGACCTCAGATATTAAGTCCCATAGTGCTCAGAGCCATTTGAGCCATTTGAACACGTTGTGAATAAGGAAGAAAATGGGATGTGGGATGTTTCGTCACGGAGAATATACACATTTATCTCGGCGTCTTGTGTTCAGGGTAATACGAAAATCTCAATAAGAGAGGACGACAACGGGATGCCGGTGATGCAGGCAATAACACCCAACTATTTCTGTCGACTTATCACTATGACGACAGACAAATTGGCGTCCCACTGTATTTTGATTATGATTCGTTAGCCTTCTTGCGACCACTTTTAATACCTCGTGGGAGCAGGCATTATATTTTGCTTTTTGAACACCGAACAATAATGCACAAAGATAGTAGATGCACGTATATAAAGAAACATTCAGGATCATTGGTGTGGATGCAGTTCACCATTAGAAGACTAAACAATGCAATGAATACGCTGGTTAGTATACATTATTTGTATAGATCTGAAGATGAAAAAGCGCACATCTGCACAGTGCCCGTATCTGCACTTCAGTTTCTGTCGTAATGAGCATAATTTTTAGTTTCTTCTCTTCTGAATTTTCAAATGAATTGATTATTACGTGGTACAGAATAATTATTTAACTGTGTTTCTTACAGCTCCCATTTTTCTACAATCTCGTTCAGTTCATGAAATTATACTTGTATGATCACAAGACTGCACGTAGGTGCAATCGATTTCGAGATGCAAAGTGTTTGTTTCTTACTTTTCGTGACAGGTGGGCAAAGCTAATTTCCAAAGACTTTTTATTGTACTGAAATAATCTTTTATCACAAAGTAACTAGGTAAGTGTTATATATATATATATATATATATATATATATATATATATATATATATATATATATATATATATATGAACGTTTTACACAACTGGAAGCACAAAACGCTGCATATTAACCGAACCCCACGCCTCCTCTCTGTATCCTCCTATCACACGAGCACGGGATTCTCCTCCTATAACACACTGGACTCGCATTCGGGAGGACAACGGTTCAATCCATCGTCCGGCCATCCAGATTTAGGTTTTCCGTGATTTCCCTAAATCACTCCAGGCAAATGACCGGATGGTTACTTTGAAAGGGCACGGCCAACTTCCTTTCCTAACCTGATGAGACAGATGACCTCGCTGTTTGGTCTCTTCCCCCAAAATAACCAACCAACCTCCTATAACGCTACAGAGCTGTTCCGAGCACAGCTGACAATTGGCAACATCGTCACAAACATTTGGCAAAACTGGGACAATGCAATCAGTTTTCCGCGTATGGTGGTGAATTGACTCGCTAAATTCACTTGATATTCCCTTTCCAATTGAATGACTCGTGCTATATAATCCTCATGTAAACTAAGACACTGAGACAGAAAATTCAATTTTTGGCTATTCTTCACATACGTGACAACTTTTATTATCTTTCACGATGCGTTATGACGCTGAGCGACCAATACCATGATGATAGTGGCGTGCCAGCAGCAGTGTGCCCATAGCCCCGTGGTGTTGCAACGGTTCAAGGAGTCGTTAGTTCTAACTGTGTTAGGGGCCACGGCGTGCGAGCTTTTTTTTGTTTATTTTATGGAGCGCCATTTTCCAGAATAAATTCTGTAGTGAAATCAGAAGAAAAACTTCACACATCAAATCTTCTTAGCAGCTCGACTCAGTAAGTTGTGTTAATGGTCATAGATCTCTGCTTTCTGACTGCCAAGCTGCTTCACAATGCAAGCGTCTCTGAAGAAATTCGAACCGGCCGTCAGTGATACGAAATTCAATATTGTTCTTCACTTAGACTCACATGCTAGGGTGACAAGTATAAAGGGAATTAATTGATAAGCAAATCGCAAGAAAATACTTTCAGCTCATAGTGCAATGGTGAAAAACTTATAATGCTGCACAACAGGTAACGCCCCTTTCAGCTGCTGACAAGCAAATTTTGGGTTTCTAGGAATACATAACTTTAGTTATGAAATGCCACATTTGCATGCCTGTTGAGAATGACACAGCATACCAATTAAACACAGACCCAATCGAAATCTCTTTTACTAATTCGTGCTGATACAGGCATGCTTGTGTACAGATACTCTGTTTTATTAAAACAGACTTTCGTTGTAAGGTCATCGAGGGTAGTTTTATTTCATTTCTTGTAAAACAGTGCACAGTTTTCGTAAGGTTTCTTTTAGTATTGTTAAAACAATACTAGACATGAGAGAGAAATTAATCATCAATGATTTTTCCGAATTCTCTGATGTTATCTTTAACAGTCTGACAATGCACGTGCAGTTTATTGATTACATGCATGTAGAAAACTTGTTCTGAGTTATAGCTGTCAAACAAGCTTTGAAAAAAGAATAAAATGCCACTACCAGACGACAGCTAATCTAGAAAATACTTTTCTGACTATTTTGGCACTATGCGCTCTCCCCATACATATACAAAAGCTTCGAGATGCATCTGCTGCCTGGCCGTCTATTAAACCGGAAAAGAACAAAATGTCGCAGAAGTTAGCCCTTTTTCCACATGCGACTATTTTGGGTTGAGAAGTGAAGGGAATTATGTTCAAAGTTCCGTTAAATTGATAACCTCAGCAGACATCAGAACTGCGTTTTCAAAAATGTAGCAGCGAATGTAATATAACTCGCGATTTCTTATCTACAGTGCGCGACACTTACCGTTACGCTACTAACTGCCATGTAGCTACAGCACCTCCAGACGTCAACAACAGTTCCTCCAGAACTTCCGCATTCCACAGTGCTGTGAGATAATGCATATGGCCGGATGTAGGCTTCTGAGAGTTACAGCTTTTCTTTTGCACTGCACGACAGTTTCAACAAACAGATAGCGCAATAGAGTAGCTCAAACGGAAAGGAACACTTCCTATTTAAATTTCTGATATCCTACACTGTTGGCAGTTATGTGTAGGTGGCAGTTACGTTATTTAATTTCATTGATTACAAAATAGAGTCGAATGTATGCAGCTTGTTCATGGCGATTCGGTCAACCAAGTAAATGAATGTAGTGAACATGCTGCAAACCACTGCAGGGAGCCTGTGTGTCAGAATTCTCATCGAGTGTGCCGCATCGGTGTAATGATAGAAAAATGAGTCACATAGAAGTGGATTTGGTGGATTGTTGGTGATCTATTGGTTGAGTGTCGTCTTGGTCTTCGAGCAAGCAGGTTGTCGCTAACTTCCGCCTGTGCCGCAGCGACGTTTGTATTGAAGCTATTCAGTGCTGTTGCTGTATCGGCTGGAGTCACATCGTAGTTGCGTAGCGGATTTCGTTGTTGTTTTCCTCTTGGCGGCGGTGTTTTCTGTCCGCACCATGGAGTCTGCCGAGTCTTCTACATCTCTCCCTCGTCGAGCTACTGTTCGTTTCAGTTTTGACAAGAGTACGCGTCGTGTTCAACCTGGCTCCTTAGAAATTCACGATTGGTTGGCTGATGTTATCCGTGTTACACCTGATCAGGTAGATACTGCTTACTTTGATTCTGATTTGTGTGCATTCTTTGTGAACTTTTATGATCCCGTTCAAGTAGAAAGACTTCTTTCTTGGGTTGGTTCTAAAGTGTTGTTTACGCATCGCGATAGTTCCGTTAGTCAAGTCCTACTTGTAAATGCGGCACCCGATTATACACCGGTTAGAATGTATAATCTTCCTCATGAAGTGGACGATTCATTTCTTAAAACAGCGTTGCTTCCGTTCGGAGTCGTACGGCATATCCGATGGGAACGCTGGTCAGCACAGCATCGCTTCCAGTCTTATAATGGTATCCGGACTGTGGACATGTGCGTTAAAAAGAATATTCCTTCCCACTGAACTGTTTGTGGTTACCGAATCCATGTTACGTATACAGGGCAAGAAGGAACTTGTTTTCTCCGAAAATTATTTCGAGCAGTTAGTCCACGAACCCACGCGAATTGTAAATGGTTGCGAAAACACACTTGACCTCTTAGCCACAAACAATCCAGAGCTGATAGAGAGCATCATGACTAATACAGGAATTAGTGATCACAAGGTCATTGTAGCTAGGCTCAATACCATTTCTTCCAAATCCATCAGAAACAAACGCAAAATAATTTTATTTAAAAAAAGCGGATAAAGTGCCACTAAAAGCCATCCTAAAAGACAATTTCCATTCCTTCCGAACTGACTATGCGAATGTAGACGAGATGTGGCTCAAATTCAAAGATATAGTAGCAACAGCAATTGAGATATTCATACCTCATAAATTGGTAAGAGATGGAACGGATCCCCCGTGGTACACAAAAAAGGTCCGAACGCTGTTGCAGAGGCAACGGAAAAAGCATGCGAAGTTCAGAAGAACGCGAAATCCCGAAGATAGGCTAAAATTTACAGACGCGCGAAATTTGGCATGTACTTCGATGCGAGATGCCTTTAATAGGTTCCACAACGAAACATTGTCTCGAAATTTGGTAGAAAATCCGAAGAAATTCTGGTCGTATGTAAAGTACACAAGCGGCAAGACGCAGTCAATACCTTCGCTGCGCAGTGCCGATGCTACTGTTATCGACGACTGTGCCGCTAAAGCCGAGTTATTGAACGCAGTTTTCCGAAATTCCTTCACCAGGGAAGACGAATGGAATATTCCAGAATTTGAAACACGAACATCTGCTAGCATGAGTCTCTTAGAAGTAGATACCTTAGGGGTTGCGAAGCAACTCAAATCGCTTGATACGGGCAAGTCTTCAGGTCCAGATTGTATACCGATTAGGTTCCTTTCAGATTACGCTGATACTATAGCTCCCTACTTAGCACTCATATACAACCGCTCGCTCACCGATAGATCTGTACCTGCAGATTGGAAAATTGCGCAGGTCGCACCAGTGTTCAAGAAGGGTAGTAGGAGTAATCCATTTAACTACAGACCTATATCATTGACGTCGGTTTGCACTAGGGTTTTGGAGCATATACTGTATTCAAACATTATGAATCACCTCGAAGGGAACGATCTATTGACACGTAATCAGCATGGCTTCAGAAAACATCGCTCTTGTGCAACGCAGCTAGCTCTTTATTTGCACGAAGTAATGGCCGCTATCGACAGGGGATCTCAAGTTGATTCCGTATTTCTAGATTTCCGGAAAGCTTTTGACACCGTTCCTCACAAGCGACTTCTAATCAAGCTGCGGAGCTATGGGGTATCGTCTCAGTTGTGCGACTGGATTCGTGATTTCCTGTCAGGAAGGTCGCAGTTCGTAGTAATAGACGGCAAATCATCGAGTAAAACTGAAGTGATATCAGGTGTTCCCCAGGGAAGCGTCCTGGGACCTCTACTGTTCCTGATCTATATAAATGACCTGGGTGACAATCTGTGCAGTTCTCTTAGACTGTTCGCAGATGATGCTGTAATTTACCGTCTAGTAAGGTCATCCGAAGACCAGTATCAGTTGCAAAGCGATTTAGAAAAGATTGCTGTATGGTGTGTCAGGTGGCAGTTGACGCTAAATAACGAAAAGAGTGAGATGATCCACATGAGTTCCAAAAGAAATCCGTTGGAATTCGATTACTCGATAAATAGTACAATTCTCAAGGCTGTCAATTCAACTAAGTAGCTGGGTGTTAAAATTACGAACAACTTCAGTTGGAAGGACCACATAGATAATATTGTCGGGAAGGCGAGCCAAAGGTTGCGTTTCATTGGCAGGACACTTAGAAGATGCAACACGTCCACTAAAGAGACAGCTTACACTACACTCGTTCGTCCTCTGTTAGAATATTGCTGCGCGGTGTGGGACCCTTACCAGGTGGGATTGACGGAGGACATCGAAAGGGTGCAAAGAAGGGCAGCTCGTTTTGTGTTATCACGTTATAGGGGAGAGAGTGTGGCAGATATGATACACGAGTTGGGATGGAAGTCATTACAGCATAGACGTTTTTCGTCGCGGCGAGACCTTTTTACGAAATTTCAGTCACCAACTTTCTCTTCCGAATGCGAAAATATTTTGTTGAGCCCAACCTACATAGGTAGGAATGATCATCAAAATAAAATAAGAGAAATCAGAGCTCGAACAGAAAGGTTTAGGTGTTCGTTTTTCCCGCTCGCTGTTCGGGAGTGGAATAGTAGAGAGATAGTATGATTGTGATTCGATGAACCCTCTGCCAAGCACTTAAATGTGAATTGCAGAGTAGTCATGTAGATGTAACGAAAGCGGCCATCTCAGATCTGATTGCCCGCACCGTACTACTGTTCTGACGTCGTCTTATCAAAAACGTCTTCCTTTAACGTTAGCAGACATAGTAACTTCACAGTCAGCTGTCAGTCTCCCGCTTTAAGCGATGTAGGGGCTATATTACCACCTACTCCTCGCGAATTTCCATCGACCGTTACCGACGCGTACAAGTGCGTCCTCTGTCGACGAGGAGACGACGGCTCCTGCAGCGCACGTCAAACGCCGGCGGACTGAGGACGGTACAGATTTCGAGGACGCCCCACTACAGTATCGTTCTTCTGACACGGCGTTGACAGAGGGTGCACCTTCTGGCGGAAATACGTTGTCTACTGATGTTAATTGTGAATCTAGTATTACCAGAGAGGATGTAGCTGCTTCCGTCGATGTTGAAATGTGCGTTCAATCTGCGTCCCCCACTTCACCCGTCGACGTGACGGTTACTGTGGGTTCCGTTGTTCCCGCAGAGACGTCGCCTGCTCGCCAGCCTTTCAGTGTTCTCGTGCAATATCACCCCTCCTCCACGCTGAGACCGTCGAGCAACAGGATTCTATGGGTTCTCTTCCTCGTGTTCAGGAGATGGCACCCGACACCGGTACTGCATTACCTGTCTCTTCTGTACCTGATGTTGCTGTTGGTCGTTCTGAGTTTAGTTCCCCGATTTCCGATAAGTGCGGTGACGATGGCTCCTCTGTCAAATCGGAGCTTGACGTGCCCCCAACCCCTCCACATCAAGAGTGTATGTTTTCACGGAGTGGTGTGAAACAGTGTTTTCAACCTGCCCGCGCCGCGGCGCGTCGTAAAAAGAAAAGCGAGGATTCTTCGGCGTTAGGTGGGGAGGATTAGCATTATACCTTCTCTTCCGCACCTCCGAACGTTGGGGAGAGACGGACGTGATAGTGCTTTTTCCTTAATGTTGTTTCATTGACCTCACATGTGTTAACGGTTGTAGGTGTATACATTTCTAACCCTCAGTGTTAATAGGATACTTTCCCAATCACGGTTTGCTGCGTTGCGCCAGTTTATTTTCGATTCCCAAGCTGATATCGTGTGTTTACCAGAAGTATTATTTGATGTGTTTTCTCTTCCTGGGTATTCTATGTTTTTCAATGTGGCGCCTGAAAGTTCTACCTGTATGGCTTTGCTTTATCGAGATGGAATCCCGCTGACGGACTTCGAAACGCTAGATGATGGTCGCTGTATAGGCTGTAGTTTTTATGACCTCACCTTAATTTTTCTTTACGCTCCGTCTGGATGAGGTCGTTAATCCGATCGCGCGGTTTTATAAGGAAGAAGTTGGTTATTTACCCGCGCAAGGTTTTATTAGGGGGCGATTTTAACTGTATTATGCCGTGTTGATCAGACCCCCAATTATACATTTTGTCGTGAACGTAATGATATGGTGACGTCCTGGCATATCCAGGATGCTTGAGTTTGCAGTTATCCTACATTGATGCTGTTTACCGTTTTTACAGCTACTTCAAGTGGCCGATTGGACCGCTTTTATTTATCTGCCCCCATATGTAATCAGCTTCTATCGACTGATCAGTTTCACTGATCGCTGTGCTGTTTCCATGACTTTTAACCACGTCCCGCAACGGGTCCATCTTCCGCGCCCTTTATGGAAGCTAAACACTCTACATCTCACGGACCCCTCTCTGGTAGACATCATCGCAGACGTATGGTGGCGGACAACCCAGTCCCAGACGCGTTATTCCTCACTTCTCGAATGGTGGGTTACCTTTGCTAAACCCTGGATTCGAAATACACTCAAGCATTTTAGCGCTGAAAAAGCGGCTGAAATAAGGCGCACTAGGGAATTTTATTATGCAGTCCTTCACAACCTTTACGATAATGCTCGTGATGCCCCTTGAGGGTCGTCGACGTCCACCGCATGAAGGCAAAACTCCTCCAACTCAAACGTAGGCAAATGGTTGGGGTCCGACTGCGTTCCCAGCTTCGTTCAATCGTACAGGATGAGCTGACCTCTCTCTATCATCTTCTTCGGCTTCACAAGCGATCTCATAGGACATGTCTTTCTACCATTCGTTCTCTAGATGGGTGTGAGTGGTCATCCCAATCTGATATCATGCGTGAACTTTACCAGTACTATTTCGAGCTTTATACTGAAGTGGATTCATCTGTTGATTTCACCTCCCTCCTTGATCTTGTTGTTACACCAGCTCTCCAGGAATAGTTTTTCTCTGTATTCCATCGCAATGATATACTTGATATTGTGGCTCGTTCTCCCCCCCAAAGAATTTTATATTCGATTTTGGCCCCTAATAGGAGATACGATAACTTCCATGTTGAATGAAGTGTTCCACGGAGGCCTTCTCCCGCCCAGCTTTAAGGTTGATAAAATAGTCCTGATTCCCAAAAAGCCGGGACGTTTGCGTGTGGATCAGGTCCGCCCGATAACCCTCTTCAACTATGATTATAAAATAGTGGTGCGAGCGGTCAATAGACGACTATCGTTATTGTTGACTACCATCATTGCAAGCCGTCAAATTTGTCTTCCGGGTCGTACTCTCCTGACTCACGTTGCTGAATGTCGTGATTTAATTTCGATTGCTTCCACCATTCCAGTGCCAAGCGCTTTCCATTTCATTGATTTTCACCAAGCGTTCGACCGCGTCAATCATGGATTCCTTATGCGAGTATTGACGACTGTTGGTTTTAACACTGCTGCACGACGGCTGTTTAGCTCTCTCATCACTGGTTTTCGGGCGTCCATTGACGTAACTGGCTGTCTTACTTCCCCCATCGCTGTGTGTGAGGGCGTCCTTTAAGGGAGTCCATTATCAATATCTCTCTCTATGTGCTGTTTCTGGAACCATTATTGAGAAATATAGCTGCTCGTTTGAGTGGCTGGTCGCTGCTGGGAGAAAGGTTTACCGTTCGTGCATATGCTGATGACGTTATGGTTCTTCTCCGTACCCATGATGATATACCACTGCTGAAGGAAGTTATGGATGTCTTTTTTCGTCTTACGGGAGCGCGGGTTAATGACCAGAAACGTCGTTTACTCAATTTGCGAGGATTTGACGCTGTTGAAATTCCATGGGCTTCGAGGGTCACCCGATATCGATCGTTGGGTGTCATAATTGACAGTCGTCCGCTAAAGATGGGAACGATAAACTGGTAGTCTCTCACGGATAAGATTCAGTGTGCAATCATTGGACACTAGTGTCGCTCTCTCTCACTTCTTCATAAGGTTCGGGCCATGGAAACGTATGCGTTAAGTAAGGCTTATTTTATTGCACAAATCTTTCCACTCCCTGTGATGATGTCCTGCAAGTTGCAAAGTTTAAATGGCAGGTTTACATGGCGCCACTCTGTCTTTCGAGTGCGCTATGGGGTCATGGCGCGGCCCCGTTTGCAGGGAGGTTTGGGCCTCCCTGACATTCGGGTAAAGGCTTCTGCCTTAGTCATCCGTCGCACAGTGTCAGTAGATATTTGTAGGATTAGTTATAAATTACGGCACGTCAAGGAATTTTTCTTGAGGTCAGTTATTTAGGAGTAAATATCCTTCCCCAAGCGAATCGTTCCCTAAAAATGCTGTTAAGCGCTGGCCAGTTCTTTATAGTCTTCCCTCTGTGGAACCCTGTCGCCAGAAACGAACTGGAAGATTGATAGGTCTAACAGCCTCCCGGTTTTCCCGATGGAAGTGGCGTCCTCGTGGTACCAAGTTGTTCATGATATTGTACCTACCAACGTGCGACTTTTTCGTATTGGCCTCAGTGTAACGAATAGTTGCAATCGTTGCCATGAAACTGATACATTATCTCATCGGTTGATTTCCTGCGGTCATGACCATTGGAGATGGCTTCGCCGACAACTGGCTTTTCTCCTCAAGACGTCGGAGGCGGCTATCTCGGGGGAGATTCTCGTGCGTCCCGATTCAACCTTCTTTCCTCGATCGAAGAACAACACCATAATGTGGCTTGTTGGCCATTATGTCCACTACGTGATGGTGAGTGGGTATGACGCAGATCCGTGTGCCTTTTCCCAATAATGGCCACCGCACATTGTACAGTCGTGGACAAAACGAGCGAGACCCCCCGCCTTTTCGTTATGCTGGTCCGCACAGCTTTAAAGTCTGCTACACAGCGTAACAGGCAAGGCGACGAAGTGCTACCAACATAATATGCAGTTTCGCTCAGCTGATGTGCTGAGACAGCTAGCACTGGAAAAACTCGAGCTTCGAAGACGCCACAGCATCGTCTGCCACCACTTCGTGGGAAACGAAATACCTCATGTATAATCCATTATGTTGTATTCCCATATATGTGGCTATCACTTGGATCTAAAGTGTGGTTATGGATAGTACGTACGCTCAGATTGCGAATCTAACATCATGAATAAAGATAAGGGGAAATGAATTAGGCGTCCTTCCTCTTCCGTAACATCAAATGTATTTTAGTTATTTTTTCTTAAATGAACTGCGCAGGAAAAAAGGGAATAGCATTTTAGTAACACCAGGTGATATTAACAGCTTGCCGGCGAGGGTTAGCCGGGCGCTCAACGGCGTCATATCGCGGACCGCGCGGCTCCTCGCGGCGTCAGTTCGAACCCTTCCCCGGGCGTGGATGTGTGTTAGATTATGTAGGTTTAAGTAGTTCTATATCTAGGGGACATGACTTAAGCAGTTTGGTGGCATAGTTCTTAGACCCATTTTTTGACCTCTCGCGTAAATTTTCTTTACATAAACGGGCATATCTTTAGATTGCGTTGACATAGCTCACTTTTTTACAGTACCAAGGGACCGATACCGCAGGAAGTGCGATACATTTCCGCTTATTATGTTCACCCGTACTCGAGGTAAACGGGTTTTACGGGTTGGGTAGACAGACAGACGATCAAGTATGTCAGACTAGTAGGGTTCCATTTTTACCGACTTACGTGACGAAATCCTAACAACGAAAATAGCTATCACAGTTACTGAAGATGAGGGCCGCATAATAATTCCCCCTACCCTTTATTCGAAATGTTCCAGTTGCAGTCGATACATCAGCATATTAATGGTAGCTACGCTTTCGATTCAAATCACGTCTACAAGAATGCAAATAAAATTCATTTGCCTATACACGTGGTAATTCAGATTCCACTATTAATGTCGCCGCATTTTAGATGTGCGAGCATTCCCATTGCTAGCTACCTTAATGATCACTTCGGCTAAAGGACGTTTTCTGGCTGTGGCACGTCTAATGGAGAGTTAGAAACATTGTAGGATGCGTTTGGCAGCTACGTCGCCGTTTATTTCCTGGGGTGTTGCAGAATTATTCTGCTAAACTTACTCGCTAATAACTGTTTTTTGTTATTTCGATAAACATCCCGAATGATTGTTACATAAACGGTGACATAAAGGTAGAAATTCATGTTTTTTAGTCTAGAAAGCTCTATGCAACAGAAACTGCAGATCATTTTGCCATTTTAATATCAAAATTGACGGCTTATTCATGTGTGGGATAAGAATAGAGGGCTGTTTGCCTGGGTTGTCTGCTAGCGTAGTGAAAGGTGTTTTCTCTGCAAGGTAGGTCTGGTTTGTTTTTCGTTCTAATCTCGATGGTGGCAGATAGACTATCAGTAAGGAACTTTTAAGAAATTCTCGCGCCCCCAATACATTTTATTGCTACCTTGATTCTGCACCGGAGCCCTGTGGATGTCGATATGAAACTCTTGTAGAATGTCATACTTGTTACTGCCTTCTTTTTCCGCTTCTGTCAGTAATTGAATTGACTTAAGTGTGGCACTGAATGATTTTTAACTGAATTTCGTTATGAATCTTCACGCATTGCTAAATTTGCACACTTTCATGGTAGGTTAGCAACAATAACCCAGTATGACTGGTATGAACATTGACACAGACCACTTCGCCGCCGAATGCGCAAAAACTTGGCTAATTCGTAACGATCTGGGGTACTTTGTCTTACTAAAACAGTTATGTTATCTCCATAAACTGAAGTTCATTTTTATTAGTACAGTTCATACTAATCAGCGTTTCTTCTTTCATTTATATCTTACATTTAGGTGTTGTGGTTAACACACAAATCAGCGTTAATAAAGTCTTACATACGATTGAAAACAGTCTGACAAATTTCGTATAGTTTTTCAATTTCACGCCTGTGCATAGTATGTTAGTAGCACTTGGTCTCCTTGCCTGTTATGCTGTGTAGCAGTCTTTAAAGCTGTGCAGATCAGCATAACGAAAAGGCGAGTGGTCTCGCTCGTTTTGTCCACGACTGTACGTGGCTCAGGATTTCCCGTTATCGTCAATTTTTTTCTAATATGTTGTATCTTGTGTTTCATCGACAAGGCGCTGGATGAGTTCCCATGCCCACCACCCCTTTTTTTAATTTTTATTTTTTTATTTTGTGGACATTTCTATGGATTTAGATGTTCCACCATGTAGAAGTGAAGGAAGAAAGAATGTGTCGGCACTTTAAAACTGACGCCCCATTCCTTCCTATCCATTTTTCTGATTTCACCGCTTTGTTTTTGTCGAAGTGACTTCTTTTGTTGTATTTTAATTGATTGCCTTCAATAAGTACTTTGAAAAAAAAAGAGTCAATATTTTCGTCTTTTGAAGGAATACACTGCCATTTGAGTGTACAATTTCGGTGTGTTTCCTGTGTCGAAAAAAAAAGATGGTGCAGTGGACACAGTTTTGGTTCAGCGTGCAGGAAGTCGATGGTTCGATCCTGGTTTAAAGTATGTGTTCAAAAAATGGTAAGGCGACCGCCCGCGATAAGTGGGACATGGGAGTTCGACTCCTGGTCCGACACAAATTTACACTGTAAAAAGAAAAAAAAAAAGATTGCTGATAGGTTCATATACTGACGGTCTAGGTTCGATTCCAACTTCTGCCGATGCGTTTTGATAGGGAGAGACTGATTCTATTCGCTTCTGGTTATGCCAAGTGAAGAAGGTATAATTGCATTGTGGTCTGAAATTCACATTAAACATGATATTCCTTCTCTACCAAGTAGACGTTAGGTTGAACCACAAGAGAGACAGGAGTGGCGACACGTAGAAACTCTATCACCAGTATTCTTTCTTATACTAGTTATTTATTACTAGCGACGAAACAAACGCTATATAGGGTCACAGGACATTTATTCCATCTTTTATTTGAGCATCTGTATGGCGATAAAATTGGTTCTGAACTGGGAGTGCAACTCAGACCGCCCTTAACGCGGAATTTGATCCCTTTGTGACAATACAGCTCGACTACAATTTGTTGTTTGTTTAGAACTGCAGATTCCTCAACATCTCCAGATATTGCGCGTGAATGGGTTCGAATCCTGGCCCGGCACTAAGGTTTTCATTATGAATTATCAAGCTCTAGCATAAGAACACCTATCTGCTGATGGATAATAATTTTGATTTTTAATGAATTTTCATTCGTTGTCAACACTAACGATATCTAACGTTTTTGACTTTCAGTGAGACATATAACTACACTCCTGGAAATTGAAATAAGAACACCGTGAATTCATTGTCCCAGGAAGGGGAAACTTTATTGACACATTCCTGGGGTCAGATACATCACATGATCACACTGACAGAACCACAGGCACATAGACACAGGCAACAGAGCATGCACATTGTCGGCACTAGTACAGTGTATATCCACCTTTCGCAGCAATGCAGGCTGCTATTCTCCCATGGAGACGATCGTAGAGATGCTGGATGTAGTCCTGTGGAACGGCTTGCCATGCCATTTCCACCTGGCGCTTCAGTTGGACCATATTTAGTGCTGGACGTGCAGACCGCGTGAGACGACGCTTCATCCAGTCCCAAACATGCTCAATGGGGGACAGATCCGGATATCTTGCTGGCCAGGGTAGTTGACCTACACCTTCTAGAGCACGTTGGGTGGCACGGGATACATGCGGACGTGCATTGTCCTGTTGGAACAGCAAGTTCCCTTGCCGGTCTAGGAATGGTAGAACGATGGGTTCGATGACGGTTTGGATGTACCGTGCACTATTCAGTGTCCCCTCGACGATCACCAGAGGTGTACGGCCAGTGTAGGAGATCGCTCCCCACACCATGATGCCGGGTGTGGGCCCTGTGTTCCTCGGTCGTATGCAGTCCTGATTGTGGCGCTCACCTGCACGGCGCCAAACACGCATACGACCATCATTGGCACCAAGGCAGAAGCGACTCTCATCACTGAAGACGACACGTCTCCATTCGTCGCTCCATTCACGCCTGTCGCGACACCACTGGAGGCGGGCTGCACGATGTTGGGGCGTGAGCGGAAGACGGCCTAACGGTGTGCGGGACCGTAGCCCAGCTTCATGGAGACGGTTGCGAATGGTCCTCGCCGATACCCCAGGAGCAACAGTGTCCCTAATTTGCTGGGAAGTGGCGGTGCGGTCCCCTACGGCACTGCGTAGGATCCTACAGTCTTGGCGTGCATCCGTGCGTCGCTGCGGTCCGGTCCCAGGTCGACGGGCACGTGCACCTTCCGCCGACAACTGGCGACAACATCGATGTACTGTGGAGA
Source organism: Schistocerca gregaria (assembly GCF_023897955.1). NCBI lineage: Eukaryota > Metazoa > Arthropoda > Insecta > Orthoptera > Acrididae > Schistocerca > Schistocerca gregaria. The sequence continues at coordinate 284,484,724 of NC_064931.1, read as the reverse complement.
CCACACGCCCCATGTGTTGAGCAATTCGGCGGTACGTCCACCTGGCCTCCCGCATGCCCACTATACGCCCTCGCTCAAAGTCCGTCAACTGCACATACGGTTCACGTCCACGCTGACGCGGTATGCTACCAGTGTTAAAGACTGCGATGGAGCTCCGTATGCCACGGCAAACTGGCTGACACTGACGGCGGCGGTGCACAAATGCTGCGCAGCTAGCGCCATTCGACGGCCAACACCGCGGTTCCTGGTGTGTCCGTTGTGCCGTGCGTGTGATCATTGTTTGTACAGCCCTCTCGTAGTGTCCGGAGCAAGTATGGTGGGTCTGACACACAGGTGTCAATGTGTTCTTTTTTCCATTTCCAGGAGTGTATTTGCGAGATCACTGTAAATTCAAGGATGTTATTCCGAGCTACTGGTGGAGAAGAATTCGGTAGCTGACGTCTGTTGTGTGTAGTCAAAAACGATATGTGTGGTATTCGATTCCCAGTCAGCACTGAACTCTTCGTCATATTATTTCTAGTTCAAACATGCTCACATGTCGCTGCTGGTGTAACATACCCACATTTAACGTTCGTTTTCTCTATAATATAACTGCGATGAATGCCGGGTTGAATTCCTGGGAAGGAAAAAATACATGTTTCGTCTCGTTACTTCAGTTAAAACATCTAGCTACTGCCGAGAAAATCCGATATGTCACAGTTGATTTTTCTTCGATAACAATCCGATTAGGTTCTGGGTTCGAATCCCTGTCCAACACATTTCTAGTAATTTACTTGTGAAGAAGCAATATTTAACATCTCTCGTAGTTCGTTAACAGGGACAATAGATGCGGTTAGGATTTCTCGTCCGTTAAAAATGTTTACGTTATGTAATTTAAAGTTGATATTCAAAAATGGCTCTGATCACTATGGGACTTAACATCTGTGGTCATTAGTCCCCTAGAACTTAGAACTACTTAAACCTCACTAACCTGACGACATCACACACATCCATGCCCGAGGCAGGATTCGAACCTGCGACCGTAGCGGTCACGCGGTTCCAGACTGAAGCGCCTAGAACCGCACGGCACACCGTGGGCTAAAGTTGATATATGCTAACTGATACTTTCTCAAATATAGGTATATCACACTCTGTATGTCTAGTCAGAAATGACTGTTAGTTTCCGTCAGTCACTAAATCTTAGTCTGCATGACCTGGGTTTGAATCCGTATGCACAACGAGACGGTTCATCGTGTCATTTGAAGTTCATACATATTCTCAAGTAGCTGCTAATGAATAAGTTGATTTTTTAATGTCATTTTGTGTTAAATAACAAGTACGGTCTGTTACTTTGAAGAGGAAATCATGAATACGTCGAACGTACTACGTGCATTACCTATCTGACGTAATAATAAGAGTGGTAACATTTCAGGTATGTCATTTATTGCAATAAATGTGAGCTTACAAGCCTTAAGGACCGTCTTATCTGTGATAAGGTTTTCCCTGATATTTCTAGTATCGTGGCATTAGTTTACATCTTGAGTTATTGCGATACAGAGCAGTGTTTTCTAGTGGTGACTTGTTGGAACCATTTTCAATAGTCAAACAACTGTACCAAGGAGCGATTAGAGGACCTGCTAGACAGCTGCGTGATGTGGGTTACATGCGAATCAGGCGAAATGCAATTCAGGTCGTTCGGATACTTTTGAGCACGACTGTACATTGGTGTTTGTCTCGGGTGCGTTACTCCGTTCGCAACTAGTCCCTGTGTGATGGGCAGCGCATACAGTATAAAAACGCCATCAGTCCTACACAGTATTCCACATAACTCGCATTGTCCCTCTGATAGATATTGTTCTGCATGATTCATCCTGACACCGCTAACTGAAATTTTCAGTTGAGAATTACACTGTTTCCCTAATGATAGTAGACGTTATGTTTCCACACTTCCATCGATAGAATAATGACAGCAATGATAATAACAATAATGCTGGGCCGGCGGCGGTGGCCGAGCGGTTCTAGGCGCCACTGTTTGGAACCGCGCGACCGCTACGGTAGCAGGTTCGAATCCTGCCTCGGGCATGGATTTGTGTGATGTCCTTAGGTTAATTAGGTTTAAGTAGTTCTAAGTTCTAGGGGACCGATGACCTCAGAAGTTAAGTCCCATAGTGCTCAGAGCCATTTGAACTAATAATAATGCTGCATTGAGGTATGTACTAAACAGCATACGGTTACCAGACTCAGTGTTGGAAGGCATAATTAGTGGGGCCATGGTGATAACACATACAAATAGTAACCGAGTTTGGACATTATTCGCAAAGCACGTTGCTAGTCCTGATGGTAACTTAAGGCCCTAACGAAGTGTACTGGATTTGAACTAGGCAAGAATAATACTTGGTACTAATCTATGGGACCATTGGAGGGGAATGCAAAGAAATCAGGTTTCATAACTAGTAGACGTCCGCCCCTGTTAGCTGAGTGGTCAGCTCGATGGAATGTCATACCTAACGTCCCGGATTCGATTCCCGGCTGGGTCGGAGATTTTGTGCCCTCAGGGACTGGGTGTTGTGTTGTCCTTATCACCATTTCATACCCATCGACACGCAAGTCGCCGAAGTGGCGTCAACTCGAAATACTTGCACCAGGCGAACAGTCTACTCGATGGTAGGCCCTAGCCACACGGAATTTCCATTTCCATCTAGTAGACGAAGTGGTGCAAATAAATTCACGCCCACGACGTGGATGGGGCTTCTTTTGGGGCTGACCAATCTTTCATTTCTACAATTGTAGTTTGTAAGTGCAAATGTTTTCTAGAGGACCCGCTGCAATCAGTGTTGACGATTAAGATGCCAGATACCATACTAACTGGACTACATTTACCAAATAAAAAGCATATGCCTCAACCCAGGATCGAACCATCGACCTCCTGCATGTTAACCTAAAACTCTTTCCACTGCACGAACTGTGCAGCACAGCTGGGATCTGCAGACAGAGGTAGTCACCATACATGTGGTTACAGTGTTGCCATATTGTCACTCTTTAACGTCCTTTTTGTGCCGGATGTACTCGCCGGACGCAATTTTGTGACAGACATTTTTTTTATCACTGGCTAGTGAGGAGTCGCACTGCAAAGCCCGAGTGCACGAATTTCGCTTCAGCCTATAAAATCGCGATGAAACAGGAGTTTCATTTGTTCATTAAAATGACTGGGTTATCACAGGGACAGCTGAAGGAGGAAAAATGACGCCAGGAGAGACAGGGCGTAGTGTCATACTTATATTTTGTATGAATGTGAATGGAAACTCTTGTGCAGACTTGTGCTTCCCCAACTTGTAGATGAAGGATGAAAACTGAGGCATTCCTGAGATGGCTTGAGCATTTACGAAGATAAGAAGGTAAAAAAAGGTTTACTAATTCTTCACAAGAATATCCTGTTCTTCTCATCCTCGATGACCTTGGTACTCACAAGCAGCATGACGTCACTTTGTACGCGCAAACACACCAAATGCAGAGTTTTCCTCCCCAAGAAACTTACGCAAACAGCAGACGCTGATAGGTCATTTATGAAACATTTCAAAGGCCAATATAATTATAGTTGCATTTTATGGATAATGGCAAACCCTTGTGCTCCAGTCTATGAATAAAACATTCGAAGTTACTGAATGAAGCCCACAAGAAAGTGTATCTCCTGGACATAGCTGAATATTGCTTGAAATAAACTGAGATCCACCAATTCAGTTCACCAATTTTCACTGGCTTGGATTTTATGGGAAATGGTCTTACCAACGTAGGACATCCACAACCTCATGATAAAGTTGATGAAGCTGCTGATGTCCTTACACCTAGAACCCCTTTTGGAAATTTAGTAGGCCTAGCTTCATCATCAAACAACACTAATTCACAAACGTCCAGCATGCTGGAGTAGCTTGGGCCAGCAACTTCCGTTAATCGGTTGAACGAAAAACCAGTCCAAGGTTGCAAATCGTATCTAGACATGTGAGGGGTCCCATATCACTGCAATTGCACACACTCCACACCGTTACAGAGCCTCCACCAGCTTAAACAGTACCTCCACCAGCTTAAACAGTACCCTGCTGCCATGCAAGGTCCATGGATTTTATAAGGTTGTTTCCATACCCATACACGTACATCCATTCGATATAATTTGAAATGCGACTCGTCCAACTAGGCAACATGTTTCCAGTCATCAACAGTCCAGTGTCGGTGTTGACGAGCTCAGGTGAGGCGTAAAGCTTTGTGTCATGCAGTCATCAATGATACATGAGTGGGCCTTCGGCTCCGAAAGCCCGTATCGATGATGTTTCGTTGAATGGTTCGAAAGCTGACACTTGTTGATGGCCAAGCATTGAAATCTGCAGCAATTTGCGGAAGGGTTGCACTTCCGTCACGTTTAACGAGTATCTTCAGTCGTCGTTGGTCCCGTTCTTGCAGGATCTTTTTCCGGCTGCATCAGCGTCATAGATCTGATGTTATATCAGATTTCTAATATTCACGGTACACTCGTGAAGTGGTGGTTCGGGAAAATCCACACTTCATCGCTACCTCGGAGATACTGTGTCCTATCGATCGTGCGCCGACTATAACACCACGTTCAAACTCTCTCAAACCTTGATGACCTGCCATTGTAAGCAGCGGCAACAACTGCGCCAGACGCTTGTTGGCTTGTTGTCTACCGCAGCGCCGTATTCTGCCTGTTTATATGTCTCTGTTTTTTAATATGCCGCGTGGTTCGACGAGCCATGTCACGGATTGCGTGGCCCCTCCCGCCAAAGGTTCGAGTCCTTCCTCGGGCATGGGTGTGTGTGTTATTGTTAGCATAAGTTAGTTTATGTAATGTGTAAGTCTAGGGACTGATGACATCAGCAGTTTGGTGTCTTAGAAATTCACACACACACGCATACACACACACACACACACACACACACACACACACACACACACACACACACACACACACGTATTTGAATACGCATGCATATACAAGTTTCTTTGGAGCTTCAGTGTATACCCTTGACAGAAAGTTAACCAACATTTTCAAGTGCTTTGAAAGAGATTTCCTCTTTGTTACGTTACGCTGAAGAGATTAAAAAGCCGAAGAGAAATATGAGAAAAGTGAAATACAAACTTCAATGCCCATTAAACAACTATTAATACAAAGGAAATATTTGAGACTCCAGAAAAAAGGTTTTAAAGGATTGAGAAAATTGCTAAAATTTGGGAAACTATAAGAGAAGTAGTAAAGCGTTGAAATGAAGAAAATCAAATAAAAAAGAAAGAAAAAAATTTGACAACATCAAGCTTATGGAGACAATATCCAATAATGGGCACTTATAATGACAGACAGACTGCAATTTTTTGTAGGGTATGTTTTGAGGAAAACAGGATTTAATGAAAAAAATAATGAACTAGATTAACACTTAGTACAGATTTTTTACTCTTTAAATTAGACAGTATTATTTTGATAACTTGCAGCATGTGGAAGAACAAAAATATTATTTTGTATAATAAAACTTACGTTTCTCTTACAAGTTTTCACTTTAAATTTTTTATTTACATTTTATTTTGTATATACTAAACGGAAACTTTATGGTCGCACTTCTCTGATCGGCAAAATTCGGCTGGATTCGGGCTACAGAGAAATGCCTCGCTCGGTGCCAAAGTTATCCACGTAACAATATTGTACGATGTAGCAGCAAAATAGCCATTGTGAAAACAGAGTTGTGTCGCATGCAGTGGTGCATGTAGTGGTTATTACAATTTTTCAGGAAAATGAGCGAAGAGGCTGCACCTGGTCCTTCTAGTGGCCCGCAATCAACCTTCGTGCCACTTCTATTACGCATTAACAAACTTCATGTTCATTTCTATTATACAGCTGCAAACTGGCTGCTCCGGGAGAGGGATGAGGGGCGTGGCCCAGCAGCCAGTGTGATACAAGGTGACCCCAAGTTTTGCTCCCAACTCTTCCTCAAACCTTCTTCGCCTTATAGTGTGCAGTGAGTATGAACAGATTACATTTGTTTGTGAACCACAAAGCCACTTTTTTCTGAAAACTTTAATTTATGACCTTTACTCCCCAACACTTTTTTTTAACATTACAAATTATAAGTCTTAGAAAATATTTTTTGCTCTCTGTCGTTTCGATTAGAGATCTTCTAGTCACAATTTACGGCAAAACAAATGTTCTAATAAATCTTTTTGCAGTTATGCCTAGCTTCAAAACAACAACAAAACTTTTATAGCAATTTTGGCCGAAGTGGCTTATAATAGCCACCGTTCTCTTAATGTTCTTTTTGCTTATTAAATGCTTTATTATGAATCTACTAGTCTGTAGATATACATTTAGACCGGAAATTGCCAAGATTTCGGCTCACAGGTCATGCCTGGCCAAGAGTGCCAAAGCGCTCAACCTCTTTCACATTTCTCCCATCGCCACGCCGCGCTGTCTGACCGCGTGGAGGGGGAAGAGGGGAAAACACTGAACGCGGCTTATTTGGGTCAATGGTTCAAATGGCTCTGAGCACTATAGGACGTAATATCTGACGTCATCAGTCCCCTAGACTTAGAACTACTTAAACCTAACTAACCTAAGGACATCACACAAATCCATGCCCGAGGCAGGATTCGAACCTGCGACCGTAGCAGCAGCACAGTAGCGGACTGAAGCGTCTAGAACCGCTCGGCCACAGCGGCCGGCTGCGGCTCATTTAAATGACGATACAGTCATACTGCATATGACTTGGTTTCTTTTTCACGTTTCTCTACAACTTAGATCAGAGACAAAACAAGTTTTCAGCATTCATTAATTATTTTTGTCTCACTGAAGACATAGCCCGCATCTCGTGGTCGTGCGGTAGCGTTCTCGCTTCCCGAGCCCGGGTTCCCTGGTTCTATTCCCGACGGGGTCAGGGATTTTCTCTGCCTCGTGATGGCTGGGCGTTGTGTGATGTCCTTAGGTTAGTTAGGTTTAAGTAGTTCTAAGTTCTAGGGGACTGATGAACATAGATGTTAAGTCCCATAGTGCTCAGAGCCATTTGAACTGAACACATACACTTTGTAATCAAAAGTATCCGGACATACCCTAAAACATACGTTTTTCATATTAGGTGCATTGTGCTGCCACCTACTGCCAAGTACTCCATATCAGTGACCTCAGTAATCATTAGATATTGTGAGAGAGCTGAATGGATCGCTCCGCGAAATTCACAGACTTCGAACGTGATCAGGTAATGGGTTGTCACTTGTGTCATAAGTCTGTACGCGAGATTTCCACTCTCCTCAACAGCCCTAGGTCCACTGTTTCCGATGTGACAGTGAAGTGAAAATGAAGGGACACGTACAGCACAAAAGCGTACAGTCCGACCTCGTCTGTTGACTGACAGAGGCCGCCGACAGTTGAAGAGGGCCGTAATGTGTAATAGGCAGACATCTATCCAGACCATCTCACAGGAATTCAAAACTGCATCAGGATCCACTGCAAGTACTATGGCAGTTAGGCGGGGGAGGGGGGGGGGGGTGAGTAAACTTGGATTTCATGGGCGATCGGCTGCTCATGAGCCACACATTACGCTGGTAAGTGGGTAAATGCGAAACGACGCGTCGTTTGGCGTAAACATTGGACGACTGAAAAGTGGAAAAACGTTGTGTGCAGTGGCGAATCACGATACACATTGTGGCGATCCGATGGCACGTTGTGGGTGTGGTGAATGCCCGGTGAACGTCATCTGCCACTGTGTGTAATGCCAACAGTAAAATTCGGAGGCCGTGGTGTTATGGTGTGGTCGTGTTTATCATGGAGGGGGCTTGCACCCTTTGTTGTTCTGCGTGGCACTATCACAGAACAGGCCTACATTGATGGTTTAAGCACCTTCTTGCTTCCCACTGTTGAAGAGCAATTCGGGGATGGCGTTTGCATCTTTCAATACGATCGAGCACCTGTTCATAATGCACGGTCAGTGGCGGAGTGGTTACACGACAATAGCATCCCTGTAATGGACTGACCTGTACAGAGCTCTGACCTGAATCCTATAGAACACCATTGGGATGTTTTGGAACGCCGACTTAGTGCCAGGCCTCACCGACCAACATCGATACCTCTCCTCAGTGGAGCACTTAGTGAAGAATGGGCCGCCATTCCCCAAGAAAGCTTTTAGCACCTGATTGAACGTATACCTTCGAGAATGGAAGCTGGGCCAACACCATATTGAACTACAGCATTACCGATGGATGGCGCCACGAACTTGTAAATCATTTTCAGCCAGGTGTCCGGATACTTTTGATCATATAGTGTAATATAATTTTTATCTGGTACAAACTGTCGGCATATGGAGAGATGCAGACAATTTCACAGAGCTGCGCAGTTAAGTTGCCACCGGATCGAAATATTGGAGCACTTTTATAAGCCCTTTATGGAGACATAGCGAATCTACCTTAGAAAAAAAATGTAGACGTCCTGGACAGTTCTAACGGAAGAAGGTTTGTAACTAAAACTGGAATCACCTTGCAGGTCAGTCAGCTAACTCCTCACATGCATAGGGGCACTTTCCACGGAAACGGTAAACGGTCTAGAAGACCGCTCGAAAACAGATGTGAGATTGACAGTGTCCTCAAAAAGCTATATGAAACTACCGATTTAATTCTTTTTAAGGTCATAATGAATTCTCGCGCTTTCCTTAACGACACAGAGCCTAGGGAACTGGACTGTCTTTCACAGAATGTGTCCCTTCTATAACTCGATTTTCTTTTTAAATGCATCCTCATCAAATCAGAAAGATGTAGTCTTGCTATGTCTTACTGTGTACAGTGTGCAGACAAGTCTACTTAAAATGCGAAGTCTGCAATCCATTCCAGATGCTCTAATTGTTTTCCTCCATAAATGCAACAATAGCGAGATTTAAGTCGAAAAATCTTTCCAGGCATGCACCTTGACTTAACCAACGTACTTAGCAATAATACAGTATATAAAGTCTCCATACTCTTCGTTCATTTCCTCTGGAAACTAACCGACCTACTTAGCAGTAATACAATATGAGAAGTCTCCATACTGTTCGTTCATTTCCACTGAAAATTCTTGCAACTGAAAATGGAATAATGACTGTCTCTTCATAAATTTTACTGGTCGTACCAACAGTTTCATCAAATGCATTATGTCTACAGATTTAGCACAAAGTGTCCCTTGATGTGTAGAACAATGACTCCCGTTTGTCAATCGTTGTAATTTTTTGCTCTTTCATTCTCATCTGAAAGTTTAAATCCTTTCTGCATGGTACTATAATGTCCTTTCGTAGCAAATAAGCAGTACCAGTCGCTAATGGGAATTGAAAATTCTCATCCCTCTCGTTTGTCATTCCAATTCGTTTTAAAGGATTGTGATGATAGATCGCTAGATTGCCTGTTTTGTGCAGTCACAGGATCTGCGAACATCCTTCATACAAGGAACGAACAGCGAAGGGTAAATAGCGCTGACAGCACGATTCTGCTGAACTCAGAAAGTAGTGCCGATCGCAAGATGCCGCATCGCAATGCCAAATGAAATGTTGCGCTGTTCCGAGTACATCCGAGAAGGACCGACCAGAGCCGAGTGACAGGACACGCCTTGGTCTGCCCGTGGCCCGCTCACGCTGCACGTGTTAAGTTTGGCACGCTGTGACCGGCCCTGATTTATAATTTCGAAAAAATGTCATCCAGGCACTCCTGAAGAGAGCACACTCACGTAAGTGCAAGGACTATCGCACAACCCGCTTAACACTGCATTCAAGTTGCTGGCAAGGATCTATTACATGACTATCAGTTTAGCTTTAGTAAAGGTAAATGCGCAAGTTTTGCCGTTACTTGACCCTGGCAACCAGACCCAAGAAAAATCAAGAGACGTTCATAGGATCTGTCACAGTAGAAAGACAGTTTCAGCGTTGTAAAAATGTGCAAAATGTTCGAAATTTGTAGGAAAATAGGTATGAGCTATTGGGAAATACGGGCAATACTCGTACTATATGAAGTCTGTTCAGAAAATAATCGAACTTTATTATTAATTTTACGGATTATTGGTCTTTGCCTCATTCAAAGTATTACCATCCCCTATTCACAGACTTTCCCCAGAGTGTTTCTATTTCACAGAGCAGTGCTAGATCGATAAATTGGAGATGGCCTTTAAGTCCTATGGCGAATTTTCTTTGATGTCATCAATACTCTGAAAACGGTTTCCTTTCAGTACTGATTTTAATTTAGGAAATAAGAAAAAAACGCAAGGAGCCAGGTGTAGCGAGTAAGAAGGCTGCAGGATAACAGTCATCTGACTTTTGGCACAAAACAGAAGAATTCACAAATCTAAGTGTGTGGGCGCACTGCCGTGGTGCAAGAAGCACGAATTGCCTCACCGCAGCTCTGGTCTCTTTTTGCAGATTCTTTCACGCTACCGTTGCGAAACGCCTTGCCAGCAGACATTGTTCACTTTTTCACATTTTGGGAACGTGTGATTCATGAGTTGAAGTGGAGGGCTTTCCTGGTCGAGAATCATCTTCAGCTGAATGAAGACCACTTTTAAACGGTGAAAACCATTTGTCACATTGGGTACGATCTAGAGCATCATCTCCTTAAGTTTGTTTCACAAGTTGACCCGTTTCTGTAAATGTTTTCCCAGTTTCACGCAAAATTGTAAGTTGCATCGTTGCTCCAGCAAATGGTACATTTCAAAAATCGCCACTAACACTTAAACACATTGCACTTAAATAACAATATCACGAACACTAAATGAGATATAAACACTCCAAAAACACTCGCTTACAAAGGAGGTAATGAACAAGGCACTGCTGGCAACCGTATATTGCTAAATATCTGTGTTGGCAAGTAATTCAAAACGTTCTGTTGTTTTCTGAACAGACTCAGTGTGTAAAAGAATAAAGGAGGAAAAATAAGAATAGAAGACGAAGAACCAACTGCTCGTATTAGAAGGGCTATAAAGCAGGGATGCTTGGGATTCTTTCACTGGGAGTCAGCTGGTTAAACTAAAAATCAATTTATTGACACAATCAGTTTATGTTCACAAATATAGGTTCTGGGATCCAATAGCAGTTAAAAAATAGTCCTTCTTGAAAATAAAGTAATGACTTCTTTGACAACTTAAAGTCCTTGGAGAAAACAAGACAAGTAAATCTGTGTGTGAGACTATCTTTTGAAAAGTTATCTTACACACGAAACAGACTGTCTTCTTAGACATAAAGAGTAGAAATAAATTGAAAGTAGAGTCATTCCAGACGTGGAACGGATCCTTCTGGATGCCATGAAGAGCCCAGGGTGCAGCCAACTGCAGGTGGTGGCTCAAGTCGTTACCAATGACGTGTCGCTTTGGATCGGAAGAGATTCTCTCTGGTTTCGAACGGCTAACAAAGGGGGTAAGGGCTGCCAGTCTTGCTTGCGAGTTGAAAGCAGGGCTCACCGTTTGCAGCATAGTCCACACGACCGCTTGCGGACCTGTGATACACAGCCGAATGGAGGTACTGAATCAGAGGATCAGACGGTTCTGCGACCGTGTAGGCTGCAGATTCGACTTGCGCCACAAGGTGGTTGGGTTTCGGGTTCCGCTGATTAGGTTAGGATTCAACTACACGCAGGGGGCGGTTGCGCGGGTAGCAGAGACTGTGTGGCAGGGACTGGGAGGCTTTTTAGGTTAGTGGGTCTCGGGGTAACGCAAGAAGGGCTTCAGTCTCAAAGGGTGCAGGTGGATCACAGGAATAACGTACTGTACATCCAGGAACCATCGGTATAACAGTTGTAAGCTGTCGTAGCTGTGTTGGGAAAGTACCAGAGCTCCAAGCGCTAAATGAAAGCACTGGTGCTCAAATTGTTATAGCCATTGAAAGCTGGCTAAAGCGGGAGATAAGTTCAGCCGAAATTTTTTCGAAGAACCTAACGGTGTTCAGAAATGATAGGCTAAACACAGTTGGTGCTGGCGTGTTTGTTCCTGTTAGAAGTAGTTTATCTTGTAGCGAAATTGAAGTAGATATACTTGTGTCCAAAATAAAGCAACAAACGGAAATTTGGCAAGATTGGCTTTATTTTGCCATAAAACTCTAAAACAAGTGATGGTAAAGTAGGAACAATGTGTAGAATACAGACGATAAACAGCTACAACAAGAATAACGGCAGACAAAAATGTTTTTTCCAACTTAACGGGTTTGCACACACATTCTGACAACTGATTAATGTGTTCAGTGTGGGGTGTGGCCACGTCTGGTAGCAATACGTGCCTGAAAATGACAGGGCATGCTGTGAATGATGTCATCAATCTCAAGTTGAGGCAATAAAGCCCATTCTCCCTGCAGAGCTGCTCCCAAGTCTTAGAGAGTAGTTGGTGGATGGTGATTTGAAGCAACTCGTCTCCATCGTGCATCTCAGACATGCTCTATGGAAATCAAATCGGGAAAGTGAGCAGGCCACGCCAGGCGTCTAATATCTTTTTTTAATAAGAAAACATCAACCACCCATGCTCTATGAGATCGAGCATTTCGACCTTGAATACGAAGTCTGTGACCACAGCAACTCGCAACAACTATACGTGAAGTCCCAAGATCTCGTTACGTTACCTGATAGCAGTTAAACCTTGCCGATTCACCCGAAGTAGAGGTGTTAGAGTGGTTAACACAATCCGTGAACACAACATTTGATATCCTCCTCGATATCGGTCTTTTTCCACGATGTGTGGATCCAGAATTTGTGTTTCACATGCCCTGCAAAGCGAATGCGTCTAGAACCAAACCGGGACTCATCTGTAAAAAGCGTGTTCTACCGCCCAGTTGGCATGTTGTCAACTCCACTCTAGACGTTCCCTTCTGTGAAGACGCCTCTGAGGTAGACATTCCGCAGGGCTCCGATAGTAAAGACCACTTTGCCGAAGCCGTTTGTACACCGTTTGCCTCGATACAACACGTGCAGTGGGTGCTGCGAGGTCAGATGCCAGTTGCAGTGCAGTACTAAGGCGCTATGTCGTTCCTTACAGCCAAATAACGGTCCTCCCTCTCTCTGATGTTACACGTGATCGTCACCACCATCGTATTCGGGATACACTTTCGATCTTTATAAACTGTCGTAACATTCTAGAAACAACAGAAAGATTCACTTAAGCCATCGAGTCGCATCAGTTTGCGATTGTCATGCTTCCATTCTTCTCGCTGTCCTCCACAGCAGAGTTACTGGTAGGCGTCTTCTCTGTGACGGTGTACATAGCGATTGTGGATGTGGGACTACCCAGCAACCACTAACCCGTTTGATAGGTACCCCGACATCACTGTTGGCGAAATGCCGTCTTCCATGCAGAACACGATCCTACGGACATCTATTGATAGCTCGCATGAATATGTCGTGAATTAGACAGAGGACGGGGAAGTAGCGGTTTGTTCCTTTAATTTCGGACACCAGGGTAGTTCCTGTGAGTTTCTATGGGCAGAGGTCATACTTAGCAACTGGAATAAAATAATAATTTAATCCTGTTACTGTCCTCCCAGCTCAGATGATACAATCGCTGAAAGGCACAATGAAAACTTGAGTATAATTTCAAAAACGCACCCGACTCATACAATTACAGTTGGTGGTGACTTTAATCTACCCTCGATATGTTGGCGAAAATACATGTTTAAATGCGGAGGTAAGCATAAAACATCAACGCATTCTCTGAACATTCTTTCGAGCAATTAGTTCATGAGCCCACGCGAGTAGAAAACGGTTTACCTCTTACCGACAAATAATTCTGAGCTAACAGCGAGCATCAAAACGGATCCAGGAATTAGTGAACACACGGTTCTCATAGCGAGCTGAATATTGTAACCCCCAAATTCTCCAAAAATAAACGAAAAAGCAGATAAAAACTCACTTGACGCCTTCCTTAGAGACAATCTTTACTCCTTCCAAATTAACAATATAGGTGTAGACCAGATGTGGCTTGAATTCAAGGAAATAGTATCGACAGCAGCTGAGAGATTTATACCAAATAAATAAAAAACACGACGGACCTTATCCCCCTTGGTACACAAAATGGTCGGAACGCTGTTGCAGAAAGAACGAAAAAAACATGCCGAATTTAAAGTAACGCAAAATCTCCAAGACTGGTGATCTTGTACAGAAGCTCGAAATTTAGCGCGGCCTTCAGTGCGATGTACTTATAATATTTTCCACAACCAAACTTCGTCTCGCAACCTGGCAGAAAGTCCGAAGAGAGACTGGTCATATGTAAAATATGCTAGTGGCAAGACACAGTCTATGCCTTCTCTGCTTGATGGCAATGAAAATACTATCGACGACAGTGTGCTAAGGAAATTCCTTCACCAAAGAAGACGAAGTAAATATTCCAGAATTCGAATTAAGAACAGCTGCCACCATGAGTAACTTAAAAGCAGACATCCTCGGAGTAGTGAAGCAACTTAAATCACTTAATAAAAGCAAGTCTTCTGGTCCAGAATGCAGACCAATTAGGTTCTTTTCAGAGTATGCTGACACAGTAGGTCCATAGTTAACAATAATAAAAAACCGCTAGGTAGACTGAAGATCCGTACCCAAAGATTAGAAAGTTGCAGAGGGTCACACCAATATTCATGAAAGGCAATAGCGGCAGTCCACTGAATTACAGGCCCATAGCATTAACGTCAATACGAAGCAGCATTTTGGAACATATATTCTGTTCAAACATTACGAATTACCTCGAAGAGAACGGTCTATTGACAGAGTCAACACGAATTTAGAAATATCCTTCTTGTGAAACCCAGCTAGATCTTTATTCACACGGAGTGGTGAATGCTATTGACAAGGGATTTTAAACTGACTACGAATTTCTCGATTTCTGAAGGCTTTTCACACTGTACCACACAAGCGGCTTGTAGTGAAACTGCGTGCTTATGGAACATCGTCTCAGTTATGCGACCGCATTCGTAATTTCTTGTCACATTTCGTAGTAACGGAAAGTCATCGAGTAAAACAGAAGAGATTTCTGGCATTCCCCAAGGTAGTGTTACAGGCCTACTGCCGTTCCTCATCTATATAAACAATTTAGGAGACAATCTGAGTAGACGTCTTAGGTTGTTTGCAGATGATGGTGTCATTTATCGTCTAGTGAAGTCATCAGAAAATCAAAACAAACTGCAAAACAATTTAGAAAAGATATCTGTATGGTGAAAAAAGTGGCAATTGGCCCTAAATAACGAAAACTGTGAGGTCATCCACATGAGTGCTAACAGGAACCCGTTAAACTTCGGTTACACGATAAATCACTCAAATCTGAAGGCCGTAAGTTCAACTACACTGAAGCGCCGAAGAAACTCGTACATGCATGCAATTCAAATACAGAGATATATATAAACAGGCAGAATACAGTGCTACGGTCGACAACGCAGATATAACCCAAGAAGTGTCTGGTGCAGTTGTTATATCTTCATAACCTGCCAGTTTCTCAGCAGAAACCGATTTACGTGAGTTTGACCGTGCTGCTACAATCGGCGCACAAGCGGTGGGACAGAGCATCTCCGAGGTAACGATGAAGTGGAGATTTTCCCGTGCGACCATTTCACGAGTGCTGGAGATTTCAATGCTGGGTCATCAACAAGTGTCAGCCTGCGAACCATTCAACGAAACATAATCGATATGGGCTTTCGGAGCCGAAGGCCCACTCATGTACCCTTGATGACTGCATGACACAAAGCTTTCCGCCTCGCCTGGGTCCGTCAACAGAGACATTGAACTGTTGATGACTGGAAACATGTTGCCTGGTCCGACAAGTCTCGTTTCTACTTGTTTCGAGCGGGTGGTCGTGTACAAGTACGGAGACAACCTCATGAATCAATGGACCCTGCGTTTCAGCAAGGGACTGTTCAAGCTGGTGCAGGATTTGTAATGGCGTGGGGTATGTGCAGTTGGAATGATATGGGGCTCCTGATATCTCTAGATGCGACCCTGACAGGTGACACGTACGTAAGCCTCCTCTGATCACCTGCATCCATTCATGCCCGTTGTGCCTTTCAACGGACTTGGGCAATTACAGCAGGACAATGGGA
The DNA here is from genome assembly GCF_023897955.1 of Schistocerca gregaria. Taxonomy (NCBI): domain Eukaryota; kingdom Metazoa; phylum Arthropoda; class Insecta; order Orthoptera; family Acrididae; genus Schistocerca; species Schistocerca gregaria. The sequence continues at coordinate 284,468,696 of NC_064931.1, read as the reverse complement.
CATCCCACACGTCTAGAATTGCTACAGATTGACTCCAGGAACACTCTTCTGAGTTTAAACACATCCGCTGGCCTACAAACTTCCCAGACATGAACAGTACTGAGGATACCTGTGATGCCCTCATAATAGATCTCCACCGCCACGTGCTCTCACCGATTTATGGACAGTTCTGCAGGATTCATGGTATCGATTCCGTCCAGCACTGTGTCAGACATTAAACGAGGCCGTGCCACGGTGTATTGCGGCACTTCTGCGTGCTCGTGAGGGCCCTACACGACATTAGGCAGGTGTACCAGTTTCTTTGATTCTTCAGTGTAAATACCTAGGAATTAAATTACGAACACCTTAAATTGGAAAGAACACATAGAGAATGTTGTGGGGAAGCAAACCAAAGCCTGCGTTTTATTGGCATAACACTCAGAAAATGAAACAGATCTACTAAAGAGACTGCCTAACTACGCTTGTCCGTCCTCGTTCGGAGTACTGCTGCGCGGTCTGGGATCCTTATCAGATAGGATTAACGGAGTATATCGAGAAAGTTGAAAGGAGAGCAGGAAGTTTTGTCTTATCCTGAAATAGGGGAGAGACTGTCACTGACATGATACAGGATTTGGAGCTGACATTATTAAAACATTATGCGGCGGAATATTCTCATTAAATCTTAATCACCAGTTTTCTCCTCCGAATACTACACTATTTTTTGACGCCGATCTAGATAGGGAGAAACAATCATCATCATAAAATAAGGAAAATCATAATCCGCACGGGAAGATACAGGAGTTCCCGCGCATTTAGAGATTGGAATAATACTGAAATATTATGAAGGTTGTTTGATGAATCTTCTTCCACGAACTAAAGTGTAATTTGCAGAGTATCCATTTAGATGTAGTTCTCACGAACAGTACAAACACCTCTAGCTTCAGAGTCCACGGCCGGAGCAGCGGGTCGAGATGCGCTGTGGTCCCAGTGGCGAGGGCGACGTCGACTTCGGGCGGCGGCGTCGTGCTGGCGATCTTCTAATCCTACTGGAGGCTAGGGAACTGCCTGCTGTTCGCCAGGCGAGGGCACTTACACCCGCGTGGTGGATGACTACCAGACAGCTGCTGGTCTAGAGATGTGGGCTCAGAAAGGCTGAGGAAAACGGCGCTGCAGATGCAGCAAGAGGTCCGCAGATATGGCAACCTCTACTGCTTTTGCGCGTGCTCTCTGAACTAGCTGCTTCTTTCAGGTCTGGCTGACTTCGGGCGGTTCGCCTGCGGAGCTGGAGCGACGGTCCGCATAGCGGTGCTACGTTGCGGGTTGGCGGCGTTGCAGGAGACCCAGGAAACAATCCAGTTGTAGTCTTCCACTTGCACTGTTTACCCTGTAATCAAATACGCAGTGACGGAAGTAAGTGAAAGGCTCAGAAGGGGTAATAAAACGATATTAACGATGAGATTCACTCGTGACAGCTCTATCCTCAGTGGAAGTGTAGAAATGTTGCAGGATCTGTTGAACGTCATAAGCAACCACTATGGATCGAGAATAAACCAGAGAAACACTAAAGTAATGAGTAGTAATTGAAATAAGACTTGTGGTAAACTTTACATCAAACTTGGGGACCACGAATAGACGATCTGAAGTAATTCTCCTACCTGGGAAGAAAAAAAAAGAAAAAAGTGACAGACGACTCAAACAGGGCATAAAAAGTAGACAGGCACAAACAAGGAGGGCATTCATGGCCAAAAGAAGTATATCGGTATCGAACGTGGACCTACTTTGAGAAAGAAATTTCTGAGAATGTGCATTTGGATTATCGAATTCTATTGAACTGAATCATGGACTGTGGGTGACCGGAAAAGAAGAGAATCGAAGCGTTTGAGATGTGTTAGTTTAGAAGAATGTTGAAAATTAGGTGAACTAGTAAGAAATGAGGAGATTCTCCGTAGAAGCAGCGAGGAGACGAACATGTAGAAAACATCGACAATAAGAATAGAGAGGATGACAGGACGTGTGTGAAGAAGAAAGGAATAACTTCCATTCTGCTTGAAGAAGCTGTAGACGTTAACAACTACAGTGGTAGCCAGAGACTGGAATACACCGAACAGAGAGGTTGGCACAGGAAAGGAATTCGTAGCAAGCAACATCAAAATAATCAGAAGACTTGAAAAAAAACCTTTTTATAGGAAAATGTCTATCTGATTGTTTTCAATATTTTCCTGAACTGATCTCTCGGTAATAACGATTTGTGGGTATGGACACGAACTAAAACTTCGATATAAATATAACGTAATACCTGAACTGTAGGCCCCTGCAACCATGCTCCGGTAAAATCACTCCGTTCTCTCTACAGATTCCTTCCCACAGAAAATTCGAACGTGCTGTTGATGCACGTTAATTACTCCATCTACCCTTAGCAGGGTAGCCCGACGTCACACACAATGCGTGCAGACGGATGTTGAGTGAACTTCGAAAACGTTGGGCACAAAAATATTTGGCACACAATTGTTGTGTTAGGTACTAAACTTAGTCGTTCCACCAAAAGATACAAATACTGTATTTAATACGTCACATGGAAAACGTTTGGTAGATACCGTAAGCGAAGATATGATTTCTCGCAATCAAACACAAACATTAGAATTTTACTGCATAACATTATGTACTAAAACTTAAAGGCATTTGTGAATTATGTGTTTCGTCTTTTATTTTTGTTCCGTGTAATGCTAAGGCAAGATAACTGTTTCAGTTCATATGATACTCTGGTTATTAGTCAATCCATCCTTTCCATGAGCATTGCTGATATCTCTTCCCGACAGGCTTGTACAGCAGTATATGGTTGAGGTGTTATCATAGATTTGTTTAGTATATTATATAAACGAAACATAAAAATTAATCATGGAAATAGAAAATTTGTGTGCAGAAGCTTAACATAAGGAAAAAGATTGAAATAAAGACGCGCAGACTGTTCGGACGAAATTAAGAGGATGCAGCAACAATTCTACACAAACGTTTCACGTAGCGGTGCAAAAATGTGCCACAAAATATTATAGCACCATTAAATACCATCATGTAAACTCTTAGATCATCACACAGCAGGGATGATGTCTCACGAGCCAAAATAACTACTGTATTGTATAATCTTTATTGCTGTAAGGTCTGCAGCTGCGACGAATCTTTTGAATGATTTCGTGGTGCCTTCAGCTGCCATTCTCTTTTTTAATGTATAATTGTACAACTTCGGCCTTAGGCCATTTTCAAGCATTATACATTGGCTGCATTAGTATCACTTACGATTTTAAAATAGGACCAAGTAATTTCTCAAGATATACTAGATGGATTGTAATTTACTTTGTGAAGGATTCTTTAATGGTATAGTCTTGTTATTCCATATAGTTCTTGCTCCTACGACAGCATGTAATTTTCACAAAATAAATACAATATCGTGCTGTGTGGCCGTGGGGTTTGAGGCACCATGTCACGAATTGCGCGGCCCCTCCCGCCAGAGGTTCGAGTCCTCCCTCGGGCATAGTTGTGTGTGTTGTTCTTAGCATAAGTCAGTTTAAGTAGTGTGTAAGTCTAGGGACTAATGACCTCAGCAGTTTGGTCCCAGGAATCCACACACACACACACACACACACACACACAGAGGGAGAGAGAGAGAGAGAGAGACAGATAGAGAGAAAATAAATTAGAAGCAGTTCTTCGTTATTTGTCAGATTTGTTAATGAGTATAACGATAATTTTCCATTCTATGCTTTTGTGATGATTCGTCGCAGAAGTGGTAAGAAAGTTGTCTAGGTAATTTCTATTTTGCAGGTCTTATTGTTCATTTAAAACTGTCTTATTAGTCTTTAAGATAGATGCGAATTTCAATTTTTCCTCGTCATTTCCATGATTTTACCTTTCTATAACTTACATAATATTTGTGGTGATACATTTTTTATGGCAAGTGTCTTAAATGTGCAGCGAAGGTGGATGGGCTATCGTCGCTTATTGTCGTGTGTTCCTTAAATCGTGTGCTAACTTTCTTTCATGTTTGCCCAATATAAAATGTTGCGTGTTCTTTACAGTTTATTCCGTAAATTCCTGATTGCGGTAAAAGCTCTGATTTTACTGGCTTACGCCTCAATAATCGTTGTAGATTATTAGTGCTCCAGTAGCTAGTGCATAATTTAGTATTCTTTGAACATCGACTAATTTTGTCGGAAACATTGGTTCTTTTTCAATTTCTTTCTTTCCCAGTGGTAAGTTGATCAGTCTGTGCATCATAGAATGAAAATATGCGAGCTTGTGTGCTCTCGAGTTGCATGATTGGTACGGATAATTAAGTCTGTCTTCGTTGGTTTACGAAAAATAACGAATGTGTGTTCAGATTTCTCATTCGAAATTTTTAAATTCAAAAGGTTATGCTCTTATTTTTCTCTCTTTCCACAGTGGAAATTTTTTCGTGTACTCTGCTGAATTGAGGATGCATGTCGTTACTCTCCTCTGTTGTGTAATCGAATAGGATTAAAATGTCATCGACAGATCTATAGTAATAAAGGAGTTTTGCCGTTATTTGTGTGAACTTGTTAAAATTTTTCCTGCTAGAGTGTTAATGAAATTATCAGCTAATTTACCCGCTAGGCAGGAACCCCACTAAACTAATTACATTACTCTAATATCAAGTAAGGGAAATACATCAACAATTAGGTCAGAAAAAGATTAAACCAGAAAACTACTTTACTTTTCCTAACAAAATAATAATTAAAAGTGTAGAACGGGACCCAACGAACAAATATAACGCAAATTAAAGAAAGCGTTGAGAGGATGTAAACTTACATTAGCAGAAAAAGACGTAGGTGGCATGTGGCAGAAATGCTGGTCGTGAGTAGATAGGAAAACACCGCTTCAAGAAAAAACATATTTTATTGGTCTTGGATTACAACGTCGGAGGGCTGTGGAACAGGGATAAGCCCTCAGCAGTCGTGTGGTCCGCGGGCAATGCCGATGACGTCAGACAGCAGTGGCGGTGTGATGGCTGATTGATCTCAGCTTCCTGCTTCGCTAACACTGTTTACCTCTCAGCAGCACGTGTCAGAGTTAGCACAATGTAGCCCCGATGAGCAGTGCCAGCGACACGTATGTCCGCTGAATTCACGTGTAGGCGGCTACGACTGCTGGGTTAGGAGCTCACCGTGGCGTGGAGTGATGGCGACAGTACCATTCTGGCTGCGAACCGCTGCCCTCCGAGGCAGAAGTTCGCTGCTGTTGTGGCCCCTGAGGGATGACTCCCCACTGAAGCCTAGTTTCGTGCTGATGGAATTAGAAATGTGAGCTGGTCTGGTGCAGCAGGCTGATCAGACTGGCGTTGGCTGCTAGCAGGCCCATTGCGTGCAGGAAACTAACGTGGACCTGATGTCCCGTAGGATGCTGATGGTTGCGCATAACTGTGCTAGAATCAGAGGGTGTTTATAGCGATTACTAGCTCTCTTGTTGTGCCGTTATGCTGCTTCCACTCAGGTGCATATCAACACTTCGGTGTTACCATAAGCTGGTCCTTCGTTGCAAAGCCTTTTTGCGATGTCACCATGATTGCGCTGCTTAATCCGACTGCCTCGCGTTGTAAAAACTGGATCGTTTGTGAATTTATATATCAGACGCCTATGTGCCTGCCTGCTTGCCACATACACGGCTGATATGTTGCTGCTTCAATTTGGTAACACCCAAAATTTAGTGACGGCGTTTCGGTACTGACAAATGACGGAAAGGTCTGAGGGCGTAAAAACTGGGCGCTAGGAACACTCTCCCTCCAGTTTTTCAACAGCAGTGACGTTTCCCTTAAAAACTGTAACTGTACGGAACTATTTACTCTAATAGGTTGCCTGTGCTGATGGTGAAATTTATACACCTTCACACCGACTTCTTACATTCACAGTTTGCCACTATTACAAATTATTTGTGTGAATGATGCTGTATGTTCAAACCCTGAAAAGTCTGTGTTCCTGAAAGCTAAGACGTTTAATGCAGCCGAGTTCTTTCATTAGTAACCTTGACTGTTAGATTAACATCTTGCTTCCAAATATTGGCATTAAATACGGCCTTAAATGACATCAAATGACTGCATTTTACTTACGAGCACTTTTCACCCTTGAAAATCAACTCTAAATACGCAAAAGCTGCGATAACTCTATAATCGAAATGATCAAACTTAAGAAATTTCAACACTCACTCAGGTTTACAAACACAATTTTTAAAGATTCATTTCTGTATTTGTAGAGTGTCAAAAATTAGGAATAATTTTCTAGTACTGTCAGCCGGATGTCCACTACAAGGCTGCATGACATCATTAGGATTACCTCATAAGATTTTCAATTTACTGCATTACTATCTGCCACTGAACCTAACATGGCAAATCAAATTTTCTGTACCTAAGTAATTACATTTAATAATATGTATTTCAGCTATGGTTTGAAAAGACACTAGGTATCATGAATACCCGAACTCTTTTAGCTACATTATTATTATTATTATTATTATTATTATTATTATTAGTTTTACAAGCACCATAGACTGTATTTCCTTTAAAGATAAAACGTGGCTCAATGTGACTTTCATTCAGGGGCATATTACTATGCTAGAATGTATAAAGAGGCTACAGAAGTTCAAAAGCGCAAAAGTAACTTTAACGGAACTAAGAGGGATTGAAATTACATAAGCTAAAGGCTTTCGTAGTAAATAAAGCAAACAGCACCAACTCCTCCCCACTACAAGCTCCTCACGTGAGTGCAACTTTGCCGTCACAGACCTCTGTTACGACCGACTGAAGGTTTTGGCATGGGCAGGTGGAAGTTATCCTGTTTGTGGCATAAGTAAAGGAGAGCCTCGGTCATATTTACTCGGTTGTGGGAACATCGGTTGCATGTAGATGGACCAACTGGTTCGAGTGTGTGGTTTAGAAATTATTAACATTAGCAATGAGTGGTGGATTATTATCCGCTATTAAACTGCAGATGTTCTGATAATGGTAACAATTTCTTACCTGCTAAACTAAGTTATTACTGTAATTTCTTAACGGTCGTTGAGTATTTTGAAGGATCTCTCAGATTTTGCTCGAAGTTATGTATAAATTAAGTGTATAAATTAACTAAATAAAACAAACTTGTCTGAAAATTGAGTATATTTGGATTCCAATAGCCATATTGACGTACTTTTTGCTGATTTTAATGTTGTGATGAGGCTGAATGTAAATGTAATTACAGATAACAAAATGAATCAGTTTGCACATTTTCTTTACCGAGTGATGATGAACTAATGAGGAAAATTTCCGCCAACTTCTCAAAGTTAAAGAAGCCTGTAATATGCACAAAGCATTTAGTGAAGAGCGCATAGTGAAAACAGTTTATAGTTGATGGAGAAGTAAAGACATTTGTAAGATGTTATCTACGGCTGAAACGCGATGCAGTGCCACTAATTTTCCCTGATTTTCTACAATACTCGACAACAGATAGCCCTGGAGCAGAAGATTATGTGATATATTTATTACCACGTCTAGTTCCAAGGAACAAATTGAGGAGAAAATCTTCAAGGTCGTGGAACGTGTCAGTACATGAAATTACAACATAAAGTAATAAAAGATAAAATAAAATGATTATGAACCCAAAAAGTCAAACCATAAATTTAAGTAAACACAATCAACAGTGTTACAAAGGAACCAGCTTAACTTTTCAAATAACTCGTCGACAGAATAGGAGGAGTGACCCACGAGGAAACTCTTCAGTATCGATTTGAAAGTGCGTGGATTACTGCTAAGATTTTTCAATTATTGTGGTAGCTGCTAATTCTTGGGAATAATCTGATATTGTTGAAATATTGTTGAAACGTGAGTAAAGAATATGTATATTAAGAAGCCAATGTCAGGGTACTCAGACTAGTGAACGGGGTTCGACAAGAGGTTGGCGAACTTACACGACTTATTGCCCAAACTGCCCGTTTCTGAGCCAAATATAGCCTTTGAGAATGGGAAGAGTTACCCCAAAAAATAATACCATACGTGACAAACCAATAAAAATAAGCAAAGTAGCCTACTTTTGCTGCCTGTCACTTACTTCAGGTTAAGTCTTTGAACAAAATCCTGAACATGGGCTTTCCACGACAGTTTACTATGTATCTGGGCACCTAGGAATTTGAACTGTTCAGTTTCACTAATCATATGCCCATTCTGTGAAATTAAAACGTCGGGTTTCGTTGAATTGTGTGTTAGAAACTGTAAAAATTTATACTGTGATTTAGCGTTAGTTTGTTTTCTAGATGCCATGAAGTTATGTCACGAACTGCACTATTTGAAACAGAGCCAATTTTACATACAACATATTTTACTACCAAGCAAGTATCATCAACAAACAGAAATATTTTAAGATCACCCCCATAATACTAGAGGGCATATCATTTATATAAATAAGGAACTGGAGTGGCCTGGGGCACTACCATTTTAACCGTGCCCCACTCAGACCCCACATCACAGCCATTCTCAACACTGTGAGTAATGACCTTTTAGTGTCTGTTGTTAAAGTAAGGGGTGAACGAACTGTGAGCTACTCCTCTTATTCCATAATGGTTCAGCTTCTGGAGCAATATTTTATGTCAACACAACCAAACGCCGTAGTTAAATAAAAAAAGATGCCCATCTTTCGAAAGCTTTTCTTTAATCCATCCAGTACCTCACAGAGAAAAGATAATATAGCATTTACAATTGCTGAACAACCTTTAAAGCCGAACTGTACATTTGATAGCAAATTATGTGATAGAAAGTTGTTAATTATCCCTACACACACAGCCGTTTCAGTAACTGTAACAAACACTGATGGCATAGAAATAGGTCTAAAGTTGTCTACATTATATCTTTCTCCCTTTTTTTACAAAGCGGCTTTACTACCGAGTGCTTGAATCGTTCAGGAAACTGACCATTCTTAAAGGAAAAATTACAAATAAGGCTAAGTACAAGGCTAACAAGCGCATCACAGTACTTTAATATTCTGATGGGCACTCCATCATATTCATCAGAGTCCTTAGTCTTCAATGATAAAAATATTGACTCAATCTCCCCCTTGTCAGTGATGAAGGATGCAGTAATTTGGAAAAAGCAGTGGTAAGGAACCCGGAAGATTGCACCTGTATACAGCTATAAATATCAAACATGGTCCAGCTTTGGTTTCTCGTGATCTCTCCCAACGCGAACATGAATTCCACGATTTCTACAGAACGAGTGGAGACAGTTTTCACTTTTTGGAGCAACCAGTATCAGCTACTCTGACAAAGCAGGCCACAACTTTTAGACTTACTACTCAATACAAGAGGTAAGTTGGTGTAAGAGTTTGAGTGACTTTAAAAATGCTACTACGAAAAGTTTATTTTTAGTAAGGCCACCTAGTATGGCACGCTGTTCAATACGATACATATATAGATAATTGTTACAAATTTAAAGCTAGTGTAGTATTTCTACAACGGTTCAGTTTCACAAAGTAGTGTATAATTCACCTTAAGAAGTACTGAGGAGAAACGTTGGTGGATTTGAAGATATATTAGTCACCATCGACGGTGTAGTAGTGGGTGGTGAACTCTGCGTAAGGGTAGACAATGTATTTTAAGAAACAGAAGGAATCTTTAATGATAAGAAAAATCCCGACATGTTCTTCTCGGCTTCATCCAGCTGCTTACTAAGAAGTAACAGAAATTTAGCTTTCATAGCTCTCTTAAGCCTGTCGCAAAGGTTACTGAAACCGGGGAGCACAACTAGAAAAATATATGAAGATCAGAATCATCAGCTGGATCCCGTAATCTTTTCACTTCAATAAGTTTTTCATTTCTAGCTACAGTTTGTATGGGCACCATACGAAGAGGATAAATACAAGGAGCTGCGCACTTTACTTAGCAAGCCATAGCAGGCAGCAACCTAACCGCTTATAATCTCCGACATATATCTAATACTTTCACGAGAATGGAAAGAGCTATGACTCTCCTTCAAAAATTCGTATGCAGCAAGGTATGACGTCAAACGCACCAAACATAGACTGGCCAGCGATTACATTTTTTAGTGTAAGCTTTACAAAATACGCACGATGGTGTACTCTACTTTGAAGTATCACAGTATCTATCAGCAATAACGAAAACGAAACAAGATCATTATTAAGCGGCGATGTGTAGTTATGAGATGCGAAACAATAATTGTTTTCCTACCGAATATTTTCCTCAAAACTGAATGAGAAAGACTGCATAACGGGGAACACGAGCGAATCCCAAAACTGTGAGTTTTATTTTTTTATATGAAATATAAAAGTTTTACTGAGAAAATAAGACAGATGTAGTTTTCCTTCATCTATATAAAAGAAATTCGATAGAGATACATATCGGTGTTGTATTAGTGTCGTCCTAGTGTGAACCAATCAAGATGTTTCCATTATGTTTCTACGCACTCCACCGATGCTGGTTGCTTCTGCGTAGTACCGCGGGTCACATAGCGTATCACGTTGCGTCAGTTGCACTGTCCCTAACTGTTTGGCTATGAAGGTGGCTGTTTTTATTGTGTTTGTGTGAAAGAGTAAAAACATGACGAGGACTGATTTTATAGTGTATGAAATAAAAATGCGGTTTTGTTGTTGTTGTTGTTGTTGTGGTCTTCAGTCCTGAGACTGGTTTGATGCAACTCTCCATGCTACTCTATCCTGTGCAAGCCTCTTCATCTCCCAGTACCTACCGCAACCAACAACCTTCTGAACTGCTTAGTATATTCATCTCTTGGTCTCCCTCTACGATTTTTATTCTCCACGCTGTCCTCCAATACTAAATTGGTGATCCCTTGATGTCTCAGAACATGTCCTACCAACCGATCCCTTCTTCTAGTCAAGTTGTGCCACAAACTTCTCTTCTCCCCAATCCTATTCAGTACTTCCTCATTAGTTATTTGATCTACCCATCTAATCTTCAGAATTCTTCTGTAGCACCACATTTTAAAAGCTTCTATTCTCTTCTTGTCAAAACTATTTATCGTCCATGTTTCACTTCCGTACATGGCTACACTCCACACAAATACTTCCAGAAATGACTTCCTGACACTTAAATCTATACTCGATGTTAACAAATTTTTCTTCTTCAGAAATACTTTCCTTGCCATTGCCAGTCTACATTTTATATCCTCTCTACTTCGACCATCATCAGTTATTTTGCTCCCCAAATAGCAAAACTCCTTTACTACCTTAAGTGTCTCATTTCCCAATCTAATTCCCTCAGCATCACCCGACTTAACTCGACTACATTCCATTATCGTCGTTTTGCTTTTATTGATGTACATCTTATATCCTCCTTTCAAGACACTATCCATTCCGTTCAACTGCTCTTCCAAGTCCTTTGCTGTCTCTGACAGAATTACAATCTCATCAGCGAACCTCAAAGTTTTATTTCTTCTCCATGGATTTTAATACCTACTCCAAATTTTTCTTTTGTTTCCTTCACTGCCTGCTCAATATACAGATTGAATAACATTGGGGATAGGCTATAACACTGTCTCACTCTCTTCCCAACCACAGCTTCCCTTTCATGCCCCTCGATTCTAATAATGCCATCTGGTTTCTGTACAAATTGTAAATAGCCTTTCGCTCCCTGTATTTTACCCCTGCCACCTTCAGAATTTGAAAGAGAGTATTCCAGTCAACATTGTCAAAAGCTTTCTATAAGTCTACAAATGCTAGAAACGTAGGTTTGTCTTTCCTTAATCTTTCTTTTAATATAAGTCGTGAGGTCAGTATTGCCTCACGTGTTCCAGTATTTCAACGGAACCCAAACTGATCTTCCCCGAGGTCGGCTTCTACAAGTTTTTCCATTCGTCTGTAAAGAATTCGAGTTAGTATTTTGCAGCTGTGGCTTATTAAACTGATTGTTCGGTAATTTTCACATCTGTCAACACCTGATTTCTTTGGGATTGGAATTATTATATTCTTCTTGAAGTCTGAGGGTATTTCGCCTGTCTCATATATCTTGCTCACCAGATGGTACAGTTTTGTCAGGACTGTCTCTCCCAAGGCCGTCAGTAGTTCCAATGGAATGTTGTCTACTCCGGGGGCCTTGTTTCGACTCAGGTCTTTCAGTGCTCTGTCAAACTCTTCACGCAGTATCGTATCTCCCATTTCATCTTCATCTACATCCTCTTCCATTTCCATAATATTGTCCTGAAGTACATCGCCCTTGTGTAGACCCTCTATATACTCCTTCCACCTTTCTGCTTTCCCTTCTTTGCTTAGAACTGGGTTTCCATCTGAGCTCATGATGTTCATGCAAGTGGTTCTCTTATCTCCAAAGGTCTGTTTAATTTTCCTGTAGGCAGTATCTATCTTACCCCTAGTGAGATAAGCCTCTACATCCTTACATTTGTCCTCTAGCCATCCCTGGTTAGCCATTTTGCACTTCCTGTCGATCTCATTTTTGAGACGCTTGTATTCCTTTTTGCCTGCTTCATTTACTGCATTTTTATATTTTCTCCATTCATCAATTAAATTCAATATATCTTCTGTTACTCAAGGATTTCTACTAGCCCTCGTCTTTTTACCTACTTGATACTCTGCTGCCTTCACTACTTCATCCCTCAAAGCTACCCATTCTTCTTCTACTGTATTTCTCTCCTCCATTCCTGTCAATTGTTCCCTTATGCTCTCCCTGAAACTCTGTACTACCTCTGGTTCTTTCAGTTTATCCAGGTCCCATCTCCTAAAATTCCTACCTTTTTGCAGTTTCTTCAGTTTTGATCTACAGGTCATAACCAATAGCTTGTGGTCAGGGCCCACATCTGCCCCGGGAAATGTCTTAGAATTTAAAACCTGGTTCCTAAATCTCTGTCTTACCATTATATAATCTATTTGATACCTTCTAGTATCTCCAGGATACTTCCATGTATATAACCTTCGTTCATGATTCTTGAGCCAAGTGTTAGCTATGATTAAGTTATGCTCTGTGCATAACTCTACCAGGCGACTTCCTCTTTCATTTCTTAGCCCCAGTCCATATTCACCTACTATGTTTCCTTCTCTCCGTTTTCCTACTCTCGAATTCCAGTCACCCATTACTATTAAATTTTCGTCTCCCTTCACTAACTGAATAATTTCTTTTATCTCATCATACATTTCTTCAATTTCTTCATCATCTGCAGAGCTAGTTGGCATATAAACTTCTACTACTGTATTAGACCTGGGCTTCGTGTCTATCTTGGCCACAACAATGCGTTCACTATGCTGTTTGTAGTAGCTTACCCGCAAACCCACGCTCCCATCTGTAGAACGCCAGTTTTCTTTCTCCCAATAACAAATTCCTCTTGAGTAGTCCCCGCCCGGAGATCCGAATGGGTGACTATTTTACCCCCGGAATATTTTACCCAAGAGGACGCCATCATCATTTAACCATACAGTAAAGTTACATGCCCTCGGGAAAAATTACGGCCGTAGTTTTCCCTCGCTTTCAGCCTTTCGCAGTACCAGCACAGCAAGGCCGTTTTGGTTAGTGTTACAAGACCAGATCAGTCAATCATCCAGACTGTTGCCCTTGCAACTACTGAAGAGGTTGCTGCACCTCTTCAGGAACCACACGTTTGTCTGACCTCTCAACAGATACCCCTCCGTTGTGGTTGCACCTACGGTACGGCTATCGGTATCGCTGAGGCACGCAAGCCTCCCCACCAACGGCGGGTCCATGGTTCAGGGGGGGGGGGGGGGGGGAGTGTTGTTGTATATATGTGACAAATGTAGAAACATTGAATGTGAGGACGTTCTACAATTGAAATACCGAATATTCATCATTGTAGATAGAGTATATGAAATAGGGTACACTAAATGATGTATCTAACTATGCTTCATTAAGAGTAGCTTGTACGGTGTGTAGTCAATCAAGTCTGCATCTAAAGTTCTTTGAAATGTAATCTTTTTTATATCTGCAGCACGTATTGTGTATGAATTGAACATGTAAAGGATTGAGCATAAAAAGACATTGTACGTTTTAAACTCTGAGTATACCTTGTCCTAGATAGGATGTATATAAATACGTACAGTTAACTGAGAGTGCATCTGACTTTCTTTGGTATGTTAACTTTCTTATGATAAACCTTGTATCTGCAGTGTTTATGGTTGAGGTTTTCTTTCCCTTTCCCTCTGTAATAGGTTACAAAGAAGGGAATGAATTTCACTCGTAAGATGGTACAGTATTTGATATAAACAGAGAGACATGAATCTTACTGATGAGGCAGACGTGACATGAAACTTACTGGCAAAACAGTGCGGGTTAGAACAGCTTAGTGTCGGATAGAGACAGTGCACCTCGTGTTCCTGCTGCTAATATGGCGACTTCACCGTTCGTTTGCGATATATTTTTACGAGCTTCCAAGAGGAGCGACTTGTCTATAGATATCTGTGTGATTACTAGACTGTTTTTGTAGTTTCTTGCTTGTTTGAATGCTTACTAGGCAGAACCTTTCATATTTATTCTAATAACAGCATAGCGTACAGTGCCGTCATTTTTATCGACCCTCGTTTTGTACAGGCTTTTGTTTGCTTTGGTTAGTGTCGGATAGACTGCCAGTGGGCGAGCACTTCGAATTCCTGCTATTAATAAGCCGAGTACACCGTTCATTTATTACATACGTCGGTTGGAACTTTAATAGTGGCAACTATTTATTTACAGCTCGTACAAAATAGATACGTATTTCAAAGTTTTGCTGACCTTCAAAGTAGTCACCAGTATTGTGTATAGCCTGTTGCCAGCGATGTGGAATTCGTAGGATACTCTTAGCGTTGCCTGTTGTGTTGACAGTTCAAGCAGTGCGGTCTATATTGCCCGACGAATTTATAGCAGTACTGAAGCGAATGCCGTGAAGTGTTTCCTTCAGTTTAGAAATCGAGTTGAACTTACGAGGGCTTAAGTCAGGGGAGTGCAGTAGGTGGTATAGCACTTAGCAGCCCCATCAGTCAGACAAATCAGTAACAGCTGGCACTGTACGTGCTTGAGCATTGTCCTGCAAAATGATGTTGTCTCTAAGCTTGTCGCACGTTGTGTGCCAAAAATGAACAGCTTCCTTCCACTCCATGGCAGCCATGTTCCTAAGGGGCCCCATTACGTACCTAACGTTGGAGCTCTCAACTACCAGCAAACCCATCCTCTCTGAATGCCCAGGCCTTGCAGGTCGAGAAGCTTCCTTTGGAACAGGGTGGACGACTGCATACGGCTTAGAGACACATCGTCAGCCACAGATAACGCCCGAAAGCTGTTTGTCAAATGAACCAAGGAGGTCCTACGATCGGCCCATCGTAAAGTTTTTCGCTGCCTCCCAGACTTTGGAATGATCACCACGGGTGAGGGGTCAACCTCAGTGCAGGCAGTACCTGGGGCAGCCACAGCAGTGGACCGATTGGGGGACATGTGGGACGTGCTCGACGTCCCTCGCATCCCTGCATCCGACCCCCCACAGTGAATACACTTTGCTGCAGCCTCAAGCTGTGTGATAGAAGCCAATGCAGCCTGGAGCTGTGAGTGAAGGATCGCCAACTCAGCTCCCATCTGTACACAGCAATCACAGTACCTATCCATTACTGGAGTCACTCCTGTTTGAAGCTCGTAAAAATAGGAGGGTTGGAACTTTAATAGTGCTAACTATTTATTTACAGCTCTTATAAAATAGATACATCTTCAGTTTAGAAATCGAGTTGAACTTACGAGGTCTTAAGTCAGGAGAGTGCAATAGGTGGTATAGCACTTAGCAGACCCATCAGTCAAACAAATCAGTAACAGCACTGTACATGCTTGTGCATTGTCCTGCAAAATGATGGTCAGGTCTTGCAGAAAGTGTCATCACTTCTGTCTCTGAGCTGGTCATAGGTTGTGTTCCAAAAATCAACAGCTTCCTTCCCCTCCCTGGCAGCCATGTTCCTAAGTGACCCCATTACGCACACTCTGTGTGCATACCGGGGGGAGTGATTCCGGATGTGGAAAGGGTACTTCTGGATGCCATGAAGATTACAGGGTGCAGCCAACTGCAGGTGATGACTCATGTCGGTACCAATGACGTGTGTCGCTTTGGATCGGAGGAGAGTTTCTCTGGTTTCGCGGGGGCTAGCGTAAATGGGAAAAACTGCCAGTCTTGCTTCCAAGATTAAGGCGGAGCTCACCATCTGCAGCATCGATAGCACTGACTGTGGTCCTTTGGTACAGAGCCGAGTGGAGGGTCTGAATCAGATGAAATGGCTCTGAGCACTATGAGACTTAACTTCTGAGGTCATCAGTCACCTAGAACGTAGAACTAATTAAACCTAACTAACCTAAGGGCATCACACACATCCATGCCCGAGGCAGGATTCGAACCTGCGACCGTAGCGGTCGCTAGGTTCGAGACTGCAGCGCCTAGAACCGCACGGCCACTCCTGCCGGCTCTGAAACAGATGCTAAGGTGGTTCTGTGACCGTGTACGCTGCAGATTCCTTGACTTGTGCCATCGGGTGGTGGGTTACCGGGTTAATAGGTCAGGAGTCCACTACACACAGGAGGCGGCTACACGGGTAGCGGGGGCTGTGTGGAAGGGAATGGGAGGTTTTTTAGGTTAGTGGGTCTCAGGGAACCACAGAAAGGGCGTCCGTCTAAAAGGGGGCAGGTAATATACTGTAAGGTAGCTGTAGAAACGCTCGGTATTGTAGTTGTAAACTGTCGTAGCTGTGTTTGGATAGAACCAGAGCCGCAAGCCCTACTAGAAAGCGCTGAACCTCACATAGTTACAGGTACAGAAAGCTGATTAAAGCAGAAAATAACTTCAGCCGAAATTTTTTCAAACGATCTAACAGTGTTCAGAAAGGATAGAATAAATACAGTAGGCCGTGGGGTATTTATTGCTGTAAGAAGTAGTCTGCCTTGTAGTGAAATTGAAGTAGATAGTTCCTGCGAAATAGTATGGGTAGAGGTTATACCTGACAATCGGACTAAACTATTAAAAAAAGTTGGATCGTTTCACCGACTCAGGAGATGTAGTTGCTGAACAGTTGAGTCTCATTTCAAATAAGTACTCCACTCATACAATTATTGTCGGTGGCGACTTCAATCTACCCTCGATATGCTGGAAAAATTATACGTTTAAAGCCGGCGGCAGGCATAAAACGTCATCAGAAATTGTACTGAATGCTTTCTCAGAAAATTATTTTGAACAATTACTTCATGAGCCCGCTAAAAGCGTAAATGGTTGCGAAATCATACTTGACCTCTTATCAAAATAAATAATCCTGGATAAATACTGAATATCATGAGAAATACAGGGGTTAGCGACCACAGTTGTTGTCAGGCTGAATACCTATAACATACACCTACAACCATCAAAAGAAACGCAAAGTATATATATTTAAAAAAGCGGATAAAAAATGCTCTTAACGCCTTTTTAAGAGACAACCTACACTCCTTCCGGTATGATCATGTAAGCGTAGAAAAGTTGTGAAATGATTTCAAAGAGATATTATCGACAGCAATTGAGAGATATATACCACATAAAGTAATAACTGATGGTACTGATCCACCATGGTGCACAAAGCAGGTCAGATCGCTGATGCAGAAGCAGCGAAGCATGCCAAATTTAAAAGAATGCCAAACCCCCAAGATTGGCAAATGTTTACAGAAGTTCGAAATATAGCGCGCACTCAAAGCGAGATGTGTTAAATAATTTCCACAACAAAATTCTGTCTCGAAATCGGGCAGAAAACCCAAAGAGATTCCGGACATACATACATTGTGCACACTAGTGGCAAGACGCAATCAATACCTTCACTGCACGATAACAACGGTGAAGATACTGATGCCACTAAAGCGCAGTTACTAAAACACAGTTTTTCGAAACTCCTTCACCACAGCAGACGAAGTAAATATTCCTGAATTCCAATCATGAACAACTGCCAAGATGAGAAACATAGAAGTAGATATCATCGGTATAATAAAACAGCTTAAATCACTTCATAAAGCCAAGACGTCCAGTCCAGATTGTATACCGGTCAGGTTACTCTCAGAGTATGCTGATATAATAGGTCCATATATAGAAATTATATACAACCGCTCGCTCACAAAAAGATACGTACCTAAAGACTAGAAAATTGCTCAAGGCACACCAATACCCAAAAAGGGAAGTAGGAGTAATCCGCTGAATTACAGGCCCATCTCACTAACGTCGATTTGCTGTAGGGTTTTGGAACATATATTGTATTTGAATATTATGAAGTACCTTGAAGGATACGATTTATTGACACATAGTCAGCACAGATTCAGAAAATATCGTTCTTGCGAAGCACAACTAGCTCTTTATACTCATGAAGTAATGAGAGCCATCGAAAGAGGTTATCAAATTGATTCCATATTTTTAGATTTCCAGAAGGCTTTCGACACCGTTCTTCGCGTCTTCTAACCAAACTGCGTGCCTATGGAATATCTCCTCAGTTGTGCGACTGGATTCGTGATTTCCTGTCAGAAAGGTCACAGTTCGCAGTAATAGACGGAAAGTAATCGAGTAGAACAAAAGAAAGATCCGGCGTTCTGTTGTTACTGATCCATATTACCGACAAAGGAGACAATCTGCGTAGCCCTCTTAGATAGTTTGCAGATGATGCTGTGATCTGCCGTCTTCTAAAGCCATCAGATGACGAAAACGAATTGCAAAATGAATTAGACAAGCTATCTGTGTGGTGCGAAAAGAGACAATTGGCCCTGAATAAAGAAACGTGTGAAGTTATTCACATGAATATTAAAAGAAATCCGCTAAATTTTTATTACGTGATAAGTCACACAAGTATGAAAGCTGTAAATTCGACTGAATACTTAGGGATAACAATTACAAATAATTTAAATTGGAACGATCACACCGATAATGTTATTTGTATAGCAAACCAAAGACCGCGATTCATTGGCAGAACACTTAGAAGGTGCAACAGGTCTACTAAAGAGGCTGCTTACACCACGCTTATCCGTCATATTATGGCTGTGCAGTGTGGGATCAGCATCAGGTGGAACTGACGGATGACATCGAAAAAATATTAAGAAGGGCAGCGGCTACTCGGATAGCACAGTACTTGTGGCGTGCACATGGTTTTTTTTAGGCTAGGCAGAAGTGCGAGGTGTCCTGAAGAACACTCACCAGTCGACATGCAGGCAGGGAAATCAGGATGTGCTCAGTGTAAAGACACTTCAGCTATCAAGATATTAGCAGTAAATTTTCAGAGTGTTCGGAATAAAGTTCCTGAATTTACTGCTCTCCAGGAAGCCTGTGGGGCGGAAATTATTCTCGGGACTGAGACCTGGCTGAACCCTGAGATAGGAAGTTCTGAAATATTTAGTGAGGGTTGGAACGTGTATCGGAAAGACAGATTAGACACCGTAGGAGGTGGTGTCTTCATTGCAGTTGACAAAAATATTGTGTCTACTGAGGTCGAAGTGGAGTGTGATTGTGACGTTATCTGGACACGTTTAACAGGGCTAGGGGAAATAAAGTTAATTGTGGGGTGTTATTACCGGCCACCAGGTTCCACCGTGACAGTTCTAGAATCATTCAAAGGGAGTCTACATTGCGTATCGCTGAAGTACCTGGATCATGCTATATTAGTCGGAGGCGACTTCGATCTACCTAGTATAGACTGGGATGTCTATGGATTCATTACAGGTGGTACAGACAAGTCGTCGTGTGAATTACTTTTGAACACATTATCCGAAAACTGTCTTGAGCAGCTAAATCGACAGCCAATGAGTAATAGAAACATTTTAGATCTGGTAGCCACGAACAGACCAGACCTCATCGACGGTGTCAGTGTTGAGACACGGATTAGTGACCATGATGTCATCACAACTATGGTTACGAAAGTTAAAAAGTCGGTCAAGAAGGCTGGGAGAGTATTCATACTAGAAAGAGCAGATAAGCAGTTGTTAGCATCCCACTTAGTAAATTAATCGATTTCATTTTCTTCCTGTACGATGGACGTGGAAGAATTATGGGCAAATTTTAAACACATTGTAAATCACGCATTGGACAAGTATGTGCCGAAAAAGTGGGTCACGGGCGGAAAAGACCCACCGTGGTTTAAAAGCGCAATTCGCAGAATTCCCACGAAGCAAAGGCAGCTGCATTCGCGGTACAAGAAAGATTGGGAGAATGAGGACAGGCCAAATTTAGTAGAGATTCGTGCTGCTGTAAAAAGAACGATGCGGGAAGCATTCAACCACTACCACCGCCATACCTTAGCAAAAGATCCTGCTGAGAACCGAAGGAAATTCTGGTCTTACGTAAAATCGGTAAGCGGGTCGAAGGCTTCCATACAGTCACTCACTGATCAGTCTGGCCTGGCAATGGAAGACAGAAAGCGGAAAGCGGAAATTTTAAATTTAGCATTTGAGAAATCTTCCACGCAGGAGGATCGTACAGACATACCGCCGTTTGAGTCTCGTACAGATTCCCGTATGGAGGACATAGTGATAGACATCCCTGGGGTTGTGAAGCAGCTGAATGGGTTGAAAATAAATAAATCGCCAGGTCCTGATGGGATTCCAATTCGGTTTTACAGAGAGTACTCTACTGCATTTGCTCCTTACTTAGCTTGCATTTATCGCGAATCTTTTGCCAAACGTAAAGTCCCGAGCGACTGGAGAAAAGCGCAGGTGACGCCTGTATAATAAGAAGGGTAGAAGGACGGATCCTCAAAATTACATACCAATATCCTTTTAACATCGGTTTGTTGCAGGATTCTCGAACATATTCTCAGTTCGAATATAATGAATTTCCTTGAGACAGAGAAGTTGCTGTCCATGCAGCAGCACGGCTTTAGAAAGCATCGCTCCTGCGAAACGCAACTCGCCCTTTTTTCACATGATATATTGCGGACCATGGATGAAGTGTATCAGACGGATGCCATATTCCTTGACTTCCGGAAAGCGTTTGACTCGGTGCCCCACTGCAGACTCCGAACTAAGGTACGAGCATGTGGGATTGGTTCCCAAGTATGTGAGTGGCTCGAAGACTTCTTAAGTAATAGAACCTAGTACGTTGTCCTCGATGGTGAGTGTTCATCTTAGATGAGGGTATCATCTGGAGTGCCCCAGGGAAGTGTCGTAGGTCCGCTGTTGTTTTCTATCTACATAAATGATCTTTTGGATAGGGTGGAGAGCAATGTGCGGCTGTTAGCTGATGATGCTGTGGTGTAGGGGAAGGTGTTGTCTTTGAGTGACTGTTGGAGGATACAAGATGACTTGGACAGGATTTGTGATTCGTGCAAAAAATGGCAGGTGACTCTGAATTTAGATAAATGTAAATTAATGCAGATGAATAGGAAAAAGAATCCTGTAATGTTTGAATACTCCATTAGTAGTATAACGCTTGACACAGTCACGTCGATTAAATGTTTGGGCGTTACATTGCAGAGCGATATGAAGTGGGGCATGCATGTAATGGCAGCTGTGGGGAAGGCGGATAGTCGTCTTCGGTTCATTTGTAGAATTTTGGGAAGATGTAGTTTATCTGTAAGGGAGACAGCTTATAAAACACTAATACGACCTATTCTTGAGTACTGCTCGAGCGTTTGGGATCCCTATCAGGTCGGATTGAGGGAGGACATAGAAACAATTCAGAGGCGGGCTGCTAGATTTGTTACTGGTGGGTTTGATCATCACGCGAGTGTTACGGAAATGCTTGAAGAACTCGGGTGGGAGTCTCTGGAGGAAAGGTGGCGTTCTTTTCGTGAATCGCTACTGAGCAAATTTAGAAAACAAGCATTTGAAGCTGACTGCAGTACAATTTTACTGCCACCAACTTATATTTCGCAGAAAGACCACAAAGATAAGATAAGAGTGATTAGGGCTCGTACAGAGGCGTATTGGCAGTCATTTTTCCCTCGATCTGTTTGGGAGTGGAACAGGTTGAGAAGATGTTAGTTGTGGTACGAGGTGCCCTCCGCCACGCACCGTTTGGTGGATTGCGGAGTATGTATGTAGCTCATTTTGTATTGTGGCGAAATAAGGGAGATAGTGCCACAGACATAATACATGAATTGGAGTGACAATCATTATAACACAGGCGTTTTTCATTGCCACGTGATCTTCTCAAGAAATTTCAATCACCATTTTTCTCCTCCGATTGCGAAAACATTCTGTTGGCGCCAACCTACATAGGGAGTAATGATCATCACTATAAAATAAGAGAAATCAGGTTCAAATAGTTCAAATGGCTCTGAGCACTAAGGGACTTAGCTTCTGAGGTCATCAGTCCCCTAGAACTTAGAACTACTTAAACCTAACTAACCTAAGGACATCACACAAATCCATGCCCGAGGTAGGATTCGAACCTGCGGCCGTAGCAGTGGCGCGGTTCCGGACTGAAGCGCCTAGAACCGCTCGGCCACACCGGCCGGCGAAAGATCACGACTCGCACAGAAAAAACTAAGTGCTCGTTTTTCCCGCGCGCCGTTCGGGAGTGGAACGGTAGACTGCTTGAACGTGGTTCATTGAACCCTCTGCCAGGCACTTTATTGTGAATTGCAGCGTAACGCCGTAGACGTATATGTAGAAGTAGATGTAGATTTGACTTAAATATTAGGTAAGTGTAAGCCAGCCGATGTGGCCGAGTGGTTCTAGGCGCTTTGGTCTGGAATCGCGATGCTGTTACAGTCGCAGGTCCGAATCCTGCCTCGGACATGGATGTGTGTGATGTCCTTAGGTTAGTTAGGTTTAAGTAGTTCTAAGTTCTAGGGGATTTATGACCTAAGATGTTGAGTCCCATAGTGCTCAGAGCCATTTGAACCATTTTTTGGAGGCCACGACTGATGACGTCGGATGTTAAGTCCCATAGTGCTTAGAGGCATTTGAGCCGTTAGGTATAAAAACAGAGAACAATTATTTATTCATATTCGTTTAATGTCGAATGTGGTGTCCGCAGAATTTGTGTTTGTGTTTAGCATAAAATATACACTTCGCTATCACTGGCTGCATAAATAAATAAATAAATAATAAAAAATATCCTGCCTCTACTATTATCTTATATGTTTTAAAGTGCTGTGATTGGCTAAAAGCAGGGTCGTCCAAACTGTGCCCCTGGGGCGCTAGTGCCAGCGATCGCCCGCGGCCAGCGCCCCGGGCGAATTCGTATGTTGTCGCAGTGGCCGAGCCGTGTCGCTTAGCTGGCAGTGCAGACCGCCCGCCGAGCCTCGCCATGCCGCTGTATGCAAATATTGCAGTAGATAAAAATTTATTTTGCGACCACACATCGCTGTCCTTTTCAGTGTAACCGAGGGAAAACGCATCTAAAACCAATGTTTTTTGTTAGTTTTTTTATTTGAGTTTCACTGAATGAAACAATTAATTGTTAAAGTGATAAAAGTGTTTTAAAAACAGGATTGTACAAAGTTAATTGTATGTTTTTTTTTGGCGTGGTACGAGCAGGAAACAGGGTGTCAAAGTTTGTGCGCAGGTTACAAATGGTTGCTGAGAATTGGGGAAGCAGGGAAACCCTTTGCTGCTGGGAATCTCATCAAGGATTGCCTGGTCGACTCGGCGGCTTGTATTTGTCCACCAGACCTCACGGAAAAATTTGAAAAAATAGCTCTTTCGCCTCAAACTGTTGCTCACAGAGTCTAAGATATGGTCTCAGATATGGAGCAGCAATTAATGGAGAGAGCGGCAAACTTCATTTCACTTTCTATCGCTCTTGAAAAGTCCGCTGACGTTGCGGACATATCTAAGTTCGTCATGTTCATTCGAGGTGTCGACGACAATCTGCGTGTCACCGAAGGATTTCTCTATCTTATACCGTTAAAAGACACAACCACGGGTTTGGATATTTTTCTAGCAGTGGAAAACGTGTTTGAGTCAATGGGTTTAAAACGGGAACGCCAGACCACTGTAACAAGGGATGGAGCCCCTGCGCTACGAGGGATACGCACTGGATTTCTGAGTTACGTGAGGTCAAAAATGGCTGAAGTTGGCTGTTCCTTATTAGCATCAGTCCATTGTCTGATACACCAGGAGGCACTTGGTGCGAAGATTGTCAACATAAAAAATGTTATGGACACAGTTCTTCGAACGGTTAATTATCTTCGCTAGCATGGACTCACACATCGTCAATTTAAAGAATTTCTGGCTGATATCGAGGCCCAATACCCGGACATCCCCTACCACACCGAAGTAAGATGGATGAGCAGAGGAAAGGTGCTTCATCGGTGTTTCTCCTTGAGGGGCGAAATAAACACCTTTTTGGAATTGAAAGGACGTCCAGAAGAATTACTTTGTGATCATAAGTGGATGGCGAATTTGGCTTTTTTGAGTGACCTTACTGGTCATTTAAATACTTTCAACATTTGACTCCAACGCGGAAATCACTATGTCGTTGATTCAGTGCAGACGATTCAAGCATTTCGAAGAAAAAAGAAACTTATTTTGTGGGAAAAAAAGAATGGTGGACACTTTCCTGCACTAGACAGCGTTAAAGAAGATGTGGATTTTTCAGATTATGTTGCAATTATTTGCGATTTAGAAGAAAGGTTTGAAAACAGATTTTTGGAGATAAGTGAGCTTCAATTGGCCTTAGATATATTTGTTCGCCCGTTTTCCCATCGGCATAACACGTCTCACAAGTGCTTCAATTAGAGCTGATTGACCTGCAGTGCGATATGAGGTCTTTTTCTCTCTTTTAAAGCTTGCTAAAACTAAGAACCGTTCATTACTTGGCGATTAAATTTTGGCTAATTCTTTGAGGTTATCAGTCTCAGGGGGATATTGTGCCAAACATTGACGAAACCGTTTCCACGAGAAAGAAAAACGTGTAAAATGTTAATTGTCTTCTTTAACATTGTTGACTGTAAGAATTAAAGAGCTTTATAACCTTAATCCTATTTTTTAATTAGTTTTCAAACTTGGTCGGTTAAAATTATTACGTCCAAAACAGCCAACTAAGGATACGATTTCTAAACTCTGAAAAGGGATAGAAAGAGATGTAGCCCGACGTATAACAAAAAATATTTACTTGTAACTGCTAACAGTAAGAATGAGACTCTATATCCCTTACATAATGTTATTTATAAAATAGAATATTTATGACTCTAGTTCATTTAAGAAACTGATATATTTTTCAGAAGACGCCTATTGTACATATGACGAGTGTGCATGTGCAGTCCTAATAGAATGAACCTGTGGGCCAGGAAACAACTAAGATGCTCTACGATTCTTGTTTTGGATATTGTTGTCTAAAGCTTTAGGTAGTAATTCTGCCACACGAACTCTAGTTGTTACCTAAACGGTAAATTGTTTGCTTGTTTTACCGCTCATCGGCCTCTTTTACAGAGGTGCGCTTCCTCTGTTCTTTTGTTTGCGTTGGGTCTGATCGCGTGATAGTCCACCGCAGAGTAGTGATGTGCGGTCTCACTCGCTCCTATGCCGACACTAGCGACACGCTGCCTGGCGTCCGCAGGGCGCGAGCGCGCCCGCCGGACGCAATTCTTGGATGAGCCTGGCTAAAACATTTTCTACCATCTTGCATATTTTTAAATTTCCCACTATCATCATCTTGCGCTTTTTAACTTCCAGCTTAACTTTGTCTTTGATTTTTTATATTTCCCACCATCAACCATCTTGATGACAGCATGCATTCAAGATCATTTGTGATGTCATTTGTGTACGTGATGGACCTATCAAGACCATGAGCAGACGCTAGAAGGTCAAACTCGATCAAAGGCCCCCACAGCAATCCTACTCATATAATCCTGCATCACTTAATAATAATAATAATAATAATAATAATAGTAATAATGACAATAATGATAATAATTTCATGTTGCTCAATGGTCGGGTGTAGGTCTTCCAAATGGACGCCACTTTGGCGACTTGTGTGTCTCTAATCAAACCCAGCTATCCGACACATGAAAGGGGACATACAATTTTACGTGGAATCCGGGCCATGCGTTGTTCCTAGCGACTGACTCTTCACATTGTTGAGAGGAAAGGGCAAGATTATAGCAGACTGGAAATGTGCGGAGTCTGGCCACGATTAAATCCCATGACGTCTGTGTTTCCATGCAAGCAGTTTACCGCCTCTTTTTTAATGTTAGGTTAAAGACGGAGTGAGAAAAGGATTGTGACACACAGTTGGGAGTAGATCCTACAACCTTTCGGTTCCTAGCTGCACGTTTTACCACTTGTTTATGCTAGCTCAAGGGGCAGAGCGAAACGAAAAAATGACCGCACTGAGACCCGCTCCCATAGCACTTCGGTTCACATTCGAGCGCTTTACCCCCTTTTTTTCACGGCAACGCTCACGGAACGTGCACCTCTGTTCCAAAATTTCAGTCTGTCGTACCCAGGCCCCCCACGTGCTTTACTACTTTTTTTAACCTCTCTGTTCACAGACGCGCTTTACCACCTTTTTCTTTATAGGACCTGTCAGTTTTTAGGTATCCGCTTTATCACTTTCTTTTGTACAGTACACATCTGTACTGAGAAGTGTCAACTACCCATCAGCCAGTACTTTAAGTCTCTCACATGTATGTTTTGATGCAGTTTGCTACACAGCATTCCATCACATGCCTCTGGCACCCACATCTGACCTCAACTAATGCCCTATCGGTAAAACGTAAGGGGGAGCATGTTGGCAAAGGAGTCCTGAAAGCGGGGCAACTGCCAGCTGCACAAGTATGCAGAATGTATATACTGGCGAGACGCCACGTGATCATGTCCGCCATCGCCTACAACGAAGTGTATAAAATTACTACGCAGCCACATTGTTGTGTTGTTTTTCGTTTTCAGAAAAACGAAGTCGCAGGCCGTAGAAAAATGTCAGTTGTGTCGGCTGTGCAAACAGATCTGGTAACGCAAGCCACCTGTTTCCAGAGCCAATACTAGTTCTCTAAATGTCCACAGCAGGTAAATCTATGCTGGGTGGTGTCTATAACAACATGCTGAGTACACCTGTCCGTGCCATTGACAGTAATCCGATGCAAACAGTAATTGTTTGTGACTCTGTACCAAGAAGAGGTCACTGCCATTGATTGAACTGGGAGACGAATATTTTTTCACACCATCTTCCAGGGGATTACTGCTCCCAGTGAACGAGCAAAAGGCCGGGGTCGTAGGCACCGGCCGCTGCAGAACATCATAATCCAAACATGTCGTGGCAAGATGAAAGTCTCTAACAAAAGGTGGAGCAAGACTCAGTGGTCACGCAAGTGTGACCAGGTGAGCTGTGAAAGTATGTGACTCCTGGGAAATAAATAAAACCGTGCGCCAAATGAATTAAAGCACATCCTTAGTCTTAATATCAGATAAGCCCAAACCCCCCATAATAAGTTGCAATCACACAGCGCAACCTAAAAATGCAACGTTTCCATAAAAAAAAGTTCAAATAATTGCCACAATACTTTTTTCATCATTGCAGGGAAGCGGAATAAGACATTATTTTCCTATATTAAAGCCGGCCGCGGTGGCCGAGCGGTTCTAGGCGCTACAGTCCGGAACCGCGCTGCTGCTACGGTCGCAGGCTCGAATCCTGTCTCGGGCATCGATGTGTGTAATGTCCTTAGGTTAGTTAGGTTTAAGTAGTTCTAAGTCGAGGGGACTGATGACCTCAGATGTTAAGTCCCATAGTGCTCAGAGCCCTTTGAACCTATATTAAAAATATGGTTCAGTCTGTTGTTATTCTGAGTGGTTATGACATTCAACTCGCATTTACGCTCAATATTCTCAAAATATATCTCTTATTTTTATGTAATTAGCGCTTAACAACCATTAAATATCAAGCTTTGGTCACTTGATCGAAAACGCTCTGTTATAGGCCGAAGCTCTAGCGTCGTCACTGACTAGGAGTAATTCGAAATTATATGTTTGTTACAAGAGTGTTAGCCGAAGTTACTAGCTTTTTACGTACTTTTTCTGCAAATAGTTTAGCTATTTACTGATGGGAAACGCTAACGCATTTATAACTTTCAAGTAACAATAGAAAGAAATTTTGTTAACGCTGATAGTGGAAATCTTACGAAAGTTGATGCGTTTATGCATTTACAGCGGCGATATGTGCAAGGACGGACATTCTTTTCCCTGCTCCCTGCAACATCACTAAACTCGCTTAAAACTAAGGAATTGTAGAACTTTTGTAAGTGGGTACGTGTCTTATATCTAGATTATCGAATATCATCTAGATGTTTACTATCAGTCATGAACTACAACGCAAAGCACAATAAAATTATTCTTGGCAAACCTTACAGCTGATTCCCGCTATGCAAGACACTCAACAGATGCGACGCCTGTAACAGGCTGTATGTGGCGCAGCATACATAGTGTGTTTGTAAGGGTGTGCAAAAATTTAACAGGACATAGAGGATGCCCCACTGAGCAATTTGAGGTAGGGAACCTGGGGTGGAAGAAGGCAGCTAAAAGAGATAATAGGAATAAAATCACGTTACTCTGTACTTTATTATTTTTTACTTTAGTTCCAGTTAATTGCAAATACCATCACTGACACAATGAACGTACCGTACTACTTGTTCTGTATCTTACAAAATGTCCTGAAACAGACGGCCATTATCCTCAATGCAAGTATGACGTTGGCGAACAACGTTCTGACGCACCCTGACGAATATCACTGGTGTGTTTCGAATCGCTTTACAGCCAGCTGCAATTCTGGCAACTAATTCCATCTCCGTATCCGGGCGCTGATGACTGCGCAGTGTAGCGCCCCACAAGCTAAACATCATCATCATCTCCGTATCCATTGGGTTCTCATACACAAGTGACTTTAGATATCCCCATAGGAAACAATCAAGGGGATTCAGGTCAGGTGAACTCACAGACCATGGAATAGGAAATGTTGTATCCACATCCTCTCACGAACAGCCAAGCGTACGTACTCCAACAATTCATGGTGAACTCTTTACACGAATCTCAAGTACAGGTGGCCGTTCAGTCGGCCGGGTGGAAGGTATGACTCAATGAGATTGTCGCCTACAATGCCGGCCATATATTCACAGCAAAACCTACTTGATGGCGTGACTCTACTACAGCGTGAGGGCCTTCCTCATTCCACACATGGCTCTTCCTGCTGTCCGAAATACCATCACCATCAAATGAGGCCTCGTCAGTAAAGAGCATGATCTCGTGGATCAATCCATTGCTGGAGCAACCACTGGCACAAGCGACCTTTGGTGCAAAGTCAGTCACAAGCTCAGCATGGACTCGTCGTGGGTGATAAGGGTGTAACTGTTGTTCGTGGAGTACTCGCCACACGCTAGTATGTGCAACGCCCATTTCACGTGCATTACGACGATTACTTTTTGTAGGGGTCCACTGCAACACATTCGAGCACTTCCTCTTTAAAATCGGGTGTGCAAGTGATCCTCGTGTTACCAGGTTCGTCGTTTCTTCTTTCCAATGAACCAGTCTCCCGCATTCGTCGATCGAGAGAAATAAACACTCGCCATGACGGATGATGCCTTTTAGGAAATCGTTCCGTGTACAGCCTTTCAGCAGCTAGAGCACTGCATCGTACTTCCCCATAAACAAGGTGCATGTCAGTGAGTTCTGCGAAACTGTATGGGTACTGCTACATCATAATGTACTGTACGTCTATGAACAGCACAGAGTAATGAATAGGTCTGTCGATCATTCATAGCACGTTCTGTCATGGGACAATGTAAATACGATACAACAGAACCAGCTTATGCCGAAGCAAAGTAAACAAAACCTTAATCATGACTTGCTAGAAATCAGGCTAGTCGTCCTTGTTTCCTTGTACGAAATAAAGAATGTACATGTGCATAAACAGCACAGTACGTGTAAACTTGTACTTACGTTACTTGTAAATAATCTGGAAACAGTAATGCTAGACAAAGCGGTAGACAAGTTTACTTTCATATCTCCTTAAGATGGATTCTCCGATCGCAGGTTTCCTACCTCAAATTGTTCAGTGGAGCATTCTGTATGTCCTGTTACATTTTTGCATGTCCTTACGGAAACACCCTGTATAGCGCACGTGACTACAAGTAAGAACAACACAGGTTCAGATCCTGTAAGGGTCATACTTTCAAAAGTTTTACACTAAACATGAAAACAGCGTTAGCAATAACTCATTATAGCAGTTGTTTCGATGGTGGACTGTTTATAGCTTCGCATTAGTGTTGGTATGAGAAATGGGCAACTGTGAATACCTTTTGTGGAAAGAATAGAAGTGGAAATATCACCATACTCCCACAGTACAACAAAGTGTAGGACGATGAGGTTTTATATCCGGAGAGATATAAATCATGTACGTCAAACAGGTAACGCAAACGTAAGGGCTGCCCTGTTTGTGAGTGTAAACTAACGTTAGTGTATGAAGCAGGTTTAACTTCGTCTTATGTAAGATGATGAAACTTCAAAAGCGTAAACAATAAGGATCCTAGCTGGACAGTGCTATGACGAAAAAGATTGTTTCGAAGAAAAGTAAGAAGTATGTGGTCACACTAAATACAATATATCTTGTTGAACGTTATGTGCTTGGACAGCAACTGCAAATGTAAGTGCATGCAAACGCCAAAGAAAACGCAGTAATACTCTGTTTCTAATCGGTAAGGTAAAGTTTTGTAATTGTGATATGGTTTTCATTTGTAAGGGCTGTCGATTTGTCTTAAAAATAAGTTAAATTATTTTTGCTGATAGGATTCAGAGCAGCGACCTTTTTTTTTTTTGACTTGATACTATCATGAAACTTCAATAGACCATAGTCAAATAAAGCTGAAAATGAGAGAAAATAAGTTATGATAACAGAATAATGAATAAAAAGAGAAAAGAAAAAAACACGAGAACATACCCAACAGACAACTACCAAGCTCTCATGCTATGTATCAATTTTTATTTAGTTTTCTATACTGTACAAATTTTTTAAAAAAGTTATTTATTTTGTATTTTTTATATATTTTTTAAATATTTTTATATAGAATCTAAAAGCAGGAGAACAACGAAACCAATTTATATTCTAATCGCAAACAAAGCCTTCTGTCTAGAGAAAAATTCAAATTTGATTGCAAGGATTTATGTACTGTCATGTGTACATATACTTCATCTGTACACATCATGCCGGCCGGTGTGGCCGAGCGGTTCTAGGCGCTTCAGTGTGGAACCGCGCTGCTGCTACGGTCGCAGGTTCAAATCCTGGCTCGGGCATGGATGTGTGTGTGATGTCCTTTGGTTAGTTAGGTTTAATTAGTTCTAAGTTCTAGGGGACTGATGACCTCAGATGTTACGTCCCACAGCGCTCAGAACCATCTGTACACATTATACAACAGAACTGGAGCGATACTGAGGCAGAACGCAAAATAAAACGAGCAGGGAAAACTAGGAGAGAAAAAAGACCGAAGCAAAACAGATGGGAACATACATAACAATGGAAACATCTATCGTCAGGAAAATGACATTTATCAACATCTTGCTGACGAGAAACAAGATTCAACATGTTGGTGAAGAGGTCTCGCTATCGAGGCAATCGCAAACATGTCCAATAAACCGTGACTATATACTCTCTGTAGGCCATGTGATCTTGCCCGTCGCCTTCTACGACATAATGAACGAAGTGTAGCAGCAACCATGTTCTTTCTTTCTTTATTTCTTTCGCTTACGCCATTGTCCCGCAGCGATCGCAAGATCGGCGTGGTTACAACGGATTTGGCAGTGGCAGTGTTAGTGTTAGGGATGGCCAGATGCCCTTCCTGCCGCCACCCCGTAGCCCCCTGGACGGAATCAGTGTACCTCAACTGTCTGCATCTAGTGTAAATCGTGAAATAGTGCGGACGTGTTACAAATGTCTGCGACGAGTGTAACTGAGGCGGAACGTGGGGACCAGCCCGGTATTCACCTAGCGAGATGTGGAAAACCGCCTAAAAACCACATTCAGGCTGGCCAGCACACTGGCCCTCGTCGTTAATCCGCCGAGCAGATTCGATCCGTGGCCGGCGAGCCTACCCGAGTCCAGGAAGCAGCGCATTAGCGCTTGGCTACCCTGGCGGGTCCGCAGCAACCATATTACTGTATGGATTTTCGACTGTGGAAGGAAGGAAGAATCTTGGCGCAATATAATGTCTGTAGTGTATACAGTCTCAGAAGAACGAATAAAGAAGGCCAATTGTGTCCTGATCCAAAAACAGTTTTCCATATGCTCTCTGCAAGTTAAACGATGTCGTATCGTCTCTGTAGACGTACAACGACTGCACAAATCCGTGTCGCTAAGCCCAATACGGAAAAGACACTCGTTCGTTGGAATCAACCAGTTTACGACCTCATACCACGACAAAGCTACGTGCATCGGCAAAGTCGGAAGACTGGTATTGAACCAAACTGTCGTCCAGGTTGTTTGCGGTGACTCTCGTTCAGCGAGATTTGGGAAAGGGAGTCCTTGACAACGAGTCTTTAGGAATTTCATGGTGAGGATAAGTCTCCATAAAATGTCAACCTCTAAGGGCAAAATAGAAGTCACGAATGTGTTTTAACTTATAATTTTTGCGTCCAACATTAATTAGGGGTTCAGGACTAGCAGGACGAACACAGACAAATAACCGAGACTTGAATTTGTGAGTTTCCTGAGTTAAAATCGAAAAATTATGCTGCCCATGTAGCATCAGAGTCTTCCTTCGAATACCAGCCAGGCCCAACCATCCAAAGGAACGATACTTCGTCACAACCTCATACCGTAAGCGATAGATATGTCGCTTCCATAAGAAACGACCAGACAACTGTTGCAATTTCTTCGCCATCAACGAGGGAAGAGGATAAACTTGAGCCATATAATAAGCATTGCATAAGACATATGTATCCAGTTCAAATGGTTCTGAGCACTAAGGGATTCAACATCTACTGTCATCAGTCCCCTACAACTTAGAACTACTTATACTTAACTAACGTAAGGACATCAAACAACACCCAGTCATCACGCGGCAGAGAAAATCCCAGACCCCGCCGGGAATCGAACGCGGGAACCCGGGCGCAGGAAGATTGAACGCTACCGCACGACCAAGAGCTGAT
Source organism: Schistocerca gregaria (assembly GCF_023897955.1). Taxonomy (NCBI): domain Eukaryota; kingdom Metazoa; phylum Arthropoda; class Insecta; order Orthoptera; family Acrididae; genus Schistocerca; species Schistocerca gregaria. The sequence goes on along the minus strand of NC_064931.1, from coordinate 284,435,681 downwards.
TACATGTATCCAGTGTTCCGACTTTCTGGAGCAGAGTAAGAGAACGTCTTTCATGTTCTAGTATCGCTCCCCTAATTTTTTCCATGACAGACGTCCAGTTCAGCGTCGCCATTCTGAGTGGACAACGATCAATGATGATACCGAGAGACAAACACAGCGGGAATAATATTAAAATGTTAGAAGTAGTCACAATTAAGCTACTGTAGTCCATCACAAATAGTATTGTAAGGTGCTCAAAAATGTTATTAGGAAAGCAAGGAGTACATGGTACTCAAATAGAATAGCTAATTCACAGGATAAAATTAAAACTGTGTAGTCAGTTGTGAAGGAAGTGTCTGGTCAGAAGCACAAAGTCGACTATATAAAGTCAGCTAGTTGTAAAAATGTTTCTGTTACTGATAAGAAGTATTTAACCATCATTTTCTGAGCATTTCTGGTGAATTAAATAAAAATTTATTTTCTACAGGGAAACCTATAGCTGAGTCAATAATCACTCAATACTAAGCACTCTCATGGATTTGATGGAGTGCCTAGCAGAATATTAAAGTACTGCGCTGCACATGTTAGCCTTGTACTTAGCCATATTTGTAATTTTTCCTTTGAGAATGGACAGTTTCCTGAACGATTAAAGTATTCGGTAGTAAAGCAGTTATATAAAAAGGGAGAAACAGATAATGTACACAATTTTAGACCTATTCCTATGCCGCTTAAGTTATTGAAAAGGCTGTGTATGTAAGGACAATTAATCATTATATTCACATAATTTGCTATCAAATGTGCAGTTCAGGTTTAGAAGTCGTTTAACAACTGAAAATGGTGTATTCTCTTTTCTCCGTGAGGTACTGGATAGATTAAAGAAAATGTTTCGAACGCTAGGCATCTTTTTTTGATTGAACTAAGGCGTTTCATTGTGCTGATAACAAAAAAAAAAAATTGCTCCAGAAGTTAGATCACAGCGGAATACCGGGAGTAACTCACAATTGGTTCACCCCTTACTTTAACAACAGACAGCAAAATGTCATTATTCACAGTGTTGAGAATGGCTGTGATGTGGGGTCTGAGTGGGGTACGGTCAAATCGGGGGTGCCCCAGGCATCAGTGTTGGGGCCACTCCTGCTCTTTACTTATATACGTGATATGCCCTCTAGTATAACGGGTAATTCTAAAATATTTCTGTTTGTTGATAGCACTAGCTTGGCAGTAAAGGATGCTGTGTGCAACATTGGCTCTGTTTCAAATAGTGCAGTTCATGACATAAGTTTATGACATCTAGAAAATAAACTGACGCCAAATACAGTGAGACTCAGTTTTTACAGTTTATAACACACAGTTCAACAAAGCCTGACATTTTAATTTCACAGAATGGGCATATGATTAGTGAAACTGAAGAATTCAAATTTCTAGGTGTTCAGACAGATAGTAAACTGTCGTGGGAAGCCCACGTTCAGGATCTTGTTCAAAGACTTAATGCTGCCATTTTTACTATTCGAACGGTATCTGAAGAAAGTGAGAGTTAGACAGCAAAATTTGTCTACTTTGTTTATTTCCATTCGCTTACGTCGTATGGTATTATTTTGGGGCAACTCTTCCCATTCTAAAAGGATATTTTTGGCTCATAAACGATCAGTTCGGGCAATAAGCGGTTTATATTCGCGACCGATGTTAACTAGTCTGGGTATTTTGACATTGGCCTCTCAATATATATATTCTTTACTGTCGTTTCTTGTTAACAATATCAGCCTATTCCGAAGAATTGTGAGCTTTCACTCAGTTGATAGTCGGTAGAAATCCAACCTGCATTTGCAACGCATTTCCTCAGCTCTTGTGCAAAAAGGTGTGGAGTATATTTCTGCATCCATTTTCAATAAGCTACCACAAGAATTCAAAAATCGTAGCAGTAATCTACGCGCTTTCAAATCGAAACTGAAGAGTTTCCTCATGGGTCACTCCTATTTTTTTGGGGTGTTTCTTGATAAATTAAGCTGTTTCTTATGTTATGTTGTTGATTGTATTTTCTTAAACTTATGGCTTGACTTTATTTCTGTTCATAAACATTTTATTTTTATCTGTTATTATTTTTAGTTTGTAGTTTCATGTGCTGACACGTTACATGACCTTGGAGATTTGGTCCTAAGGAACTGGACGTGTAAATAAATAATAAACAAAAGACGTATGCCCATCTACTGTAGTAGCCCAAGGAACAACCGCGTCATCAAAACCTTGCAAACTAAGAAGCCTGCATTTAACTACATTAAGTAGTGCACATGTACTCCGACAAAAGTAATCGATTACAGCCTTTAGTGGAGGATTTTCCGCAGGATCGCGGAGTAGAACAATCACGTCACGCACGAACAACTATTGTCGCACCGGAAAGCGTCCAACCTTTCAGCTGGGATGCCAGAATCCGAAGTAGAGGCTCTAGAGACAACAAAATCATTGACAGCGGGATTCCTTGAGGCACTCCCCGACGGATATTTATCGCGGGCGTCAGTTGGCCATTAAAAACCACCGAAGCTGGAACACCCGTGAGCAGACCTGAGAGCACCCGCCGTGTGTCAACTGTAAAGCCAGTTGTTTCCAGGATCCGAAACAAAAAGTCACCATTTACTGGTCAAATGCCTTATCAAAGTCGAGAAAAGCATGGGCACATGCGACAGACTTCACAGCAGCGACCGAAATCACGTCACGGCACTCGACTAAAGGGATAAGGATGGTTCGACCAGGTCTGCTGCTTTGATGTTTTGCAACAATCGTCTCCATCAGAATAGACATCCTATTATTAAGTGCCCGCGCCACAGTCTTATAAATTAAGGTTTTCAGAGCAATTGGGCAAAAGCTATCAGGGGAAGCCGGTCCAGGGCATTTCAGGATTAAAACAATTTTTACCCCTCTAAACGAGGTCGGCACTACTCCGTCCTGTAACACTTCATTCAAAAGGGACGTAAAGGTAGCACACAACAGCGTCCAAAAGCGCACGTAAAATTCCTTGGGAAGTCCATTGAGACCCGGGGACTTTTGGGGAGGTGAAAGGCAGCTAAGAGCGTTTCATCATGTTCAGGTCTGGCTGTCGTATCCAAGGTGTTGACTAGTGAGTTGTAAAAGGTATCACTGGCCTCACCATTGTCGAAGATGTCTGCATAGTATTGGTGTAAGAGACGCACTGTATCATATTGCGCCAGTATGATACGTCCATCATTTCTCTTGAGAGAATGAATACAAGCGCACCGGCGACGGCTTTGATGCTAAAGAAAAAACAATGTAAGGAAGTCAGTTCTTTCGTCACCAATGTATGTGCTTGGATCGCATTTTTAAACCTTCCATCTGTATCCTCTTCAAGGTCAACAGTTTTGCCTTTACACGCCTAAGATCCTCAATTTGCAGAGGAGCGTGATCCGCAGCACCATGAAGTTCACGAGGGATGGAATAGTAATACTCATAAGTTCTCCGAAAGTCTAGGGATTTGGCAGCACAAAAAGGTATCTAAGCTTGCCCGAGCCTCGGCTTTGACATTTGTGTCCACCAGGCAAGGATGGAACGGTACTTCCCAGTGGACCGTAGAGGACGCTCCCACATGGCTCGCATCACGTCATCGAGAGAGGGGTCAGCTAGGTGAGCGACATTAGACATCCACAGAGTGCTAAACGATCTGGTTGGTTGCCGTTCAAGATTAAGAGCTGTAGTCGCAGCGCAGTGATCCATAAAGAAAGCAGGAATGACTTCAATATTAAGAATACTATCACGCAGGTAGTCTGATAAGTAATCCCTATCTAATCTGCGACTAGAAGTTGCAGTATAGTGAGTAACTGTACCTAACGTCAGGTATTTCCATACCCAGACGTCATTCAGGCTTAAGAGGCGAACTAGTTCATGTAATTCACAAGAGAAATATTTGGAGATTGATCTGCAGGACGTAAAACACAGTTAAAATCACCAACCAATAGAATATTCGGAGGACTCTTATGCAAAAGATAAACAATTTCCTCTTTATAAAAACGCGAACGATCCACTGTGCGACCAACGCCAGACGGGGAATATGAAAGAACCAAGATAAGATTAAAAAGCTGACAAAATATGCCCCTGTCAGAACCTAACGTTTCCACTTCACGAATAGGAATGCCTTTGCGAAAGAATAAGGCTATCCCCTTAGAACATTCAGGTGCTGTATTAAAAATCATTTGAAAACCAGGGAAGGAGAAATGCCTGTAAGAATGCTGTGTCCGCACATGAATCGTAAATGAACTGACGCAGCGAAGACTATCGTAATTCTGATTCCACAGGATTAACATTTAAGGAAAGGAACGTGTAGGCTTCGCTCATTGACGACAGCTATACGGGGATGTACGGAACTGACCGCTTTTTTTTTTTTTTAAACATTTCTCACGTGCCATCGCACTGTCTGGTTGTATACGCTGTTTCTGTCTGCTTCATGGAATAGCGGCTTCTGCATATCGAGGTGTTTGAGAGCTTCCGGGCACAGCTTACTGCCCCTCGAAACAAGGAACATGTAATGCAGGTCCATCCACCATGGCGGAAGTAATCTTTGGAACCACTAATGCAACAGGTGATAGTTCTTCGTTAATTTTATTTGCCTCTGGAGTTGCTGCAGGCGGCAATTTCAGGAAACCGTCGGCGGCTGAAGACGAAGGAACAGGAGGACATTGCCACGTCTCAGACCGTAACGGGGAACACAAAGACGGAGGCGTGAGGGAGGGGGCGGAGGACCCCCCTCCCTCTCCACACACAGGCAGCTCAGTAGGAGCCACGTAGCGGGAAGGAGGAATGCTGGAGATAACTTCTTCGCCACTCACCGGACCACGGACCGGAGGTGGGAGGGGGGGGGGGGGGTATGATATCATCGAGAGCAACAATGGACAAAATTGATAAGGAGGAGGTTGGGGCGGAAAAAAGCATAGCCAAATCCTCACCCTCACCGTCTTGAGTGCGACGTCACTTGTTTGTCACTGTTGCAGGTTCTATCCTGAGGGGCAACTGGATTCGGATCCTGTCGCGGAAGTAAAGGCGTAAACTGATTTCACAATTATCAGAATCGTCTTTTCGTTCGTTATGATCTGAAGCAGAGGTACGTCCGACTGCGGGAGTAGAAGGGACAAGATCAGGAACCGTTAGTTAGCGACGCTGCACTAATGACGGCTTTGATACAAACACCCTCCGCGGGAAATTAGACCGAGCGTATCCACTTTCATAGCATAGGAAGCAGATTCCTTCTTGATCAGTATACATGACACGAACGCGGCAACCACACACTTGAAATGAAGGCCTTATTTCAATAGTGGTACAAGTCCATTACCTCCACTTTTCTGCCTATAATGCTTCTGAAATGAATGATCCAAACAAACAGAAAGAAAGGTTGCTCTCTAAGCAAGAAGTCATATGCTTGAATATTTATGGTATCTCAACTGCAGATTTTTCAGCGCTCATTTAACTTTAGGACTCCGTATCTCGCAATGAACAAAAATGGACTTGTATCACTATTGAAATAAGCCCTTCAAATGTGATGGAGAATTGCGTTCGACGTATATTTCCACGTAACATGTAACATTGTAATCTGTGTTGAGCAGACCAGCGTTCACGACGAACGTTTCTCACGTTACAGTAGGAGTACACATGTCCTTCAGAAAGCTCTCATTTACCTCCGATAGGAGGTTGGAAACTCGAACATTGGTATAGTCAATTTCAGTGTTTGTGAGTGACACCGTACTAACGGAATTATCGTGATGCTTGAACGGGACTTGAGAACCATGTCGCGACAAGTAATCTTTCAACGTGAAGGCGATCCATAAACTTCACGTAACACGCGTACTGATCTGCGTCAAACTGGACCGGATCAGAGTTCACATGAATTTTACCGACAAGCCAATCGTGGATTTCTGGAGACCAGGCTGCACGTGTTACGTTGTTTTATCGAAAGTAAAGCTCACAGTATCTTTTCCTGGAGTAGACATGGAAACCATGGTAGCCCTAACGGAACGGATGACGCCACTGCAACTACACGAACACAAACAAACAGTAATGCGGAGCAGAGGCGCTACGACTCACGCGGCAGATAGAACAGCACTCACGAGGAAAACTTACCACAAGCGACGCTGCGACAAGTGAGATACACAGGAACCTTCCCGCTCTGGTGTGGCCGTGCGGTTCTAGGTGCTTCAGCCTGGAACCGCGCGAACACTACGGTCGCAGGTTGGAATCCTGCTTCGGGCATGGATGTGTGTGATATCCTTAGGTTAGTTAGGTTTATGTAGTTCTAAGTTCTAGGGGACTCATGGTCTCAGATGTTAAGTCCCATAGTGCTCAGAGCCAGAGCCTTCCCGCTCAGCGCTCGAAACGACACTATAATTATGGATATCATCTTGAAATATGCAATAGTCCACCGCTCTACCGACCGAGCTACCAAATTATGTGCAACGAAGCAGATATAACGATAATTTTTACTAAGAATATAAAGTCGTTGACTGGTGCTATCCTCCTTTGAAACAGTGGGAAAGCGTATCTCAGATGTAAATTAATCTTAACTTTAGGGTCCAAGACAGTTTTAATTAAGTAAGGGAACTTGGGCATCGACATGATGGCATTCTGCATGTACCGTGCAACCTCTTTTTATGCAAATTCGTATTTTTTGGAACACTCAAAAACAAATTTTCAGGAGTTTTATGGATGTATTTGTTTAGTGTGCTACTACAAAACATTCGAAAATCTTTGTCCGAAACGCAAATTCCAAAACAAGACATCACTGTGAGTTAGCTTTACGACAGTAGGAAGCACCGAGCTAACCAGTGACGTCATAGGCATCGCATGACTGAAATGGAGCGTTTTAGCGGGCTTTCAAATTATTTGGATTTCATTTCCGTGTTTACGGAAGAATACTGAAATTGAAGAGGGAAAAAAAGCATATTATGACCGTAAAATGATATTATGACCATTTAAGACGAGTTCCAGAAAAAGAGTCATGTATCTTATTAGGGGATATAAAATGCCTTTCACAACACATATGTATCCAAAATGGAGAATCATAATTTGGTGCCACTCGTGTTCCAGTATGGCCCCAAGGACTATATCTGTTACAGTATTCCAGTTAAATACTGCCGTTTTAAGAGGGCAACAATCGACGATGATTCCCAATGAAGTAAGCCGGTCTACAACATTAGCCAACGGTACAGCAGCAAAAAAATGGTTCAAATGGCTCTAAGCACTATGCGACTTAACGTCTGAGGTCATTAGTCCCCTAGACTTAGAACGACTTAAACCTAACTAACCTAAGGAAATCACACATATCCATGCCCGAGGCAGGGTTTGAACCTGCGACCGTAGCAGCCACGTGGTTCAAGACTGAAGCGCCTAGAACCGCTCGGCCACCGCGGCCGGCGGAACAGCAACATCGTCGCAGTCCTAAATTGTGAGGATTTTATTTTTGCCATCATTTATCCGTGCTCCCGAGACTCGACAATAATCACGTAACTCCACTTTAACAAAGAATTCTCCTCACTACAGGGGAGAACAACCACCACGTCGTTGGCAAATACGCGAGCCGTGTGGGTCGCATCAGAAAAGATCATTCCTGTTAACTGAAGTGAGAGACGACGAAGCAGCAACTCGAAAGAGTGCTGCTCTGGGTCACACCCCAACTAATATCGATCAGCAGCTTCAGCTGGACATTAACAAGTATCTACGCCGCGATGCCCTGAATCATTTGGGATAGGACTATACGAGCCTCAGAGGTAAAACCAATTATCTTCAGAGCACACGCCAAATAACTATGAGAAACATGGTCAAATGCCTTTTTAAAATCGAAAAGCAAAATCACAGTGAACAGGAGTGACTGCAGCAACTGAAATTACGAGGGTAATCCCAAAAGTAAGGTCTCCTATTTTTTATAACTACATAGACCTGTTTGTTTCTGCAGTGGTTTACATCAGTTTACAGCCTGAACATTTAGCTACTTTTCGACATAGTCACCATTTCTGTCGATGCATTTTTGTAGACGCTGTGGCAGTTTTTGTGTGCACATCTCATACCAGCTCGCCGCCATGCTGTTCAGAAAGGTATGAACCTCTTCTTTCACCTCGTCGTCGGAGTTGAATCGCTTTCCGGCGAAATGTTCTTTTAACATAGGGAACAGGTGATAGTCACGGGGCGCCAATTCAGAACTATAGGGTGGGTCGGTGATTATGTTCCACTGAAACTGTTGCAGGAGAGCGACAGTTTGCCGAGCGATGTGTGGGAGAGCGTTGTCATGGAGAATGTGTACGCCCTTGTTCAACATTCCTCTTCTCCGGTACTGAACTGCCTGTTTGAGTTTTTTCAGAGTTTCACAGTAACTGTCAGCGTTAATTGTGGTCCCAGTGTACATAAGTCGACCAACAATACCCATTTCCGATCCCAAAAAACGGTTCTCATGACTTTACTGGCAGACTGTGTTTGTTTGAATTTCCGCGGCTTTGGTGAAGAAGGTTGCCGCCACTGGCGTGATTGTTGCTTGGTGTCAGGTGTAAAGTGGTATGCCCAGGTTTCGACACCCGTGACAATTGAGTCCAGAAAGCTGTTCTGATCGGCTGCAAGGCGGTGAAGAAATGCGCGGGAAGCACGAACTCGTTGCCACATGTGGTCCTCAGTCAGCATGCGTGGCACCCCTCTTGCGCACACGTTCCTGTAGTTCAATGTTTCCGTTAAAATTCTGTGAGCGGTGGTTCGGGAAACCTCAGGAACCAACGTGCAGAGATCGTCCAGGGTGATCCGCCGATCTTCACGCATGCTTTGCTCAACATTCAACACTGTCTCCTCAGAAATTGACGGTCTCCCGTTCCTTTGTTCGTCGTGAATTTCGATCCGACCAGCTGCAAACTCTCTACACCACTTACGAACAGTTTTGACATCCATGCACAACTCACCATACACTTCCGTCAATTGGCGATGGAGTTCAGTCGGCGCAGTGCCCTTTGCGTTCAAAACCCGAATAACTGCGCTCTATTCGCACTTTGCGGTAACATCCAACGGGAGCTCCATTCTCTGCCAAGTCTAGACTGAGCGCCTCGGCACGGCGTGCTCATGTTTACGCACAGCGCGTGAAGCACTCTTCATAACAGTGTGAGCATCTGTCACACATACAGAGTTCTGTACTTATAAAAAAATAGATACCTTACTTTTTGCATTACCCTCGTACATTCCGGTTCTTCGCTATTGGAGCCAGAATCGAACGACTAGAGGCGTAAGGCTTTCGCACGATGATTAAGGTAGTGCCTGTCGTTATTATGACGTTACACGCTGTATCGAAGACGACAGAGGCCGCATATCGACTTACGTGATCGTTCGAGACGTTAAATCCGATAACCATTTTTGCAGACGAATTAAAGGAGCAGCTCGTTATATCTTCAACTGGCATATTCGCTGTAATTTGGGTAGGTACTGATGTCTTTATTTTCTTTGAAGATGTGAACCTATCAACTTTTGGAAAAAAGAGCTCAAAATATGATTTGTAAACTAAATTTGGGAATTGAAGATTTGACGTCCCAGTGGCTCAGTCTGTGGAATAAAGCTATTTAGTAGTGGTTATACGGTGGCGGAGATCCAATTTTCGAAACTGCAGTAGTCTAATTTTTTAAATTAGAAAATTTCCTCCAAGCAGCAGCTTGGTACGGAGTCCACGTTAAATTCGTCTCTAGTAGGGTATTATCTTCAGAAATGATTCGGTTGTTAAAATTGAAGCTTGAAATGTCGAACACCAAAGTGTATGTCCTCCGTATTATCAACCAGTTACATATATCATAGAAAAACTATATCAGTGTGTCTGAAGTTGCCTCAGTGTCGTTAATTTATTAGTAAGGATTATTGAATCTGACCTCCAAACACACTTTCGAGATTTTCAATCTCAACAAGGAGAGAGACTGGTGCGGCTGACTTTTTTGCCGTGAGACATTAGGGAAGTCGTTAGTCACATCTAATGCTGAATATAACTTCTCATTTCGTTTCTGTGCACATGATAGGTACACCATTTTTGTTGAAAGTAGTTGACCTAAGAGCTTTCGTCCCAAATACCAGTTTCAAGAAACTGTACTGAGCTGGTAATATTTGCAAACGGTTCTTTATCTCAATAAAAAGCGAAGTGTTATTAGCATTACTCATTTGACACTTACCTTCAGTACATTTTAAAATTTGCGGGAGTACTTCCATTGCAGTTTCCAAATGATGATGAATACTTCATTGACCAATTCTATTGTCGAGTACAATGCGATGAAGATATTAAAATATCTGTAAAAATAATCTGTCATGCTATGCCCTTCTACATCTATGTTTCATGAGTCAGGATAGACTACTTTTTTTATATGCTTTGTCGTTAATCATGCCCTTAGCTCTTATGATTTTGATGAGTAATGTTAACAAGAGTTTGCATTTAACTGATATGATATGTGCAACTAGTCGACAGTATGGAAGATATGCTTTGGTTTTAGACATTTAAGGCTTTAATTTTAACAGCTGAATCATTTCTGACGGCAATTCCGTACTTGCATAGAGTTTAACTTGGACCGCATATCATGGTGCACACTGTTACTTGGCGGCAATTTCCGCATGTTTTTTTAAAGAAATAGACTCTATGTAGATTTGAACATGTGACCTGTGTCACAGCATAACTTACAGTAACTAACTGTATCGTTGATTCTCTGACAGCCAAGTATGTCATTTACAGGGCCTAGTGTCATTTTATTTTTTGCCAAAAGTTGGTAGGTTCATATGTTCAAAGAAAAAAGAGGACATGAACAGCTTCCAAAATTGCAGTGAATTTACCAATTGAGGATATAGCGAGCTGCTCCTTTAATTCGTCTGCAAAAATCGCTGACACCGTTTAGCGTCTCGAAAGATTACAAAAGTCGATACTCTGCCTGTGTCGTCTTCGATACAGGGTGTACACGACATAATGACGTCACGCGTGGCTATACCAGCATGCAATGAGACTCATCCCATCTAGGAAGGCAACTGTGATGCTCCCCAATTACGTTCGCCAGCAGAGGAGATAACCTGCTATTAATTGCCATCACAACAGTTGTATAATGAGAATCAAGCAAAGTGAGAGGACGAAAAGGATCCACACTGACACAGCTAGATTGTTTCTGTGTTAATAGTATTTTACCCAGCCTAAGGTTTTTACGCAGAGTTCTCCCCTGCACAACCTTATTTAACATCGGCGTAAACGTCGCACCGAAGAGTGGCCAAAAGCCGATATAAAACTCCTTAGGGAGACGATTCGAACCAGATGATTCACGAGAGACAGAGAAGCAGCAGCAAGAGCCACACACCTCATCTGCCTGAAAGGCGGCCAAAAATTCAACATTCTGAGCAGGTGTCTTCCTCCAACTTATAGCTCCAAGGGTATAATGGGCAAAGGGTCTCACATTTTTACCCACTGCATATAGTTCTGCGTATTATTGGTTGAGAGCAATAACAACATCACCTTACTCAGTCATCTGGCGGCCTGTAGCAACTGCGAGAGACGTAATGAAGGAGTGACGACGTCGCGACTGATGGTAAAGCAGGTGATACATGACGTCAGCCCCCTTCAACAAGTGACCGAGGTTCAGATTTGCCCCGTAAACCCTGCATCTGATGTCACTTGAGCTGCAGCAGCTTTGCTTTAATTCGGCGAACGTCTTGGTTTCGTAAAGGGCGTTATACGCTCATTCATACAGTACAAAAGAGAATAATAAAATCCGTAAGTTTTCCTAATGGCCCTCGCTTGAGCAGCACAGTATGATATTAAGTACTGATAAAGTTTCGGCTTCACTAAATCTGTCCACCATTCCGACAGCGAAGAGTATCGCACAGCGGAGCGGAGACAATGCTCCCACACGTGGCTAGTCACATCATCCAGCACACTATCCTTGAGGAGGAGACATCCAGCATCCATTGTGGACGAAACAGTTTCGCAAGTTGCTGTTCAAGGTTTACGGCAGCCGCCACTGCACAGAGGTCAGAAAAAGAGACGGATATAACGTCAACCACAAAATCCTATCACTTAAACAATCAGATCAGTAAAACCTGTCTATATGGCTACAAAAGCTGGTGGTAAAAATACGTGTATCTAACCAAAGAAAGACACTTATGCTCTCACACACCACGCAAACACATAGAACGCGCCAATTCACTTAATTCACGTCAAAAATTATAGTGTGTGGACTGGTCACTAGGACGTAAAGCACAGTTAAATCGCCATCTAGCATTAGACACTGGGACTCTTGTGCAAAAGATAAATCAATTCCTCTTTGTGAAAACGCACCGCTGTATGGCCCGAACTAGACAATGTGTATAAAACAGCCATGGTGAGGTCAAAAAGACTACACCGTATCAACCTACCTGGATCAAGTATTTCAATATCAGCAGTGGGTATACCTTCACGAAAGAAGAGGACGATACCTGTCGCATATTTAGGAGCTGCATTAAAAACAATCAGGAATCCAGGGAGAGCAAAACTTCTTGTAAAAGCGAAAAATCAGCACAGGAGTCATAAATAAAATTACATAACAAAGACAAACATAAATGTGATTCAGTTCTATCAACATTTAGTGCAATAAAAGTGTAAGCTTGAACCATCAGTTAAAATATGAAACAGGTGAAAACGAAAAAAAAACTTATTCTGTCCGTCGGCCGTCCAAATCTATCGCTGTATCCATAGACGAATCTGAGGAAGGAGAGCTATTACCATATCCTGCCGATCCTTTATGCATCTATTTTTTCTTTGCAACAGCACGATCCGGCTAGATGCACTGTTTATGCTTGCCACGTGGCAAGCTATCCTATGCTATCTTTGAGATGGGACGATCTTTCACCATGTTCAAGACAATCACTGACGGGCCTGATCGGAAGCTGCCTGCACAGGGGAAACCCCTGACGAAAGCGATCGACTCACATCAACAAGACAGACGGATGGCAGACCGGGCGTGACGAGAGCTAAATCATGTGAAGCTGCACCGGAGTCCGGTTTCTCTGTATGCGAGGAAATAGAGCTGTTGCGGGAGTGTTAGAGAAGAGAACAGGAGAGTGCTGTGGCTCAACGGGTGGAATGAACGGAACAGGCGACGAGAGAATCGACACCAAGTGTTCCGACTGCTCAGTAGTCCCGAGTCTATCTCTACCGTCTAGAAACTCAGCAGGCGCACGTGGTTTGGTGGACAACGTGACAGCGGGTGGGGAAGGAGGGGGGGTGCGGTGGGCGTCAGAACAGGGCGAACGACATTAGCAGTATCCCTTGCATCCTTTGTAGGGCAGCTCTTATTTTGGATCACTTGAGCATCTGTGCGAGGGCAGTCGCACCAGAACCCATTTTCGGTCGTAACGCCGGGGAATCACCCACAGCAAATTCGAATCCGTCTAGTTCGTGTCATTAGCTGAAGGTTGCCCAGCCTCTGATTCATTTCTAATGGGGACGAGATCAGCCAACGTCAACACCACTTTTCAGGAGCAGATCGCGAAACAAAAAACCCATCTCAGACAACTGGTACGAAGGTGACCACTCCCGTTACAAAAAAAACCACGTTCTCACCTACTCACTGTATGGAATGTGTAGACAGTAACAATGTAGCACTGCTATATGTCCTACCTAGCCACAAAGCACGTGGAATTACGGTAGCAGCCAGTCCAGACCTCTGACAAAGGGAGAGTTCCAAAATAAAATTTAATTAATACTTCTGACTGGAGATTCAGATTTGTCTTTAAATGATGAAACGACTGATACAGACCACAGGTTAATCGGTCCAGTAGCTTAAAAATCAGAGTAACTAAATGACAATTGAATCATATCAAATGAATTTTTCCCAGCAACTAGGGACCTCCATAGGCTTGCCTAACCACAGGAATCCTGGCTCGTGAAGTGTTTTTGATTTTCTGAGGCATGGTGTAATTAATACAGAATTTGGTTGGTATGGGGTATTTCTGGAAGGCCAAGGTAGCGTTACAGACCTTCTTCACCAGAAGGATACACCCTTTTCACTGAAAACCCATTATTTGCTCCCCTCCAGGTTCAGGGGTAAGAATAGGCCCGCGGTATTCCTGCTTGTAGTAAGAGGCGATTAAAACGAGTCTCAACTGTTTCGGCTTTTAATGTGATGGTCCCCTAAGAGGTTTGACCACTACCTTTCCAAATTTCCTGTTAGTGCGTACCATTTGGGGAAGGACGCCTTACGTGGTGCATCTTCAATAGATCTTGCCCTAAGATCTGGCACACCCGATATTGTCATGGAGTTGGACTTACATCGAGCTTCCGGCCACATCCGCTGCAGTGTGTTCCGGGTAGCATACATTCCCTCCATCGTGCACTTCCATCTTTGCCCTCGTGATGTACATGGATATTTCGACACCCAACATCCAGCACGGTAACCAGTCCGTTGTGGTGGGGTCGTCATGTACCCTCTTGGTGGTAGCCCCCTGACTCACACAGGGATTGCACTGCTGATGCCTGAGCTGCTACCTCCCCACATATGCCGAGGAGTAGATGCCTATCCCTTTGGGGCATGAGGAGTCCCGGCAAAGGCCATCCTGCCAGGTGGTCTTTGCTGCAACTGGGTGGCGCCCATGGGGAGAGCCCCTGGTCGGAGTGGGGGGCATCAGGGTGGATGACCAGCAATGAAGCGCGGTACATCATCTCTCGCTGATGGGCCTCCACCAGCAGTCTCTAAGCGATCGAGGTCTAACCTCAATGGGAAGAACTATGATCGGAAATCATTTCCTTCGCTGGCCACTCCATGAGAGGAACGCATGGCTAAAGACACCAGTGGCGATTATTCACCCTGGTACCTTGTCTGTACGAGGGTTGATGGTGAATCTTTTATGCCAACCAAGCCTCAGTTTTTTGTGGAGCATTTAGAGGACAAGTTCGGGGAGGTGGAGGGCTTGTCCAAAATGCGTTCTATGTCAGTTCTTATCAAGAAAGCATCCTCTGCACGGTTATGGAGGTTACTCGCTTGCGATAAGTTAGGGGATGTTTCAGTTAGCATCACGCCCCATAAGAGTTTAAACAGGTCCAGGGTATTATATTCCACAGGGATCTTCTTCTGCAGTCGAACAATGAACAACGCGCCAACATAGAACGACGAAGTGTTCACATCGTCCGGCGCGTCCATCGTGGTCTGATGGATAATCAGGTAGCCACCAGTGCCTTCATTTTGGCCTTCGAGGGTGATGTCTTAACCGAAAAGGACGAGGTGATGACTTAGTGATGTGATCTCAAGCCCTATATCCCTCCCCCGATGCAGTGCTTTAAGTGCTGGAAGATTGGCCATATGTCTTCCCGCTGCACTTCCAGCCTCACATGTCGAGATTACGGACTCCCATCACATCCCAATACTCGATGTGCCCCGCCTCCCATCTGTGTTAACTGCGGAGAACACCATTCCCCCTGCTCACCACACTGTGGGATATTCCAGAAAGAACGAAAGAAAATGGAATATAGGACCCTGGACCACCTGACCTACACTGAGGCTAAACGGAAATATGAGAGGCTCCATCCTTTCGCAATGACGTCGACTTACGCCGCCGCTGCAACAGCAGTTCTTCCATCGTCACGTATGGTTGGCTCTAAGATCGGTCAGACTCAACTGGCCCCCTTGGTTGTGGGGGGCACTTCCCTCCCTGTTGCTCCTGCACCATATACTTCAGGAGCAACACCCTCCAACCATCGGGGTCATCAGTTCCCCCTTCCCAGCCGGAGAAGAGTAAGACTTCTTTGGCTACTCTCGCCAGGAAGGGGTCCCTTGGGGACCTCGCTTCGCAAAAAGTTCCGACCAGCGGAAAAGCGGACAGCCGCAAGTGGCTGAAACAACCACCAGTCCCTGGTCGTAGGGCCTCATGGTCGTTGTCTGTCCCTGAGACTGACCCAGTGAAGTCCTCCAAGCCTGAACCACCGAAGGCACAGCGAGAGAAGCAGAAAAAGAAGAAAGTCCCCAAGAATAACGACATTGCGGTGGCACCTGTCCCACCGCTTCCTGCCAGCTCTATGTCTGAGGACGAGGTGGAGATACTGGCGTCCACTGAGGACCTCGATCTCGTCGGTCCCTCAGACACCATGGATAGCACTGGCACAGATGCTCAATGGGAGGCAGCAGTTGACCCAGCATCATAATCTGCCTTCCCAGTCCCTTCATGCCTTTCTCAGCCATGGACAATATCATCCTCCAGTGGAAAAGCAGCGGTTTCTTCCACCATCTAGCTGAGCTCCGTCAACTTATCAGCCTTCACCCCTTGTTCTGCATTCGTCTTCAGGAAACTTGGTTTCCAGCAATGTGAACCCATGGCCTCCGTGGCTATTGGGGTTATTATAAGAACCGGGCAGCTTATGAAAGGGTGTCTGGTGGCGTCTGCATCTATGTCCTTCACTCTCTTCACAGCGAGTCTGTCCCTCTACAAACACCTTTAGAGGCTGTCGCTGTTCGGGTGTGGACCCCACAGGCTGTTACCGTCTGCAGTCTTTATCTCCCACAGGATGGTGATGCCACGCAGCATGTCCTGGCTGCGCTGATAGCCCAATTGCTGCCACCTTTCTTGTTACTGGGCGACTTTAACGCCCATAACCCTCTATGGGGTGGGTCAGTGGTAACAGGTCTAGGCGCCACCATTGAGCATTTATTGGCACAGTTCGATCTTTCCATTTCAAATGATGGTGCCTTCACACACTTAAGCGTGGTGCATGACACGTACTCTGCCCTAGCCTCTTACCTTGTGTCCAATGGAGAGTGTATGACGAACTGTGTGGTAGTGACCACTTTCCGATCTTTTTGTCACTGCCACAGCGTCACTCTTCTGGGCGCCCTAGCAGATGGGCTATGAATGAGGCTGCCTGGGACTTGTTCTTCTCCATTGCCGCTGTCGAGCCTCTCTCTAATGACGCCATTGATGCGGTGGTTCACTCGGTCACCACCGGCATCGTTACTGCCGCAGGATCTTCCATTCCCCGTTTTTCTGGGTCCCCTCGGCGGAGGACTGTGACTTGGTGGTCGCCTGAGATCGCTGAGGCAATTAAAGATCGCCGGCGGGCGCTACAGCGTCACAAGCGACATCCCTCCATTGACCACCTCATCACCTTCAAACGGCTGTGTGCACGGGCCCGCCGCCTTATCCGCCAACGTAAGCAGGAGCGCTGGGAGCGGTATGTGTCCACCATTGGCCTCCATGTCTCTCCATCGCAGGTCTGGGACAAGATTAGACGCCTCTATGGCTTTAGGACCCCTGTCAGCGTCCCTGCGCTCTCACTGAATGGAGCAGTTAGTACTGACTCCGACGTAATTGCCAACCGCTTGGCAGAGCATTTTGTTCTGAGTTCCGCTTCTGCGAATTACTTACTGGCCTTCCGCTCCACTAAGGAGCGGATGGAACGTCGGAACCTTTCATTTCGCACCCACCATCCTGAATCCTTCAATGTTCCATTCAGTGAGTGGGAATTTCACAGTGGCCTCGCTGCTTACCCTGATACCGCTCCTGGGCCAGATCGCATCCACTTTCAGATGCTGAAACACCTTTCAGTGGACTGCAAGCGACGCCTCCTTTCCCTTTACAACTGTCTCTGGGTCAAGGGTGAGTTTCCGTCTCAATGGTGGGAAAGCATTGCTACCCCCGTTTTGAAACCTGGCAAGAACCCTTTGGAGGTGGACAGCTACCGCCTCATTAGCCTCACCAACGTTCTTTGCAAGTTTCTCGAACGAATGGTGAGCCAGCGATTGAGTTGGGTACTGGAGTCTCGGGGCCCTCTGGCGCTGTCTCAGGGTGGTTCTGTCGCCAACAATCTGGTGAGCCTGGAGTCCGCCATCCGTACGGCCTTTGCCCGCTGTCAGCACCTCATCTTTGTCTTTTTTGACATGCGGAAGGCGTACGATACGATGTGGCGCCATCACATCCTCTCTTCACTTCATGATTGGGGTCTTCGGGTTCTACTGCCGATCTTCATCCGAAATTTTCTGTCGTATCGTACCTTCCGCGTGCAAGTCGTGGCCTCCAAAAAATGGTTCAAATGGCACTGAGCACTATGGGACTCAACATCTTAGGTCATAAGTCCCCTAGAACTTAGAACTACTTAAACCTAACTAACCTAAGGACATCACACACATCCATGCCCGAGGCAGGATTCGAACCTGCGACCGTAGCAGTCGCACGGTTCCGGACTGCGCGCCTAGAACCGCGAGACCACCGCGGCCGACTCGAGGCCTCCCATAGTTCCTCCCGAGTCCAGCAGAACGGGGTGCCACAGGGATCTGTCCTCAGTGTCTGCCTTTTTTTAATTGCAATAAATGGGCTCGCTGCATCGGTGGGAACATCTGCCTCAGCTTCGCTGTATGCTGACGAGTTTTGCCTGTACTATAGCTCCATTGGTATTGCAGGTGCTAAACGTCAGCTGCAGGGCGCTATCCGCAAGGCGCAATCTTGGGCTGTAGCGCATGGCTTTCAGTTTTCGGCAGCCAAGAGCTGCGTTATGCATTTCTGCCGGCGATGAACAGTCCACCCTGAGCTGCGGCTTTATCTTACCGGCGAACGTCTTGCTGTGGTGGAGACACATAGGTTTTTGGGAATTGTTTTTGATGCCCGGTTGACTTGGCTGCCTCATATTCGGCAGCTTAAACAGATGTGTTAGCTGCATCTAAATGCTCTGCGATGCTTGAGCCACACAAGCTGGGGCGCCAACCGATCTACCCTCTTACGGCTCTACCAGGCGTTATCCAATCCCGTCCGGATTATGGGAGTCTGGCTTATGGCTCAGCATCCCCATCTGCGTTGCGGTGCTGCATCCAATACTACACAGGGGGATACGACTTGCCACTGGTGCCTTCCGGACCAGCCCTGTGGACAGCATACTTGTGGAAGCAGGTGTCCCTCCACTGCGGCTACGGCGCCAACATTTACTGGCCGCTTATGCTGCCCATGTTTTTAGCTTGCCAAGGCATCCAAATTATTGTGTCCTGTTCCCGCAGTCTGTCGTCCATCTCCCAGAACGTCGGTCCCGGTCGGGTTGCATGATCGCCGTCCGCGTACGAGAGCTTCTCTCCGGGCTTGGGGTTTTCCCTGTTCCACCTCCTTTCCCGGCACCTCAGCACACACCCCCGTGGTGTGTGCCTCGCCCTTGCTTTCGGCTCGAATTGGCAGAGGGCCCAAAGGACTCAGTCCCTCCGGAGGCCTTTCGCCGACGCTTTTATTTCATCCTAGCCACGTATCAGGGCTCTGGCGTGTTTTACACTGACGTTTCAATGGTTGCTGGTCGTGTCGGTTATGCTGTAACTCTAGGGGACCATTCCGAACAACGGTCATTGCCGGCTGGCTGCAGCGTTTACACTGCTGACCTCGTCGCCATCTTTCTTGCCCTATAGCATATCCGCTCCTGCTCAGGTGAGTCCTTCGTTATCTGTAGCGATGCCCTGAGCGGTTTACGAGCTGTCGACCAGTGTTTCCCTCGTTCTCGTCTGGTGATGGCTATCCAGGAGTCCCTGCATACTCTTGCCCGTTGCGGCCGCTCTGTGCCCATGTTGGGATACCCGTCAATGAAAATGTTGACCGCCTGGCAAAAGCGGCCACCAGTAAACCATATCTGGCCGTTGGCCTCCCGGAGACTGATTTTCGAGCCTTCTTACGCCGCAAAGTTTTTGCGCTATGGGGCGCTAAATGGCGCAATCTGACCGCACCCAATAAAGTCCATGCCATCAAAGAGACGACGACTGTGTGGCGGTCATCCATGCGAGCCAATCGCAGAGACTCAGTTGTCCTATGTCGGCTCCGCATTGGCCACTCCCGGCTGACGCACAGTTACTTACTGTGCCGGGAAGACCATCCTCTATGTCGCTGCGGGGCGGCTTTGACAGTGGCCCACATTTTGTTTTCCCGCCCCCCTTTTAGCTGTGGTCAGGCAGACATTTGCGCTGCCTGATACGCTCCCTGCCCTTTTACATGATGACACTGCCATGACAGGCTTAGTTTTGCGTTTTATTCGGGCAGGGGCTTTTATCATTTGCTCTAAGTGTCTATTTTTATGTAGTATTGAGTCTGGCTTCTGGCCTACAGTTTTAGCCTGAGTTTTTAATATGTTTCTCGGTAGTTGGCTTTTCCTTTTTCCACTATGGTCAGCCAACCACCGTCACACTCTGTGTGACTTTAGTTTGTTTTGTCTGATCTCAGTCTGAGTATTTCTTGTCCTGTGTCGTCTGCCGTCTTTTCTGTTGTTCGTTTTTTTTTCTCTGTGGGTGGTTTTAGTTTTTTGGAAAAAGGGACCGATGACCATAGAAGTCTGGTCTCTTTAATCCCACAAACCAAGCAACCAACCAACCAACCAACCCATTATTTGAGATCTCCTGATCTGTGGGCTGCTGCTGGCACTGCCTTCACCGGCCAGAACAAATTCGCAAGAGGCGCACCTGTTAGGTCCGCCACAGTGCTCCTATTCTTGCTGGTGAACATATACAGTGTCGTTGGGTCCTTGTACACAAAAGTGACGAGAGCCGCCATCGACGCTCCAGTGAAAGGCAGATCTTGTTCGGAGCTGGTACGTGATCATTGTCAGCAAAACTACAGGCATTATGCACGAGGATGCATGCTTGTTGTACCTACAGCGACCATTGATAGCGCGACTCGCTACAGTATGGTCAGCAATCAGTTTCCACGTGGGGATTGGTAAAAATTGCGACGTAAAGCAATTATGCATGCACCAAATAGTACGAGCAGTGATCGTATTTCGTTTCTGGACCATCAACGTAAACTACCCCTGCTTGGGCTGGTCTTCTCAATTCTCATGAGAACATTAGCAATCAAGTGTCTCTCGGCACACTCTGTCTTAATTCAGGAGTCAGACCATGCAACTCAACGTCTGTAATTGTTTCCTGTTTAATTTTTCTTATGTTTTGACCTGCTGCAAGACTAGTTCTCGCCAATTTCTTAGCTTAATTTGTGTGCAGTAAACGTTCTGTATTTGTAACAGGCTAACTCTATTTAACGTGTTCTTCTGAGAAAATATACGCAACATTTTACCAGATGTGTCTGTTTTTCCTTGGTCTGTTGTTTCCTGTTTGTCTTTTTTTATTATCAAATGGCTCTGAGTACTGTGGGACTTAATATCTGAGGTCATCAGTCCCCTAGAACTTATAACTACTTAAAACCTAACTAACCTAAGGACATCACACATTTCGATGTCCGAGACAGGATTCGAACCTGCGACCGTTGCGGTCACACGGTTCCAGACTGAAGCGCCTAGAACCACTCGACCACATCGGCCGGCTTTTATTATCAACTGAATACCGAAACTCCAGCTAGATGTGATGGAGCCTGATGCTGGCCTTGGTAGGGACAACAGCAACACTGCAGACGAGATTTAACAAGGCCTTTTCATTAGAACAACGAGTAAACTGACAGCCAATTTAATCATTGCTAATATACACTACTGGCCATTAAAATTGCTGCAGCAAGAAGAAATGCAGATGATAAACGGGTATTCATTGGACAAATGTTACACTAGAACAGACATGTGATTACATTTTCACGCAATTTGGGTGATTAAAACCTGAGAAATAAGTACTCAGAACAACCACCTCTGGCCATAATAGCTGCCTTGATACGCCTGGGCATTGAGTCAAACAGAGATTGGATGGCGTGTACAGGTACAGCTGCCCATGCAGCTTCAACACGATACCACAGTTCATCAAGAGTAGTGACTGGCATATTGTGACGGGCCAGTTGCTCGGCCACCATTGACCAGACGTTTTCAATTGGTGAGAGATCTGGAGAATGTGCTGGACAGGGCAGCAGTGGAACATTTTCTGTATCCAGAAAGGCCCGTATAGGACCTGCAACATGCGGTCGTGCATTATCTTTCTGTAGGGTTTCGCAGGGATCGAATGAAGGGTAGAGCCACGGGTCGTAACACATCTGAAATGTAACGTCCACTGTTCAAAGAGCCGTCAATGCGAACAAGAGGTGACCGAGACCTGTAACCAATGGCACCCCACATCCTCATGCCGGGTGATACGCCAGTATGGCGATGACGAATACACGCTTCCAATGTGCGTTCACCGCGAGGTAGCCAAACACGGATGTGACCATCATGATGCTGTAAACAGAACATGGATTCATCCGAAAAAATGACGTTTTGCCATTCGTGCACCCAGGTTCATCGTTGAGTACACCATCGCAAGCGCTCCTGTCTGTGATGCAGCGTCAAGGATAACTGCAGCCATGGTCTCCGAGCTGATAGTCCATGCCGCTGCAAACGTCGTCGAACTCTTCGTGTATATGGTTGTTGTCTTGCAAATGTCCCCATCTGTTGACTCAGGGATCGAGACGTGGCTGCACGATCCGTTACAGCCATGCGGATAAGATGCCTGTCATCTCGACTGCTAGTGATACGAGGCCGTTGGGTTCCAGCACGGCGTTTGGTATTACCCTCCTGAAACCACTGATTCCATATTCTGCCAACAGTCATTGGATCTCGACCAACGCGAATAGCAATGTCGCGATACGATAAACCGCAATTGTGATAGGCTAGAATACGAACTTTATCAAAGTCGGAAACGGGATGGTAGGCATTTCTCCTCCTTACATGAGGCATCAGAACAACGTTTCACAAGGCAACGCCGGTCAACTGCTGTTTGTGTATGAGTAACCGGTTGGAAACTTTCCTCATGTCAGCACGTTGTAGGTGTCGCCACTGGCGCCAACCTTGTGTGAATGCTCTGAAAAGCCAATCATTTGCATATCACAACATCTTCTTTCTGCTGGTTAAATTTTGCGTCTGTAGCACCTCATCTTCGTGGTGTAGCAATTTTAATGGTCAATAGTGTATGTCAGCGCTGGCTGAAACGAACTTCGTAATCAAGCTACACTCGGAGACAAACGATGGCCGTTTCAGGCGCTCGACCGCTCACACGTGTCTGTCACTTGAACGAGGATTACTGTTAGCAATTTTAATGGCCAGTAGTGTACTTGCTATTAATCCCATTATTTCACACCATCTCAAGAAGCGCTGCAGCCATAGAAGTGGCAAGACGCGTATCTACATGTACATCCATACTCCGCAAGCCACCTGACGGTGTGTGGCGGAGGGTACCCTGAGTACCTCTATCGGTTCTCCCTTCTATTCCAGTCTCGTATTGTTCGTGGAAAGAAGGATTGTCGGTATGCTTCTGTATGGGCTTTAATCTCTCTGATTTTATCCTCATGGTCTCTTCGCGAGATATATGTTGGAGGGAGCAAAATACTACTTGACTCTTCGGTGAAGGTATGTTCTCGAAACTTTAACAAAAGCCCGTACAGGGCTACTGAGCGTCTCTCCTGCAGAGTCTTCCACTGGAGTTCATCTATCATATCCGTAACGCTTTCGCGATTACTACATGATCCTGTAACGAAGCGCGCTGCTCTCCGTTGGATCTTCTCTATCTCTTGTATCAACCCTATCTGGTGCGGATCCCACACTGCTGAGCAGTATTCAAGCAGTGGGCGAACAAGCGTACTGTAACCTACTTCCTTTGTTTTCGGATTGCATTTCCTTAGGATTCTTCCAATGAATCTCAGTCTGGCATCTGCTTTACCGACGACCAACTTTATATGATCATTCCATTTTAAATCACTCCTAATGCGTACGCACAGATAATTTATGGAATTAACTGCTTCCAGTTGCTGACCTGCTATTTTGCAGCTAAATGATAAGGGATCTATCTTTCTATGTATTCGCAGCACATTACACTTGTCTACAATGAGATTCAATTGCCATTCCGTGCACCATGCGTCAATTCGCTGCAGATCCTCCTGCATTTCAGTACAATTTTCCATTGTTGCAACCTCTCGATACACCACAGCATCATCTGCAAAAAGCCTCAGTGAACTTCCGATGTCATCCACAAGGTCATTTATGTATATTGTGAATAGCAACGGTCCTATGACACTCCCCTGCGGCACACCTGAAATCACTCTTACTTCGGAAGACTTCTCTCCATTGAGAATGACATGCTGCGTTCTGAAATCTAGGAACTCCTCAATCCAATCAGACAATCGGTCTGATAGTCCGTATGCTCTTACTTTGTTCATTAAACGACTGTGGGGAACTGTGTGAAACGCCTTGCGGAAGTCAAGAAACACTGCATCTTCCTGTGAACCCGTCTCTATGGCCCTTTGAGTCTTGTGGACGAATAGCGCGAGCTGGGTTTCACACGACCTTCTTTTTCGAAACCCATGCTGATTCCTATAGAGAAGATTTCTAGTCTCCAGAAAAGACATTATACTCGAACATAATACGTGTTCCAAAATTCTACAACTGATCGACGTTAGAGATATAGGTCTATAGTTCTGCACATCTGTTCGACGTCCCTTCTTGAAAACGGGGATGACCTGTGCCCTTTTCCAATTCCTTGGAACGCTTCGCTCTTCTAGAGACCTACGGTACACCGCTGCAAGAAGGGGGCAAGTTCCTTCGCGTACTCTGTGTAAAATCGAACTGGTATCCCATCAGGACGCGTATGATTTAATTGATTTTAGAATTCATGAAACTGTCTCGCTCTCGAATTTGTTTCGGGTGTAGCCATTACTACTTCAGCGTTCTTTATGTAACCCACCACTGGCCGAGCGCTAGCGATGACAGGAACAATATGTGTTTCCCGATTTAGGTGTTGCAGGTGGCACTCGGATTGCTTACAGAGGGATGATTGTCGTTGCTAGGCGCAGCTGAAAACATTAATCGTAAGAGAGGGACTGAGAAGCGGTGCAGGCGGTCAGCAAGAGGAACCTGAATGAGCTGCGGCTCCAGGAGACGACCTTCGGGCTTCCACCGCGTGAGAGGAGTAGAGGTGGCAAAAGAATAATGTAACTGATAGAAATAACCGATTATTCAGAAGTAGCAGTAACTGTGATAAGCGCTCATCTGATATTAGTATTTATTTCAATAACTGCCAATAGTGTCTCTCGCTATCTGTTTACTGAGGATCGTACTACGCTTTCGCGTCAACTCATCTGAGATCAGGCTACGATGGAGAGTGATAGACCATCTGGAAGGTGTTCTTTAGGTCTGGGAAATAACTGTCATCTGTTGATAAAACTGTGTACTATTTGGTGCGCTGTCATTACTTTCAGCACAAACAATTAAATGAAGTTAATGTCAGAGGGATGGCTGATAGGACGGACCATGAAGGCATTGCGCAGGTACAATCGTTCCCTTGAGTAACGACTCTGTTTCTCAATTCAGTTTGGAGCGGTAGTACAAATAGTTACCATTAGGAATCCCGACGACTATGGAAATAACTGTCAGAGATCGGTATTTATCTGTGACAGTTATCGTATTCGCTCACAGTTCTTGTTCTCTGGCTGTTAACGGGTTGTCACTACAGGTAACCTGGAAGTTGGTAGGCTGTGTTCCTGAGTCGAGTTAAGAATCGTAGAACCCGGTGATATTTCCAGAGAGGATACTTACTAGAGTGAACAAAATATTTTCATAGTGATAAGGAAATAACCGGTGGCCATCGAGGGTTCCAGAGATTCGACAAATAACGGGATTCTAATCTCCACATTTCTTGTAGTTCCGCAGTATGTGTCGCTCTCTTTCCGACCTTTGGTTGCGTTAGAGGGTACTGACTTTCGTTTCGTGTTCTTCTTTTTCTTTTTCTTTGTGTTGGTCCTACCAGGCTAGTAGTACTAGCAATAGTCTTATACATATTGTGGAACGGCATGAAATATTGTTAAGAGTATGCAACTTATTAATATTTTTCGGGGTTTTACACTTACTGAAATATTTGAGTATTGTAGGTGATCTAAAAATGGAAAATAGTTGAGTATCTTCTCAAAACATACCACATTCCTAATGTTTAGTGGCATCATTACGATGAAAGAGTGCCGTTGATGTAGCAGATGAGTCTTATTGAAGTGTACCTTATCAACTTGAGTACAAAAACCTTGTGTAATTTGGTGAAACTGAGCTTTGTGGATTTACTGAGACAAAAATGAGTTTTCTCAATTTGTACATATCCATTGCAAAAGAACAAAGTGAATGACTGTTACAAAACATTTGCGTGCAAACATTAGTCCAGCTTCCAAAGTGACATCGCCTGTTTATAAGTTTTCTCTTCTTCCACAGGATGACCACAGCATTTACGAAAAGCCTGTGTAACATCAGCGTTACCTTATTGTAAAGTTGTTTTTGTAATACCATTTAGCCTGAAGATGAGGTTTAACCCTCGAAACATGTCGCTAAATAAATAAATAATACAATAGTTGAAAAGTTTGTGACTGGTAGCGGTAATTTTGAAAAAACCTTTACATATATCTTGAGACAGTCACGATCGAAAAATATTCAAAATGGCTCCAAATTCATTACAAATGGGCTTTTTTATTTAATTAGTTTTTGGCTATTGACTTTGAAACATCTTCTACATAGTATTATGCATATCAGTTTTATACACGCAAATTGTACAATGGAATATTTACACTTGAAACACATGAATGGCAAATTACCCATTTGATGGAGGCACATTTGGAATGAAACTAGGTATGCTTACAATTATCAGGTCAGATACTTTGTCAGTTCAAATGGTTCAAATGGCTCTAAGTACTATGGGACTTAACATGTGAGGTCATCAGTCCCCTAAACTTAGAACTACGTAAACCTAACTAACCTACGGACATCACACACCTCCATGCCCGAAGCAGGATTCGAACCTGCGACCGTAGCAGCAGCAGCGAGGTTCTGGACTGAAGCGCCTAGAACCGCTCCTTTGTCAGTAGAATTTAAATAAAAGTATAGATTTACTTATTTTATGGCATACTAGTACTTGTGCATACTACATGAAAATTTTTGAATAAAATATGCTCTTTCGTTTTCAAAGAGTTAAAGTCAGTTCATTTTGTATTATGTTAAGCAACACTGAAAACTTTGTCAGGTGCACTCATTGCTAATTTGAGGTTCTGTTATATGTTGAACTTCAGACAGAAGGGAAAAAAAGCAAAACTTGGAATCCACAGGTAAAGTATTCCTCAGGACAGGAAATTCTGTTACTGAGAAATTTCTGAAATTTTACTCCAAATTCGTATTCCTCACGTCATTACTATGAAATCATACTCTCGCAATCTGAATACCCGAAGAAGAAGTAGATCAACAGAGTAAAAAGGTGTCGTAATGACGTCTGAGGCGTTTAAATCTGTTACCCTTACGAGGGTAACAGAACCAGTCATCCATTGGAATTCTGTGCACAACAATGCCAAACGTAAGAGATACACTAGTTCTTGTGAATACCACATGAATCTTTTTGAATAAACCGAAGGCTTGAAGAAAGGTAATTAGTCATTCTCCCACCAAAACATCAAGGCCCTCACGGTAGCTGAAGAAGTCGAGCAGTTTTCCAAATCTCACATAAAACTTCGATTAGCGTACTCACACTTTCCTCAAATGGACTACCTCATAGAAGAGTAAACGAATCTATCACGTTACGCATATTTTTGTGTTGTATTACAAGGTCGTTGCTTATTCTATTAAGTGAACAGTACAAGAAATTTATCTTCGAATTTTACCTACAGTATTAAGCTTACATGTTAGTTCACAATAAAAAAAAGCATGTTTTTAACATTTCACCTAAACAATGCTGTGGCCAAGTTCCGCGTACTTTCTGTTGTAGGTGCGAGGATAATATTTCTAATAGTGACCGATAACCTACATATGTATAATATGAAACACCAATAACCGTCAAAACATTAAGTGAAATGTACCTGACAATTAATTAGCTAAGGTAATGGCACGATTCATACGGCAATCTGCCACTTAGCACTACTCGCAATTATTATTATGCTGATAACTAAACTGATGGATTCCATCAACTTCGTAATATAACTGTAACCCCGTCCGGAGTATTCGGTAGTGGAAAATAACTGAAAGTTATTTATAACCGTTAAAAATAACGATTATAAAAATAGCTATAACCATGATAACGCTTACTCCAAAATAAACAGTTCGGCCCATATCTAGCGAGGAGGCCGTCTCGAAGCGGGTACCGTTACGGGCTCGCCACGGGACCGATCGTCCCGGCCCATTGTTGCGACGAGCGAAGGCTCTCCCAGCGCTGACCCTGCGACTGCAAACTCAAACAGGCTGAGCGACGGGGGGCGACTGCCAGGACGACGCAGCCGCCAGCACAGCTGACGCCGTCACTGATGCCGCTGCCTCTGTGGACACCACCGACTGCAGGTCTGGAGGTGACGCATCAAACTCAACTACGCCGGGCGCTGACCGTAATACACTACTGGCCATTAAAATTGCTACTACTAGAAGAAATGGAGATGATAAACGGGTATTCATTGGACACATATATCATACTAGAACTGACATGTGATTACATTTTCACGCAATTTAGGTGCACAGATCGTGAGAAATCAGTACCCAGAACAACCACCTCTGGCCGTAATAACGGCCTTGATACCCCTGGGCATTGAGTCAAACAGAGCTAGGATGGCGTGTACAGGTACAGCTGCCCATGCAGCTCCAATACGGTACCACAGTTCATCAAGAGTAGTGACTGGCGTATTGTGACGGGCCAGTTGTTCGGCCACCATTGACCAGACGTTTTCAATTGGTGAGAGATCTGGAGAATGTGCTGGCCAGTGCAGCAGTGGAACATTTTCTGTATCCAGAAAGGCCCGTACAGGACCTGCAACATGCGGTCGTGCATTATCCTGCTGAAATGTAGGGTTTCGCAGCGATCGAATGAAGGGTAGAGCCACGGGTCGTAACACATCTGAAATGTAACGTCCACTGTTCAAAGTGCCGTTAATGCGAACAAGAGGTGACCGAGACGTACCGGCTGCGGTGGCCGTGCGGTTCTGGCGCTGCAGTCCGGAACTTCGGGGCTGCTACGGTCGCAGGTTCGAATCCTGCCTCGGGCATGGGTGTGTGTGATGTCCTTAGGTTAGTTAGGTTTAAGTAGTTCTAAGTTCTAGGGGACTTATGACCTAAGATATTGAGTCTCATGGTGTTCAGAGCCATTTGAGCCATTTTTTTGACCGAGACGTGTTAACAATGGCACCCCATACCATCACGCCTGTGATACGCCAGTATGGCGATGACGAATACACTCTTCCAATGTGCGTACACCGCGATATCGCCAAACACGGATGCGACCATCATGATGCTGTAAATAGAACCTGGATTTATCCGAAAAATGACGTTTTGCCATTTGTGCACCCAGGTTCATCGTTTAGTACACCATCGCAAGCGCTCCTGTCTGTGATGTAGCGTCAAGTGTAACCGCGGCCATGATCTCTGAGCTAACAGTCCATGCTGCTGCAAACGTCGTCGAACTGTTCGTGCAGATGGTTGTAGTCTTGCAAACGTCCCCATCTGTTGACTCAGGGATCGAGACGTGGCTGCACGATCCGTTACAGCCATGCGGATAAGATGCCTGTCATCTCGACTGCTAGTGATACGAGGCCGTTGGGATCCAGCATGGCGTTCCGTATTACTCTCCTGAATCCACCGATTCCGTATTCTGCTTACAGTCATTGGATCTCGACCAACGCGAGCAGCAATGTGGCGATACGATCAACCGCAATCGCGACAGGCAAAAATCCGACCTTTATCAAATTCGGAAACGTGTGGTGCGCATTTCTCCTCCTTATACGAGGCATAAGAACAATCACGTTATAGGTATCGCCACCGGCGCCAACCGTGTGAGAATGCTCTGAAAAGATAATCATTTGCATATCACAGCATTTTCTTCCTGTCGGTTATTTCGCGTCTGCAGTACGTCATCTTCGTGGTGTAGCAATTTTAATGGCCAGTAGTGGAACAAGGCAAGTGCCGCACCGCAAGCAGCTATGGGACCAAATTGCTGAGGTCATCGGTCCCTAGGCTGATACACTACTTAATCTAACTTATATTAACTTTCGCGAAGGATGGCCATAGGGATGGCTCGAACCTCCGGCGGGTGAAGCCGCGCAGCTGTTGTCCCAGACGACGTAATGAGTACGTTCTGTCACGACTGGATGAATCAGAAGCAAGTTAAAGGGATGAATTAAGAGTTCAAAATGAGAGACTAATTTTCGAGTTGAAGGTAGAGTTACATTCCCAGTCAGAATATCATACTGAAAATTTAGAAGCAGTTAGTGGTTCACTCACGGTAACTTTACAGGTGCACCATGACGAAATTATATTGCAACTTAAGACACAGGCTACGGATTAACTGAACACTGCGAGAGGCTAAACGGTGCACTTGAGGAAAACAAGGCGGCTTTATCTAAAATCGACTAACAGTTAAGTGAGGTCGTAAGCAAACTCGCCTAATTAGTAGGACCAATAATTACAGTCGCTCAGAAAGTAGACTGTCAGCTAGCCATTTTAGAAACTCTCAACGAACACCTGACGGAGACTCAAACAGTTATCCTGGGACATACTGAAATGGCTGCTGCTACAGAGACACGGGTTCATTCAGCTGCGAGAGAGTCAAAGAAATTAGCACCGGCATACGAGAGAGAGTTGCCGCACAACGTTAAGTTTTAGAGGAAGCAACAAAACTTAACTGACACGTTACGTTCCACGACGGACCAGCGGGCCTGAGGGGACGGCACGGTTACGTCTGCGAAGCCTTCAACTATTTCAGAATTGCTTGCTACACACGGGTTCCCGCCAGCCAGCAGCGCACCAGACGCAGTGAGGCAACTCCATTCACCGGGGTGTTCCCCCCCCCCCCCCCCCCCTCCTCTTCCCTGCCTACGGCCCCAGCGTTACCCCGTGCGACGTCTCGGCCCGCTATCGGTGAGCATGGCCTGTCCTGAAACTTTCCGATAGATTAGAACTGTGTGCCGGACCGAGACTCGAACTCGGGACCTTTGCCTTTCGCGAGCAAGTGCTCTACCAACTGAGCTACCCGAGCACGACTCACGCCCCGTCCTCACAGCTTTACTTCTGCCAGTAACTCGTGTCCTACCTTCCAAACTTTACTGAAGCTCTCCTGCGAACCTGTCCTATTGAGTGAACACCGATCAGGGAATCTGCCGGCGTTGTTTCGCTCTGTCTACGAGATCGAACCCGCAACCTTCTGGGGATGATGCCCCACCATGTTCTACTGTTTGTACGTATCCCCCCTGGTACCTTTCTCCACAGGTTACGCTGCCTACTTGGGAAAAAATCAGCAGTATA
This sequence comes from Schistocerca gregaria, assembly GCF_023897955.1. NCBI lineage: Eukaryota > Metazoa > Arthropoda > Insecta > Orthoptera > Acrididae > Schistocerca > Schistocerca gregaria. Next base: position 284,404,555 of record NC_064931.1, on the reverse strand, counting down.
AACTTCCGAATACACAAGGTCGATTTTCTACAAAACTTTCGAGACTGGACAGAGACAATGCGCATCACTCATAAGCAGCTATTGATCATATTCGGACAACATTTAACGTCAGAAGCGATCCTGTGGTAGCATAATTACAGAGCGCTGTTGTACGGATTTTGAGCAACAGCCCCACGAGTTTCTCGCACGTTACTAGAACCGGGCCGGACAGTAGAGAGCATAAGCGGGGTGTCCGAGTGGAGGAACATTGCGGTAATTATTTTTGTGTGAAGTTTACTCAGGGAGTCACCTGGACCCGCCCATGACACGGAAGAGCTCATACCCATAATCTACAAACGCATGCCCAAGTGGGCCAGAAGGCAACTTCTAACTTTTCCGATAGTGCGCCTGGAGCAAACGTTCGATGCGTTGGCTACGCTGGACGAGTTTCAGGAAGAATGAAACAGACGTCTTGCCATCTGCAGAGAGCAAAACCGGCGTGGGTGTAGCGCTCAAAATTCTAGAAGCACTAATGAAGTTCGCTCCTGGCGATCTAACAACAGTCAGAACGGCAAAGGTGGAAGCCGTCATCAGCGAAATAACAGTTCAGGTGGAGACTTGCGGGAGAGGAAACACAAATCTAATTACTGTCGGCGCGTCTCGCCATAACAGAGAGGAAGAATACCCCTCAGGAGGTAACAGAGCTTAGTTCGGAAAACTAATTCTCACGAGTAAAGCGTTGTGTTCTCGACGTGGGACAACTTGCTCAGATTCACTGATCATAAAAACCCACTAAATAGATTGAGTGCCTACCTCAGTTGGATGAGATAACTAATAAATTAATCCACGATATAATTGGTTATTCCCCAGCGGAAATGATGTCTGGAGAGTCAGTAGCTAGGCCTGTTAGAAGTACAGCAAAACTACCGCCTCCTCCGGTGAATGATTCGGAAGTCAAAGTAGCCACTGCGTTGCGCAGAGGCAGGAGGAAGAAGATGCTTAGATGGGAACGGCATAGCGGCACTTCCAGGACTCCAGTAATTGAGGAGGGAGACCTTATTCTGGTTCGCAACCATGTGCGATCTGACTTCGTAGATAAGAATATATCAAAGTTTTATTTGCTCTATGCGTATCCACTCAAAGTGAAGAAAGTATGGGGTGATCACTCATACATCATAGTAGACCTTGAAACTAACGCAGGAAAAGAAATTCAAAATACAGCTATCATTAAGCTCTTTATTCATTAAGTTGTTTTCAGATTGTTGGTGTTAAATATTTTGCTTGCTTAATTAAGAGCCAGAGGAAAGGTAGCTCATGGGTAGTTCAGGGAAATGTCGTATTTAGCTTTTTCCGTGTTGGGGAATCTACACTACGGGAAATTGAAATAAGAACACCGTGAATTCATTGTCCCAGGAAGGGGAAACTTTATTGACACATTCCTGGGGTCAGATACATCACATGATCACACTGACAGAACCACAGGCACATAGACACAGGCAACAGAGCATGCACAATGTCGGCACTAGTACAGTGTATATCCACCTTTCGCAGCAATGCAGGCTGCTATTCTCCCATGGTGACGATCGTAGAGATGCTGGATGTAGTCCTGTGGAACGGCTTGCCATGCCATTTCCACCTGGCGCCTCAGTTGGACCAGCGTTCGTGCTGGACGTGCAGACCGCGTGGGACGACGCTTCATCCAGTCCCAAACATGCTCAATGGGGGACAGATCCGGAGATCTTGCTGGCCAGGATAGTTGACCTACACCTTCTAGAGCACGTTGGGTGGCACGGGATACATGCGGACGTGCATTGTCCTGTTGGAACAGCAAGTTCCCTTGCCGGTCTAGGAATGGTAGAACGATGGGTTCGATGACGGTTTGGATGTACCGTGCACTATTCAGTGTCCCCTCGACGATCACCAGAGGTGTACGGCCAGTGTAGGAGATCGCTTCCCACACCATGATGCCGGGTGTTGGCCCTGTGTGCCTCGGTCGTATGCCGTCCTGATTGTGGCGCTCACCTGGACGGTGCCAAACACCCATACGACCATCATTGGCACCAAGGCAGAAGCGACTCTCATCGCTGAAGACGACACGTCTCCATTCGTCCCTCCATTCACGCCTGTCGCGACGCCACTGGAGGCGGGCTGCACGATGTTGGGGCGTGAGCGGAAGACGGCCTAACGGTGTGCGGGACCGTAGCCCAGCTTCATGGAGACGGCTGCGAATGGTCCTCGCCGATACCCCAGGAGCAACAGTGTCCCTAATTTGCTGGGAAGTGGCGGTGCGGTCCCCTACGGCACTGCGTAGGATCCTACGGTCTTGGCGTGCATCCGTGCGTCGCTGCGGTCCGGTCCCGGGCACGTGCACCTTCCGCCGACCACTGGCGACAACATCGATGTACTGTGGAGACCTCACGCCCCACGTGTTGAGCAATTCGGCGGTACGTCCACCCGGCCTCCCGCATGCCCACTATACGCCCTCGCTCAAAGTCCGTCAACTGCACATACGGTTCACGTTCACGCTGTCGCGGCATGCTACCAGTGTTAAAGACTGCGATGGAGCTCCGTATGCCACGGCAAACTGGCTGACACTGACGGCGGCGGTGCACAAATGCTGCGCAGCTAGCGCCATTCGACGGCCAACACCGCGGTTCCTGGTGTGTCCGCTGTACCGTGCGTGTGATCATTGCTTGTACAGCCCTCTCGCAGTGTCCGGAGCGAGTATGGTGGGTCTGACACACCGGTGTCAATGTGTTCTTTTTTCCATTTCCAGGAGTGTATGTGTATAGTGTATGATATAAGTTAATGAGCATTTTATTCGTGTGTAATCTGTGTTTTATTATTTACTGGTATGTGTAAATTGATCGAGATCTGGTAATGGCAGTCTACAAATCGCTATGGCAATAGTATTGTCAGTGAAGAGCTGTAGAGTTCGGTAGAGGGTGATTGACTGTCAGAGAGGGGAGAGGAAGCCAGTAGTACGGGCTTGTATTCCCGCGTGGGGGAGGTAATTACCAAGAGAGGGACAGATTTGAGAATGTCCCTCTTGTGGCAAGGCACACTAGGGTAGTGCCTGCCGAGCAACGGCATAAACTGCAAACCAGAAGCCACTCCACCCACAAGTACTTGCCGCAGACGGTTCGTATCTGTGTATCGACCGCGTGACTTTCACTCACCTCGCCTATCAGACAAGTTCCAAATAGGTTCCGTGAGCTGTCAGACGACACACGCACACACGCGCACACATGAACGCATACTCATACTCTGACACTGCACCTACCATAGTAGCTGCATGAGACCGGGATCGTTTTACATGAAAGCTAAAGTTAAGAAAGACCACAGGGATCAGTGAGACATTTTAACACAGTAATGCACAACACAACGCAACTACGGATGTGCCGAAGGTTACTGCCGGTTCTCGTCGCCAAGTCATTCAGCAACTAGCACCTTTCGGTGCATGAACAATACAAAACAGATTTCTAAGGAGCCTACTTGACAGCTTCAAGCACTTTGTCTGTTATCTGCGCTAGTAAGCTGGCAGTGGAGAAGCGCGACTCTTCAGGAAATGCTGGCGACGGAGTGAAGGAATGCTTTAAAAACATTGTTGAGTAGCTGTTTATTATTAATTGTGTGGAAAGGAAAGGAAACACAAAAGCAATTGATATTTATGTACGTTATTATAAAGTCAGCAGAGAAGGAGCTCCAGCTGACAGTAGTGGTGCCACTGCAATGGTGTGGTATCCACGCGAATGACTGCTACTTAGGTTACTTTCAGTATACATTGCTATATAAAACGTATATTAAGCCATGCCGTCGTTTTTAGCTTTGACTGCACTGGTCCCAGACTGAAAATAGTTGGTTGCCTAGCGGAGTTTCTCTGGTTATAGGTAATCATCAGACTGTTCGCTCGGACATTGAAAGCTGTTTAGGAAGGCTTTCCTGCCATCCGACCAACCCCCCACCACCCGCACTCTTTCTCTTCCCTGCCGAGCTTAAAGGCTGTTGCTGCCCTTCGTTCGTGAACTGTTAAAGAAAGTGCGAGGAAGCGATGTGGACGGGGTAGTTTGTGGAGCAGGACCCATAACTAAGTAATTGACGTGAAGGCACATGAAGCTGTGTGGTAACAGGTTTAATTTAACAGAAAGAAATCATTCTCCAGTTCGAGTGATGCCAGTGCCGTGTTTGCTGTTTTTTAAGGGCCCTTCAGGATTAGACAGTCATCATAAGAACTGGTTGTAGAACATTAAGTTTCTTTATAAATCCACCTACCTGCGCGAAGACCCTCATCAGACGGAGTCTGCGGGAGTCTGGTCCCTGAATTCTGTTTAAATTATTTGTAGTTTTTTTGTTAATTTGTTTTGTTTTGAGATAGGCCTGTGGGGAAATTTTCGTGATATTATATGTATTGTACTGTGTTTTCTGTTTGTTATTATGTTTTTTGTTGTTGTTGTTTTCGTTTCTTCACATTAACGTTTTCGGAGTTAGGAATTTGTTTTAATTGGATCATGGTTGTTGCTACTACTGTTTTTTTACTGTTGCTTGAGAGATAATAAGTACTTATTGAGGTGTAGCCATCTCCTCAGTACCCTCCTAGACGGGGGGGGGGGGGGGGGGGTGTAGTAGCACTTAAAGATTGTGGAACCTACCTAGCCACAAAGCACGTGGAAGCCCGGTAGCAGCTAGTCCAGCCCTCTGACAAAGGTAGAGAGCGCAAAAAGAATTAATTAATGCATCTGATTACAGATTCAGATTTGTCTTTAAATTACGAGTCGATTGATATAGGTCGCAGGCTAATTGGTATTGTACCGAGCGAGGTGGCGCAGTGGTTAGCACACTGGACACGCATTCGGGAGGACGACGGTTCAATCTCGCGTCTGGCCATCCTGATTTAGGTTTTCCGTGATTTCCCTAAACCGCTCCACGCAAATGCCGGGATGGTTCCTTTGAGAGGGCACGGCCGACTTCCTTCCCTAGTCCGATGAGACCGATGACCTCGCTGTTTGGTCTCTTCTCCCAAACAAACCAGCTAATTGGTACAATAGTTCAAAAGTCAATTTAATTAGATGCCAATTAAATCATATCAAATGAATTTTCCCCTGCAATTAAGGACCTATGTAGTATTACCTAACCACAGGGCTCCCGGTTCATGAAGAGATTATGGTTTTCTGATGCCTGGTTTAATTAACATGGGATTTGTATAGTATGGCGTATTTCTGGAACACTAAGGTAGCCGTTAGTTTGAATTTCAGTCCTCTTCACCAGCGGCGGAGGGACACAATCCACCCATCCTTTTCGTAGAAGGCCCGCTATTCCAGGTCTCCTAACCTATGGGCCGCAGGCACTGCCTTCAATGGACAGTACAAATTCGCAAGAGGCGCACGTGTTAGACTGGTCACAGAGTTCATCTTCTTGCTGGCGGGCATATACAGTGTCGCCATCGACGCTCCAGTGGGAGTCCATTCTTGTTTGGAGCTGGATCGTGACCAGCGTCAGCAACCGAACTACTGCCATTGTGCATGAGTATGCATGCTTGTCACTCTGATGACAGACATTGTTCGCACGACTCGCTACAGTATGGCCAGCAATCAGTTCCCGCGTACTAATCAGTAATAATTCTGGCGCAGTGCAATAGTGCGGGCTCCATTCTGTAGGAACAGTGGCCGTATCATGTTTCCGGAATAGCAATCTAAACTGACCCTTCGCGGGCTGGTCTTCTCAACTATCATTACTATTAGTATTCAAATATTTCTTGGCATACTCTCTCTTAATTCAGGGGTCAGTCTATTCATCAAAATGTCTGTAACTTGTTTCCTGTTTAATTGTTCTTGTGTCTTGACCTGCAGTACGATTAGTTCCACCAGTTTCTTGGCGTAATTTGTGTGCAGTAACAGGTTACCTCTCATTTAATGTGTTCTTCCGACACAATACACGCAGCATTTCACTATATCTGTTTTTCCTTGATCTGCGGTTCCCCCTGTTGCCTCTTTCTGTTATCAACTAAATACTGTAACTCCAGCTAGGCATGATGAAGCCTAATGCCAGCCTCGGTCGGGTCAACTGCAGGTTTAACACTGCCTGTTCATTAGGGAAACAAGGAAACTGACAGCCAATTTAATAATTGCCGATATACTTGCAATTAATCTCATAATCTCACGCCATCTCAAGAAGCATTGCAGCCACAACCACATACTTGTAAATGTGACGTGCAATTCTGTTTCATCTACAGAACGAACTTCGCTGTAACATTGAACTGTGTTCTGGCTAAACAATCGTTCAAGGCGAATGTGTTTGACCTCATCTTACTTAAACAAAACGTGTTTAAGGTAAACTTTACTCCTGCCTCGGGAGACGGGTTGGACACACGAATATTCGTGTATTCAATGTCAGCGTTTGCAAGGAGATATTTAAGAAAGTCGACTCTGTAACGAAAAGGAACCTGAGAACTATATTTAAGCAGTAGTTTTTTGACCTGGAACGGATTCACAAATTTGACTAAGAAAGCTTAAATTTCGGTATCTAAATACGCTGTGTCTACATGATGCGAAGTCGGGCCAAAAGTTACTATCAACCAACTGTGAATTTCCAGAGAACTGGATTCCACATGAGGGGTCGACTTAACTAAAGAATAACTCACTGTACCTATACGTGTAATAGACTTGGACGCCATGGAAACAAAACATGGATAACGCCGCTACCAAGAGCACACTTAAAAGAACACAAAGACGAAGCCGACGTAGGGCACACACAAAGAACAAAACGTTATGTAAATAACAAACTTAACAATACTTGTAGCCTTGTGACGGAGCAGAAATAAACAATGTCCTACCCGTATGGTATTGCAAGGGGAGCTGCATGTGTGTGTGTGTGTGTGTGTGTGTGTGTGTGTGTGTGTGTTTGTGCGCGCGGGCTAAATATTTTGATAAATAATCGAGTACTTTTGAATATGGAGCCCGATGATGTTTTTGGTTGGATGGTTGGGGAAGGAGGCCCGACAGCGTGGTCATCGGTGTCATCGTATTAGGGAAGGATGGGGAAGGAAGTCGGCCATGCCCTTTCAGAGGAATCATCCCGGCATTTGCCTGGAGTGATTTAGGGAAATCACAAAGATGTTTGTGGAAATACTATAACATAGTTCAATACTTTTGAATATTGTGGGCTTGGCCAAAAATACACTCCTGGAAATTGAAATAAGAACACCGTGAATTCATTGTCCCAGGAAGGGGAAACTTTATTGACACATTCCTGGGGTCAGATACATCACATGATCACACTGACAGAACCACAGGCACATAGACACAGGCAACAGAGCATGCACAATGTCGGCACTAGTACAGTGTATATCCACCTTTTGCAGCAATGCAGGCTGCTATTCTCCCATGGAGACGATCGTAGAGATGCTGGATGTAGTCCTGTGGAACGGCTTGCCATACCATTTCCACCTGGCGCCTCAGTTGGACCAGCGTTCGTGCTGGACGTGCAGACCGCGTGAGACGACGCTTCATCCAGTCCCAAACATGCTCAATGAGGGACAGATCCGGAGATCTTGCTGGCCAGGGTAGTTGACTTAAACCTTCTAGAGCACGTTGGGTGGCACGGGATACATGAGGACGTGCATTGTCCTGTTGGAACAGCAAGTTCCCTTGCCGGTCTAGGAATGGTAGAACGATGGGTTCGATGACGGTTTGGATGTACCGTGCACTATTCAGTGTCCCCTCGACGATCACCAGAGGTGTACGGCCAGTGTAGGAGATCGCTCCCCACACCATGATGCCGGGTGTTGGCCCTGTGTGCCTCGGTCGTATGCAGTCCTGATTGTGGCGCTCACATGCACGGCGCCAAACACGCATACGACCATCATTGGCACCAAGGCAGAAGCGACTCTCATCGCTGAAGACGACACGTCTCCATTCGTCCCTCCATTCACGCCTGTCGCGACACCACTGGTGGCGGGCTGCACGATGTTGGGGCGTGAGCGGAAGACGGCCTAATGGTATGCGGACCGTAGCCCAGCTTCATGGAGACGGTTGCGAATGGTCCTCGCCGATACCCCAGGAGAAACAGTGTCCCTAATTTGCTGGGAAGTGGCGGTGCGGTCCCCTACGGCACTGCGTAGGATCCTACGGTCTTGGCGTGCATCCGTGCGTCGCTGCGGTCCGGTCCCGGGCACGTGCACCTTCCGCCGACCACTGGCGACAACATCGATGTACTGTGGAGACATCAGGCCCCATGTGTTGAGCAATTCGGCGGTACGTCCATCCGGCCTCCCGCATGCCCACTATACGCCCTCGCTCAAAGTCTGTCAACTGCACATACGGTTCACGTCCACGCTGCGATGGAGCTCCGTATGCCACGGCAAACTGGCTGACACTGACGGCGGCGGTGCACAAATGCTGCGCAGCTAGCGCCATTCGACGGCCAACACCGCGGTTCCTGGTGTGTCCGCTGTGCCGTGCATGTGATCATTGCTTGTACAGCCCTCTCGCAGCGTCCGGAGCAAGTATGGTGGGTCTGACACACCGGTGTATACACTGTGCTGTCATTGGCTGTACATTTTTTTTCTTGCAAGTGCTGTCTTTCGTCTTTTTAAAGTGCCATGACTGGCTAAAATCTTTTCCACCATGTTGCATACTTTTGAATTTCCTACTATCGTCATCTTGCATGTATTTAAATTTCCACATATTTTGATGATTTACATTACCCCCATCAACGGTCTCGAAAACATCATGTGTTCAAGGTCATAGGTGACGCTTCAAAGAGTCTGTGATTTGAGCCTTTCCTGGGAAAAGAGTATTAGATTCCCATGCACGACTGCAGATTTATTGTGTCCCTTGGACCTTCACATTGACGATGAAACACAGATATTGCATCCTGAATGAATACAAAAGGAACAATGACGAATTCTGTACACGGTGAGTGACGCTTCAACCAGACTGTATTCTAAAACGTTTTTTTGTGAACAGTATTAGTTTCCTATGAACCACTACAGGTCTACTGTATCCCTTGGACCATCACACTGACGATGAAAATCAAAACTTGCATCGAGATTGAATACAAAAGGCACAATGTCGACTTCTTTTCACGGGGAGTGTCGCTTCAAACAGTCTGTGCTTTGAACCTTTCCTGGGAGAACAGTATTAGATTCCGATGTACCACTGCAGGTTTGCTGTATCCCTTGGACCTTCACATTGACGATGAAACACAGCAATTGCATCGGGATTGAATTAAAAATTCACAATGCTGACTTCTGTACACGGGGAGTGCCGCTTAAAAAAGCAGATGCTTGAAGATCAAAGTGGGTGTATCCTGCATATTTTTAAATTTCGTGTCGACCACAATCTTCGATATTATAAATTTCCTAGCATCTGTCATCTTGAAAGTATCATGCATTCAGGGTCATTGATGACGTCATCTGTGCATATGATGGATATTACAAGACCTCGAGCAGATGCTAAAATGTCATAGTGGATCCAAGGTCTCCATAGCATTCGTGAACGTGTAGGTGTACATATATAATAGTGCCACATAAGTATTGGGGCAAGGGGGTGTTCTGGCCTACTCTGCATTGTTGCCAGATTTATCCAAGATGGCGGCGATGACGTAATCCAAGATGGCGGCGTGTAGACTTGGCAAAAGTGCATTACGTAATCGAAGATGGGTTTTGGTTGGAAGTTTGAATTTTGGTGGGAAGATAGGTCACTTGAGCTAACTCCACTAACCTAGGTCATCCAACCGCCACCTCATCCTAGGGATTGCTGGTAAATTTGAATTTTGGGGTCAAGATAGATCAATAGGGGTATTTCTACCAACATAAGGAAATGGCGGAAAAGAAAAGTCACTTCCACTAACATAAGTAACATGACCGCCACCTCCACCTAGGGATTCGTGGAAAGTTTATATTTGGTGGTAAAGAAAGGTCACTCGGGCTATCTCTACTAAACTAAGAAATTGGTGGGAAAGAATGGGCACTTGGGCTACCTCAACTAATGTAAGTCACCTGACCGCCACATTGTCCTATGGATCGGCTGGAAATTCGAATGTTGGAGGTAAAGAAAGGCCACCTGGGCTGTGTCTACTAACCTAAGAAAATGACCTATAAGAAAGGTCATTTCCACTAACCTAAGTCACCAGACCACCACCTTTTCCTAGGGATTAGTGGGAAAATGAATAAGTCTGTGCTGGACTGCTGGTGAGAGGAAGGAGTGTACTTTATTTATTTTGAATCAATTTATTTAGGGATACTTTTTGAAAGATAGTATGTTTAACACAGTGATACAGAACACACACTCTGACATGCCACACAGCCTACAGACCTGGAAAACATACAGAAATAATGCAATACATTTAAGTTCAGAGAGCCAAACAACTCGCAAATTGTCAAAATAATAATTCATCTAAAAGACTCAGCAAACATGCTTGCTAATGGTTAACTATCAAAACCATGCACTAGTGTTTATGTAAACAATTTGAGGCATTACCACTGTAAGTAGGCTGTTTAGGTTTTTATATTGGTAACGCCACGTAGCGCTCTGTATGAAAAATCACTGGCTGTGCTGTGTGCAGTCTGTGGCTAGTTTGAATTGGTGTCTGCCGTTGTAGTGTTGGGGAGCTGGATGTGAACAGCGCGTAGCGTTGCGCAGTTGGAGGTGAGCCGCCAGCAGTGGTGGATGTGGGGAGAGAGATGGCGGAGTTTTGAAATTTGTAAGACTGGATGTCATGAACTGCTATATACATTATGACTTTTGAACACTATTGAGGTAAATACATTGTTTGTTCTGTATCAAAATCCTTCATTTGCTAACTATGCCTATCAGTAGTTAGTGCCTTCAGTAGTTTGAATCTTTTATTTAGCTGGCAGTAGTGGCGCACGCTGTATTGCAGTAGTTCGAGTAACGAAGATTTTTGTGAGGTAAGTGATTTGTGAAAGGTAAGTTGGATAATTTCACACTTGTGAAATTGTATGTTGTCTGTACTTTGTGAACTGTTCACATTTTTTCGGAACCATTGTGATACTATGAGAGCTTTGAATGATGTATTTGGTATGGGATCATGATTTTTAAGGTACGTTTGAGGTAGATGACACTTTTGACATTAGCAGAGAATTTTTTTTAGGTTTTGAAATTATTGCAGAAAGCTACGACGATTTTGAGATTTGACTGAGGTGTTATGATGTTATTATTACGATTACAATTTCTATTATGCTGCTGAGGTATGTTTATGATCAATAAGCTGGTGATATATGATGAATTTGAAAATGCTAAGTATGTATTAAGATGAAATATTGAAGTGTCGCCGCAAGATTGACGTGTCGATGAATATAAGGATGTTGGGAACCGAGAATCGTACTTTAAGAGTTATGAAAATTGTGTATATGCGTGAATGTATCACTATGCTGGCGAAAATTTTTTGGACGCTGTTATATTTACAGGATTTTGTTTCTACACATTTGTAACGCAAATTATCGACCTGTGAAATTTTTACATGAGACTGTCACTGTTGCGGAAACTATTGTCATAAATATTTCGGTAAGAAAGGTAAGTGACCGTGACGTAATGCGTTGTGAGCGGCCTGGTGTGCCAGCCGCCTTGAGAAAAAGTCATTAGTGTGTGCCTTTCAGAGGCACAGGAGGAGAAAAAAAAAGAGGCCATTATCCTCGCTATTGATATTCCTTTGTAGAAAGCATCGCAAATACGACACGCTCAAACTTGAAAACATATGATTACACTGTGGAGCTCTTAATTTATGATATTTACTGAAATGAAATGATGAGAAACATTTCGTGTCTATTGTCTTGCTAGTTGAAAGATTGTTTACTGCATTATGAAATGCCTTATGGCTAGCGAATGACGTTTCATGCTTTACTTTGCCTATTTTGTTTAATATCTAGTTACTAGTTGCACTGCAGTATTGGTTATAATAAAATTTAATCGATGTACTAATATCACTATTTTCTGTCTACAGACCCAGTAAAGAATAATTTTACGATGTGCTTTCGTAGAAAAGAGAGCACAAATAGACATTTCCCTTCACAGGAATTGCAAAAATATTTTTTTTCGATTTGGTAACTTATCTGCTAGCGTAAGTTCTCGTGATGCATCACCCTAGTGTTAAGATTTGACATAGGTATTAAACATGGCCATTTTTACTGTAATATTTTTTCTGCTTGAGCTACGTCATGTTTAGATATAAGATATTGTATTTGCTGCTGCTGTTTGCCAGGCATAGTGCTATTAAATTTCACTTTGTATTACTCTGTTAAGCTAGTTTTACTACTGATTTATTTTTCTTGTTGCTGCACATTGGCTCATATTAGTTGTAATGTTGCATTTGCTTGGTAATTTAGATTTACTGTAGCTTGCTTTGACAATTTCCATTTTTTTCATTTCTGTTTGTATTAATTGTTTTGTGCTGCTGCATTGCCTCATCCCTTAGTTTAGCATCTGAGCTCAGTAGATTTAAGTTAGCTTATGAGGGGTAGACTACATAAGAGAATGAGTTGCGATGAATTGGTAGGAATGCATTGAGAAGCTATAAGAAAATGGTTTGGCCAAAAAAGTATTTTGAAAGAGGATAGGAACAAAACAAGTAGGGTTTAGGGACAAAAGGTTTACGTAGGATTTTCTTGGAAATAAATGTTGAGGTAAGATGATGGAAAATAAATAATGAGGTAAAAAATATGTGAACATATAAATACAGAAAGCATGTTTGGATAGGATTTTTTGGCTGGAGCAAATGTTGAAATAAGAGGGACGATCTATGGAATGAAGTTTTGGGTTGGACTGCAGTACCAAATGTTACACTGAAAACAAACCCTGTCCTTTCCTTTTGTGTTATCCCACTATGTGTTTGTGTACCCTTGTGTATTTGTTTTCATCCTGTCTCTGTGTAATGTTTCATAGATTTTTTTCTCTTCTAATACTAAGCTACATTCACTATGATGAGGAATAATGTTATCCTCAAATATAATTTGCATTAATAATATGTTATTTACTTCGTAAAGATGTTTAGCCATTATTTGTTCTGTTTTGTTTTAATGCTCACGTGTGAAGTTGATGTGTCAAAAGTTATTCTGATCTTTTATGTATTTACTTATGTCATAATTCCTGTAACACTGATGTATCTGTTTATTTCTATTCTTTTGTAAAGCCTGTACTACTACAAATTTAGCTGTATTGTTATGTTCTTTAATAATGTATTTTGTACCCTTGTTATTGTATTCTCATGTTATAATATTGTAATTGACACCAGTTCATCAAATTAAGTAACTTGTAAGCATTCATTTCACCGCACACATTTCTGTTGGTCATAGTATATACACAATATGTGAAAAAAAAGAGAACTGTTAGTGTTTGGACATGTGTTGATAATTCAGCAAGGGACTGGATAACAGCATTGCTGGTTCTAAGGACAAGTGGTGGTTTATGGACTTGCTGTATTGTCCGTCAGACTCTTCGATGGTGATTGTGCACCTGCACAGTCACAACAGATGGTTGCTGGCCGTCTCTACAAGGACTACAGTGGGTCTGCATCTTTGATGATCCACCAATACCATTATTTCTACAAGGACTGCAGTGGGTCTGCAACTCTGGTAGTCCACCAATACCATAATCTCTACCAGGACTACAATGGGTCTGCTCTGTGATGACCTACGTACCAATATTCGTCAAAACTTCGACTGACTCTGCGGTGGGTTTGTTCTGTTGTCGCCCATTACCTGACTGTATGTCAAGAGTCAGCACTGTCTTTCCTTTGGATGGACAACACTAGAACTTCAAGACTGCATGGAAATCCACTATTTCCGTGTGCATTTTCTTTTACTGCTCAGACTTTGAGGGAAAAAAACACTGCAATTTTACTGTGATAGATGATCAGGACTGTCTTTATGGACTGTGAGAAAATTTTAGCTTTTGACCAACATTGCATCAATAAGTGTGTGCATTTGATTTCTTTGTTATTGTAATTGTGAAAATTTTTTTAACAAATATGTATTGGCCAGTGCCCAAAAAAATTTGTAAAATTTTTTGTGGGAAGCATGGGGGCTATGTAAGTAGGCTGTTTAGGTTTTTATATTGGTAACGCCACGTTGCGCTCTGTATGAAAAATCACTGGCTGTGCTGTGTGCAGTCTGTGGCTAGTTTGCATTGTTGTCTGCCATTATAGTGTTGGGCAGCTGGATGAGAACAGCGCATAGCGTTGTGCAGTTGGAGGTGAGCTGCCAGCAGTGGTAGATGTAGGGAGAGAGATGGCGGAGTTTTGAAATTTGTGAGACTGGATGTCATGAACTGCTATATACATTATGACTTTTGAACACTATTGAGGTAAATACATTGTTTGTTCTCTATCAAAATCTTTCATTTGCTAACTGTGCCTATCAGTAGTTAGTGCCTTCAGTAGTTTGAATCTTTTATTTAGCTGGCAGTAGTGGCGCACACTGTATTGCAGTAGTTCGAGTAACGAAGATTTTTGTGAGGTAAGTGATTTGTGAAAGGTATAGGTTAATGTGAGTCAGGGCCATTCTTTTGTAGGGATTATTGAAAGTCAGATTGTGTTGTGCTAAAAAATATTGTGTGTCAGTTTAAGCACAGTCATGTATAATTGTTCAAAGGGGACATTTCACCACCATCCAGTGTGTTCGCCATGAGGTCAAGAGTCCAACTGACCTAATACACAGTACCACCACCAGAGGGCACTTTCGTCTGTTCCATGACATAAACCAAGATGGGGGCTATGACGTCAGTTATCCAAGGTGGCGGGAAACAGTGTGTCCACCACGAGGTCTGGACCAAGTACACAGCACTGCCACCAGAGTGTGCTGTCGTCCATTCCATGATGTAACCCAAGATGGTGGGAAAGGGGCAGGAAACTGTGATCACCACACGGTCTGGATCTAGTACACAGTACTGTCACCAGAGGGCACTGTCGTCATTTCTGTGACATAACCCAAGCTGACTGTCTGGATGGGAAATGACTCAGCCTGTGATGGGCACTTGGAGATAGGAAGGAGTGTACTCTATTTATTTTGGAAGAATTTATTTAGGAATCGATTTGAGATAGTATTTTTACCACACTGATACAAAACACACTCTCTGATATGCTTGGGGTCATGCCACACAGCCCACAGACCTGTAAACTACATCTAAATAACGCTCAGCAAATACGCAAAAATCTCCCAAATTACTGAAATAATTTCAGTAGAGACATGCAAACACCTCCTAAATAATGCTGTACACCGATGTGCAGACACGAAATCAATTCTTAAACTCTCCAAATAACACATAACCCAGCCCAGAGACCTGCGCACAAAATAATGCAACAGACACGCAAACAATGTATGCTTCTCCCTGTGTACTGGACCGCACAGGCGGCTTTTGCACGTTTGGCTCCCTCAAGCATGAGGTGGTAGCATTCCCTTCATACTTGACACCTGAGAAATTCCTCTGGAAATACGTGATCACCTAGGCGCTATTGATGACGCGACCAGATGGGAGCGAAGATCTGTTTACAGAGGGCAGACGTTCCAAGGCAGGCCATGTGCACGTGTGTTCACCGCTGCTGGTATGAACCCTCCCTCTACATGTGGTCTGGTGAATAGCTAACTGCCAAGCCACACTGCAGAAATCTGTTCCGGAATAGCAAGAGCAGCTTTCTCTCTACTGATTCCAATAGACCATGCATGACATTGCTGCACGTAGCTACATACCATCGAAACTGCATCTAGCAACATTCTCAATGTTATACTGAAGCCACATGGCTATCTAAAATAATAACAAAGTCGAACTCTAGTAAATTACGTAGTGTCCCAGAAATACTTAACGTGCGCTGTTGTAGTAGTTTTCGCGATATCTCTGCTTGTATGCACGTAAATTCTTGCCCTAACAGATACTGTTTACGAAAATAGCGCAGAATAACATCGAATGCAGTGTTCCTAGCGGTGCTGACGTGATACCCCGTCCACCATGTGTGACACTTAACTGCTTTCAACACACACAAACGTTTACACCATTATGTACAGACTCCTATATCCCAGCACAAATGTTGTCTTCTGAATGAATCGAGCATTATGATTGGCTCTTATCGAAGTTACCCGCCGACTTACTGATGCCGCCCGGTATTGAAGCACCATACACCTTTTCTTTCTTTCTGCAGACGAGACTTCCAGAGGTAAAAACTATTTTACACAGGTTAACACCGACCTGCGATCCATCAATAAATCACCAAGTACCCTAAACATCGTCAAACATCCAGCAATAGATCACCGTCTACTGTTTCGTTGCAGTAAACATACATCGTATCCTGTTCCATACAAAATTAGCCCTTTTACATACCGCGAGGTCGGACAGCACTGTATACACCCCTCGCAGCAGTAGATATTTACCGTGAGGTCGGGTGGGCATCCACCTCCAACATGTGACCAGAACACCCTCAGCAGGTCGAAGTCACCCTCATAAATGTTCTAGAAATTCGCACTCGCTTCCCCTAGGCACATACGCATGACTGTTTTTGATCCGCACCTGATTGCTTGCTTGCTTTTCTACACACATCTACGGACAATGGGATTACCAGAATAGATATATTTTTGTATGGTTTGTGAAAATATTATAGGGTTTTCACGGTACTTCTCGACATTAAACATACGGCAGCATCCTACCGAATGCTCGCACAACATAATTCCCAAGATATGGACTGAAAATTATTTCTCTACAAACTTTAGTAGCGTTGAGCGTGTTCTCGACCATAGAGTAACTAGGAATATATCCCGTGTGTGAAGACCTTTACGTGAAAAAATCTCGACAAAAGGAAAATAGAGGAAACTGATATTTCCACTTGCTAATACCGATGTCGTTGTTGTAACAGATTCGCCGGCCACGGTGGTCTCGTGGTTCTAGGCGCTCAGTCCGGAGCCTCGCGACTCCTACGGTCGCAGGTTTGAATCCTGCCTCGGGCATGGATGTGTGTGATGTCCTTAGGTTAGTTAGGTTTAAGTAGTTCTAAATTCTATGGGACTGATGACCTCAGATGTCAAGTCCCATAGTGCTCAGAGCCATTTGTAACAGATTCCAAATCATCGCATAATTTACAAAGTCAAATAACGTGTTTCTCAGGTCTAGAGAACCAGCAAACGTGTCTTTCACCTGCTAGATGCACACACCACGATCCATGTTCCCTCAATTAAATAAAGGCGCGACATGTGTAGAAGCAATGAACTGAACAATTTACATAGGCAGGAATAATGGTCCAACGCAAACACACTCCCATTTTCAATCTTCTCAATTTTCCACGCGATCACGAAAGCTATCCAAGACATACTATTAGTTTGCTATTCGATCGTCTAGAGGATAACACAGTTAAGTCATCTACATTCGCATGGCTCCTACTGTTAATGGGTACTGTGAATCATTCATGCACAGGTCACCTACGCTGCACACATAGACAGAATCATCATCCTAAGAAACCACCCTCATGTATATTTTATGCCTGTACTTACAACTAAATGTTAGGATTGCAGTGTCAATTGAACTACATTCGACAATGAGCGAAGTATTAGAAATACACCGTGCTGATGGCAGTGGCTCTGGAAAGGGAAATATCTGTACCATTCTTATGACTTGACGTACTCTTCCCTCCGCTATCATAGTATTCCTGAGTCATCTCCTTTGCCCACGTCAGAACACAAACACATACTTTATAGGCCTGATGCTCAAGGTGAACCTATCACATATCCCCTACTGCTACTAAGTATAATACTTGGCTAATAAATGATTCCAAACAATGCAAAATAATACTGAGAGTAAATCAGCGATGGATGGACATGTCTCATAAGTTTTTACTGCGGGTGTTACCACAATGTCTTAGAAAGAGAAGTACACTGGACTAGAAGTTAAAAAACCCGATTGCCCCAACTATGGTATGTCACTGTCACAAACAGTCTTGGTTCTACAGGTGCACACAAGTATCCATTTAAAAAGCTATGGCATTACACCCGAATGAATTGATTTTTCCGGCCAAACACCCTGACGATCATCATAGGAGTGTATATTATCAGACCAGCAGTCCGCTTACATGTAACCCACGATGCAACCTCGTAGTAAAATCGCACAATTTTGAAAGTGTTTCGACTAAGGAAGGTGGTATGAAACTGCTATCTGCAACTCCCTCACACAGCTAGATATTTCTCCAGTATGTGTAACGTATTCTGTCTCGATACCAAGTCAGAGGTTCTGCGCCATATCCACTGAGTTATAGGCGATGACTGATTGAGAAGGATCACAAGCAGTAGTAGATGGTGTGCCAACTGAGGTCGTAACACATTTACACTAGCTTTTCAGAACGCTAGTGTTACGCTATCCGCTAGAAATGATGTCTATGATTTAAAATCAAGTCCTCCTATTCAACTAAATACATATGTAGGATCACGACCATAAGTGAATCATATTCCTGTCACTCTCATATCTCGAAACGAGTCACTTTCCTCGAACCTATCTGCTACAGAAAAATTCCAACGTGGTTTTAGTCAGTCCATAGGCATTCTGCAACTGCTCCCATTTCTGCACCTTCATGCATGTGATCGTTCCAGTTTAAGTCGGAACTGATCAGAAGTCGGAGAAAGCCACATTCAGCACCTTCTGCAACCCGCGTAGAAACAGAACGATTTGAGTTAGTGCAACAGGACAGTGTTTCGACCATTCGGTGGAGTTGTGCGCATTGTGGTACATCTCCATACTACATACAGATACTACAGTCCGAAGCAGATCCGCGTTCATTCACATCTATCAGCCCAACATGCTATCATCGTTATTCTGTACCATCCAACAGAGAAAAATTGCCAACTATAAAAGCTCCAGTAACCTCATCCGATACAGAACTCACCTAGGCGGCGTTTCAGGCGCGATGACGCATAGCTGCGATGTGGATCCGGCGCAGAAAGGGAGCTGTTGCGACACTTCCCAGAGTAGCATTCCTAATGGGACACCCCGTCCGTCATCGAATTTACCTGTCAAACTACTGTTGCTGATGTGGGACGATCCTATTTAATATACAGCTTGTGATTCATTGCAGAGGGCAGTTTAAGGTTTCATCACTCGTACTGTAGGAGGATGACCGTATCCCACAGACTATACTGTAAGTCGCAAGAGACGCTCCCTGTGACCCTGTGTAATTGTTTGAAACATTGTTTTATATCACACTTTGTACACTGCCATACATTTGGTTTTTCTGCCACGACTTCGAGGTCTGTGTCAGGTTCTAAACTGGCATGAAGACGTTCTGATCTGTGGCCTCTCGCAGAAAACTAGAAGCCGCACCATGCAAATCATGTTGTTAATGAGGCTGCCATAACACACTACACACAGACACACAAACACTGGATGATTTTAAATAAAAGAGATTTACAACATAAGCAAATTGGTGGAGTTTTTGCAGCGTTGTGGATGGTTTCCAAACTACAGTCCGAAAGTTATTCACTAGCTCTGCATTTAAACTCATCTGTCATAGTCACGGAATAGCTGATGACTCTACGTTCCATTTCGATTGATTCATCATATTGCAGTCATGTACGCGATCACTGTTTCGGTGGTATCCACCCCAAAAGGTGCTGTCCATCCACCAAAAGTCTTTCTCCAACTCAAACAAGTGTTATCAGTCAATCATTATGTGGTAACCATCAGCATGCCAGTGCACAGATGGGATGGAAAAAGACACCATCGATGTACTCTAATAATCAGTATCACAGTTGATAGTGTGAACTGTACAGTAATTTCAACACCGACTAATGATGTGACAGCATGTTTAATCAGTTTCAATATCTTAGCTAAGCCGCCACTTCTCCACTTTGCGAGTATCATTGCGAACAAGGATAGTAAACTGTGGGTCCATTCATTGTTAATTCTCGAACACATATAGCATCAAAGTATATCAGACAGTGAACTACATATTTCTAACACCTCGAGCATCGTGCTTGCTTTATGATCTTCCTGCGTATGGGAGTCACAGAGCATTCTCGCTTTCTTAGGGTAAAATTAGAGAGTATAGCAACAGATTTGAAAGTGTCGTGATGTAATAGCAGACGGTTAAGAAGAACAATAAACGTATAGTTTTTATGCGTGATGGAGCTCCAGACTGACAGAGTTCGAAGCATTTTTACGTAAATTAACCAAGCTATCAATTTTAAAGTATTATTCCAGAGTCTAGGTTCAGAACCTGGAAGGTATTAATATAAGAGAACATAAACACAAACACTCCTAAGGCTACAACTTCCTGCGCTTAAAATGGGCTATAAAGTTAGATCGCTTGCGTTTCTGACCTATCTGTCGTATGGAATGTAGCGCTATTAATATTCCAACGTAAGACATATACAGGGTGAGTCACCTAACGTTACCGCTGGATATATTTCGTAAACCACATCAAATACTAACGAACCGATTCCACAGACCGAACGTGAGGAGAGGGGCTAGTGTAATTGTTTAATAATAACCATACAAAAATTCACGGAAGTATGTTTTTTAACACAAACCTACGTTTTTTAAAATGAAGCCACGTTAGTTTTGTTAGCACATCTGAACATATAAACAAATACGTAATCAGTACCGTTTGTTGCATTGTAAAATGTTAATTACATCCGGAGATATTGTAACCTAAAGTTGACGCTTGAAACCTCCGACGTTCAGTTGCGTGTTGTAACAAACGCGGGCCACTGTCGGCGAGCAGCATCTGCAGGGACATGTTTACGACGACGACTGTGTTTACGAGTGTGGCTGTAGTGCACTGTTGTGGTTTGGTCTAGCTGTCGCAATGTCCGCATGTAGCGCTTGCTTCTATTGTTGTTCTGCATTCGTCTCCGCACGCAGACCAGCTGTAGTACACCGTGTTACCAGACGTCTGTGATAGTGTAGTGTTGTAGGAACTGTGCCCATGGTGTATTCGAACTCTGAAAAGGCGGAGATGATACTCATCTATGGCGAGTATCGACAAAATGCAGCTGAAGCGTGCAGGGTGTATGCAGAACGGTACCCGGACAGAGAGCATCCAACGTGCCGCACATTGCAAAACATCTACCGCCAACTGTATGCAACAGGTATGCTCGTAGCACGCAAACGGGTCCGTAACCGGCCCGTCACAGGAGAAGCGGGTGCATTTGGTGTGTTAGCTGCTGTTGCCATGAACCCACACATGAGTACACGGGACATTGCGAGAGCCGGTTGACTGAGTCAAAGTAGTGTCATGCCCATACTGCATCGTCACCGCTTTCACCCGTTTCATGTGTCGCTACATCAGCAATTACATGGTGATGACTTTAATCACCGAGTGCAATTCTGTCAATGGGCATTAACAGAGAATGCGTTGCAGTTCTACCTGTTTGCCGATGAAGCGGGTTTCACAAACCACGGGGCAGTGAATCTACGGAACATGCATTACTAGTCCGTGGACAATCCTCGCTAGCTCAGACAGGTAGAGCGACAGCGACCGTGGACTGTAAATGTATGGTGCGGAATCATTGGCCACCACCTCATTGGTCCTCACTTCATTGCAGGGGCCCAAACAACTGCAACACACATCGCATTTCTACAGAATGATCTGCCAACGTTGCTCGAAAATGTCCCACTGGAAACGCGTCGACGTATGCGGTATCAGCATGATGGTGCACCTGCACATTCCACAATTAACACTAGGCTGACTCTTGACAGGATGTTCGAAGGGCGTTTCATAGGACGTGGAGGACACATAAATTGGCCAGCCCGTTCTCCTGATCTTACCCCTCTGTATTTCTTTCTGTGGGGTACGTTAAAGGAGAATGTGTACCGTGATGTGCCTACAACTCCAGAGGATATGAAACAACGTTTTGTGGCAGCCTGCGGCGGCATTACACCAGATGTACTGCGGACTGCGGCGTGTACGATATTCATTACGCCAGAGACTGCAATTTTGTGCAGCAAATGATGGCCACCACATTGAACATATATTGGCGTGACATGTCGGGACACACTCTATTCCACTCCGTAATTGAAAACGGAAACCACGTGTGTACGTGTACCTCACCCCATATGTTAATGTACATGTGCGTCAGTGAAAAAGACCAATAAAAAGGTGTTAGCATTGGCGTGACATGTTGGGACACACTCTATTCCACTCCGTAATTGAAAACGGAAACCACGTGTGTACGTGTACCTTATCCCTCATGTTAATGTACATGTGCGTCAGTGAAAAGACCAATAAAAAGGTTTTAGCATGTGGAGTTAATGTGCTGTTCCAGTCTCTTCTGTACCTAAGGTCCATCACCGTTCCCTTTGGATCCCTACATAATTCGGTGCTCTCCGATACACACGATCGAACAGCGGAGGAGTGGTACTCAAGCGTCAACTTTAGGTTACAATATCTCCGGATGTAATTAACATTCTACAATGCAACAAACGGTACTGATTACGTATTTGTTTATATGTTCAGATGTGCTAACAAAACTAACGGGGTTCCATTTAAAAAAATGTAGGTTTGTGTTAAAAAACATACTTGCGTGCATTTTTTTATGGTCTGTATTAACCAATTACACTAGACCCTCTCCTCACGTTCAGTCTGTGGAATCAATTCGTCAGTATTTGATGTCGTTTACGAAATATATCCAGTGGTAATGTTAGGTGAATCATCCTGTATTTCAACCGCGTGACATGCATCCTTCTTCTCGGTTTCCCTACGATAAACTATGTTATCGAACAGTAAAACGAAAAAACTACTTCCGTAAAAGATTTGCTCTGCGTGATAGGAGCACAATATAGCTTTCCAGAGACATATAGCGTCCACTGTTCACATCCGATCACGGTTCAGAAATTATACGATGCCTGGATCAGCCCTATATAAAATGATCGTTAGCAACAGGGGATACCTCTTACAGAAAAACATATAAACGCAATGCAGCAGCGTCCGAAATGTGAAAATTACAAGTCATTCAGCCAATAACTCTGTAAACACTACATCTGTCAGGCAAATGTATACCCGGGGATTGCAGTATTTCACAAGCATCTGTCGCTAACTTAGTTATGAAGCTGAAGTCTCGATTTTACACCCAAGACGCGACAGGGGGATGGAGTATTTGTCCAGAAAACCAATTCACCGCGATTTATAAAGCCAGTATAGCTTCTTACATGGATACTTATGTGTACCTGTAGAGCCAAGACCACTTGTGACAGCGACATACAGTAGATGTGGCAATCGGGTTTTCTAACATCTGGCTGATTATACCTCCCTTTCTAAGACACTGTGGTAACAACTGCAGTAAACACTTAAGAGACATGTTCACCCATCGCTGAATTTTCTCTCAGTATTATATTGTATCGTGTGGAATAATGTATTAGCCAAGTATTATACTTAGTAGTAGAAGGGCATGAGTGACAGGTTCACCTTGAGCAGCAGGCTTATAAAGTATGTGCTTGTGTTCCGACGTGGGCAAAGGAGATGACTCAGGAATACTATGATAGCGGAGGGAAGAGTACGTCAAGTCATAAGAATGGTACAGATATTTCCCTTTCCAGAGCCACTGCCATCAGCACGGTGTATTTCTAATACTTCGCTCATTGTCGAATGTAGTTCAATTGACACTGCAATCCTAACATTTAGTTGTAAGTACGGGCATAAAATATATATGAGGGTGGTTTCTTAGGATGATTATTCTGTCTATGTGTGCAGCGTAGGTGACCTGTGCATGAATGATTCACAGTACCCATTAACAGTAGGAGCCATGCGAATGGGGCTTATTGGCGCTCAACATCGAGGTCATCAGCGCCTGTAGATGACTTAACTGTGTTATCCTCTAGACGATCGAACAGCGAACTAATAGTATGTGTTGGATAGCTTTCGTGATCGCATGGAAAATTGAGAAGATTGAAAATGGAGATGTGTTTGCGCTGGACCATTATTCCTGCCTATGTAAATTGTTCAGTTCATTGTTTCTGCACATGTCGCCCCTTGGCCAGTTGGTGTGGCCGTGCGGTTTTAGGGGCTTCAGTCTAGAAACACGTGACGGCTACAGTGCCAGGTTCGAATCCTGCCTCGGGAATGGATGTGTGTGATGTCCTTAGGTTAGTTAGGTTTAAGTAGTTCTAAGTTCTAGGGGACTGATGACCACAGATGTTAGGTCCCATAGTGCTCGGAGCCATTTGATGTCGCGCCTTTATTAAATTGAGGGAACATGGATCGTGGTGTGTGCATTTAGCAGGTGAAAGACATGTTTGCTGGTTCTCTAGACATGAGAAACACGTTATTTCACTTTGTAAATTATAGGGATGATTTGGGATCTGTTACAACTCTGACATCGGTATTAGAGAGTGGAAATATCAGTTTCCCCTATTTTCCTTTTGTCGAGTTTCTTTAACGTAAAGTTCTTTGCACATGGGATACGTTTCTAGTTAGTCAATGGTCTAGAGAATGCTCCACATCACTAAACTTTGAGGTTTGTAGAGAGTTTCTTTAACGTAAAGTTCTTTGCACATGGGATAAGTTTCTAGTCACTCAATGGTCTAGAGAATGCTCCACATCACTAAAGTTTGAGGTTTGTAGAGAAATAATTTCCAGTCTACATCTTGGGAATTATGTTGCATGAGTGATCGGTAGGATGCTGCCATGTGCTTGATATCGAGTACTGTCAAAGTGGTATAATATTGTCGCAAACCATGTGAAAATGCATCTGTTCTTGTAATCCCAGATTCGAGAGATGGGTGTTGATAAGCAAGCAAGCAATCAGGTCTGAACCACAAACAGAAATGCGTTTGTGCCGAGGGGAAGCGAGCCTGAATTTGTAGAACAGTTCTGAGAGTGTTTTGATCCACTGAGGTTGCTCTGGTGACACATTGGGGGTGGATGGCCGCCCAACCTCATGGTAAATATCTGCTGCTGCGACGGGTATATACGGTGCTGTCAGCCTTTACAGTATATGTACGAGTGATGTAAAAGGCCTGATTTTGTCTGGTGCAGGATACAAATTGTATGTTTACTACATCGAGACGGTAGGCGGTGATATATTGATGGGTTGTAGATCGGTTTCACACTCTAATATCCAAGCTAATGCCCTTAGTGGGAGAGCAGTGTAATTGAGTAAGAGTCTTTCCATATTTGATGATATGTAAGGGCACTTTATGGGCTTTAATTGTTTGTGCAATATGGCGATCTGTATAAAATAGTTTTTACTTCTGAATCTCTTGTCTGCAGTAAGAAAAGGTGGATAGTGCTTTGATACCGGTGGTATCAGAAATTCGGCGAGTAAATTCGATAAGGGCCAATCATAATGCTCGATTCACTCACAAGACAACCTTTGTGCTGGGACATAGGAGTCTGCACGTAGTGGTGTTAACGTTTATGTGTGTGTTGAAAGCAGGAAGTGAAACATATGATGAATGAGGTATCAACTGAGGACCGCTAGGAAGACTGCATTCGATGTTATTCTGTGCTATTTTCGTAAACAGGATCTGTTAGGGCAAGAATTTCCGTGCATATAAGCAGAGACATCACGAAAACTACTACAACAGCGCACGTTGAGTATTTCTGGGACACTACGCAGTTTACTAGAGCTCGACTTTGTTATTATTTTAGATATCCATGTGGCTTCAGTATAACATGGAGAATGTTGCTAGATGCAGTTGCGATGGTTTGTAGGTACATGCGGCAATGCGTCAACTACATGTCACGTATGGTCTATTAGAATCACTTGGGAGAAAGCAGCTCGTGCCATTTCGGAACAGAGTTCTGCAGTGTAGCTTGGCAGTTAGCTATTCACCAGACCACAAATAGAGGTAGGGTTCATTCCAGCAGCGGGGAACACACGTGCATGTGGCCTACCTTGGAATGTCTCCACTGGGTAAATAGGTATTCGCTCCCATCTGGCCGCATCATCAATAGCGCGTAGGTGATCATGTATTTCCCGAGGAATTTCTCAGGTGTCAAGTATGAAGGCAATGCCATCACCTCATGCTTGAGGGAGCCAAACGGGCAGCTGTGCATGGCTTGGCAGTTAATGGCCGCATCACTTCATTGGGGCTGCTACTAGCCTCCTGTGCAGTCCAGTGGACAGGGCGCAGCATACATTGTTTGTGTGTCAGTTGCATTATTCTGCACACAGGTCTGTAGGGTGTGCTATCCGTTATTTGGGGGGGGGGGTTTAAGAATTGATTTCGTGTCTGCACATCGGTGTACTGCAGTATTTAGGAGTTGTTTGCATGTCTGTACTGAAATTAGTTCAGTAATTTAGGAGATTTTCGCGTATCTGCAGAGCGTTATTTAGAAGTAGTTTACAGGTCTGTGGGCTGTGTGACGTGACCCCAAGCATGTCAGAGAGTGTGTTTTGTATCAGTATGACTAATATACTATCTCAAATCTGTTCCTAAATAAATTATTCCAAAATAAATAAAGTACACTCCTTCCTATCTCCAACGGCCCAGCACAGGCTGTGAAATTTTCCCTTCCAGACAGTCATCTTGGGTATGTCACGGAACTGACAACAGCGCTCTCTGATGACAGTACTGTGTACTAGGTTGAGAGCTCGTGGTGGACTCAATGTTTCCTTCCATCTTGGATAATGGTACTTGCATCATCAGCTGACGTCATAGCCGCCATCTAGGTTTACTTCATGAAACAGACTACAGTGCTTTCTGGTGGTGGTATTGTGTACTATGTTGAGACCTCGTGATGGACACACTGCTTCCCGCCATCTTGGATAACGGTACTTGCGTCATCAGCTGACGTCATAGCCGCCATCTTGGTTTATGTCACGGACCAGACGACAGTGCTCTCTGGTGGTGGTACTGTGTACTAGGTCAGTTGGACTTTGGACCTCGTGGCGAACACACTGGATGGTAGTAATGCCTCAAATTGTTTACTTAAAGACTAGTGCATGATTTTGACAGGTGACGATTAGCAAGCATGTTTGCCGTGTCTTGTAGGTGGATTATTATTTTGACGATTTGTGAGTTGTTTGGCTCCCAGGACATAAATGTATTGCATTTTTTACGTGTGGGTTGCAGGTCTGTAGCGTGTGTGGTATGTCAGAGCATGTGTTATGTATCACTGTGATAAATATACTATCTTTCAAAATGCATCCCTAAATACATTGATCCAAAATAAACAAAGTACGCTCCTTCCTTTCTCCAGCAGTCCAGCACAGGCTGGGGCATTTCCTGTCAATCCCTAGGAAAAGGTGGCGGTCTGGTGAGTTAGGTTAGTAGAGGTGACTTTTCTTTTCCGCTATTTTCTTAGGTTCGTAGAGACAGCCCAAGTGGCCTTTCTTTACTAACAGAACTCAAATTTTCTGTGGATACCTAGGACGCTGTGGTGGTCAGGCGACTTAGGTTAGTGGAGATAGTCCAAGTGACCTATCTTCCCGTGATTTTGTTAGGTTAGTAGAGAGAACTGTTGTATGATGCATTATCCATTTGAGATTTGAATTTCCCACCATTATTCTGGGGGAGGGGAGGGGAGGGATGTTAGGTTAGTGTAGATAGCCCAATTGATCTATCTTTCCTGCCAAAATCCGCCTTCTTGGATGAAGTCATGGCCTTCATCTTGGATGATGTCATAGACTGTATCAAAGTCTACACGCTACCATCTGGGATGACGTAATCGTCGCCATCTTGGACACATCTGGCAACAACGCACAGTAAGCCAGATACCCCTTGCTCGAATGCTCATCTACCTCAATGGCCTGAAGCAATTCTTTCAATTGGACGCGAATTTGGCGACTTGAATGTCCTTAATCAAACCCATTTATCCAACAGGGGAAAGGGAACTCAAACAGCTTTGTGAGGAAATGAAGCCACCTGATGTTCCTGGCGACGCCTCACATTGTTGCTAATTGAAGCAGACTGGAAATATCTTGGATCTGACCGGGATTGGGTCTAATTTCCTCTCGGTTTCCACGCAAGCACTTTACAGGTAGACCAACAGGCCCGACGTTGTCTGTCATGAAGGATGATGCCAATGCTCTGATGATGTGATGTATACAGTGAGTGAGGTAGTCAGTTTTATGATAAGTTTATGAGGCTGCAGCCTGACTTTACAAGCTGAGTCATGTAGTCAACTTGCTCCAGTGAAATGTCGTTGAACAAGCTGACAGAAATAGGAACTATGGCTTTACTATACGGACAAGCGAATCAAAACTGCAGAGAACTCGGTTGTATCGGACCAGGTACCCACATAAGGCCATCTGTGAGTACATCTATATCTACAAATAAATCTACAGGAATAACCTGAAGACCACTGTGAATGTGAAGTGCTTGACAGTGGGTACTTCACTTATACCACACTTTTAATTTTCGTCCCGTTCCATATGCATATGGAGCGCGTGAAGAATGATTGCTTAAATGCCTCTGTACATACTGTAATTTGATCAACCCTGTCTTCACAGACCATATGGGAGTGGAATGTAGGAGATTGTAGTACGCTTTTAGATACCTTAGTTATTACGGTTTCTTAAAAATTCGGAAGTAACCTTTCACAAAATAGTTGGTGTCTTTCTTCTAGCGTCTGTTAGTTCAGGTTTTTCAGCATCCCAGTGGCAATTTCCTATTGGTTAAACAAACCTGTGACCGTTTGTACTTCCATTCCTTGCAAACGTTTAATATACCGTGT
Source organism: Schistocerca gregaria (assembly GCF_023897955.1). NCBI lineage: Eukaryota > Metazoa > Arthropoda > Insecta > Orthoptera > Acrididae > Schistocerca > Schistocerca gregaria. Next base: position 284,375,977 of record NC_064931.1, on the reverse strand, counting down.
TAGTCCTATTTGGTATGGAACCTGGACACTTTTTCTAGGATGAAAGCTAGGAAAGTGCATCGACTGTCGCATGGGTGAATATTTTTCGGTTGCTCCGCTGTGACCATGACTAATAATTCTGAATTCTTGTTTGCTAGTATTCATGGTCCGCCACGATCTTCCGTTACGGATACAGAGCAGGTTTCCTTTTCTCAGTACAGCCATTCCTGTTCTTGCTCACTAATTTTCTGCATGAACCATTGGTCTATGCTTGTATAATTGTGAAATGAAATGTGTGTCACTATCGGCACAGAAATGTTTACGAGCTTATCTGCATGTGTGATGACTGTTTAGAGATCAATTGCTGCTGTATCGATAGTGTTATAAGCATAATGACGTTAATCGAGAAATAACTGCATAAACTCATCAACAACAAAAAGATCAAGTGAACGTTTCACAACAGCAAAATTAAATACAGCAGCAATACTGCCAACAGCAGCAGCAGCAGCAGCCCATCACACATTAAAGGCAGCAAAGACAGCAACAACGAAAGCCACCCAACCACGCTTCACTATTGCCACAATATACTGGTTTCGAGGAAGCTAAACAAAACTGGGAAATAGTAAGTCATCGACTATGTCTTTATTACAAGTATAATTAAAACAGTGGTTCTGATTTAAAAAATACTTGTTCTCTACCAGACTTCTGATTTTTAACTAATGCCTAACCTTAGTTTTTACATATTTTGTTGTTTCTTTTAGACCTAGTTTCTCTATTTATTTAATAGGTCCTGTTATTAACATGTTTTGGAAATTTTACGTGTTTTGATTGATTGAAATGTCGTGTCTCAGTTTAGAAATAGTAATAATTCTGATGTCACGGTCTGGCGAGATTGGAAGCCACCGGAATGCATGGAACTCGATGAGCCGGCCTTGGTTGCCGAGCGGATCTAGGCGCTACAGTCTGGAACCGCGCGACCACTACAGTCGCAGGTTCGAATCCTGCCTCGGGCATGGACGTGTGTGATGCCCTTAGGTTAGTTAGGTTTAAGTAGTTCTAAGTTCTAGGGGACTGATGACCTTAGAAGTTTAGTCCCATAGTGCTCAGAGCCATTTAAACCATTATTTGAACTCGATTACGGCTGCTAGACGGCGCTGCTGTAGTCTGCGAGCGACGCTGTTCCCGCAGCAGCGCCGGCTGTGGAGACACGCCCATCCTGCCGGCGTATCACCGATCGCGGCTGCCTTTTAAAGCCATTAGCGCAGCCACTGAGTCCGACAGTTGTGATTTCGTCGCACTGTTGTGTTGATGTCGCTACGCATCACTGTTGTCGTTCTGGATTCTCTACGTCTTCAGCTTTCGATCCAGGTTTACTCACTGGACTTGTTATTCCGCCGTGCCGTTTCCGTTGTCTGTTTTCTTCTTGTTGTTATTCACCAGTCTGGCGGCTCGTTGTTCACGCCCTCGGCCAGTCGGCCAGTCTCCGCAGGTTCTCGTCTCATTACCGGCTTCGTTCAATCCTGGTCACTATAATAATAATAATAATAATAATAATGATTAAGTCATAGTATAAAAGGACTGTAAATACATATTTGAATGTATTATGTATCAGTACCAATATCAGTTGAGACTATAGGCATATGCATTTGCTAGAACTACAGACAGTAAAAGTTTAAAAAGGAGAATGAGTAGTAGACAGGCAATATATTGTGAGAACCATTTTGCACTGAGCTCTAAATAGGAGGCCTTAGGACAGATAGAAACACTTAGAGTGAATACTGTCACGTTATAAAAATATCAGTAAATGTATATGAATTTTTGTAATGACGTCAGACCACGTTACCGTTCCATCTCTGCCATAACTACCACTTCGTTTTTGCGTTTGTTATGTTTTTTGTGTTTGAAAATAATCTCGGAAAAGCATCGGGTTTGTTTTGATAGTTATTACAGTTGATTTACATCGCGCCCCGATGCGCATCTCCTCTTCACCATCGCCGAGGTGGAACCGGATGCTTTGCTGACGGGGGTCTGATGTCGTACTGCGAATTCTACCTCGTGTGGCGCTGTGATTTTGGTTGCATTCACACACTATGTAACTCAACACTCTTTCCTAGCACTAGATGCACTCGTTAGCTCAACGTTTTTCACACTCACGCTTCTATGGTACTGCCGTGCGGAATTGGAGGATTTTGTAATTGCCTTGCTCTGTCAGATCTGTCTTTTTCATGCCGAGATATGTTTGCAGTAACAGTGTCTGTTATTATTCATTGTTTGTACTTCGGTAACAGTTCGCCTTTATTGGTTCCCTAATTCAGTCATAGGCGCCAATTAATAATTATGTGGTCGAATGGTCCCGAATGACCATAGTAATAGATGTGATTGTCTTTGCTGTTGAAACTGCACATGTAAACTGGATATCCGTAATGTTACATTTTGTAACGTATGACTGCGGTTTACGTGGATAGCCTAGACGTTCTCGTTAGCACGGGAAAAGTTGCTGGACTCTTCAGTCCTTTTCATTGTTGTCTCAGTCGTTTTGCTATGTACCTACTGTCCATACTTGGGTTGGTTCTTACTTGCTATTCTTTGGTCTAGGATTTTTTGGAACTCTGTCAAACCCCTTGACGTAGCTAGTAGAAGGCTAGGCAGAATCTTATGAGGCACATTCCGAGGATCACCAGTTAGGCATCGGTTGGCGTCCTGTGGATGGCCCTGTGAGTCTGAGGAGCATACCCCGATGAGCACGTCACATAATTTACCCGTTCCGGGCGTACTGAAGTGCGTGTGACCAATCACTTGCTGTGAAGCTTAAGATGGACATGAAAAAGGCATCGTGATTGCTATTTCGTCCAACTCAGCTCTTGAGTTCTCCCACACCACAGCCAAGACAAGAGCAGCATACGCCACCACAACATCGACTTGGTCATCTTCTTTTAGTTGGCAACAAAATACCCGCCATCGATTCGACCTCTGTGGATGTCCTTTAGTAGCTTTTTCTAGTGCCTTTTCTGTTTCGGCTGACCGTTCCACAGCTGTACTTGGGTAATTGGTGAAGCTGAAGTATAGACTCCGCGGACCCTTAGTTCACCCACCTGGGCAAATAACGTGGGCCATCACAAATTAACAAATGCTCCAATTAATATTGAGAGTGAGTATTTTCTATTACATGTGTATATCGTCTCGGTCGCCTTCTTAAATGTGTCATTGCCAGCTGATGACAACTCTGTTTGACACGAATACACAGCATCTTCGTGTACTTCAAAGGGATAACTCAATATCTAACACTGTTCACATCCTTTATACACGGTTCAGGTAAAAACATGAAAAACAGTAGTGCTCTCTGGTGGCCGTTCTACCTGTCGCCGACAACTGCAACCCTAATCATTTACTTCCCAGTCGTGTGTAAGTATATGAAGTTACACTGGCGTGCGACCATGTCTTCTGGATGCTTAATTTTTTAAAATTTTTTTTGTCAGACAATATAGTTGCTACTGTTCTCAGTAAGAGTCACTTATTAGGATATGGTTGCCGACACCAAGATTAGTGCCCAGAAGTTCAAACAATATGATTCTGATGAAGTCCTTGCAATAACTCTAGTATAAGAAATCGCACAGCATCTTATCGCAGCAATTAATCGCTTACCTGTGTCTTCAGATATCAGGATCTGCGATTGTCCCAAGGAAAAATCAGGTAATATGGGAAGTTTTGTAATTTAACTAATTCTCTTACGGTCTGATGCTCAGCAACTGTACGTCATCATCCCGTTCACATGCTGACTCAATATTATGTCACGAACATTTCTTCCGCAGCCACGAAATGAACCAGCTGCCTTTGCATCGAAGTCCCTAGATACCTAGGCGACGGACGTTGAGTATATGGGGTTGCGGAATCAGTAGGTTAAGTAAATTAAGATGGATTTCGCTTAAGGTGAACGCATATTAGCAATATAACAGGATCTATTCTTACACGAAGACGGAGAAGAGAGGGAAAAAATAAGCACTGTGCTAGTCTGCTCTGTCCTTTAGATGTAGCTGCTGTCTTTGTGATATCATGTAAAGTGAATTTCTGGTCCTCAGGTACGCTCTCAAAGGTTGGAAGAGAAGGGGAGGGGGGGATGGCGATCAATACCCGAACGGTTCCCCTCATTCGTTACCTTGGGGGGAAGTGCGGCGATAAAGTTCCCGCTAATCAGCTTGTCGCTTAATTTAGCCCCTTGGGAGCGCGTTTCTGCCGGATACAGGGCTGTTTAACCAGAAAGTCGCTACGAAGCTACTTTCTGCTGCAAAACCCGATATTTATGTATGTTCATTTAATACAATACGTGCTTTCTGTAACAGACTCGAATATAGCAATTCTGCATTTGGAAGATTTGTAATTGCTCTAGGTATACCGATTAACGAAAACTTGAACTACACAGTCTTTAGTTACATCTACGCAGTTCGTAATATAAACTAAACGAACCACAACTAACTTACACATTATCGCAGTGATGGAATTAGAAAGGGTTTCGCCATCAAAAGCTTATTTTAGCTGGAAAAAAGTAATAAAGGCCATTAGTCTAGGTGAAGAATAGCGTGGGTATACAATGGCTATTCGGTGTGTGTGTAACGATACCGGAACTTTTACTTGTGAAAATGTTAGGCCGTAAACAGAAAGTAGATGTGTACCCCTTTATTGAGAATTTGGATTTGACGGATATAATGGTAGGGCTCATAAAGTTACACTACTTGAGGAACCTGAATGGGCAAAGTGGAGGTAATTTGGCTATATCTTGAAGCGAATTACAACCTGAGGACGTATACAAGCAGCTTATTGCCATGTTTCAGCCGCCGGTCAGTGTGGCCGAGCGGTTCTAGGCGCTACAGTATGGAACGGCGCGACCGCTACGGTCGCAGGTTCAAATCCTGCCTCGGGCATGAATGTGTGTAATGTTCTTAGGTTAGTTAGGTTTAAGTAGTTCTAAGTCTAAGGGACTGATAACCTCAGAAGTTAAGTCCCTTAGTACTCAGAGCCATTTGAACCATATGTTTCAGCCTCTGAGTAAGGAGGAACGAGGGACGTAGGAGCATCGTACCGACAGATCACACAGACAGTTGGCTGTAGTGCAACGAGTGAAGAACGAGTGATGACAAGATGGGCTGTGGCAACTATGTGACAAGAAGAGTAAGTACCGGATCTTATAGAATGATTACATCACAGAAGACGGTAGCACTGCTCGATTGACTCTCACGAGTAGACAGATGACAACACTTGAAATCCGTGTAGAGGTTAGAAACAAAATATTAGCTTGAACTGTCAGAAAAGATTACTGGCAACTGGGTTAACATCTAGAGATGCTACGCGACGTTTACCACAGAAACTATATCACGGACAATATACACGATCCAGTCACATTAATGTGACCACTGCCTATGTTCGTCGTCAACATGCAACAACCACTCACAGATGGCAGGTGGCAGCACTGGCAGTGGAGGGTATATAAAATGGGATGGGGGACGCGGAAAGCAGTGCAGTCATAGTTGTAATGCGGAAAATGAGCGATTCATCTGACGTCCAAAAGGCCGTGGTAGCTGGGTTCCGGCCCAAAGATGGAAGTATTTGCGAAACGACCGTGGTAGTAAACTGTTTGCGTACAGTCGTGGTTAAACAAAATGTTCAAATATGTGTGAATTCCTAAGGGACGAAACTTCTTAGGTCATCGGTCCCTAGAATTACGCCCCCTGCGGGTTCGGGGGGTTAGAATAGGCCCGCGGTATTCCTGCCTGTCGTAAGAGGCGACTAAAAGGAGTCTCAAACGTTTCGGCCTTATGTGATCGTCCCCTCTCGGGTTTGACCTCCATCTTTCTAAATTATTCCAAAGATCGAGCCAATTGGCGAAGGGCGCCTTACAAGGTGCACTGTATCCGTCGTGCATTGAGACCTTTAGCCGGCTTTCTCGTCGTTGCAATGATGCCCCGCCCGTTTTCCATCTCTTGGGCGAGGATACGTCCTTAGGTGCGATTACCACGCTGCACTGTGCTGCGTTGCTTTTAGCTGCGGCGACGACCTTGGACATTTTTGCACCTAAGGTCCAGCACGGTAGCCAGTCCGTTGTGGTGGGGCCGCCATGTACCCTGTTGGTTGTAGCCAGCCTGCGCCGTTTACTCCCCACGTATGCCAAGGAGTAGATGTCTATCCTCCTGGGGTATCGGGACTCCCAGCAACGGCCATCCTGCCAGGTGGCTCTTGCTGAGGCTGGGTGGCGCCCGTGGGGAGGGCCCTTGGTCGGAGTAGGTGGCATCAGGGCGGATGACCGGCAATGAAGCGTGGTACCTCGTCTCTCGCTGGTAGCTAGCCGCCAGCAGATTCTAAGCGTTCTCGGGCTCAATTTAATGCTCAGAAGTACGATCCGAAAACGTACCCCTCCCTGACCACACCGTGGGAGGAACGTAAGTCTCAGGATGGCAGTAGCAGTTATTCGCCTCGATTCTTAGTTTGTACGAGAGCTGATGGGGAGTCTTTTCTCTCCACAAAGCCTCAGTTCTCCGTCGAGCATTTAGAGGACAAGTTTGGGGAGGTGGAGGTCTTGTCCAAAATGCGCTCTGGATCAGTCCTGATACAAACGGCATCCTCTGCCCAGTCACGACGGTTACTTGCTTGTGACAAGTTGGGGGATGTTGCCGTTACGATCACTCCCCATAAGAGTTTAAATATGGTCCAGGGAGTTATTTACCATAAGGACCTTCTTTCGCAGTCTGATGACGAGCTGCGTGCCAACTTAGAGCGCCGAGGTGTACATTTCGTCCGGCGCGTTCATCGGGGTCCGAAGGAAAATCAGATTGCTACCAGTGCCTTCATCTTGGCCTTCGAGGGTGATACGTTACCGGAAAAGGTCAAGGTGATGCTCTACCGATGTGACGTCAAGCCCTATATCCCTCCCCCGATGCGGTGCTTTAAGTGCTGGAGGTTCGGCCATATGTCTTCCCGCTGCATTTCCAGCCTCACATGTCGAGATATCAGACGCCCATCACATCCCAATACTCCACGTGCCCCGCCTCCCATCTGTGTCAACTGCGGGGATCACCATTCACCTTGCTCGCCAGACTGCAGAAACTTCCAGAAAGAGCGCAAAATCATGGAATATAAGACCCTGGACCGACTAAACCTTTACTGAGGCCGAAAGGAAATACGACCGATTACGTCCTAAGCCGCTGCTACAACACCTGTGATAGCCCCATCAGTTTCGCGAATTCCGGCCGGATCGACGAGTAGTGGGGGGCTCTACCCACAAAGTTGCTCCTGCGCCACCTATCTCACGAGCAACACCATCCCAACCATCGGGGACGTCCGTCCCCGCTTCTAATTCGGAGAAGTGTCCAACTTCTTCGGCTTCTCACGCTCGCAAGGGGTCCCTTGGGTCCCTCCCTTCCCAGGTTTCCAGCAGCGGGAAGGCTGACGACCGACAGTGGCGTAAGTGCCCACAATCAGCTGGTCGTAGGGCTTTGCGATCCTCCTCAGTCCTGGAGATTGAATCGGTGAAGCCCTCCCAGCCAGTGAATCCCATGGAGCAGCGTGAGAAATCTAAGAAGAAGAGCACTAAGCCCAAGGAACTCGCCATGGCACCCATCCCACCGCAACCTTCCAGCTCTGCGTCTGGGGACGAGGTGGAGACTTTGGCGTCCGCTGAGGACCTCGATCTCACCAGTCACTCAGACACCATGGATAGCACTAGCACAAGTGCTCAATCGGAGGCAGCAGGTGTCCCAGCGGCGTAATGTGCCTTCCCAGTCCCGTCACGCCTTTCTCAGACATGAACGATACCATCCTCCAGTGGAACTGCAGCGGTTTCTTCCACCATCTAGCTGAGATCCGCCAACTTATCAACCTTCACCCCTTGTTCTGCATTCGTCTTCAGGAAACTTGGTTTCCAGCAATGTGAACCCATGGCCTCCGTGGCTATTGGGGTTATTATAAGAACCGGGCAGCTTATGAAAGGGTGTCTGGTGGCGTTTGCATCAATGCCCTTCACTCTCTTCACAGCGAGTCTGTCCCTCTACAAACACCTTTAGAGGCTGTCGCTGTTCGGGTGTGGACCCCACAGGCTGTTACCGTCTGCAGTCTTTATCTCCCACAGGATGGTGATGTCACGCAGCATGTCCTGGCTGCGCTGATAGCCCAATTGCTGCCACCTTTCTTGTTACTGGGCGACTTCAACGCCCATAACCCTCTGTGGGGTGCGTCAGTGGATACAGGTCGAGGCGCCACCGTTGAGCACTTACTGGCGCAGCTCAATCTTTCCATTTTAAATGATGGTGCCTTCACACACTTCAGTGTGGCGCATGACACATAAGCGCCATTGACCTTTCGATCTGCAGCCCTAGCCTCTTACTGTCTGTCCAATGGAGTGTGCATGACGACCTGTGTGGTAGTGGCCACTTTCCGATCTTTCTGTCACTGCCACAGCGTCACTCTTCTGGGCGCCCCAGCAGATGGGCTATGAATAAGGCTGACTGGGACTTGTTCTCTCCTCCATTGCCGCTGTTGAGCCTCTCTCTAATGACGACACTGATGCAGTGGTTCACTCCGTCACCACCAGCATCGTTACTGCCGCAAAATCTGCCAGTCACAGTTCTTCTGGGTCCCCTCGGTGGAAGACTGTGCCTTGGTGGTCGCCTCAGATCGCTGAAGCGTTTAAAGATCGCCGGAGGGCGCTCCAGCGTCACAAGCGACATCCCTCCGTAGAACACCTCATCGCCTTCAAACAGCTACGTGCACGGGGCCGCCGCTTTATCCGCCAACGCAAGCAGGAGTGCTGGGAGCGGTATGTTTCCACCATTGGCCTCCATGTCTCTCCAAGGCAGGCCTGGGCCAGGATTCGACGCCTCTATGGCTATCGAACCCCTGTCAGCTTCCCAGCGCTCTCACTGAACGGAGCAGTTTGTACTGACTCTGACGTCATTTCAAACTGCTTGGCAGAGCATTTAGCTCTGAGTTCCACTTCTGCGAATTACCCCCTGGCCTTCCGCTCCATTAAAGAGCGGATGGAACGTCAGAGCCTTTCGTTTCGCACCCACCATCCAGAATCGTACAATGTTCCATTCAGTGAGTGGGAATTTCGCAGTGCTCTAGCCACTTGCCCTGATACCGCTCCTGGGACAGATCGCATCCACTGTCAGATGCTGAAACGCTTTTCAATGGACTGCCAGCGACAGCTCCTCGACCTTTACAACCGTCTCTGGGTCGAGGGTGAGTTTCCGTCGCAATGGCGGGAAAGTATTGTTACCCCCATTCTGAAACCTGGCTAGAACCCTTTGGAGGTGGACAGCTACCATCCCATTTGCCTCACCAACGTTCTTTGCAAGTTGCTTGAACGGATGGTGAACCGGCGCTTGAATTGGGTACTGGAGTCTCGGGGCCTTCTGGCACAGTCTCAGGGTGGGTTCTGCAAAGGCCGCTCCGCCGCCGACAATCTGGTGAGCCTGGAGTCGGCCATCCATACTGCCTTTGCCCGCCGTCAGCAACTGGTCACTGTCTTTTCCGACATGCGGAAGGCGTACGATACGACATGGTGGCATCACATCCTTTCTACTCTTCATGGATGGGGTCTTCGGGGCCCTCTGTCGATCTTTATCCGAAATTTTCTGTCGTATCGTACCTTCCGCGTGCAAGTCGCGGCCTCCAATAGTTCCTCCCGAGTCTAGGAGAAGGGAGTACCACAGGGATCTGTCCTCAGTGTCTGCCTGTTTTTAATTGCTATAAACGGACTCTTTGCAGCGTTGGAAAATTCTGTCTCCGCTTCGCTGTATGCTGACGACTTCTGCCTTTACTATAGCTGTATGGGCATTGCAGCTGCTGAACGTCAGCTACAGGGCGCTATCCGTAAGGCGCAGTCTTGGGCTGTAGCTCATGGGTTCAAGTTTTCGGCAGCCAAGACCTGCTTATGCATTTCTGCCGGCGATGCACTGTTCACCCGGAGCTGCGGCTTTATCGAGATGGCGAACTTCTTGCCGTGGTGGAGTCACATAGGTTTTTGGGGGTGGTTTTTGATGCCCAGTTGACTTGGCTGCCTCATATTCGGCAGCTTAAACAGATGTGTTGGCGGCATCTAAATGCTCTGCGATGGTTGAGCCACACCAGCTGGGGCGCCGACCGATCTACCCTCTTACGGCTCTACCAGGCGTTAATCCATTCCCGTCTGGATTATGGGAGCCTTTCTTATGGCTCAGATCCCCATCTGCGTTGTGGGTGTTGGACCCAATCCTCCACAGCGGGACACGCCTTGCCACTGGTGCTTTCCGGACGAGCCCTGTGGACAGCATACTTGTGGAGGCAGGTGTCTCTCCACTGCGGTTACAACTCCAACAATTACTGGCTGCTTATGCTGCCCATGTTTTTAGCTTGCCTGGGCATCCAAATTATCGTCTCCTGTTCCCGCAGTCAGTCGTCCATCTCCCAGAACGTCGGCCCCAGTCGGTTTGTCCAATCGCCGTCCGCGTGAAAGAGCTTCTCTCTGGGCTAGGGGTTTTCCCTGCTCCACCTCCTTTCCGGGCCCCTCTGCATACACCCCCGTGGTGTGTGCCTCGCCCTTGCCTTCGGCTCGAATTGGCACACGGCCGCGGGCCGGAGTGGCAAAGCGGTTCTAGGCGCTACAGTCAGGAGCCGCGCGATGGATGTGTGTGATGTCCTTAGGTTAGTTAGGTTTAAGTAGTTCTAAGTTTTAGGGGACTGATGACCTTAGCAGTTAAGTCCCATAGTGCTCAGAGCCATTTGAACCACTTTTGGCACAGGGCCCGAAGAACTCAGTCCCTTCGGAGGCCTTCCGCAGCCGCTTTTATTCCATCCTGGCCACGTATCAGGGCTCTGGCGTTTTATACACTGACGGTTCGATGGTTGCTGGTCGGGTAGGTTATGCTCTAACTCTAGGGGACCATTACCAACAACGATCCTTGCCGGCTGGGTGCAGCGTTTTTACTGCTTAGCTGGTCGCCATCTTTCGTGCCCTACAGTATATCCGATCCTGCTCAGTTGAGTCCTTCGTTATCTGTAGCGACCCCTTAGCAGTTTACGAGCTATCGACCAGTTTCCCTGGCTGTCGTCTGGTGACGGCTGTCCAGGAGTCCCTGCATACTCTTGCCCGTTGCGGCCGATCTGTGGTCTTCGTGTGGAGCCCAGGCCATGTTGGGATAACCGGCAATGAAAATGTTGATCGACTGGTGAAGTAGGCTACCAGTAAGCCATCTCTGGACGTTGGGCTCCCGGAGACTGATTTGCGAGCAGTCTTACGCCGCAAAGTTTTCGCGCTATGGGACGATGAATGGCGCGGTCTGACCACCCCTAACAAACTCCGTGCCGTCAAGGAGACGACGAATGTGTGGCGCTCCTCCTTGCGAGTCTCTCGCAAGGAGTCTGTCGTCCTCTGCCGACTGCGCATTGGGCACACTCGGCTTACGCACGGCCACTTATTGCGCCGTAAGGACCCACCTCTATGTCGCTGCGGCTCGGCATTGACAGTGGTCCACATTTTGTTGGACTGTGCACTTTTAGCTGTGCTCAGGCAGACATTTGCGCTGCCTGACACGCTCTCTGCCCTTTTAATAGATGACTCTGCAATGGTGGACTTAGTTTTGCGTTTTATTCTAGCAAGGGTTTCTTATCATTTAATCTGAGTGTTAATATTTTTTAGTGTTGATTCTGGCTTTTGGCCTCCGATTTTAAACTGAGTTTTTAATGTGTTCTCAGTGGTTAGCTTTTCCTTTCTTTTTTCTCTCTGGTCGGCCAACCACCGTCACACTCTGTGTGTTTTTAATTTGTTTTGTCTGATCTCTGTCGGAGTATTTCTTGTCCTGTGTCGTCTGCCGTCTTTCCTGTTGTTCGTTTTTTATTTTCTTTGGGTCGTTTTAGTTTTTTGGAAAAAGGGACCGATGACCGTAGCAGTCTGGTCCCTTTAACCCGCACAAACCAACCAACCAACCCTAGACTTACATAGGACTTAAAGTAACTTAAACTATTTAATGCTAAGAACAACACACCCAACACCCACACCCACGCCCGAGGGAGGACTCGAACCTCTGGTAGGAGGGGCCGCGCGATCCGTGACATGGCGCCTCTAACCCCACGGCCACCCCACGCGGCTAGTGGTTTAAGTATATCGGGCATGGCAAAATGGCGCTATCCGAGGAAACTGTGGTGCAGCATGGGCCATAGATGACAGGGGTGAACGACAGTCCGGGAATGTGTTTGGGTACATACACGTGCAACTGTTGAGCAACTGATGGTCCAGATGAACCAAGAGGCTACCAAAAGTGTCATCTCAAAGACTTCAGCAAAACCATTGCTATGTATGGGCTGTCGTAGCGGGCGCCTGGTTCACGCACATATGCTGAGTGCTGTTCATTGACGACGAAGGCTGGAAGTTTCACGTCTGTACCACAACTGGACGTCTAATGAGTGGCGACAGGTGGCCTTTTCATGTTAATCACGTTTCGTGCTGCATCGATCAGACGGCCATTGGTGTGTACGACGTGAAACTTCTAAAAGCAAACACCCTGTAACAATCGTCGGAAGTATGCAGGTAGGAGGAGGAAGCGTTATGGTCTGCGGAATAGTTTCGTGGCATTCCCTGGGTGATATAGTCGTTTTGGAAGGCACAATGGATCAACACACATTATGTATCTATCCTTGAGGACCGTGTCCACGCCTAAATGTCGTTTTTCTTTCCTCAGCGTCATGGCATCTAGCAGTAGGATAATGCCCGCCGTGTTCGTGAGTTGTTCGAAGAGCACCAGTATTAGTTGTCCGAAATCTCCTGACACCTCGGCAACCAAACTACCCATATCAAAAACCCAATGGAAAATCTATGTGGACCACCCCGAATGGGCTGGAGGCACCATGGATCCTCATCTGAGAAGCCTACTACAGTTGGTCACGGCACATGAGTCGGCATGGCCACTTATCCGTGTCGGTACCTTCCAGAACCTTATTGACTATTTTCCCGCACGTCTTGCAGCGGTCCAAATGTGGTTATTCAGACTTTTGAAAGGTGGCCACATTAATGTGGTCTGAGAGTGTACACTTGCATGGTGTAGGGCTAGAGTCAACTGTGGTACTGTGTGGCATTCGGTAGCGTTTAGTGAAGAGTCTCGATTCTGTTCGCTGCTGCCTGAGAGATGCCATCGGGACCGTAGACGGCCGGGGAAAGGAAACGGGAAGCATTGACTATCGAATCCCATGCCAACCCAACAGCTGGAATCATGGTGCATAGAACTTTGGATATGACAACACGACTGATTTAGCAGTTTTTGAAGGGGTACTAAATGTTCGTCATTACGCGGCAAGACTGGAAAACCTCCATGTCTGGGGTAACAAATGGTGTTCCCAGCGTAATAATACAAGACATAATCCTGCAGTTTATACCACAAACATCTTAGGGAAAGTACAGTTCTTGATCCAGACATCTGATTTGACACTGATAGAATGCGTCTCGATGTGATGGAGAGACGTATATTTTTATACTAGCCAATGCTAGCAAACATCATGAACGTGAAAGAAATTCCCCAACGTGACATTCAGGAACTGCTTCCATGCCACAACGAATACAAGAGCGTTTTCGTTCCTGTGTATGTCACATCTCATAGCGATGTTGCAGATGGAATGAAAGTTTAATCGTTTAATATAATTTAAGTGAAGAATATCTCCAAAACGTTTCATAAATGTAGCACTGGTGTTTCGTAATGCATCATTTTTCGTTAACGTAATTGTAGTACGAATATGAAAGTAAGAATAAATCGCAGTTTCACTCCAACTTTCACAATCCGAACGGTTTATTACCGATTTCACCGTTTACTTTTAGCACTGTGTATCGCACAATAACTTAAAATACAGAGGAACTTCTGGGTCACAACGTACTTCTCTGAAGAAACATTGACAAAGTGATACAGACACTCATGATACGCATTAAAAATATTTGCGTTATCTAAAGGAAACAATTAAGTGGTCTTATCACATCTCACTGTGATCGGTCTGAAAATCACCATGTCCAGTCTTGTGTTTCTCTCTAGAAATCAGTAATGGATATATTAAGTCCCCAGTTTTACTGCGAATAACGTCGCCTTTCTTCTAGCGATTCCCATTACTATTCCGCGACCATTGCATTGTTGTTTAATTTATATCGACGATTTACAGTCTTAGCAACGAGTCTTAAATTCTTTCTATGTTGCTCATCGGGCTGACGATAAACGCGTAAAAAGTATTCTAAAATACATCGCATTAGTGTCTAGATTTTGATATTCTTAACAGTTATATTCAGCTTTATCATAATCCTGCCACTACACCCATAACTTCCATTTGTCTTCCGAACTACTGCGTTCACATTTACACGACACATCGTATCCTCGTTTACTGGAGAAGCTCTTTTCTTACAGCAGGGCTACGTGATAGTCTATTGACATTTTCCAGCAAAAGTGAAGAAGCATCCTTCCGATGGAGATATCGTTAGAGATGGAGCAATTCCTGAAAAATTCGACTTCTAACTTACTTTGGATGTGATGCAGTAATGAATGACCATCTAAATGTAATAGTACATCAGTGTATGACAGACTATAACGGACGCCATTCGCTTATGGCTGCAACCAATGAAAGACAATAGTACATATTTTAGTAAAAGAGTTAGTTACTTGCATTAATCATTTCTCACGAGTCAAACTGGCCATGTGGAATGAGTTTACAAGCTACCACCGCCATTCAGTTTTACATAGGTTACTAGGAGGCAATCCAGGGACGAGTGTAGACAATAGTGAAATAATTTATAAAGTAGGAAATAAGTATTTTATTCTTTTTAACTTCATATTTACTGTATATTTCTTAATTAACAATCAACGATGAAGTATCAGATTTTAAGAAGAAGCATTTCCAGTTTTAATTTGAGCACTTGTGAATCTCCAGTATTTTACGATGTAAATGTGCCCTAATACTGATTTAAATAATGAGTAATTTCTAATTACTAATATCAAAATTGTATTTAATACACATTTATTAAAGGGTTTTATTGAGTCACTATGCTTACACAGTGTAATTAAGTACTTTATTATCATTATAGACTTGAAATTCATATTTTGGTAATATATATTACTATACCCGTTTAGTTCATTTTTAGTAAAAAGTAACAAACACTCACTGTTAGAGAAAATTTCACAGTTCTTTCCAATTAGAGTCTCACTGTACCTTACATTACTTTTTCAGAATAACGTGCACGCGCCTAACGTTGTCTCAGTGCTCACCAGTACGTTTCAAAGCCGATCTGCTTATTTCGTGTCGAACTATCTCGTGCGTCAAAGTTTCGATAAGATAATCTCATTTCCTGCCGCACGCGAGCCGTTAAAAAAACGTCAATGGCGTAGCTCAGCACCTGTTGAACATCTGATTTTCCAATAATTCAGTGAATAAACACTCAAAAAGAAAATTTCACTTACTGCTCAGCTTTAATCAGTAATACGTATAGGGTATGGGCAGGCATGCTTCCAAGTCGATTTGAAATACAACTACAAATTGTATTCTCATCTGCGGGTTTATCGAAGCACGTTGTTGTCAGATTCAGTATTAAGCTAAGAAAATTCTTCCTGATATCCAATGCTGTTTCCGATCAAAGAGAAACACAATAAACTAAATTTCCGTCACGCATCAGTTTCCAGGGAAAGTGGAGCACTTAACGTACAGCTCTAGAGCCCATCATTTCGGTAAATCCACCTGTGTTTAGGACGATGTTACCTTCATTTTGTAGTTTCTCATTAATTCATCGCTGTTCTGAAAACTAAATGTAGGAGTGATGGAAAATTGATTTGGGATGAATGGAAACGCGGAACAATAATGCTGAAGAATGACAAAACTGTTTCATATGATACAGCGTCTTTATCCTGAGACTGAATATGGAATGCATTGACTCGAAACATATTACGACATTAAGTACCAAGCTGAACGTCCTGTCGATATTCGGTTCATTAAGGACACAGTACTAGCTCCGTTGGGCAAGAATATCGATGGAATTGAAGTGTGTTCTTGTGAAAAACACTAACGTCCAATATAACTTAAGTGATTTATCGAAACTTTGTAAAACCTAAGACTAGGTGGAAAGAAGGCAATTTGAAAGCTGCTTTTGTAAAGTGCCAGAATCTAGAGGTTAGGAACAAAAACTAAAACTGTATAACAGGGCTCCATTATGTACCCATTGCTGTTCTTGCTCTGTGTTCGTGGCCTTCCTTGTTAATTACTTTAGAATTAGTGCTTTTGGCAAAGAATGCCAGCATTGTTGTCAGGCTAAGCAAATAAGCGTCAATGGGGACAACAGTGAATTATTATTTGATAAGGGCAGGTAACTTATGAGAATTCAGCCAGGTGGCGTCTTCGGCAACCGCAGATCATTATAGGTTCCGAGGAACGTACCTTGTAGTCAGGAACATTGTAACGTACGTACCATTTTTAGATATGTAGACGATATTTTAGTTGTTTGATCTCATAAAGTATGTACATCAACAGCTTTTTAGAATGTTTCAGTTCAGTTCAAACAAATATTCGCTTCATGATGAAGGTGGAAAAGATGTCTTCCCTTCCTTGATGTTTTAGTGACGAGGAAGTTTGATGGTACCTTGGGAGATACCGATTATAGGAAGCCAACTCACACTGGTTTGTATCTTGAAGTTGACTGTTGTCACCGATCAGCTCAGCATGAAGGAGTACTTTGTACCTTGGTTCATAGGAGACCAGACAGCTTAGATACTGAAAGTGTGTCAGCTGAGTGAACCAATCTCGAAGTCAGCTTTCGCCAGAATGGTTATGGTGAAAAACATATTAGACACGAGTTACACTATCTGCTAACCATAAATCGGGAAGTGATGAAAACAGTGATGTGGTACCTCAGTCTACGGCCTTTCTGCCTTCCGCAGGTAGCGTTTCCAAAAGGATTGATCTTATCGTTTGAAAGCACCTGAGAAATGTGTTTTTTAAACAACTAAGGTTAGAGCCCTTTTACTGGTCTCCAGAAGATGATCTTGGTTTGCGTAAGGCGGGTGTCTACCGTATCACATGCAGTTACGGCGCATACATTCGTCAGACCATCAGGACCGTAGAAGACCCGTCTATTGAGAATAAGCGACACACGATTACAACAGCCAAGCAAACCTGCTAATGGAGAACGTTGCCTAAGTACCGGTCGTTAATGAGACGACCACCTATGTTACACGTCAAACGCCAGGTGAGAGGTATGTAAAGAATGTTAATGGACGCGGGAAACAGTACAGTCGTTGCTGTAATGCGGAAACGGAATAATTTATCTGAGATCCTGAAGTTCATGATCACTGGCTTACGGTCAAGGGTGGAAGAATTTCTGAAACGGCAGTGTTTTTAAACTGTTCTCATGCCTCTGTAGTTAATGTATACTCTGCATGGCAGAATTTCTGTATCCAAAATTGGTGCCAGGGAACTCTGATACACCATGAGCCATAGATGACTGGGATGAACATCAGCTGCGGAGAGGTGTGCGTGCGAAAAGACGCACAACTGTTGAGTAACTGATCGCCCAGATGAAGCAGCGGGGTACCAACAGTGTGCCCACAACGACCATTCAGCGAACGTTAATGCCTCCGCCCCAAGCGACTGGTTCATGCACCCATTCTGACTGCTGTTCATCAGCCGGCCGCTGTGGGCGAGTGGTTCTTGGAGCATGAGTCCAGAACCGTGCGGCTGCTACGGTCGCAGGTGCGTATCCTGCCTCGGGCATGGATGTGTGTGATGTCCTTAGGTTAGTTAGGTTTAAGTAGTTCTAAGTTCTAGGGGACTGTTGACCTCAGATGTTAAGTCCCATAGTGCTCAGAGCCATGGCGACGAAGGCTGGAATATGCACACCAGTACCGTAACTCAATGTCCCCTGAGTGGTGACAGGTGGGGTGGAAAGGAGAAACGTGTACAAGAGCGTGTCGGAATTCTACCGTGACAGCATCGTGGCTTATCGAAACTGTGGTTTATAGTTCCGCAGTACTTCTGCTCGTGTTGGTGGGCGTTTCACGACTGTCATGTTAAAATGGAATCGAAAAGGTGAATCACGTTTTATGCTCCATCGGACAGATGCTCTTTGGCGTGTAAGGCTTTAATGGTCTGAAAGCAAACACCCTGTAACAATCGTGGGAAGGGTCCAAGCTGCATGTCCATCACTTCATGCCTTTTGTCTTTCCTCGGCACGAAGGCATCTGCCAGCAAAACAGTGCAACGTGACACACAGCTCACACAGTACGTTCGTTATCCGAAGAGCGCCAGGATGAGTTTACCATACTCCCCTGGCAACCAAACTACCCGGATTTATACTCAAGAGAGAATTTATGGAACCGCCGTGATCGGATTGTTCGAGTCATGGATAGTGAAACGTAAAAACAGCGCAGCTGTCGCGGTAATGGATTGGGAATGGTGCCATATTCCTTTCGGTAGTTGCATGTCTCGTAGCGGCCCGAGCTGCAAAAGGTGGTTATTCAGGCGGCTCACAGGTGGTCACATTAATATGACTGGGCAGGGCGTAACAACACAGATATTCCGGCGTGCCCTTCTAGCTATGGTTCAGATGGCTCTGAGCACTATGGGACTTAACATCTATATTCATCAGTCCCCTAGAACTTAGAACTACTTAAACCTAACTAACCTAAGGACAGCTCACAACACCCACCCATCACGAGGCGGAGAAAATCCCTGACCCCACCGGGAATCGAACCCGGGAACCCGGGCGTGGGAAGCGATCTAGCTATGGGATAGTGTTGTTAAGGAAGTAGTCGCAGTTAAGTTAACATGTTACCTTTTAAATAGAACGGAGATTTTTGTTTGGAATCTCCGGGAAATTCTGCTAATTCCCTGACGGCAGAGGGAGAGAGTTAATGTTACTTGCTCACCTTCTGGTAATTAATATTCACTGTGGATAATGTCTGACGTTGGTCGTCTTTGTAGCGCTAGCACACGCTGTCTCCTTGCATCTGAGCCTTGAAAATGACGGGCTGTGCACCTGTCAAAATATCGGCGTCTGTCCAAGGCGAAACCCAGGCGTATTACCGTAAACTGCCTGAACATCTGATACGTTTGCAGAAGCTCAAGTTTCACAGATGTGGGTACGGCGATTCAGACTTCCTCAACTTCCCACCAGAGTTCATCATACGTAGTGTCTGGCGATTTTTATTGTCGGGTCTCTCGGCAACCCATGACCAGATGTTTTCAGCGGGTTTGAGATCTAAACAACATACTGGCAATGGCAACTGTCGAACACAGTTTGTATCGAGGTAGAACAGGACAGCAAGAGGAATATGATATTTTGTGTTATCTTGTTGAAAGAAAACGTCACAGAGACCTCGAAAGTAGGGATAAACCAACAGCCTAAACAAAATGCGCTCATATCATCTCTCCAGTTGATGGACCAGTATGACGATTACAAGTGAAACATGGCTACGTTCGTTCTCCTTGGAGCCTCCACACACTGATATGTTCATCGTAATTTGTGGCCTGCTGTGACCTTCCAAAGCGTTGACTATGCCTCCCCCCCCCCCCCCCCCCCCACTGAATGCATCGATTCCATTTTCGCATGACAGATGTGAAACCCCGACCGACACGAGCAGAAGTAATGTGGAACTATAAACCATAGTCTCGATAAGCTACGATGCTCTCACGGTAGAATTCGGACACTCGCTTCTACACGTTTCTCCTTTTCACCCGAGGCATAACATAATACTCTTCCAAACAGCCGGCCGCTGTGGCCGAGCGGTTCTAGGCGCTTCAGCTCGGAATCGCGCTGCTGCTACGGTCGCAGGTTCAAATCCTGCCTCGGGCATGGATGTGTGATGTCATTAGGTTAGTTAGGTTTAAGTAGTTCTAAGTCTAGGGGACTGATGACCTCAGATATTTAGTCCCATAGTGCTTAGAGCCATTTGAACCATCTTCCAAACAACCAATAATGAAACACGTTTTCTGCATTTTTCCTTATATAGCATATATACTTAGATGGCGTTATTGATGCCCAATTTGTGCGATCGCGCTTAACCGATAATGATCTGAATACCTAAGCATGTTTGACAATTCATGCCAGTTTGACCTTTTTTGAATTTGCTTTCAAAGTGTTACAGTTTTAAGGCCCAGCAGGGAATGCACTGTGCCAAGTGACTTTCCCGGGTTCCAGCAATGTCTAAGGAGCTCCAATGTCTAAGGAGGTCAGCTAGAGACTTCAGGTAATCACTACTGCTTTATGTGTTTCCCAGTCCTCCTGAAATCGTCTGATGGTCTCCCATAACTAGTTGATTTCTAAATTAAATCTTTCACTTTAGATTAGAATGATAACTGTAGTAAAACTTAGTATGGATACATTAACACTCTGTGCAGCATAAAATCGTAAGTATGTCATTTGTCATATGCGGTAATACCTTTACAATCTTAGATATGTAGCAAAACCTTTTGGTTCATCTCGAAGCTAAAGTGACCGATCACCACTCTCTTAAATTTCTTACAACTAATTTCTAGTATCCAGTTTCATTTACTCACAAAATTCCATTATTAAGCGCTGTTCAAGTCATGGTGATAGACAAATTCAGTAAATAGCCCTTAGGCTAAGGTTAAGTCATCCTCCTCCGTTTTATGGTCTTTTCTAGAGATGCAGTTGTAACACTGTATTGAAGACAGCCTCTGTGGAGTATGAAAACTAGCTGGGAGGCACTGAGAGATTTAGTCATTGAGTGTGCCATGAAGAGCTCCTGGATAACTCATAAACTATGAGCACTGCCCGCAATTGGTGAGTATACAGGTCTGAATAAAATATGTAATTGAACACATTACTGAATTTAGTAATCACTGTCCTCACCACCTAATGATATATAGTATAACCTTACGCCACTCCCTTCCTGCTCCATTACCATGAAACCTATGAAATTCTGAAAGGTGATTTGCTCTAAACCTCTGGTCCCCATCCTGTGGGTAATTACCTACTGAGGCGTAAAAATTAATTATCTGATGTGTGAAAACGAAATACTTCAATAATTGTGGTTGGGTTAAGAAACTAAGTTAATTTTGAAAGTTCACAACTATTATCACTATTTTGTATGACTATAATGCTGTTTACATAAGTCACCAATAATTATCTTGTTTTCAATTACTAGTAGTAACACATGTCACCCTATGATGGATGCTACAGCATGTGAAACACATGTACATACAATATCTTTCTCAGATATTTTACCCACAACATACAGACTTTGTACCTTGTACCATGCATCTATGACAGTCAAACTGATGTTTGTGTCTCATATATACTTAAATATATCATGAAAATTCCTTGTCTGAGCTATAGGTTGTTTCCACAAAACACCAAATATTGTTTTGTTATTCATTTCACAAAAACAGTTGAACTAAATGGCAGTACAACACAATAGTAATTATCTAATGGCTTCTGCGGTGCTGTATATTCAGCACTGTATTATTATTATTGTTATTATTATCAGTGGCGAAGATAAATCACTAGTTGTGTGTAGGTTACCTTATATCATTTACACAAGAGATACATTCCTCGGTTCTTCTTGGTAGAAAAGTTATCAATCACGTGATCTTTATATTTCTGATCACCTGTACTTTGTTGAACCAAGTTTTTTTCAATGGCAATTGTGCAGAAAGAACTTAAGCAATCATTTGTCATTCAACTGCAAAGAAAATTTCTAACTCCTTTATGGGAGCTCTTACTTCTTTCAGAAGAAGCTGCAGTGACAGAGAATATAAAAGCTTCGTTATACATATTTTGAAGATCAGTGACCATTACGAATTGAAGAAGGTCTGCAAGAGGTAAATATTTATGAAGTCAATGTAAATGATTCCTAACTCTTTTTCCAGTAGTTCTTTCTTGAAGATTGCGGTAAGTTTAGAGACGGCCATTCAGTTTCACTGTTGGGAACTTTGATTTATAATTTCGAGACAGATTCTTATCAAACAACTCTATAAACTGAATAGTCTAAAGATCTGCAAAACGCATTTGCATTTACACTATCATGTCAGCCAATATCTCATAAGATAACGCCTTAAGGGACTGGAAATCAAGCTCACTAATACTTACTGCACTCTGAAATTTCTAGTTACAGCTTTCAATACATGAGACTCCGGTTTTTTGTGGATCCATATCCTTTAAGAAAGTGATGGTCTTTTTGATTTCAGCATTGCACATACTAATATCACTTGCAATTTTGTGTTGAAGAAATGCATATAGATGGCCAACACATACAAATCTTAACTTGTAAATGCAAAGCAGGAAAAGGAATTGAGTGTTGTTAAGAACTGCAACCAAGTCTGAAGCACTAGTGAACGATTCTTCATCCCAATCTTCATCATCTGTGGTGTTATTTTCGAAAGCGTCGTTCAACTCACGATATTTAAGATATATTGTCTGAACAGCTCCTGAATTGAAATTCCTGTGTGTAGTACATGTTTGAGGCAATCTGAATCCTTTATTTTGTAAGAGTTGTGTTCTCTTTGAGGTCTTGCTAAAGGAATGAACGGAATGTTACAAGACTTTAAATGAAAAGCCCAATTGTTTTGATATTTTTAGAACATTGCAACAGCACCACATTAAGGTTATAAGCATACAGTCCAAAAATATAACTCATTTGTGACTTACGAGAAACATCCAGAGTTTCATCTCCTTGCATTCCAACAAACTCACATGGCTGAAACTCTTTTTTTAGTGCAGTAATTAATGACATCAGTAACCAATTCATTTAATTCGTTTTTAATTATGCTTCATGCTACGTTTTCAACACACTGTTGTATTATAATTGTGTTTTTATTTTTTCTTCAAAATTTTGTGTGATCTAAGCCTCAGAAGCCTCCGAAGAGTTTCGTAACTGATTATTACTATTATTATTATTAGAGGCAGTGGTCAGACACAAAACACCGACAGCCTGAAACCTTCCAATTTCTGCCCGCTTAGAAGTAAGGAGAGCGGAAGTCAAGTGATTTACAAACATTAGGCCTAAGTATAGTGCACACATTTTAGCTTGGTTGATTTAAGTGGGGATTTAGGATGTAGGTTACCCAAGTGCCACTAGGGTGAAGTGTGGTGCAGAAGAACCATATTTTGTAATGAGTGTCTACCCCGTGGTTAATTAACTTTCTTTCTTGAAGAGCTGTAGGTAGTACTGGTGAAGATCTGGCAATTACGTCATCAATTTTCAAAAAAGGTTGTTAGAAATAATCGGTACCAATTGTGTAATTTCTCAGTTAGTGTTTGGTTTAATAAAACATTTATAGAAACTGGATATCATCTACCTTTTGCAATTTTAAAAACTGAAGTTTTCAAAAAAAAGTACTTTTCATTGTAAAGGTTTATGTCTGTAAAGGTTTATGGTTCTGTCATGGAGTAACTCAAAACTTTCTCCCCTAGAGATAACACTTGAAGTAGATGATACCATAGATAAGACTCAACATTTATATTTCTGTCATGGAGTAAGTGTTTTCCCCTGACTTCATCTGTCTCGATGAACAGGTGCATGGTTGGACACATCGCATGAAAGAATTAACTACTTGTTGAAAGTAGGACACACAAAACTGGACTTTCAAATGATAATCACTTTTGAAGTCCATTGTCGAAAATTATTTGCACTGGCCCAGATAGTCTATAGTTACCGCAATATTTGGCAAAGGGTAAGGACTTGTCAGTCTTGGCTTTCAGATGTTGATAATCGCCAGAAAACCTTTATTTTCGATATGCATCTGCTGCTTTTCTTAGGTAGAATTAAAATTCCGTACTCCATGGACATTTCGAACTTTTCTTCACTAATTGCATTAATGGTCTAGCAATATCCATAAATCCTTTCACATACATCCTATACTAATTCGTGACTTCAAGAAACGATTGCAGCTACCTCACAGATCCATGTACAGAAAATTCATACACAGTCTTCTTTATCTTCGGGTCAATCTTAATCCCATCTTAGCTAATTATGTGGCCAATATAGGCCACGTCTTCTAACAAAAAATCTCATTTCTCCATACCTAGTGTGAAATTTGCGGCCCTTAACCTACAGAATACCTTCCATAAGCACTCTTTGTGCTGCTCAGTTTCACTTGCAAACACGACTATATCGTCCATATATAGTACACACTGATGTTGTGCTGAACCTCTTAGAGCCGTATTCATTGTTATAGTCATGACTTTCAGATGGAGATAACAGCGACAAAACCTGTATTTCCGTGATTCATCTCGTAATTGTTTAGGTACGACGACAGCTCTTGCACTCCATGGCCTATTACTTTACTCACTAATCGCTCCTCCTGAGTACCTTGGTACTCTATATGATTTGTGGTACACCGGTGTTTCACACCCTGTTGGTGTGTAGTATGCGCCACTGGCAACGGCCCCCTAGTAAAAAACAAATCTTTAAACTCCAACAGTAGCTCCTCCATCTGCTTCTTCTTCACTTTCAGATGCTTCACTTTCCCTCGTAATGCAGTTTCTATGGCGTCTGGTGATTCCCCATGGCCGAATACAACCCTAGTGTCCCAGTCTTCCTCATCTAGGATTCCGCACGCTATTATTCTCAAATAGTCGGTGCTAAACTTATCTACGATTACAAGTACCAATTTTTCTCCATTCACCTCTTCCACAAAACAGCGTGCCGGATCCAAAACTTCATTTTATAAGAGGGTTGTTTGTGTTGTTGCCCCAGATAATAATTAGACGAAATGTTTGTCAGGGTATGTAAGCAGTGGGTCCTTGAGGTACAGCAATACACGAACACGAGGAGTAAGTTCTATTAACAAAGGCTGATTATAAAACACGCGCTCTACGCGCACACATCATCACTGTGTCTGACATCCCAACAGCGGCTAATTACGGCCGTATTGAAAGGCTCCATGGTGAGCTAAGAAAAGAGACATATTCGCACCTGAGGCCACGCTAGTTAATATGGCGCGCTGCGGACGGCGGCCAGTGGCTTACTGCCTGCGTTGCACTGCGGCCGGACGCACATGTACTGACCAGGCAAATTGTCGGCATTCCAGATAGGTCCGCTAGTGAGCGCGTGTTATGTACCGGACAACTGTTTCTAATCCGTAGACCCTTACATCACTCTCCCCAGAGACGAAGAGGAACCATACGTGGCTCAAAACGATCTCCTAGGCGTTATGGATCTATTTCGTCATTTGTGGCCTCAGAAGGCATTGAAACATGTATTTCATTTGCAGACAAAGTAATGTTCGGAACAGAGAAGCCTGCCTTCAGGATGACAATTTCATACATGACAAATGCTGTTGACAAAAGACATATTAATAAAAGCAATCAAAACACAATACTGACAATCAAGTATGCATTAACATTACCGGATGAATCGAAGGACTTAATTCTATTTGCTGCTTCAGTGAAGTTTACCTCATTATTTGAAGAAATCAAATTTTCATGTATCTCCTTATTTAAATTATTGTCTTCAGAAAAACTTGATAAGGAGTGCTTTCCATATGTTAATGTGTATGAATCATTGTAATAAACAGATAACATTCTCGTTAATGGCAAATCTTCAGTTGCATGAAATGTAGTTGGCAATACACCAGGCATATCAAATAGTTCACATGATATATCACAATGTGTGGCATTCAAGATTAATCCGCTATTATTCGATTTGAGTGTAAAGGGTAGGTCAGGTGTATCAAAATTTTGACATGTAAATGTGACATCAAGGGTGGAGTTAAATGAGAAAATTATGCCTTCAGAACATCATTTAAGAAATGGATGAAAAAGATGAATTAAAATTCCAGAGCAATCATCTCTTGTGGTATTATTCACGAACAATTCTTTCTCACAGTTGTACACTCTAGTATCTAAGAATACTGCCGATTCAGGACACATTCACTTATGACTATATTTACACATATGCAAATCATTTTCATTTAGGGACACAGAACATCTTCGATCCTTGCTGATCAGTATATAATCATTCAGTACGTACTTTACATGATAACCTGCCTGTCTCCATTTCATGGGGGTATAACTCTTATACATTTCAAAATTATGCTTTGATCTAGCAATGAATATAGAAACAATAACATTTAATTCATCTTCAATCATTAAAGAGTGTTTGGTGGTTAACTTGTAGTGAGCATATAAACTGTAAGAGTTAACTGAGTAAATCACAGTATATGTTGCATCTAGCTTTCGCTCCATTTACAGTAGGATCTGTAAAAATTGTTCTCGATGTAGTAGTACACTGCTCAAACAATCATTTGAACTAATTTCTAAAGCTGTTCTTAAGTTCATCAATTCTAGCATTTGATAAACTATCAGTAATCCTTAACAAAAGAGTGTTTAAATCTAAGTATGCACTCACAGCATTTAATCCTTGGAACAGTTGTTAGATATTTGCGTTCGTTACATTACGAATTACGTGGAAATTTGAGATAGATTGCTTTACAATCTGTTCAATGACAACTGTGTGGTTAGTAATGGTTCTTTGCATATTCTTTATTACGATAATTTCATTAGAGAGATTCGTTGAATCTGTACTGGACTGTTGTTCAAGAGCTAATATTTTGCCTTTAACTTCCAGTAGATCTCGACTAGTTAAAATACCAAATGCAGTACGAAAGATACCCCTCGAAAATCAAACCAAGCACGTTTACGCCTAATTAAAGTTTCGTGTAGCAAAAGTTAAAAAAACAGTAAATCTCTTGTTCATAATTAGCAAATTAGACTCTAACTGCATTTTGGCTGTTATCCAGTTATTATACCAAGATGTACCCATTTCCTAAATTGCACCATTACCCTTAACATAACGAATTAGATCAATTTGCTTCTTTACAGAACTGAATTGCTGCTGGATCTCACTCAGATTGTACTTGAGGACAAGTTTTACATACCTGTTGAAACTACCATGTCTGATCGTGGTTCAAACAAAACACCTGTACTCTGTGGTACTATTACTACAGCATTAGTACAATACGCTATCATAGCTAACATTAGAATAAAAATGGACATGGTTAATTAGTTCTAAATACTAGAGTTAACAATGAACATAAAATAAATGAATTTCTTGTGGTAACCTGTGGAATAAAAGGTTTAGTTTCACTTGTGCACTCGTGTAGTAGCTTCAATACTAAATTTTCACAACACATTCACATAAACACATGGCTCAAATAAACACACTCATTGCACTCTCACACACTACACACGATTACGCAGATTGTAGGGGTCCCTGGAACAGGATCGCTAGGAACGAGGCAATGCCTCGGCCTCGAAGTCTGGACTGCGACCTCGCGATTCTCGCTTCCCGGGTTTGAAAACGGCAGGTCTGCCTCTCGGTCGGTCCTCATCGTCTTGCGATACTACAGGAAATCTACCCAGAAATGGCTTTACACGATTGACATGAATGCCAATCGAACGAAAGGGCAGTTGAACCTTAAGAGTGACTGCTGACAACACCTCCAAGATTGGATATGGTCCTTTCCAAAACTTTGTAAACTTTTCACTTTACTCCTCCATAAACACCACATTAGTTAGATACATAAGATCTCCAGCTCGATACTCTGGCGCCGGCCGTTGTGGCCAAGCGGTTCTAGGCGCTTCAGTCTGGAACCGCGCGACCGCTACGATCGCAGGTTCGAATCATGCCTTGGGCATGGCTATGTGATGTCCTTAGGCTAGTTAGGTTTAAGTAGTTCTAGGTCTAGGGGACTGATGACCTTAGATATTAAGTCCTATAGTGCTTAGAGCCAATTGAGCCATTTCGATACTGTGGCACTGAAGCTTGGCGGTCGTGTTGTCTTGCACGCTGAAGAAACGATTGATGATTTCGCCGTTCCGCTTCTCTCCATGCTTCCTTTAGCTTGCATGCTAGATCCCTTACGTGCTCATTGCTGATTCCGGCAGTCGATCGTGCAAGGTCTAAGGGTGAATGAATTCTACTTCTGTAGACGATCTCATGTGGACTTAGGCCTGTTGAGCTGTGCATTTTGCCATTGTAACAACTTACCAAGTACGGTAAAAAGACATTCCAACTGTCGTGTTGGCTGCTCACATAATAGCTAACCATTTTAATGAATGTTCTGTGGACTCGTTCGACTCTTCCATTTCCTTCAGGGTGTGCTGGTGTAGTCCTTAACTGAGTTATTTGCATGAGATTACAAGTCTGGTTAAGTAATTCACTCATAGAATTCGATCTTTGATCACTAATTATACTTAATGGTGGTCCAAACTTAAGAATCCATTCTTTTACAAAAACTTTAGCTATAGTCTCAGCGCTCTGATCAGGTATTGGTACCATTAGAAGGTATCTAGAGAAATGATCTAAATTGTTAATACGTATTTGTTTTCATCTTTAGTCTTAGGTAATGGTCCTACTACATCTAATTCTACTCGTTCAAATGGTTCACTTGTCTCTGGCAGTTCTTGCAATGGTGCTCCACTTTCCCTACATTATTCAGTCTGTTACAGGAATCACATTGTGAAAAAAACTCGAAAACGTCAACTTTGCGGCTCGGCCACCAAAACATTTAAGCTATTTTAATGTTTGTTGCTATTTTACCACAGTGACCTGTTCTCTGATGATTTGATCTTTCATGGTTTCTGGAATTACTAGGTGGTTTCCTCTGCTAGTGATTTTGTACAACACTCCATCTGTTTCGACAAATCGTTGATCACTTTTCCATAATGTTCATTGTGGTTCTTCTTCTTGAGCTGCCTTTAACTCTTCTTCTCGACTTACTGTAACATTGACTTTTCGACTCATTGCATCAGCATTCACATTTTGTTTACCAGGTCGGTGAATAACCTTAAATTGGTATTCACTCAGTCTTAATGTCCATCTTGTTAATCTGGAACTTGGATCCTTTAAGCTCAATAACGATTTAAGTGCTGCATGATCTGTAATAACTTTAAATTATCTTCCCGTTAAGAAACATCTGTTATGTGTTATGCCAAAAACCAAAGCACAAAGTTCCTTCTCAGTAGTAGTATAATTCTGCTTTGTTTAATTGTCTGAAAGCAAATGGGATTGGATGTTCATGACCATCAACTTCTTGAGACGAGATTGCACCTATGACAAAATTTCTTGATGCAATAATTTACCAACAGCTGTATATATTGTAGAAATTTATTTTATTTTATGAACTTCTATGTGCTACCAGTTTCGACATTACATTGATGCCATCTTCAGGTCCCACTCGTCATAGTCGTAAAATCGCTATACATGGAAGGAGCCATGTAACTGGATCCATGGATGAAATCGCTCTGCAACAGCTGTAGGTGGCCAGGCGACACAGACTAAAGGAAGAAAGGAAGATTGGTCTTTAATGTCTAGCCAGAAACACGGTCGTTAGACATGGAGTACAAGCCAGAACTGTGTCAAGGACGGGTAAGAACATTTGCTATGCCTTTTCAAAGGAACGATCCCTGCATTTGCGTGGAGTGATTTCAGAAAATCGCGGCAAAGCAGTAGTGCATATCAATAGATAAGGAGAACTACACACACCAAAAGAAGTTTTGCATCACCCCAGTTCCCAGAAAACCTTAAGATAGACGTTGACTGTGGATATTGTATCACAGTCACAGTCCCTTTGACTGTTCAGAGATATCACAAAATCCGCCCAACCAACCATGAGAAGCGCCTGATAGACGGAGGGGGTTCGACAGCCGATCAGTTCCAGTCATTCCACCAGGAAGGAGATACACGGCTAGTGTTGTCTGTACTTCAACCATGCTTAGACGGTCAATACCGAGGTTCGATCCCGTTCGCATTGTTACTTTGTGCCAGGAAGGGCTCTCATAAGGGAAATAGCCAGGTGTCTCGGAGTGAACCAGAGCGATATTGTTCAGACATGGAGGAGATACAGAGAGACAGGAACTGTCGATGACATGCCGCGCTCAGTCCGTCCAAGTGCTACTACTGCAGTGGATGACCGCTGCCTACGGATGATGGCTCGGAGGAACCCTGACAGCAAGGCCACAGTGTTGAATAATGCTTTTCGTGCAGCAACAGGGCGCCGTGTTACGACTCAAACTGTGCACAACTTCACTCTCGACGTCAATGGCGAGGTCTTTCTTTGCAACCATGACGCCATGTAGCGCGGTACAGATGGGCCCATCAACATGCCGAAAGGACCGCTCAGGATTGGCATTACATTCTCTTCAGCGATAAGTATTGCACATGTGTTCAACCAGATAATCGCCGGAGACATGTTTGGAGGTAACCCAGTCAGGCTGAACTCCTTAGACACATTGTCCAGTGAATGCAGCAAAGAAGAAGTTCCCTGCTGTTTTGGGGTGGCAATATGTGGGCCGTCGTACGCCGCTGGTGGTCATGGAAGGCACCGTAACGGCTGTACGATACGTGAATCCCATTCTCCGACCGATAGTGCAACCATATCGGCAGCATATTGGCAAGGCATTCGCCTTCATGGACGACAGTTTGCGCCCCAATCGTGCACATCTTGTGAATGATTTCCATCAGGATAACGACATCGCTCGACTAGAGTGGCCAGAATGTTCTTCAGACATGAACCCTACCGAACATGTCTGGGATGGATTGAAAAGGGCTATTTATGGATGACGTGACCCACCAACCACTCTGAGGGATCTACGCCGAATCACTGTTGTGGAGTGGGACAATCTGGACCAACAGTGTCTTTATGAACTTGTGGATAGTGTGCCACGACGAATACAGGCATGCATCAATGCAAGGGGAAGTGCTACTGGCTATTGGAGGTACTGGTGTGTACAGAAATCTGGACCACCACCTCTGAAGGTCTTGCTGTATGGTGGTACAACATGCAGGTGTGGTTTTCCAGAGCAATAAAAAGGGCGGAAATGATGTTTATGTTGATCTCTGTTCCAATTTTCTGTACAAGTTCCGGGACTCTCGGAACCCAGGTGAGGCCAAACGTTTTTGATGTGTATATTATGGGCACCTGCTAAGTAGCGTGAACAGAGCAGTCTGTATTATTGTCGGTTATGTCAGTAAATTTCGCCATTTGTCGCCGGTATCGTAGTTAGAAAGATTCACAGCTCGTCTCTGTTCCGCTTCCATACTTTTTTTCCACGATACGTACCTCCAGGCAATACCCAGTCTGGTGGTAGACGGTAGTCACAATGTTTTAGCTCACCAGTGGAAATGAGAAGCGTATGCCAGGAATGTCGTCCCCGGAATCTGAGGAGGCTATTTTTCTATACAATGGTTCAGAAGCTTCGAGCATATTTGTGTAGAGAGTCAAAAGACGAAAGTGATTAAGTTGGCTAAAGGTAGAAGTTTTGCAGTAATAAAATTAGTTAATATGTGAAGGAATAATGGGAGCCAGAAGACGTATGTTTGTTACATTCGGTTGTTCAGTTCAGTGCTACGATACTGTGACGTAATTGGGTCGGCGAAGCGCCGAATACAACAGCACGTAGGAGAACGTTGTTGCTTCTCTGAGGGGCTGCGCGGTTCGAGGCGCTATGTCACGAATTGCCCGGCCCATCCCTCCGGAGGTTCGCGTCATCCCTCGAGCATGGGTGTGTGTGTTGTCCTTAGCGTAAGTTAGTTTAAGTAGTGTGTAAGTGCAGGTACCGATGACATCAGCAGTTTGGTCCTTTAGGAATTCACACACACACACACACACACACACACACACACACACACACACACACACACACACACGCGCGCGCGCGCGCGCGCGCGCTCACACACAATTTGAACATTAGAGAACGGTGTTGTTAACGGCCAACTCGCCACGCGCCTGGGTGTCAACATTGTGGGTAGTAATCGGTTCAGTTACGCCAGCTGAGCAACACCAGAATATTCCAGCGAGCTACTGGGGAAGAAGAATAGAGAGACATCAGTGGCTCAAAGAAGTATTTAAGGACCGGCTACCAGCTAGTCAACATCGTCCATCGTGAGGCGCTGGAGTGACACAAAGCCTGTGTTACTTAACGCCGCCACCGATTCGGAGTCGTCACTGCCATCGCAGTCATTGTCGTAATGCAGGTCGTCGCCTAGGAGGCGCCAGAGTGGCTCCGTCACTGTATCGTCGGACGCCGCAACAGGCAGCCGCGTATAATGGAAGTCATCGCTGCGGGTGATCTGTGGTATCCATTATTATGGAATGCTGCTGCCACTAAGGCCGTGACTGGGGCAGGAGCTGGGGACACGGTCCCTCCCACGCCAGACAGCCGCCGCCGGGGATGCCGTCTGAGACAAGGCCTCACCTGTCCCGCCGCCATCACAACTGAGGTCCGTGACGTGTGGTTCCAGGCGCCGCAATACATCCCTGAAAGGCTGCAGTGCCGCTGTCGAGGCAGCAGAATTGTTACGCCAGCGCAGCTTCAGACGCAGCAGCGGGCGTGCGTGTGAGTGTCCGCCGGTCACCTCTGCCCTCGCCACGGATATTACGAATGGAAGCAAACCTTGTCCAGAGGGCTCAAAACAAATTCATTTCAATTGATCATTAAATGTTGTTATTCTGTCATCAGGAGCAATCCATAGACATACCCTCACCCTCCTCTTCCTCACGCTCAACAGAGAACGCGTGTTCGAATCTGACGACGGACAGTAGAGTCCAGCGCCTGTTAAATTGCCCCATCTACATCTGTTTTATAGTTTCTTGAGTGGATTTGCTAAATTTTGTGTTGATATTTTCACCTCACCAGATTTATCGAGTGGATGGCAACAATCTTATATGACATTTAAATTACAGTCCTGACATTTCAGCACGAGAAATGCCAAGATACTTATTCACAAACTGAGATGTTACATCCCGAAAATGCCTCTGAAAAAAGTTAACAACAGACGCGGCCGTGCGCGCGTGTCCTGTTGTAACGCTAGCAGCTGAATGTTCGAATGTTATGGCTGCCAAGAGAGCGGCGTTTGACGGGTTCAAAATGGTTCAAATGGCTCTGAGCACTATGGGACTTAACATCTGAGGTCATCAGTCCCCCAGAACTTACAACTACTTAAACCCAACTAACCTGAGAACATCACACACATCCATGCCTGAGGCAGGATTTGAACCTCCGACCGTAGCGGTCGCTCGGTTCCAGACTGAAGCGCCTAGAACCGATCGGCCACAGCAGTCGGCGTGTGACAGATGAGAGCACGATGACAAGACGAACGAGCTTTGCGGCTCTGTCAGTAGGTGACGTGGGATGATTGGCAGAGTTCTACGTATGAGAAATCTTGACTAGACGTCCATAGCCGGAGACACAGGCCACGTGGTCGGCAAAACCCGATGAACTACGAAGGGCAACCGTCATGGACGAACTACCTGAATAAAGAAAATACGAAATAAGGGAAACACTGATACGTAAATCATTCAACAGAGAAACTACGGAACTAGTGAAGAATTACGGCCTATCAGATGATGTTACGAAAAATCTCGGAGTCCGAGTTCATAGACCTCCCAGGTTGTACGGACTATCGATGATCCACAACGATAATGTTCCTTTGAGACATATTGTCTCAGTGCAATTGGTTCTCCTACGCCAAGTTGACCAAATACCTAACAAAGTTGACGACTCTGGCAGTCGGCCGTCGTGAACATCACATCAAAAACTCTCATACTTTCATTGAGAAAATCGTACCGATTAGAGTTGGTCCAAATGACATTTACGTCAGCCTGGATGTCGTATCGCTCTTCGCAATCGTTCCTGTGGAGAACGCTTTGAAAATGCTCACGGATCATTTTCCTCCTGAAACTGTAAGGTTATTCCGGCGTGTGATGGCAACCACCTACTTCCTGTATAGTAGTAAATTTTATGAAATTACGGACTGTACTGCGATGGGATCTCCGTTGTCTCCATCACTGGCAAACTTTACTTGTGGAGAATTTTGAGGAACGTACATTAAATTCGGTTCCGTTCCATCCATCCTTATTTTATCGTTATATTGACGATACATTCATGGACTGGCCACAATGCACAGAAGCTCTCGAACAATTTAAGGAACATATGAACAGCATAATACAAACATCCGTTTCACTGTCGAGATGTAGAAGGAAGGAAAGTTGCCATTTTTAGACGTTTTAGTGCAACGACAGAGGAGGGGCTTCTTGGCCATTCCGTGTGGCGTGAGCCGACGCATACCGATTTATATCTTAATGTACAGAGTTTCCAACATTTTGTTTAGAAGGACGAGGACCACTTGAAGTCAAATACTAACCATCTGAAGTACGTGTTCCGAAAAAATGGCTATGGTGCATGCGACATAAAGGCAGCGTTCTCCAAGAAAAGGAAACGTTCAAATGCTGCACACTTACAGGAGGAATCATCGATAGCGATTCTTCCTTTTAGAGGCGCTATGTGCAGTAAAATAGGAAGAGTAGTGGGTAGACGACTTATAAGACCCATTTTTCGTCATCCTAAGAAAATTAAGGAGATGATACGCCCTCTTAAGGACAGCCTCGGCCTCAGGGTCTCTAAAATTTATATCTCCTGTGGGTATGGAAGCCATTACATAAGTCAGACCATTTGGTACCGTTTCCGACCGCTGTACATAAGACCAACGGTATTTTATAAACAGAGAACTAGAGAAATCGGCACTTGCGAAGCACAGACACACTAACAAACGTAAAATACTGTTTGATAAAAAAATCTTTTCTCATGCATCCACATACTAGGATTTTGTTATTAAGGAGGTTGTTGAAATAAGAATGAGCGACAAGAGCTTTACCGTGATAACGGATATCAACTGCGTGGGGCATAGAAATGAGCGCTCGATGTAGTGAAGCAGCAGAGAGATTCATCTACATCTACATTTATACTCCGCAACCCATCCAATGGTGTGTGGCGGAGGGCACTTTATGTGCCACTGTCATTACCTACCTTTCCTGTATGGTTCGCGGGAAGAACGACTGTCGGAAAGCCTCTGTGCGCTCTCGAGTCTCTCTAATTTTACATTCTGGATCTCCTCGGGAGGTATAAGTAGGGGGAAGCAATACATTCGATACCCATCCAGAAACGCACCCTTTCGAAACCTGGACAGGAAGCTACACCGCGATGCAGAGTGCCTCTCTTGCAGAGTCTGCCACTTGAGTTTGCTAAACATCTCCGTAACGCTATCGCGCTTACCAAATAACCCTGTGACGAAACGCTCCGCTCTTCTTTGGATCTTCTCCATCTCCTCTGTCAACCCGACGTGGTACGGATCCCACACTGATGAGCATTGCTCAAGTATATGTCGAACGAGTGTTTTGTAAGCCATCTTCTTTGTTGATGGACTATACACTTTCTAAGGACTCTCCCAATGAATCTCAAACCGGCACCCGCCTTACCAACAATTAATTTTATATGATCATTCCACTTCAAATCGTTCCTACGCATACTCCCAGATATTTTATAGAAGTAGCTGCTACCAGTGTTTATTCCGCTATCTTATAATCATACAATAAAGGATTCTTCTTTCTATGTATTCGCAATACATTACATTTGTCTATGTTAAGGGTCAGTTGCCACTCCCGGCACCAAGTGCCTATCCGCTGCAGATCTTCCTGCATGTCGCTGAAATTTTCTAATGCTGCAACTTCTCTGTATACTACAGCATCATACGCGAAAAGCCGCATGGCTTATTTCCAATTACTTTCCTACGGAAGCGGTGGCGCCACCAACGCAGACACTGACACCATCTGCGACAGCAGTAAGTACTCGTCTATCAGTCAGAAACCGACCACTGGCGCAGTTGTTAGATCGGTTACTGCTGCTACAATGGCAAGTTGTCAAGAAAAGTTAGCTTCAACATGCTGTATAGTCGGCGCACGGGCGATGGGACACAGCATCTCCAAGGTAGCGATGAAGTGGGGATTTTCTGGTAGGACCATTTCATGAGTGTACCCTGAATATCAGGAATCCGGTAAAACATCAGATCACCGTAATCAAACGTCCATATGTGTGTGAACTCCAAAGGGACCAACTGCTGAGGTCATCAGTCCCTAGATTTGCACACTACTTACACTAACTTATGCTAGGAACAACACATACACCCATTCCAGAGGGAGGGCTCGAACCTCCTGCGGGAGGGGCCATACTATCCGTAACATGGCGCCTCTAACCTCGCGGTCACTCCGCGCGGCTCTCTGACATCGCTGCGGCGGGAAAAAATGTCCTGCAAGAACGGGACCAACGACGGTTGAAGAGGATCGTTGACTGTAACAGAAGGGCAATTCTGGGCCATCAACAAGTGTTAGCGTGCGAACCATTTAACGAAACATAATCGATTTGTGTTTTCGGAACCGAAGGAACGCTCGTGTACCGTTGATGACTGCACGGCACAAGACTTAACGACTCCCCTGGGCCCATCAACACCGATATTTGACTGTCGATAAATGAAAACATGTTGCCTGTTCGGACGAGTCTCGTATCACGTTGTATCGAGTGGATGGACGTGCAGAGGTATGGAGACAACCTAATGAATCCATGGACCCTGCATGTCAGCAGGGGACTGTTCAAGCTGGTGGAGGCTCTGTAATGGTGTGGGGCGTGTGCAGTTGGAGTGATATGGGACCCCTGATATGTCTAGATACGTATGTGGCGGGTGATACGTAGCATACTGTCTGACCACCTGCATCCATTCTTGTTCATCGTACATTTCGATCGTCTTCAGCAATTCCAGCAGCACAACGCGACACACCACCCGCCCAGGTTCGCTACAGAGTGGCTCCAGGAACACTCTTCTGAGTTTAAATACTTCCGATGGCCACAAAACTCCCGAGACATGAACATTACTCAGCATATCCTTGATGGCTTGTAACGTGTTGTTCAGAAGAGATCTCCAGTCCCTCGTACTCTCATGGATTTATGGACAGCCCTGCAGGATTCATGGCGTCAGTTCCCTCCAGCAATACTTCAAACATTATTCGAGTCCATGCCATGTCGTGTTGCGGCGCTTCTACGTGCTCGCGGGGGCCTTACACGATATTAGGCAGGAATATAAGTTTCTTTGGGTCTTTACTGTGAAATAATCTATAAACGTTAATGACTCACTAATGCCTTAAGCGTTTCAGCCAAACATAGTGAAGTGGTTATGGGTCAGTGAGAACTGTCGAAATGTTCTAATAGATGTTCTGTGAACGTTATGTATCTATAAGTACAAACCGGTTTAAGTAACATCGGCCATTTTAGCACGAGGGACTTGGATTTCGACAGACAGTCTGAGTAGAGTTCGCGTACAAATAGGACTTACGTGCGGCCTCGTGTGTGTAACAGAAATATTTTAATGTCTTCTAATGTCTTGTAAAAGTTTCGTTTGCGAAAATCACGAGGAACTCTGAAATATTCTTAGATTGTTTGGATTTAGAGAATTTACGCCGCGTGAGCTGGTTGGTTGGAGCTTATAAAATATTTCACGAGTATCGATCAAAAAGAGTTTGAAGCATTTTTCAACGTGAAGACCCTAAATAATTTCAGGTTACGAGACTTAGTCTAAACATCTATAAATTATTATGCAGTTAACTTTGATAGTGATTTGCTGTTAAAAATATTTCTAGTTCGTCATTACGGAACTTCAAACACAGAAGTGAAGTGAAGCTCTTGAAATATTTTCCTTGGATTTTCTAAAGGTTAAGAGAACACGTGATGCTGGCCGACTTACTTAGCCTCTCGCGCTGACCAACATTATTTTAATATTAAGTTGTTGTGAATATTGTGAGAGGACATTTCATTGAATTTTTGAACTATAAATGCACTCTGTTGAAGTGTGAAAAGTGAACATTATTTCACCGCAAATACCTATTTTCATACGTATTAAAGCTATGACAGATTTCGTTTAGGTTAATGCAACGGTTCAATTGGTTGGCCTCTGGATAGTGACGTGGCCAATAATTCAGAATACAACCACACATTGGAACATATATTTGACAGTTCGTTTTTTCAATTAGAAAACTTATGCAGTTCTTCGCAGTATCGGAATAAATATGATGATTCAGTTACCTGCCACCGAGCAAGGCCTCAGGCAAGCACAAGAAGGATGGGAGAGTTGTAATTTTGTGACGTGCTCACTCACTTATTTGTACTGGCGGTCAAAGTTATAATTGGGTTTCCGTTCTAGTTACCAGTCCTTCTAAGTCCACATCTCCTGCTACGCCTCAGATATCTTGTTGGTTGTTAGTGTAGCAGAGGAAATGCTTAACAGCAAAGACTTAAAGGCGTTCAGAAAGTATAGATTAAATTCAGCTTATGGTGTCGTGTTGTTGCTGTTAGAAGTAGTTTACTCTGTAGTGAAATTAAAGTAGGAACTTGCTACGAATTAGTAAGAATACAGATATAGTTGCTGAACGGTTCAAGAAAAATCTGATTCGAATATAGAATATGCACCTAAATCGCACAATTATAATTGGAGGCGACGTAAATCTACCCTTGACATGTTGGTGAAAATAAATTTTGAAAAACGAAATTGTTCTTAATGCTTTCTCTAAAAATTATTGTCAGCATTTAGTTTGACATCACACACGGCAATCAAATGATTACGAAAACATACTTGACCTCTCAGCAATAAGGAACCCTCAGAAGTAGCATCATGACGTATACAGAAATTTGTGACTAAAATGTCGTTTTAGCGAGTATGAATAGTGTAACATCCTAATCTACAAAAAATAAGCCCAAATTACATCTATTTAAAAAAGCAGACAAGAATTCGCTTAACGTTTTCATAAGAGATTGTTTTCTTTCCTTTCAAACCAACAGTTTATACTTGGACAAGATGCTGC
Source organism: Schistocerca gregaria (assembly GCF_023897955.1). Lineage (NCBI taxonomy): Eukaryota > Metazoa > Arthropoda > Insecta > Orthoptera > Acrididae > Schistocerca > Schistocerca gregaria. Next base: position 284,337,319 of record NC_064931.1, on the reverse strand, counting down.
TTGGGTTCAACGAAATAATGTTGACGATAGTTGAGAGTCTCATACCAAGTAGACTGAGGCGGAACAGGTTCGCCACAGTATACAAAACAGGTCAGAACATTGTAGCGGAAGCAACAAAATAGCATGCCAGTTCTAAAATATGCAAAACCTTCGACTGCCGATGTTTCAGAAAATCTCGAAGCTTAGCGTGCACTTCAATGAGAGACGCTTTTAATAGCTTTCAAAACGGAAGTCTGTCTGGAAACCAGGCAGAGAATACAAAGAGATTGTGGTATATAAAGTAAAGTATGAAAGTATACCAGTGGCAAGACACAATCAACGTCTCCACTGACCAATAGCAATGGTAATGTTACCAGTGGCAGCACCGCTAAAGAAGACTTACTGAATACGGTTTTCCGAAATTCATTCACCAAAAAAGATCCAATAAATATTCCGGACTCTGAATTCAGGAAAATCGTCAACATGATCAGTTTAGAAGTATCTAACTTTGGTATAGTGAAGCAAATTAGTCACTTAATAAAGATAAGTATTCCGGTCCCGCTGTTTACAGCTTACGTTCCTCTCGAAGTAACTTGATGAAATAGCTCCATATTGGCAGTCATTTACAACTTCTCGCTCAATGAAAGATCTGTATCTCATGAGTGCAATGTTACACAGGCCACAACAATACTCAAGAAAGGAATCAGAAGTAATCCGATGAATTAGAGACCCATATCAATGACATGAATTTGTAGTATGATTTTGAAACATGGGTCTATGAACCCTCTTCAAAGCACTTCATTGTGAATTGCTGGGTATCCATATGGATGTAAATGCCTGCCAGTATTACACATCTGTCCCCCTCTACAGAAATCAATGTGAGGTGCATATGAGAGGCATGATTGTTGGCTTTCGCCAGATTATCCTGTTCCTCAATAACATATTTTTGTAATGTTCGCCTCAAGATGCAGTCTAAGCTTTTCAACACCGTAGACGTGAAAATTAATGCAATTATGGGAGCTAAACGAAAGGGTGACGTTGTGATATCATTTACCAGTTTGACTTTAATTTATCACATGCACTTGGCCACGGTACAGAAATGTTTGGGGAAATATGTGAAATGTTAATGTAATTTTCTCACACTGAAGTTAACCAATGTTATTTCCACAAGAGTTCAAGTCTTGAGCCCCCACGCCCATCTACATAAACGAAAAATTTAATAACGCAAGAAAAACAACGTCCATAACAATTTACTATAGACGCAATATGGATGTCAAATCAAATTAGACGTTACTTGAGAATCTTTAGAAATCTGGAACAGCTGCCGTAGTAAAAAATATTAAACTTATTGCAGCTAATCTGGGCGTTTCTTTTAATTATTTTTCTGGTGTGTTCTATTTAACCGGAAAGATGAACGTGCCAGAGAGGAAGCGCCTCAAGTAATGCCCATTGTGCTCTCAGGATGACCTTTTTCTTTTAAACCCCTTTTACAGACACAGACTCACTACTTGAGAGATACAGCAATCGTACAACCTGTATTCGCCTGAACATTATACACGGTTCAGTCACATTAGTGTTGTCAGAAGCCTGAATAGTCACCTCTTGTAGCGTGGACATGCAGGTAGAGAGGTATTCTTTCCTCTGTGGTGGAAATTAACTGCTACTCTGGGAACGTGCCTGAAGCTTTCTATCCTGACCGTGACATAGACGTTAGCAGTCACTCCCATCTGGCAGGGGTGAATAACACGAGACTTTTGACTAAGCACAAATGACATGATTAAAACTACCATCAGAAGTAAAATACACCTGCTTACAACATTACTCTAGTAAGAATCATTTTCAAACTAAACTAACCAGTTATATTGAAATCTTCAGCTACACATACATAGAAGCACATTATTTGGCAACTGTAATAACACTGAAATAAGTATCTAAAGGTTCTTAAATTATTAGATACGAATAAATAATGACTCTGACTGTCAGTACTTGGGTAAATGGAGAATTCAGATCGCAAGAAATGATGAAAATCACTTGTTAATGGGGTGAGCGGGAGAGATATCTACAAATAATAATAGTACGGCGGTAGAAAATTTTGCCTTAGCTGAGTGGCAGGATAGATGACTCCGTGACAGACCTGGTGACGACTATACTTTCTTGTATTGTTATTTTAGCTAAACTAGTTACCGCAAGAAGCGAGCAGTGAGAAGATTAAAATGATTGCCCCTTCAATAAGGTTCTCAGATTTAGGTACTCACATTAGTTTCTAAAAACTACTGGTCCATTTGGCCAAGAGACTGAGTATAAAAATCGCACAAGTCGGTGTGTTCCTTTAGAGACCAGCTAGAAAGGGCCAGAAAGTGCTATTCTTGGATCGTATTTAAAACCTGAGGTCCCAAGAAAATGGTAGACTGACTAGAGTCATCACTCTTTATGACCAGCCTAACTGGGACTTTACAGAAAGTTCTGAAAGTGTTATTGCTCACGCCACAACCCTTGCTGTGTACTCCGCCCTCGTATTACGGCAAAAAGCGAGGGTTCGGGCTACATCTAGGCGAAGCCAGAGCAGTGAGTATGTCGGTGGTCTTCCATAGAGGCCGCTAGCAGTGGTCGCACTACTTTGCACGTCTCCGTAAAGGGCATCAGTCAGGCAGAGAGATGACATCCAATGAGCGGACCCATGATATCGCTGGATGGCTACAGCCAATTACGTGGATTCACACTATCAATCCGCAAAGCAAGTTTACTTGCGCGTCAGCGGATTTGCAGCACTCTTGTCTTGAATCCGGAGTCTGTAGTCTTTATCAGGTGTTTACAGCCTACGGGCATAGCAGCTGCTGCAGCAAAGCCCCTCAGCGCCGTCAGCAACGGACTTAGCTCTGGACAATGTTTACTTTGGGAGAGTGACCATATTGTGCACTGAACTTAGTCTCAGCCAGAGGACTGATTAAGACGATTGTTGTGCCTGAAATTGAGGTTATGGTTTTGTGTAGTTGCAATACCAGAGAGTTCATTAACATTGCACTATTTCCAGAATGAGATTTTCACTCTGCAGCGGAGTGTGCGCTGATATGAAACTTCCTGGCAGATTAAAACTGTGTGTCGGACCGAGACTCGAACTCGGGACCTTTGCCTTTCGCGAGCAAGTGCTCACAGGAGAGATTCTGTAAAGTTTGTAAGGTAGGAGCGATGCACTGGCAGAAGAAAAGCTGTGAGGACGGGGCGTGAGTCGTGCTTGGGTAGCTCAGTTGGTAGAACACCTGCCCGCGAAAGGCAAAGGTCCCGAGTTCGAGTCTCGGTCCGGCACACAGTTTTAACCTGCCAGGAAGTTTCATTGCAATATTTATTTGATAGCGGTGCTCCCGAAACCTCGGTATTGAACAGCAAGGATAAGGACCCCTCTGTAATGTTCGGTTGCCACTCTATGTCGACTTTTTACCGACAAATTCACCGTTGATATGTGTCTCCGCTCATGAAGGCAGGCTGTTACCACACAAAGATTTAGTATTAACGGAAACTTTGGTGACGCTTTATTACTAATTAATGCCATTATGTACCGACTCAGAAAAATCGGAGAAAATTACTCATATACCTGTATTAATATAGTATCATTTCTCTATCGCGAAAGCAATACACGGAATATTAGTATCTGTATTTCTGTACGCATTAATTAATAAAGTATTCTCGTTCATTCAACCACAATGACATTTCGTATTCAAATCTACGTAATTATGGACTATATAGTTGATATTACCACCTATTTAGGGTGTGGCATTACAACATGTAATACCGTGAAGACACCACGGTGTATGACGTATCACTAAGAATTTTTAGAGCTTTCGATATTATACCCCGGCTCTGAAATAAATAAGTTCTCGCACCGGATTTCCATCTCGACATTCGCCTTAAACGAGTCAGAGGAATCATGGAGAACCTAAATCACAATGGCCGGGATTTGCACCTCTGTCCCCCAGAATACGAACCCAGTGTCTTACAACTGCGCCACCTTCCTTGGTATATTACGGTAAAATCTACTATGTCGATGACGTTATGGTCACACGATTATTGGGGGAATGGTTAATTGCTTTTGAGGTAAGCAAACAGAAAGTTAAGTGGCTGTAGTCCCTATGTTCTTCCTTCAGTCATTTGATGTGAGTTAGGGATGGGCGACTGGGCAAGGGGAAAGGAAATGATGTGACGAAGGGGAAGAACTATAGTTGCGTTTGGCGAGTCTTACGACGTGCCTCGTAACTCTGATTATGTCGTCTCTAGGAATCTAGAGCAGGCTGATAAGATTGATGTAAGGAGAAATGACAGGTCTCCTTTCTGTAAGACATCCTTTAGTATTTCCTTTATTTTAGCTGGAAACTGCCTCGCGGCATCAATTACCTCACCACTAGAGAGACTTGGAAATCAGGAGAGGCTATTTGTTTCGCTGTCTGGGCACATGATGGTATCTCTCTTTCAGGGAAAGCACGTTTTTACTGAACAACTGGGTAAAGTGAAAATTCATGGATGCCACATTACTTTAAGCATGAGGATTTCTTAGTGTGGCACTTCTCTGACAATAGACAGCCTATCATACATATGTAAAATTAGCTAAATTTTCGTGTTGTTTTCATTTGAGTTTTCCTAACATTCCTCTATTACTAAGAAAATCGAGTTTAAGAAAAACGAATCCTTTTATTATAAAAATAAATTTCAATTACTTAAGATTTTCCTGATTTTTCCTTCTTTTGCAGACATTCTTAACATATACTACAATACCCGTCTTTCCAATACTTATCTGTATGAAATTCTTCAATACACTTTTTTTAAATCCATATACTGACTAAACTCCTTTAGCTGAAAGTTGTTGTTCATTTAAAGGATATAAATAACAATAGAAAAATAAAATTCTTAAACTAGAAATTTTAGATCATGAAAATCATTATTATTTTTAAGTTTCTTCTTTCCTTTGTATTTCAATTTAATCTGTTCTTCTTCACTCAATTGAAAATCCGTTTCAGTTAATGATTTAAGTATCTGTCTAGTACAACGACCTTAAATTTGCTATTAAGACTGATACAAATTTTCTGCCCAGATCTAGTATTCAAGTATTCACAGCAACTATGCTGCAGAGTAGTAATTTTTAAAGAATATCACTTCACTTCAATTTTAGCTATATTTTTTAAAAGTACGAGACAACACCCACATTGCCTCTAACACACATTGCGTGTTTTGGGCTCCTCTGCACCTGTGTATACAACGCTACATGGAGACTAACATCAGAACTAACCGATGTGCTCCTTCTTTTGGGTCATTATTAAGTACATAGGCGAGGAAGTTGCGGTTGTTTAGGCCAAACAACAGCATTCTCTACACATTATGTTGTAGTGTCCTACAGTAGCGCGCACTCCCTTCATTGTATGTAGTAGAGTTGGGCTGTAGTAAAAAGTCTCAAATATTGTATACATATTTCATTACGGCAGTTTGAACTAAATTCTAAAATGTGGTACTTTCAGCAATTTATTTTGGATGTAAATATATGAAACTTCTCACTTTATTGTATTTTATTTGAAGAGAAAAACTACAAACAACTTGTAATGTCAATTACAATACCCAAATCAACATCAAAAGAAGATTTTTTTAAAAACATAAAGAATGTTCCCATATAATTTAAATGGGGCTTTATCAGTGACAAGCGTTGACAGATTTTTCACACTTCAGCTCAGCGAAAGATTCCACATGAATGTTGGGTTGCCTAAATTTGTTTTCATTGTAACTGAATTCAGTCTACATTTCTGGACGGTGTCAATGCCCCTAAAACCACTACCTGAAATACATGGAAGTTAGTTAGGATGAATAACTCGCAAGGGCAAGGGGCAAAAACTTTTTTTTGTTAATTTCTTATCCAAATGTTAACCAGTTTTAAAAATTCCAAATGCTAATATACACTACATAAAGTAAACTATTCAGAAAACAATAATGAATAAAACTGGATATCATTTAATTTGTAAGATACCAAATTTCTCAGTTTAAAAATCCTCACTTTATGTCCAGTGTTGAGTATCAAAGGGTGATACATCTTGCCATACATAAATACATATACTAAAGTGTCTGCAGGAATTTTGTGATTGAAACTTGCAGCTAAGCAGCTAAGCAAGATCGTAAGAGTTGGAAAAGAGCCACCGTGGTACAACAATTGAGTTAGAAAACTGCTGCGGAGGCAAAGGGAACTTCACAGCAAACATAAACATAGCCAGTGGCTTGCAGACATACAAAAATTAAGCGAATGGAATATAGTGTGAGGAGGGCTATGCGAGAGGCGGTCAATGAATTCGAAAGTAAAGTTCTATCTACTGACTCGGCAGAAAATCGTAAGAAATTTTGATCTTATGTCAAAGCGGTAGGTGGATCAAAACAAAATGTCCAGACACTCTGTGACCAAGCTGGTACTGAAACAGAGGATGACAGACTAAAGGCCAAAATACCAAATGTCTTTTTCCAAAGCTGTTTCACAGAGGAAGACTGCACTGCAGGTCCTTCTCTAGATTGTCGCACAGATGGCAAAATGGTAGATATCGAAATAGACGACAGAGGGATAGAGAAACACTTAAAATCGCTCAAAAGAGGAAAGGCCGCTGGACCTGATGGGATACCATTTAGATCTTACACAGAGTATGCAAAGGAGCTTGCACCCCTTCTTGCAGCAGGGCTGTTGGTCCCTAGAAGAGCGTAGCGTTCCAAAGGATTGGAAAAGGGCACAGGTCATCCCCGTTTTCAAGAAGGGACGTCGAACAGATGTGCAGAACTATAGACCTGTATCTCTAACGTCGATCAGTTGTAGAATTTTGGAACACGTATTATGTTCGAGTATAATGACTTTTCTGGAGACTAGAAATCTACTCTGTAGGAATCAGCATGGGTTTCGAAAAAGACGGTCGTGTGAAACCCAGCTCGCGCTATTCGTCCACGAGACTCAGAGGGCTATAGACACGGGTTCACAGGTAGGTGCCGTGTTTCTTGACTTCCGCAAGGCGTTCGATGCAGTTCCCCACAGTCGTTTAATGAACAAAGTAAGAGCATATGGACTATCAGAGCAATTGTGTGATTGGATTGAGGAGTTCCTAGATAACAGAACGCAGCATGTCATTCTCAATGGAGAGAAGTCTTCCGAAGTAAGAGTGATTTCAGGTGTTCCGCAGGTGAGTGTCGTAGGACCGTTGCTATTCAGATTATACATAAATGACCTTGTGGATGACATCGGAAGTTCACTGAGGCTTTTTGCGGATGATGCTATGGTATATCGAGAGACAGTAACATTGGAAAATTGTACTTAAATGCAAGAGGATCTGCAACGAATTGACGCATGGTGCAGGGAATGTCAATTGTATCTCAATGTAGACAAGTGTAATGTGCTGCGAATACATAGAAAGATAGATCCCTTATCATTTAGCTACAATATAGCAGGTCAGCAACTGGAAGCAGTTAATTCCATAAATTATCTGGGAGTACCCATTAGGAGTGATTTAAAATGGAATGACGATACAAAGTTGATCGTTGGTAAAGCAGATGCCACAATGAGATTTATTGGAAGAATCCTAAGGAAATGCAATCCAAAAACAAAGGAAGGAGGTTACAGTACCCTTGTTCGTCAACTGCTTTAATACTGCTCAGCAGTGTGGGATCCGTACCAGATAGAGTTGATGGAGGACATAGAGAAGATCCAACGGAGTGCAGTGCGCTTCGTTTTAGGATCATTTAGTAATCGCGAAAGCGTTACGGAGATGATAGAAAAACTCCAGCGGAAGACTCTGCAGGAAAGACGCTCAGTAGCTCGGTACGGGCTTTTGTTGAAGTTTCGAAAACATACCTCCACCGAAGAGTCAAGCAGTATGTTGCTCCCTCCTACGTACATCTCGCGAAGAGACCATGAGGATAAAATCAGAGAGATTAGAACCCACACAGAAGCATACCGACAGTCCTTCTTTCCACGAACAATACGAGACTGGAATAGAGGGGAGAACGGATAGACGTACTCAATGGGCGCTGATGACCACGCTGTTTAGCGCCTGAAAACCGCAAACCACACACACACGTACTCAAGGTACCCTCCGCCACACACCGTCAGGTGGCCTGCGGAGTATGGATGTAGATGTAGATGTAGATGTAGATGTAATTTCGTGATTTGTTTTCTGTGAGGTCACAATATTCTTTGTGCAATTCATGTTAATCACATAGATAGGATAGATTTTTATAAAATTAAATAGCTTGATATCCACATCTCCTTTCAGTTCTGTTACTCGTTTAAAGTCCAGGAATGCATCATATGATTTAAAAAATTATTTGACAAATCTAAGGTCCACCTCTTCTGTGGGAAAACTTCATTCCTTTCATTTTTCAAGTGTAGCATGTGCAGCTAAACATGAACAAATAGTGATGAATCAGCCAACTGATTATTATTTCGATTTATTTGAAATGTAACAGATACAAAGTATGGCATATAAAATTCTAGTGAGTTATAGAAATGAGTGATATCTAACTCAAAATTCTTCTTTCCACTCGAGTCAGCAACTTCTACAGCTTGCATTTCATAAAATTAAACTGGAATTTTTGGATTATTCCATACATATTCTCATTGCTATAGCTCATAATTTGGTTCATATTTAACAATGGGTACATCAATTTCTACAACAATTTTATCTCCTTTTAGAAGAGTAACTTATGTTTCAATTCTAGGAGCGCTGTAATCAGGCCACCAAAGAAAAGTATCATCAGCACTGGAACTCCAAGCAAAAATTATTGAAAGATCACCTTCCGACATAATTTCTTTATAATCTTTAACATAATCCATCAAGCATATCTAGTGGGTAAAGCAGATCATTATTCCCACTCTTTACTTTTCCATTGTTAATGTATGTCCTTCCATACTTATTTTATTATCAAGTGATGAAGGCAAACACAACAGGACTGATGATGAAATCAACAGTCTTGTTTCTTTATGGTTATAAAATCATATAACTTTGCCACTTAACTATCAATTTATTATTATTAGATTTTCCATAAATGTTGGATAATATGACCCATCAGCTTTAACAAACCAAAAGCTCATGTACAAGTGAGCGTTATTAGGAAGAAGCCATCCATATTATGATAATTTAAGTATTTTCATTAGAGGAATTTAGGTTATATTTACTTTTCTCATTCATGGCGAATGAGTAAAACTGATAGCTCTCGATCTTGTTCATTATTTGATAAGGATAACATTTACTAAACCATTTCCAAAATAACTGTACAGTAGCATCACAGAAGTCATGTAATTATTATTTCATTTACTATAGTTATTTCTAAAACGTGTATAGCATCAAAAACTGGAATATATATTGGGTGAAGCAGCTCATGAGTTAGTGGTCCACAAAATTCAGCATTATGCTTGAAAGAAGCAATAATGTTAGTGTCTTGATGAAAATAATCAGTCCACTTCACAAACATGCCATTAGCCAAATGAAAATTTATATTCATTAACCTAAATGGAATAATTTTGGGAACATCGTCAGCAACAGTTTTTCATTTGCTTTAAAAATCTTGTTACTAATACATTTCCAATACTATCTTTTTTATCCATACATAATTTAATGTCAGTCTCAGTAATAATTAAATTTTAAATTTCATCAGCTTTAATGTGTATATTAGGCAGCCTGAATTAATAAAATTTTCCTAGCTTTTCAGATTATATTGACCAACAGGAATATCTATTCTTCTTGCATCACAGTACTGTTTATTATTTTTCAATGTAATATTTGGAGCTATAAATGTTGAATAAAAGGCAACTAATGCAACATTGCTGTAGTTTTCACACATCTGTACAGTCACTCTTTTTGAGAGGAGATGACCTATCATTCCATTGAAAAAGGCAACTCAATTCATACTAATAAAAGGTATATAATTAAATGACAGATTGGGAACAAAAAAAAGAGAATTCCAGGGAAGAAATCGAAAAAACAGTAACCTTTTACTGAATTGTATTTGATATGTAGTAATTTTATTTTAGCTCCAGGATGGTTGAAATGGAATACAATCAGTCATTTGCATGTTATCTCTAAAAGTTCAGATCTAGTAAAGCAACAAGAACCTACAAAAATGTGCAAAGAGAGTGGAAGATAAAAGGAATGAGAGGATTACTAGTTTTACTGAGAATAATGATGTAATTACACCATTGGATCAATGCCAAAACAATTCACTTGTAGTATCTCATGATTTCATTCTTGAAAATCAGGATGTGGTTGGAGAATATATTACTAGAGGTAGACATAAAGGAATAAGTTTTTTATTTAGCTCAGATATATTCTAAAATACGTAAATAATTAGTCAGAGATAATTTAAATTTTAAAAATACTTTTACACATGATAACTAAAATTTAAATCATATTTAACATGGATTTGTTGATGATGATTTAAGTTATCATAATTTTAAGGAATATTGTAGTAAATGTTGCAATGAAGATCACTTTGAATTTTTTAGAATAGACATCACTAGGGAACCTAATGTTGACAAGTACTGAAAAAAATCAAACATTTTTAACCTAATAAAAATATTAAACATTAAAAACATTTTATTAATATTTTATCTTTGTAAATGTTTGCACAATATTCTCCAGAAGTTATCAAAAAAGCTGAAAGAAACAGAAAAATTTTGGATAATTTAAAGAAAATATAAAAAAGAAGATCAACCTCTTATTGATGCTATTGAGGAGGTGAAACGAGGAATTCATCTACATCTAAATCTGCATGGATAATAAGTAAATCTATGTTCCTAGCAGAGGATTCATTAAACAACCTTCACAATAACTAACTGTTATTTCACTCTTGAAAAGCACACTGAGAACACGAACATCTTTATCTTTCCATGCAATTTCTAACTTACTTTATTTTATTATGACGATCATTTCTCACTATGTAGTTCTGCAACAACAAAATATTTACGATTTGGGAGCAGAAAGTCGGTCACTGAAATTTCGTGAGAACATCCTGCTGCAATGAGATACGTCGTTATTTTAATGACATCCACCCCAAATACTGAATCATGTCTCTAATACTCTCTTCCCTATTTCTCTGTAATACATAACGTGCTGCACTTCATGAACTTTCTCTGATAAGGATACCACAGTATCCCTGAAGAAGGATGGACAAGTGGAGTGTAGGCAATCTCTTTAGAACTTTTGTTATATCTTTATGTGTTACTACCAATTTAAGTTGTTTGTAATTGTAATTCCTAGGTATTTAGTTGAATTTACAGGCTTAAAATTGATTGATTTATCGTGTAATCAAAGTTTAATGGATCCCTTCAGCTCTCATGTGGATGACCCCACATTTTTCATTACTTAAGGTCAATTGCCAATTTCCACACCTTATATATGTCTTTTCTAAATCATTTTGCAATTTGTTTTGATCTTCTGAGGGCTTTACTAGCCGATAAACGACATCGTCTGCAAACAACCTAAGACAGCTGCTAAGATTGTCTACTAAAGCGCTTATATAGATAAGGAATAGGAAAGGGTCAGTAGCACTACCTTGGAGAACGTCAGAAGTCACTTCTGTTTTTCTCAGTGACTTGGCATCACTTACTACGAACTGTGACCTCTCTGACAGAAAATCACGAATCCAGTTGTATAAACGAGACGATAATCCATAAGCAAACAATCTGATTACAAGCCACTTATGAGGTCACTGTCAAAAGCCTTCTGGAAACCTATAAATACCGAATCAACCTGAAATCCCTTGCCAGTAACACTCAACAGTTCATGTGAGCGAAGAGCTAAGTGTGTTTCACAAGAACGATGTTTTCTAAATCCATGTTTCCTATGTGTCAATAGACCATTCCTTCAAGGCATTTCATAATGTTCAAACACATTATATATTCCAAAATCCCGCTGCGTATCGACGTTAATGATATGGACCTTTACTATAGCGGATAGCCGCTACTGCCTTTCTTCACCACTGGTGTGAGCTGTGCCACTTCCCAGTCTTTGTGTACGGATCTTTCATTGAGCGAGCAGTTGTAGTGATTGTTAAGTGTATGGAGCTATTGCATCAGTATACTCTGAACGGAACCTAATTGGTGTACAGTCTGGACTGGAACACATGATTTTATTATGTGAATTAAGTTGCTTCACTACTCTGAGGGTATCTACTTTTAAGTTATCTATGTTGGCAGCAGTTCTTGCTTAGAATTCTGGAATATTTACTTCATCTTCGTTTATGTAGTAATTCCGTAAGGCTGTGTTTAGTAACTTTGCTTTAGCAGCACTGAAGGATTAGGTGATGTTCTGAAAGCAGTTGAAGAAAACAGAGGAGTAGAAAGAGAAATGATTTCATATCGTCATAAACATTTAGAGGAATTTACAGGTGTACCATTATACGCAAATCCAAAGTATGAATGGACTGATTATCGTCTTTATAAGTATAACTATACATTAAGTGAATCAGAAATACAAGATGCACTGAAGAAGTCTGAAGAACGGGTTAGAGATAGAGAAAAGATAGCTCAAGCTCAGGGTGCTAATAAAAATAAAGGAGGGTGATGCTAGAAAAACAAATATAAAGGAAGGAACGTTTATGCAAATCAACCATAGTGAAGACATAGTTTTTCGATTGAGGCCTGTTGGCACATTTAAATTTGTTGTTAAATTACCAATAATATTTGATGGAGATAAGTTATTAACCGTTGGAAAGGAATATGAAGTTAGGTTAATATTTGGATATTTGGATGATAGAAATTTAAGAGTTCTGCATCATTGGGAATCTTTGTCATGGAACTGAGGTGTTTAAGTGTTTGGGAGGACTTCTTAATACATGCTGTTATCCATCTGTTTTTCTGGGATGTTGATATAGACGTGTGTACTTTTGGAAATGCCTTTCCAAAGTTCAATATAAACAATGTGAAGAATTTAGAGAATTTCATATTCATGTTGGTTTCCTTATACACTTCATCCCAGCTTTATTTTTCTAGCTCTTTTCAAAAAAAATTTATTTTTGTTTCTGATAGATATAGTTTGTAGGCTTGTAGTTTCGGGAATGATTCGATGCCTGATGTTACTGTTGTTATTTGACAGAGATGGTCGGATAGTCCGAAATCTTTTACAGCTACATCACATTTTTACCTGTCCATATTTGTGGCCACATGATCAATTACTGTTGCAGTCGTTGTAGTAACCCTTGTTGCACTATTGACCAGTAGGGATATGCCAAAACTTTGAAGGATGTTTATGAAGGTGTTGCTGGATTCATTTATGATATTAGTGTTGATGTTAATGTCCTCACACAGAATTATGTTGACCTTAGTACTTGAGACTTTATCTAGAACTTCTGTTAATTTGTTGAAAAAGGCGTCCACACTATCACTGGGAGATCTATACACACACAAAATAATTAATTTCTTGGTGATACAAGCCCTGTTAATTCAATAGCTGATATTTCAAAGTGTTTGTGTTCACTTACTGTACTGAGGTCATGTATTGATTTGAACTGTGCTCCTTTTCTGATATAAATGCGTGATCCTCCACCTGTTGAAGTAGTCCTGCAGTAAGATTTTGCCTTTTCATACAATGGTAATACTACATGTTGGATTTCTGTGTCTCTATACCAGTGCTCAGTAATACAGACTACCCTGCAGTTCAGAGATTGGAGCTCAACTTATAACAGTTGTATTTTATTTTTTATTGATTGCATGTTTTGATGGAGGATTGTTAAATCTGTGAAATGCCCCATGTCACTCTTTCCAATGGTTTGTTTTTCTTTGTGACATCTGGTACATGTGATATTTGAAGTGTTAAAATCTGTTTTGTGAGCGATTGTTTCAGTATTTTTTAAACTGCTGGGGATGCTCTTTTGGCAGGGGAACCTGTTGTCTGGATTTATCCCAAAAAAACCTACTTTTCCTACCTATGAGAATAGGTGTTTGACCATGGGTTGCCCGCGATCGTAGCGATGATTTTCTTTCAAGAACCAGTGTTGTAGTGTAATTATGTAATCACAGAAAAACCAGAGGACTGTCCTAGACGAAAAGGGTCGACGTGTGTCATTTTTCTATAAAAAAGAAAATTGTATGTGAAAAAAACAGAATACAATGATTTCGAAAACTTTCTTCTCATGTAGTATGTATTCAAGTATCGTATTCTGCTGCTGAGCAAAACGAACTGCTGGTTGGGCCTGTGTTGTGCGTGTGAACAGTGACCTGAAGTAAAACTTTAAACTACATGAAATGCAAAATTTTAGATAAAGAAAATGAATCCAATTAAATGCCATAAGAAACTAATTACATGCTGAATGAAAACTCTATAACTAAAACTCGGTACCAAAGTCAATTATGAATGTTGCGTGATATGAAATGCAGTGTTTGACTGGGAATATCAACAACAGTAAAATTAGTGAAACAGATCTCCACCTAGAGAAATTAATTATTTTCCTCATATATGTTGTAAAAGGACTTTATGATGACGCATGATCGTATAGTGTGGGATTACAGACTAGAATGGCCAGACTGTCTACAATATACCTACCAACCCTAATGGAGACGAAAAGAGGACAGCTTAATGCCATGGGAAGTGCCAGCGTATTACATGTCGGTAGGAAAGTGGCAGAAGAGTTGAATTGAGATGTATTGTGTCTTCCAGAACAGTATGCTAAGGCATGAAAGTTCACCGGTAACGTCCTTTAGCTGCCATAATAGGATTTAGCAAGGTAATTAGAATGAAAAAATATCACAGTGTTGTGATCTGTGTCGAAATGTTAACTGGAAAGGACCGTTGCGACCTCGTTTCCATGTATTTTCTATTTAGTGATGAGATCGACGAGTATCTGCTAAAGCTAAATGAAATCTGTCATCTAGGACTAATTAAGCCTTTCGTGTCGCCATAGGTGCAATTGCCAAGTCAGTATTGTGGCGTCGCTGCTTGGCTGATAACCGGGGCAGGCGACTAGATGAAGCCATTGTCGACCTTAACCTACAGGTTTTGAATACACCTCGAAATCCGCTAATCTACGGAGGAAGGGTCGAAGAAACGTCTAAAATATAGATGGCACTCTATCAGATACGGTAATGGTGCGCCGTGCGAAAGGCTGAGAGTGGAATGACATCGAGTCATCACATTATCATACACTGTACAGTCACTGAGGAAATCCAAGATATCACAGAAAACTGGAGCGTACTGCCCAAGTCCAACATCAAGGAAGCTAATTAGGAAGAGTTGGAAAGGTTGTTCGAGTGTCCTAGATGTCCATCGCTGGATGATGACGTACATGTTAAAGTACAAGTACTGAGAGTGGCTATACACAGGGTAATGTAGGTAACGATATCTATCAGGAGAAGTCCTTCTAGAGGCGTGAATTGCACTTGCACCGATGCGCTGCAGAAATTAAGGTATGAAACAAGAAGAACCAGAAAGCTATACCCGAACAGGATAACTTAAGAAGAAGAATCAGAAGGCTGCATAGGCACAGACACGTTAAGGAAGATAAATTCTTCTCGAGTTGACAGCCGAGTCAATGCGTTGTTCTCCAGCAACGTTTCAGCAAGTTTCTTACTTGCCATCTTCGCCTGAAGATGGCAAGTAAGAAACTTGCTGAAACGTTGCTGGAGAACAACGCATTGACTCGGCTGTCTACCCGAGAAGAATTTATCATCAAGATTCGCCGAGAAAGCCTGCATTCTCATATAACGTTAAGGAAGAGTTGTGGGAAAACAAAAATGGAACGATGGAAACAATTCGAGAAGACTAACTTAGGAAACGAATCCCTATGGAATACCGAACAAAATATTCTGAGAGAAAGTGCGATCACCAACAGTCTTGTACACGATCGAAAGAAATGATGAGACGGTAACAGAAAGTTGGGCACAACCATCTACCCTGCTAATGGAAACACTGCTTACCGATGACGAAGAAGAAGACGGGGGAGATCAGTGCATCTCAATGAAAATATTATGGGAAGGTTATAGAAACAACCTCGTGTAACCCTTCGCCCAAGAGGAAATGAGCAAATAATTTTAAGACTGAAAATGAAAAGATCTCCAGAACCAGGTGGCATCTCGTCCAAAGTATCGAAAGCCTTATGTGACCAATAATGAATTTACTTGCACGAACTGTACAATGTGTGTCTCTTTCAAGGAATGGCATCTGCACCGTGAAAAATGAAGAAGTGGTGACTGCTGCTAGAAGCCAAGACAAGGATCCAATGATACCCAGGTCATAGAGACCAGTTTGTCTTCTGAATTTCCTCAGCAAGATATTTGAAGTACTATTACGCAACATATTACAAGCTCATAAACTGCTACATGAGATGAGCCCTCTTCATGGCGACAGATACTCGTACACTCTAGTGATGATTCATATTGCTGGCGCCTTCGATAAACTTTGGCCACAGTAAGGAGTTACAGTGTCCAGATACGCTATAAAGCTGCCTGAGAGACTATTGGCGCTGGAGACATGCATCTTTAATATGGAAGAAAAATATAGATAGAGCGTCTGCCATGTAAGCACAAGATCCTGTGTTCGAGTTTCGGTCGCCGGAATTTTCATGATTAATTACAAATTTAAACAGGCATTTGAAAAAAAGGAAACAAAATTAGTATAGACGGGTCTTGCTCGCTTGCCACTTTTTTTTAAAATTGTGGAACAGGAAGGCAGGGTAAACAAACAATCTTTATTCTTACAATTGTGCTGTCCTAGGGATAAGAAAAGTATCGAGACACAAAAAAATTTGGAAACCATATCTGAGCCACCGAGGAAACAGAGGACAGTGCGACTGCAGGGATTTATCTCTGGCAAGTCCTCCCGCAAAACCCACATTCTCAATGTTGTATTGTCCAGCACTACAGTCGCAGTGCCCCCTCCCATTATACTCTTTACTCGCGGCGCGTTGCCGATTCCCGTAAGAGATTGCGCACTGTTTGTGCATCCGCACAGAAGAAGAAGATGGTCAAGTGGCCGGTGAGCCTTAGGGTGGTCCATTGATTGTGACCGGGCCAAATATCTCACGAAATAAGCATCAAACGAAAAAAACTACAAAGAACGAAATTCGTCTAGCTTGAAGTGGGAAACCAGGTGGCGCAATGGTTGGCCCGCTAGATGGCTGCCATAAGTGAAACGGATATCAACTGCGTTTTTTTTGTATAGGAACCCCCATTTTTATTACATGTTCGTGTAGTACGTAAAGAAATATGAATGTTTTAGTTGGACCACTTTTTTCGCTTTGTGATAGAAGGCGCTGTAATAGTCACAAACGTATATGTTCGTGGCAGCCGGCCGCGGTGGTCTCGCGGTTCTAGGCGCGTAGTCCGGAACCGTGCGACTGCTACGGTCGCAGGTTCGAATCCTGCCTCGGGCATGGATGTGTGTGATGTCCTTAGGTTAGTTAGATTTAAGTAGTTCAAAGTTCTAGGGGACTAATGACCACAGCGGTTGAGTCCCATAGTGCTCAGAGCCATTTTTTTTTTTCGTGGTATCACGTTACATTCCACCAGTGCGGACGGTATTTGCTTCGTGATACATTAACCGTGTTAGAATGGACCGTTTACCAAGTGCGAAAAAGGTCGATATCGTGTTGATGTATGGCTATTGCGATCAAAATGCCCAACGGGCGTGTGCTATGTATGCTGCTCGGTATCCTGGACGATATCATCGAAGTTTCCGGACTGTTAGCAGGATAATTACGTTATTTAACGAAACAGGAAGTGTCCAGCCACATGTGAAACGTCAACCACGACCTCCAGCAAATGATGATGCCCAAGTAGGTGTTTTAGCTGCTGCCGCGGCTAATCCGCACATCAGTAGCAGACAAACTGGGCGAGAATCGGGAATCTCAAAAACGTCGGTGTTGAGAATCCTACATCACCCGTACCATATTTCTGTGCACCAGGAATTGCATGGCGACGACTTCGAACGTCGTGTACAGTTCTGCTACTGGGCACAAGAGAAATTACGGGACGATGACAGATTTTTTGCACGCGTTCTATTTAGCGACGAAGCGTCATTCACCAACAGCGGTAACCTAAAGCGGCTTAATATGCGCCAGCCGAATTGCCCGAGCGGTTCTAGGCGCTACAGTCTGGAACCGCGTGACCGCTACGGTCGCAGGTTCGAATCGTGCCTCGTGCATGGATGTGTGTGATGACCTTAGCTTAGTTAGGTTTAAGTAGTTCTAAGTTCCAGGGGAGTGATCACATCAGAAGTTAAGTCCCATAGTACTCAGAGCCATCTGAACCATCTCAGCTTAATATGCATTATTGGGCAACGGAAAATCCACGATGGCTGCGACAAGTGGAACATCAGCGACCTTGGCGGGTTAATGTATGGTGCGGCATTATGGGAGAAAGGATTATTGGCCCCCATTTTATCGATGGCAATCTAAATGGTGCAATGTATGCTGATTTCCTACGTAATGTTCTACCGATGTTACTACAAGATGTTTCACTGCATGACAGAATGGTGATGTACTTCCAACATGATGGATGTCCGGCACATAGCTCGAGTGCGGTTGAAGCGGTATTGAATAGCACATTTCATGACAGGTGGATTGGTCGTTAAAGCACCATAACATGGCCCGCACGTTCACCGGCTCTGACGTCCCCGGTTTCTTTCTGTGGGGAAGGTTGAAGGATATTTGCTATCGTGTTCCACCGACAACGCCTGAGAACATGCGTCAGCGCATTGTCAATGCATGTGCAAACATTACGGAAGGGAAACTATTCGCTGTTGAGAGAAATGTGTTTACACGTATTGCCAAATGCATTTAGGTTGACGGACATCATATTGAGCATTTATTGCATTAAAGTGGTATTTACAGGTAATCACGCTGTAACAGCATGCGTTCTCAAAAAATCGTTCAGATGGCTCTGAGCACTATGGTACTTAATTTCTGAGGTCATCAGTCCCCTAGAGCTTAGAACTACTTAAGCCTAACTAACCTAAGGACATCACACACATCCATACTCGAGGCAGGATTCGAACCTGCGGTCGTAGCCGTCGCGCGGTTCTAGATTGTAGCACCTAGAAGCGCTCGTCCACCCCGGCCGGCATGTGTTCTCAGAAATGAGAAGTTCACAGAGGTACATGTATCACATTGGTTCAACCGAAATAAAATGTTCAAACGTACCTACGTTCTGTATTTTAATTTAAAAAATCTACCTGTTATCAACTGTTCGTCTAAAATTGTGAGCCATATGTTTCTGACTATTACAACGACATCTATCACAAAGCGAAAAAAGGGGTCCAACTAAAACATTCATATTTCTTTACGTACTACACGAATATGAAATTAAAAATGAGGGTTCCTATTTTTTAAAAAACGCCGTTGATATCCGTTTGAACTATGGTAGCGCCATCTGGTTTCCCCCTTAAAGCTAGACAAGTTTCGTTCTTCGTAGTTTTTTCGTTTGATGCTTATTTCGTGAGATATTTGGCCCGATCACGATTAATGGACCACCCTGTATACTAAGATGGTATCTGTACTTTCGAACATGTCCGGAAGAACAGATACCATAAGTGCCCATGTAGCTCGTTAGAATGAAATTACAATGAAATGAAAACACTTAGGTCCTTACAGGCGTTGACATACGTCAACGGCGACAAATGAAAATTTGTGCCCCGACCGGAACTCGAACCCGGGATCGCCTGCTTACACGGCAGACGCTCTATCCATTTTTTTGTCCCATTTTGTTCGTTTTCGTTCGTTTCATGTGTTCGGTGCGGACGTCGCAAGACACCCATTTCAGTTCGTTGTTGATACATTAACTCAGTTTTTTTTTTTATCACAGAGGGCAGCTAACCCTCTGATCGAACACGCTGAGTTACCGTGCCGGCGTCCATCTGAGCTACCGAGGACACAGAGGACAGCGCGACTGCAGGGATTTATCTCTGGCACGCCTCCCGCGAAACCCACATTCTCAACGTATTGTCCCGCACTACATTCGTAGTGCCCCGCCCATTATACTCATTACATGTCCGAATGAACAGATACCATATAAGGCTCACCGGCCACTTGACCATCTTCTTTCTTCTATGCGGATGCACAAACAGTGCCCGAACTCTACGGGAATCGGCAACGCGCCTCGAGTAATGAGTATAATGGACGGGGGCACTACGAATGTCGCTTTGCAACTGATACTGGTCTTCGGATGACCTTACTAGACGGTAAATTACAGCATCATCTGCGAACAATCTAAGAGAACTGCTCAGATTGTCACCCAGGTCATTTATATAGATCAGGAACAGCAGAGGTCCCAGGACGCTTCCCTGGGGAACACCTGATATCACTTTAAACAATGTTAGGAGGGCTGCATTGGACAGGGAAAATTGATGGGTAAGATCACCATCACTAAAGATCTTGCTCAAAGATCTTTGGTCAGTACAACAGAATTACCTGTCACTAGCACTTGACATATTATGTTGGAGTATTAATCAGTTACGCAAAGAGTTGATGGCACTGCATGAGTAACTTTACTAAAGAAATGTGCAGACAATGAACCACATGGGTAAGTTCACTCAGAAGCTAGAAAAAATTTAAAAGGTAAAGAGTGTCACAGTACTAAACAACGACGTGTTCCCATCAAATTGTTCATGAAATTTATGACATTCAGAGGAAATGTCAGTCCACAGCTCGTGGTCGTGCGGTAGCGTTCTCGCTTCCCGCGGCCGGGTTCCCGAGGTCAGGGATTTTCTCTGCCTCGTGATGACTGGGTGTTGTGTGATGTCCTTAGGTTAGTTAAGTTTAAGTATTTCTAAGTTCTAGGGGACTTATGACAGTAATGACAGTAGATGTTGAGTCCCATAGTGCTCAGAGCCACTTTTTTTTTTTTAAGAGGAAATGTCTGCACCCTCCGGAATCTCGTCTGAGGCTGCCCAAACAGAGCTTTCTTGTCGTAGTTTTGTTCTGATCGGAGACTGATGTCTGGGTGTACTCAAAAACTCTCCTACGTACTATCCGTAGTGAATAGTGAGGATACGCCGCTAAACTTTTCTTCAGCCAATCAAAACTGCTGACGCGCTGTTAAAAATTGACGATTACAGTTCGGGGCGTCAAAGCCCACTCCTAACTAAATTCTAAATTTTGAGGAATAAATGTCCCAGAGAGAGAGAGAGAGAGAGCGAGAGACAGAGAGAGAGAGAGAGAGAGAGAGAGAGAGAGAGAGAGAGAGAGAGATGACGTCAAATTGTCACCGTGTTCTGTTTGTTAAGAAAGCGTAAAAATCGCACTGTCCGTTTGTGTCGGCTCAAATGAAAAGGATCGCGTAATTGGCCACACGTGCCTCACCTCGCAACGTCACCAGAAAAAGCCTCTACTTCGACATGAAAGACGGTTTCCGGATCGGAAAGAGTTTCGTCTCACACACGGCTAATTCCCTTGCGCGTCTTTGTGATGATGAAGAAACCGAGCCACTAATGAGCACCGTGGCGTTTGTTCATCTGGACGTACCACGTTGTGAACAACTCCTATATTTGTCGGTAGCGAGCCCTTTCATACTCAGGAGAGGAGTGGGTGTTCCTCTGTGTGGCCCGCGACCAAGCCGGCACAAGGCGACAATCGCCCAGTGCCACCATAGTGTTCGTCTCCGGACCACCTCACTTCATCGCGTCCGAGAGCGAAGCAAAATGCCCATTGTGCATAAATCCCCCTTTGTAGTCCCGCTGCACAGGATATTCTTGATTCCCCGTTTTCACAGAGAACTTGCGGGGGTGGAATACTTTTCTGGTCTGCGGCCATGAGACGAGGAAACATTGCCCTCCGCACATCTTTACTAAAGGTCGCCCGCTGCCGGCAGCTGGCCGGGTCCAGTCGGTGACGAAAACGCCTATTTAGTTGCGAATTGGAAACTTATTCTCTTATTAACGATGAACAAAAGTTCCCCATGCGATACCTCTAAGATTCAACTAAGCCTCAATGCAAAGAAAGAGATGATAGGAGTATTCCTACTAGATTTGTGCAATTGACTTTGATACTTAATACGAATTATCTGCCTTCAGCAGAATTAATATCACTATAAACTGCCTTAAATAGATGAAGTATTTGTTAGTTTTCTGGACAGTTAACGGTGCAGTTAAGACAAGTCGCTAGCATGTATACGTTGTTCTTATATTTCAGTTCTGTTGCACTTGTTGTTAGGTGTTATGACATACAAAAGGCAATTCCATTTGTATTGCTAGTATCTCTTCCATAAAAAGGTCCGTATATGATGTGTTAAAGCGGTTGGAGATCTTGGTCGTAATTTTGTCTTACTTCAACACATGTTAAATGCCCTTTATACAGAATGTTTTCGCAACAGCATGCAAAAATGTAACAGCAAATGGGAGTAAGTACGGTACCTTAACTTGTGCGCTAGGCAGAAGACCAGTACGAGGCTTGTATTATTTTTTGTTCTGCCCAGACACAGGTATTTTTTCGTTTCTTGTAAGCATCTGAAGAAATTAACGTCCTTCTCTGGATAAGGTGCATTACGATACATAATGGATGCTTGTAATTAGTGAATTCTCTACAGAAAAATACGCTATTTCCGTAACGCATAGATACCTTTGCGTCCGTCGGCCACAGTTTTGAGGACAATTGAATCGAAGTCTCTGGTATTTAACACAAACTGAGAACATAGTTCGAGCGAAATAACTGCACCACTTCAAGAAGGATGAGTGAATGAGGGTTGTTGAGTTTTGAGGAATTTTCATGACTTTCAATGCTAATGGTGGCTGGTTGAGCCCATTGGTAGTAATTTTGTTTCTTGGAAAACAAAAAAAATTAAGCATTAAAAGTAATGCTTAAGCACTCTGACAGACATACGCATCTTCATGGGCGTTAAAATAAATATGTTGCTGGATTAGGCATAAATGTACGACTTAACGTAGTGAATAAATAGTGAGGCTGCCCAGATAAGAGGGTGTCTGCTTGTGGTGTGTCTCTCGGGAACGCCATGATCAGACACGCTCTTGTAATGTGCTCTTCCGACTCCTCCATCAGCGGTCGTTGCTTTGTGCTCTGAGAAGAAGATTAAACGCAGCTGAGGCATAATGCCCGCAGTGGAAATCCTCTGTGCCCCAGATACCCTGAGAAAACGAGGAGCAGCATCATAATGGACTGTGTCAGGACATAAACCAAGCCCGCGCTATTTTACTGAAGGTAGGTCACTGATCGACAGCATAGTAACAATGGTCGTTTCCTTATAATCACGAAAACGGTTCCAAATATTAAGTCTACTTCTTGTGAAACAATATTTCTGTACTCTAAATATTTGTATCTGTAGTTTGCAATTCTCGCGGAATTATATGTATATACGAAATATGTCTGAATCGTCAAATACCTTTACCTGACAAGTCATTATATGATATTTGATATCTGTTGCGGTTCATTATCAGACCACCCCGATCGCTACAGCGGAAAACTCAGGTCACAGATAACAGCCTCAGAGTATGTGGTATGTTATCATCATCGGTTTCACTAACCGAGTAAGAAAGTATGAGTGACGTAGCCGCAGCGTAATACATATCACTATTATATTTTATATTAAGAGATAATAGTGCTACAGCGAACATCAATAAACCCATTGAGGTGTATGAAAGGGCTGACGACGTGCTATACCACCACACCGCTATTCGTTTGAGCAATTCCTTCTATTACAATGCAGTCCATTACTTGTGATAGATATCAGAAAACAGTGAAAATAGAACTATAGAATAAAATTAATTTATTTTGTTACGGCGTAAAGTCGAGTGACGACACGCTTGTCGGAAACGATAGAGTGGAGAGGGCTGTGACAAGACGTCAGCCAATTGCACGCTGACCGACCCCACTCCAGGATGACAATGTCACAGTAGTGGCCTCTATGCGAAGAGAACATAAGCTCCGCATCCGACTGGTCGCGGGCAGAAGCTTCAAGAGTAGCGACCTGAATGGAAGCGTCAAAGCTCATTACTTTGCTCGCACATTCTATGTAGCTCAAACTTGGAATTGTTGTACTGAAGAAACTCGATTATTTTGTCTGTCGCCCTCTTCTTGCGACACATCTACGTAATTCTCAAAGTCAACTAATGTCATTTATTCAACGACTAGGCAGGATTTAACATATTTTCATTCAACTTTATTTCCATTGTCTAAAAGATGGATCTGGCAGAGTTTGTAAAGGCCCTTCTTTAGGAGATGATCAAATCATTAACGCCACATGCCTCAGAATGTTCGGTGCAATGTGTTGCAGGCAGCTGCGCACTACAATCTGATTGTGGAATCTATTTAAGTTCTAGTGAGATGCATTTGACAGTCACACACTTGATAATTTGTGGGTTGCTCCTCTGCGCTACAGTCTACAATCACCATGTTCAATCGTCCTCTGAACACAAATTTATTTGTGCTTACTATGACAGTAGCCACATGGTGCTTCTCTGTGTCTCTCTTCATGTATGCATTTTAACGCTTCTTGCCAATTGGATATTGGCCGATTACCTTGTATAATTAATGAAGATAAATATCCTACACTTTGATTCAAATGGCTCTGAGGTCATCAGTCCCCTAGAACTTAGAACTAATTAAACCTAACTAACCTAAGGACGTCACACACATCCATGCCCGAGGCAGGATTCGAACCTGCGACCGTAGCGGGCGTTCGGTTCCCGACTGAAGGGCCTAGAACCGCATGGCCACTGCAGCCGGCATCTTAAGCTTTCACAATGAGCGTCAGGAAATACTGACACTCTAATACTTCCTATGTTACCCAACGGTGTTCAAAAGCTTTAACGCTTAGATGTCGTCAGCTGAATCCTAATTACAAAAATAGCTCTGTGGAAGCTTATATGCGACATAATTCACATTTACTGCATGCAGGGCGAGACCGTTAAGAAAGGCCATCCAAAATATCTTCAGAACAAGTATATATATCTAGATGTGGTTTTCGCTAACTAACAGTAGAGAATGTGACAAATTTTCTAACATATTCAAATAATTTTTAATGTTTATAAGTGCCGAATGATGAAACCACTTTTTTAAATTTGAAATTGTATACTTTTTCTATGTGAATGACAGGAGCCTTCGAGGAAGACTTCAGCGGCATAACGCATGTTGAGCTTGATCACACTGAAACAGGGTAACAGCGCCCCAAACCATTGGCCCGCCGTCAGGAGAAGAGGTGCCATAAACATCTATGTTATTGTTCCAAATGTAAGTGAATACATAAATCATGTACGGATCTAGTCTTAAGGATTATGAGTGTCTTATAAAGTGCTCAAAACGTTAGTCTTGTTTATTGATACGTGCTATCAAGTTATTCGGGACAGACGAAGTTTCACGTTGAATTTCATTTGGATTTATGACAGCGCAAGCATTTCATGTCTTCGGGGATCGTCGATGTTTCCTTGTGAAACTTGTTCTATTTCCCACACATAGAAATCTTGAAATATTAAGTCTAGTCATTTTGTGTTTCCCGAAAGCCAAATTCAACTATCATCAGATGTTGTATAAACAAGGACTATAATTATCTGGGTGAAATGGATGGAAAAGAATTTATGTTGGTACCAACGGCATTTCTCCCAATAACCGAGAAAGCAGATCTTATAGGAATCTTGTGGCTATTTAAAATCCCATCCTGAAAACAGGGACAAACAATAAGATTATTAAAAAGTCTCCATCAAACAGTTGTAAGGTGTCAGGCAAATCCAACACCTTCCATGAAAACCCTGACATGATAAGAAAATCCAGTAGTATGTCACATAGCTCCGAATAAATCGTGACATTAAGTTAATCAAAGTAATACGAGTAACGAGTGAGCAAATGGAATACCACAGACTAACACAAGAATGCCTAAATGCATGCCATACCTTACCACCGTGAGACAGACGCAGTTCCGAGGGGAGAAAAGAGAACAGAAGCCGAGAGCAGAACCGTGTTAAGCTGGAAGGCCCTACCATAAGGGATGGACGGACACCCACGTCGCCATCTAACCGCTAGGACCATACCACCCGCAAGTTTTAGCGTGAGACATTTTCGCGTCTCTGTTACGTCAAGCACCAACCCCCAGGCCATGTTAGAAGCTACAGCCCTCCAGAAAAACAGTATAGATCTTACGACAACACAAAAAAGGGCCACACCACCCGCAAGTATTAGCGTGAGACTTTTTCGCGTCTCTGTTACGTTAGGACCGCCCCCAGCTCATGTTAAAAGATAGAGCACTCCATCAGAACAATATGGATTTTACGATAACGCTAAAAGGACCACACCAGCTGCAAGATTTAGCGTGAGACTTTTTCGCGTCTCTGTTATGTTGCAAACCTTAAAAACATTGCCCCACTACGAAAAGTATAACGTTTCTCATTGGATAGACAGAAATTTTTGTAGGCGGAGCTTAAGGTTTACATTGAGACCCTGATTGGTCAGATGAAAACACAGCCAGATAGTTTTTTTTTAACCAACTTCGGTAAATGGTACTAAGGATAAAGTTAGGAGAGGGTTAGTTCCGAGACGGCGTACTGGATGGCTGCTGCGCCAGCCGCGGCCCCCTGACGAACACCGACAAGGTAATGAATGCACGCGATGCCGCATAACAGCGCATAAAGCTTCACTCAGAACTCCAGAAGTCTTATCTGTTACACCTCCTTTTTGCGTAATACTAGTGTCGATCGTAAATTAAAGCTCATGGTGTTACCATTTGCCACTTGAAGTAAAAATCTGAAACGCGATGATTTCTGTGTTATATAATTATTGAGAAGCCACATCAGCCACTGCAATTTACGACAAGTTAGATAAGTAATTAAAGATAATTGAGGGTCACTGTAGACCATTTTGATAGTTTTATCTCTTGTGAAACTTAATTTAAACCTAGATTATAGATGTGATATGGTATAGGTCATTCTTCGATCCATTGTAGAACTTGGAAACCCATTCATGGAATATTCGTTCACATTTTTGTTGAACACAGTTGGTTTTTACCATCCTGTATTGAAACATTTCCTGTTATCAATAGTGCAATTTATAAACAATGTTTTGTGAGTAGAATAAAATTTCCAGTGGTAAACTTAACTGCTTTTTCGACTATATTTTACCAGCTAACTAAAAATAGGAAAGCCTTGAACCCCTTCCACTAAATTTAGTTAGTATTAAGATTCTTTTACAGGGAGTGCAGTGGAGGTGACGCTGAGATAATTAAGTATTTGGTTATATCATCGCTAGTCTCACTGAACTCTTCTGAATTCTACATGTCATGTGTGGTCTGGCGTCTCCTTACCAGCAACAGATCCCAGGTTCAAACTAGTCAAAAAACACGCTCAGAGCGTCGTTGCGCGAAAGTGGTAGGGAGACACAATATAGAACAAACAGACACCACCATGAACGTTAGAAAATGGCAACCCTGCCAGGATGGTAAAATACCATGATTGAAGGTCGACCACATGACTAACTAGGTCAGAAAAATATCCTGCTCAAAAATTTTCGTAATAATTTTTTTTTCTAAAGTAGCTGCAGCGATAGATAGTAATAAAGTATTCAATAGATAGACAGTCTAGCAGAAACAATAGCATAATTAAGTTATGAATTTTAATATTGTTAGAATTAATTTTTCTCTCCCATGCAAGCGCACAGGTGGCGGATACATCGTTGACAAGTTGGTTCTGACCCAACAAGTAAGTGAATTGGTTTGTCAAGTCGTGTGTGCAAAAAGTTTATGAAACACGTGAGATCGTATGAGCGCAAGTTGACGCCAAGTAGGGCGCGTGAATTACTTTTAAAACAGAAAGTAAGGGATTCGGAAAGATTAGCAATGGCAGATCGAGACCTTGACCGAATTGAGGTAGAGACCCAGCAGGAAGATGGACAGAGAATAGAGGACAGTACAACAGACGATGCAGTATCGCGAGAAATAGGACATATAACGCACCATAACGAGGATAATGTAGGCAAAGGCACAGAAAACCTAGGTCAGCATACGACAGAGGAGCAGGAAAGTAGAGAGACAGTCGATGAGGATTCTAACTTGCGTCTTGAATACGTAGAACCCATACGTAATCAGAGCTCCCTCACCACAGAGTACAAGGAATGCGAGCAGAAATGTGTCACAGCACAGTTCAATGCAATCGGTTGCGAACCAACACTTGGGCGAAAACACAGAGCGTAGGACGTCCGAACAATACGCAATAGGACCCACCAATCTGGCGGAATTATTACAACAAATTACGGACATAGCGAACCAAGTTCAAATTCAGAATGCAGAAACCACGACACAAATGCGTGAGATTAAAGAACAAAACAAAAAAATTCAGTTACACCTAAGTCATATTGAAGACGAGGCAAAAGAATCTCGAGGAGTAATAAGAAACTTAATAACAGGTCACAATCAATTGAGAACAGACTTTGACAAGGTACAAGCCGACGTACAAACATTGCGTAATGACATTCAGGATGAGATGAAAACATTACGTAACAACACCCAGGGAGAAGTCAAGAAACTAAAGAAACAGATAAACGTAATTACTAGACAAGCAGCAGGTAGTTGAAAACAGTGTGCTACACAAACGTATCACAAAAGCAGCGCTGAAAAGATATGATAACCGCATAGTCAAAATAAAAGCGCAAACGAAGCGACAATTTCAGAAATTGCGAACAGAGTTGTTGCAAACCATTGAAGAGCGTAGTGAACAGGATCGAACAAGCACAGAATCTGCAACCACATCCGTATCTGTAACAGCACCGGAAAAACAAGCAGTTAACGAAGATATTACGCATTTGCGATTCCAATCACAGGCGGAAAGTAACATACGTGAAATCAGACAGCCTGCACAGCAACAAACACGTTTAGAAATTCTTGATGAACAAACGTCATCACAAACACATGCGGAACCACAAATATATGCTTCAAGACAGTTTGGATCGTGCAATGAAGCGGCAAGGTTAGCCAGACAAGATACCCAACCAATGCCTGACAATGGAAAGCCAGGTCGCGAAGAGTACAGTGCAATGCATTCAGCTACACGTTCACAATGCACTCAGCTACACGTTCACAACCGATGGAAGAAAATTATTTCGTACCACTCCAACGATACTACGCAAGGGTACGCGAAAGTTACAGTGGACAATATCCAATGGATCTACCACAACCGGAAAGAACGACGGGAGAAATGATCAGAAACAAAAGTGGCGAAGAATCGCGAATTTCATATGGAACTATGGCGAAGTACGACAACGATCATTTCCTCACAGTCAGAAAATTTCAACACTTTCGAGAAGGAAACTCATTACATCCACGAACTTTTATTGATCAATTCCGAGTAGGATTACCAGAACACTGGACGCTAGCACACAAATTAGACTTTATATGTGCACATATGTCAGGAACAGTCGCAGAAACCATGCAGAATGTTGCAGCGACATGCCGATCGTACGAAGATTTCAGAGAGAAGTTTCTCTCACGATATTGGTCCAGCGAAGCATAGAACAGAGTGAAGTACGAATTATTACAGAACCCATATTTTGAAAATTCAGGAGAGAAGAGTCCCGTGAAGTTTTTCGAATTAATGGCAATGAAAAATCAATGCTTAGATGTACCATACAGTGACGGATAGTTGATTAAATTATGTGCGATGAAGCTACCATTGAAATACCAGCTATCATTAGTAGGTCGCGGAGGCAATGACGTCGAAGCATTTAAAGGTATTCTAAGGGAACTACAGTTCATATTTTCGGAAGATGACGCAAGAAAGAGACGAAGCGCAAGTGAAAACGAAAGCAAAAAGCAGTGGAATCCACAAGACACAGTACGAAGAAACAATAATTACGAACCACGTGATAACTTCGCACCAAGAAACGAAAATAGATTTCAAGAAAGAACCGGTTATAGATTTAGAAGAGAATATAGCAATAACTATAATTCACCCAGGAACGGCAACAACTATTACAGAGGGAATAACGACAACTGGAACGGGTACTGGACAACCAATAGACCGACAAATTATCAACAAAGAAACCACTATCAACAAGCTGAACAAGAAAAGCGAATACAAATAGAAGAGGTGGAGGTAAGACCACCAAACCTCGATAAACGTTCGAATTGACAGCTAAGCGCCCATGCCAAAGAGAATGACGCACCGACCCAGGACAATTGCAGCACCTTGAACAGAGAAGTAAAAATCTTATCACGAGAAGAGAAGAAGGAAGAAACAAGTCTGCAGGGACCAGACGAAAACGAAGACAAGAAAATAACAATATCGTGTTGGGACGAAATTAATTGGGAGGATATTGACAAGGAAGAAGAATTACCAGAGGCATGCACAACGAATGTAGGAGGAAAGGGCAAAGTAATGCGTATTGCAGAGCTATTTGAGATGTAAATCAAGGAAAGCGAATTCAATGAGGATAATGCGCAGTTGACAGAAGTTGAAAATAAGTTACAAGTGGGCACACAACCCAACGAATATAATGAAGGAAGTTATGAAGCGATAATTAGTGCATTTAGATGCGATTATGTGGAAGTAGCGACGAAGAAGGAGAAGATAGACAAGGATGAGGAAAAAGTAGAGGATGTAGAAGAAAGCGTAAATGAAGGAAGAAATAGAGAAGAGGAAATAAAAGAGAGAGAAGTAGGAGTCGAAGCTTATCCTACAGAAAGTTCGAATTCACAAGGGAAATTCCTAAAAAGACTCATGTATGATTCAGTGGAGGATTCGTTGATGCAAGAGGAAGAAGAACAGAACCAACCCTTTCAAATTCAACCAATTGTGAAGGCCATGGTAAAGCATATCCCAGTTAATATTGTAATTGATAGCAGAAGTGAACTGACTGCGATCTCAGAAAATTTATTCATGCAGTGTAATGCCAATGAGGAATTGCCAGTTCTGAAAACAAGTAAGATTAAAGTAAGAGGTCCTATTAGAACCAATGCTGCGGAAGTTACGAAACAAACAAGGTTAACTCTTTCGTGCCAAGGTGAAAAGATCGAAGCCAACTTCGTGATTATACCTAAACTAACTGTAGATTTGATTATAGGTGCAGATTTTTTAAATGAGAGATGAGCGGTAATAGATATGGGGAAAGGTAGCGTAACATTCGGGAATGTCACACTTCTCTTTGAGCAAAAGCTAAAATTAGAAGAAATACCAGTTATAAACAAACAATTAAGAATGACGCAAGATAAAGAGGATGAATAACTGGAATGGTATGCACAAAAGAAGGAATCGCCTCAACTCATGTTAGAAGTCCATAAATAAATCGACTAAAAATTGCAAGAAGTTCAAGGTATTTTGGAATACAGTAAAAGAGAATTGGAGGGTATTTTATGAAATAAAGCAGAGGTATTTTTACCTAAGGCTGGCAGTATTAAACACTTTCAGTACAAGTTTGAAGACTAATTTTATTACTCGTAAATAATCAGCACAATATTTCAAGATTATGTTGCAGATTAGATCGTCAGGAGAAAGAAGAATGAAGAGAGAGGACGGTGGGAAAAAGAAAGTAGTTTCAATAATAACACCAACAGTACCATAGATTAAGGAAAGGGATAAAGCGTAGATAGTCTAACAGCATGAAATACTAAAATGCTATACACCACGACACTACACAAAAATAAAAAACGAATTTGAGGATTATTGAGTAGATGTTAAGACTCCAAATATCTTAGAATTGTAAGATGGAAAGGGCGCCGAAATTTGTAAAGCTTTTTAAGAAGGCGCAAAACAGTGTAGTATTAGACATATGTTAGATGATTATAAATAAAACTTTTTGTAAGAACCATTGTAAAAACTCCAGCAAGGAAGAGATGCAACGACCCACAAGTTGCAATGCGAGAAGCATCAAGAAAGAAAAGGACGTAATTAGCAAGACACGATTCCTACAACGTAGAAGCGAGACCAACAGAAGGCCCTTGTATAGAAAGTGGGCAATAAATTTGCCCGCTAGGTGGAAACCTGCTGGGATGGAACACGGAGCCGCACAGTGACAGAGCCCTGCAGAGACATGACAGGACGTCGAACGTCAGAAGGTCAGAAGGGACCGGTGCAGGGACACCGGACTTTCACCGCTCGTAAACCCCCGAGTGCTCCGACTCAGTGGAGCGAGCAAAAACGGCTCGACGAGAAGAACGCTTGGGCAAGGCACCACTGGCAAAAAAATGCGTAAAAGTCACACTACTGCTATTAAAAAGCATGCTGATGCACGAGACTGAAGAAAACTTCCACAAAGTAAAAAATGATGCGCCCAAACAATTTATCAAACTGTTACTAGGAGGAGAACTTCAAAGCGACTAGTTATCAATAAATATTTCCATATCCTGCCCAGAGAAGGACCAAGAAGCAAGTAAGAAACAGAGAAAAAGCAGGAAGAACGGAAGTTGAAGATTCACAAGATTGAGACCAAGAAAGAAGATGGGTGAAGACTAGACGACATACCTTCCCAAATCCCTATCCTATTGTAAACTAGTCGTCTGCGAAGTATTACAACGAAAAACAACCGCTTTCAGCGACACATAACGATGACTTTCACACATACAAAGCCAGTAAACCACGAGAATCTGCAGTCACAGCTCCATTCCATTATGGGACCTTCACAACAGCAACACACACTGGCAAAGCCAACAAGGAAAGACGAACGAAGCTGTACATCAAATACGTGCCCACATCCATCTCGCTCAAGTCCATCACCTTCATGCAAAAGCATTCGCCAACCTCATGCGTGAACATTCATAGGATTGAGTGAACGTGTGAAAACAAATTATGTGATGTAGGAATTGTGCAAAAGAAATATGTGAAAAACTAAATATGTTAAGAGCACCAGATAGCTAATGAACTACAAAATAACAGTCATTGACTATGGGCTTAAGTAAAAAGTAGACTATCGATAAAAATAAGTCATTAGTTCTGAAATGGACAGTATATAAAGAACAAATGTAAGGCATAATAAAACACTAAAACAATATGCCACTTATTTTCTGCTCATAAAAATAAAAGAATAACTATATTTTACTTATTTTCTTCTTATAAAAACAAAGAATAAAAAATTATCTTGTTGGATGTTTTCCCTTTTTTTTTAACATTTGTACCATTTGTTAGGATAATATCTCAATACTTGTGTATGTATATTTCTTTGTCAAAACAATTCTTGGAAATAATTCTTATTTGTTAGTGTAACAATGTTGAAATGAGTGTCTAGAAACAAAAACACTTTTCTTGTACGTGATATTTAGAAAATGTGTTAGGAATAGATTTTACTTAATTACTACATTTATGAAAACAATATTTCTAAGAAAATCGATGTGAAAGACTCCTCACTTTCGATAACAAACTTCTTAAAAAACAAAATTCACACTTAAATAAAGAAAAAAAAATAATTAAAAATTAATAATAGAGTAAAAATTATCTTCTTTTGTCATTTTTAATTGTAATGTGGAAGAATATAAAAATATAAATTAATAATACAAACTAGCATACAACAGAATAACGTGGCTGAACAGTACGCAACAAAATTTAGATAAATTAGAAAAATTTTGACTGACTTAGACAACGATTCAATCATTGCCTAAATTCAGTGCAAAACTTAAGTTCGAAGGGTGGTGATATGTAAGGTGTCAGGCAAATCCAACACCTTCCATGAAAACCCTGACATGATAAGCAAATCCAGTAGTATGTCACATAGCTCCGAATAAATCGTGACATTAAATTAACCAAAGTAATACGAGTAACGAGTGAGCAAATGGAATACCACAGACTAACACAAGAATGCCTACATGCATGTCATACCATCCCACCGTGAGACAGACGCAGTTCCGAAGGGAGAAACGAGAATAGAAGCCGAGGGCAGAACCGTGTTAAGCTGGAAGGCCCTACGATAAGGGATGGACGGACACCCACGTCGCCAGCTAACCGCTAAGACCACACGACCCGCAAGTTTTAGTGTGAGACTTTTTCGCGTCTCTGTTACGTCAAGGACCACCCCCAAGCCCATGTTAAAAGCTACAGCCCTCCAGAAAAGTAGTATAGATCTTACGATAATGCTAAAAGGACCACACCACCCCCAAGTGTTAGCGTGAGACTTTTTCGCGTCTCTGTTACGTTGCAAACCTTAAAAACATTGCCCCACCACGAAAAGTATAACGTTTCTCATTGGTTAGACAGAATTTTTGTAGGCGGAGCTAAAGGTTATCATTGAGACCCTGATTGGTCAGATGAAAACACAGTCAGATAGTTTTTTTTAACCAATTTCGGTAAATGGTAGTAAGGAGAAGTTAGGAGAGGGTTAGTTCCGAGACGGCGAGCTGGATGGCTGCTGCGCCGGCCGCGGCCCCCTGACGAACACTGACAAGGTAATGAACGCACGCGATGCCGCATAACAGCGCATAAAGCATCACTCAGAATTGCAGAAGTCTCATCTGTTACACCTTCTTTTTGCGTAATACTAGTGTCGATCGTAAATTAAAGCTCATGGTGTTCACATTTGCCACTTGAAGTAAAAATCTGAAACGCGATGATTTCTGTGTTATATAATTATTGAGAAGCCACATCAGCCACTGCAATTTACGACAAGTTAGATAAGTAATTAAAGATAATTGAGGGTCGCTGTTGACCATTTTGATAGTTTTCTCTCTTGTGAAACTTAATTTAAACCTAGATTATAAATGTGATATGGTACAGGTCATCCTTCGATCCATTGTAGAACTTGGAAACCCATTCATGGAATATTCGTTCACATTTTTATTGAACGCAGTTGGTTTTTACCATCCTGTATTGAAACATTTCCTGTTATCAATAGTGCAATTTATAAACAATGTTTTGTGAGTAGAATAAAATTTCCAGTGGTAAACTTAACTACTTTTTCGACGATATTTTACCAGCTAACTAAAAATAGGAAAGCCTTGAACCCCTTCCACTAAATTTAGTTAGTATTAAGATTCTTTTACAGGGAGTGCAGTGGGGCTGACGCTGAGATCATTAAGTATTTGGTTATACCATCGCTAGTCTCACTGAACTCTTCTGAACTCTACATGTCATGTGTGGTCTGGCGTCTCCTTACCAGCAACAGGTCTCAGGTTCAAACTAAAAAACACGCTCAGAGCGTCGTTGCGCGAAAGTGGTAGGGAGACACGATATAGAACAAACAGACACCACCATGAATGTTAGACAGTGACAGAGCAAAGTAGTTCACTTCTCTGAATCAGAATCGGCTTTCAACTGACCAGTGATGGATCCTGCGAAGATTGATTTGCCCATGGTTCGTAAACGATGCTTCATCCATAAATGAGATCTTTCATACAAATGCCCCTTCACTCTGCAGTTTTAGTACACCCCGTTTTGAGATCTGCATCACATTTTAAAAGTCATTGCTATGGAGATGTAGATGGGGCAAAACTCGGAAAGGATGAAATGCTCTGGAATGTGTTATTAGTAGAACACCCCTTTGGCTGATGCCACTCGCACATTCAAGTAATATGTAGATTTTGTGTTACCGCTGCCAGAATATTTTTGCATTTCTCTCATAAGTTGTAGTTCATTTTCATTGTCGTATTTTATTTTTCTCACTTTCAGTTTCTTGAATTCGTGTTTATAATTGTTCTGAAGGTCTGGCGACATTCGCCATACAAGTAAATCATATTAACTTTTTGCGATTATCGTATAAGTTTTAATAATATTAAAAGCTTCACAAGCAGATCGCCTTATCGCTACAACAGCAGAGCATCTACTGAGGGAGTTGTACAGGCAGGTCAACACCTGTAGCGTACTCTATATGATCAAAGGTAGCGGGACACATTTGTGGACGTTAATATGGGCTTTGTCCACCGTTCGTCTTTATCACCGCTTGAACCCTGTTGGGGACAACTCCAATGGGCTGTCTGAATGTCTGTGGAGGAATGGCAGCAAATTATTCCCCAGTACCTGAAACCATAGAAAGTAGTGATGTTGCACGTTGCAGTCTGGAGCGAAGACGATGTTCTAACTCATCGCAAAAAGGTGCTCCGTTCGTGTCAGGTTGGAACTCTGGGCTGGCTGCTTTATGACAGAGTGCCTTGTCATGCTGAGACCAACAGTCATCGTCTCCAGACTGTTCCTTTACTGGATAAATCACACAATACTGCAATTTGGTTTCATATGCTTCCGAAATGAGCACTTTCTTAAGATTAGTGAGTGGACCACACTCGAAACACGAAAAGCACACCCAGCTCCATACCGTAACACCACCTTCTCCGTACTTCGCTGTTGTCGCTAAACATGATAGCAGGTAACGTTCTCCAGGAATTAACCAAACCCAAATCCTTCCATCGGACTGTCACAGGGTACAGCGTAATGCATCAGTCCAAATCACTCGCCTCCAGTCATTCACTGTCCAGTGGCCTCGCTCTTTACACCACCTCTAGCGTCGCTCAGCGCTGGTTAAGGAAATGTGTGGTTTATGAGGAGCTGTCCGACCATCTCAACCCATTCTTTTAACTCCCTACACAGTCACTGTGCTAGCTGGACTGCTGGTAGCACTTTTTAAGTCACGATCGATTCCTTCCGCTGATTTGATGCGATATTTTACAACTATCCTCCGCATTGCTCGATGGCTCCTGTCCCCAAGTTCATGAATTTTGCATGGTTTTGATTTAGCTGTGGTTGTTCGTTTTCATTTCCAGGTCACAATCGCATCATCAGCGGTCGAACTGGGCGGCTTTACAAGGGCTGAAATGTCCGTGATGGACTTCTCAATCAGGTGACATCGAGTGCCAATCCACGCTCGAAGTCACTTAGGTCTCCTCAACAGCCCATTCTGCTGTTA
Organism: Schistocerca gregaria; assembly: GCF_023897955.1. Taxonomy (NCBI): domain Eukaryota; kingdom Metazoa; phylum Arthropoda; class Insecta; order Orthoptera; family Acrididae; genus Schistocerca; species Schistocerca gregaria. The sequence continues at coordinate 284,300,614 of NC_064931.1, read as the reverse complement.
CTAATTTTCTACTAAAAAAACACTTTTATAGTTGGCGTAAGGACTCTCGTGACACCTAGCGGTCAATTCCGCATTACATAGGGGCTTCGGGATACTTTTCATCTGATGGTATATGTGACCTCCGAGTGACATTACTGAATAAAATCTATTCGGTTTTGAAGTCGCGTTATTTCGAAGAAAATGTTTGAGCTTTGGACCGCTGTTTCCACCATCGTCTGCAGGAGTATTCATTATGACGATGATGGAGACGGCTGTCGAGAATTCCAATATTTTATTCGATATGACGCTGGTTAAAAACTAGGAAGACTTTATTCATTAGAACCGTTTCTGAGTTACGTGTTTGCTTATTTGGTACAGTGGGAAAACGTATGATAGACCTCTTCTCCTGATTGTTGGCCACTGGTTTGCAGCGTTAACATCTCGTTAATATTTGATAAAATTTCACAAACGTTACGTCGCTGACGTCTAATTCGAAGGATCTTTCTAACGCCACAGAAAAAGTACATAGTTCGTTAATAAACTAAGCCGGTGTCATAAAAAGCTGGTTATAAAGGTTAAATATATTTACGAAGATCATCAACTTTTCCACATTGATCACTATAACCTGGCGAAAACGTCATCTCCATATAATTACTCATTGTGGATATATTTTTGTATTAGCCCCTGTATATTCCTATAACACAAAGGCGCTGTCCATAGTTTAATAGAAAATTGTGTATGGAACCATGGATTAAAAAAAATGGTTCAAATGGCTCTGAGCACTATGGGACTTAACATCTGTGGTCATCAGTCCCCTAGAACTTAGAACTACTTAAACCTAACTAACCTAATTACATCACACACATCCATGCCCGAGGCAGGATTCGAACCTGCGACCGTAGCAGTCCCACGGTCCCGGACTGTGCGCCTAGAACCGCTAGACCACCGCGGCCGGCACCATGGATCCCTTTCCCTGCATTATCCTCTTACCGTCATGGTGCGACAGCTTCTTACTAACATATGATGTATACAGAATAATATCACGTAATAGTATCAAGTGCTTATGGTTTAAAGGAGGAATCGTTGACTACAGAGAAGAAGGTGAGGAAGATACTGGCGGTTTCGATAGTTTTTTACGGTTCGCGAAGAGCTCAGTACTTGGAATACGTCACAGGTTTAATCCTGAGGTAAAAAATTATCACTATAATTCGGGAACACAACATATATGCAGTGAACGAAGTAATATGTATTTGCTGATTTTGCCGGCCGCAGTGGTCTCGCGGTTCTAGGCGCTTAGTCCGGAACCGTGAGACTGCTGCGGTCGCAGTTTCGAATTCTGCCTCGGGCATGGATGTGTGTGATGTCCTTAGGTTAGTTAGGTTTAATTAGTTCTAAGTTCTAGGGGACTGCTGACCACAGCAGTTGAGTCCCGTAGTGCTCAGAGCCATTTGAACCATTTGCTGATTTTGTTTTTGAATTAATTGTATTTTTCTTTCATTCATGCTATACTATCCTTGAAAGTGTCCCTCGGTTGTAGAACTGTCGTGATTAGCTAGGAATCATAACTATATTTTCTGACTTTACCTCTTCCACTGCTTGCAAAGCTGTTAATTTCCGTTTGATTGGTGCATCCGTGACAACAACTAGAATATTTCAGGAGTATTTGCAGATATTGCATTTAGTGCAATGATGGAAAACAGAGTTCATTTGGCAAACATAAAAAAGGATAATGAGTAAACTTACTGGCACAGACCTTAGAACATTTAAGATGACTATTACTTTCATCAAGTGGTGTTAAGCCGACACACATGTAGAGAACAATGTGTCAGTGACAACAATGCGACGGGTGTTGCGTAAGTAAAACATGCGTACTAGAGCTGCTGTTACTGAACATCTAAAATAGATGGACCCAAGCAAAATCTTCAGTGGGGCAAGGAGAACTAAACCATGACTGCGGTCCGATAGAAATATGTAATGTAGACCGAGGAATTTACTTTGACTTTTTGCCTGTCACATGACCTGATTTTGTGGTTTACAGTGAATACTGTGGTCAAGTTGAAGGAACATTACAGGTCTCCATATTCACTGAACAATGCAGAAATTTTTTCTGGCAGGGAATTGCATCTTCTGAGATGATAATGTCCGCACGTCCAAATCTGGAAATTTTCGAGACTGGTTTGACGACCCTAAAGAGAAAACGACAGTCCTTCTCTGGCGTTTAAAGGGACTAACATTGCAGAGACATTATGGTCTGCAAGGAGAATGAAGGGCTCGATACCCACTTTACACATCACGCACGGAAATGAAGGTACCTTTGACGAATATGTTATAATACTTAACTGAGTACAGCATAGGGTTTATGTATATCACTCCCCTCGCACTTTTAGGCAGTTTTTAATGTCAGATGTGTATTGTATCATTTTAAGCATGTACAGTTAAGAAATTTTAATTTGTTACTACCATATTTACTCGCATTTGTTATACTTTATGCAGCAGAAATATCGTGCGCTATTTGTCATTCATGAAGGCTAGTTGCAATAAAAATTCCTTAGCACAGATTTCATGTTTGAAAAGTGACATTCAAGTGTTCGCTGTTGGCATACGAACTGTACCACCAAAATGTTCAAGTCTGTTTCAATGAGTGACTTGAATATTTAATGGTTTAATAATAGTGCTTATTGTTGATTAAGATTATGGCGCAAATCTACAAGATCTAAAAGACATTGCATGTCGCAGTAAAACAACATTACGCAGCCTTGAGGTACTGCAGCTAAAGGACACCTTAAATGAAACAAGTCATAAAAACCCCTGAAAGTGTTGTTAGCGTAGTTCATTTTAAATATACACTCTTAAAAAAATGAACGGCGCACCAGGAAGGAATTATTTAAATCGAACGGAAATTGGTACATGTGATGTACTCTGGCGTCCAAAAGTAAAGCAACAAACCAAGATTTTGCCAGGTTGCTTTTACTTTGCCAAAAAAAAGTATAAACAGGTGATAGTATAGTAGATACAACATAAAGAATACAGAACATTAACAGCTGCAACATGATTAACGGTAGACAAAAATGTTCTTCTTTTTTTCTATCTTAACTGATTTACACACACGTTCTGGCAACTGGTTAATGCGCTCAGTAAGGGGTGTAACCGCCTCTGGCAGCAAAATAGACCTGACAAACGACGGTGCATGCCGTGAATGTTGTCATCAACCTCAAGTTGAGGCACTAACGCCCATTCTTCCTGCAGCGCTGCTCACGGATCTTAGGGAGTGGTTGGTGGATGCTGATGTGATGCAAGCCGCATCCCAGACGAGCTCTATGGGATTCAAATCGGGAGAGCGAACAGGCCACGCCATACGTGCAATATCTTCAGTTCCCAAGAAAACATCAACTACGCGTGCGCTGTGAGGTCGAGCATTACCGTCCACAAATACGGAGTCTGGGCCCATAGCACCTCGTGACCACCGCAATTGAGATCCCAAGATCTCGTCACGATACCTAACAGCAGTTAAACCTTGTCATGTTAACAGTACAATTTCAGTAAGAGGTTTTCAAGTAGTCAACATAATTCCTACCCACACCATTGGCATTCTCCTCGATATAGGTCTCTTTCCACAACGTTTCGGTCCCGAAATCGTGTTTCACGTTCCCTCCATACACGAATCTGTCGAGTGTCACTGTCCAGACCAAATCGGTACTCAGCTGTAAAATAAGAGGGGCCGTCTGGTCGACCGGCCAGGTGGCATGTTAACGCCTCCACTCTAGACGTTCCCTTCCGTTAAGAAGCGTCAGAGGTACAGACACAGCAGGTCTCCAACAATAACGGCTACTCTGGCGAAGCGTTCTGTATACCGTTTGTCTCGCAACAACACGTCCAGTGGATAGTACGAGGTCAGAAGCCAGTTGCAGTGCAGTACAAAGGCGGTACCGTCGTGCTCTTACAGCCAAATAACGGTCCTCTTTTAACCTTCCCCTTCCTAATCGGACTACATCTACATCTACATTTATACTCCGCAAGCTACCCAATGGTGTGTGGCGGAGGGCACTTTACGTGCCATTGTCATTACCTCCCTTTTCTGTTCCAGTCGCGTATGGTTCGCGGGAAGAACGACTGTCTGAAAGTTTCCATGCGCGCTCGAATCTCTCTAATTTTACATTCGTGATCTCCTCGGGTGGTATAAGTAGGGGCAAGCAATATATTTGATACCTCATCCAGAAACGCACCCTCTCGAAACCTGGCGAGCAAGCTACACCGCGATGCAGAGTGCCTCTCTTGCAGAGTCTGCCACTTGACTTTGCTAAACATCTCCGTAACGCTATCACGGTTACCAAATAACCCTGTGACGAAACGCGCCGCTCTTCTTTGCATCTTCTCTATCTCCTCCGTCAACCGGATCTGGTACGGATCCCACACTGATGAGCAATAGTCGAGTATAGGTCGAACGAGTGTTTTGTAAGCCACCTCCTTTGTTGATGGACTACATTTTCTAAGGACTCTCCCAATGAATCTCAACCTGGTACCCGCCTTACCAACAATTAATTTTATGTGATCATTCCACTTCAAATCGTTCCGCACGCATACTCCCAGATATTTTACAGAAGTAACTGCTATCAGTGTTTGTTCCGCTATCATATAAACATACAATAAAGGATCGTTGTCTCTATGTATTCGCAATACATTACACTTATCTATGTTAAGGGTCAGTTGCCACTCCCTGCACCAAGTGCCTATCCACTGCAGATCTTCCTGCATTTCGCTACAATTTTCTAATGCTGCATCTTCTGTGTATACTACAGCATCATCCGCGAAAAGCCGCATGTAACTTCCGACACTATCTACTAGGTCATTTATATATATTGTGAAAAGCAATGGTCCCATAACACTCCCCTGTGGCACGCCAGAGGTTACCTTAACGTCTGTAGACGTCTCTCCATTGAGAACAACATGCTGTGTTCTGTTTGCTAAAAACTCTTCTGTCCAGCCATACAGCTCGTCTGATATTCCGTAGGCTCTTACTTTGTTTATCAGGCGACAGTGCGGCTATTGGGTTGCGATATGACTGACCGTGGTCGCATGTGCCTAACGAAGTCTTACAACCAGTAAGGCTATCGTTACCTAAGGAAAATAAAGCCAGTAAGTTGTAGGAAAGTGTTTAACAGACTCTTCTGAAAGTAGAAACTACTGTAAACTTGAGATAAATACTGATGATAATTTTGAAATAGGTGGAATATAGTGCAGCTCACGAACCGCACCGCTGGGAAAAAGGGTACCGCGTAATATTTACTACATAAATCACTGATAGCACAAATAAAACACTAATTAGCTAAAAAAGTATAATTAAACGGTCGCTAGCCCACTAGAGCAATTAATCTCCAGAATCTTGAGAAAGATAATGCAAAGAAATTCAAGCAAATGATGCTTTTCCACAGCACAGCAGTCCGCGAGAAAATAAATGATTCAGAAAGCACTGAGTTTGCAGTTATTTATTCTGACTTACTAAGTTTTGAAAGTAACGTTAAATGAAATTACTGGTTAATTAAATGACTGGCTTGACTTGGACTTTGTTACGTAAAAAATAACTTTGAGTATCCTCAGTGTAACGTAATGCAAAATTCAGAAAAACGCAAACTTTACTTTTTATTATTGAAAGATTGAACTGAATTTACTTTAAGCAAATGAGCAGTTGGTTTAACTTTTAAAATAACAACAATAAAATGTGTACCAAGCCACCAGAAGTCACTCGCTAAGCTAAATACAGAATAAATGAAATTGCTCACTCTGAATTTGTGCTTTATCTTTAGTAATTAGTTTTGCTGCTGAAGTTTTATTTTACTTTAAGTAGTCTCTGTCATGCAATACAAAAATGAACAGTTACTGAGGCAGAAAATTTAGACTGAAACTGACCGTAAATAGTCAATCAATTTTCATATTCTTACTACAGTCGGTGATTACATGGAAAGAAAAAGAGACCCTGCTTCGTAATAATTTTAAAGGACAATGACAACACAGGTGCCCAATAAGTTTTAACTATTGCAAATTATTATTCAAGTTATTCAAACTTTGTGAAACAAATCAACTGATTAAAGCCTCTACATTATTATATCTATCACTTGACAGTCTTACGATGTTGTAGCTGTGCGGTCGACGAAGAATGTAGCCGACGACAAAGCTGAGCTGCCGTTGTTGCTGCTGTTGCTGTGCGATGAGAACCCCGAGTCATTTCCAGCGCTACGGATAGTTAGGGGACAGGCAACAGTTGGAGTTGCAGCTTCCTCCGCCTATCCACTCCTACTGTGCTCTCAAAACTCGTGGGTTAACAAATCAGGCACCTCTACATTGCCGCGAGCATAGCAGCAGATCGCGGCGGCAGGAGCGCCCAACAAACACTTCCGCACTTTTTCATGACTGAAACTGCGCTGGCGCTTCTCTGCTCGCAACGCGACGGACTCTCTCCACACGCAAAGATAAACAACGGCACAGCTACTACAATTTCGTCGTTCCTATCGATATATTTTAATAAAGATCCCTTGCCTATTACCCAGCAATTTACAATATTTTCATTATAATAACAATCAGTTATATATAGTGAAAAATAAATACACTAGTACCTCGATTACACATTAAATACACAGTTTCTGCAGTACAGCTTACGGATTCAGAATCAAAGGTACAGTGCAAGTTATCAGTGGTTACTAAACGGTGAAAATTTTGGATGGTGCAGAAGGTATTTTATCTGCATTTTAAGTGTTACACTCTCTTTCTGATTTTACACGTGTTTGGTCCCGCCCTGGTCTTCGGGATACACTTTCGATCTCTATAAACTGTCGCCACATTCGGAAAACAACAGAACGGTTCACATTAAGCCATCGGGCCACATCAGTTTGCCACTGTCCTGCTTCCATTCTTCCCATGGCCCTCCACAGCAGAAAGTCTGGTAGGCTTCTTCTCTGCACCGTCTGTGACTGTGTACACAGCGACTGTGAATGTGGAACTCCCCGTACTCTGACGTCATGGTTGCGTGATTGTCCGTTGACCAGAATGCCATCTTCCGTGCATGACACGATCGTACGGGCATCCGTTGGCAGTCTCTATGGTTATATAGTGAATTAGACATAGGACGGTGAAATAGTGGCTATCTGCTTTAATTTTGGACATCAGTGTACTTGTACGGACAAACAATTTACTACAATTTCAGAAAAAAATTATGCTTGTTTGTACGTAGATGTACAGCAAGACTATCAATTTCTGTCTCATTCGGATAATTACTCAATGGTGCGTCCTTTTCTTTTGCTTTAGAGTGTACATTCCCCGTCGGTTTGCGAAAATTTCACAGCAGAGCTTATCAAGCTTCGTATAACTTTAATTCTGTAACGTTACCATAGATGTTTCAGTACCCCAGCAGACATGAAAATTAAGTGCGTTAATAAATAGGGAAAGCATAGTTCCTTTGCTGTTCCTTATCTATATAATGGTGTGGGGAGTGTGCAGTTTGAGTGATATATGAATTTAACAATTTCCGCTGGCCACCAGACATGAACATTATTGAACATATCTGGGATGCCTTATAACGTGCTGTTCAAAAGAGATCTCCATCCCTTCTGACTCTTATGGATTTATGGACAGCCCTGCAGGTTTCATAGTGTCAGTTCCCTGCAGCACTTCTTCAGACACTATTCGAGTCCATGCCACGTTGCACTGTGGCAATTCTATGTCCTCGAGGGGACCCTACACGATATTATGCAGTTGTACCAGTTTCTTTGGCTCTTCAGAGAATGAACGCCTAAGGAGTTCACAGACGCACTGACGTCTACATTTGTATCTAGTGCACACCCTGCAAATCCACTGTGAAGTGCAGGGCAGAGGGTGCTGTCCATTGGACCAGTTATTAAGGCTTATTCTTGTCAGACCGACCGAGGTAGCGCAGTGGTTAGCACACAGGGCTCTCATCAGGGAGGACGACGGTTCAAATCCACCTCCGTCCATCCAGGTTGAGGTTTTTCTTGATTCCCTAAGTCGCTCCAGGCAAATTCCGGGATGACTCCTTTGAAACCGCACGCCTGATTTCCTTTCCAAACTGAATACATTGCCAGCTTGTGCTCCTTGTCTAATGACCTTGATGCCGACGAGATGTTAAACGATAATCTTCCTTTCTTTCTTCTTTCTTCCCATTCCATTATGGGGAGCAGGAAGAATTATTGCTGAAACACTTCTGCCTGCGCTGTGATTTGTGTAATCTTGTCTTTGTGATATCTGTGGGATATATATATATATATATATATATATATATATATATATATATATATATATATATATATATATATATATATAGGGGTTTACGATACTCGTATATTCTTATCTAACTCACTCAAAGGTGGCTTTGGAAAGTTCGTAAGTAGGTTTTCACGGAATAGTTTGTGACTATCTTCCAGCATCTGCCAGTTAAATATTTCCAGCATTTTGTAGGGATTATTGAAAGTCAGATTGCATTGCGTTAAAAATATTGTGTGTCAGTTTAGTGTTGATCAGAATGGGCAAGGAGAAAACTGTCTGAGTAAGTTCAGTTTTGCTCAGATATTTGAAAATCAAATGACATAAGAGATTTTTGAGCACGTTTGCAGTACTTTAATTTCTTAACAGAAAAATCAATATCCGATAAGCGGAAGTTTCAATACAAGTATTCGTTTACAGGATATTGATTTTTCTGTTAAGAAATTAAAGTACTGTAAAACGTCCGGTGAGGTTAGTGGGCACCCACGTCTGGTTTTTCGACCAGTTGCATGGTAGCACTACAACACGGAAGCACCGATGACACACTCGTAGATCGAATTTCCGCGAAAGAGAACTCGCAGCGGGCATCGACTGCAGCAACACGTCATCACTCACCTGTAATCTCTGAAAACACTCTCTGTCCAGAAAACGAAGTTATCATCGGTAATCTAAAAAGAAAAAAAAATGGCTCTGAGCACTATGGGACATAACATCTGAGGTCATCAGTCACCTAGAACTTAGAACTACTTAAACCTAACTAACCTAAGAACATCACACACATCCATGCCTGAGGCAGGATTCGAACCTGCGACCGTAGCGGTCGCGCGGTTCCAGACTGAAGCGCCTAGAACCGCTCGGCCACTCCGGCCGGATATCGCTAATGTACCTGACGCCGTCATCGATAATTACTTACGACCTGTGACTGATACAACATCCAGTAAAAACCTTACTCACTGTTCTCGTATTGTGCTTGGAAACATTTGTTTCTTCCATTCACATGTTGAACATGTCAATCGTTAACTGCAAGAATGTGCCATAAGAACTAAGAGGAAATTTTCACCAGTGATACGTCTCAAGAACTCGTAAATATGAGTTGTTTCTCGAGTGTGTTTCCTTTTACACCTCATAGCTCAATTATTATCCAGGTGTCTAAATACGGCCGAGACCATGGACATACGTGAAAAATACTGTCAAAATCTAAGATGCAGCGCTGTACTCACACCAAGTCTTTTCGACGTACTGCACGATTTATCAGTGAAGACCTTTATGAAGTGCTGGATGAATTGCAGATTCAATCAGAAGATTATCTTTTTTATATATCTATGGGTGAAATAATTTGTTACAAATGTAAAACTGATACAGGATAGCACTGCCTACTAATAATTTCTGTGGTACTGTTTGTCTGGGAGTTAATTAGGGCTGAGCACTGACAGAAAAGGTAAAGTAGACCACACGTCTTCAGCTATCGAATAAAGAGGAGCTTTTCGTGTTCTGCACTTGTGTCTGCAGGCGCAAATATATATTGCCCTGAAAGAGAACACAGCGTGGCGGCGACAATTTACAGTACTGGAGGCTGCAGAAACATTGTAACTTGGACAGTGCAGGCGAGAGCTGGGTCTCTGGTGGGACGGGCAAAATAGATGAAAGGATAATGTGTTTGTGCAACAGCGTCACAAGTCACGAGCTGATCTTCAAGGAATCTTCTCGCGGGAAGTACTGGGGCATACTTCCTGCCGAAACGCGGAGACGCGTTTTTGATTGGCGGAGTGTTAAGGATGTAGAGAGGCAAAATGAACCCTCCAGAAAATATTCTGAGAGGAGTATGAGCTTCAGGTGACAGGCTATCAGATTCGTGAGCGATGTAGTGAGATGTAATATTTTTCTAATAGCCACTGGGAGTCGTCACCTGAGTACAAACGTATACGCCCCGTGTCCAGGTGAGAGAGAAATATGACGTCAAAAAGAGCTTTTTTCTGCGGATTGCTCGAGAGCACTTCCCTGCCAGGAGCGATCGAGGACAGTTCACTGCGGGGATCGAGCTAGAGACTTTGCTGGTAGAAGTCACAGTGGAGAATCTGGCGGTTAGATTTGAGAAGTATTGCTTTTCACACAGGTAGTGTGTGAAGTCTTTTTTCCATGACAGAGTTGTTATTTCATTTACTCGAGTGACTATTCTTTAGCTCTCTGTGGTGTCTTACACACAATGCAGTGCTGTTTTATGGAGACAACTTGGGTCGAACTTCAGTTCCTGGCTAGTGAGCAAACATAAATCTTGACTCTTATTTTGTTTTTTACACAGGTAATTTCAGCCCTGGGAGTTCTCAGAAGGCATATTGCGTCCACTGAGTAGACAGAGAATTGCTAGTGCGCCATATATGTCATCTTCACGGCTGTCAACACCCCAGCGAGCAGATCACTGGCGCCGTAAAACTCCTGTCCGTACTTAAATGTGCCGAGTTGAATTTGCTTGACAAGTGAGCGTTTTCTCAACGTGCCAGTCAGGGTGAATGTCTTCTGTTTCTCAACGCTATGCTGTATCAGCCAACTTTGTGTCTGTCTAATAATGAGGGCACAGTCTGAAGAAAGTCAAACATATGTACTGCCAATCTCGAAATTACAAGCAGGTTAGAATCCAATATTGCGTACTTCATATTTATACAGTTTTTTACACTCTACATGGTTTTTTAGAATAAATAGTATACAGAATCCACGTTGTGATTCATGCTAGTAGTATTGTGATAGTTACCATAGGATTGACGTGCCAAACTGAAGCCACAACACGACACTTTGCAAATCAATGGCAAGATCTATTAATCATTTGTATGTGTGAGAAGTCCGTTGCAGAGACAACATTAGGCAACCACGCATACTCTTTCCACATATTACCAACACCACGGGGGTTCGCAGTATAATGGCGAAAATTGGAGAACTCTCAAAAGCACCCAGTCATCAATTGGCGATCGGGAAGTTCTACATATACATCTACATACATACTCCGCAGTCCACCATACGGTGAGTGGCGGAGGGTATCACATACCACAACTAGCATCTTCTCTTCCTGTTCCACTCCCAAACAGGACGAGGAAAAAATGACTGCCGATATGCCTCTGTACGAGCTCTAATCTCTCTTATCTTATCTTTGTGCTCTTTCCGAGATATATAAATTGGCGGCAGTAAAACTGTACTGCAGTCAGCCTCAAATGCTGGTTCTCTAAATTTCCTCAGTAGCGATTCACGAAAAGAACGTCTCCTTTCCTCCACCGACTCCCACCCGAGTTCCTGAAGCATTTCCGTACCACTGGCGTGATGATCATACCTACCAGTAACAAATCTGGCAGCCGGCCTCTGAACTGCTTCTATGTCCTCCCTCAATACGACCTGATAGAGATCTCAAACGCTCAGGCAGTACTCAAGAATAGGTCGTATTAGTGTTTCATAAGCGGTCTGCTTTACAGATGAACCACATCTTCCCAAAATTCTACCAATGAACCGAAGACGACTATCCGCCTTCCCCACAACTGCCATTACATGCATGTCCCACTTCATATCGCTCTGCAATGTTACGCCCAAATATTTAATCGACGTATATGTGTCAAGCGCTACACTACTAATGGTGTATTCAAACATTACGGGATTCTGTTTCGTATTCTTCAGCATTTATTTACATTTATATATATTTAGAGTTAGCTGCCATTCTTTACACCAATCTCAAATCCTGTCCAAGTCATCTTGTATTCTCCTACAGTTACTCAACGACGACACCTTTCCGTACACCGCAGCATCATCAGCAAACAGCCGCACATTGCTAGCCACCCTATCCAAAAGATCATTTACGTAGATAGAAAACAACAACGGACCTACCACACTTCCCTGGGGCACACCAGATGATACCCTCACCTCCGATGAACACTCACCATAGAGGACAACGTACTAGGTTCTATTACTTAAGAAGTTTAGCCAAAGTTCCAACATTACAGAGGACAAAATAACGGTTAGTATGATAACATAATCTGATATAAGCAGTGCAAAAGATCATTATTTGCCGGGATTTATATTATACATAGTGAGATCACTAAAAGGCACAGACACGATCATGACTTAAATAAACATGTACGTTCAAATGGCTCTGAGCACTATGGGACTTAACATCTGAGGTCATAAGTCCCCTAGAGCTTAGGACTACTTAAACCTAACTAACCTAAGGACATCACACACATCCATGCCCGAGGCAGGATACGAACCTGCCACCGCAGCAGTCGCTCTGATCCAGACTAGAACCACTCGGCCACAGTGGCCGGCTGCCCAGCTTCAGCTATGGCTTCTTCTGACACAGTGGCTCTTGACGTCATTGTTACAGCTTCATGAGACTTATACGTTGTGTAACTACAGGTTTCTTCATTCGGTTTGTATTTTACGTTTTTAAGCTGAAACCATATATTCCGCATAACAGAGAGCAACTTCCGTATGCACACACGTCACTTTCATGATTTGTTGACAGAATCGTAATGGCTAGAGGATAAAAGTGCTACACAGTAAAAAATAAAATTAACGAAAAACTGCCCAAATAAAAACTGACTGTAATGTTACTGTCATGTACAGTGTGATTCTGTGATGATGGTGTAAGCTTTCGTGGATGATGGAGAAGGGTAATTCGAGGAAGGAACCCAAGTCCTGAAACGACGAATCGAAAGGAATAAGCGAGAAGTCTACTCAGCTTCCGCCTGAGCCTCGCCCAACGATCTAAGGACCCAAATTTCCGAACTCTTACTATAGCATACAGAAATTTCGCTGAATACTTGTCAATGCTCTGAGATAATTTGCCCTGTTGACGGACGAGTAACGACGCACGTAACTTGATGTCAGAGAGACTGAAAATCCTAAGTGTTATTTTATTTATTCCTTCGGTATTTGCAAGGCGAATATTAAACAAACAGAGATTACACAATAAAATGAGAGACATCCTAAGTATGTGGTGCAGCAATAATGTTGCTACATTATTAATAGTTGTTCAAAACGCCACTCTCGGCGTTAGTGGAGGCTAGGCATCGTTGCACAATGTATTGTCGTACCCGTTCTCATACGCCCGGTGTCATATGAACAGTGTCGCAGCCAGTGAGAATACTTGCCCGGAGATCATTCTTAGTCTCGTCAGGATTCTAGTACACACGATATTTCACATGCCCCACAAGAAGAAATCAAGAGGGGGCAGATACGGTTAACTTGCTGGCCAGGAAACTGGACATTCTCTGTCTGTCCACTTTTTAGGGAATGTCTGGTCCAGTTGTTTACGAACCCTCAGTCCAAAGTGACGCCTGCCTCCATCATGTTGGAACCACATCAACTGACGAATATTAAGATAGACGTATAGTACGAAATTGCGCAGTACGCCTCTGACAGACAAAGTGCACAATGGTCCATGTAAGTGTGGAGGAAAAAGAAACTGGCTTAGTACGTGATCATTAACTATGCCTGCCCACACTTTGACTAATAAGCTGCGCTGATGGCTCTTCAAAATTACAATGTGGAGATTGTTATTAGCCCAAACATGACAACTGCGACTACACTACTGGCCATCAAAATTGCTGCACCAAGAAGAAACGCAGATGATAAACGGGTATTAATTGGAAAAATATATTGTAGTAGAACTGAGATGTGATTACATTTTCACGCAATTTGGGGGCATAGATCCTGAGAAACCAGTACCCAGAACAGCCACCTCTGGCCGTAATAACGGTCTTGATACGCCTGGGCATTGAGTTAAGCAGAGCTTGGAAGGCGTGTACAGGCACAGCTGCCCATGCAGCTTCAACAAGATACCACAGTTCTTTAAGAGTAGTGACTGGCGTTTTGTGACGACCCAGTTGCTCGGCCACCATTGACCAGACGTTTTCAATTGGTGAGAAATCTGGGGAATGGGCTGTCCAGGGCATCAGTCGAACATTTTCTGTATCCAGAAAGGCCCGTACAGGAACTTCAACTTGCGGTCGTGCATTATCCTTCTGTAGGGATTCGCAGGTATCGAATGAAGGGTAGAGCCAGGGATCGTAACACATCTGAAAAGTAACGTCCGCTGTTCAAAGTGCTGTCAATGCGAACAAGAGGTGACTGAGACGTGCAAATGGCACCCCATACCATCACGCCGGGAGATACGCCAGTATGGCGATGACGAATACACGCTTCCAATGTGCGTTCACCGCGATGTCGCCAAACACGGATGCGACCATCATGATGCTGTAAACAGAACCTGGATTCATCCGAAAAATGGGGTTTTTGCACCCAGGTTAGTCGTTGAGTACACCATCGCAGGCGCTCCTATCTGTGATGCAGCGTCAAGAGTAACTGCAGCCATGGTCTCCGAGCTAGTAGTCCATGTTGTTGCAAATGTCGTTGAAATGTTCGTGCAGATGGTTGTTGTCTTGCAAACGTCCCCATCTGTTGACTCAGGGATCGAGACGCGGCTGCACGATCCGTTACAGCCATGAGGATAAGATGCCTGTCATCTCGGCTGCTAGTGATACGAGGCCATTGGGATCCATCACTGCGTTCCGCATTACCCTCCTGAACCCACCGATTTCATATTCTGCTAACAGTCATTGGACCTCGACCAACGCGAGCAGCAATGTCACGATACGATAAACCGCAATCGCGATAGGCTACAATACGACCTTTATCAAAGTCAGAAACGTGATGGTACGCATTCCTCCTCCTTACACGAGGCATCACAACAACGTTTCACCAGGAAACGCCGGTCAACTGCTGTTTGTGTATGAGAAATCGGTTGGAAACCTTCCTCATGTCAGCACGTTGTAGGTGTCGCCACCGGCACCAACCTTGTCTGAATGCTGTGAAAAGCTAATCATTGGCATATCACAGCATCTTCTCCCTGTCGGTCAAATTTCGCGTCTGTAGCACGTCATCTTCGTGGTGTAGCAATTTTAATGGCCAGTAGTGTATTCAGCGGAGTCTCTGGTCAAACAATGTTCTTCCTTGAGACGTACACACGGAGGAAAGAGATGACGACTGTAAGGTGCTGCAATAATCATTGGCTGAACACAACATGCGGATTACGAAATCACTAGAAGTCAAAGAATGCACTTTCTTCCGATGTTAGGGATGTAGCTACATTTTCCATAATACTCGCCAAACAGTACTCACCGAAACATTCATTTCACGTGCAGCTGATCGAGTGCTGATTGCAGGTGTCTCATACACTCGAGCAAGCGCTGCAACCTCTAAGTCGGGAGTCTGTGTAGATCGCCGTCCTACTTGGTCGTTGTACAGTGTCACAAATTACCCTGTATCACTTAATCGCTGGATCAGTCTTGGAAACATGGTATGAGCCGCATGCCTTCTACACGGATTTTTGGCCCTGTACAACCTTTCCGCTTCCCTGCTGCTTCCATTTACATGCGCATACACGAACATCAGATATGCAAGTTACAGCACCGGCTACAACTCCACATGGTTAAGGTTGATCGACGTAAGTAGGGCAAATGCCACTAGTAAACACAGACTCCAGTCCGCTACGGTCCATGATTTCGTAAGTCAGTACACAGTGCGCTATCTGCACTGAATTGACTGAGTTATTATCCTCCCTCTATACCTAAGTGCTTGACATGATTGCCTAACTTATAATCTTAGGTACAATAGTCAGCCCCTGTCAGACGGATGGGGTCCGACAGTCAATCATTTCCAGTCATTCCACTAGGAAGAAGGTACGGCTCGTGTTGTTTGTAGTTCAACCATGCCTAGACGGTCAATACCGCGTTTCGATTGCATCCGCATTGTTACTTTGTGCCAGGAAGGGGTCTCAACAAGGGAAGTATCCAGGCGTCTCGGAGTGAACCAAAGCGATGTTGTTCGGACATGGAGGAGATACAGAGGGACAGAAACTGTCAATGACATGCCTCGCTCAGGCCACCCAAGGGCTAATACTGCAGCGGATGACCGCTACCCACCCATTATGGCTCGGAGGAACCCTGACAGCAACACCGCCATGTTGAATAATGGTTTTAAAGCATACACAGAACGTCGTGTTACGACTCAAACTGTGCTCAATAGGCTGCATGAAACCCAACTTCACTCCCGACGTCCATGGCGAGGTCTATCTTTGCAACCATGACACCACGCAGCGCGGTACAGATGGGCCCAACAACATGCCGCATGGGCCATTCAGGATTGGCATCACGTTCTCTTCACCGATGAGTGTTTTGAGGTGATATTATGTGGGGCCGACGTACACCGCTAGCGGTCATGGAAGGCGCCGTAACGGCTGTACGATACGTTAATGCCATCCTCGGACTGATAGTGCAACCATATCGGCAGCATATTGGTGAGGCATTCGTCTTCATGGACGACAATTCGCGCTCCCACTGTGCACATCTTGTGAATGACTTCCTTCAGGATAACGACATCGCTCGACGAGAGTGGCCAGCATGTTCTCCAGACATGAACCCTATCGAACATGTCTGGGAGAGATTGAAAAGGGCTGTTTATGGGCGACGTGACCCACCAACCACTTTGAGGGATCTACGCCGAATGACCGTTGAGGAGTGGGAAAATGTGGACCAACAGTGCCTTGATGATCTTGCTGATAGTATGCCACGACGAATACAGTCATGCATCAATGCAAGAGGACCTGCTACTGGGTATTAGAGGTACCGGTGTGTACACCAATCTGGACTACCACCTCTGAAGATCTCGCTGTATGGTGGCACGACATACAATGTGTGATTTTGATGAACAATAAAAAGGGCGAAAATGATGATTATGTTGATCTCTAAAACAATTTTCTGTACAGTTTCCGGAACTCTCGGAACCGAGGTGATGCAAAAACTTTTTTGATGTGTGTAATTTTTGTCTAGTTCGTTCCCGGAGCGTGGTCCCTTATCTCAGACTGATACATTTTCCTTCTCCATCAGCTCTGAAAGTTTGTAACATCATAATGGAATGATCCTATATATCACAAAATAGCTCTTGATTTGAGGATTACGAATCTGAATCCAGATTCTGTTACGGCAATGCATTCGGGTAGTAATCGATGCACTCTTCTGACATTTTAATTTATTAATATTAGTTCTAATATTGTATTTTTTGAGAGTCTAGCTTCCTGAATCGAGGTATTGTAAGGGCCGGGGTTGAGACTTCTACTGTTGTTGGGATAACCGAGAGTGGAGTATAGTGGATCAGGACAGTCGGCACGGTGGACATTAATGACAACACGGTGAGCACTGATGATACACCTTTAAGAAGAAGAATTTATTCATTAAAGTTTACAAACGTGTATTTCCTTTGTGTTGGCGCCCAGGCCGACGGTGGTGCAGTGCGTGGCACCGGAGCTGATTCTCTATCAGCAAACTGCGGCGGACGTCGCCCTCTGCATCCTGCTCACATAATCACGACGTCGGGTGAAAAATAGGCATCGTAGGTCAAAGGCGTAGCACGTACATTAGGCGTGACTTCCTAACACCGAGACTAAGTCAACATTGCTCCAATTACCGTCAGTTCGGCTCAGCAAGCCCTCTCATCAGTGGTTGTGAAGTCGGCGGCTCATAGCGGCTGAGTATGTTAGACAATACAGGTAGAAATCTAGGAGGTGGAAGACGTCGTTGTGTTTCTGTCTGTTTGTCGTTTCGTTTGGGAAATGGGTGTTGGCCTGGCTTGCCCTGGCTTGACGGTGGCTGAAGAGGACTTCGAGAAATTTACATCTGTCCATAATAGATCTCTGCTGAGTAACAGTATTCTGACATCCTGTTTAGACTGAGAGAGATAAATTGTTTCAAACATCGTTTTCAAAATGTAATCAGGGAACCACTGGCCCCACAAAATTACTATTTTCCTGTGAATAAAGGGTAGTTCTATCTCTCTTAAATGTTGGCAATAGCATGGATAATTTCTAAAAAGAAAATCTGAGGCAAAGATGAGAATCACAGAATGGCAACATAGAGAAAATAAAAGAATGTTTCCCTTCCTGTATAGCGTTAAATGTTTTACGTGTCTAAAATTCTTCTCACTAATCACACGTCTGTAATGAAACTTCGCATACTCGTGCCTTGGTTATCAGACAACAATGAGACGCAGGAGAAATTCTGTCAAGTATGTAAAAGAAGGAGAGAGGTACTAGCTGAAGTAAAGCTGTGAGGGTACACTGACAAGCCAAAACATTATGACCAATGCCCACGCCGAGGTTGAAATGGTTCAAATGGCTCCAAGCAGTATGGGACTGAACATCTGATGTCATCAGTCTCTTAGACTTAGAAACCTAACTAACCTAAGAACATCACACACATCCATCCCCGAGGCAGGATTCGAACCTGCAACCATAGCAGCAGCGCGGTTCCGGACTAAAGCGCCTAGAACCGCTCGGTCACAGCGGCGGCCCGCGTGGTTAAGTGCAGCTTTGTAATGTTGCGGACACTTGACGTGCTATGAAAAGTATGTAAGCGCAGCAAAGACGGATGGGGGATCATTCTAGCGAAGTTATTGGCTGCAAATGGGAAACTCCGCTGAGATAAGCGACTTTATCAAATGGTACATTATTATTACGCAAACCCTGTGAACGAATATATAGAAAACGGCGACGCTGATCGAGTGTTCACGTGCTACTGTCCTGAGCATCTACGCAAACAGGTAGAAGGACGGTGAAACTACAAGTGGGCGCTAAATGGTTGGACGTACACTACTGTTCACAGAATGTGTGGTTCGGATGCTTGTCTTCTGTGTGAAGTAGAACAGGTAGTGATCGGTGGCATCCCTGTCGAAAGACCACAATGCTGGTGCGCGCACAAGTGTTTCGGAGAACACCGTTCATCGTACATGGTTGAACATGGACATTCGCAGCAGGCCAACCGTAAATGTTCACGTGTTGACCCAACGACATCGTCCATTATGACTGCAGTGGACACGAAACCATTGGTATTCAACCGTCGATCAACGGAAACATGTTGCCTCTTAGGGTGAATCATATCGTATCCATAAACGCCGCCATCGAAGTAAACGGCGGCTCGAAATGTGCAAAGCGCCACGGATGCAGATTGATGGGAGGAGTACTATGCAATGGGAGAAATTCTCCTGCGCTAGCTTGCTTGATGTCTTCCCCGACGGCGATTTCATCTTTCAGCAGTATAATTGACCGTGTTTCGGTGCCATAACTGCGCTACAGTGGTTTGAAGAGGGTTATAGTGAACTCCCGTTGATGTATCGGCGATCAAATTTACCTGATTTAAGTCCTATGGAACACATATGGGTCCCTATCGGGTGCTATTACTGAGTACGCAAATCAGTGGTCTGTTATTTAGACGGATTACATGATCTCTGCGTAGACAAGTGATGCCAGATATCTCGACACACGTACCAATAAATTTTCGGATCCGTGACACGCAGAATCTGTAACGTACTTCGTTTCAAAGACTTACAAACAAGCTGGTAAGCAGGCGGTCATAATGTTTTGGCTCTTCAGAGTTTGTTAGTCCGTCTGCATCTTCTATTTACAAAGTACACTAAGGTGACTGCAGAGATGGGATACCCCCTAAACTCGTGTTGGACCTCCTTTTGCCCGGTGTAGTGCAGCAACTCGGCACGGCATTTACTCGACATTCGTTGGAAGTACCCTGCAATAATACTGAGCTGCCCTGCCTCTATAGCCGTCCATAATTGCGTAAGTGTTGTCGGTAGAGGATTTCGTGCACGAGCTGACCACTAGATCATGTCCCACAAGTGTTAGATGGGTTTCACGTCAGGCGATCTGGGTGGGCAGATAATTCCCTTGAACTGTCCACAATGTTCTATAAATCAAGGAGCATTGTAATCCACAAAAATTCGATTGTTGTTAGGGAACATGAACTCTATGAATGGCGGCAAATGTTTTAAAACTGCCGAACGTACCCATAGATCTCAGTCCATTTCATGTAAACACAGCTTACACCTTTATGGAGCAACCACCAGCTCGCACATTACGTTGGTGGCAACTTGGATCCATGGCTTCAGCTGGGCGCTGTGGCCTAGCCGTTCTAGGTCCGGAACCGCGCTGCTGCTACGGTCGCAGACTCGAATAATGCCTCGGCCATGGATGTGTGTGATGTCTTTAGGTTAGTTAGGTTTAAGTAGTTCTAAGTCTAGGGGACTGATGACCTCAGATGTCAAGTCCCATAGTGCTTAGAGCCATTTGAACCATAAATGGCTTCGTTGGGTCTACGCCACATTAGAACCCTACCATCAGCTCTTACCAACTGAAATCGAGACACATCTGACCACGCCACGCTTTTCCAGTAGCCGACCGAAGTGACCGAGCGCTTCTAGGCGCTACAGTCTGGAGCTGCGCGGCCGCTAAGGTCACAGGTTTGAATCCTACCCCGGGCATGGCTGTGCGTGATGCCATTAGGTTAGTTAGGTTTAAATACTTCTAGGTCCTAGGCGGCTTATGACCTCAGAAGTTACGTCCCATAGTGCTCAGAGCCATTTGAACCATTTTCCAGCAGTCGAGGGTATAACCGGTATAACCGCGAGCCCAGGTTAGGCACTGCACGCGATGTCGTCCTGTTAGTAAAGGCAGTCGTATCGATAGTCTCCTGCCATAGCCCATTAACACCAGATTTCGCGAGCATTTTCCGAATGGATAAGTTCGTCGTTCCTCCCACATTGATTTCGGCGGTTATTTGAGGCAGTGTTGCTTGTCTGCCAGCACTGACAACTCTATGCAAACGTCGCTGCTGTCTGTTGTTAAGTGAGGGCCATCGGTCATTGCATTGTCCGAGGTGAGAGGTAATGCCTGAAATGTGAAATTCTCGGTACATTCTCAACATTGTTAATGTCGGAATACTGAATTCCCTAACGATTTTCGAAATGGAATGTTCGATGAGCCTAGTTCCAACTACCATCCCGCGTTCAAAGTCTGTTAATTCCCATCGTGCGGCAATAATCACTTTGGAAACCTTTTCGTGTGAATCATCTCAGTAAAAATGACAGCTCCTCAGACGCACTGCACTTTTGTACCTCGTGTACGCAGAACTACCCCCATCTGTGTATGTGCGTGATGTAATTCCACAAACTGTGTCGCCTCAATGTAGAGCTGATGGCAAAAGCGAGCTGCTAATGTATCCATATAATGATGTCGCAGTTGCTGACTTCAGATACCACGGTGACGTACTTGCTTGTTTGTTGATCTGTGGCGCGATTTATGTAGCTGTAGAAGTGACACGAGTTCAGTGAAAGACTGAAAGAAATTTAGTATTATCAGTGTTTTAGGTTTACATATGGAGCAGAAAGGCGCTTTAAGAAGTCTGTTTCTGTAGTGAGGGTCCGTGATCGCCTGTATATCTCGGAACTTCTGCCAGTCCTTCGTCATATTTTTAAGCACTGGTCTGCTTTATGTCCGACGGATGTCGAGAGAAGCTTGATATTTTGAGCAAAAATGGTTACGTCTGTATCATGGTGTTGGCCGTAGTGCTTGTTAAGTCACAGCTGCTTTTCCGTAGGGGCTTATAGATATTTCCTGTTCCAGCCTTTGTGTTATGAATGACCTACAATTATCTGTAATATGAAGCTAAAATTAATCCTTTTGCTGATGTTGCAAGCATTGTAATGAACTCTATCTACAAAGAAGCATCTGATTTTTCACAAACGAACTAGCTTTAAACACTGAAAAAAATTCAGTTCAAGTATTATTATGAATGTCAGCCACCTGCACTCCTCTTCAAATGGTTTTTATTTTATAAATCACTCAAGATGAGTTCATTTCGGTATATATTGCTATCATCAGGTGGTCTGTAAGTAACAGTCTGTAAGTATTATCAGAACAGTTATAATACGGTCGTTTGGTGTTTTTATTTTTGATATAGTCATGTCGAGTCTTTTTTAGAATTAATACTTTCTCCTTAGATGTACCATGGAGACGTATATCCGACATCAGTCGGTATTTATGTACGCTATTTTTCTCTTGACGACTTGGATAACAGTGAATGAGCGATGTTACACGTTTACGTAGTTACCATTATAAGTAAGTGATCTGTGGAAATTCGGTTGTTTTCTATTGTTTTTATAGTTTTGGTCCTAATTATGTTTTTTGCCTGGAAATTGTTTTAGTCTTAGTTGAGATTGTTATGTTCAATTTTTAATTTTACGTCATAATTTGTTATAGCCTATGATTTGCGATGTTTTCTTGGTGTTTTGTCTTTGTTGCACACTCTTCATGTTGTTATCGCTGGTAACATGGGTATGTGTTACTTAGAGTTTCGGATGTACACTCCTGGAAATTGAAATAAGAACACCGTGAATTCATTGTCCCAGGAAGGGGAAACTTTATTGACACATTCCTGGGGGCAGATACATCACATGATCACACTGACAGAACCACAGGCACATAGACACAGGCAACAGAGCATGCACAATGTCGGCACTAGTACAGTGTATATCCACCTTTCGCAGCAATGCAGGCTGCTATTCTCCCATGGAGACGATCGTAGAGATGCTGGATGTAGTCCTGTGGAACGGCTTGCCATGCCATTTACACCTGGCGCCTCAGTTGGACCAGCGTTCGTGCTGGACGTGCAGACCGCGTGAGACGACGCTTCATCCAGTCCCAAACATGCTCAATGGGGGACAGATCCGAGGATCTTGCTGGCCAGGGTAGTTGACTTACACCTTCTAGAGCACGTTGGGTGGCATGGGGTACATGCGGACGTGCATTGTCCTGTTGGAACAGCAAGTTCCCTTGCCGGTCTAGGAATGGTAGAACGATGGGTTCGATGACGGTTTGGATGTACCGTGCACTATTCTGTGTCCCCTCGACGATCACCAGAGGTGTACGGCCAGTGTAGGAGATCGCTCCCCACACCATGATGCCGGGTGTTGGCCCTGTGTGCCTCGGTCGTATGCAGTCCTGATTGTGGCGCTCACCTGCACGGCGCCAAACACGCATACCACCATCATTGGCACCAAGGCAGAAGCGACTCTCATCGCTGAAGACGACACGTCTCCATTCGTCCCTCCATTCACGCCTGTCGCGACACCACTGTAGGCGGGCTGCACGATGTTGGGGCGTGAGCGGAAGACGGCCTAACGGTGTGCGGGACCGTAAGCCAGCTTCATGGAGACGGTTGCGAATGGTCCTCGCCGATACCCCAGGAGCAACAGTGTCCCTAATTTGCTGGGAAGTGGCGGTGCGGTCCCCTACGGCACGGCGTAGGATCCTACGGTCTTGGCGTGCATCCGTGCGTCACTGCGGTCCGGTCCCAGGTCGACGGGCACGTGCACCTTCAGCCGACCACTGGCGACAACATCGATGTACTGTGAAGACCCCACGCCCCACGTGTTGAGCAATTCGGCGGTACGTCCACCCGGCCTCCCGCATGCCCACTATACGCCCTCGCTCAAAGTCCGTCAACTGCACATACGGTTCACGTCCACGCTGTCGCGGCATGCTACCAGTGTTAAAGACTGCGATGGAGCTCCGTATGCCACGGCAAACTGGCTGACACTGACGGCGGTGGTGCACAAATGCTGCGCAGCTAGCGCCATTCGACGGCCAACACCGCGGTTCCTGGTGTGTCCGCTGTGCCGTGCGTGTGATCATTGCTTGTACAGCCCTCTCGCAGTGTCCGGAGCAAGTATGGTGGGTCTGACACACCGGTGTCAATGTGTTCTTTTTTCCATTTCCAGGAGTGTATTACTTTACAGGTTTTGCACTATAATGTGAATAAAGTTTTCCATAAACCTTTTGTTGTTTTGGGTGCTTTCTTCATTCAGTGCATTTCTGGGGTTGCTGTATACATGTGAATATATCTCTTTTTCCTCAAGCATGTTCATGATTGCTCTCTTTTGCTTATTGTGGAGGATTTCTAGTGCGTCGGTTATGGGTTTTGCGTCATGTTTTTCATTTGTAGATGTTAAAAATGTGGATGAATTGTTTTTACTGTCTCCGGTGTGATCTTTATATCTAATGTTCAAGTTAATACCGGGTTGACCTATGTAGAATTTGTGGCATGTTTTACGTGAAATTTTGTAAACGGTGGATTTGTAATGTATGGGAAATTTCGAACTGTCTTCGTAAATTTTGTGTTTGAGGCTCTGTGTGTTCACATGCAAACGCGATGTCTGTTTATCTGAATAATTTGTTAATTTTTGTCAAAAATCTTTCCCAGATAAGTTGCGGTTCCGTATGTTTTTCTCATCCTTTCACCGTGTGTGTGTTTAACGTTATTTCTTCATGCATTTTTTTCGTTGTGTTTTACTGTAGTATAATAGTGTTACAATTTTGGAGTCATAATCGTTTGGGTCGACTATGTATTCTAAGATTTTTGTTTCCTTCTGAATTGCTTCGTCTTTTAGTGGCAAATTTATTAATCTGTGTAAGATTGAGAGTTTGTGGGTTTTGGGATGATATGAGAGTGCACTGACAATACAGGCTGTTGTAATAGGCTTCATGTAAATTTCCTGCCAATGTTTGTTGTTAGTTTTCTCAGTACCTAAGTTGAGAAAGTTATTTGATTTTTTAGTTTCGTATTACCTGATCAATTTCATTTTCTTGTTTAATTCCTCCAGTGTTTGCTCTGTGTCAGTAAGGTTACCTTCTGTAAGCAGTAAAGTGCTATCAGCGTATCTGTAGCAGTTTATGATTTTTTGAGTAGCTGCGTTTTCCCTTTCAAAGAAATTTTCTTCCAAGCTGTTAAGGAATATGTGTGCTATGGTTCCAGTAATGCTACATCCTATGGCGACTCCATTTATGTGTATATGTTTTATTATCCAACTCTAAGTAATTTTGGTATAAGAGAGGTTTTGTTAGTTGTAAAATTTTCGTTGGGCCTTGTATTAAAATTTTTTCTCTATTTAAGTAGGTTTTGTTCTATGACATCCATTGGTTCCCATATTAGAATGTCGTGTATTGGTTAGTAATGTAGATACTTACTAATTTTCCGTTCGGAGGTATTTTTATATCTTTGATGTCTTTAGATAATGTACTAGATTTCCTTAGCTTATATTTTTTGCTGGATGTGCCATATGTATTAAGGAGTTTCATTAATACAGGATGTAGAGTAAAAAATTATTTATGTATCTTAGGGTGACCACGGAGCTCTGGTGTTCTAGGGTTCATTGGTATATACGCCCTTTTTCATATTCTGTAAGCATTGTATTACACGGTTTTGTGTTTTTTTGTTTGGGTTACAAATGTGTAGATAATGTTAACAGGCCCACACATTACGCCGAAGTGCCAGAGAAACTAGTATAGGCATGCGTAATAAAATACAGAGATTTTTAAATAGGAAGAATACGGCGCAGCGGTAACGCCTGTATAAGGCAACAAGTGTCTGGCGCAGTTGTTAGATCAGTTACTGCTGTTACAATTGCTGGTTATCAAGATTTAAGTGAGTTTGATCATGGAGTTATAGTCAGCGCACGAGTGATGGGTCTCAGCATCTTCGACGTAGCGACGAAGTGGGGATTTTCCCCTGCAACCATATCGCGACTGTAACGTGAATATCAGGAATCCGGTAAAACATCATATCTCGACATCGCTGCGGCCGGAAAAAAATCCTGGATGAATGGGAGCAACGACGACTGAAAAGAAACGTTCATCGTGGCATAAGTGCAACCGTTCCTCAAATTTCTGCTGATTTCTTTAGCGGGCCATCAACAAGTCTCAGCCTACGAACCATTCAACGAAACATCTTCGATTTGCGCTTTCGGAGCCATAGGCCCACTCGTGTACCCTTGATGACTGCACGACACAAAGCTTTACTCTTCGCCTGGGCCCGTCAACACCGACCCTGGACTGTTGATGACCGGAAACACGTTGCCTGTTCGGACGAGTCTCCTTATAAATTGTATCGAGCGGACGACCGTGTACGAGTATGGAGACAACCTAATGAATCTATGGGCCCTGCATGTCAGCAGGAGACTGTTCAAGCTGGTGGGCGCTCTGTAATGGTGTGTGGCGTTGGCAGTTGGCGTGATATGGGACCCCTGATACATCTAGATACGACTGTGACAGGTGACATGCACGTAAGCATCCTGTCTGGCCACCTGCGTCCATTCATGTCCATTGCGCATTCCGACGGAATTGAGCAATTCCACTGGAAAATGGGCACCTCCCCCCCTCCCCCCAAATTCGTCAGGAATTGCTACAGAGTGGCTGCAAGAACACGTTTCTGAGTTTAAACACGTCCGCTGGCCACCACGTCCCCAGACGTGAACATTATTGAGCATATCTGGGATGCCTTGCAACGTTGCAACGGGCTATTCAGGTGAGATCCCAGCCCCCTCGTACTCTTACGGATTTATGGACAGCCCTGCAGGATTCAGGGTGTCAGTTCCCTCCAGCACTGCTTCTGACATAACTCGAGTCCATGTGCTGCCTCAATTCTGCGTCCTCGCCGGGGCCCTACGTGGTGTCAGGTAGATGTACCAATTTCTGTGGCTCTTAGCGTATATAAGCAAGAAATTAAACAACCTCTTTAACAAATATTACACGTACAATAAAAATTATACAAAAAGGAGTTATTGTCTTACACCGAAAATACATCGAGTTGATAATGAAACATACAAACAAAGAAATGAAGTCGGCATAGGATGTAACATAGTTGGAACCATAGCTGACATATTCCTTAACAGCTTGGAAGAAAATATCTTCGAAACAAAAAACGCAACTACGTAGATGACACAATAATCCTTACAGCAGGTTACCTTACTGACACAGACCAAACACGTAAGCACTGAAGCAGTTACACCCCAAAATGAAATTTACCAGAAGCATGAAACTAAAAAAACAAACAACTTTCTCAACTTAAATGTTAACAACACCAGCAACAACATTGCTTCGAAATTTACATGAAGCATATCACAACAGCCTGTATTGTCAGTGCACACTCCTATCATCCCAAAGCCCACACGCTCTCATTCTGCCACAGAGTGTTGAAAAGGTTAATAAATTTGCCACTTGAAGATGAAGCAATTCAGAAAGAAACAAAAAACTTAGAATGCACAGTACAGCCAAACGATTATGACTCCAAAATTCTAACACTATTATGCTACAGTAAAACACAACCAAAAAACGCAAAAAACATTACGTAACACACACACACACACAATGAAACAGATGAGAGAAACATACGAAACCGCAAATTATAGAGGAAACATCTTTGACAAAATTAACTAGTTATTCAGATAAACAGACATCGCGTTTGCATGTCAAATCACACACACCCTCAAAAACAAAATCCACAAAGACAGCTCGAAAATTCCCATAAATTACAAATCCATCGTTTACCAAATTTCACGTAACACATACCACAAGTTCCACATCGGTCTACCCCGTTTAAAGTTCAAAATTACATATAAAGATCACACCAGAGACAGTAGAAACAATTCATTCACATTATTTAAGATCTACAAATGCAAAAACACGACGTAAAACCCATAATCGACGCACTAGAAATCCTACATAATACCCAAAAGAGAGCAACCATGAACATCATTGAGGAAATAGAGATATACACTCCTGGAAATGGAAAAAAGAACACATTGACACCGGTGTGTCAGACCCACCATACTTGCTCCGGACACTGCGAGAGGGCTGTACAAGCAATGATCACACGGACGGCACAGCTGACACACCAGGAACCGCGGTGTTGGCCGTCGAATGGCGCTAGCTGCGCAGCATTTGTGCACCGCCGCCGTCAGTGTCAGCCAGTTTGCCGTGGCATACGGAGCTCCATCGCAGTCTTTAACACTGGTAGCATGCCACGACAGCGTGGACGTGAACCGTATGTGCAGTTGACGGACTTTGAGCGAGGGCGTATAGTGGGCATGCGGGAGGCCGGGTGGACGTACCGCCGAATTGCTCAACACGTGGGGCGTGAGGTCTCCACAGTACATCGATGTTGTCGCCAGTGGTCGGCGGAAGCTGCAAGTGCCTGTCGACATGGGACCGGACCGCAGCGACGCACGGATGCACGCCAAGACCATAGGATCCTACGCCGTGCCGTAGGGGACCGCACCGCCACTTCCCCAGCAAATTAGGGACACTTGCTCCTGGGGTATCGGCGAGGACCATTCGCAACCGTCGCCATGAAGCTGAGCTACGGTCCCGCACACCGTTAGGCCGTCTTCCGCTCACGCCCCAACATCATGCAGCCCGCCTCCAGTGGTGTCGCGACAGGCGTGAATGGAGGGACGAATGGAGACGTGTCGTCTTCAGCGATGAGAGTCGCTTCTGCCTTGGTGCCAATGATGGTTGTATGAGTGTTTGGCGCCGTGCAGGTGAGTGCCACAATCAGGACTGCATACGACCGAGGCACACAGGGCCAACACCCGGCATCTGGTGATCGTCGAGGGGACACTGAATAGTGCACGGTACATCCAAACCGTCATCGAACCCATCGTTCTACCATTCCTAGACCGGCAAGGGAATTTTCTGTTCTAACAGGACAATGCACGTCCGCATGTATCCCGTGCCACCCAACGTGCTCTAGAAGGTGTAAGTCAACTACCCTGGCCAGCAAGATCTCCGGATCTGTCCCCCATTGAGCATGTTTGGGACTGGATGAAGCGTCGTCTCACGCGGTCTGCACTTCCAGCACGAACGCTGGTCCAACTGAGGCGCCAGGTGTAAATGGCATGGCAAGCCGTTCCACAGGACTACATCCAGCATCTCTACGAACGTCTCCATGGGAGAATAGCAGCCTGCATTGCTGCGAAAGGTGGATATACACTGTACTAGTGCCGACATTGTGCATGCTCTGTTGCGTGTGTCTATGTGCTTGTGGTTCTGTCAGTGTGATCATGTGATGTATCTGACCCTAGGAATGTGTCATTAAAGTTTCCCCTTCCTGGGGCAATGAATTCACGGTGTTCTAATTTCAATTTCCAGGAGTGTATTTACATGCTTTCAGCAACTGCACAAAATAACTGAATGAACAAAGCAACCTAAACAACAAAAAGTTATAGAAAACTTTATTCACATTGTGATGCAAAAAGCTGTGAAGTAATACATCAGAAACTCTAAATATCACATATCCATAATAACAGCGATAACAACATGAAGACAGTGCAACAAAGACAAAAGACCAAGAAAATGTCGCAAATCATAGGCCTTAACAGATTATGACGTAAAATTAAGGATGTAACAAAACAATCTCAACTAAGGCTAAAACAAATACCAGGCAAAAACATAATTAGGTCCAAAACTATAAATATAATAAAAAACAGTCGAATTTCCACACATCACTTCCTTACAATGGTAACTACGTAAATATGTAATTTCGCTCATTCACTGTTATCCAACCCGTCAATAGAAAAATAGCGTGCATAAATACCGACTGAAGTCGGATATACGTCTCCAACATACATCTAAGGAGAAACTAATAACTCTATAAAAAGGATAGACATGACAGAAACGATACTACATGTAAGGTGCCGCGCGGGATTAGCCAAGCGGTCTGGGGCAGTTCAAAATAGTTCAAATGGCTCTGAGCATTATGGGACTTAACATCTATGGTCATCAGTCCCCTAGAACTTAGAACTACTTGAATCTAACTAACCTAAGGACATCACACAACACCCAGCCATCACGAGGCAGAGAAAATCCCTGACCCCGATGGCATTCGAACCCGGGAACCCGGACGTGGGAAGCGAGAACGCTACCGCACGACCACGAGATCGGGGTAGGGCGGTGCAGTCATGGACTGTGCGGCTGGTCCCGGCGAAGGGTCGAGTCCTCCCTCGGGCATGGCTGTGTGTGTTTCAGGTTAAGCAGTGTGTAAGCTTAGGGACTGATGACTTTGGCAGTTAAGTCCCATAAGATTTCACACTCATTTGAACATTTTGAACATCTAAGGTAAAAACATCAAACGAATGTATTACAACTTTTCTGATCGTGGTTAGAGAACATAATATTAAGGCCATCAGTTACTTACGTATTTACAGAGCGCCTGATGATCCCATTATGCTGAAGTAGACTCACCGTAGGTGATTTATAAAATAAAAACCATTTAAAGAGGAGTGTATCTGGCCGATATTCTTAACAGTCATGTCATTAGAGCACAGATTTGCGCTGTAGGCCCCAAAGAGCAAAAGGACTTCAGGTAGCTTTGAACTATTGAACTGTCAAACATTCATTGCTTTCGGTTTATGCAGTGTATCAACAAAACATGAAGTTCAAGCAAAAATGTTACATTTAGTTAATTACGTATTTAATCTGTGATTATTAGATTCAGCCACATTTGTGATACGAGTAGCTGGCAACTCCAGATACACAGAAATCATAAATTAAACGTATTATGTATATTTCTATCCATTGGTGTTCAATGTTATAATACTCTGGATAACTTCTAACTTAAGCAAATAATTTTTTTATTGAGAAAGAGGAAGTAAGTGAAATTAAGAAGGGGATTTCTACATGTAATTTTCTGCTTAGGTGATTGGGAATATTAACAGTTACCTCACAGAACATTTGTTTCATTGACAAAGTTTTTGTCACTCACTTTGACCTAGAGTGTGGTGTACGTTTTAATAAATACCGAAGTAAAAATAAGAATGATCTGTACCATAATGTTTTTATGTGGATATAGTGTATGATGGAATAGAATTTACAACTGTAAAACAATTCGTGAATCTAATCACAGAAATTAATTGCCTGTCAAGGTGGCACCTTTTTTTTCGTATTCGACATTACTAATCTGCTCCTCTTGCACTTTTTTCATATGCAGATTAAAATTGTATCTCCTTGACTATTCTTTCCGTAGCGAAGAGGAATTTTGACTCCAAATACGTAATGAATTACAAACCTGTAACTAGTCAGCCTGTAGCGGTGTACATATCCATATTTTACTAAGTGAGTGCAACGTTAGTGCAACTATCAAATTCCCGAACCTAACACGTATCGCGAATACGATATCTGAACAACGTAACTAATTAACCGTAGACGAACTTTAACATCCTCCCATAACCAGGCCGTTCTACTACTCGCCTTGAACTTTATCGGGAGTATGGAGTTACACCTAGAGTAGACAAGTCGGTGCATATATCTTACCCCTTCAACACTGGCGGAACAGAGTGCCCCCAAGAATTCTTCCAGAAACAATTACCGATTTGCATCCAACTGTACAAAGCCGGATGACAGATGCTGAATGTCATCCGCAGAGGCATTAATCTTGTTCATTTTGAAGTTTCTTTTATTTTAATGTTCATACAAACGTGCCTCTAATGAACCGTGTTTGGGGTCCTGAGGTAGGCTACTAATATACATCGAAGCATGGTTAACTTCATAGATGTGTTATCAATTGTATTGACGTATATCCTTCATCTGTCACTCAAACATTTTTTTTTTGCGCTCATTGTAAAAACTATAAATACATTAATCATCTATTCTTACTGAACCACACCGCTCATTATATTGTTTAGCTCGTTGTTAAAAGTCACTTAATTTATATGGAACTCACCAATTCAACGGAAAAGGTTTCGTGTCAGGGCAAGTGCGGTAAAATGAACAAAGGGGCGGGCACATCTCAAAGAATGACAGTAGCGCGGAGTCGTGCCGAAGAATGGCAGGAGGTCTTTATCTGGGCTCACTGGGGTGTGCAGACCTCTCTTTGTGTTACTTCGTGAATGGTAACTGCATTGTCAAAGGCCGCTCTGTGGTACGGGAAGCGTCTGTATGCCTCAGTTGTCTCTTTGCTCTTTTGAAATCACACCTTCACGTTTAATGATATAGTTACAAAAAATTGTTGAAGAAGAGCGTGACCGAGACTAGATACCAGTTCTGAACTTTCATCCATGTTTGTTAGATCAGAGTACATGATTAGATGAGCTCTTCATTCTATCGATACGTACTAAGGACATCCTAGTGGATGTGCAACATGTCAGAATCATTATACATTACACGATGTTAATTAAAATACAATAATAATAATAATGATAATAATAATAGTAGTAATAATACAGATAGTACATCAATCGGTTCTGTTAAATAATTCGTCAGTGGAATAGAAGGAGTTGGTCACAAGGAAGCCATTCAGGATCCTCTTAAACTGAACTTTATTTGTAGCTAAATTTTCTAAGGTTGCTGGCAAATTACTGGAAGCTCCTGTAGAATGGATACCTTTTTGGGCTAAAGAAAGTGCCTTTAAATCTTTTAGTAAATTGTTCTTTTTCCTAGTATTGATAGCGTTATCTAAAACGTTTGTTGTAAAAAAATGATGTATTATTTATAACAAATTTCATTGAGGAATAAACATACTGGGAAGCAGTAGTTATTATGCCCGGTTCCTCGAACAAGCTTTCACAGGATGTTCGTGAATTCACAAATAATGTTTATTACACTATTCTGGACAGTAAAACTTCTTTTTGGCTTGAAGAGGTATCCCAAAATATGATACTATATGACATTATGGAATGAGAGCAAGTACAATAAGCCACCTTTTATATTTTTGTATCACCTATATCTGATAACATTCAAAGGGAGGATGATTAGAGTTTAACGTCCCGCTGACAATGAGGTTATTAAATACGCTGCACGAGCTCGGATTACGGGAGGACGGGGAAGTAATCGGTCATGCCCTTTTCCAAAGCAATCAACCTGGACATAGTCTTAAACGATTTAGGGGAAACACGGAAAACCTAAACCAGGAGGGCCGGACGGGGATTTGAGCCGTCGACCTCTCGGATGAGAGTCTAATGGGTTAACCACTGCGATATCATTCACATCGCAAAAAAGGATTTGTTTAGGCGTGTTAGCAGTTCTGTGCTAAGCATGTCTCAACATAATTTGTTATCAAGTTGTAATCACAAAAATGTAACACTGAGAACTTTGTCTATATGAACTTCTTCATATTTTATGCATAAGCTGAATAGAAACCTCTTACACGTTCTCAGCTGCATGTGATGAGTCTTTTAAAAGTTTAACGACAGTGAGTTGGCAATAAACCCTTCAATAATATTCGTGAAAAGTCAGTGACAGCCTTTTATGAACTTTTGGTCGATTTGCTATTTGTTGCAATACTTGTATCGTCTGCAAATAAAACAAAATCGGCGTCTGCCAGTGTAATTGGTGAGACGTCATTAATGTTCACAAGAAAATTCAATGGCTCTAAGATAGAATCTTGTGGGACACCACACATAATTAATTCCCAGTTTCAAGTTGAGAGATAGCTTAGTTTGTTGGCCTCTCGTACTGACGTCATTTGTTATCTGTTTGTGAGACGTGACTTGAAGCATTTTGCGGTATAGACAGGAACATCAGGGTATTCTAATTTACTGTAATGGATGCTGTGGTTCACACTGTTAAATGATGTTCAGAGAGGTAGATTATATCAAATGGACTAGCTAAATCGAATTTATGAACACAGATAAATAGTTCATCAGTTTTACTTTTGATCCACAGGTGTTTTCGTGTAATAGGGATAACGGATACTGCACGTTCTCTGTGTGATAGCTGATACGACAAAAATGTTCTGACAATTTCTGAATATGTACTGTCAAAAGCTATACACTCCAAGTCATGTCATGACTTTTACAGACGTAAAGAGCATTACAAAAACGTTATAAATGGGTGCTGGAGACTTATGTGACTTTCAACTATGTTGGAAGTGCTTCTGAAAACAATTCCACATGCTTACCAAAAATCTCACTGCTACATTGATAATAACCCCTCCCCCCCATAATTACTTGTCATATTCTGTTACTTAATTTGTGTAGGTTTTTGTGTTCTTATATTTGGAGCGAATAGATATTGCATCGTACTTAATCGTTGTGAACGTTTTAAAACTTGTAATACTTGTTTTGTGACATCTCTGGAATTATTGTTTCTTCACGTTAGCATTTGCATTGTGACTCCAGCCTGCTACAGGACTTCATATGTGTCACGCCTAAAGCTTGTTATGCAACTTAGTTACCAGTTCAATTTATCCCATTGCCATGTACATAATGGATCCAACCCACTGTTGTACTGGTTATTATGCATTTGACATTAGATACGAAAATTTGCACCAATATTTCCTTATTTTAACTTCGCATTCTTCAAATATATTTTTAAACAGGTATATTTGCTCCTCCTTACATGTCAGAAGTCTCCTGGATAAAATAAATCATTTTTTCATTCACATTGATTGTAGTTTTTCAACAACTCATCCAAAAGCTGTTACCATTTATTCAAATGTCAATGTGATTAGTCGCCACCAGATGTTTGTATAGTCTGTATACGTAACAATACTGTTGCACCATGACTTCGCCCAGTGTAACGAACATATCCTGCTTTGTTTCAGCAAAATAACGTCATGCAAATGGAAGCACACGTGAGCTCGATAACGAGGTGCCATGGCACAAGAGTGCATATTCAGTACACAAGAAATTGTATTCAGTATATATTTCCCATCCAATACATTTGGCTTACCCCACCTGTTGTGACTTAGGGGGCAGGAGTGCTGCAGTTCGAGAAGTTACGACCAGTTTGTGTACGGCCAAGCATATGGAAACGGTCGAGAGGCAGAACCTTGTCCGCCGCTTCCCTGCATGTTCATCTGCCTCAAAGAACCCATGATAACATAAAAACCCAAAAAGGGCTTCAAATGTTGTATGATGTGGTTTGTGTCTGTGAGGGTACTTGTTTTGGTGTACCCGTGCTGCCTCTCGTTCGTTTCCGTTTGCTTGGCCGTACACAAACACCATCCTGCCTTGTTCCTGACATGTGGACCTGACCATTCTGCTGCTCACAGTACTCTGCGTCAATCTCACAGCCTGCAACGCACAAGGAACACATGGCATGTGGTGAGACGACCGTTCATTCGTCAGCGCCATCTATCGAGGAAACGATGCACTTCCAGACACACGTACATAGGGTATTTTTTCCTCCATTTCCAGTCAGGAATCCGTCCCTGCAGTTTGTCGGTTGTTATTAATGTTCACCCTGTATTCTCACAAGGGTTCATCAGAGCTTGCCATGCGGGATTAGCCGAGCGGTCTATGAGGCTGCAGTCATGGACTGTGCGGCTGGTCCCGGTGGAGGTTCGAGTCCTCCCTCGGGCATGGGTGTGTGTGTTTGTGCTTAGGATAATTTAGGTTAAATAGTGTGTAAGCTTAGGGATTGATGACCTTAGCAGTTACGTCCCATAGGATTTCACACACATTTGAACATTTGAACATCAGTACTTAATGGATCCTTTGTACGTATTGCTATGTTTTGTAAAAGTGCTAATAGTATTCGTGAGTAATCACAGTTAGCGGTCTTTCGATGAAAATGGTGCTAACAAAAATTATCTGCCTAACAGTAATTTCACAAGCCTAATGAAGTTTCTTTAGTTGTGGTAAGTACCTCAATTGCTTTTAAAGGGCAGCTCGCAAAGCGAACTGTATATAGCAGACTAGTACAGAACAAAGCAGAACAGAATTCCGTCCGAACAGGCCTAGAAAGGTTCAACAGCACCGACCGACCGCCGAGTCATCCTTAGCCGTTAGGTGTTACTGGACGCGGATGCTGTCGTGCATGTGATTAGCACACCGCACACTCGGCCGTTGGCATGTTTCGTAACCGGAGCCTCTATTTTTCAATCAAGTAGCTGCTCAATTGGCTTTGGAAGGGCTGACTCCACCCCACCTGCCAACAGCGCTCGCCAGATCCGGACTGTCGCCCATACAAGAGCTAGACATTCCCGATAGCGCTTTACTTTGGTGATGTGAAGGGACCAGTGTTACCACTGTGGCCAGGCCGTTAGCCATAGCAGAAGCTATGCAGACTAAGCTCAGTCAAAATTACGATGATAATGGATATTAAATTGAACAACATTCAGTCATCGATATCAAGTCAATACTAGTAGCAAACACTAGCCGTCCAGCGAAAATTTGTTCTGTAAAATCTGTCACAGCCTCATAGAAATTAGGAAACAAGCCAAGTCAACGATATATTCGCTATCTATATTGGCTTTCTTTTCTTTTTCTTTTATTAAAATAAATCTGCTTTCCTTTGTTTTTTTGCCAAATGCAGTTGGTTTTGTAATATTTAGAATCCAATCAGCACATATGTATCTTTGATTCTCAAGTAATTCTCTTTAAAAAATTAAATCTATTTTTCTTTGTAAAATACGTAGTCATACTGTAACTAAAACCCTTTCCTTTAAATTTTTCGCAATTACGACTACCTAGGGCAGATTGTACATCATTGCTTTCATTTTGAAGACCTTTCGAACTATTATTGCTGTATTAACTTCAATCTTGGTTTAATAGAACGTCGGTGAAGGACATTTATTTCAATTATAAGTCGTAACCCAATTTTATTTTTAATATATTGAATTTATTTCATTTCTTTCAATCCAATACAGCCAAATCATGGTAAATGTACAAGTGGCAGCAAAATTCTAAGTCCCCACTGACAGACAGTAATCATCAACGAAAATTACGAACAAGAAAACATGGGAACCACTACCACTTTGCTCCACATAATTAAACAGTTCAAACATTAAAATCTCTTCAGGTGTTCGACACAGTACAGATCCCTAGTTGAAACTATCACTCGACAATGGTAAACCAGAATTAGTAGCTTTTCTGTACCAATGTCTTTAGTAATCTTCCCTTAAAAACGCGGTCTCTCTTTAACGGCATCAGGGGATATCTTAAAAAACCGAAGGACTGTTTTTCACTGTAGAAGCAAGCAAACATTCCACTATCAAATACTAGGATCCGTCACCTTAAATCCTATGCACTTGAGTTATCAATCTACTCAAGCCCTCGACGCCAAAAAAACGACCTATACACAACCGCAAAACAGCAACAACTCAGTCTTTAGAGCGTGTCACAAAATAATAAAAATACCTCGGTGTGGTTTACGACACAGAAGAATACGGATACAGTCCGCTATCATCGAGCAACAACTCACAATCACTGTCACAACTCTTGTTCGGTACAGCTGAGGAACATATTTCTATATCAATAAATAATTAGCAAGTTCGTCAAACATTAACTCACTACTACAGTTCTCCCTGCATCATACGGACTATTGGGTGAATCTTAAGTTTGTCAACCACGAAACTAGAACTCAGATCCTCCAAAATTTATTATGGAAGAATGTGCGAAGTAATATATATCATCGGTGGTCTCTTCCCATCACGACTTACCGCATGCTAGAATTCGTTCTCGACAACTATCTTACTCAAGGCTATCCCTCACAACTTGAATCGACGTCTCGTGCGAATAGAAAAGTGCTGCCTATCTAGACAACGTTAGAAGAGATAGTAACCATTAATTCTGACAATTGCACTGTGCCACAGTTCCTTTTAACAATTTAAATGTCCGACGGTAGGCTGTAATCTCTGTGGACTGTGGAGTGATGGGTTGTGTAGCGCACCGCAGCGACTGTCGCACATGCACGGACTTCCTCTTGTCTTTATGAAATCCACAAAACAGAGTACACAAATTATAAAACTTTTACAAACATTTTTTTTACATTTCCTTGTAGATTAAACCTTTTTCCGGAAGCTGATTCAATAAGTAAAGACGACATAAGAAATTGTGTGTTTTCAATTTGACACAGCACAACCACCAACACTGCAGACACTTCTTAGCAGGGAAACTGCACTACATGACATATAAGCAGGTCAGTTGATCTACCACCATAACTGCCATGCTCCCAATATCTACAATACGAGTACAGTTGTGATATCATAACATAGTAATACACACGTTCCATATTTTTATTAAATGAAATTTTATGCTAATTTATAACAATAAACTTTTTACATTTTTCCATATTGGTTCTAAGATGTTACCACATTTTTCTTTATTCATTGTAGCCTTTTACAATTGACTGACACTTGTATGAAATATGTTTATCCTATATCTTCGCCTGGAGTCGATTTTTTGTGTCACTTTTAGAACACTTCAAATCTTATTGCATTGAGCAACATTAGTTATATGGTTGCTATGGTTCATCTTTCGTAACACACATCTATAGTCTATAGTAGATTGAGTTAGATGATTATAATGTGCAACGTGAGACACACTACCTCTTGAGTACACATACCTGTTTGTTCATTTGGTGTGTAGTTTTGTATTGTGGGCCACTGCAGCTCAAGTAATCCATATTTGACAAATAAATTTCTTCCAGCTGTATACGAATCGTTATTTATGGGAATGTGACCAGTTTCATGATACGAAATGACAACGTCAGGTATACATCTGAACCAGACACAAAATACACAGTCGACATTATGATCGAGAAACGAACACCTATTCTCATAATCCGAATGATAGAAGAGCCAATACGAAGTATTACACGCCAGCAAAACATTAAGCCCATCATTTGGGGAGAAGTGGTCTCACCCTTCCCAAAATAAAATGCTGTTACCCGCAACAAGCTCAGCGTCATGTATCAAATTCATCCGTTATAAAAGCTGGCATGTTAACACGACGTTAAGTTGCAATGAAAAGAATAAAATAACAAAAATTTCTACCTAGTAACATTGAAAGCTGGTTTGTTAAGGTAACACACATCACAAAATGAAGAGGCGGGCCGCATCCATCCTACTACCACGCCGTACAGGGCCACATCGCCATAGTATCGGTCAGAAAAATAGGCACATCAAGGTCATCTCACGGCCTTACAGCATTGCTAGTTAGTGGTAATTTTAGATAATAGTAAAAATTCCGAGAAATATTACGCATCTCCGTTTTTAATATAGAATATGGTGAAGTACTTTAAAAAAGGGAATTCTTCCCCGCTGTCACAAAAAAATAACATAAAACAAAAGCTAAGAATATAGAAATTTGGAAGAAAAATAATCTTTTACTTCAGCCTGTTGATAAATAAGAACTACTGACATATTTGGACGGAAAATTACATATGAACATTCTGAAAGTTTATGGATGTGTGGAATACATATTTTAGTGAAAACATAGAAGTATTCTGAGTTCAAAAATAAAATACCGTAAGAGGTGTGAAACTGTTCCGCCTGTGTAACCAAAAAGTTCTCGTTGATGGATTTACATTCTGTTGGATCTTTCAGAAACGTCCGTCGAAAAACGTGTTTAGAAAACTATAACATTAATTTTGGTAACATCTGAGATATCATTACTGTATTGTGTCAACTATGAACACATTTCATTTCCGAGAAACTCCGTGCACGACAGCGCTCGATCACTTGTGTCGCCTTAAAACGTTACCTCTCCAAAAATCGTTATTTACATCTCTTACTGACTCTTGGTCACTCTATCCATCACTCAGATCGACGAGGTACACTACATAAAAGTAACTGTGAGTTTTCACGTCACTAACTCCGTTGAAACTGAGCAAAAAATATTTGTGTATGTGGTTTTGTGAAATTTAAGTTTTATTGAAGTGTACTGTAGTACAAGACTATTGCCCTCACCACGCAGTAAATTCATTGTATACAAAATTACTTTCTTCCTGTTGCAATGTCTCTGGATTTCATTAAAAGTTTTAGCCTATTATTACACCTTCTGAATCAAAAGCCAGGTGAGCCGAGATCACAAAGAACAGAGGTCTCTGATCCATAAAAATCAATTTTTTCATCGACATCACACTGTATCTTTCTAGACGTTGGATACTCTCATGTGTTGTAACATCGAAGACCAGTTCTACACACTTTTTTTTTTGTAGATCTTCAGATTCCGTAGATTTTCGTTTTCAGTTATATCCCTTCCTTGGAAAATCAAAACAAATGCTCATATCTAGAGATTCTGCCGATGTTACTGCACTGCTAATATTAAATACAGTCAATTCCAAAATACAAGGCTTTGTTGTCATGTTATGAAGTTGCGCAAAATTTGTATTATTCCTGTTTTTTTTTTTTACTATTAGCCAGATCACTAAAAAATTTCAGTACAATCGATATGTCAATTTATATTATTTTCGAATATATTTTTGCCCTTCGCATACACCAGTTGGAGTAACACTACAAGTAGGCTCTTTCTTCTGCGTTTCGCCACTACCAAACACACATAAATACACAAGTCCACGGAAGACTGAAACTACACGTGAACACTCGATACGCACGGTTGCGCTGAACATTCAGCTTGCGCTAATCTACTGCCCTGTTAACAGTGTGGCAACAGAGCTTTGAGGAGGGGTTAATCACAGCGCTTAATGCCTGTGGACTACCGACAGCGGACATGACCTTGACGTGTCTAATTTCGTGAGGACCACTCCAGTCAACGCATTCATATGTATCACGGAGGAGGGCGCTAGCGCCACCACACACACAAAAGCGGATAAAGTTACAAACATTTCGGCACATATCCAAATACTATGGGAATGGCTGAGGCCCCTGTTACGCAACGCTGCAGCAAAAACTATTTCAGCGAAGAAAATAAACAAAACAAAGTAGACCAGAGGGAAGAGCATATAACAAGTCCGGGGACAACAACCAAACAGCAAAAAACTATGACATTAACTGGTTGAAAGGTAATCAAAGTTATTTATTAATCTTAATGTCTTAAGTTCACCTGATTGTTAAGGGTTTGTTGGGCTATAGTTTTAGACTATGCATAGCTTCAATCTCTTCAAGAATATTTAAGGTCTGTCCGTTGTCTTCTCTGTGTAATACTTTTAAATTATTAGCAACACCTGTCACAGTGTGGCCAGAATCACTTAAGTAGTTACTTAAAGCAGACATCGACTTATTCAGATTTTTGTTTTTCTCAGAATCTCTTGCCAAACCATCTGCTAGTCTTTCCCACATACTCTTCCCGAGAACAGTCGCAAACGATGCAATGCACACCAGTAGCGTCTTACTTTTCCCAAGCGAGCGTTT
Organism: Schistocerca gregaria; assembly: GCF_023897955.1. Taxonomy (NCBI): domain Eukaryota; kingdom Metazoa; phylum Arthropoda; class Insecta; order Orthoptera; family Acrididae; genus Schistocerca; species Schistocerca gregaria. Next base: position 284,259,623 of record NC_064931.1, on the reverse strand, counting down.
CTCTATGTACAGGTCTTCAGCCAGGATCCCGTGGAATAAAGAACACGTGCTTCATCTTTTTTGCCTTAAGCTTTTTGCCTCCTTTTTGTAAAATCGAGGGAAAGTATATTATCCTATGGTAACCAATGAACTCGTCTTTCCCTTCGTCCAACCTCCGAAAAGTGATTTCACCACAATTTCACATCTACCTAGCCCCAGCGAGTTCGTTTTTATACAGTATGCCCTTATTAATATTCATTACGTAACTTGAGTCGTATCAGTTGACATACGAAATGTGCAGACTACGCTGAAATTCTTGATTGTGCCCATACTTAGACAAGGGTGCACTGTGAAGGCGATCTAACTGCTATAGTCCTGCACGCAAGGGAATGATTAGAGCTGCAGTGTACAAAAGTATTCGTGAATGCAGCGTTTTTAAAATATCATACTCAGTCCTTGTACCTCGTAAGGAAATTTTTAAATATAAATAAGGTAGCCCTCCTACCTTTCCGTGTTCTGTAGTAAACTGTACGTTTTCATCTATAGCGTTCGTTTTATCAACAACTCACAGGATTCCTCCTTCGAACCGGTGTACAGTAAAAATCCTCAACTTATCTGCGCCATAGAACAGTATTATTTTTTTCATAGTAGGTTAACATGGTTTTACAAGTGGTGAATTCGACCTGTGACGTCCTGCTTTTTCCTGGTAACATCATTTTATTTTAAGAAGGATGGATCTCCCTCTTTCCCATATGACGGTCTTAATGTTTTGCTGATGTGTGAGTATTTCATGTTGGTTGTTATATGGCTTAGATTATTAGGACAGTTGTCCGTCTGGGATCATAAAGTCGACTGCATGTTTTGTACCTTGTTCAGATGTTTAACTCTTGATGTGATTCGATAACACAAAACCGGTCTTGTTCCTGTAAGTAAAGGTTCATATATACACTCCTGGAAATGGAAAAAAGAACACATTGACACCGGTGTGTCAGACCCACCATACTTGCTCCGGACACTGCGAGAGGGCTGTACAAGCAATGATCATACGGACGGCACAGCGGACACACCAGGAACCGCGGTGTTGGCCGTCGAATGGCGCTAGCTGCGCAGCATTTGTGCACCGCCGCCGTCAGTGTCAGCCAGTTTGCCGTGGCATACGGAGCCCCATCGCAGTCTTTAACACTGGTAGCATGCCGCGACAGCGTGGACGTGAACCGTATCTGCAGTTGACGGACTTTGAGCGAGGGCGTATAGTGGGCATGCGGGAGGCCGGGTGGACGTACAGCCGAATTGCTCAACACGTGGGGCGTGAGGTCTCCACAGTACATCGATGTTGTCGCCAGTGGTCGGCGGAAGGTGCACGTGCCCGTCGACCTGGGACCGGACCGCAGTGACGCACGGATGCACGCCAAGACCGTAGGATCCTACGCAGTGCCGTAGGGGACCGCACCGCCACTTCCCAGCAAATTAGGGACACTGTTGCTCCTGGGGTATCGGCGAGGACCATTCGCAACCGTCGCCCTGAAGCTGGGCTACGGTCCCGCACACCGTTAGGCCGTCTTCCGCTCACGCCCCAACATCGTGCAGCCCGCCTGCAGTGGTGTCGCGACAGGCGTGAATGGAGGGACGAATGGAGACGTGTCGTCTTCAGCGATGAGAGTCGCTTCTGCCTTGGTGCCAATGATGGTCGTATGCGTGTTTGGCGCCGTGCAGGTGAGAGCCAAAATCAGGACTGCATACGACCGAGGCACACAGGGCCAACACCCGGCATAATGGTGTGGGGAGCGATCTCCTACACTGGCCGTACACCTCTGGTGATCGTCGAGGGGACACTGAATAGTGCACGGTACATCCAAACCGTCATCGAACCCATCGTTCTACCATTCCTAGACCGGCAAGGGAACTTGCTGTTCCAACAGGACAATGCACGTCCGCATGTATCCCGTGCCACCCAACGTGCTCTAGAAGGTGTAAGTCAACTACCCTGGCCAGCAAGATCTCCGGATCTGTCCCCCATTGAGCATGTTTGGGACTGGATGAAGCGTCGTCTCACGCGGTCTGCACGTCCAGCACGAACGCTGGTCCAACTGAGGCGCCAGGTGGAAATGGCATGGCAAGCCGTTCCACAGGACTACATCCAGCATCTCTACGATCGTCTCCATGGGAGAATAGCAGCCTGCATTGCTGCGAAAGGTGGATATACACTGTACTAGTGCCGACATTGTGCATGCTCTGTTGCGTGTGTCTATGTGCCTGTGGTTCTGTCAGTGTGATCATGTGATGTATCTGCCCCCAGGAATGTGTCAATAAAGTTTCCCCTTCCTGGGACAATGAATTCACGGTGTTCTTATTTCAATTTCCAGGAGTGTAGCGGGGAGCAGTTTATTTCTCATTTGTCAAATTTGGATTACTTCAGCTGCGGTTGCCCCCAAAAAAAAAAAAAAAATGTTTGTAAAGGACTGCTTCGCGAGGCAAACACGGCCTATTTTCCACTTAAAAATTTTGTTAATAGGGAGAAGTAATTAACACATTTAGAACTTACGAAGATGATAAACAGTTGAAGTGGGCTAGTGACCATATCGAGTATGTTGGCAATAGTCTTAAGAAGGGAAAAACTTACACTCATATCAAAACGATGAGTAGACTGGGTATACAAGATAAAAAGGATGAGGAGTATTCACTTAGAAGATGTGATTTTAATTCTATTTTCGGATATGTAAGTATACAAACATTGTGTTTAATGAGGAGGAAAATAATTTACTGAGAGAGAGACTGGCGCATAACGTACGCAGAACTAGCATGCAACAGCACATAACAACGTTGATCGCACACATGGTCGCGGCATTGGTTGGTATTAAATTCACCACTGTGGAACGCAAGGTAGTCACTGTCAGAGCTGATGGTATTGTCAAGGAGGCAAGCAGGAGTGATCAGGGGTTGAAGAGGGTAACATATTGTGACCAAGATTAGGAGGTAACTCTCATGAATATTAACAAGAAGATAGTGGAAAAGTGATCACTAATTGTTGCAGTTGATAAGGGTGAAGCTACGGTTATTTTGGAGGAGTGGTAGTACGTGGAGAAAGTCCATCTTTTCTTCACAAACAGTCAATTGAGGAGTGTGTTAGGGATTTTACTTCTAAGTATGTTGTTGTATTAAAAAAGACTTTAATGGATAACAATGTTTTCCCTGGAAAGTTTGAAATTAAGAATTTAGTTTCATGAATGACCCATAGGCTGAGGGCCACCATTAAGGTACATAAGGATGAGACCTACTGTTAATGCAGTGGGTAGGCACGTTGGATACCAGGCTTAGCAAGCACTAGCAAAATATTTAAATTGTCATTATTCACACCCAAGTAACTTCAGTATTTGAAACAGAGGACAGTTTATTAGAAGACTGTCAGGTTTGAAAATTCCACAGGGCAGTCATATGGCTTCATTATATACAAAAATGTGTATACCAACATTCCTGTCGGCACCTCTACAACACATGACTGGTCATACATTGAGACATTATTGTGGACGGTGAAATGTGTCTGCTGTTACAGGACATTACTCAAAGGAGAAATCCTCCAGCTAAGTGAAATTGAAGGATGTGAATAATTTAAAACATTCGCATATGTATTTAGTCACCTTAAGACAGCACATTCCAACAACGATGGGATTGTTTCTCGTTCTTACAGTTTTCTAAGTGGATTCTACAATAAAAATTTAAATAAACGAATATCGTGTAAATTACCAGCATATTCCCATCGCCCTTTATCTATAATTCATCGATGTACAGGCCAATGTATTGTGGAGAGCTCTTGTCATTCTTCAGTGGCTTTTCACCGCTAAATTTTTATGAAACTCTTAGTCCGTAAAAAATGTAAGATTATTCTATTCGGACATTGGTTCTGACGAAGATAGGGCCTTTCTTTAATGCGCGGATTCACGACAGAGCGGACGTAAAACTCAAATCGTTTGTACACTGAACAATGCAGTTGCAATCTTACTGAAGACGGCCTCACATGAAATATCAGTATACATTTCGATTAATTAATGAGATGAAACAATGTAGTTAAAATATTCTTACTAAATAGAACATCTGTATTTAAATTACTTTCCTTCAATGATCAATAGACAGGGGACGTAAGACAACTTACATTCAGGTGACAAAAGTCAGCCGCGCGGGATTAGCCGAGCGGTATAGGTGCTGCAGTCATGTACTGTGCGGCTGGTCCCGGCGGAGGTTCGAGTCCTCCCTCGGGCTTGGGTGGGTGTGTTTGTCCTTAGGATAATTTAGGTTAAGTAGTGTGTAAGCTTAGGGACTGATGACCTTAGCAGTTAAGTCCCATAAGATTTCACATTGAATATTTGAACAAAAGTCATTGGATAACGATGCTGGCATATACAGATGGCGGTAGTATCGCATACATGTGTTGTAAAATGGGAAGTGCATTGACGGAGCAGTCATATGTACTCGGTGACTAATGTAGAAAGGTTTTCCACGTGATCGTGGCCGCACCACAGGAATGTACAGACTTCGAACGCGGAATGATAGTTGGAGCTAGACGCATGGGATATTCCATTTCGGAAATGGTTAGGGAATTCAATATTCCGCGATCTAAGGTGTAAAGATTGTACCGAGGACACCACATTCCAGGCAATACCTCTCACCACGGACAACACAGTGGCCGACGATCTTCACGTAACGACCGAGAGCAGCGGCTTTTGCGTAGTCCTGTCAGTGCTAACAGACAAGCAACAGTGTGTGAAATAATCGCAGAAATCAATATCGGACGTGTGAAGAACGTATCCATTAGGACGGTGCAGTGAAATTTTCTCCTTAATAGGCTGTGACAGCAGACAGCCGATCCTAGTGCCTTTGTTAACAGCACAACATCGCCTGCAGCGCCTTTCATGAGCTCGTGACAACATCGGTAGCTCCCTATAAGACTGAAAAACCGTGTCCTGGTCAGATAAGTCCTGATTTCAGTTGGTAAGAGATGATGGTAGGTTTCGAGTGTGGCGCAGACCCCACGAACCCATGGATCCAAGTTCTCAACAAGACTCTGTGCAAGGTAGTAGTGGCTCCATAAAGGTGGGGGCTGTGTTTACATGGAATGGACTTGGTCCTCTTGTCCAACTGGACCTATCATAGACTGTAAATGGTTATGTTCAGCCTCTTGGAGACCTCATGTGTTATCTCTAATGCGACGGTCTCTATGAACCGTCTGAGTGATGTTAAGGTAGTTCCGTAGCCAGTAATATCCCCAGATCCTTTCTCAATATAGCATGTGTGGGAGCAGCTCTGACATCAACTCCATCCCAGTGCCAGAATCCAGTAGACCTAGAACCACTTTCAACAGTTGCGGGCCAACTTATCTCAGGAGATGATAAAGGACTTTATGACATCCTTTCCAACCGAATCAGTGGATGCATCCAGGTCCGAGAGGGTCCAACGTGGTACTGATAAGTGAGCTCCTCCTTCCGAACTCTTTGCATATTTTACTCGAGATTGTAATCACTGAAATAATTTAACAACGTCACCGCCCATAAAGTTTTACTTCGTTTCCTTCCCCTCCTTCTGCGCACTTCACTTTCTTTTGTCAGGCACTGTCCGTTATACAGTGTCATATGTAACTGACTGTACTCTGCGAATTTCTGGTTGTTTCATGCTTTTCGCTGTATGCAGATAGATACTCTTGTGACGGTTATTAATCAAAATCCGTAGTGACAGTAAATGACAAAATGGCTCAAATGGCTCTGAGCACAATGGGACTCAACATCTGAGGTGATCAGTCCCCTAGAAGTTAGAGCTACTCAAACCTAACTAACCTAAGGACATCACACACATCCATGCAGGATTCGAACCTGCGACCGTAGCGGTCACGCGGTTACAAACTGAAGCGCCTAGAACCGCACGGCCACACCGGCCGGCTAGTAAATGACATATTAACAGCCAAGTATCACCCCTTTCACAAAATTCTCTTCACCTGAAAGCCACTTTCTCCTTCCCTTAGGGTACCAAGACCTGCTTTTCTACGCGTTTCTTTTTCGCCCACACGGTTCGAAACAGTGAGATCCACTTAAGTCATACCTCCACTAATTTACTCCGGCACTAAGCCATCTTCATGTAGAAAGACGTCGAAAGTGTCGTCTCTTCCGAACCAGAATCCAAGAATGCCCTGTTATTGATTCCATGCACAGTTATCTTGGTGAGGGGTCACCTGTTATCTGCCTTCCCAGGTTTTTGTGGGTCTCCACAGTACCGGTCTTTGTCATCATGTGCTTACGATCACCAGTGCAGCACACTGTGAATGCGATGTGCCTCTTCTAATGAGGCGTCCCAGGGAAACATTTTGTCTTTGGTTGTGCACTTCCTCGATCTCGTGCAACCCTGCCTTGGGTAACGACAGTAGTGGCAGACTCAAATCTCCTTCGCATCGCCCCTAATTACGCGGCGCTTGGACGCAGGTGACATGACTTCCGTGGTTCAGTGCTTCGTTCCGGAGTTCCTCACTCTGGCGTTGGTCACGCTGGCGGCACAAGTCTCACCCATCCGTTTCATCCTCTATGCCTCTGACATTGTGCTAATTTACCCTGGGGTTGCAGAGTATGGCGGCTTGCGGCTCTATATTTTGTATTCTTTCTGTGGTAATTAGCGTCGTCTCTGTCCGACCAGTCTCTCGATATCGTCAAACGACCTTAAAATGTCAAAGAACTGCTCTCACGACAGTGTCCCAAAGAACACACGCTGTACGTGAGCAGGGAAGTGGGTGCGCTGCACACTACACCAGTCCCCCTCTGTTATTTTATCGTCCAAATATCGCGCCAAAATTACAAAGTGTGGAGCATGTGTTGCTACTTCATTACCAAGTGTGGTGCATACTGTCTCCGATATACAGGGTGGTAGGGGTATTAGGGCAGATATTGTGGTAGTTGGTTTCTTAATATATACTCACTTGAGTGTGATAGTTGTATTTTGTCTGCGTTTAACAGTATTCCAACAGACACGTAACATAATTCTCTATCTGATGTTTTGTGGACAGTCATAACTGCACCACTAAGTAGAGTACACCTCTCAGTATAGACGAACAGTTTTGCGTTTACGCATCTACACTTCAATACCTGACCTGCTGCCCAGGGTAGAATGAGCATTAATGACTTCCCCTTGCAACATGTACTTGAAGATACTAACCAACATAAAAACATACCACTCCTAAAAGCTATAATTATTAGTCTGCAAATAAGTTAAATGCTAATGCAATATTGCTCAGTACATTGTACTCACTGACCAATTGAAATATCTACTCATATATCCCTAATGCCCAGTGTATCCATTTCGACATTTGGCTCGTGGGCATGTTCCAATATGTCGCCAGGAAATGTATGCAGAAATATGTGTATGCACTGCTCTCGCATGTCGTCACGCCTGACAAGACAGCTTTTGTCGGTATAGAGTCTGGTGTGCATTAAGCAATAGACTGCACTCGACCACATTTTTCGGGAGCAGATATGTGACTAAATTATTTAAATATGCTTGCAGGTATATGCTACGATCTCTCCCGAAGCTACGCAGCGGTTTGTCCAATCCCTTCATCGTTAATACTGTATGTGAATCCTTTCGCGTTTTCTGCGTCGAGGGATACTTGCATGTAACCCTGAAGACATCTCCTGCTCAATAGCAGACCCCCTTGTCTGTATGTTATCTAGTAGCCGCCTAGTTTCCTGCTGGGCCTTCAAGGACGGCTATTTCTCATTGTCTATGCGTATGGCGGTCTTCGCAATTTTTACATTAATTAAGTGCCCACGATTCCCACTATCTCGTAAGACACGTCTTTCCCTCACAGAGATTGTCGGGTACATCTGCCCATACCTTTGCTACATCTGCCACCAGATCATGCCTAGCTTCGACGATCTGACTATAAGTCATCTGACTGCAGAGACTTGCTCAGCTTCTAGTCTTGAAAATTGCCCCTGGTTCTTCTGCTTCATCTGAGCAACTTGTTCCGTGGTTCTTGCAGTAAGACACTGCTTTGCTTAACTGAACTCTGGTGGTACCATTCCATTGTTTGAAACCAGGTAACTGAGCTGTGGTGGTAGCATTCCCTTGCTTTAACTCGGCAACTGCTCCATGCCGTTCGCTAACTCTGCAAGTATGGGGTCCCGCAGTCTTGGATTTTGCACATCCTATACAGAAATGCCCTGTTGTTCGCCGTTCACTTTAGTACTTCCCTCCATATTTACTGACTTTTGTGATCTCAGGTGCATAAAAAATTAAAACAGAAAAAGTGCTCCCAGAAAACCAAACAACAAAATAAAAACAGAGGCAATATCATTGCTGGATGCAAGAGATAGAACAATGGAGACCTAAATAAAACCATAAGACAACAACGAACAAAACATTCTAGTCCAGGTGCTACATCAACAGATACAGTGCATGATGTGCCAATGGGCACTACATACACTAACTACATAAACATCTACTGCATACAGTTCCCCCATGACATAATCCCAAGTAGAAAATGGTTAGTATTTCCTATGAAGTTATGTGAAGTTATTTTTGCGCACGTTATATTCTTACACTAGAAATGAAGTGAGGATGCAAAAAAATGGAAACCATATTCTTGGGCACCAGACTGTAGTAATGTATTTAAATGAAACGGCCACACACTGAGCCCTAGAATGCAGAAATCGAGTATGCGAATATAACTCTACAAAAACCGTATAGAGAGTAAAACAATTTTGTTTTATTATTTGCATAGTGACGTATAAATTAGGAATACAGCCGCGCGGGATTAGCCGAGCGGTCTAGGGCGCTGCAGTCATGGACTGTGCGGCTGATCCCGGTGGTGGTTCGAGTCCTCCCTCGGGCATGGGTGTGTTTGTTTGTCCTTAGGATAATTTAGGTTAGGTGGTGTGTAAGCCTAGCGACTTATGACCTTTGCAGTTAAGTCCCATAAGATTTCACACACATTTGAACATTAGGAATACACAGTTCTCAGGGCCTTTTTACTACGCACAGTTTGAACTTTGCCCAGATAGTCAGTCAGCTGCCCTGTGTTGACAGCCAGCGCTGCTCTAATATCTGGGCCAATGTGACTGATCGATCTTCCGATGCGACGTCCTCATCTGTCACTCAGCCTTGAAACTGGACTTTCCATAGAGGAGTACAAAACTTGAACACCGCAGCTGTTTGTCGTCTGTGACCTGGTGGAAGTTTTATAATAAAGTGGGGCAGTTTAATGTGGAACTATTTGTCCAGAGTGGCTGACCGCAAAGTATTATAGTTCTTTTTGCTATTTGTGACACATCATTGTCCTTAAAATATGGAGTAGAATTAAAAATAATTCGGGAATCTTTCAATCAATCGGAGGAAGATCACCAGAAAAAAATATTAAATGGTGTTAAACGGTTTTGTACAATTGGATTTGGTTCAGATTTCTAAAACACGAAATTTATCAAGTTTTATTCATTAAAGCAATACAGTGTTTTCAGTAACTGTGATATACGTAAAGAAAACTGAAAAGGGAAGCAATTTTAAAATTTTGGAGGGAAAATATAAATGTGAACAAAAACCGGAAATATCTGCTGCGGTTATGTTGAAACGGATAACTTCTGATACTTCTTATATAAAAATAGTTTTTTCACCTTTTTAACAAGAAATTTCAGAACAGCTTAGAACCGCCTCCTGGACAGGGACATGAACCTCGAACGTTGGAACTTAGCTTTTTGTGGACAAGTACGTTAGCAACTCAGCTGTCGACACCCCCTCACAGCTTCACTTCCACCAGTATCTTTTCTTCCGTCTTCTAAACTTTGCTCTCCGCGATATTATACCTTCCAATAGTGTTAGTCCCAAAGGTACGCAGTAGAACAGTGATGTTTGGAAGGTAAGTGAAGAGCTACTGGCGAAGATGTGAAGGGGGGAGGGCATGAGTCATCGTGCTTGATTGGTTCAGGTGATTGAGCACCTGCTCTGTGAACAAGAAAATAATTAGGTCTTTCGAATTTTACGTGTTTAGGTTTCTCGTGATTTTTGTAGCTAGTCATTTAGCAAATAAGTATTAGTTAAGTAAGGTTATTTGAACGCTCTGCGGGTATCACGCATATGCAATATACTTTTTTGATGATGCGTTTAAGCAATTAACAGTATTTCCAATAGCGATGTAATAAATTTACTGTGTTGAAATTAGTTGTCTGCAATCTGTTTCAGCTTGAGAATAATACTGAGATTTATAGACTAATAGTAGGTCAGAATATAATCTTCCCAATCCTCTAATAAATGCAATTACATTTCAGAAAGGACCAGACTGCCAAACTGTAAAACTGCTTGACAAATCATCCACTTAAATAATGTATCTTGAACAATTAGTGTAATGTAATACTCATATCACTGTATTTTGACAAAATCTTGTTTTTCGTATTAATTTCTATGATCGTATGACATACAGAACATTAGAATAAATGTCTCGAAGATTTTTCCCAGCGAGTAAGTAATTTAAGTTCCCCAGTATACTCTGCCGAGATGAATAATCGATTCGGCATTAAAGAACAGTGCTATATATAACGTTTTAGCGTGGTACGTGTATACCGCCCAAGGCATGTGGAGGTGTTACGGTTATACTCGTATTTAGTATCTTAGATCAATGTTGACTGAAAGAAATGATATAAAAAAGTAATCTCGATTTAAGTTATAATAATATAATTATTTCTAGAATAAACTCACTGTTAAAACATCGAAGGGCAGCCAAAGATAGAGCGACATACACTTTAAAAACAGGGAAAACTATTTTCTTTTTTATTTTATACAGTAAGCCCAGTTTGTCTTTTCTAAAAGTGAAAGCTGCACCATTATTGTTCACATACTGTGTTTTATCCAACAAGTATAACATGTTTCCTTTCTTTCAATATTTTTCAGGTAGTCCTTCAAGGAAAGGTGCTTTTGGGAACAGTTTTCTACGAACCCCATTTATTTTTCAGTTATGATGTTGCCAGCCTTTGAAAGCACTCCTTCTTCTGGGACAGAAGTAGCAATAACACTGAAGTACTGTTTCCCTGAAACAATTCTGTAAACTGATGTTTTCAACCTATGGGTCGTGACCTGGGGATGGCCGATAACACCTGTTTGGTGACTATCATCTGCTATGGTAGAGATGTCACACGAAAGTAAAAAGGTCGCGTGAAAGCATATTGCAAAGGTGCTCTCGTTCAAACGTGTTTCTCTAGTGTAATTAGTAATGAACATGAAATTAATTTAAACCTGTTGAACACTTCAAATACGAGAAGATTTGCAACGGTGGGAAGTGACACGATGTCTGTTGGACTCTTTCTACATCTGAGGAAAGGAACTAGGGCTGCAAGGTTCAATAAGTCGTGAACAGGTTATACACACGAATTCACCTCTGAGAGGTTTTCAGGTAGAAAGGAAAGATCACATTAGCTTCCGGGTGGAGATGGCAGTGCAGGGAGAGCGTCTTGGGCGGTACTGATAACATAGTTTTCGTGCCGATCATCTGCTTTGGTAAAAGTATCACACGGGAATAGAACAATTCGTGGAAGAGCTTTTAAAAGAAAAGATGCTCACGTTGAAATGGCTGCAGTAACAGATACATAGCTCACGTGCAAGATTTAACACCCTTTTTACTAGAATGTAATTCAGTAATCGTGCCTCGAGGCAGACAATAGATCGCTAGCAGCAATGAGAGAAGGAACGAAGTGTAGCCATGTCTACCGATCGTATCTAGGTCACTTGAGCTCATCTTCCATTGTAATTAACACACTAAGTTGACATTGATTATGTTTTTGTTTTTTTAGCTCTGTGGTTTAAACTGGATTCAGACACAATTGTCGTTACTTGTCACCTTGTTCACTTCTTATTTCTTTCGTGTTGCTAATTGTGATTGGCGTAAAGTGAATCATTGTTATTTTGATAGTGCTTTATGAAAGATTTGAAAAATATCTTCTGAAAAACTAGTACAATGATTTGTCATGAAATACACTAAATACTCTCACAATTAATTAAAATGAAATGTTTTCGTCTTTTGAAGCTGATTGAAAGTAAATGAAACAACCAGCCCAGTGCATGTCTGAATATTAAGGGGTGCATAATACAAGAACATAGGCCTAAGTAAGATGAAATTTATTATTTATTTAAATTATGCAACTCCTTCTTTATCATTAATTCCGAATTGAATAGAACGTAAATAGTTTTATAATAAATACACCATGTTCACAATGGCTAAATGCAAAATCTAAAAATTGTTCGTGAGATAGGTATTCAAGGTCATGAATCACCATGAGTCTTTGAAGTAGGAGAGCTTTCAACATAGTTACAGAGAATTTACAACATCATAGAGGAGGCCGGAGACACTGCAACGCGATGAGTATTCGTCAGTACAACTGAATACTGCGTTGTCGGCGCAGAGTTATTTGTCGCAGCTTTTACTGTACGATCATAGAGCAGAGAGAGAGACCTATTTCCCAACTACAGTAGCTGAAGTGGTCTATATAGGTCAGAAAATGGTGTCTGAAATTGTTACCGACGGAAGAAAAGGTGTTGAACAGACTCGTTATGCGAAGCACTGTTCGTTAAGGGATTCAATAATTTACAAAATTACATTACGTGTTGCTCGTTATGCGAATCGCTCTTTATAGAAGGTGCCCGTTAAGCGAGGTTTCGATTGTACTTTTATTCGTTGTAATAGTAATGCTGACGATAACATTACACTACTAATTTTTCCACGTTTTATGTTATCTCATCGTCATTTCTTTTCCACCAGTAGAAACCATTCCATCAATAGGCATGTCAGCAACCACAAAGGTACAATTCAGCGATTATACGTACATGAACAGCACTTTATCGGCACAACTGCAATTTTATATTAGTCACTGATGTTTCTCGTATGTATTATTTAAAACCATACTTGACACTAGAGAGGATTTTATTGTTTTAACCGTTTTTATTCATAGAATGACACTAGCGTTCTCTGTCGCGGTTACCACTTAACAAGATAAAAGTGAGCAAGTGCTGTAGATCCAACACAACAATAAAAATTATGTACAACGATTTCAATGAGAAGGCTGTGCCAGTTCATATATTAATAATTTGTCAAATCATAGTTCTATTTTTGAGACTCAAATAACCACATCATTTTCTAACCTCCACCGTGCCGAAGAATCTATCACGGCCCACAGAGCGCCACGATTACCTTCCGTAGTGCAGTGGATTTCTCGATGAGTGTAGTACCAACAGAACGAAAATTAAATACGTTGTCTTGGAAGTCACTGGCATAATTTTATTACGGTACTGAAGCGTCGCCGGAATTTTGTTACTTGGAGATGGGTCATGTACTCAAAAATGTTGAAAAACTCTGGTGTTACTCTCTTAGAAGAACTCAAGTTTTGTTGAATTGATGGCTCTAAGCACAATAATATTTTTCAGGGAATTATAACTCAGAAATAGACTCTCTCTAAATTGAAGAAAAAAACAGGATATTCAGTTCTGTACAACAAATAGAGTCATACCGACTACTGATGTAGCACATGAGCAGGAGTCAGTAAAAACAGTAGAATGTTCCAAACTTATGAGTACACGTACTGACGAAAACTTGAACTGGAAGAAGCATATTAATGACCTCTTCCACCAATTAATTTAAGGTCGTTTCGCTCTTTGTATAATTTCTAATCTTAAAAACAAACGAATCAACCGCTTGACATATTTTGCATATTTCCACTCAATAACGTCTTATTGTAAAAAAAGAGAAAGTTTCAGTTATAACTTAAAATCATTTCTCAAGGACAACTTCCTCTGTTCTACGTCTCCCAAAGAAGTAGCATCCATAAAAAAACCTTAAAATCTAAGTATTCCAGTGTATATCATAACATATCAACGAAGTTAATCAAAGAATGCTCTTGTGAGTTGATTTCTATCTTAAGTTATTTGTGTAATCAATCTCTTATCTGTGGAACATTTCCGGACTGGCTAAAATCTTTACCAGAAGAGGGATAAAGAGATACCATTAAAGTATCGACCAATTTCATTTTTGCCGGATTTCTCAAAAATATTTGAGAAGGTTGTGTACAAGTGTCTCCTTAAGCATCTGAATGCAAATACTATATTGTCCAAGTCATAGTTTGGATTTCTTGAGGGTTCTGATGCAGAAAAAAGCTACTGACACTTACAGTGAGAATGTACTTAATTCATTAGATAATAAATTAGAGACTGCTGGCACTTTCTGTGACTTGACAAAAGCCTAATATGTATAACATATGAAGACATGCAGATCAAAGGGGTTGACAGTGTCAAATTTCTCGATAATAAATTCAGATGAGAAACGCATACCACAGAATTACTTAAGCTCCGAAACAACTCTGTATTTGCAGTGAGAATGATGTCAGATGTAGAGGATATAAATATGAAAAAACTTTCATACTTTGCTTACTTTCATTCTATTATGTCAAATGGGATCATATTCTGGGGCAACAAATCAAACAGAGTGAAAGTTCGTAGGGTGCAAAAGCGTGTGGTAAGAATCATTTGTGGTGTAATTTCAAGAATATCATGTAGAAACCGCTTCAAGGAACTTCGTACTCTAATCACTGCTTCTCAGTACTTTTATTCCTTAATTAAATTTGTCGAAAGTAATACATCTATATTTCCAACCAATAGCTCAATACATAGTATCAATACTGGGAATAAGAACAATCTAGATAAAGACCTAAAATCACTTACCTTGGTCCAAAAAGGGGTTCAATATTCAGGAACACACATTTTCAATGAATTGACAGCAACCATTAGAAACTTGGTTTAAGATAAAGCATGGTTTAGACAGAGTTTTAAAGACTTTATGATAGGCAATTCCTTCTACTCCATAGATGAATATCTTAACAGAGAGTGTTAAGCCAGCTTAAGTTAAAATATCTATTAGGTTTATTAATAGTACATAACAATGTTTCATTCTGACAGCGTTTTAATTCTGAAAATATTTGTTGTTCCAGTTTACCGCATAGTATTCACGTGTTCCGACAATCTCCTGACAGATCATGAGGGCAGTAAGTATTAAATTCAAATGTTTCATGTTTTTTTGTTATACTTTCTGACACGTTCCACACCCACGAGAATCATCTCATTTTTTGAGTCTACGGATCGAAAACTGAATCTGATCTAATCTATTATCCAGTGATGAATTTCTGCTTAAAAACTGGTAGTCAGTAAGCCAAGCTAGAGTAGGACTCTCGCTCTTAGGTTTCCATACAAACTTCATTATGTATACACATTGTTCATCCATCCCAGCATTCGAGATTGTCGATGATTTTTCCTGTTGTCGATATTGATACTCGTAAGATATCGGTACTGGGAATGCCAAGACCGTATCAGAACCTTTACAATAGTTTCCGATAAGAGCTTGGACATACAAAAAGAAACAAGCAGGCGACTCCAGTTTATGTAAGCAGAGAGAGAAGATTAAATAAAATATTTAACATTTTTACAACTTACAGTTTCTGTTTACATGCGATAACATTTTTATAATAAGCTTTTGACAAATGATGAATTCAGTGTACGTTATAATGGCAAAAGGCTATTTTTATGTGATATAATTACAGTTTAAAGAATTTTAGATTTTTTTTCTTTACTTGTCCCGTCAAACTTTGGTTCTCACCAAATTTCATGATTCTAGGTCAACGGGAAGTGTCCTATATGTTTTGATGAACGAGTTTGCGAGAACCAAAGCCTGTGACATAAATGGGCGTATCTTTGAATTGCATTGACAGTCGGATAGCAACTGGTGTGTGTGTGTGTGTGTGTGTGTGTGTGTGTGTGTGTTTGAGGTTTACGGGCGCTAAACAGCGTGGTCATCAGCGCCCAAGCGCATAGAAAAATTGGTAAAAAGAAAATATTTTTTGTGACTTAATTACAAATTTGCAATTTTCGGATTTTTTCCTTTACTTGTATTGTGAAACCTTGCTTCTCGCCAAATTTCATGAGTATAGGTTGACGGGAAGTATCCTGTTGGTTTTAAGGAATGAGTTCGCAAGTATCAAAACATGTGACATAATTGGACGTGTATTTGGTGTAGCACTGGCTTAAAAGCTTTAATGTTTTGCACCGCCAAGGGATCTTAGCTCTCAGAATGTGACAAATATCTGAACTTGATATGGCTTCCCGTTCCTGTGACAAAGGGGTCTTAGCAGACGGACAGACAGAGAGACGGGTAAGAAATAAAAAAAAAAAAAAAAAAAAAAATAGTTTTTCTTGTAATATAATTTCAAACGGATATAAATGTTTTATATCACATAGGTGCCATAGACCATACTACTTGACATAAATTTCAATTTGATACGTCTGGGCAACAAAGCAATCGTATAAGGGTTCTGTTTTTACCGACTGAGGTGCAAAATCCCAACTTGTTTTTAAGTGTAGTTGCATGTTTAGGATTAAAGTAATACAGTATTTATTAGTAATAGCACTAATCATGTATACGTATCCCGTAAACTGACTTGTGACACATCATTTCGCTAAAAGAATTGTTCAAATATTCTATGGAAGCTAGAACTAACTACCCACTCCTCTGTTGTAGTTAGTCAGTGTGATTCTGAAAGTTATGAATCGCCGTTTTGTTAAGTTTGTTTGATAGGGTGTATGAAAAGCAGTGGTTATTTGCATACAATGTTATGAAAGTATATAGAAAATAAAATTATAGAATACCAGTATATCAATAAAATGTATATAACTGGCGATATGTAAAATGCATATATCAATCTAGGAAACAAGATTATTTCCACAAAATATCGATATCTGTGAGGTATGCTTATCCAGGGTGATCCGATCTCCACCGACAAAATTTCAGACCTTTCAATGATATTTTCTGAGTAATTCAGTATCGTGTATCCGTGGCTCTTTACCTAGTAATTACTTTCCGTATGAAATATTACTCTCATTTATCTTTGTAATTTCATTAAACTGAAACGATAGTACGATTGACGACGGTATGCGCTGTGTGTCTCGTTTGGGAACAATTCCGTTCCATACACTCACAGTAATTGCTGTTTGCAAACGTAATGCCTACTTGAATCTTCACCCGTAAACTTGCATTCAGTATTGCTCAGTTCTGTCTCAGGTTTGCTTTTACAGAAATGTTAGCTGTACCTTAACATACACATAGAAGTACGGATAGGTTAGCTGATTAACAATTTGCCGATACACACTCCGCTTACCCAGTGGACGAGCGACACGACAGTATGCTGAACTGTTCTGCCAGCGACAGATACCAGACATCAGTATTTCTGCATCTATACGTAAGCATACACGAGGAATGGGATCCAGTATTTGTGTTGTACATTTAGATACTGCATATTACAGTCTTTTTAATTGCCATGAAGGTATTTTAACAGAAACAAAGGCAGTTAGAATAGCAGACTAAACAAAACATAATTGGATTATTAGTCTGCAGCTAGACGCCGGAGACCAAAGGTACTTTGTACCAAACTAGTCAGAAAAAATATCTCCGACAAACCTCCGACGTTTTGCCTGTGGAGTTGGAGTTCACGCTGTATAACTGACTTTTAGACGGTGGATGGCTTCGCTGCTGCAGACAATCTCGTGGCCCATGTGATCAAGAGGGGCGGGATCATCCTCCGGAATCAGCAGTTTATACGGTGGTAGATGCTGATGACATGGACGGCTAGTGTTTACTAGCCAGTTCGGGCGTGCGATCACATGCTACGGCAAACTAGACGCGCTGGTAAACCTGGGACAGAATGGACTCCCGTTTCAAGGTGTGGAACCAGTGGCTGATTGGTCGGTAAAGACCAATACAGCAGCTAGGCAGAACAAATGATGCTTAAATATACTCTTATACGTCGGTATCTCATTGCAGACGATGTCACTGCTGTAACGAAGCCGAGAAATCGTACCCTATGTTGTCGTGACCGAGGCAGAGACATTGTCCTTCATCAAATGCATAATGTAACCATTAGAGAGAAGATATTATTCATTAAAAATCAAAATTTATAAAGTAAAATAATTAACGGGACAGTATTTGAATCCCCGTCGTTTCCTCCCATTGCGAAACAAAAGTTTGCCTAAAGTCTTCCTCTGAATTAGAGCAAAATCGTGGGGCTCTGCGACGTCACCCTCGAGCTCGGCCACATTTCAAACAGCGAGGTATTGACACATGCCAAGAAAAGGCCAGAGGTCAGAAGTTCATGTAACGTCTCAAGTGAGTTAGTGATATCACATTGTCAACGAATTTCACCACATTTCTACCCAACGCCACCGTGGAAGTGTCACACGATGGGAAGGTCGTCTCATGTCGTCTTACACACATATCACCCCTCTCTCTTGACTCCTTTGCCATGGAGGTCAGAGCTGGTTTGCCCAGCATTGATATTAAGTGTTTATCTGAATGAGAGACTGAGGAAACCATTTCAGACACACCGCTGCTCAGAATAGACACGAAAAGGCCTCAGGTGGTGGGATAAAGAGGGTGAAAAAACCACCAATTCCTTTGGGGAGTTCCTTTCCCCACATTTCATGGTGAAAAATGACATTTTGCAGTGTGATGTGCAGTACAACAGCAGTTTTTACTCTGGTATGGAGGACGAATCTCCAGAGACCATTCAAAACAATTCGACAAATTTTTAACGTGATCTGAAGCAGCAATGTGTTTTTATGATCTATTAGGCCTCCTTTTTAGCACCCAACTGTGACGTGTTCACAAGGGGGGGGGGGGGCGAGGGGTGCGACATTGATACACACGTAAATAAAATGCCAAAGGTCCGTCTAAGAGCCCCCCCTCCCCAAATTGGCAACGCCCTTGGTGTCACCTGCCCACCTTCGATCAGCACTTTAAAACTCTACCTGTAAGGAGACGACACTTGAGTCCTAGGCGACTACAGGTAGGCAAACCCTTGGACACCTCTCAGGTTCTGCATGCCTGCAAGAAGGTGCCAGAGCAACAGTGTAGTGCCGCTCAGCTGTAGAGTGTCGAAGGGGTTGGCTGCCCACTGGCGCCTAGGAACCTTTCGAGCGTTTTCTCTGTACAGGTTCATTTTAAAGCACTCAGCAGAGGTGTGTAGGTGGCACTGAGGATGCTGATACAGGAAAACTGTGGACTTGCGACGGTACCTGACAGTTATTGCTAGCGTAGTTGCTCTTCCAAACAATATTCCATATGATCAAACCAGTTGCGTCATTACATGGAGTTACTAGTACGTTAGGTACTTGGGCTATGCACAGCTGTGTTTAAAATTAACAGCACGATATAGTCATAGAGTCGAGCTGCGTATGTCAGCTTTAATGCCGTGCAGCTAATTCGCTGCAAACAATAACCTGTGGCTGTGATGCTGCAGTCAAATAGTCTATGGATTGGCTGGAAATGTGAGTTAATAAAATAGAGATAAATTTTAAAAAAAACAGAAGTTAGATGAATAATTTTATAGCAAGCATTCTATTGCAACTTCCGTAATTGATATAGAGGAATGTGAATTAAGTTGAATCATGTTTATTAGAGAAATAAACAAACGAACACCGTCCGAAGAGGTATTGAAGGCCTAACGGTAGCGATCGACCGACGTATCGTTCTCAGCCCCTAGGTATAACCAAATGTGAATATGGAGGGCATGTGGTCACCACACTGCTCTCCCTACAGCTGTCAGTTTCCGTGACCGGTGTCGCTATTTCTCAGTCAAGTATCGGCAGATTCTCAATTGACCTCACAAGGGCTGAGTGCAACTCGCTTGCCAACAGCATTTGGCAGGTGTGACATTTTGCTCTGGTACACAGGGCGAATCTCCAGTGATCGTTCAGAACCATTCCAAATTTTTTTAATGTGATATGAAGTAGCAGAGGGTGTTTATGATGTATCAGGCCTCCTTTTTAGCTCCCAAATGTGACGTGTTCACGAAGCCCAACAGTACTTAACTTCGGTGATCTGACGGCCACTGGTGTGACCCCTGCGGGAAGGCCGTTGGATTTTATTCAAGAAAGGACAACTCTAATGAACTGGAAGTGGTCCTACGACATTCATTTAAAATACAGACAGCAAGTACCCTTATCAAAGGCAGTAAAGTTACGTTGAGAGCGTTACAAGAATGGTAGTAAAATCCCCAAACCAAACAGTAATCAAAGATACGTGAAAACTAGGTCCATTTCGTAGTCACAATGCACGGAACATTCATCAGCTCAAAACAGTTCAGGGTTCAACATTATGATTTACAAATTATCGCATGCGATACAGAGAATAGTAACTCGTACTTTGTCTATCCTCAGTTCCGTAATACAAGCGGAGTAAGTTAGAGTCCTACTCTGGAGTACATCCAGACCTCTAGAAATATAAAGTACCTTCAGAAGTCAAAGTATGGTAACGGCTGCTCACCACCAGAATCAAACACCTGCACGATCGAATACCACTCGATACCACAAGCTCGTCTGCCTAATCCAGAACTTATATAAAAGTGCCCAGAATGGTTCCCTTGAGCTCTTCCCTCGAAAAGTCCCAGTCTCCACCCGACTCCTGTATTATTCCACTACTCTTTGCCTGTTCACCGTATGAAGACCATCCACACCAAAAATACATCGTTCTCACGTTGTACAAAAATCGTTAGAACCAAGCTTACCATTTTCTGGACTAAAATGATATATTACAACAATATTTAAATGAAGAAATGTTATAAACATTCGGTCACACTCAGTCCATTTACAATAAATATAAAAATGTTTTGTCCAATATTCTGGTCTAGTGCGCTCACGATAAATGACAACAGATTAAAATTGCTTGACAAATTATTTAGGCCTGATTTTCAGAAACGTCTTTTGGCACTCTTTTACAAACGTGGCGTCAGCTAATACATACGACTGAACAATTTTTAAATTACCACGATTTCGTTTATTAATTGTAATTAATATTTAAATAAAGTTGCTGGGAAATAGTAAAATATCCCTTATATAAATACACAAGTATGACAAAATGTGAGGAATTCATGCTGTATTCATTTGCCGTGTAACTGTGGAGGATATGATGATCTGAGAAACATCTGGGTAATGAGAAAAGATATAAAAGACGTCATAAGTCAATAAATGAAGCAGATAGAAATGAGTGAAATTTTGTTATGATTGCTGTCGTGTAATGCTATCAACTCAGATATCGTTTTCTGAAGCCTCATGAAGTGTTTAAAGGACCACCTTCAGGTGGCCAAATCGCTCGCCTACATACCTATAACGTTACAGGGTGTTAGGCGGACTCTTGCCATTTTATTCGTGCGCATGTCAATGTCGCATCACTCCTGCGACCATGCCACAGGAGGACGCGAAAAAGGGGAGCTGAAAAAGTGATAAAACCCTTTGCTGCTTCGGACACATTAAAATTTTGTCGAATGGTTTTCAACAGTCCCTAGTGGTGGAATTCTATGTACTAGAGTAAAACCTGCTTTCAAACTACACTCCAAAGGGATCAGATCACGTTCAACTGGGTGCAGCTCCACTGTGTCCTTAGAGAATGGGTGAATCAGCGTTACACTTTTACAATACTATAGAGGAAGGTTTTAGGGACCTTTGAGCCATATTTCAAACTTCTGCTCTCGAAAAGGGGAAATGACAGAGTTAAAAAAAATGACCCTTTAATGCTGATGTCTGAAAGCTAACAGAAAAATGTAAGACTTTATCACAAGACGTTTGGCATACCTGAGCGCACAAAAAATATAATTACAAACTTCTGAATCCAAAGAAACATATTTCAAATAAGAAAATTAGAAACCCTCTTCCATCAACAGAACAAAACTTAATAGAGCACAAGGCTACCTGTCTGTGTTACGTGTGCAAGAGAGCGACATGCGTAGCTCTCAATGAGGTGGTTCAAGATTCCAGTGAGCAGTCTGATTAATTCTCGGGAAAGAGATGTATTGAGGTATCGTGGCGTCCTTGATGGTGGCTAATGGGTTTCAGTTCTCCCTAGTGTAACCCAGCCATCATCTAGAGAACTCAGATTCCGATACCATACAGGGTTGTCCATATTTTCACCTACGGGACATACATCCAGCAGAAAAACTCGATGTGAAATGTAATTATTTTCCATGAAAGAGTGGCCGAAATTAACTATAACTCACGAATATGGTTTCATTATATCCTCTTTGAACCACGTGGTGTTAAAAACATTTGTCCAGCCAATAACATGGAAATAATGTCGCGTATAGCTTTCGATCATTATGTCTACCTACGCCAGGTTCTCAAAACCAACAAACTGTTTTCCTTTCTACAATGCTGCTGTAGTCCTAATGTTCTGTACCGCAAATCTGGAGTTCTGGAGCACTGCTGGATTTGGAGAACTTCATTGTGATTCAGGATGCAATAAAAGCAGCATAAAAGGCTATATATCAATAAATAAGGTAGCACAGTGTATGATTTGCAGACCTTCAGCAACATACAGCAATATTTTGAAATATTTTATACTTTATGGCGTGCGAAATGCAATACACGAGATATATACAAACTCAGCCAAAATGAAGCAAACATGTCCAGTTTTTTCGGCTGGAATCGTACCGGCTACAACTTTCCTTGCAGAAGAGGGTAATCATTTTGTAAACTGATGTGGGATTCCTATCTAAAGAGCACATTTCTCCAGTCACCACGATGTAACCTTGCTTCTGTGAGGACTTCACACTAAGTAGATCAGTCTGTGCAGCTCCCTGCGTGGAACATAAATTGCCGAACGTCCGGCAGACAGACTAATTGCTCTGTGTCTCGAATACACAGTTAGTCGGCGTAACGCAATTTCGGAGGCTACTGTGGGCTCTGTAGATAATTATATTCCACGCATAGTCGAATATCGTCCTGCAGTATTGAGCACGTATTGCCCTTGTTGTGGAATGGATACTCTTGGAGTTGCCTATGAAGAAGATTCCTTCTTTATCGAATCCATCACTAGAACTTCAACACTTCCTTGCACATTGGCTCGTCCTCTGTCTGATCTGCTGCAAGGCCACCGATGATCGTAAAACAAGGTCCACATGATGTCTTTGTGATAATGCGTTTTGTACTACATACCCAGACTGCATTCAGCTCATACAGGAAGTAAAACAGTCACTGAAACACTATGGATTTTAGATGTCTCTGAATCATGTGCCCGCTTGAATTGGGCTTTAAAGAGGTCTTGATGGTCATTCACGGCATTAATTAATCTCTTCTCTCTCCATGGTTGTCGTTCTCGATTGTACTTAACTCTTGGAGAGCAGTGTAAGAAATTTTGACAATGTTCACTGGAGTAGGGTAGACGGAAAGGGAAGCAGTCGTTGTGCAGAGAGTGGGAGAGGGTTGTAGCCTATGCTCCATGTACTTGAATCTGTTCATTGAGCAACCGATAAAGGAGACCAAGGAGAAATAGCGAAAGGAAATTGCTCAGGGATGGAAAAAAAAGATCTTCGAGTTTGTCCATGCCACTGTAATTCTATTAGAGAAGGCAAAGGACTTGGAAGAGCGGTTTAATGGAATGGATAGTGTCTTGAAAAGAGGTTAAAATGTACATAAACAATAGTAAAACAAAGATAATGGAATGCAATGGAATTAAATCAGGCGATGCTGAGGAACATAAATCGGGAAATTAGACACTAAAACGGTAGACCAGATTTTATTTTTGTGCAGTAAAGTAACAGACGACGGTCGAAATTGAGGAGATATAAAATGT
Organism: Schistocerca gregaria; assembly: GCF_023897955.1. Lineage (NCBI taxonomy): Eukaryota > Metazoa > Arthropoda > Insecta > Orthoptera > Acrididae > Schistocerca > Schistocerca gregaria. The sequence continues at coordinate 284,235,979 of NC_064931.1, read as the reverse complement.
GGACTGGAGAGTAAAAAATCGTTTCTGAAGGAGAATATAATGCTAACTTGCCACGTATGATGCACAAACTAATGTTTCCCTCTGAGAAGATTTAGAATTTTGACCGCGCGTGTATCTAATGGACAAAGGTATCGGACTGTAATTTTGAATATGGTGAAATTACAGAAAAACTAAACAGATTTTAACCTTGGGGGTTAATGAAAATGATAAAATTAATATGTGAATAAAAAAAATGAACGGTCGCCAGCTCAATTAGGCACATTAATTTAGAAATACGAGGTGCATTCAAGTTCTAAGGCCTCCGATTTTTTTTCTCCGGACTGGAAAGAGATAGAAACATGCGCATTGTTTTAAAACGAGACCGCGTTCATTTCAATACGTCCCAGAGATGGCAACACCGTATGGCAGATGTAATTTTACGGCCAGCGGCGAGAATGAGAACTGTTTTAAATACTTAAAATGGCGACGTTTTCCTTACTTGGACAGCGTGCAATCATTCGTTTTGTGAATTTGCGTGGTGTGAAACCAATTAAAATTCATCGACAGTTGAAGGAGACATGTGGTTATGGAGGTATGGATGTGTCGAAAGTGCGTTCGTGGGTGCGACAGTTTAATGAAGGCAGAACACCGTGTGACAACAAACCGAAACAACCTCAGGCTCGCACAAACCGGTCTGACGACATGATCGAGAAAGTGGAGGGAAATGTTTTGCGGGATCGCCGAATGACTGTTGAACAGATCGCCTCCAGAGTTGGCATTTCTGTAGGTTCTGTGGACACAATCCTGCATGACGACCTGAAAATGCGAAAAGTGTCATCCAGGTGGGTGCCACGAATTCTGACGAACGACCACATGGCTGCCTGTGTGGCATGTTGCCAAGCAATGTTGATGCGCAACGACAGCATGAATGGGACTTTCTTTTCGTCGGTTGTGACAATGGATGAGACGTTGATGCCATTTTTCAATCCAGAAACAAAGCGCCAGTCAGCTCAATGGAAGCACGCAGATTCAACACCACCAAAAATATTTCGGGTAACCGCCAATGCTGATAAAATGATGGTGTCCATGTTCTGGGACAGCGAGGGCGTAATCCTTACCCATTGCGTTCCAAAGGGCACTACGGTAACAGGTGCATCCTACGAAAGTGTTTTGAAGAACAAATTCCTTCCTGCACTGCAACAAACTGCTCGCACAAGCCGGTCTGACGACATGATCGAGAAAGTGGAGGGAAATGTTTTGCGGGATCGCCGAATGACTGTTGAACAGATCGCCTCCAGAGTTGGCATTTCTGTAGGTTCTGTGGACACAATCCTGCATGACGACCTGAAAATGCGAAAAGTGTCATCCAGGTGGGTGCCACGAATTCTGACGGACGACCACATGGCTGCCTGTGTGGCATGTTGCCAAGCAATGTTGATGCGCAACGACAGCATGAATGGGACTTTCTTTTCGTCGATTGTGACAATGGATGAGACGTTGATGCCATTTTTCAATCCAGAAACAAAGCGCCAGTCAGCTCAATGGAAGCACGCAGATTCAACACCACCAAAAATATTTCGGGTAACCGCCAATGCTGATAAAATGATGGTGTCCATGTTCTGGGACAGCGAGGGCGTAATCCTTACCCATTGCGTTCCAAAGGGCACTACGGTAACAGGTGCATCCTACGAAAGTGTTTTGAAGAACAAATTCCTTCCTGCACTGCAACAAACTGCTCGCACAAGCCGGTCTGACGACATGATCGAGAAAGTGGAGGGAAATGTTTTGCGGGATCGCCGAATGACTGTTGAACAGATCGCCTCCAGAGTTGGCATTTCTGTAGGTTCTGTGGACACAATCCTGCATGACGACCTGAAAATGCGAAAAGTGTCATCCAGGTGGGTGCCACGAATTCTGACGGACGACCACATGGCTGCCTGTGTGGCATGTTGCCAAGCAATGTTGATGCGCAACGACAGCATGAATGGGACTTTCTTTTCGTCGGTTGTGACAATGGATGAGACGTTGATGCCATTTTTCAATCCAGAAACAAAGCGCCAGTCAGCTCAATGGAAGCACGCAGATTCAACACCACCAAAAATATTTCGGGTAACCGCCAATGCTGATAAAATGATGGTGTCTATGTTCTGGGACAGCGAGGGCGTAATCCTTACCCATTGCGTTCCAAAGGGCACTACGGTAACAGGTGCATCCTACGAAAGTGTTTTGAAGAACAAATTCCTTCCTGCACTGCAACAAAAACGTCCGGGAAGGGCTGCGCGTGTACTGTTACACCAATACAACGCACCCGCACATCGAGCTAACGTTACGCAACAGTTTCTTCGTGATAACAACTTTGAAGTGATTCCTCATGCTCCCTACTCACCTGACCTGGCTCCTAGTGACTTTTGGCTTTTTCCAACAATGAAAGACACTCTCCGTGGCCGCACATTCACCAGCCGTGCTGCTATTGCCTCAGCGATTTTCCAGTGGTCAAAACAGACTCCTAAAGAAGCCTTCGCCGCTGCCATGGAATCATGACGTCAGCGTTATGAAAAATGTGTACGTTTGCAGGGCGATTACGTCGAGAAGTAACGCCAGTTTCATCGATTTCGGGTGAATAGTTAATTAGAAAAGATATCGGAGGCCTTAGAACTTGAATGCACCTCGTATATGTTTAGGAAAATTGAATATTGGTTATTAAAATTACTGTGGTTAATATTTCCCTTTGAATTGCGCACAGGATACAAACTGACACAGGATACTCTAAGCTGTGTGTAGCATCAGTCATTAATAACGCACACGCCAGTAATTATGGAAAGAAAATTTGCAGCTAGCTCATACTAATTACAGGTACACTCAAGGTCAATACTGAAACCAATACTGAAATGTTACTGCATGAAGCACAGAACTAAATTTGGACATGAGGAGCTTCTATCTTAGCTGACATGAAAAAACACAAACAAAGATGAATAATATCATAAGTACACTGTTTATAATCCTCTGGATATATCAGTTTTCCTTAGCAGCAGTAATAGTCTAATTATTTTTCTAATATCTGGAAAATATGATGGGGACCCATAAACTAGTGTAGTGTCACTAGTCAAGCTCTATGATTATTTCAGTAGAAAAGATTAATTCAAACAAAGCTAATCCTTTATTTTACTTGGGGTAGTTAATAATTCACTTTGAAAGACAAATTTTAAAAAATCAACACTAAGCTTAGTTAACTTCGAAAATGGAATCGTTTATGATATAAATCAAGACCACACTATTTTTAAAATGAGCCTAACTTGTTTTCCCTTTTTGTCACCTGTGAAGCTGGTATTTTAGATAATGACATTTACACAATCTGGCACTGTATTCCTGCAAAAGTAAACTTTGCGATAAAGTAAGAGTTCTTCAGCAAAATCCTGTCTAACTGCACTTTTGTGATTTTAACTTTGTCTTTTACTACTGCTTTTACATTTGACAAAAAAATCACGTTGAAACACTTGAATAAAAGAATTGTTCATTTAAAAAATGATACTCAGTTTTAGTAGCACTTAGGAGAGGACCCTGCATTGGTTCGCGCTCAGGATAGAAGATATGTTTCTGGGTATCAGATTCTTATTAAAGCCACACACACAAATTAACTGGTCCATGCCCATATACATAGCTGCATGTATGAAGTTAGTAAAGAGGTGGCGAAGTTTTGGTGGCAAGCGTCATGGCGGCTAACTGTACTCACAGCTCTTGATGTTCAAATGCTCTATATATCTCATCTTGGAGTCGGATTTTCAACATATTAGAGCCATTCCTTTTTGTCATGAATACAAAATAATAGCCATATCCACATTCGAGGCAAAAATCTTTTGCAAAGCAGGTTCCAATTGCCTCTTTTAGCACCGTCGAAGTGTACCGTGCTATGGCTAGCCACATACTGCGTTCTCTTCACACAAAGGAGCCGCCCAGTTCGACCGCCAAAACCACCTTTTACATCGCGCCATGCCACTTCCGTTGCGGAGAGACTCCCCTACATCTTTTACATGTCACAAATACAAGTGCTCTCAGCATGAACCAGCTTTCAATAAACATTGTGTTTTTTATAATCATACACATATTATAAAAAATTTATTAATTTAACAACTCATTTTGTTTTTTTCATATATATATTAGAAAACTAAATTTAGCGTCACAAAGCAATGACTTCAACTAACAAAGAATACGCTCTTCATAAGTGCAGACACACATTTACATAATAGAAACCTACTTCTAATCGGTATAAGTGTTACTCATGCCTCATGTTTCATTCTGGTTTTCCGACAGGGATACATCAAGAAACACCAATAACACTTCATAACAGTGTTGGGAGATAGAAAAGAGTTTTTGCAAATACATTACACAGCAAACACTTCACATAACTGTCCATATTAACTCTGTTTCTTCAAGTTAAAAAAAAAGCCATGAATATCTGTTGCGTTCAGGAAATATATACTATACATGTGTCCATCTTGTAAGAAATATATGTATAGGAATTTACATATTGCTTACATACAGTGCTTTCATTACACATGGTTAGTCATACCTATTTGTCACTGTATGATCATTAAGAAACTATGTTTTGTCTGCCTTAATTATTCATGCAGTTCGTTAAGAAATCACAATACTCACTCAGTACACCGTATAAACTTAACATCCTTTGTCTGCCTATAGACATATTTGGCAGTCCTCCATTATTTTCAACATCAACTATTGTCTGCCTTTTAACACCTTTGGCATTCCTTCTGATTTGTCATAGTCTGGAGTTTACATATGATTTGTATATCCAATTATATTATGCCAAATCTGAAACTTATAGACATGTATCAGTAGTCTCATAAAAGGTTTTTCCAACATAACAACACCTGGAAAGACAACATCAAGTACAAGAACATATATAGTGAAATACTATGTGATTAAATACATACACTTTTTCACTTTTGACCCTCATTACTCCTTTCTATGGACGTAACATTTCAAATCTACAATGTTATGAACACCTAATGGCTTCTTTGACTTAGGATAAACAAGATAAAAGGCGTTAGTGTGCGGAGTTCCTTGCACTTCAAAGGGACCACTATAAATATATTTCAACTTAGAAGTATCTGGGTTCATTTCACTAGATTTTTCGTGACTTTTTACAACAACAATACCCACAAGTTTGATTTCCATCACTTTAAATGATTTTTAGATCTGGCTTCCTTTTTTTCTTTCATTCTTTTTCTTACTTAGTCTTTTTTCTCCCTCAGCTTAAGTTCTACAGAGGGTGGAAACTGTGATGTTTCTTCAACTATACTTTTGCTCTTATAATTAAGTAGAATTTCCTCGAGTGTAAATCTTGTAGTTTCATGATAGGGGTTATTCATTACAATTTCAAAGTCTGCAATAAACTTGCCCCATGCCTTATGATTGTGGTGGCAGTAATTTCGAAACACTCTACCTATTTCACACATAACACTCCACTGGATTTCTTGCAGGATGGTAAGCCGAAATATATTTCACTTGAATGCCATTCTGTTCCATCCCTTCCTACCATATTTTTTAAATAAGCTGAGGCCCATTGTCTGACAGTACTGCCTTTGATTTTCCTATCATATTGAAACATTCAGTCATTCTATTAAATACTGCTTTTGCAGCAGCTTTCCTATTGGGAGAGACCTTGATAAACTTCGAAAATACTTCTAATATCACTACAATGTAGGTACAATTTCCAAAAGTTTTCAGGAACGGTCCATACAAATCCACTGGTAATAAGCCAAAAGTATCTTCCAGTACACTGCTTTGCATTTAACCCTGGTTGGTTCGATTTGTGACCTTAGCCCTCTGGCAAACATCACTTGATTTAATTCGATCTGTTATTTTCTTTGTTGCACTGATTTTTATTATTATTACATCAGAAAGTTTCTCGATACACTTTTTTGGACGACAGTGTCCTAAGGCGAAGTGAAAATAATCACTTACATTGGTCTCAAATGGATATGGCCACACACTTTCCACTCCTCTCTACTTACATCTCTTCGTTTGTATAAAATATCTTTGAAGATATTACAAAACTTACTAATTTGAGGATACTTAGTATTATTAAAATTTACTTTAACTGACTTGCGAACGTCATCTTCATTTTGGTAGTGCCACATATTTGTGCAAATTTGTTCGATTTCCTTTTTCCCCTGTACCTCTTTGACGAATCTCATATCAAAAGTGCCATTTTCGTTATTTTCCTTTGGTACACTGTCTATCCCGTTCTTTTCATGATATATTTCATATAAATGGGGCAAACCATCATCTCCAGGGTCTAATTGTAATATCAGTGAATCAACTTTGGTGTCCTATGAAATTTCATTTTCACCAAATGTAACTTCCCAAATACCAGATTTATTATTAATTTTAACAATCCCACTACCGCAATCAATGACTACCTTTTCCTTATCCATCCAATCGATATCTAAAATCATTTCAGTATTGAGTTCAAGCAAGATCAGGAAATCATGTTCAAATTTTCGTCCATTAATTTCAAATTCCACCAACACTTGTCTTCGAGTAGGCTTGCTGAATTTGCCAGTTGCTCTTACTGTTTTCACACCATTTACTGACACCATAGCTAGCCTAGTTTTATTGGAAATGTATTCAAAGAAAGATTGTGAAATTGCACTGATTTGAAATCCAGTGTCTAAAAGTACTTGCAATGTAATGCTGTAAATTTCGACAGGGGTGATAGTTAGTCTGATCTTTCTGCCTTCTGAATTTTCCTGTTCCTCCCATAACAAATCTTGTTCGACCATCAGATCACTCCAAGATATATTATTTACTGGCCGATCCGATATGTCTGGGGGCTTCTTCAGTTTTCTGACGTCTACTTCTTTCACGACTCTAATCGACTCTTGCCCCGGTATCGTATCATCGGATGGCTCTTCCTTTTTCGGTTCAGTATTTACTGCCAGATTTTGTTTGGAAAAGACTTCATTTTGCTTTTCATATACATCTTCCATTATACTTGGTTCCCTTTCCTCCACTTTTACATATTCCTCATCGGAACTATCATTTATTTCATGCTCACTGTCTGATTCAAACATGAATGCTACTCTTACACTACAAGCAAGCATTTCTTTTGACCTTTCGTCAGTTTTCTTATTTTCAAAATTCCGATCCTTTCCTAAATTTTCTATTTCATTTTCAGTCACAGGTGTTTTTCAATATCACTTTTGATGACATCAACTTTAACTTCATCTTTAGTATAATCATCTTGGATTTCGATGGTGCACATGTATTCATCTGAATCTATATTCTCATGACCATCAACAATATTTACTTGTACGAGTCTTTCGTCAGCGAGCATCACCTCATCCACACTATCAAGGATTTCATCTTCTTCCAGATTCCTATTTATGCCGACCATTTTCTCTGTTTTTAGCACCAACTTCTCTAACATCGGCAGCTCGCGTGCTTTGTCTGGCGCCTTCCTTCCCCTTACCTACCACTTGCTCTGAAATAGTTGCTCGCACACCTTGCGTGGTGCAAACTACTTTCATCTCCTTTTCATTTTCGGACAACGCCTCTTTTCAACGTTTCGACTTTCTTTTCTCGCTTTTATTAACTCTCTGGCCATATAACCCTTCTCAAAGTTGTCCCACTCATATTGATTTGAACTGTAAAACAAGTCATCACGCCATTCTGTGGGAACAGGTCCACTGAATTCCCTAGCGATGTCATCTCTTCGTATTGCCGCTACCACAGCCACACAACGGACAGCTGATTACTCCGCCAAGTTCAATTCACTCTGTGGCTTAGTTCGCACGCTATCGCCTGCAGGGTAGTCTCTCGTACGTGACTCATTCATCCCCGCACCTGTTGTTCTGCGCGCACCACCTTGTGATGCAGCTCTGCCGTTTGCTTGTGTCTTAAATTCACTTTGATTTAGCCGGTATGGTTTCTTTACTTTGGGCCAGTAATATTTGTCTGCCCCATTCTGGTCCGTAAAACAGACGGGCCTTTGTTTTCTCTGTTATTTCGGTTTTGATAGTTTCATGGTGCAAATCCTCTACCGCGAAATAACAAGTTACCACAACTTGTGTCTCTTCCCCTTTTCATCATATTTATGCGGTAAACTTCGTTCTCATTTTGTTCATTATGCTCGTGATTATCCCTACTACGGTTGATATTATTTTGACGGTAATAACGGTTCTCTCTCCAGTGGTCCTCGTCTTTCCAAAAATGACGAGAAGCTTTTGTGATTACTTCCCACGTAACATTTTGAATCCTCCGGGAGTTTTCTCCATAGTTGCAACACTATTTCGGATTCCGTTCGTCTGTTTCTTAAGTGTGTCAGTTTCCGTTACCACATTTCGCAAAACTCTTTCATCGAGCTTCTGCCTCTTTTGTCATATATCCTGCCCACGATAAATTCCCGCCATAGGCAGTGCTGTTTCTGCTCTGACTAGTTTTCCTCTATAGATTTCTGTTTAAATTCGCTAACTGATATTTGTTCAGTATCCAAATTTAGGCCCCATCTTTTGGTATCGCCAGCTAATGCACTAATAACCACATTTATCTTTTCCTGGTCCATTACATAATCAGGAAAATTACTTTCACAGTTTTTCAAAAAAAATTAATGAATGCCGTCCATTATCCTTCTTTGCCGGATCGAATTGTTCTTTGCCCTCTAGCAGTTTTCTACAAATTATTCTGTCGGTGACGTAATTCGGTTTTTCTCTCATTTTCCGTTCAAGATCGCTCACTTAACCTTGAATATGGAAAGTGTTCTGCTCACACTTCTCTTCGCATGTTGCCACTTGTTTACTCAGTTCCTTTTCAGAATCATTCACCGTTTGTCTCAATTGAGAAATTTCGGTTTTACAACTGTTTACTAATCCAGTTTTGAGGTCGAAAACTTTTTCATCAACTTTTGTTATAACAAAAGGTTCTACAGCGTCTTGAATTTTCAATATTTCTCTATCGAACCTATCGTTGATGTCATTAATCTGTCCCTAAATAGTAGTCACATTGTTATCGACAGTATCTATCTCAGTTTTTAAGTAATTCATTGCATTACTCATAACACCTACTTTTAAGTCTACTTTTTCGATCTGTTTACTGGTTTTAACACCTTCCATTTCAATTTGATGAACTTGGGCTTTCTAAAGTGGTTGTTAATATTACTACCTTGTGCTTAAATTCGTGCAAACAACATTTTGAACAAATCTTTCATGTTCACTGGTTTATCGTTATCTAGTTCTAAGGTGTCCTCAGGCTCAGATTCTACTTCTCGTATTTTTCTCGGTTCACTTTAGACTTCCGATGAAATGAACATATCCATCAATTCATTAGTATAACCATTGTCTCCACTCACGTCGTCCTTCATATCTTGTTTTCTTTGCGACGATCTCATCATCTGAATCTGATCGTCGATGTGCGTAAGCCTGTTGCTGTCCCTTGGCGTAATCCGTGCTCTCGTCTAGTGAACTACTGCCACCTAGTACACTAGGTACTTTTTTGTCTCCGAGGTACTGCCGTCTTTGTTAATACTTTATATTTTATCTTTTAAGGACATACAAGGTTTTCTATTAATTATTTTGCCTAATCTATTGCAAGTTCGCGTCGCTGGACATTCAGTGTTCCTCTTACAATTGTTTTCAGTCCAATATTTACATTATAATCTATATTTTAATGAGTAAAATTGACGAATGTCCTGCCACGCAGTGCCAGGGATAACACTAGCATCTGTGATACGTCACTCGTTCCTAACAACTCAACCTTAAAAAACACGAACAAAAATGAATAATATCATAAATAAACTGTTCATACTCCTCTGCATACATCAGTTTTCCTTGGCAGCAGTAATAGTGTAAATATCTTTCTAGTATGTGGAGAATATGATGGGGCCCCATAAACTAGTATAGTGCCACTAGTCAGGCTCTATAATTATTTAAGTAGAAAAGAGTCATTAAAAATAAAGATAATCCTTCACTTTACTTAGAGTTGTTAATAATTCACTTTGAAAGACACAAAAAAATCAACACTAAGCTTAATCCCTTTTTGTCACTTGTGGAGCAGGTATTTTAGACAATAACATTTGCACAATCTGGCACTGTATTCCTGAAAAACAATGCTTTTCAACAAAGCAAGAGTTCTACAGCGAAATCCTATGTAAGTTCACTTTTGTGGTTTTATCTTTAACTTCGACTCCTCCTTCTTACATTTGGCAAAAAAATTAACTTTGAAAACCTTGAATATAAGAATTGTTCACTTAAAGCAGGATACTCGGTTTTAGTAGCACTTAGGAGAGGACCCGGCATAGGTTAGCGATCAGGTTAAAAGATATGGTTTAGGGTATCAGATTTATAGCATTTGGATCATTATTAAAACCACAGACACAAATCAACTGGTCCATACCCATGTACATGGCTGCATGCATGAAGTTAGTAAAGTAGTGGCGAAGTTTTGGTGGCAAGCGACATGTCGGATAACTGTACTCACGGCTCTTGATGTTCGAATGCTCTCTATATCTCTTCTTGGCGTCGGATTTTCAACATATTAGAGCCATGCCTTTTTACCGAAAATACCAAATAATATCCAGATCCACATCCGAGGAAAAAATCCTTTGCAAAGCAGCTTCCAAGTGCCTCTCTTAGCACCGTCGAAGTGTACCGTGCTATGGCTAGCCACATACTGCGTTCTCTTCACACAAAGGAGCCGCCCAGTTTGGACGCCAAAACCACCTTTTACATTGCGCCACTTCTGCTGCGGAGGGACTTCCCTACATCTTTTATATATCACAAATACAAGTGCTCTAAGCATGAACCAGCTTTGAATAAACATACACATATTATAAAAATTTATTATTTTAATAACTCATTTTGCTTTTTTCATATATACATTACAAAACTATAAATTTCCTGTCACAGATCAATGACTTTAACTAACGAAGAATACACACTCCATAATTGCAGATAAACAGTTACCTGATATGAAGCTACTTCTAATCGATATAAGTGTTACAAGAGGAAAAAAAGGAATGATCGGATGTCATTTTGGCCGGTAGGCCCTTTCCAGGGGAGTTCGGTCACCGTAGTGCTAACCTTTTTTAGATGACCCCACTTCAGCTACTTGTGACTCAATTATGATGAAAATGAGGATAAAGGACACACAACACCCAGTCCCTTGCCGGGAATAGAAACCGCGACCCCTCTGTGGTAGGCGGTAACGCTGTCACTACGCTACGGAGGCGGACGTTGCAAGAAGAATTTGTTAATATCGAACATGAATTTAAGCTTCTTTTGTAACGGGCCGATAACATGCATTCGGTGAGTAAGATATAATACATTATTTCACGATTATTTTCAAGTTTCAAAGCAGAATGAAGAGAAATTGCAATGGAAACTCTAAAACGCGTATCCAAAGGAACTATAAAGAAAATCCTGGAAGAACTAAAAATCTATATCTATAGAAATACGTAATCAGACGAATTTCTTATTGAACAAACCGAACTGAATCACTAACAATATTTGGAGAACTTACTGGCTTCCTAAAAGAAAAACGATAAGTTTCGACACCAGGAAATAAACTGATAGTAGTAGAATTATCAATATAAATGTATTTTTGCGCGATAAACGTAAATACATACTACGAGGGTTGCCCAGAAAGTAATGCACTGCATTTTTTTTCACAGCCAGAAACAATGCTACGAATGAGAAACCCTACGAATGTACACTCCTGGAAATGGAAAAAAGAACACATTGACACCGGTGTGTCAGACCCACCATACTTGCTCCGGACACTGCGAGAGGGCTGTACAAGCAATGATCACACGCACGGTACAACGGACACACCAGGAACCGCGGTGTTGGCCGTCGAATGGCGCTAACTGCGCAGCATTTGTGCACCGCCGCCGTCAGTGTCAGCCAGTTAGCCGTGGCATACGGAGCTCCATCGCAGTCTTTAACACTGGTAGCATGCCGCGACAGCGTGGACGTGAACCGTATGTGCAGCTGACGGACTTTGAGCGAGGGCGTATAGTGGGCATGCGGGAGGCTGGGTGGACGTACCGCCGAATTGCTCAACACGTGGGGCGTGAGGTCTCCACAGTACATCGATGTTGTCGCCAGTGGTCGGCGGAAGGTGCACGTGCCCGTCGACCTGGGACCGGACCGCAGCGACGCACGGATGCACGCTAAGACCGTAGGATCCTACGCAGTGCCGTAGGGGACCGCACCGCCACTTCCCAGCAAATTAAGGACACTGTTGCTCCTGGGGTATCGGCGAGGACCATTCGCAACCGTCTCCATGAAGCTGGGCTACGGTCCCGCACACCGTAAGGCCGTCTTCCGCTCACGCCCCAACATCGTGCAGCCCGCCTCCAGTGGTGTCGCGACAGGCGTGAATGGAGGGACGAATGGAGACGTGTCGTCTTCAGCGATGAGAGTCGCTTCTGCCTTGGTGCCAATGACGGTCGTATGCGTGTTTGGCGCCGTGCAGGTGAGCGCCACAATCAGGACTGCATACGACCGAGGCACACAGGGCCAACACCCGGCATCATGGTGTGGGGAGCGATCTCCTACACTGGTCGTACACGTCTGGTGATCGTCGAGGGGACACTAAATAGTGCACGGTACATCCAAACCGTCATCGAACCCATCGTTCTCCCATTCCTAGACCGGCAAGGGAACTTGCTGTTCCAACAGGGCAATGCACGTCCGCACGTATCCCGTGCCACCCAACGTGCTCTAGAAGGTGTAAGTCAACTACTCTGGCCAGCAAGATCTCCGGATCTGTCCCCCATTGAGCATGTTTGGGACTGGATGAAGCGTCGTCTCACGCGGTCTGCACGTCCAGCACGAACGCTGGTCCAACTGAGGCGCCAGGTGGAAATGGCATGGCAAGCCGTTCCACAGGACTACATCCAGCATCTCTACGATCGTCTCCATGGGAGAATAGCAGCCTGCATTGCTGCGAAAGGTGGATATACACTGTACTAGTGCCGACATTGTGCATGCTCTGTTGCCTGTGTCTATGTGCCTGTGGTTCTGTCAGTGTGATCATGTGATGTATCTGACCCCAGGAATGTGTCAATAAGGTTTCCCCTTCCTGGGACAATGAATTCACGGTGTTCTTATTTCAATTCCCAGGAGTGTATTATTTGAAATTTCCTGAGTAAACGCACCTGTTTCCGTCACTTCCGACAGGTATAATAGCACCAAGACAGTTTCACAGCGGCTTCTGTGTGTGCTGTACGTTGCAAGCAACGTGCCGTTATTGAATTTGTCACTCCAGAGAAGGAAATTGTGGGAAATACAAACAGTTGTGCAAAGTCTGTGGAGCACCTGCTGTTGACAGAAGTATAGTTAGTCGCTGGGCACGGAAGGTGAGGTAATCAGAAGATGGTTCGGCGGAGCTCGACAGTTTGCAGTGGTCGGGGAGACCATCCACGGTTGTCACACCTGACTTGTTGCAGCGAGCTGATGTTGTCATCCTGGAGCACAGACGCAGTACGATTCGGCAGTTGGTGCTTCACCTGTCGATCAGCAAAAGAAGTGCGGCTGCAATTATCCACTCTCTTGGATATTCATAAGTGTGTGCAGTTGTGGTCCCGCGGTGTCTAGCGGTGGATAACACATCGAATAGAAAAACAATTGCCTTTATTTGTTGCAACGTTTTGAAGCTAATGGGAAGGCCTTCTTGTCCTGGACTGTGACAGGTGATGAAACCTGGGTTTATCATTTTGAGTGCGAAATAAAACGACAGTCGATGGAATGGCGCCGTTCCCACTCCCCACAGAAGAAAAACATTCGAAGCAACTCCTTCCGCCGGTAAGTTCATGATCACCGTGTTCTGGGACTGTGAAGGTGTGATTCTCATGTATGTGAAGCGTATGTCAACACATTAACAAAACTCAAGAAGCTCTCGGACAACTTCAGTGCCACAGCAACCCAGGAGATTTGGTGTGCAGATAAAACACCATTCTCATTGTGTTTAATAAAGAGTTTTCGAAGAAAAATGTGTGGTGTATTGTTTTCTGGGCAACCCTCGGAATAAGGTCCTTGTATCTATTGCCACAGATTTTCCACGAATAAATTGTAAACATATAACCGTCAGTGAAGGAAGCTTTCCTTTCAAACCAACAAAGGTTCAATTACAAAACCGAGCACCATACATAAATTTTTGAAGAATTTTAGCAGCACGGAAACTGAGAAATTATCTCAGAAAAGCACTACAGGACGCTATACTGTAACATATAAAATGTAAGGCAGATGATTACCAGCATTCAGTATGCCAGTAACAAGACCACTACAACTTCATACAAAAGAAATTTCCACCATTAATATGGCACGGTCGCTTGAAAATGGCGTAATAGGCAAAACTTCACTCTTCGTGTATAAATAACTAGTTAATGAAATCTTCATGCAGCATGAACTTCAATATATATATAAAATTAACTATTATGCAGTCTGGAGCGTAACTATGTACTGAACTGGAACGTGGACGACATCTAGTTCGGGCAAGATGATAATAGAAGCATTTGGAAGTTGGTGTTAGTGAAGAAGAAAATTAGATGGGTAGATCGGACAACTAACGAAAAGGTAGAGAATTGAACTAGGGAGAAATGAAATGTATGGCACAACTTGACTTATAGAAAGAGTTAGTTCATAGGACAAATTCTAAAGTGTCAAGGTAATGTCAGATTGGTAATTGTAGAGAATATGGGCAACAAATGTTACAGAGGAAGACGAAGGTTTAATACAGAGACAAGGTGCAAATGTAAATAGGTTGAAATATATGTGCAGAGATGAAGAGTTTTGCACGGGAAAGACTACAGTGGATTGTTATGACAGACCAGTTTTCGGACTGAAGAACACAATGATATGCCGAATCATATTCCTGTTTTACTTCAACAACGAAAGAGGAACCCTGCAGATATTAAGAATCTAACAGAGTGGAACATATTAGGTATGCTACTGTCTTCCTCATGGAATCGCACCCGTTGTTGCGCTATCCAGGTGCAGGTTTCACAGATCATTTATATTCAACAAAATACACAAAAAACCCTTAAATGCCACTCCCATCCCCGAGGTTTTGCTCCATTCCTAGCTCCTCGTTTGAGTTTCAGCGAACCACACAGGGTTTTTGTTAATATTTGCACAGTTCAGAAGTAGTTCACTGTACTCTCCTAGCTTTCTCTGACATCCTCTTCTGGAACTCCTGTCTTACTGACACAGTTCTTTATTTCGAGAGACATGATTCCTGACATTAGTCTTTAACGGACGGTTTTTTTAAAAAATGAGAATACACTACTCACATCATAATGGCATTATCGATTCGGTATAATATGCAAAAATTTGTTTAGGTCTCTATGGTAAATGTAGAGAGCAAATTCCTACAAGCACTGATTTCAATCAAGGGTGGAGTGTTTCACAGAAGCGATGTGATACAGACTTCGACATCGCATTGAAAAATGGTTCAAATGGCTCTGAGCACTATGGGACTTAACATCTCTGGTCATCAGACCCCTAGAATTTAGAACTACTTAAACCTAACTAACTTAAGGACATCACACACATCCATGCCCGAGGCAGGATTCGAACCTGCGACCGTAGCAGTCACGCGGTTCCGGACTGAGCGCCTTAACCGCGAGACCACCGCAGCCGGCATCACATTGAAGTTTATGGTTCATTCGGTGATTTCTCCAGAGAAGTACAGGATGATAATAATTAAAATTAAACTTTCAGAACGCTGTAGGAATAATACCATTGGTCAGAATGACGTCAAATTGTAACGAAATATTATCGGTGAAAGGGGAAAACGCAGTGCAGAAAAAAACATAGTATGAAATTTGATCAAGAGATGGCTCTGTATGTACCAGAATACGTAAATGAAAGCACCTGTCATGCGCACGACCCATTGAAGTTGGTATAAACACGCCGGATACACGGCTTTTCCTCCCGCTTCTGCCATGTTCGCCATGACTGTCTCAATGCAGGATCGCGCTCTGCTTGTAAAGCTGTATTACAAGAATGATGACTGTGCACACGTCACTCAGCAGATGTTCCGGACACTGAAGGGTTTGAAAAAAAGGCGTTGGTCCGATGACTGCTTTGGAGATAGAGAAAATGATTCGGAAATTTGAGAAGACGCGTTCTTCTGGTGTGCAACCTGGTAAAGGGAGGAAACGAATTGATTCGACGTCGACAGCAATGCAGGAGGAGACGAAAGGTGGAGTACAAACGTTGAAACTTCTTTACTTATTTATGTGAATCTGTACGTAAATTGCTGAACGACTCAGCGTTATTTTATTATGAAACAGCTGAGTAAAACTGAACGCACTGAGCTTACTTTTTCTTTACATTTTTCTTAGCATGTCAACACTGACCCAAAATATTCTAGCGCAACGCAATCTGACTCCTCAAAAAAATTACAACCTGACTTCAAATAATTAATACAAAAGAATGGCCCTGAATAAGAAGCAATCCTGCCAATAACCTATACATTTCAGTAAGCATTTACCTCACAAAAATCTTCATTACGTGAACTACTGCAATACAGCGAGCGTCAATACTGCCAGCTAAATAAAAGATTCTAACTACTAAAGCCACTAATTACTAATAGGCATGTGGTTCGCAGAGGAAAGATTTTGTTGCCTACCAAAATAATTTATTTTTTACCTTAATAATGTAACAACCAATTCAAACACAAATGTAAATCGATAAATCGTCAATGACACCCAGTACAAAGATATTAGTCATGAATAATTTTCAATGTCCAAGTCGGATACTTCCAGATCGTTAGCCTACGCTAACACTTCAGACCTCTACCCTCCATCAATGCTAATTTCTCACATTTAACATTCATCACTGCTGGCTGTTCACCTCCAACTGTCCAACAGTACTTCCATCACAGCTGGTGACTAGCTTCCAGCTTCCCAACACTACCGGCGATTAACTTCCAACAATGAATCCAACCAGCCACGGAGTCTTTTACAAAGAAAGTGCAGTCAGAGATCCAATGGAAAGCTCCACACAGAGCTGCCAACACGGAAGCATACTACTTACATAGGAGCCCTGCTCCCTACAAAAAAGTTTACTTATTATTTTGGGCAGTGGCCAGGATAAATTTGTTAGAATTTTTTGTGTTAACATTATCAAATAGATCAAATGCACACAATTATTAATGCACTGTTGGTCAAAAGCAAATATTGTCCTCACAGTCCCTAAAGACAGTCCTAATCATATATCAGAGTAGTAGTCTATGACAGTTTTATGCACACAGTCTGAGCAGCAAAAGAAAATACACACGTAAGTAGTGGATCTACATGCAGTCTTGAAGAAGTGTTGTCCTCGCAAAGGAAACACAGTGCTGAATCTTGACATGAATATTAGTAATGGGCCCCAACAGAGCAAACCCACAGCAGAGTCAGTCGAAGTCTTGAAGAATATTGGTAAAATTAGTAGCTCACCACAGAGGAAAGAATATGGTAGTAGTGGGCCACCAAGGGTGCAGGCCCACTGTAGTCCTTGTAGAGATTATGGTAGTAGTGGGCCACCAAAGGTGCAGACCCACTGTAGTCCCTATAGAGACGGCTTGCAGCCATCCATGGCGACTGTGCGGGTGCACAATCCCTACACAGTCACAACTGAAGAGCCTTGCGGATAATAAAGCAAGCCCATAAACCACCACTTCTGCACTCACAATTTTTTTTTTGCAACGTCCTTAGAACTACCAATGCTGTTAAGCAGTCCCTTGCTGTATTACTAACACATGTCCAAACACTAACAAAGTCATTTAGCCTCGGAAATTTTACACATACAGTATGAACAACAGAAATGTGTGCAGTAAAATGAATCCCCACTATTTACTTAATTTGAAGAACTGGTGTCTACACAATTAATAATTTTACTGCATAAGAATACAATTACAAAGGTACACAAAACATCATTAAAGTATATGATAATACAGATAACATTTATAGTAATACAGGCTTTACAAAGGAATAGAAATAAGCACCAACCATTTTTATAGCTTCTCAATACATTTCATCCCAGTTCATCAAAACTCGTTCTCTTATATCGCTTAACCCCTCTTAAGCTAACTTAAATCTACTGAGCTCAGATACATAAACTAGAGAACGAGGCAGTGCAACAGCACAAACAGTTAACACAAACAGCAATGACAAATAAAATGCAAATTGGCAAAGCAAGCAGCAGTATATCTAAATTAGCAAATCAACTCCAGGAATTGTGACATAAGTAAATAAATGAAAAGTGAGAATATCCACTGAAATATTAACTTGACACATGAGCATTAGAAGAAAACAGAATAGAATAAATAATGTCCAAACATCTTTCCAAAGTAAAGAATATATAGATTTGAGGATAACAGTATTCCTCATCATAGTAAATGCAGCGTAGTACTAGAAGAGAAAAATTCTAGTAATATTATCAGGTAAATACACTGAGGCAGGAAGAACACAGATACACAAGGGTACACATAAACACAAAGCGGAATAACACAAAAGGACAGAGCTTGTTCTCAGTGTAACATTTAATACTGCAATCCAAAAAAACTATTGAAGCATGATTTCTGTGTTTTCTATTGTCTTACCTCATCATTTATTTTCCAGTATCTTCCCTCATAATTAGTTTCCAGGAAAATCGCACCTAAACCTGTTGTCCCTAAACCCTACATCCATCTGTTCATCTCCTCTTTCTAAATCAATTATTCCTTAATTATTCCTCAATATAAAACACTCTTCTGGCCAACCATTTTTATAGCTTCTCAATACATTTCATCCCAGTTCATCAAAACTCGTTCTCTTATATCGCTTAACCCCTCTTAAGCTAACTTAAATCTACTGAGCTCAGATACATAAACTAGAGAACGAGGCAGTGCAACAGCACAAACAGTTAACACAAACAGCAATGACAAATAAAATGCAAATTGGCAAAGCAAGCAGCAGTATATCTAAATTAGTAAATCAAATGCAATATTACAACTAATGTTAGACAATATGCAGCAAACAAGAAAAATAAATTGGTGGTAACTGGCTTATCAGAGTAGTACAAAGTAACACTCAGCAGGACAATGCCTGACAAATAGTAGCAGCAAATGCAGTAACTTATACCTAAACATGACAAAGCACAAGCAGAAAAAATATTACAGTAAAGATAGCAGTGCAGACAAGGGAATGTCTGTTTACTTCTTAAATCCTATGTCACAGCTTAGCACTAAAGTTATGCACCACAACAACCTCTTATACCGAAAAATTACCAAGTCCTTGAAAAAGTTCATGTTATCAATCACTTCTGCTTCTTATGCTTCTTTCGTTTCCTAGTCCTCCCTTTTTAAGAATGTAGATCATAAAATTATTATTTCATAGATATGTAGACAGAAAGTGTTTACATTAGTATATGAATTAAATTTTATTTTATAAAACCAATGCTACAGCGCAGCTAGAAACTAGATATCAAATAAAATAAACAAAAATGTACAACGTAAATCATTAAAATGTCATTGAATAGCCATCTAGCATTTCATATGCCAGTAAAAATTCTCTCAACTCTCGTAGAAAGACACTTGCCATAATCACGTATGTAGATGTAAAAGTATTTCTCATCACTTCATAAACATTTCTGTAAGTAGTACAAAGTACGAGCTTTACAGTGTAATCACATGTTACCAATTAACAGCGTGTCGTGTTTGTGATGCATTCTGCAAAGAAATGTCAATAACGAGGTCAACAGGTTCTCTATTCTACAACTATGCGAGCGCTTGCGAAAGTGCGGGAAGCTTCAAAGCGGATAAAGAGGCACAAGGAACGTTAAAAGACCACACAACAATTAATGTATTCCAGAGCAAGCTGCTCGCAGCTTAGCGCAGCGTTACATCAAGGTCACATGCACACTTTACCGAAATATTTACGAGAGCAGTATCCGCTATAATGACAGCTTGATACAAATAAAAATTTTCACAGGTTGAAAAATTTACGCTGGAAGAGTACAGAAACGAAATATCAACGTATTTCAAAAATAATGATCTTATACATCACTCATATCTCTCGTAGTATCACTGTTGTTCCTGAAGTAAATGTGAACAGTTTCCAAAATGCAGAAAAAGTGTGAAGTAATCTAACCGTGTAATTACGTAAATATGTGTCACTGGTGTAGTAAGAAAAAAAGTTTCTCTCAGTTAAATGAAAAGATAGCTGTGTAATTCTCTGTTAGAGAAATATGGTACCGATGTGTAAAACTGTATAAGCAAATAACATATTAGCTAGGGCTCCTTGCGCTTGTCACATGCATGATACACAAAGTAGGCGTACCCTAATGAGGGCTGATGTAATTATACCCTCAGATGTTACAGACAACAACAACGGAATGAAATGTATCGCTGAAAACCTTCTCTGTATCATAGTAGTTCTAAAATATTTCTAAAAATATTGCAAGTACGAAAAATAATCACTCAAATGCGTGTCATGTAGAGCTAAACTGTACATCTTGCTGTAAGATAATTTCTGTCATTGGCTAAAGGTAAAAATGTGCCATGTGTCGTAGGTATCGTAGTTGATAAGCAACGTTCTCCAGAAGTCAATGTACTTACCCTCTCATGTGCAAAAGTAAGAATGTTATGCGTATAGATGTCGTAGTTATTAGGTACATTGCTGTGACCAAGAAAGTACTGTACTGTAACAAATTGTTTTGTGTCACAAGAGTCATTACCAAAATATGTTTTACTTTTCAGAAGAACGCAGATAAACTGTGCAGACATAAAACAAATTCAGCCCAAAACCAATAACGAAGATTGTGTCACTCATTAGTAGCGTCGTGCTGTAATTGTGTGGTTCTCAAAAAAGCCAAAGACTGTGCATCAGTGACCTCTCAGAAAGTGTCGTCGACAAAAAAAAAAAAAAAAAAAAAAAAATCCAATGTGTGTGAAATCTTATGGGACTTAACTGCTAAGGTCATCAGTTCTTAAGCTTACACACTACTTGAACCTAAATTATCCTAAGGAGAAACACACAAAGCCATACCCGAGGGAGGACTCGAACCTCCGCCGGGACCATGTCCTATTTAGTAAGAATATTTTAACTACCTTGTCTCATCTTATTAATTAATCGAAATGTATACTGATATTTTATATGAGGCCGTCTTCAGTAAGATTGCAACTGCATTGTTCAGTGGCAGGTGTTGTCCACAGACGAAGCCCAGTTCCATCTGACAGGATATGTCAATACACAGAGTATGGGCAACGGAAAATCCACACACAAATCAACCAGTACCACTTCATCTTGATAAGGTCAGTGTGTTGTGCGGGCTTACGGCATCATTTATCATAGGACCATATTTTTTTCGGTCCGCCCCGATAGCAAGCCCGCCCGGTTAGCCGTGCCGTCTAACGCACTGCTTTCCGGGCGGGAAGGGGTGCCGGTTCCCGACATGAATCCGCCCGGCGGATTAGCGTCGAGGTCCGGTGTGCCGGTCGTTCTGTGGATTGTTGCCGGCACGGTAGCTCAGCGTGTTCGGTCAGAGGGCTATGTGCTCTCTGTAATAAAAAAAAAGTGAGTGAAGGAGTCAACGATCAACATGAACGAATGTCTTGTGACTTCCTCCCAGACCAACCGCAAGGGACATAAAAAAAAAAGATAGCTGAGTGGTCAGCGCGGCGGCCTGCCACGACAAGGTTCGATACCCGTCTGGGTCGGGTATTGTGTTGTTCGCAGTATTATTTCATCATCATCAGTGTAAGGCAACAGGAAACCACAAGTGGAATCACTTTTTTTAGACGCTCATGCAGTGGACCTCTCTGACTAGGATTCCCCCATGAAAAGACCTGCCGTAAGGCAGAACACAAAGTTAAGATATTTTTTCGAAGAGACAAGTGCTTCCGATCCTGTTACCTGTACCGTCATTGGTAAGCGCTAAGTGTCTTTTGTGCAACCACGTCATTCCAGCTCTACAACAGCGCGGATGGGATCATTTTTATGCAAAATGGTGCACCTCCGCACATTGCAAATCCAGTTAACCAGCTGCTGAAGCGCCATTTCAGAAATTACAGCATTGTCAGCCGCCATTCTTCTACAGCCTGTCGGTCTCGATCACCTGATCTTAATCCGTGTGACTCCTAGCTGTGGGATTAACTGAAAGATGTTGTGTTCAGTGTTCCTATTGCTAACTTAGCTGCAATGAAGGCACGCACTGCGCAACACATACTGAACGTGACCCTGGAAACACTTCGATCGGTTATGGAACATGCCGTTTCTTTATTTCAACTTGTTGTAGAAAAGGTTGGACATCATATTGAACATGTTTAGCGGCAGGCACACAGAAATTAATAATCCAATTTGATTTTGATTGGCCTCCGGACAATGAAAAACAGATTTTCCCCATCCGATGTGATACGACCATGCCGTGGTCGATGGAATTACGTAACTAACAGTATCACACCTGTACACCCATGTACACAAAGTAGTACAGTTTGTTTAACGTCAAACGTACACCTTAGGCATTGTTGTATGATTCATTTGTTGTTTGTAGTCGACCACTATTAAGTTATAATAGTTACAACGCTGCCTATTGCTACATTTTGTAACTATTTATTTTTCTTCTGCCATACGTTTTCCCCCTTCTCCGATAATATTCCGTTGCAATTTGACGTCATTAAGGCCAGTGGTGTTATTTCTACAGCGGTTTGAAAGTTTAATTATAACACCCCGTATACAGGGTGTTACAAAAAGGTACGGCCAAACTTTCAAGAAACATTCCTCACACACAAATAAAGAAAAGATGTTATGGGGACATGTGTCCGGAAACGCTTACTTTCCATGTTAGAGCTCATTTTATTACTTATCTTCAAATCACATTAATCATGGAATGGAAATACACAGAACGTACCAGCGTGACTTCAAACACTTTGTTACAGGAAATGTTCAAAATGTCTTCCGATAGCGAGGATACATGCATCCACCCTCCGTCGCATGGAGTCCCTGATGCGCTGATGCAGCCCTGGAGAATGGCGTATTGTATCACAGCCGTCCACAATACGAGCACGAAGAGTCTCTACATTTGGTACCGGGGTTGCGTAGACAAGAGCTTTCAAATGCCCCCATAAATGAAATAGTGTCATGGCGGCTGCAGTGTAACACGTGTTAAGTTCGGCTCGCGAAATTTAGTCGAATTCGAAGGTGTTCTCGCAGGTGGTGTTGTCTAGTACAAGTGGAAATCGTGTAAACAACAGTGTTCTGTGCAGTAGTGCTATTTTTTTTCTGTGCTCCGCCAATATCTGCGAGAAAATGGTAAACAGAAGAATCAACAGCAGCGCGTCCAGCAGCGGGGAAGCAGCAGGTGCGGCGGGCCTGCTCCTGGCGGAAGGTGCGGCCGCGGCTCCCGGTATAGCGGAGCTGGTTCGCTCTGAGGTAAACGCTGCGCTTCGCGATAAAAACAATCTCGATCTGATAGCAGGCACCATATCAGATACTGTAACGGCAGCAGTATTGGCCAAAATGCGTGAAACTGTTGAGGCCAATACTGCCGAAATTACAGCACTAAAAAAGTCTGTGTCTGAATACGAGAAAAAGGCACGAGAGTTGGAAGTGAAACTATCTGCCGCCACAGACGAGCTAGAACAGTAGCAAAGGCGAAATAGTCTACGACTGTTTGGAGTAGCAGAAAATAAAGAAGAAGACACGGACAACCTGCTTATTCAGGTTGCGCGTGAAAAATTAGGCGTCGAAGTGACCAAGGCAGACATTGACAGGAGCCACCGGGTGGGACGAAAACTACCAGGTGCTACCAAACCTCGTCCAATAATTATTAAACTTGTGTCGTACCGAAAAAGGGCTGAGATCTTTACCCAAAAGAAGAAGTTAGCAAGGACAGGGATTACAATAAGGGAAGATCTGACACACGAGCGGCTAAATATTTTAAACAGTGCCATATCCCATTTCGGTCTTCAGAATGTGTGGACTCAGGATGGCAGAGTAATCATTAAGACTGCAGCTGGAAAAAAGACAGTCACAAACATGACAGAACTAAATAGTATTAAGTGAACCTACTCGAGCCAAAAGTCAAACTTAACACCATTTGCAAATTTTAACAGTCCTATACTCAGATATAGTCTTGTAATTGTATTAACTTTTTAATTATTTGTACCTTCAACTTATTGTTTTTGTAACTGTATTAACTTTTTAATTATTTGTGCCTTCAACTAATTGTTTTTGTAACTATTAACTTTTTACTATTTTTTGTGTCTTTAGCTGTAGCCATTGCTTAGTTTTAGTTACTGCTAATACTTTTTTCATTTTCTCAGTTTATTCTCTTCCATTCTGTAATAGTTCTATTGCAATTATTAGTCTCTCCTTAAGTTCATTAGTCAACCATCTCTTCGGTTTAAATTGTTCATAACAAAAATCACTATCAGTATCACTTTAGCAAATTTCAATTTAATTCTAGCTTCCTACGATACTCTATTAAATATTAAGCTTACTTCTCTCTGCTGGCAGCATCGGCCTCTTAAATCACTCCTCTTTCCCTTATTTCCACCCTAAGCTGTTTCAAATACTCTGATTACACTTTTCCTCTTACGACATAGGATACTCAGTGACACACAGCTGTCACCATTTTGGTCATATTCTCCCTGCACCGAATACCACTAATCCATTTTCTATACTCCCGCAACCTCAGGAAATCTCTTGCAGTCGCTTTTCTTTCGGCTTTCGCGGAGTCACAAACAGGGCGCGCAAAATCTCGGACACCCCTGTAATATGTCACTTGGCGGAAACACCGGTCAGTGCCCCTCGCGGCTGGTAGTGCCTAACAAAGGGACAAACCAGTCTGCCACCCTACTCCAGGCTGCTCAGCGGAACGCGTCCGAGCTTTTAGCAGCTCACTGCAACATTCAGTCTTTACCTGCGCATTACGAAGAACTTAGCCTCCTCTTCCACCAACTAAACTACCACGTAATCCTCTTATCCGAAACGTGGTTGAAACCACACATATCCTCTGCATCTATTCATCTCCCAGGGTACACATTTCATAGGGCAGACAGATAAAAAAAGCGAGGTGGCGGGGTCGGCGCATATATACGAACAGATCTCAAAGCGAAAGTCTTATGTACGTCAAATCCTGCTGAAGAAAAAGAGGCTGAATTCATGTTCATTGAAATAAATATACAAAGTCGGAAATTCTTGACTGGCGTCGTGTACAAGCCGCCAAAAATAAGCTCAATGAGTTCCTTCCAGTCGGAATTACATTCACTTCAGTGTCAATACGAACATGTCATCGTAATGGGTGACTTGAACATAGACCTGCTAAGAGACACTCCCTCCGCAATAAACCTAAGAAGATTGTTTAGTAGCAATAGCATGAACATTCTTCCATTACAACCTACACACCATACGGCGCACAGTCATACTCTTATAGACGTGATCGCAACGAAACAGACTGACAAAGTAAGAGATGTTGGTCAATCATCGGCCCCTGGCCTCTCAGCACATGATGTAATATTCCTGGCCTACTCTGTGCAGCCCCCAAGGATCAAATCGCGTTACATAACTTGTAGGAACATGAAACGTATTGACCTTGACGCTCTAACAGCCGATTGCTCAGAAATCTCATGGCATCAAATAATCAGAGAACCTACAATCGACGGCAAAATTAATGAACTTGGTGATAAACTCACTGCCCTCTATGACAAACATGCACCTGTGCGCACAGTCCGTGTAAGAAAATCTCCTGCTCCATGGCTGACAGCTGAATTACGTCAAATGATGACTAATAGGGATGCTGCCCACAGGCGTTTCAAGGCAGATCCGAAACCCGAACGTTTTGAAGAATATAGAAGCTACGGAACAGAGTGAAACAATGCATTCGCAATGCCAAAATCAGGCACGCTCGCTCCCTTGTATGCAGCGATCTGACACCCACGACTCTATGGAAGAATCTCCGTAGCTTGGGGGTCGGAAAGGCAAAATCGGAAACTACTTTTCATGTGTCAGCTAACGAATTAAATGAATTCTTCTCTGCACCTCTGAATACCAGCACGGCTGATAATTACCGTCCACAAGAATCCCCAAACAGGATAACTAACAACGATACCTTCCATCTAAAACATGTAACAACAAATACGGCAAGAAAAGCAATAATGAGAATCTCTTCTGATGCAATAGGCAACGACAGTATCGGTATAACCATGATTAAGAATGTTGCCGATATCTTAGTACCTGTCTTAACTGACGGAATATACCCCACTGCACGGAAAAGAAGCATAATTCGACCCATCCCTAAGGTCGAAAACCCGCAACTGCCTAGTGATTACCGACCAATTAGCATACTGCCTACTGTTTCCAAAGCACTGGAATATATTGTTCATGACCAAATCACTGAACACTTGCATGAATTCAGTCTATACGACAAATTTCTATCCGGTTTTCGTAAACATCATAGCACAAACACTGCTCTAATTAAAGTAACTGATGACCTGAAATATGCCATCGACAATCGAAAGGCAACAATATTGACGCTACTGGACTTCAGCAAAGCTTTTGACACTGTTAACTTTGACATATTACTCAAAAAATGCAACAGCTTAATTTCTCTGATAGTGCAGTGAGATGGTTTGAAAGCTACTTAAAAGACAGACAGCAATGTGTTGTCTGCGCAAATGAAAAATCTTCCTGGAAACATGTTTCTTCGGGAGTGCCACAAGGATCAGTCTTAGGACCACTTTTGATTTCTTTATATGTCAACGATATTTCGTCGGTTTTGTCCTCCTGTAAACATCATTTCTATGCCGACGACCTCCAGCTCTACCTAAGCGTCAGACCTGAAGACGTAAACACTGCAATCGCTCTGATGAATGATGATCTGTCTTCAGTAGTGACATGGGCGAAAAACCTGGGGCTTAAATTAAATGCAAAAAAGACGCAAGTAATCTTAATAGCCCATCAGAAATTAATAAGTTCAGATTTCCGCGAACGGCTACCTCCTATTCTGCTCGAAGGTACTCCAATACCATATCAGAAAACAGTGAAGAACTTGGGTGTAACTTTGGACGAGCATCTCAACTGGGCGGAGAATACAGTCGCAGTGTGCCGAAAGACGTCTGCTTGTCTCTATGCTCTCAAAAAGTTTCGGAACATATTCCCACATGACTTGAAACGCCAGCTCGTGCAAGCACTCGTTCTACCGAACCTCCACTATTGTGATGTGATTCAACAAGGCATGAGTAGTGAAAACAAAAGACGGCTAGAGCTAACCATGAATGCCTGTGTGCGTTACACCTGCAACATTCGCCGATATGATCATGTTAGTGCTTCATACTCCGAGCTAGTGTGGCTGCGGCCGGACAAACTGCGTGACTACCACACTCTATGTCTACTTCACCGACTAATCATCGCGCAAGCACCCCAGTACCTAGCTTCAGAGATTAAAAACCTGTCATGCCATCATAATCGAAACACGAGGTCACTCTTATCTGGTATCCTAACTGTGCCCACTCACAAAACAAAAACTTTTGCAAACTCCTTCTCAGTTGCCGCTGTCCGCCTCTGGAACAAACTGCCCCTTACCTTGAGGAAAATTCAATCTCCTGTTGCTTTTAAGAAGAAGTTGAAGCATTTACTGCTATCATCCGCATAAAATTCTCCACAAAATTAATGTGCAAGGCCAGTCCTCTCATCTGTCAAATAGCAAAGCTAGCGTCTCCTATCTTGCTCCTGAGATGCCTTCCTCTTCATCTATCTCTATTAGCCACGCAGTCTCCTTTTCCTTTATATTTTCCTTAATTATGTTTCATCATGTCTCTCTATTCTTCTCCTCCCTTCACCATGAGTCTCCCTCATACTCCCTGCTGCCAGCACTCCTATCTTAAATCTTTCTCTTCAATAATGTATTTTTCGAGGTGTACTTTTCTAATTGTTTATCTCACTTTTTGTATTAGATGTAGTTTAACATGCCTACTGAAACATATAACTGTAAAATAAGTAGAATGCCTGGTTAGATGTAAGAGAGGGCATGATGGCCCTAATCTTGCCAGGTTAAATAAATAAATAAATAAATAAATAAATAAATAAAAAATAAATAAATGAAAGTCAAGAGGGTTGAGGTCAGGAGAGCGTGGAGGCCATGGGATTGGTTCGCCTCTACCAATCCATCGGTCACCGAATCTGTTGTTGAGAAGCGTACGAACACTTCGACTGAAATGTGCCGGAGCTCCATCGTGCATGAACCACATGTTGTGTCGTACTTGTAAAGACACATGTTCTAGCAGCACAGGTAGAGTATCCCGTATGAAATCATAATAAAGTGCTCCATTGAGCGTAGGTGGAGGAACATGAGGCCCAATCAAGACATCACCAACAATGCCTGCCCAAACTTTCACAGAAAATCTGTGTTGATGACGTGATTGCACAATTGCGTGAGGATTCTCGTCAACCCACACATGTTGATTGTGAAAATTTACAATTTGATCACTTTGGAATGAAGCCTCATCCGTAAAGAGAATATTTGCACTGAAATGAGGATTGACACATTGTTGGATGAACCATTCGCAGAAGTGTACTGTGGAGGCCAATCAGCTGCTGATTGTGCCTGCACACGCTCTACATGGTACGGAAACAACTGGTTCTCCCGTAGCAGTCTCCATACAGTGACGTGGTCAACGTTACCTTGTACAGCAGCAACTTCTCTGACGCTGACATTAGGGTTATCGTCAACTGCACGAAGAATTGCCTCGTCCATTGCAGGTGTCCTCGTCGTTCTAGGTCTTCCCCAGTCGCGAGTCATAGGCTGGAATGTTCCATGCTCCCTAAGACGCCGATCAATTGCTTCGAACGTCTTCCTGTCGGGACACCTTCGTTCTGGAAATCTGTCTCGATACAAACGTACCGCGTCACGGCTATTGCCCCGTGCTAATCCATACATCAAATGGGCATCTGCCAACTCCGCATTTGTAAACATTGCACTGACTGCAAAACCACGTTCGTGATGAACACTAACCTGTTGATGCTACGTACTGATGTGCTTGATGCTAGTACTGTAGAGCAATGAGTCGCATCTCAACACAAGCACCGAAGTCAACATTACCTTCGTTCAATTGGGCCAACTGGCGGTGAATCGAGGAAGTACGGTACATGCTGACGAAACTAAAATGAGTTCTAACAAGGAAATTAAGCGTTTCCGGACACATGTCCACATAACATTTTTTTCTTTATTTGTGTGTGGGGAATGTTTCCTGAAAGTTTGGCCGTACCTTTTTTTACACCCTGTATATACATATGAACAAAAGTTTGCGCACGAGGGCGCCACAGCGCGAATCCTTGCATACCAACTGTGCAAAAATGTCTCTAACAGAATTACGTCCAGTCCATGTTTTCGATAAACATCAAAGAAAGGGTATTTGGCGACACTCTTATTACATGTACGATAGGTATTTTCATTCAATACTGTCCTGCCGTGCCGCGCTGTTAGTGCAATGTGTAGAGTTTTGAGGTAGGATATTCGAGATTGAGAGTTCGGCACTGGGTCTATGTGGAAATACTTTTTATTTTCTAATTGTTATCTGTCCAATAATGCTGTAGCACACAACCCTTCTTAAACAGTACATATCCGAACGCTACATTTTTTATATTATATACTATAACCTCTATTGATCAGATATTTCGGTAATAGTCACGAAGAGTAATAATGAGCTAAAATAAATTACCTCTGATAAGACAGAAATTCCAGTATCGATAGCTGCGGTACTGCGCCTGCCACGAGAAGAAACGCAGGTTGGCAGCGAAGTTGCTGCGGGCCGCCCCGAGGCCGCCCCGAGGCCGCCCCGCCACGCGGCAGCCAATAGAAGAAGAGCACCGAGTCTTCCTGCTGAGAAGACGACGAGCCATACAGAGGCGTACACCAGCTAGCCGGAGGAGAAGAACAAATTATCTATGAACATTGTATCCTGTACTTTGTTTCGCTCAACATATCAGACTTTATTTAATTTGTTTATTTCTCTTAATACAAGCTATTACTAATTGTTTGCTTTGTGTTGCGTATCCTCACATAATGGAAAACTACCTCGAATTGAACCCACACTTTTTGCTCTGCTTATCCACTAAGGATACAGCAGAAATAACTACGAAACTTACTTATATGGATATGTTAAACATCCATTCTGCATTCTGTTACAGCAGCCTGTTGCTGAAGACACTATTAGCGCCAACATCTCTTTCACAAAAGTCAGCAGTTAGATGCACAAAGTGACGTCCTTACACGTCCGAACTGAGTGGATTATACTTCTTCGAAATGTTCGCAGTATAACTACATCGTCAGTTGCAAGAGCGGCAGAGAAATTCACTATTAGTTCTTCCATATTCATCGACGGAATACAGTAAACATAACAGAGTTTGGTAATTACCCGTGAACTGGGTTCCTAGATCTACTGGTGAGATAACATAATTATAATGTCCACGGAAGAGGTAAGTGCGATAGCTGGTACTAATCGATCCCACAGGTGGCAAGTGGGTATACAGGGAGATGGGTTCTTGGGTAGACCAAGAATTAAAGTGATGAAGGAATGGACCTTCTTTTTTGCTTTGGGGGAATGAGTATAGCCGAAGAAAAGGGAAGCAACGGTGATGGTGGACAGGAAAACGTAGAGGAGGCATAGTGCACGAATTTTTGGTTCAGTTATACACTGCTGTCCATTAAAATCGAACTCTGTCGCATGTAGATTTCGTGATGTTGCAGATTGTCGTGTATGCAAGTGGTGATCATTTCAGAGAAACCGAGCACAGTAGCTAGGGGAAAGGCCGTCTGTATACTGTACGTAAGGAACAATTACGCAATGAGTTTCCCATTTACATATGGCATTTAAATGTCCATTGTTATCGAGAATATCGTGTTATACTTTGCGTAAGAAGAAAAAGTAGGTAGGGGAAAGGCCGTGTGTATACTGTACGTAAGGAACAATTACGCAATGAGTTTCCCATTTACATATGACATTTAAATGTCCATTGTTATCGAGAATATCGTGTTATACTTTGCGTTAGAAGAAAAAATGTTCACCAACACGTGTCAGAATTAGGTAATGATAGGACCATAGCCTGTCGAGACAGAAGTTTATCTGTCCACTTTATTGTTGCTCGCATTAGACTGAATCTATCAAGTGTCACACAAATATGCGATCGATGTTTCTTAACATTATATGTTTTATTAGTTTTGATATTTTTAAATCGTACAGCCATCTAAAATACACTGCCCGGGGAAAAAAATTGTACTCCTGTACAGGCGGCGACGATTTTGAGCACGACGACGGCATATGCCATCTGAAGGGACAACAGAAGTGTTGGTAATGGTTTTAACGTCGTCCGACAACAGATGGCTTACCAGCGTAGCTATCAGGGCGCCACCTGTGTCTATCCTTTAATAGGGAATTCTTACAACCAGAAGGCTCATTCGCTCAGCCGCAGTGTCCGAGTACACGATGCACAAGCGAATGGCTCGGAGCGACCGCGCGGCTGCGCAGACGTCGGCTGACAGCTGTCTGGCGGTGCTTGCGCCGCCAGCGGCCCCTGTGGCCACCTCGTCCCCGACGAACATGGCCACGAAGGAAGGAAATTCAGCGACGACAATCAAGGCTGCGGATACTGCAACTTCTGGAATGACGCCACGGGCAACAACGGAGGGCCTGGTTCCCGGCCGCGGCCGGCAAGCCCGCTTCCTCCACTTGAACGATAGAGGTCTGGAACCCGCCACGGCTCTCCGTGAAGGATAGCAACACTGGGAACACTCACCCAACCACCTATCAATATTCCACAGACCGAAGACTACTGAGGACAACAAATAACAGACGACGATCGAAGAAGACGAGACCAACTGTTGCACGATATGGCCGCTAGACGCGGCGAAATCACGCTGGGGCACCTTGACGATGACTCTTCTAATGCTGACCATGCACCAATACTAGCCACCGAATCTGATTCGAAACTTCCCCATCCGTCGGGCAACGACTAAGACGCAGATTTTGAACTTATCCGAAACAAACGAACTGGGCGCAGTAGGAAGAACTCGCAAGGCATCGCTGATGCTACTAAGTGACAAATTCCACTACCAACCTCCAACCAAACTGCCCCCTTGCAAGCGAAGGGTGAATCAATGAAAGTGACGCCTCAGCCAAGAACGGAAGACGCACAAAAACCTTCCACCTCTGGCACTTCCACCGACGAAAGTTCCTCCAATACACAAAGAGTAGACGGGCACATGTCTTTCCGTAAACACCGAACTGAAGAGACACGTTGCTGGACGAATCAGTTTATAAAGCGAAATCGATGAA
Source organism: Schistocerca gregaria (assembly GCF_023897955.1). NCBI lineage: Eukaryota > Metazoa > Arthropoda > Insecta > Orthoptera > Acrididae > Schistocerca > Schistocerca gregaria. The sequence goes on along the minus strand of NC_064931.1, from coordinate 284,203,684 downwards.
GAACCTCTTCTAAGGATATAAGACCAACGGACAGCACTGCAGTTCTTCCAGAATATATCGCTTGTAATATGAAGGTGTCTAATTCCACCACCGACGTATTTTTGGATATAGAGAAGGCGTACGACTGGGTCCAGTGCGACAAACGTATCACCAAATTGATTCTTCACGTCGTTCCTGACTACTACGTCAAGTCGATCATCAGGTTTTTTCAGGACGGGAAGATAATGGTTAAGGTAGAGGAACAACGCTCCAGTCTCAAACATCTTTCGAAAGGCATTCGGCAGCAATCGGTTTTCTCACCAATTATCTTTGTCATCTGTGTTAACGATCTTCCAGTTCTGCCGCGAGTGGTGCTTGCCCAATTTCCTGATGATACGACTTTGTTAACAAGTAGTTGACGCCTCACTGCCGTCATCAACCACCTCTAGCGACAACTGAGGTTAACTGAACAATGGGTGGCGCAAAACTGTATTAAACTCCATGCAGAAAGCCGTGATGTTTACACGACGACGCCATGATCTCCATGATCGCCTGATTCTCCACAATCGACCACTGAACTGGATGGGCAGAGATAAATATCTTGGTATAATCCCAGATAAGAAGATGTTTTTAACACACATGTACGAGGGAAACGTGTGAAGCTTCTACACCTTCTCCACCAGACCTACCGAATACTTCCCAGCACAGAACTACTGACCAGGACAAATCTCCGCCTTTATTCTGCAACAGTTTTCCCGGTGCTTCTTTACAGCTGCTCGACATGGGGCACAGTTTGTCCCTCATCCTTACGCCTCCTCCAGATGGTCCAGTATCGGTGCTTTTGGGCCTTACTTCGTGCGCATCATTGAATTCGGATCTAGGACCTCCATCGTGAACTTGACATGCCATTCCTCAGGAAACTGAGTCGGATGTCCACTATGAAACATGAAACTCCTCAACAAGGCTGAAGCATTATGTCGAACATCCAGGCATGTTGAATAAGTCAGTTCTGTGGTGCAGGGTCAAGGTACTGCAAGCATCATGGAAGATCTTCCCTACTGACACCAACTTGAAGATGAGTGAAGACACACACACACTTATATCAAAGTTAAATAAATAAAGCAGGAACTACCAACGGCTCAGTATGATCTATGGACCCAGAGGCCAAGACCCTGGTGAAGACTAATAAACTTGAGACATCTACCTTCACACCCCAGAAGTTCAGCCATACGGATGATAGTACTTTGGAAACAGCACACACACACACACACACACACACACAGATCAATAGAGTGAGTGTGGTGCAAACGTGCTAGCCTAGCAGGCAAACAATTGAGCAATTTCGAAAGGGATCAAACTGTGGACTTCCGAGTCACGGGATAGTCCGTTCGAAGAATTACCCTACAGGTTCACAAGGTGGACATTCTGCGTCAGTTGCACAATGTTGCTGGTATCAGTGGTCACGTGAACATTCTAACACCCGGAGATGAGGTTCAGGACGTCCACCCAAGTAGGGGAACAAAGCAGTTACAGCTCCACATTCCATTGTTGCCAAATGTATCCAAGATGGCGGATATAACGTAATCGAAGATGGCGTTGTGTAGACTTGGCAACAGTGCATGACGTTATTCAAGATCGCGGATTTGGCTGGAAGATAGGTCACTTGGACTACCTCCACTAACTTAACCCTCCAGAAAAATGGTGGGAAGTTCAATTACCAATGCGTCACTCCTAAGAAAATCGCTGGAAGATAAGTCACTTGAGGTTTTGCTGCTAATCTAAGAAAATCACGAGAAGATAGGACACTTGTACTAACCTAAGTCAGCCGACCGCCACTTCCTCCTGCGAACTGACTCCAAGTTTGAATTTTTCCGATAAGCAAAGGTCACTTGGGGTTTCGCTACCAGCCTAAGAAAATTGCGGGAAGATAGGTCACTTGTACTAACCTCAGCCATTCGACTACCACCTGCTCCTACGAACTGGCGCCAAGTTTGATTTCCAAAAGGATAATGCATCACTCCGCTGTTATCTCTACTAAGCAAAGAAAATCGCGGGAAGCTCACTTGACCTACCTACAGTAACCTGTCACCCAACTGCCACAACCTCTTGAGAATTTGTGGGAAAAGGACTTGGGCATAAGTCTTTGTTTAAACAATTTCATGCATGTGTGTTCGCCACAAGGTCCAGACTCCAACTGACTTAGTACACGTCGCCACCACCAGAGGGCCCTCTCATCTGTGACGTAATCTAAGATGGCGACACCCAGTGTATTCACCACGAGGTCTGGACTCCAACTGACTTAGTACACACCACTACCGCCAGAGAGCGCCACCGTTATGTCAGATGATGACGCAAGTATCGTTATCCAAGATGGCGGCAAACAGTGCGTACACCACAAGGTCTAGAGTCTACTTCATATCGCTGCTACCAGAGAAAGCCACCGTGAAGTCAGATAATGACGCATGTACCGTTATTCAAGATGGCTGCACCCAGTGTATGAACCACGTGGCTTGGTACACAAGGACGCTGTCGTGACGTCAGCTTATCACGCTAGTACCGTTATTCAAGATTGCTGTGACATCCCGAACACGCTACGCTGTCCGACATTTCACGAGCACGTTGGATCTGTTGACAGCCGCCACGTCGCCTGACAGTAAACGAGCACGTGGGACTGTCCGGTCGCCGCAGCCGGCGCATGGGCCCGCGCTAATACTGCGCCGTTGTCCTGCCTGCTGCGGCAGCGTAACTATACATCGCCGTTTGACCCCACAGCCTCAAGCCCGTATCCTTGCGTCGTACATAGTCCTCCGTAAATATTCTCTCAGATTATGATCATGCTACTCTTCAAGCGTAAAATATATACTTCTTCTCTTCGTGTAGTAAATATAGCTCAGTCGTTTAAGTGATGGAGCTATACTGACTACACACACAAATACTAGTATTATCCTTCCAGGTGTATTTTCTATATGTAGGTCAACTACATGACCGTCCACGACTCATTTAGTATAATGACGGGCTGGGTGAAACACCATCGCCACAAGGACATTTGTTGTCAATGATTGGTCATGTGAAGATTCAAGTGAAGAACTGAAGAAGAAGAACAAGAATACCGGAATTCTCCTTCCCGATAATATACGAGCGATTTTTATAGGTCCATCCAATTGCGGCAAGACTAATGTCCTCATGACTCTGCTAACGGATGTAGACGGTGTCCGATTCGAACATGTCCGTCTATTGTCAAAAACACTCTTTCAACCCAAGTATCAGCTATTGCAAGAGATATTGCGAGGTGTAGATGGTGTTACATACACAACATTCAGTGAAAGCGGTGATATCCCCCCAACCGAAAAAGCAAATCCAAACCCAGTCTTCATATTTGATGATGTTGTCGTGGAAAACCAAGACCAAATTAGAAAATATTTCTGTTTCGGTCGTCATATGGGTGCTGACGTATTTTTTCTAAGTCAAACATATTCAAGAATCCCCTGACACCTTGTTGGGGAGAACAATCAGAATTTAAAGGACATTTACCAAGCACATGTGGGAACAGACATATCATTCAATGATTTTGTAGAGATATGTGCAGATTGCTGGAACCATTCAGAGTATGAGTTTCTCGTTATTGATAAAACAAGAAAACAATGATGGTAGGTACAGGCGAAATTTTCAAGAGTTATTGCATATGTAGCACGGTAAGAGAGGTTGGTACCGCATAAAGTTGCAGGTATGCTCCCGGAACTAGAGACGTATTACCAGACTCTTCTGAGGATGGTGAATGCGTTAAATGAGCTAGTTAATAAAGTCAGTAAGAAAGTAACTGACTTAACTGAAAAGGTCGATGCTATTCAGGGGAAAATAGATGTAGACTTCCTTGTTGTTGAGAAGGGCGATTAGGATCATATTACGAGGAGGAAGAAAATGACTGGATATATAAAGTATCGCGGCCTGGAGATATCTGATTAGTATACGCTGAGATGTCGACGACGATGCAGAAACTGATTCAAGCACGTAAAGCAGTTCGTGAGATATTACGGGTGCTTAGGTTAGGGCATATGGATCGACACCCAACACTAACAGAGACGCCGGCCGCGGTGGTCTAGCGGTTAAGGCGCTCAGTCCGGGACCACGCGACTGCTGCGGTCGCAGGTTCGCATCCTGCCTCGGGCATGGATGTGTGTGATGTCCTTAGGTAAGTTAGGTTTAAGTAGTTCTAAGTTCTAGGGGACTGATGACCTCAGAAGCTAAGTCCCATAGTGCTCAGAGCCATTTGAACCATTTTGAACCTAAGAGAGACCTTTAAGCCGGTTACTGAATCTCTCCGACAGCTCTCAGCTAAAACAAAAACACACGGTAACGAGGGTGTCGCCATTGATGAATTCATTATTAGTCGCGCTCCAGGTCAGATAGACAGAACATTCGGTGTTAGCAGGGGAAGGCCTTACATGTTGGGTGCGCATCTCATATCTGTAACTGAAGACAAAATACAGATCAGTGATAGGCAGTCTGACAGAACACCCGGCTTAATGAATCTTATTTTCGTAAGACCTACCAAAAAAAAAACAATAACTTACTCAGTTAATGATAAGGACATGCACCGTGAAATACTGCACATGACTGGTTTACACAAGATTATGAAAATCCTCACCACCAGGAAATATAAAACTATTATAAAACCAATCCTCCCCCCATGAATCATGGACCTTGCCGTTGGTAGGGAGGCTTGCGTGCCTCAACGATGCAGATAGCCGTACCGAGGTGCAACCACAACGGAGCGGGATCTGTTGAGAGGCCAGACAAACGTGTGGTTCCTGAAGAGGGGCAGCAGCCTTTTCAGTAGTTGCAGGGGCAACAGTCTGGATGACTGACTGATCTGGCCTTGTAACAATAACCAAAACGGCCTTGCTGTGCTGGTACTGCGAACGGCTGAAAGCAAGGGGAAACTACAGCCGTAATTTTTCCCGAGGGCATGCAGCTTTACTGTATGGTTACATGATGATGGCGTCCTCTTGGGTAAAATATTCCGGAGGTAAAATATTCCCCCATTCGGAACTCCGGGCGGCGACTACTCAAGAGGACGTCGTTATCAGGAGAAAGAAAACTGGCATTCTACGGATCGGAGCGTGGAATGTCAGATCCCTTAATCGGGCAGGTAGGTTAGAAAGTTTAAAAAGGGAAATGGATAGTTTAAAGTTAGATATAGTGGGAATTAGTGAAGTTTGGTGGCAGGAGGAACAAGACGTCTGGTCAGGTGACTACAGGGTTATAAACACAAAATCAAATAGAGGTAATGCAGGAGTAGGTTTAATAATGAATAGGAAAATAGGAATGAGGGTAAGCTACTACAAACAGCATAGTGAACGCATTATTGTGGCCAAGATAGATACGAAGCCCACACATACTACAGTAGTACAAGTTTATATGCCAACTAGCTCTGCAGATGACGAAGGAATTGAAGAAATGTACGATGAAATAAAAGAAATTATTCAGATAGTGAAGGGAGACGAAAATTTAATAGTAATGGGTGACTGGAATTCGGTAGTAGGAAAAGGGAAAGAAGAAAACATAGTAGGTGAATATGGATTGGGGCTAAGAAATGAAAGAGGAAGCCGCCTAGTAGAATTTTGCACAGAGCACAACTTAATCATAGCTAACACTTGGTTTAAGAATCATGATAAAAGGTTGTATACATGGAAGAACCCTGGAGATACTAAAAGGTATCAGATAGATTATATAATGGTAAGACAGAGTTTAGGAACCTGGTTTTAAATTGTGAGACATATCCAGGGGCAGATGTGGACTCTGACCACAGTCTATTGGTTATGACCTGTAGATTAAAACTGAAGAAACTGCAAAAAGGTGGGAATTTAAGGAGATGGATAAACTAAAAGAACCAGAGGTTGTACAGAGTTTCAAGGGGAGCATAAGGGAGCAATTGGCAGGAATGGGGGAATGAAATACAGTAGAAGAAGAATGGGTAGCTCTGAGGGATGAAGTAGTGAAGGCAGCAGAGGATCAAGTAGGTAAAAAGACGAGGGCTAGTTGAAATACTTGGGTAACAGACGAAATATTGAATTTAATTGATGAAAGGGTAAAATATAAAAATACAGTAAATGCAGCAGGCAAAAAGGAATACAAACGTCTCAAAAATGAGATCGACAGGAAGTGCAAAATGGCTAAGCAGGTATGGCTAGAGGACAAATGTAAGGATGTAGAGGCTTATCTCACTAGGGGTAAGATAGATACAGCCTACAGGAAAATTAAAGAGACCTTTGGAGAAAAGAGAGCCACTTATATGAATATCTAGAGCTCAGATAGAAATCCAGTTCTAAGCAAATAGGGGAAAACAGAAAGGTGGAAGGAGTATATAGAGGGTCTATACAATGGCGATGTACTTGAGGACAATATTATGGAAATGGAAGAGGATGTAGATGAAGATGAAATGGGATATACAATACTGCGTGAAGAGTTTGACAGAGCACTGAAAGACCTGAGTCGAAACAAGGCCCCGGGAGTAGACAATATTCCATTAGAACTACTGACGGCCGTGGGAGAGCCAGTCCTGACAAAACTCTACCATCCGGTGAGCAAGATGTACAAGACAGGCGAAATACCCTCAGACTTTAAGAAGAATATAATAATTCCAATCCCAAAGAAAATAGGTGTTGACAGATGTGAAAATTACCGAACTATCAGTTTAATAAGTCACAGCTGCAAAATACTAATGCGAATTCTTCACAGACGAATGGAAAAACTGGTAGAAGCCGACCTCGGGGAAGATCAGTTTGTGTTCCGTAGAAATGTTGGAATACGTGAGGCAATACTGACCTTACGGCTTATCTTAGAAGAAAGATTAAGGAAAGGCAAACCTACGTTTCTAGCATTTGTAGACTGAGAGAAAGCTTTTGACAATGTTGACTGGAATACTCTCTTTCAAATTCTTAAGGTGGCAGCGGTAAAATACAGGGAGCGAAAGGCTATTTACAATTTGTACAGAAACCAGATGGCAGTTATAAGAGTCGAGGGGCATGAAAGGGAAGCAGTGGTTGGAATGGAGTGAGACAGGGTTGCAGCCTATCCCCGATGTTATTCAATCTGTATATTGAGCAAGCAGTAAAGGAAACAAAAGAAAAATTTGGAATAGGCATTAAAATCCAGGGAGAAGAAATAAAAACTTTGAGGTTCATCGATGACATTGTAATTCTGTCAGAGACAGCAAAGAACTTGGAAGAGCAGTTGAACGGAATGTATAGTGTCTTGAAAGGAGGGTATAAGATGAACATCAACAAAAGCAAAACGAGGATAATGGAATGTAGTCGAATTAAATCGGGTGATGCTGAGGGAATTAGATTAGGAAATGAGACACTTAAAGTATTAAAGGAGTTTTGCTATTTGGGGAGCAAAATAACTGATGATGGTCGAAATAGAGAGGATATAAAATGTAGACTGAAAATGGGAACGAAAGCGTTTCTGAAGAAGAGAAATTTGTTAACATCGAGTATAGATTTAAATGTCAGGAAGTAGTTTCTGAAAGTATTTGTATGGAGTGTAGCCATGTATGGGAGTGAAGCATGGACAATAAATAGTTTGGACAAGAAGAGAATAGAAGATTTTGAAATACGGTGGTACAGAAGAATGGGTAGATCACGTAACTAATGAGGAGGTACTGAATAGGATTGGGGAGAAGAGAAGTTTGTGGCACAACTTGACTAGAAGAAGGGATCTGTTGGTAGGACATGTCCTGAGGCATCAAGGGATCACAAATTTAGCATTGGAGGGCAGCGTGGAGGGTAAAAATCGTAGAGGGAGACCAAGAGATGAATACACTAAGCAGATTCAGAAGGATGTAGGTTGCAGTAGGTACTGGGAGATGAAGGAGCTTGCACAGGATAGATTAGCTTGGAGAGCTGCATCAAACCAGTCTCAGGACCGAAGACCACAACAACAACATAAAACCAATACTTGAAGACGAAAATATCAACTACGTCGGCAGCAGCAGTGATGGTATTGACATTGGGCTTAAAGCAGTGAACAGTCGAATCCCGCAATATATATATATATTATGACAACCCCAACGAACTAATATATCGACTACGGTTGCTCATGGCAGCAGCTGCTGCCGGTAATACAGCTCATTCGAATGAGGTTGTTTCGATAGTCTCTGAGCTCCGAGAGAGAGGTGTTATCGAATATGTATGAAGACGGTAGGTCGAGAACTGCGCAAGCCAGCACGAAAAACATACCCTCGCGGGCATGTTATGGTTAAAGGGCTCGATGACTTGTGGCAAGCCGATCTTGTAGATATACGCCAATATTCACATGAGAATAATAGATTTAAATACATTTTAATGGTTATTGACACATACTCCAAATTTACTTGGGTATTACCGGTCAAGACAAAAACGGGTCCAAATGTCGCTGATGCTTTTGAACCTTTGCTACAGACAGGAACGAATCGATGTCCGGACAGTCTCCAAACCGATCACGGCGGGGAGTTCTACAATAGGTTTTTCAAGACAGTGATGCAGCGGTATGGAATACACCACTACTCAACATTCACTCACCTGAATGCGAGTATCGTTGAGCGCTTGAACAGAACAATAAAATCTGCATGTGGATGCGTTTTAACCTTCGCGGCTCATACTAATGGACAGAAATAATTGCCCAATGTAATAGAACCAAACATAGCACAATACAAATGCGGCCAATCGATGTTCGTGATAATGGACTCATGGATACCGTATACTTATACATTAAGATTCTGTATCCACGGAAATAGAAATTTAATGTAAGTGATTCGGTCGCCAATTCGGCATCTCGTGGTCGTGCGGTAGCGTTCTCGTTTCCGGCGCCCGGGTTCCCGGGTTCGATTCCCGGCGGGGTCAGGGATTTTCTCTGCCTCGTGATGGCTGGGTGTTGTGTGTTGTCCTTAGGCTAGTTAGGTTTAAGTAGTTCTAAGTTCTAGGGGACTGATGACCATAGATGTTAAGTTCCATAGTGCTCAGAACCATTTTTGATTCGGTGCGTATCTCAAAACAAAAGACAGCATTTGAGAAATCATACCTACCGAACTGATCAACTGAGATATTTACAGTTTCAAAAGTGCAGCGAACGAATCCTAGAACTTATATATTGAAGGACAGAAAAGGTGAAGAAATTGTGGGATCCTTCTACACCGAGGACATCCAGAAAAGCTCAGAACCAGATGTTTCTCTCGTGGAGAGGATCATAAGACGACGGGGAAATAAGATACTAGTCAAATGGCTTGGTTTTCCTGCTAAACAAAACAGTTGGATTGATGGCAGCGATTTGCTATATAATGAGTATGCATTGCCTCAACCATCACAGTAGCGTAACATGCGCGATCTAAGACACATTAGAGGAGGGGGTGGTGTTCTAGACAAACCACCTGGGGAATTACACATCCCTGGGTATACCTACTGCTGGCCTGGGACAAAGCTTCAGAAACGCTTGGCGCGAGGTGATCTGGGAATGTATCTGCTTGACGAAGCGTGTATGGAACACGACATTGCATACTCAGCAAATGAAGATCTATCAAGTAGTCACATTGCAGATAGGATTTTAGCTGACAAGACTAAGGTGAATAGGAAAAAAAAATATTGGTATAGGTCAACGCTTTGCAGCATTTTCTGCTGATAAAACCATGCACGGAAAAATCAAGTTGGGTTTAGGAGTGATGAGTTTCAAGCGAGTTATGAAAGCTGCACATTGCGCACTAAACAAGAAGAAGACGAAGAAAAACAACAAGGGTTGTTTGAAGAATTGCATCCTGACAGCGATGTATGCAGCTAAAAACGCAATGAAGCACATCGATTCCAGAACAATAAGAACAAGTGGATCGGTTAAAACACCTCGTGTTCTACCAATACCTAAGACATCCGGCGGTTTTATTCTTTTTCTTATCCCGGCCTTTCCACGCTCTCAGCTGTAGGGTCCCTCGCTGGTGGTGCCGCAGCAATTGCTCGAATGGTCAAGAATGCGCAAAACCCCCAAACGCAGTTAGAAGAGGCGAGAAGACATAACCGCATGATAGAAGCCGCTGCCATCGGTAAAGGACTATACTTGAAACCGTACAAGAAGGGCCTGGGCCTATTCATAAAAAAAAAAAAAAAAAAAAAAAATCAGCCGTCCTACCAAATCGGCCACTAACAAATACAGACCTTCTTAAGTTTGTTAGACACAAATGCAATAAACCAAGAATACGTGCTGTTTTTATGCGCGACACATTACTGAACACTACGTGGAAAACTGGTGAATGTGGTATTGTAAATTTAGATGTTACTGGAGGTCCCGCCACCCACTGGGTGGCATAAGTTATGAAAGACGCTGGGACAGTGTACTCTTTCGACTCATTTGGCGACTTGCGGCCACCCAAAGAATTTCAGCAATACTTCACTTACTGAAGACATGTACTCTACAATTATCGACGCACCTCTGCGGACATCTATGCATCATGTTTCTCTTGTCGTTCACAAAGAAGAACAAGCATGCTATACAAGCAGTGTGTTTAAACATTTATTCATCAGTTGAGGTTCAGATGAAATGTCGTACACTTTGACGTTTAAATGACGGTCATCTGTATTGCTAGCAAATTACTTCCCTCCAATTGATTTGAGGGCTGGTCAATGGAGTGTTGCATTGATTGGACTGGAGACGTACAACAGCATCCCGAATATCACCGAGACCAACGATAAACTGCATCTCGATATTAATGGTGAAAATGATATTCTGGAAAATAGAACCAGGTGCATACGATATTGACGATTCAAACGATGTCTTAAAACAGTCCGGAAAAGGTATTGAACTACGTGCAAACTGTAAATGCAACGATTGACTTTAACCAGAAATGTTCAATAGGACGCCTGCTTGAATTCGCAAAAGGACAGATTTTGAAGAAAAACTAAATTTTATAAGCCGAATCAGACAGTAAATATACTCCCAGTCAGTACAATACGTGTCGAATGTAACATTGCAACGAACTCTTACCTCAACGATACTCTAATTCACACTATTTTCGGATTCTTCCCCTCAGTTGCAACAGGGTATAAGATTGTTGAGACCATAGCCAATACAATATAGCTTCCAGCGACAGCTCAGACATTGGACTATTTGGGAATAGGGTGTCAAAGCGACTACGGCCCCCCCCATTCCATTGTTGCCAGATGTATCAATGATGGTGGCGATGACGTGATCCAAGATGGCGTCCTGTAGACTTGGCAACAGCACATGACATCATTAAATATGGCGGATTTTGACGGGAAGATAGGTCAATGGGCTTACCTCCACTAACCTAGCCCTCCAGAAAAAATGGTGGGAAGTTCAATTTCCAACAGGATAATGCATCACTCCTAAGAAAATTGCTGGAAGATAAGTCACTTGAGGTTTCGCTGCTAATCTAAGAAAATCACACAACGATAGGACACTTGTACTAACCTAAGTCAGCCGACCGCCAATTCCTCCTACAAACTGACGCCAAGTTTGAATTTTTTCCATAAACAAAGGTCACTTGGGCTTTCGCTACCAACCTAAGAAAACTGCGGGAAGACATGTCACTTGTACTAACCTAAGTCATCGTACTGTCACCTCCTCCTATGAACTGGCGCCAAGTTTGATTTCCAACAGGATAATGCATCAGACACTGTTATCTTTACTAAGCACAGAAAATCGCGGGAAAATAACTCACATGGCGTACCTAAACTAACCTAAGTCACCCGACCGCCACCTCCTCCTAAGGATTCGTGGGAAAAGGACTTGGGCATCAGTCTTTATTTAAACAGTTTCATGCAGGTGTGTTCGACACGAGGTCCGGACTCCAACTGACCTCGGCTATTCACTACAGAATGTCAAATCAAACACCTTTCAGCCGTCTAATTTCCAAACTGTTCTTTTACTATGCTACCAGTTTCGGTGGTGTATTAAGCCATCTTCAGGCCCCTGTCTACAGGCAACAATGGTAACATTATGAAACAGATAACAAAATGAGGTGGTGCTAGTCTTATATACAGTGGTAATATGAAATAACATAACAATACCAAACTGTACAAGAAGTTACATCAAAGCTACAGATAAATTAAGGAATAAAATAGAGAATGATTGCACACTGAATCAACAAAAACTAGGGAGCAAAATATATATATGTCGTGCAATCGTATAAAGGAACCTACTATGCAGTGGTCAATGTTGCATGTTATGCACAGATAACCACAGTGTAATGCTAATGCAATGCCCGTGAAACAACAGGAGTAAAACAATATAGTCATGTAGTGACGATTACAGACTGACGATAAAACATTTGATTACATGTTGCCATATACTGGTAAAACACTTTTATCAGCAGACTATTCACTTTGATGACAATTGGTTATGTCAGTACTCACTGCTTAGTGAAAATTTGTTACGGTATATTACACTTGATTCATACAGGGTGACAATTATTAAACTACATGAATTAGCTACAAAATACACACCGTGCTCACAATTTATTCAACATGTAAAAGTCACTGCAGACATTCAGATTTCGGTTATGACATGTTCGATACGCCTGACATCATTGGCAATGATGTGGTGTAGACGAATAGCAAAATTCTGCATGACCCGCTGAAGTGTCGGAACATCGATGTTGTCGATGACTTCCTGAATGGCTGTTTCCAGCTCAGAAATGGTTTTGGGGTTATTGCTGTACATCTTCTCTTTAATATTGCCCCACAGATGGAGTTGCATGTGTTCAGATCCGGAGAATATGGCGGACAATAGAGGCCCATGTCAGTGGCCTCTGGGTATCCCACAGCCAGAATGCGGTCCCCAAAGTGCTCCTCCAGGACGTTAAACACGCTCCTGCTTCGACGAGGTCGATTTCCGATTTGCATAAACCACATCTTGCCGAAATCTGAGTCACTTTGGTTAATGAGGATGAAATCATCTTCCAAAACCTTCACGTACGATTCGGTAGTCACCGTGACATCAAGGAATATCGGATCGGTTATTCCTGGACATTGCACACCACACTGTCACCCGTTGATGGAGAAGAGACTCCTCGTTCTCGAAATGCGCCAATTTTTCTTATTGACGAACCACACCATATCCACAATTCTGTGGACAAAAGTGTTGCCGAAACACAACAGCTCTTCCATTGGCCTGGAGCTTAATGGCTGATAAGTGTGAATTTTGTTTGGGAAGAGAAGCAGGTCTTCAACAATAATTTGATTCTCACCTATCGTGCAGCTTTTCTGGTCGTTTCCCTGGGGCCCGTTTGAAACAAAGCTCCTGTCTTCTTGATGTTTTCAGACGTTTTCAGTCTTTTTGGACGACCAATATTGCAAACATTGTCATTCCGAACGCTACCCGTTCTCCCAAACTTGCGGATCAAATTCTTGATTGTTCTCTTGGACCGGTTTTCTTCAGCTTAAAGTAGGTCGCAAAGTCCCTTTGAGTCGTAGTTGGTCTTTTATTGCTCTCATAGTAGGTCTTGACACGTGCAAATGGCCAGCAACAACGCGTGTGCATGCTCATACTAATTCCCATAATGCCCCGCGCCCAACCGTGCAGTTTGAACAACCTAACGCAAACCGCTCGGAAGTTAGACGATTTTATTTCATATAGTTCAATAATTGTCACCCTGAAGTATGGTTCATTAAAATGTTTCATTAAATAAGTTGTATCTTATGAGTCTGGGATTGATAAATTGCGTTGATGTAACTTTATATTCTCATTTTACTAGTTATTATTAGTATTTTGATCATGATGATACAGATAGTTATGGGATTGACATCCAGTAAGTTATTTACGTTTTACTAGTATGTGACATGTAATCAAATGTTTTACTTTCAGTCTGTACTCATCAGTATATGACTATATTGTCTACTCGAGTTGTTTCACGGGCATTGCATTAACGTTACACCGTAATTATCTATGCATAACATGCAATATTGACCTTCGTCCAGTAGGTTGTTTTAACGATTATATGATATATATGTTTTGCTCCCTAGTTTGTGTTAATGCAGTGTGCTATTGTTTTCTTATTTTATACCGTAATTTATCTGTAACTGTGGTGTAACTTCTTGTACAGTTTAATATTGCTGTGTTATTAAATATTACCACAGTACATCAGGCTTTGCACCCCCCTTCCCCCCTTTTGTTATCTATTTCATGTTGTCACTATTCTTGTCAGTACACAGGGACCTGAAGGTAGTGTATTATATCGCCGAAACTGGTAGCCCAAGAAAATAAAAGTTTGGAAATTAGGCGGCTTGTAATCTTACAGTCCCACACATCACCATTAAACTTCTCATTCTTTGCACAAATTTTGAAAACTTCGAGAGGAATATGATTACAAAAGAAGAAATTTCTTACTTATCTTGATTATCTCATTGTTGTTGTTGTTGGTCGTTCAAAATCTTGTTGGGTCTAGGAGCACATTCTTGCTGCTGAAAATTTTGATTTAACGTTGCGGGTTCTTGAAGAGTTGCCTTTGACTATGAATATCTTTTTATTTGATCCCATTCTTCTAAATCATGTGTGATTTCCACATTCAGAAAACCAATAATTACATTGTTGGTGACAAACTTATAAAATAGCGACTACTTCCATCTGAGGTATGCCCACTATTACTTACGTTCTGCAAAACTCACAATTTTCAAAGAGTTTACAAGGCAAAAGAATTTACGAACTTTCTCGGCAGGAGTAGAATCTTTACCATATTATATCATTATTTTATAAATAAATCCAGAAACAAATTTAATAATTAGCGTCTGATTTAATAATATGAATTTTAAGTATGCCAGAAATTTTGTAATTTCAATTATTCTTAAAAGAAGAGTAATTTTAACTGTTAGAACATATCGATTGTAACACAGTAATTCCTTTTTATACATTTTAGCCTGAAATATAAAACATAGTATACAAAATCATATGAATTCTTTTAGTGAAACAAATCAATGCAAGAATGGATAATATACATGGTATCGGTTATCTCTATAAAAAAGGTAGTGCTAGAGGAGGATGATTCATTCTATGCTGAAAGGTGTTTGATTTGACAATCCCTAACGTGTATACTTGTTCTCTTCCAACTACCATACACGCAAATAAAAATAATACGCGTAATTTCGTTAGGTCTGAACTGATTAAAAACGTTGGTATGTGCTACACATGCAAAGAAAAAGTTATGAACGGTCACAATGGATCAGTTTTTAAGAGATTTTTCAAAGGCTCAGAATTAAATAAATTCTCGCAACCAACTACTGACAAGTTTTCATCTCTTATTGCCAATGCACAGGGTACTTGACATTTCTAAATAATAGTAAAATCTGATGCTTTGGTTTATCTGAACGAAATTCCGCTCATATACTTTTCCTATTGGAGATTATTAAAGCAATGCTTTTTGCTTTCAGTTTGGGCGAATACACGAGTCGTACTGTTCAGCCTGGTACTGAGGCGTTCCGGCGCAGAGCTCATCCCCAGCCGGATGGCTTCTGTATGAAGCAGCTGCGAAAGACGCAGAGCCGGTGGCGCGTTATCGATTTGCTGGTGAGTAGCGACGCGAAGAGATGAGGCGTCCAATTGCCGGCGGCGCGGAGAGGCGGGGAGTGGCGCGCCAGCGGTAAGCCAGTTATTTAGTGGCGCCAGCGCCAGCCCACGCGGCGCTCTAATTAATGGCCAGTGGGTCGTGTTTGCAGGTGGGGGCACGCCAGTCCTGTGTGTCGGCAGAAAGAGAAGAGAAGGGAGGAATCGTGCCAGTTCAGACGCATTTGGAAAGCACGCATGCGTCCGTACCTAACGCCGGGCACAGCTGCCAGCACAGCGTAACTAATCTGACATTTCTTCATTTTTGCGTGGTGCGCTAATAAAAACGATCGTAATTGTAATACCGTAGCCTCCACCTGTGCTCCGATACCTACCGTACAAGAGCGATGTATACCGGGAATGCTAACAGTAATCCTCGTTCAAGTGGCAGACACGGGTGAACGCTTGAGCGCCTGAAACGGCCATCGTTTGCCTCCGCAGTGGGCAGACGACGGAGTGTAACTTGATTATGAAGTTCGTTTCAGTCAGCGCTGCAAGCAGTTGACCGGTGTTGCCTGGTGAAAGGTCCTTGTGATGCCTCGTGTAAGGAGGAGAAATGCGTACCACCACGTTTCCGACTTTGATAAAGGTCGGATTGTAGCCTACCGCGGTTGCGCTTTATCGTAACGCGACATTGATGCTCGTGTTGATCGAGAGCTAATGACTGATAGCAGAATATGGAATCGGTTCTGTTTACAGCATCATGATGGTCGCATCCGTGTTTGGCGACATCGCGGTGAACGCACATTGGAAGCGTGTATTCGTCAACGCTATACTGGCGTATCACTTTGCGTGAAGGTATGGGGCGCCATTGCTTACAGGTCCCGGTCACCTCTAGTTCGCATTGATGGCAATTTGAACAGTGGACGCTACATTTCAGATGTGTTACGACACGTATCTCTACCCCTCATTCGATCCCTGCGAAACCCTACATTTCAGCATAATAATGGACAACCGCATGTTGCAGGTCCTGTACGGACCTTTCTGCATACAGAAAATGTTCGACTGTTGCCCCGGCCAGCACATTTTCCAGATCTCTCACCAATTGAAAACGTCTGGTCTATGGTGGCAGAGCAACTGGCTTGTCACAATACGCCAGTCACTACTCCTGATGAATTGTGGTATGTTGTTGAAGCTGCATGGGCAGCTGTATCTGTACACGCCATCCAAGCTCTGTTAGACTCAATGCCCAGGCGTATCAAGGCCGTTATTACGGCCAGAGATGGTTGTTCTGGGTACTGATTTCTCAGGATCTATGCACCCAAATTGCGTGAAAATGAAATCACATGTCAGTTCTAGTACAATATATTTGTCCAATGCATGCCCGTTTGTCAACTGCATTTCTTCTTGGTGTAGCAATTTTAATGGCCAGTAGTGTATATTGCCTACTGGCCATAACGGTTTCATCTGACTAGTTATTAACATATTGTGAAAGATATACACTACCTCATCAAAAGTATCCGAACACCTCTGTGTAATGCGGAATTTAAGACGAGATGTCACGAGAGGACTACCGGCCAGTATAAAGGGAGGTGGGGCGCACTGCGTTGTCAGCAGAGAAGCAGGATTGGTCGGTCAGGAGAGTTCAGTGATTTCGAGCGTGATGTAATATGTAGTTAAGTCTAGTTTCACACATTGAAAGTTGTATTTTTCTTGTGTTATATATGTTGCTCTGTTGAAGCATGTATTACCGGTATAAATATAAGATAGTGGTAACAAGCAAAAAAAAAAAAAAATGCCAGGATCTCACCTGAGTAACAAATTCGTCATGAACGCTTCGAGGCTTATAAAGCTCCCCATGCTGACTATTGATGTTATACTGTGAAGTGGAAACGAGAAGGAACAGGGATAGCGGTATTAAAACCAGACACACCTCATGTACTGAGGGACAGGGACTAGCGAGCATTACGGAGGGTTATTGTAATAAATTGCATGATATTAGCAGTAGTTACTTGTGAGTTACGAAGTGCCACCAGCAGTCCAGCTAGCACAATGACTGTGCGTAGGGTGTTAAATAGAAGAGGTTACAGTGCTCGAGTATCTCCTAATAAGCCACATATCCATTTAACTAGTATTAAGCGAAACCTCGGGTGATATATACCTTGTGGCAATCCGGTGTAAGTGTTTGCGTTTAGCTGTTGTCTGGAGAACTCTACCTGCTATCATGTGTAGTCCCAACAGTGAAGTATAGAGAAGGAAGTATCACAGTGTCAGGGTGTCTTTCTTGGTTAAGGCGTGATTTCCCTATTGCACTTAACAAAACGCTAAATGCAGAAGCATTCCGTCTTCAGGCCACGAGTGGCCTACCTGGACCATCCGACCGCCGGATCATCCTCAATGGAGGATGCGGATAGGAGGGGCGTGGGGTCAGCACACCGCTCTCCTGGTAGTTATGATGGTATTCTTGACTGAAGCCGCTACTATCCGGTCGAGTAGCTCCTCAATTGCCATGACGAGGCTGAGTGCACCCCGAAAAATGGCAACAGCGCATGGCGGCCTGAATGGTCACCCATCCAAGCGTCAATCACGCCCGACAGCTCTTAACTTCGGTGATCTCACGGGAACCGGTGGATCCACTGAGGCAAGGCCGTTGCCCAAATGCTGAAGTCTATGATCAAATTTTACACCATTTTGTACTGTTTACAGTGATGGAGCAGTTCAGAAACGATAACTGTATCAGCAAGACAATTCACCCTGTCATAAAGCGGCATTAGTGAGGCAGTGGTTTATGGACAGGAACATTTCCTTTAGGAAAATATAACGCTGGGGCCATCCAGATACTGGTTGTGCGTGATTTTCCTAAACTCGTATGGGTAAATGTTTGGATGGTTCAACTGAAATGGAACAGGCTAGTCCCTTCCCAGCCTTCTCTAATCCCGGACCTGATAACCTCGTTGCTGACAGTACGTTAAAAACTAATCTTCCTCTTTTTTTCCTTGAGGAAAAATTGGCTGCTGTTCCTTCTCAGACATTTAGACAACTCATTGAAAGTGTTCCCAGCAGAGTTCAAGTCGCCATAAAGACGAATGGTAGACGCACCCCATGTTAATGCCCACTAATAATTGTCAGGATACTTTTGATAAGATAGTGTACTTTGTCATGAAAGTTTAGGATATTTTTACTAGTTGTTTCTGTCCTCATAAAGGGCCTGACTTGCAGTGCACCAGCGTGTGGCATGTATTGTGATGGAGTATGCCTGCAGATAGTCACAGTGTGGAAGCGTGTCTGGAGGTTGTTCACTGTAGGTAGCAGACAGAAATTGGTCTGGCCCGTTTATTGCCCAGTAACAATGGCGTTCAAAAAGTTTTACACAGTCGTCTCTAATTTTTTTAAATTTTTGCAGGAGGAGACTGAGTTTTTTTGTGAACGTACTTGGAACATTTAGCTACACATTAAGCCTACTCAATGTTGCCTCCATTAGCTGTGACGCATCTGGCCTATCGTTCTTTCCATGATGTAAATGCAATCTGGTAAAATTCTGGGCATGGACTTCAACACCACACCAGAAATAAGGTCTTTCTCAAATTGTTTTACCGCTCAGATGGGCCTTTAGACGACCAAAGAGGTAAAAATGAAACGGAGACAAGTTCGGACTGTAGGGAGGATGAGGAACAATTTTCCAACCCATTTTCCTGATTTTCTCCTTCGTCATAAGGCCTGTATGGGGTTTGGCACTGTCATGGTATAGTCTAATGAGCCGACCCTGAAGTTGTTGTCTGTGGGTCTTGATGGCACGTCGCAGCTTGTCCAATGACAAACAGTAACGGTCCCGGTTAATTGTGGAGACATGTTCCAAAATGTCAATGAAAATGACACCACACTCATCCCAGAAGAAGGAGGTCATCACCTTTCGGCCTGCTGTTCGTGAAAGCCTTGGTTTCTTCTTCCGAGGGGAACCCGGATGACGCCACTCCATGGACTGGGTTTTGCTCTCAGTTTCGGACAAAACAACTATTTTTCATCCTGGGTAATGACGCCTTCAAAACACTGTTTCCACTCTTCAGTAAAGGTCTTCATGCGACCCTCGCACACATTCTTCCTCATAGTTTTCACTTCTATTGTCAATACTCTAGGCACACAACGTGCACAGATTTTTCTCTATCTTAGTGACTGTACCAGTAATACTACAGTATCTAATGACAAACGAGTCATTTCAGCAAGCTGTCGTGTCGTCACACATCTGTCATTTTGGATGATTTGATCAATGGTCTCTTTATTCACATTCCTCACTGCCGTCGATGGTCTACCGCATCGTGGAATGTCCAGTAGAGAGGAATACCTTCTTTAAACCTCTGCAACCACCGCTGGATACTGCTGCGATCCACTGTGTCCTCCCCATAAACAGGGAGCAAATTCCCGTGAATCGATGTGGCAGAGTCATCCCCATTCTTGAAGAGGAACTGTATCACCGACCGTAGTGCTACCTGACATCTACTTCACGGTCCATTATGACTCACCTGTAAATAAAAGAAAAGACTTTTATATACCAACTTATAACTAAATGTTCCAAGTATGTTAACAAAGAATTTCATTCTCCTCCTGCAAACCATAAATAAATTAGAGCCGACTGTGTGAATCGTTTTGAACGCCCTTTGTGTTATTTATATTACGTGTAGGACTGCCAGTATGTAAGTCGCATGTGGTCTTTAAACGAATTAAACACTGTTGCAACGAATGTTTGGTGGAAATTAGACTTAACTTGTAGTGGGTCATTGTAATATACACTATGTGATCAAAATTATCCGGACACCTGGCTGAAAATAATATACTAGCTCGTGGCGCCCTCCATTGGTAATGCTGGAATCCAATATGGAGTCGGGCCACCCTTAGCCTTGATGACAGCTTCCACTCTCGCAGGCATACTTTCAACCAGGTGCTGGAAGGTTTCTTGGGGAATGACAGTCCATTCTTCATGGAGTGCTGCACTGAGGAGAGGTGTCGATAACGGTCGGTGAGGCCTGGCACGAGGTCGGCGCTCCAAAACATCCCAAACGTGTTCTGTAGGATTCAGGTCAGCACTCTGTGCAGCCAGTGCATTATAGGGATGGTACTGTCGTGTAACCACTCCTCCACAGGCCGTGCATTATGAACAGGTGCTCGGTCGTCTTGAAAGATGCAATCGCCATCCATGAAGTGCTCATCAACAGAGCGAAGCAAGAAGGTGCCTAAAACATCAATGTAGACCTGTGCTGTGATAGCACCTCGAGAAACAACAAGGGGAACAAGAATATCCAAGAAAAACACGACCATACCGTAACACCACCACCTCAGAATTTTACTGTTTAATAGCAACCACGATTTATAACCCTGGAAAGGCCCCAGAATCTTGTAACTAATGAGTATGAGAAATTCGTAATTTCCATTTGTAGAGCCGTGATAAAAAACCACTTTTGTTTATAAAAATAAAAGTTTGTGACTGAAGTGAAGTATGAGATGTTGTTACTCCTTTAATTTCACACGCAAATATCACACTCAAATGCAATTTAATACACTATGTCATCAAAAGTATCCGGATACCCCCTAAAACATACGTTTTTCACATTAGGAGCATTCTGCTGCCACCTACTGCCAGGTACTCCATATCAGCGAGCTCAGTAGTCATTAGACATCGTGAAAGAGCGGAGTGGGGCACTCCGCGGAACTCACGGACTTTGAACGTGGTTAGGTGATTGGGTGTCATTTGTGTCATGTGTCTGTACGCGAGATTTCCGCACTCCTAAACATCCCTAGGTTCACTGTTTCCTGTGTAATAGTGAAGTTGTAACGTGAAGGGACACATACAGCACAGAAGCGTACAGGCCGACATCGTCTGTTGACTGACAGAGACCGACGACAGTTGTAGAGGGTCGTAACGTGTAGCAGGTAGACAGCTGTCCAGACGGGAATTTCAAACTGCATCGGGATCCACTGCAAGTACTGTGACAGTTAGGCGGGAGGTGAGGAAACTTGGATTTCATGGTCGAGCGGCTGCTCGTAAGCCACACACCACGCCGGTAAATGCCAAACGACGTGTCGCTTTCTGTAAGGAGAGTAAACATGGGACGATTGAACAATGGAAACACGTTGTGTGGAGAGACAAATCACGGTACACATTATGACAATTCGATGGCAGATTGTGGGTATGGCGAATGTCCGGTGAACGTGATTTGCCACTTTGTGTAGTGCCAACAGTAAAATTCTGAGGCGATGTTGTCATGTTTTTCATGGAGGGAGATTGCACCCTTTGTTGTTTTGCGTGGCACTATCACAACACAGGCCTACATTGATGTTTTAAGCACCTTTTTGCTTCCCACTCCTGAAGAGCAATTCGGGGATGGCGATTGCTTCTCTCAGCATAATGCGCGGCCTGTGGCGGAGTAGTTACACGACAATAACATCCCTGTAATGGACTGGCCTGCACAGAGTGCTGATATGAATCCTATAGAACACATTCGTTCCAGGTCTCACCGACCGACATCGATACCTCTCCTCAGTTCAGCAGTCCGTGGAGAATGGACTGCCATTTCTGAAGAAACCTTCCAGCACCTGATTGAACGTATACCTACGAGAGTGGAAGCTGTTTTCAAAGCTAATGGTGAGCCAAAACTATATTGAATTCCAGCATTACCGATGGAGGGCGCCACGAATTTGTAGGTCATTTTCAGTCATGTGTCCGGATACTTTTGATCACATAGTGTATGAGCATGGTAGCCTGCTTCAAAAGAGCGCTGTACATGATACACTTACTTTTCACGCAAAGGAAAACGAAGTTCTGCATTTAATTGTAAATTTTTGTGATTCCCGTACCACTTAGGTATTTGGAGAAAGAATTGCAATCTACGATGTACATTACTGGCCATTAAAATTGCTACACCAAGAAGAAATGCAAATGATAAACGAGTATTCATTGGACAAATATATTATACCAGAGCTGACATGTGATTACATTTTCAAACAATTTGGGTGCATAGATCCTGAGAAATCTGTACCCAGAACAACCACCTATGGCCGTAATAACGGCCTTGATACGCCTGGGTATTGAGTCAAACAGAGCTTGGATGGCGTGCACAGATACAGCTGCCCATGCAGCTTCAACAAGATACCACAATTCATCAGGAGTAGTGACTGGCGTATTGTGACGAGCCAGTTGCTCGGCCACCATTGACCAGACGTTTTCAATTGGTGAGAGATCTGGAAAATGTGCTGGCCGGGGCAACAGTCGAACATTTTCTGTATGCAGAAAGGCCCGTACAGGACCTGCAACATGCGGTTGTGCGTTATTATGCTGAAATGTAGGGTTTCGCAGGGATCGAATGAAGGGTAGAGATACGGGTCGTAACACATCTGAAATGTAGCGTCCACTGTTCAAATTGCCATCAATGAGAACTAGAGATGACCGAGACCTGTAAGCAATGGCTCCCCATACCTTCACGCCGGGTTATACGCCAGTATGGCGTTGACGAATACACGCTTCCAATGTGCGTTCACCGCGATGTCGCCAAACACGGATGCGACTATCATGATGCTGTAAACAGAACCTGGATTCATCCAAAGTATGACGTTTTGCCATTCGTGCACCCAGGTTCGTCGCTGAACGCACCATCGCAGGCGCTCCTGTGATGCAGGGTGAAGGATAACTGCAGCCATGGTCTCCGAGCTGATAGTCGATGCTGCTGCAAACGTCGTCGAACTGTTCGTGCATATGGTTGTTGTCTTGCAAACGTCCCCATCTGTTGACTCAGGGATCGAGACGTGGCTTCACGATCCGTTACATCAATACGGATAAGATGCCTGTCATCTCGAGTGCTAGTGATACTACGCTGTTGGGATCCACCACGGCATTCCGTATTGCCTTCCTGAACCCACCGATTCCATATTCTGCTAACAGTCATTGGATATCGACCAACGTGAGCAGCAATGTCGCGATACGATAAACCGCAATCGCGATAGGCTACAATCCGACCTTTATCAAAGTCGGAAACGTGATGGTACGCATTTCTCCTCTTTACACGAGGTATCACAACGACGTTTCACCAGGCAACGCCGGTCAACTGCTGTTTGTGTATGAGAAATCGGTTGGAAACTTTCCTCATGTCACCACGTTGTAGGTGTCGCCACCGGCGCCAAACTTGTGTGAATGCTTTGAAAAGCTAATCATATGCATATCACAGCGTTTTCTTCCTGTCGGTTAAATTTCGCGTCTGTAGCACGCCATCTTCACGGTGTAGCATTTTTAATGTCCAGTAGTGTATAATGGGTCCGCTCTAAGATGACTAGCAAATATCTAACAAGGTGGACAAAGACAGTGAAACAGTGGTCCTTATCCAAATGGATTTAGTTATCAACTCTTAAGTCTTACAGATAATTTTTTTCCATGTTTTGTAAGTGTCAACGATTCCCTATACAAGTTCTATTTGGTTATTGCTCTACAGGTGTAGATACCCTTCAGCTGTTGGCCGAGCCCGCCTCGTCATTAGAGATTTTAACGTTTTGAAAGTCTCTGATTCTTGACGAGTTAACAGTGCGCCGAAGTACCACTTTCTTATAAACCACCGTTAAGTCCACGTTGGTACAGTGCGATCATCCTTCAGAATGAAAGGTCCATTCTCCGCCTATTCGCAGATGATAAACTGTTGATGTGCAGCTGTGGGAGACGTTTTGGCACCACGACCGAAAACTCTGTGTCGCACCCATGATGACTGAAACTCAAGTTCATTCAAATATAAACTGACTGTTGTGCTAAATGAGCAGTCGCTTTTCTGTGACAGAAACAGTCGCACTATAGGTTATTCCGGACTTTATAAGAATTAATCCGTTTTCTGTGAACTGAACACGTGCTCCGTTTTATATTTCTGGTTAACTTGCAGCTATCTGCTGAAACTAAATTGCTCTAAGGGCCGAAGAAGGGGTCAGTTATCAGATCGAAATACAGCCTGTATGATTCACTCTTGTTTCCTTCGTCGATTTGGCTGGATTATGTGCTGTACGCAATAGCACATTATTTAGGGAAAAAATTATAGTCAGATTTAGGTATGAAATTCACCAGTCTGATATCTATAAGTCCCGATAATCTAAAACACGTCTCAACTACTCTGAATTTTTGAAATTGGGGCTAGAACTCCGACGAAGCAAAACGATGCAAAACCATGAAAATTGTCTACGACAGCCCATTATTTAGGCATATGTTGTACTTGTCTATCTTCTTCCATGTTCAGTTTAACAAGTTAACTGTCACGAGACTCAGTGGACTCATATTTAGTAGGATCGGGGCTCAAATCCTCCCAATTTTACGTTTACCTTTGTTTTCCTAAATCTATTAAGGCCAACAACAGGAAGGTTCTGTGGAAAAGACGTGCCCGATTTCATGCACCATTCTTGTCATATCTGAGCTTGAGGGCCATCTCTAACTATGTAGCCGTTGAGGGAACGGTAAATCATAATTTTCCTCCTTCCACGTTCAGATGCGTTAAACAGTGAATCAATGTTCAGGGATTGAGATGATGCAAAAATTGAAATGTTCCAGTAATGGTCTTATTTGAGAAGGAAACATAAATTTGCTAACGCGGATCGTGCAGTCCATCAGATTTGGAAACTGCAATGCGGTCATATTCATTTTAAATAACAGACAGTCTAGCTGTGTTACCTGTGTCGAGCAGCGCACTTTAAATGTATAAAAAAAGCATTACCTGAAACTATGGTTTTGACGAGCAATTATTTACATTTTCGTATTTTAAGAAAATTAATTGAATAATGATCAGTAGAGCTAAAAATACTTCAATTTTTATAGAAAATATGTAACCACTGCTTTTTTTGTATCTATCGACACACTAAGCACAAAATTTCTAGTTTCATAGGAATAATGCACACTGGGGCATTTAATTCTGTGTGTACCAAACATGATACAAATAGTTGAAGCGGTGAATTGAACGCAAAGGCAACGTATTGCCATGTCTGGTGATACCATAGGTCCCAGCGATGTCGCAGCTGTTAGCTCGTATATCCTGGTAGTCGGAAACAGTCTGAGGAGCTTATAAGCGTGTTGCACAGGAAGCTGTGCTGAGAAATAATTGTTAAGGAAAATTCTGTACGTCGGACCGCTTCTGAATTATTGAAGATAACCAATGAAGTCGCTGTGCCACGTATAGTTCTTGTCAGTTGTTTTCATAGCGTAGATGATAGCGCACGAGATGGCTCAGCTTTCGACTCGAGATCGGTCCTTACTACTGTCACATGTCCTGTTTTTCTATCACTCTCTTGGTTAGATCTAGGAAACCAAACCATGAACACGTTTGGCGACTCTGTCTCTGACGGGCTGCTTGAACTTGCTTGTTTGGAAGCGCAACTGCCTGATAGACTAACTTCAACGTTAATAAACTCGGAAACGGCGCAAATTTTCGATTTTTTTTCTTAACAATTATTTTTCAGCTCAACCTACCCGGCAACTCCCTTACAAGTTCCTCAGACTGTTTCTGACCACCATGCATAACAGCGGAACAATAACCCATCAGAAATAAATTCCGCCTGAAATTTTGTAGGAGAAAGTGGTCAAACGCTTGGGCTATTTTAACTACTTGATGTGACTGGAAGTCCGAAAATGTTTTGTTTACTGTAACGTTGTAACCCTACATATTTTATAGTTATTCAGTTTTACTGATTTTGAATAAAATGTACACATGCAATTTGTTTTCACATCCTAGACTGTTCTCTCTGTAGAATACATCAATCAAATGTGCAACGTATAGGTTCGCTACGCTATGGAACTGAGTTTGTTATTGCATTGTGATGCTCTCTCCAATGATCTGTAATACACTTCTTTCACACAAAAACATGCATAAGTGTCTCCCAGATAGCTTAGTTAAAATAAGACAGATCCAAGCTTTCTACTTCTTTTCTATATGATTGTGGCCTATCTTACATTCATTTTGCTACGATTTTAGGCCAGCAATAAAATTGTCTTCATCTAACCTCTAGTTTCAGTTGGTAGATTAATTTGCAATTTCTGTTTATTTATCCTGATCGTCATCATTGTATTAATCACTCTTTTTTGTGACCTTTCCCGTTCTGATTATCTTGTACTTAGTTTAGAGAAAGTGATCCAAATTTCGGCTATGGTCTAAATTTACACTGGATCGATATTTCATACTGTAGCGTAGCGGAAGAAATGTGGAACAGCGTTTCAGTCCACGTTAGTTATTGTGTAGAACTGCCACGTCAGTTGATTGTCGCATTCGACTGTAGTAAACGTAATCTCAGTTTTGGCCATCTTAAAACTTTTGCAGGTATGCATTCATTATTTTTTCATACAGTTCATGTGTTTATGAAAACTCTTCTATCGAGCATGTCGTCTTAAGAATAATCCTAGCTTTTGGAATATCGTTAGTTTTAATAGCTACTATTCTTCGTTGTTTTGTAGCTAACCTAAAAATTACGTGGTAGTAATGGTCTAAATCCGGGCCAGTATATATGTTCTAAATTTATTGCTATGCCAGATTTTTGACCACTCTGTCTGTGTGACTAACTTATGTTGTTTTCATTCTAGACTGCTGAGAACAAAGCCAAAATGAAGCCCTTAGGGAAACCAGGATAAATGGAATGATAGCACCAAGACGATGCATACAGTCAAAGACACTGATGCCTACAAAAATATTTAATGGGTAATGATCGACGTTACAAGCATTTTGCAAGGCTGAAGTATCTCTTTCAAAACTAATTTCAGGGAAAATGTTTTGAAGAAAATTTGTATCATGCGCAGAACTAGGAAAGGAGGTAGTCTCTTACCTACTTCACACATGGTGACCTAAGTCGACTGACTTACCAGTGGTCTACGATATCCGTTTAAGAATGGAGAGGCTGGAAGAGCTTGGGTGGATTTATCTTTGCAACGTCATAAGAAGACTGTGTCATTACGTGAACCCTGTGGCGCTTCTTTTCCATGCGCTCTTGTATTTAATAAATAAAATGTTGGAATTTACTTTAATCTGTAGCAGGAAGAATATCTGAAAAAAAATCTGCTGAAAGGATCTACAATGTAAATGAGATGGGATTAAAACAATTGTACAAAATAAAATTCCTTACATTTCTAGACGAAACGGAAAGTGACTAATTGCTGTCCTTACTTCTGTGAGTGAGGTACAAAATTTACAATGATTGCCCTTCTGAATGCTTCTGGACATTATATCCCTCCATTGACCATATTCCCAATTAAGAACATGAACAACCAGCTGGTGCTGTACATCCATCAGGCTGGATGCAGACCAACATCTTCTCATGTTGGATGGGCATTTTACTCATACGCGTAACGTCGATCTTACTGTAATCACCTGATTATTATGTCAGTTTCATCTCATTGCACACACAAACTGCAGCAAGTAGACACAACTTTCATAGGACCTACGGTGAAGAGGTAAGGTAAAGGCTTTGTCATTCAAATAGACCGCTAACCATTTACGGAATGATGGAATTGTTTGGAAAAGCGTAGCTGAATGTACAAATAGGAGAACTTGTAGTCAATGGTTTCACAGTCACATGGATATATCATCTTAACAAAAATACACTCCTGGAAATGGAAAAAAGAACACATTGACACCGGTGTGTCAGACCCACCATACTTGCTCCGGACACTACGAGAGGGCTTTACAAGCAATGATCACACGCACGGCACAGCGGACACACCAGGAACCGCGGTGTTGGCCGTCGAATGGCGCTAGCTGCGCAGCATTTGTGCACCGCCGCCGTCAGTGTCAGCCAGTTTGCCGTGGCATACGAAGCTCCATCGCAGTCTTTAACACTGGTAGCATGCCGCGACAGCGTGGACGTGAACCGTATCTGCAGTTGACGGACTTTGAGCGAGGGCGTATAGTGGGCATGCGGGAGGCCGGGTGGACGTACCGCCGAATTGCTCAACACGTGGGGTGTGAGGTCTCCACAGTACATCGATGTTGTCGCCAGTGGTCGGCGGAAGGTGCACGTGCCCGTCGACCTGGGACCGGACCGCAGCGACGCACGGATGCACGCCAAGACCGTAGGATCCTACGCAGTGCCGTAGGGGACCGCACCGCCACTTCCCAGCAAATTAGGGACACTGTTGCTCCTGGGGTATCGGCGAGGACCATTCGCAACCGTCTCCATGAAGCTGGGCTACGGTCCCGCACACCGTTGGGCCGTCTTCCGCTCACGCCCCAACATCGTGCAGCCCGCCTCCAGTGGTGTCGCGACAGGCGTGAATGGAGGGACGAATGGAGACGTGTCGTCTTCAGCGATGAGAGTCGCTTCTGCCTTGGTGCCAACGATGGTCGTATGCGTGTTTGGCGCCGTGCAGGTGAGCGCCACAATCAGGACTGCATACGACCGAGGCACACAGGGCCAACACCCGGCATAATGGTGTGGGGAGCGATCTCCTACATTGGCCGTTCACCTCTGGTGATCGTCGAGGGGACACTGAATAGTGCACGGTACATCCAAACCGTCATCGAACCCATAGTTCTACCATTTCTAGACCGGCAAGGGAACTTGCTGTTCCAACAGGACAATGCACGTCCGCATGTATCCCGTGCCACCCAACGTGCTGTAGAAGGTTTAAGTCAACTACCCTGGCCAGCAAGATCTCCGGATCTGTCCCCCATTGAGCATGTTTGGGACTGGATGAAGCGTCGTCTGACGCGGTCTGCACGTGCAGCACGAACGTTGGTCCAACTGAGGCGCCAGGTGGAAATGGCATGGCAAGCCGTTCCACAAGACTACATCCAGCATCTCTACGATCGTCTCCATGGGAGAATAGGAGCCTGCATTGCTGCGAAAGGTGGATATACACTGTACTAGTGCCGACATTGTGCATGCTCTGTTGCATGTGTCTATGTGCCTGTGGTTCTGTCAGTGTGATCATGTGATGTATCTGACCCCAGGAATGTGTCAATAAAGTTTCCCCTTCCTGGGACAATGAATTTACGGTGTTCTTATTTCAATTTCCAGGAGTGTATATTTAATGGAGTTGACTACTTTGGGTTCACGAATGGAGCAGCGAAAGGTGGTAGCTCGTTGGAAAGAAAATAGAAAAACGACCAAGAACAACATTCTCAAGAACTCTCATCCATTTCGCGTATTCTTACGTTGGGAACATCACACGTGTCAGCCTCTTTAACGCAGGAGCCTCAGGAAAACAGGTCTACCTCATCGGCTGTTGATCCTCACGAAATTGCTTTTGTTCCTCCGGTAAACAAAGTGAAAAGCAACGAAGGACGTAAAGCCATAGGATCTACTCTGATAACTGGCACTCCTTATACAGCAATGTTAGAAAAATGTGCGAGACCTGTTGAAGAAAGAAATTCTACCAGTCCTTCCAAACGAAATATTGCGAGAAAGAAACTGAAGTTATAAATAGAGGGTGAAATCTCATCCAGAAATATGTACGCTCAGATAAATAAAAGAAAAAAAAATAGAAACGGAAATCGACGGAGAAATCAAGAAGATAGTTCAAACGAGTCACAGACATGATGAAGTGGGCATCCCACTCTTTGACGACGACTTGAGTGATTCTGATTTCCTGATGGAAAAAACAAGCCAGACAGTGAAAATACAGAATGCATATTTTGTGTGGGATACGTTTATGATGACGTGGTAGGGGAGCTGTGAGCTATTTGCTTCATAAGTAGTATGTGGACACACAACGAATGTGCAGGAGCTGATTAAGACATTTATATTTGTGAATTTTTTCGACTGATTAGAAGGTTTTACATTATTTGACCACATTTTCGGTGAACTATTGTGATTTGAAAATATGAATATCGTATTATTTTTCAGGTACTTTATAAAATGTTTGTAATATTTTATCCTTTAAATAAATTGTTTCTCCTTCGGTTTACTGAGCTATTTCCAACGATATCTCAATATAATTAAGATTATCCCAAATTAAGACCATACCTTACACTTGTGTCCACTTGCCAATATTTTTTAGATAGAAAATAAGAAAAAATTATCAGAGTGTGTTACATTTCATCATAATTATTTTAAGCAGGACTCTTCAAAGTGTGGTTTATTGCAATATTTTTAAATTCTTTGCAACAGAACTTAAGTTACACCTTAAAAAGTAAATGGTAACCCAAATTTAGAACACTTCCTCTACTAATAACTCCAATAGTTTCGTATTTCTGAGTTTATTTTCGACTGTACCTAAAACTGCGCCGAATTTGCATTAAATTCTGGCATATTGTTGGATAATGCCAGTGATTTACTGAACATTTTCTTTTAGGATGCGTCAGCTCCACAGCTCTACGCTGTAGTCACAGACGATTGAACCGACTAGCATTTTCTAAATGTAGATAGAGTCTGTGTAAGAATGTGCATTCCTCTACCCTTACTGTATGTTTACCATTTAGTGACACTAAGTCCTTCTTACGTTTTTTTTTTTTTATTTGTGTTCCGTTCGCATTAACCTAGTGGCAGACCCATGTGGAAGTCTTCATGAATAACATCTGGCACTGCTTCAAATACCACTACACATTTGAGTTCTTATAAACGTCTGTGCTTAAACTGACACACAATACTTTTAGCGCAACGCAATCTGACTTTCAAAAATCCCTACGAATGGCCCTGACTATCAATAACCTATAGCTTTCGTCAATCAATTACCTCACAAAAATCTTCTTTACTCAAACTACTGCAATACAGCGAGCGCCAATACTGCCAGCTAAATAAAAGATTCTAACTACTGAAGTCACTAACTACTGATAGGCATAGTTAGCAAATGAAAGATTTTGATAAAGAACAAACAATGTATTTACCTTAACAGTGCTCAAAAGTTATAATATATATCAGTTAATGACATCCAGTCTTACAAATTTACTGTCTCTGATGGACACATGTCCAGATCATCCGCTCTCAAAATTCCGCCATCTCTCTCCCCACATCCACCACTGCTGGCGGCTCACCTTCAACTGCGCAACGCTACGCGCTGTTAACAGCCAACTGCCCAACACTACAATAGCCAACAACAATGCAAACCAGCCAAACACTACACACAGCACAGCCAGTGATTTTCATACAGAGCGCTACGTGGCATTACCAATTAAAAAAACCTATACAGCTTACTTACAACTTCTCTGTGGAAACGAAGTTCCTACGGCAGGATCAGATGTTGTCACACATTATCAGAATATTACAATTTCGATTATTTATTTGCAACATATATAGAAGATCTTGAACCTGAAACTCCATATGTGGAACGCGCAGTACACTGAGTTTGACACTTTAGCTGATTTCCCTGTGGTGTTCTTCTGTATTTCGATTAGGCTCAAAGTAATTACAGCTTGTGGGTTCTGAGACAAGCCTGGCTCCCTATTATGGAACTATATAATCTTGAAATCGATTGTATGTGAATTAAACTTAAAGATAAATTGTAAAACAAAGCTGTGTGAAGAAATTGACATTGTTACTACAATAAACTAAAAGGAATCTTTAAAAGTCCAATACGACCAACTTTCAAGGAAACTGAAATATGCAGCTTGTACCTCCGTTAGATTCCTCCAAGTCATTATTTCTGTACATGAATTTCAAAACGTGACAGAAATTAACAAAGGCACATCCAGCTTCATCTATCTAAGGAATGAACTCATAATAATTTTGGCACAAACGCTGTGCCTGAATGTAACAAGTTGTTACTGCTATTTGTATCTGTACTATGGAAATCAGCTTCAATATGACAACCTTTTCCAAATTTTTGACGTCTTTTCATGTAAGTAGGTTGTTTAGGTTTTTATATTGGTAACTCCACGTAGCGCTCTGTATGAAAATCACTGGCTGTGCTGTGTGCAGTCTGTGGCTAGTTTGCATTGTTGTCTGCCATTGTAGTGTTGGGCGGCTGGATGTTAACAGCGCGTATCGTTGCGCAGTTGGAGGTGAGCCGCCAGCAGTAGTGGATGTGGGGAGAGAGATGGCGGAGTTTTGAAATTTGTAAGATTGGATGTAATGAACTGCTATAAACATTATGACTTATGAACACTAGTGAGGTAAATACATTGTTTGTTCTCTATCGAAATCTTTCATTTGCTAACTATGCCTATCAGTAGTTAGTGCCTTCCGTAGTTCGAATCTTTTATTTAGCTGGCAGTAGTGGCGCTCGCAGTATTGCAGTAGCTTGAGCAACGAAGATTTTTGTGAGGTAAGTGATTTGTGAAAGGTGTAGGTTAATGTTAGTCAGGGTCATTCTTTTGTAGGGATTATTGAAGGTCAGTTTGCGTTGCGCTAAAAATATTGTGTGTCAGTTTAAGCACAGTCATGTACATTTTTTCTAAGGGGACGTTTCACTACTCTTGTAGAAGAGTCAGCTATTTTTATCACTAGACAATAGTTATCGCAGTAAAGACGTTTGAGATTTTGACACTGAAGAAACTAAGTCGAATTTCATACAAAATATTATTATTTGCTGCATCCTGGATAAAAGACTTGCGAACTTTTTCTGTATGCTTAACAGATTTTAGTGGATGGAAACCATGACAGAGAGCGAATACTAATAACTGACACAGAGTTCCTCGCACTCTGTATACTATTTTTCATCAGGTAGCTAGTAATTTATTTCGAATAATACATGAGACACGATGTCAGACGCTGGACGACGCAGGCTTTTCCTCCACCGCCGTCCTATACCGCGCCGGTCCGGACTGTGCACCCATCGCGTCCGTCTGGTCAGCCTAGCTTTATCCGTTAATCTTTCCCCAGCGTTTGACCTTCTCCACCGCGCTGATCGCTGATGCTCTATCGTAGGCACTAGTCCCACAACTTAATTTTCTGCTGTGCATTACTGCTCTACCGCTCTTAATATTTCCTGTCTTGGCACTTTTCTCGTAATATTCTCTGGCACTAAAAATTTTCAGGCATCCACCTGACAATGAGTCCGAAATTTACCTTTTTATTTCATTTCATCTAGTGTAGCCTACAATGGAGTTGTTACTTCCTTTATAACAGCGCCTAACCACAGAAGCATGAAACTCTCAGACCTGCTGTATTCGTTGTGCATTAATTAACCAAACCTCATTAAGCAGAGCCTAAAAAGTATGACATTTGGCCTTTTACAAGTGAAACTACAGTAAATCTTCATGAAATACACCGGAGCGCCAAAGAAACTGATATAGGCATTCGTATTCAGATACAGAGATATATAAACAAGCAGAATACGGCTCTTCGGTCGGCAACGCCTATATAGGACAAGAGTCTGGCGCAATTGCTATATCGGTTACTGTAGCTACAATGGGAGGTTTGTAACGTAGCAACTACGTTACATAGCACAATAAAAATATATCCACTCTGTTTTGCAATTTTATTTAAGGGTTTCAATCGTAATTTTAATAATAATGATAACAACATAAGGGCTTCACCCAAAATTAAACCAAAGTAATTCACACTACCAATAAGGCGACGTGAATTAATATATTTTCTTTATTAATCAAAGTAAATGTAAAGGAGAGTATTCAGAAGGCAGTGGGCAGGCATACGTGAGCGGTCGGTATAGAAGGCTCTGAGTCATCTAGAGCATGAAGGCGCACTGGTTGACGTGGCCGGATGTAGATGTGAGTACCAGTTGCGAGGGAAAATGATAGGTTTCTAGTCCGTTCTATAACAATTTCAGCACAGTAATACCGTTCCGGTAATAGAATGCGCCCCGGGATTGTGAATGCTGAAGGGAACACCCTGTCCCCTCTCCCCTCCCGGTAGAGCTTCGATGGCGATATTGCGAAATATCGGCGTCGCGAGAAAATAATCCCACTTCTTCTTAACCCTTCAGGTTAAGAAAAATATATTTTGAATGTAATTTAAAGCACGTGATTGAGGACAGGGCTTAAGAAAACGATCTTCTGTTTTACATGCTATTTTCGTTCATTAGTTTATAAAACTAGTAACGACATGATTATTCATCGGCGCAGAGGTACCAGTAAAGGGGAGGTGAGCGCTGGTTTTGGCGTTGGCTCTTTCACTCAGAAGAGACACTCTCAGTCCTTCAGAATGGGCAGACCTGTATCTGATCGCTCCGATGAAATGAATATTCGGTCAGTACGTACTGTTACAGTACAAATACCTTTCCAGGCGCTGCTCCGAATGTGTGGAACAGCAGATGAGTAGCGACAGGTTACTCCACAATTTAATACGACAGTAAAAACGTACGTGAGGCAGTGATTTTGATTGTGATACGAAGTCTCATTGGAACTGTGATAAACTTTAGAACAACCGTAGAACCGCAATCAAGATGCAGTCTCATCGTCATGGGTAAGTGATTTCTGGCTTGTGTCAGAGCTGGTGTGAATTTCCGAAAAGTTTTCAAGGCTTTACTGTACGCATGATGGCTGCACCGTAGAGTACTGTTTAATGAATCAAACTTCATTGGGTAATGTGGTAATATTCAGGCGAGTGAGTGTTTGTTGTAGTTGCATCTTTATACGTCCCGCGTGGTAGTGAAAAATTAATTGTTTAACTCTGAGTAAGACTAGTATCTCAATTATATGTATGTAAGGAGAAGACAGATTATTCTAGAGGGGGCTAACGCATTTTGCATTGTTCTGAAGGATAGAGCCTGATTCATTGTGACAATAACTTACGAACATAAATGAGACATGTGTCATCGTAAGGCGCGTAAGGGAAGATGTTAGCCTTATACTCTGTCATTTGTGTGCTCTCGGATTAACTAGAAGTGCCAAACATTACTGTAATAGCAGTCCGCCGCGCGGGGTGGCCGCGCAGTATGAAGCGCCTTGTCACGACCCCCGCGGTTCCCCCCGTAGGAGGTTCGAATCCTACCTAGCGTGTGTTGTCCTTAGCGTAAGTTAGGTTAAGTAGTGTGTCAGCTTAGGGGCCGATGACCTCAGCAGTTTGGTCCCAAACGATTTTATCACAAAAACAGCAGTCCCTTGCAGTTGTAACATGTGCTTTTTTAGGAAAACACTGCGCCTCTGAATTATATTTTATTTATCACTGTAGGTCCATGTTCTTATTTGCTGCAACACTCTTTTTCCTTACAATATTACTTGGTTGATTTGTTGCTTTCCAAGATTGCTTACAGTGGGTAGCGTCGAGAGCGGGAGAGCAGCACTATCGTTGAGAGCCAAACATCTTCGGGAAATATAAAGTTCGTGGTATGTGGTCCTTACGACGTTATGTGGACGTAGGCCCGCTACGTGCCCGATTTAATGCAATCTATGTGGCACCAAGGCTCTAAAGTGACTAACCACTGGCACCGATATATTAATAATCGTATGCAACCCATGTTATATCACGTTCGAGCATTCAGTTTAGTCTTAATCGTAGCCAGGTGGAATGAACCTCAGAGAAATAAACTGTTCCACCGACCCTGCTAACTTCCAGGTTATCAAGATTTAAGTGAGTTTCAACGTGGTGTTACAGTCGGCGCACGATCGTTGGGACACAGCATCTCCGAGGAAGCTATGAAGTTTGGATTTTCCCGTACGATCATTTCACGAGTGTACCTTGAATCTAGTTAAACATCAAACCTCGGACCTCGCTGCGACCGCAAAAAGATCTGCAAGAGCAGGACCAACGATGACTGAAGAGAATGGTTCAGTGTGATAGAAGGGCTACCCTTTCGCAAATTGCTGCAGATTTCAATGCTGGGTCATAAACAAGTGTGAGCTTACGAACCATTCAGCGACACATCATCGACATGGGCTTTCGGGGCCGAAAGTCCACTCATGTGCCCTTGATGGCTGCACGACACTAAGCTTTACGCCTCGCCTGGGCTCGTCAATACTGAAATTTTCCTGTTGATAACAGGAAACATGTTGCCTGGTC
The DNA here is from genome assembly GCF_023897955.1 of Schistocerca gregaria. Classification (NCBI taxonomy): domain Eukaryota; kingdom Metazoa; phylum Arthropoda; class Insecta; order Orthoptera; family Acrididae; genus Schistocerca; species Schistocerca gregaria. The sequence goes on along the minus strand of NC_064931.1, from coordinate 284,167,363 downwards.
GGACGAGTCTCGTTTCAAATTGTATTGAGCGAATGGACGTGTATGGGATGGAGACAACGTGATGAATCCACGGACCCTGCAAATCAACAGGGGAATGTTCAAGCTGGTGGAAGCTCTATAATGGTGTGGATCGTGTGCAGTTGGAGTCTGACGAGTGAGACAAACGTAAGCATCCTGTCTGATCACCTGCATCCATTCATGTCCATTGTGCATTCTGATGGACTGGGGCAATTCCAGCAGGGCAATGCGACATTCCATACGTCCAGAATTGCTACATAGTGACTCCAGGAACACTCTTCTGAGTTTAAACACCTTCTTTGGCCACCAACCCCCCCCCCCCCCCCCCCCACAGGCATGGACATTATTGAGCACATCTGGGATGCCTTGCAACGTCTCCACCCCCTTGTACTCTCACTGATTTATGGGCATCCCAGCAAGATGCATGGTGGCAGTTCGCTCCAGCATTACTACAGACATTAGTCGAGTCTATGACACGTCGTGTTGCAGCAGTTCTGCGTGCTCGCGAGGGCCCTACATGATATTAGGCAGGTGTAGCAGTTTCTTTGTATCTTCAGAGTAGATTCTACACGTTTTTGTTCAATGGAGGTTATAGAGCCATATATTCCCACATGGCTTATACAGCTTGCCGTTAGTTATGAGGTGCTAAGCATTTTTTGTATATGCTGTTTCGCAGTTTCAGTAAATTGTATGAAATCCATCGTTTTACGTGTATATTCCACCAGAGGTACAGTATATATTGTTTAATAAGAAATGTATAGAGACTTTAGCTGATGTGTGTAGACGCAAAGGGAATTGGCTGCTGTCTGCAAACGGCTAGAAGCTACATTGATCACAATAGATAGGCTTCAGGCTGCTGCCCTAAGTTGCAGCGACATTTCGAAATCTATGAAATCTCTCAGTGCCCTCTTTATCCCTTATAACTCCCTGTGTCTCTGTGCTTCCCGATGCGAACTGACTCGATTGGTGAAGACAACTAACCGTGAGCGTGGGAAGGAGGAAGGGCTCACTATTTGTAGCATCACAACCACAATCGATTGCCGTCCTGCGGTATGGAGTCGAAGGGAAGGCCTAAACCAGAGACCCAGACGATTCTTTGAAAAATTTGGGTGCTGATTTTTCGATCTGCGCAACTCGGTAAGTGTGCAGAACACAAAGCGGCTACTTAGACAGCATAGAGCATGAGGCGTGCACGTGGGAGTCTTTGGGTTAGAGGAACCCCTCCGTAAGGTCAATGATCAGCTACTTGCCTCATGGAATAAAGATCAGACACGTCTCTCTCACAGGGGAACTTGCAGAATAGAAAGAGAAAATGTGAAAGTGGTATTAGTAAATAGTAAGAACATCAACGGTAGGGCCCAAGAAATACTTTCGCTTGCTAAAAGTAATAGTGTCCACATGGTATTAGAAACAGATAGCTGGCTGAAACTGGAGGTGAATAATATTGAAAATCTACTTTCAGCCTGGAATATACACTCCTGGAAATTGAAATAAGAACACCGTGAATTCATTGTCCCAGGAAGGGGAAACTTTATTGACACATTCCTGGGGTCAGATACATCACATGATCACACTGACAGAACCACAGGCACATAGACACAGGCAACAGAGCATGCACAATGTCGGCACTAGTACAGTGTATATCCACCTTTCGCAGCAATGCAGGCTCCTATTCTCCCATGGAGACGATCGTAGAGATGCTGGAAGTAGTCCTGTGGAACGGCTTGCCATGCCATTTCCACCTGGCGCCTCAGTTGGACCAGCGTTCGTGCTGGACGTGCAGACCGCGTGAGACGACGCTTCATCCAGTCCCAAACATGCTCAATGGGGGACAGATCCGGAGATCTTGCTGGCCAGGGTAGTTGACTTACACCTTCTAGAGCACGTTGGGTGGCACGGGATACATGCAGACGTGCATTGTCCTGTTGGAACAGCAAGTTCCCTTGCCGGTCTAGGAATAGTAGAACGATGGGTTCGATGACGGTTTGGATGTACCGTGCACTATTCAGTGCCTCTCGACGATCACCAGAGTTGTACGGCCAGTGTAGGAGATCGCTCCCCACACCCTGATGCCGGGTGTTGGCCCTGTGTGCCTCGGTCGCATGCAGTCCTGATTGTGGTGCTCACCTGCACGGCGCCAAACACGCATACGACCATCATTGGCACCAAGGCAGAAGCGACTCTCATCGCTGAAGACGACATGTCTCCATTCGTCCCTCCATTCACGCCTGTCGCGACACCACTGGAGGCGGGCTGCACGATGTTGGGGCGTGAGCGGAAGACGGCCTAACGGTGTGCGGGACCGTATCCCAGCTTCATGGAGACGGTTGCGAATGGTCCTCGCCGATACCCCAGGAGCAACAGTGTCCCTAATTTGCTGGGAAGTGGCGGTGCGGTCCCCTACGGCACTGCGTAGGATCCTACGGTCTTGGCGTGCATCCGTGCGTCGCTGCGGTCCGGTCCCAGGTCGACGGACACGTGCACCTTCCGCCGACCACTGGCGACAACATCGATGTACTGTGGAGACCTCACGCCCTACGTGTTGAGCAATTCGGCGGTACGTCCACCCGGCCTCCCGCATGCCCACTGTACGCCCTTCGCTTAAAGTCCGTCAACTGCACATACGGTTCACGCCCACGCTGTCGCGGCATGCTACCAGTGTTAAAGACTGCGATGGAGCTCCGTATGCCACGGCAAACTGGCTGACACTGACGGCGGCGGTGCACAAATGCTGCGCAGCTAGCGCCATTCGACGGCCAACACCGCGGTTCCTGGTGTGTCCGCTGTGCCGTGCGTGTGACCATTGCTTGTACAGCCCTCTCGCAGTGTCCGGAGCAAGTATGGTGGGTCTGACACACCGGTGTCAATGTGTTTTTTTTTCCATTTCCAGGAGTGTATACCGCAAAAATAGACTATTCGCCGATGGTAGCTCCATAACTAGTGAGGTTATTACAAATTCAGAATGTAAATTAATCTGGATGATGGTAAGCATCAGAGATGGATCAGAGAGAGATATCGGGTGCTTTTATAGCCAGTTGCCTCAAGAGAATTATTGGCACTGTCTTTCAGATAGATATTTGGAGAACATAGCGAGTATGTTTCCTGATAATGTTATTGTAAGAGGTGGAGACTTCAAACTGTCTGCTGTAACTTGGAGATAAAGTGATTAAAACAGGAGTCAATGCATTTTTTGTAAGATTGTTTTGAATATTTTATTTCCGAAAAGTGCTTTGAGGAATGAGTTACAAAACCTGTTCGAGAGGACAACATGTTAGACCCCCTTTCAACTAACATTCCAAACGTTGTGAATCAGGTAACAGTAAAAGGAAGGAAGTTTAAGCCTCAATGTCTCGTCAACGACGAGGCCATTAGAGACGGAGCACAATCTAGGATTAGGCAGTAGGGAAGGAAAGGGACAATGTCTCTTGCAAAGGAACCATCCCGGTATCTACCCTGATCGATTAAGGGAAAATCTATGGAAAACCTACACCTGGATGGCCGGAGTTAGATTTGAACCGCTGTTTAAGTGTCTTGCCACCGAGCCCGCCTCTCGGCGAAATAGTTTAAACAGAGGAGTGCATCAGTGATTATGAGGTTCTTATAGCATCAACAACTAAGTATTATAGGGAATATGAGTATGATAGGAAAATGCTTTTGATCAGCAAGAGGGACGGAAACGAATTGGAGATTATCTGAGTAGTGAATCTCAAATGTTCTTTCCTGAGGATGAAGACGTGGAGAAATATGGGTCAGAATCGAAAGCATCGTACAATACGCGTTCCTCTAGTAAAGGATGAACAAAGTAGTGAGGTTTCGAAGACCCCCCCACCCCACCCAAGGTTTAACAGTGTTAGAAAGTTTCTAAGAAAGCAAAATGAGGCTTATTGATAAACAAGGACTGATCGAAACCACAATAAGCGTAGGAAGAGCTGTACGAAAAGCATTTAACGAATTCAAAAGTAAGAGGACCAAAATGATGAACTTAGTTTCTCAGTGGCTATACTGGCATGGAAACAGAAAATTACAGACAGAAGACCGAAATACTGAGCTTGGTCTTCCGAAATTGTTTCCCTGCAGAAGATCGTCTTCTGTTTCCTCTCCTAAAACATCGCACGAACACTGAAATGACAGTTTTGATGTAGCTGATCGCATATTACAAAATCAACTAAAATAGTGGAGCGGCACCTGCACATGATTAGCTACCTGTTAGATCCAATATAGGTTATGCGAAAGAACTTGCTCTGCTTTTAGCAGGCGTCGGTTGTAGGTCGCTAGAGCGATTAAAAAAAAGCGTAGATCATTCTCCGTTTTAAGATAGATTTTTTATTTGGACACGTAAATAGCTGCCGGGGGCCGAATTAAATAAGAAATAAAATGCAGACAAGAAAAGCATATCTGAAAAAGAGGAATTTGTAGACATTGCATGTAAACTTAAGTATTTGGAAGTCTTTTCTGAATGTATTTGCATGGAGTGCAGCTTTTTATGGTAGAGAAATGTGGACGACCAAACGTTCAGACAAAAAGAGAGCAGAATGTTTTGAAATGCAGTACTACAGAAGAAGGCCGAAGATTAGATAAGAAGATAGAATAATTACTGAGGAGATATTGAATCTAATTGGGATAAAGAAACCTTTTGACGCAACTTGGATACAGAAATGGGTCGGTTGGTAGGAGAAACCCTGAGTGCTCTTTGCTTTCACCAAAAGCGTAGGAAACATATTATCTGCTCATAACAGTCTTTCAGACACATTCATAAGACTCGTTTTTTTATATATTTTTTATAGCAACAGAGTGCTGCTGGAGTTTCCTCTCACCGCTCACATGAAACCAGCAGCCATAAGAGTGTTACGCAATGGAAATGCTATCAGATATCAAGACTGCTACGTAATTAATGTAATGAAAATCTAGGGTTTAGTAGCAGAGTTATCGTGACAGAGTCCCAGTACAGAACAGTCCGCCCCGACAGCTGAGTGGTCATAGTGACGGATTGTCGTCCTACGGACCCGGGTTCGATTCCCGGCTGGGTCCGGTATTTTCTCCGCTCAGGGTATGGGTGTTGTCTTCATTATTAATTCACCCCTACCCGGCGCGCAGGTCGCCCAATGTGGCGCCGAATGTAATAAGACCTGCACCAAGGCGGCCGGACCTGCCCCGTAAGGGGCCTCCCGGCCAATGACGCAAAACGCTCATTTCCATTTCCAATACACAATAAGAGGAACGTGAGTTATCTATGACATTAAAATTAAGGTATCGGATATTAAAGTTTTAATGTTTCAAAAGGCTCTCCTCAACTTCGCAAAAAATTAAGGTTGTAAAAAATAGAGGATAAAAGAAAAACATCATAAACAGCAAAACAATAATATTAAAAATAAGTTGAAATACTGGGAGGTAAGACCAAATTGGCAAGAAATAGTGAATCGATTTTTGTCATATCGCAAATGACAGGAAGTCACAAGTTCCCCTCGATTGATTACCGACATGAGATATTATTCCATTTCAAGTGAAGTAAAAAGTATTGCCCAAATTCTACGCTACTAAGCTCCGGTGAGTCTCGCAAACAAAAATATCCATCACAAAACAGTCCCACTCTTACGAAATTGTAATTTGACACTTAGTAAATTTCATAACTGATTCGAAGCATAGCACCGCATATTTATCTTACCTTCGCTGAACTGATGGCTACGGGACTATGGCAGCAGAGAGAGCATCGCCGTCGCTGGAAATGCACCTGCTTAAGTCATGAGACTGCCAGATGTACATAGTTAGCTGTTTCCCTGCACCTCCACGACTCATCAGTGTTGAATGTACCAAGCCCGTGGCCCAAGCCAAGTCCAAGACTGCTTGCTGCCGAAAAAATTTCTCTCCAACTATATAAAAAGACAATAACGTACCTTCTCCACCAAAATACCTCAAATCTTCGCGGGCCCGTCGCTCTCTGACGCGGATGGCCCTGCTTCCTGCTCGCTCCTTACTTACGGTCCCGACGTACCTCGCCTTGGACAAAACACAACTACCATCGTTCCGGCGTCCCTTCGACGCTGGCTACACTCTCACTATTCTCTATATAGCTCTTATAATCAACTGAAAATCCCCTTACCCCACTACACGTTCAAGTTGACCAAAATCATCTCGTTCAGACTCACCAATACTCAAGGGGAATAACTGAGTTACTCCCATTCGAAAATTACCTGACTGCATGTTTGTTCACGCTCTTTGCTTCGTATAAAAAATCCTGGCCTACACCTGCTGTCAGCCTACTCTATTACATTCATACTTGCACTGAACTGCCTTAGGACTGATCCCTTCGGCGTTTCTCTCTCAGTTATCATGCTCAACCTAACAACTCCCTCAAGCAGTATCACAATTTTACGTAATAATTAACTTCTCATTCAGTATAATATCCTAAAATTTGAAACAAACTACGTACTACAACTAACGCATAAATAGCGTGCCACACACAACGATTAAGGCCAGACAACCCACTATTCGATTTCCCACAACATTATTGAACGTTGTCTTTTTCGGCAGGGTAAACAATAATTCAAATCCCATAATGTCACATAATTAACTAAATTATTCTATATCCCTGATTTTCCAAATCAATAGTAAGTTAGAAAATGTAAACACCAGATACATTTATGGCCAACGCAACAATAAAACTACTCAATAATAGGTTTGATGTTCCCATCATGGTGTATACCTTGTGATTTTACTGTCTTAATGAACTCCTCCTCTGTAGCGTTATCTCATTACTAATCAGTCTACGTCTAAAATACTACAATAAGAAGACAGTTCCCCGGGAAGAAAATAATAAAAACCCTCTTCCAAACACAAATATGACCATGACTAGCTAACTGTAACCTACTAACTCCAGCTTATCACATGCTCATCATTTGAATCTCAGCTAAAAAAGACAACCAGGCCGTTCTTAAGACCAATGCTGCCTCTATATACACTCAAATATCCTGATCACATATTATATACACCTCTCCATACACTTCCATTACATCCCTAAGTTAGCAACTACGCCTCCTCCTCTCGCCAAAGTAGGCTTTCTTCATCCCAAGACTCACTTTCTCCATTAAACTCGTTAATCCTCTCCCTTCCTTTCCTGCATACCTTCCGTGCCGCTACTGTCAACGCTGGCGGCAGTCACACATCAACTGTTTCGCATCTTGTGGCTGCAGAAGAATTACAAGTACTCCTTTTCATCCCACCATCCCTGTCCTTACAAATAATATGCCACATCTCCTCTAACCATCCTCGAAAGCCCTTAAATTATATGCCTTTCTTTCAACCAGTGCCCACAGGTGTTTCTGGAGAAACTTTGTACACCACAGGCTGGTGACCCCCGCCAGAGCAAATAGTTCATCAGTGTACCTATTTCTCCTCATTAATTCGTTTAGTAGCTTAGCAGAGCTACGGGAGTAACTCTCTTGACGTATATAGTTCCAGCATTTCCCTTTTAATCTTGTTTTATGCCACACCTGACCGGTATACCATTAGAAATTCTTTTCCGAATTCTACGTAAATCATGCAACGCCGAGTAATAGGTTGTATCTTTTATACAGCCTCCCTATCGAGGGGTTATGGCACATATTAGTAAAATGGTAGAAGTTAGAAAATTTTGTTAAAGCACATTCACATTGCCACAGCCGAAAACAATTCATGCCAGAGACAGAGACAGAAGTAGAAAACGAGCCAGTATGTAACAAATGGGTCCTGCCGTCAACACATTACCACACTGTCTGCCGAGGTAAGACAAGCGCACAACAGAAAGGTGTCTGAGAAAAGTTTACTCTTTGGGTCGTAAGATGAGCTGCAAGGAACTCTATATCTGCCACAAGAGCACATGGCGAGGAAACGACACAACAGTTAACAGCTTTTCAATCGATTACAGCAGAATGATGAAGGCACATGCAGTCATTACTAACCAAGCCTTGCATCATTGCCTCATGTTAGCTCTCTTTAAATACTCGAGCTCTTTAGCTCCCGTGAGGTGATGATCATTAGGATCTATGGCCTTCATAATAATAGCTCTCTATTCCATGATTATGGTACTGTAGTGTATCTATGTCCCAGATGCTCCAGCACAGTCTACGAACTGGCAAAAGATTAACTTAGTACGAAGGCCTTCACCTGATGAACTTCTTGGTAGCCGTCGCTTACCATCAACTGTTGGAGAAACTGACTGTCGCCCGACAACACTGGAACACAGAGTGACGTCATCATGGTGCTTCAATGCGGAAACCAACAACAGGGTCTTTTGTGGTTCCACGTTCCTGTTCAGCACTCAGGCGCCTTTGGGTGCTGACAGCTACCAGGGGTAGGAAAGAGATCAACCGACCACACGACTACTGACACCAGGTATCACAGATAGGGTCATCAGAGAATTCGAAGTGGGACCGAGTATACTCCAGCAGCCAGCGCGAAACTCACTTCACCCTGGCAACAGTGGCGCCTGATCGAGAGCAATCCACAGCGGCACCAGTGTCGCTGACATCTTCTCCTCGGCGCCCAACCGCTGAGCTGACTCGGCGAACGTTAGCTAGCTAACCTAATCACATTTTTCCGGTAAAAAAATGGAGGACATAACGGTATTCGTTAATGAAGTATTGGCTACTGCCAGAATTAGTAATTGGTCAGTTGAAACTACTTTGCCGATGGCTAATTTACGCCTAGCAGGTGAATTCAAGATAAACGCGAGTGTCACGAAACACTGAGCAAGGCAAGTAAATTTGAACAGTTATTGGAAGGTTTGCGTCAGAGATACCGAAAGAAGAAAAGTGTTAAGTTCTTTAGATGACAGTTCTGTGGGTTGTTACCAACGGCAAATGAAACTGTGGAGACGTTTTCTGCAGAATTCGTAAAGCAAATCTGCAAACATGTAAGCTGACAGGGAATCGAGAAGCAGATCGCGTCATGCGGAGAGAGGCACAAAACAGAGCTCTCGATATATTTTTGCGAGGAATTCCTGCCGAGTTTTCGTGAAGAGTACGCATGGAAAATCTAGAGGATTTGGCTACAGCACTACGTGTTACCGCGTATTTGCAGGAAATACATATTTCTACACGAGTACGCAATAATAAGCAAGTTCTTGCTCCTGAAAATAATTGTTATCTTTGAGAGAAGAAAGGGCAATTAAATGCGCAATGCTGTCAACCACAATGTTACAGATGTGGGCCTTTTGGCAACAAGACGAACGAGTGTGGAAATACAAAGCAGGGTAATGGAAACAAGCACAGAAAACGTTAAACATAAAAAGGAGAGTTAGATCCGTACTAATATAGAGACGGATTTTTGTTTGATACGCTTTGTAAATGGTAAACAATATATATTTTTATTCCATACCGGTGCTTATATATTTTGCCATGCACCACGGTAAACAGTTTACAAGCTTATCCGTTTCGGAAATGTGTCCACCCTTGCCCTTTACGACGTCAGATAAATCCCGCCGTTTCCGCATTACGACAAGGACTCCTTTATATGACCTCCACTGCGAATGCTGCTACCTGCCACCTGTGAGCAGCTATTGCAAGTTGAGATCGAAAATAAGGTGGTGGTCACATTAATCTGACTGGACCGTATACTTTCTTCCTTTCCTCCTGATTCTTCAGTTCTTCGCTAAACTAATTTACCCGTCTCATCGCAGTGGTCGTGACTGTCCAGTTGACTCTCCTCACTTCTCAAACATCGGGCACTTTCTCTTTCTACATTGCACACAGGAGAGTCTACTGTAATATGATTGTCACTCCCTTCCAAAGCACAGCACCACATCACCTACATGCAAAATTCGTAGACCACGTAACGAGGATTTAAAATTACGTGGACTTGACTTTTGATCTCAACTCCCCTGTGATTCGATACCTCTAACGACGCTCCGCAGTCAAAAATGTTCAAATGTGTATGAAATCATATGGGACTTAACTGCTAAGGTCATCAGTCCCTATGTTTACACACTACTTAACCGAAATTATACTAAGGACCTACACACACTCTCATGCCCGAGGGAGGATTCGAAACTCTGCCGGTATCTCCGCAATCCCCGTGGCTGTAATCACCCTGACACCACTACGGACGTCACAGTCACTGTTAAATAGCGTGCCCACTCTTCTCAGTGTCTCCTTGCGACGATGCATGGACCAGGCACACTCTTTAAAATCATTGACAAGTATCCACACCTCTGGGCACAGTAAACAAAATGCCAGCACTGACAGAGTGCAGTGTTCCTGTTGTCCCAGTAAATTACACTTGGCGCAACTGATCGGGTCGAGATCACCATCCATCTCCTTAGTGTAACCCCCGAATTCTATAACAACAACGTCGGGTTCGCCACTCACGAAGTCACCTTCACAGATGGGCCAGTCTTATATTGTTTCGAACACATTACTACTGCCCCTTGGTCGAAGCCTCTATGCTATCCTGTCCTCACTGTTACCTCGTCTTCATTCAGCAAAAGTCTACTCCCAACAGTGCAAACCTAATTTCTCTTAAACCTCAACTATTAACATTACAAAATTCAGTAAATGCATCACCAAAGACCTGAATCCCACCAATCAATACTGAAAGTATGAATGTATGTATCAGAAACGACAAACACTTACACTTTCTTCCAGGAGTGCTAGTTCTGCAAGGTATGCAGAAGACCTTCTGTGAAAATTGGAAGGTAGGAGACGAGGTACTAGCTGAATTCAGGCTGTGAGGACGGGTCGTGAGTCGTGCATGGGTAGCTCAGTTGGTAGTATCGCCTTGCGCGCCGGCCGTAGTGGCCGAGCGGTTCTAGGCGCTACAGTCTGGAACCGCGCGACCACTACGGTCGCAGGTTCGAATCCTGCCTCGGATATGGATGTGTGTGATGTCCATAGGTTAGTTAGGTTTAAGTAGTCCTAAGATCTAGGGGACTGATGACCTTAGAAGTTAAGTCCCATAGTGCTCAGAGCCATTTGAACCATTTTTCGCCTTGCGCGTCGAGCAAGCAGGTTGTCGTTAACTTCCGCCTGTGCCGCAGCGCCGCTTGTGTCGAAGCTACTCAGTCTTGTTGGTATATCGGTCGGAGTTACATCGTAGTTGAGTAGCGGAGTTTGTTGTCGGTTCCCTCGTGGCGGTAGTGTTTTCTGCCCGTGCTATGGTGTCTGACGAGTCTCCTAAATCTGTTCCTCGTCGAGCTACTGTTCGTTTCAGTTTTGACAAGAGTACACGTTATGTTCAACATGGCTCCACAGCAATTCACGATTGGTTGGCTGATGTTATCCGTGTTACACCTGATCAGATAGATACTGCTTAATTTGATCCTGATTTGTATGCACTCTTTGTGAAGTTTTATGAGCCCGTTGAAGTAGAAAGACTTCTCTCCCGGGTTGGTTCTAAAGTGTTGTTTACACATCGTGATGGTTCCGTTAGTCAAGTCCTCCTTGAAAATGCGGCACTCGAGTATACTCCGGTTAGAATTTATAACCTTCCTCCTGATGTGGACGATTCATTTCTTAAAACAGCCTTACATCTTTTTGGAGTCATGCGGCATATCCGATGAGAACGCTGATCAGCTCATCACTTCCAGTGTTATAATGGTATCCCGACTGTGGACACGTGCGTTAAAAAGAATATTCCTTCCCACTTAACTGTTTGTGGTTACCGAGTCCATGTTACGTACACAGGGCAAGAAGGAACTTGTTTTCTCTGTAACGAAAGCGGCCATCTCAGATCTGATTGCCCGCGCCGTACTACTGTTCTGACGTCGCCTTATCAAAAACGTCTTCCTTTAGCGCTACCAGACATAGTAACTTCGCAGTCAGCTGTCAGTCAGTCTCCAGCTTTAAGCGATATAGGGGCAACATTACCCCCTAATCCTTGCGAATTTCCACCGACCGTTACCGACGCGCACCAGTGCGGCCTCTGTCCACGAGGGGAGGGCGGCTCCGGGAGCGCACGTCAAACGCCGGCGGACTGAGGTCGGTACAGATTTCGAGGACGCCCCACTCCAGTCTCGTTCTTCTGATACGGCGTTGACAGTAATGCGTTGTCTACTGATGTTAATTATGATTCCAGTATTACCAGAAAGGATGTAGCTCCTTCTGTTGATGTTGAAATGTGCGTTCAATCTGCGTCCCCCACTTCATCCGTCGACGTGACGGTTCCCGTGGATTCCGTTGTTCCCGCAGAGACGTCGCCTGCTCGCCAGCCTTTAGTGTTCTAGTGCAGCAAAACCCATCCTCCCCGAAGAGACGGTCGAGCAACAGGATTCTACTGGTTCTCTTCCTGATGTTCAGGAGGTTCCATGCGACACCGGTACTGCATTACCTGTCTCTTCTATACCTGATGTTGCTGTTGGTCGTTCTGAGTTGTGTTCCCCGATTTCCGATAAGTGCAGTGACGATGGCTCCTCTGTCAAATGGGAGCTTGACGTGCCCCCAACCCCTCCACAACAAGAGTGTATGTTTTCACGGATTGCTGTGAAACAGCGTTTTCAACCTACCCTTGCCGCGGCGCGTCGTAAAAAGAAAAGCGAGGATTCCTCGGCGTCAGGTGGGGAGGACTCTCACTATACCTTCTTTTCCCCGCCTCCGTGCGTTGGGGAGAGACGGACGTGATAGTGCTTTTTTTAAATGTTGTTTTATTCACCTTACATATGTTAACGGATGCAGGCGTATACATTTCTAACCCTCAATCTTAATAGGATACGTTCCAAATTACGGATAGTTGCGTTACGCCAGTTTATTTACGATTCCCAAGCTGATATATTGTGTTTACAGGAGATATTATTCGATTATCTTCCTAGATATTCTATGTTTTTCAATGTCGCGCCTGAAAATTCTACCGGTATGGCTTTGCTTTATCGAGATGGAATCCCGCTAGATGATGGTCGTGGTATAGGCTGTAGTTTTTATGACCTCAACTTAATTTTTCTTTACGCTCCGTCTGGATGCCGTTGTTCATCCGATCGCGCACGGTTTTATAAGGAAAAAGTTGTTTATTTACTCCGACGTAACCAGCGCAAGGTTTTGTTAGTGGGCGATTTTAACTGCGTCTTACGCCGTGTTGATCAGACCCCTAATTATACATTTTGTCGTGAACTTGATGATATGGTGACGTCCTTGCATCTCCAGGATGCTTGGGTTTGCAGGTCTCCTACATTGGTGCTGTTTACGTTTTTTACAGCTACTTCAAGTAGCCGATTGGACCGCTTTTATTTATATGTAGTCATCTTCCTATCGATTGATGTAATTCCTGTCAGTTTCACTTATCACTGTGCTGTTTCCGTGACTTTTAACGACGTCCCGCAGGGGGTCCATCCTCCGCGCCCTTTGTGGAAGCTAAACACTCTACATCTCACGGACCCCTCTCTGGTAGACATCATCGCAGACGCATGGCGGCAGACAACCCAGTCCCAGACGCGTTATTCCTCAATTCTCGAATGGTGGGTTACCTTTGCTAAGCCCCGGATTCAAAATACACTCAAGCATTTTAGCGCTGAAAAAGCGACTGAAATAAGGCGCACTAGGGTATTTTACTATGCAGTCCTTCGCGATCTTTACGATAATGCTCGTGATGCCTCTTGAGGGCCGTCGACGTCCACCGCGTGAAGGCAAAACTCCTCCAACTCAAACGTAGGCAAATGGTTGGGGTCCGACTGCGTTCCCAGTCTCGTTCAATCGTACAGGATGAGTTGACCTCTCTCTATCATCTTCTTCGGCTTCACAAGCGATCTCAAAGGACGCGTCTTTATACCATTAGTTCTCCAGATGGGCGTGAGTGGTCATCCCAATCTGATATCATGCGTGAACTTTACCAGTACTTTTCCGAGCTTTATGCTGATGTTGATTTCACCTCCCTTCTTGATCGTGTTGTTACACCAGCTCTCCAGGAAGAGTTTTTCTCTGTATTCCATCGCGATGATATACTTGATATTGTGGCTCGTTCTCCCTCCCATAAATCATCTGGCCCTGATGGCCTTCCCAAAGAATTTTATATTCGATTTTGGCCCCTAATAGGAGATACGGTAACTTTCATGGTGAATGAAGTGTTCCACGGAGGCCTTCTCCCGTCCAGCCTTAAGGTTGTGATTCCCAAAAAGCCGGGACGTTTGCGTGTGGATCAGGTCATCCCAATAACCCTCTTCAACTATGATTATAAAATAGTGGGATCGAACGGTCAATAGCCGACTATCGGTGACTACAATCATCGCGAGTCATCAAAGTTGTCTTCCGCGTCGTACTCTTCTGACTCCCTTTGCTGAATGTCGAAATTTAATTTCGATTGCTTCCACCATTCCCGTGCCAAGCGCTTTGCTTTTCATTGATTTTCACCAAGCGTTCGAGCGCGTCAATCATGGATTCCTTATGCGAGTATTGACGACTGTTGGTTTTAACAATGTCCACGACAGCTGTTTAGCTCTTTCATCACTGGTATTCGGGCGACCATTGACGTAAATGGCCGTCTTACTTCACCCATCGCGGTGTGTCAGGGCGTCCTTCAAGGGAGTCCATTATCAATGACGCTCTACCTGCTGTTTCTGGAACCATTATTGGGAACTATAGCTGCTCGTTTGAGTGGCTTCACGCTGCTGGGAGAAAGGTTTACCGTTCCTGTATATGTTGATGACGTTATGGTTTTCTCCGTAACCATGATGATATACCACTACTGAAATAAGTTTTGGATGCCTTTTGTCGTCTTACGGGAGTGCGGGTTAATGACCAGAAATGTCATTTACTCAATTTGCGAGGATTTGACGCTGTTGAAATTCCATGAGCTTCGAAGGTCAACCGATATCGATCGTTGGGAGTTATAATTGACAGCTGTCCGCTAAAGATGGCTACGCTAAACTGGGAGTCTCTCACGGATAAGATTCAGGGTGCAATCATTGAACACGAGCGTCCCTCCCTCTCACTTCTTCATAAGTTTCGGGCCATGGAACCGTTTGCGTTAAGTAAGGCTTATTTTATTGCACAAATCTTTCCACTTCCTGCGATGATGTCCCGCAAGTTGCAAAGTTTAACTGACAGGTTTATCTGGCGCCACTCTGTATTTCGCGTGCGTTATGCGGTCATGGCGCGGCCCCCTTTGCAGGGAGGTTTGGGCCTCCCTTACATTCGGGTTAAGGCTTCTGCCTTATTCATCCGTCGCACCGTGTTAACGTGTCAACGCCCCCCCCCCCCCCCCCAGTCACTTACAGCTCGCCTTTATGACTGTATCCGAACGACTAGTGTAACACCTCCAGTAGATATTGGTAGGATTTGTTATAAATTATGGCACGTCAAGGAATTTTTTCTTGAGATCAGTTATTTATGAGTAAATATCCTTTCTCAAGCGAATCTCTCCCTAAAAATTCTGTTAAGCAGCTGGCCAGTTCCTCATAGTATTCCCTCTGTGGAAGCTCTGTCGCCAGAAACGAACTGGAAGATTGGTCTAACATAAGCCTCCCGATTTTCCTGATGGAAGTGGCGTCCTCGTGGTATCAAGTTGTTCGTGATATTGTTCCTACCAACATGCGACTTTTTCGTATTGGCCTCAGTGTAACGGGTCGCTGCAATCGTTGCCATGAAACTGATACATTATCTCATCGGTTGATATCCTGCGGTCATGACCATTGGAGATGGTTTCGGCGATAACTGCCTTTTCTCCTCAGAACGTCGGAGGCGGCTATCTCGGTGTATATTCTCGTGCCTTCTTTCCTCGATCGAAGAACAATACCATCATGTGACTTGTTGGTCATTATGTCCACTACGTGATGGTGAGCGGATATGATTCAGACCCGTGTGCCTTTTCCCAATATATGGCCACCGCACATTGGACGTGGCTCAGGATGCCCCGTTATTGTGAACTTTTTTCTAATATGTTGTATCTTGTTTTTCATCGACAAGGCGTTGGATGAGTTGCCATGACCCCACACCCTTTTTTTAAATTTTTATTTTTGTGTGCACCTCTATGATTCAGATGTTCCACCGTGTAGAAGTGAAGGAAGAAAGAATGTGTGGGCACGTTAAAATTGACGCCCCATTCCTTCCTATCCGTTTTTCTGATTTCACCCCTTTGTTTTTGTCGAAGTGACTTCTTTTGTTTTATTTTAATTGATTGCCTTCAATGAGTACTTTGGAAAAAGTGAGTATTTTCGTTTTTTAAAAAAGAAAAAAAAAGAAATAGAGCATATGCCAAAATAAAAAATAAAAAGAAGTTGGTGGAGCACTTACCTGTGATAGGCAAAGGTCCCGAGTTCGAGTCTCGGTTCGGCACACAGTTTTAATCAGCGAGGAAGTTACACACACTATACAAGCTGAAAGGAAAAGAGATTATTAAATGTACCAGTGAATTAAATTTATTTTACATTGTTTGCATTACAAAAATTTATTTCGTCTTTAAGACCCCATAATGATTGTACTGAATTGCTGTCGTATTTTCAAAATTATTTATTTTAATAATAAATCTAGGTCCTAGTAACAGATTTATGTTGATGGAGTCGCCATATAAAATAAGGGGAAGGTGTGTAATCTAACTAATAAAATAAATTCAAGCCCCAGGAGGTTACAGGTTTATTGTTTCAAATGTGTCTCTTCAATTTTACAATAATTTAATTAAATGTAAGTTACAAAACATTAGACCATACACAAGAATGCATCATTAAGAGCGAAAACAATGAAATTAACTTTGAATTACAATTATGGGAGGTAAGACCAGACTTTCAAGGAATAAATAAGATTATGTTTGTCGTACAATTCACGAAAGTAAGTCACAGTTTCCCCCTTGATTGATTACTTACATGAGTGATTACTGGATCGTAAGTAAAGTAAGAAACAGAGCTCAAAGCCAAAGATTCAAACCTAGTAAGGTCTGGTTATTCTCCCAGATACATGTATCCACCATCTAACAATCTGACATTAACTAAACTGTACGAGTAAATCGACCATTGCTAAACTTTATTATTTTCTGTATACAAAGCCCCGCCGATTTGTCTCACCATAGGTGAACAGGTGACTACGACGCCGTGATTGAAGACACTCCAGTATCAGTCAGATGTACAGGTGCTGACAGATTGATTACGGTAGTCCTTTATTTTCAATAAAAGGAAAGGGATTTTTTTTAATTCGTGAGCTATGGATGGCAATGGATCTTCACAAAGCCGTGCACGGGCCCTGGGTTGGCGACACATCAGATTTTTCCAGTATGTGCCGCTATCCCACAACTTGTTCACGTGCTCGACGAACAAACAACCTTTTTGCGTCGCTTGCCTGGCAGAGCTCATACAGCAGCCAATCAGAAAGGTCCAGGAGATTACGTGTGAGCACCCACCGCGCCGAGCTGTGCGGACGAGGCGTGTGGATCGCTCTCTTTTAATGACAGGCCCCCGACGAGATCAGACGCATTGGCCGGTTGCCTCCGTGCACTTTTCGAGCCCCGGCTCAATCTGTTTGCGCCCTAGGGTCGCTAAACTCACATAATGTAGCCCGGCTAGGTCAATCAGTAAACGTTTTCTCAATAAACGGGAGGCAGTTTGCTGACCGGAGTTGAAAAATTAACACTTGTTCTTTTTTAGACCCCACTTCCACCTCAGCCACATCCTGACATGTACAACTGGTGTCAGTGAAGTGAGATCTAACCCACCATGCGGTCTAACAAGTATTGAAATTACGGCTAGATGCCGGGACATTTTCTTTGGCCTGGGGGCCATGCAGTAAATTATCTTCTTGGGGTGCTGGAAGGACCGATACGATACTGCATTACTACATGCAGCTGTCCCTGTTGTCGTCGCGTCGGCCCTGGTGGCCCGTTTTATTTCAGCATTAACGCACGCGATACAACGACATCGCCGCGCGTTGACCATCACGCCGCCAGCCGAGCCGCAGTCAGCCAGATGCCACTGTATCAGATGCTGCCGGGGCAGCACTTCTCACCGCCGCTGTAGCGTCGCTGCGAAGCCTGCAGTCAACGCCCGGCTGCGGATTCGTCTGCCTACGCCGCCTTCGCTGCCGCTGCCAACGTCGCCGACTTCGGCATAATGAAGTAGTGTAAGTCGCGAGCAAACGCAGTAGCCTGGCCTCGCTATCTTTGTAGCAATTCCTTGAGTTGTTTGTGAAGTTATTTTGTAAACATGCCTGACACCTGTTCAAATAAGTAAGCAGGAGCTGCTGCCGAAATTCCTGACGCAGACCCTGTCACTATGTAAGAAGAACAGACAAGACAGTTAACTGTGCAACAGATGGAATTGCAAGAGCAGTGCAATGCGCTTGCGGCGGAAAGCAACAAAAAAGTTATAATTGAACAAGCAGCTGCAAGCCCAGTTCCTCCTACAGGGTGTTTCAAAAATGACCGGTATATTTGAAATGGCAATGAAAACTAAACGAGCAGCGATAGCAATACACCGGTTGTAGCAATATGCTTGGGACAACAGTACATATTCAGGCGAACAAACTTTCGAAATTACAGTAGTTACAATTTTCAACAACAGATGGCGCTGCAAGTGATGTGAAGATACAGAAGACAACGCAGTCTGTGGGTGCGCCATTCTGTACGTCGTCTATCTGCTGTAAGCGTGTGCTGTTCACAACGTGCAAGTGTGCTGTGGACAACATGGTTTATTCCTTAGAACAGAGGATTTTTCTGGTGTTGGAATTCCACCACCTAGAACACAGTATTGTTGCAACAAGACGAAGTTTTAAACGGAGGTTTATTGTAACCAAAGGACCGAAAAGCGATACAATAAAGGACTAGGAACGTGACGGATGAACGTGCTGGAAAGGTAGGGCGACCGCGTACGGCAACCACAGAGGGCAACGCGCAGCTAGTGCAGCAGGTGATCCAACAGCGGCCTCGGGTTTGCGTTCGCTGTGTTGCAGCTGCAGTCCAAATGACGCCAACGTCCACGTATCGTCTCATGCGCCAGAGTTTACACCTCTATCCATACAAAATTCAAACGCGGCAACCCCTCAGCGCCGCTACCATTGCTGCACGAGAGACATTCGCTAACGATACAGGGCACAGGATTGATGACGGCGATATGCATGTGGGCAGCATTTGGTTTACTGACGGCTTCGTCAATAAACAGAACTGGCGCATATGGGGAACCGAAAAGCCCCATGTTGCAGTCCCATCGTCCCTGCATCCTCAAAAAGTACTGGTCTGAGCCGCCATTTCTTCCAAAGGAATCATTGGCCCATTTTTCAGATCCGAAACGATTACTGCATCACGCTATCTGGACATTCTTCGTGAATTTGTGGCGGTACAAACTGCCTTAGACGACACTTCGAACACCTCGAGGTTTTTTGCAAGACGGTGCCCGGCCACATCGCACTGCCGACGTCTTTAATTTCCTGAATGAATATTTCGATGATCGTGTGATTGCTTTGGGCTATCCGAAATATATAGGAGGCGGCGTGGATTGACCTCCCTATTCGCCAGACATGAACCCCTGTGACTTTTTTCTGTGGAGACACTTGAAAGACCAGGTGTACCGCCAGAATCCAGAAGCAATTGAACAGCTGAAGCAGTACATCTCATCTGCATGTGAAGCCATTCCGTCAGACACGTTGTCAAAGGTTTCGGGTAATTTCATTCAGAGACTACGCCATATTATTGCTACGCATGGTGGATATGAGGAAAATATCGTACTATAGAGTTTCCCAGACAGCAGAGCCATCTGTTGTTGACAATCGTAACTACTGTAATTTCGAAAGTTTGTCTGCCTGAAAATGTACTGTTGTCCCAAGCATATTGCAACAAACGGTGTATTTCTATCGCTGCTCGTTTAGTTTGTATTGGCGTTTCAAATACACTCCTGAAAATGGAAAAAAGAACACATTGACACCGGTGTGTCAGACCCACCATACTTGCTCCGGAGACTGCGAGAGGGCTGTACAAGCAATGATCACACGCACGGCACACCGGACACACCAGGAACCGCGGTGTTGGCCGTCGAATGGCGCTAGCTGCGCAGCATTTGTGCACCGCCGCCGTCAGTGTCAGCCAGTTTGCCGTGGCATACGGAGCTCCATCGCAGTCTTTAACACTGGTAGCATGCCGCGACAGCGTGGACGTGAACCGTATGTGCAGTTGACGGACTTTGAGCGAGGGCGTATAGTGGGCAAGCGGGAGGCCGGGTGGACGTACCGCCGAATTGCTCAACACGTTGGGCGTGAGGTCTCCACAGTACATCGATGTTGTCGCCAGTGGTCGGCGGATGGTGCACGTGCCCGTCGACCTGGGACCGGACCCCAGCGACGCACGGATGCACGTCAAGACCGTAGGATCCTACGCCGTGCCGTAGGGGACCGCACCGCCACTTCCCAGCAAATTAGGGACACTGTTGCTCCTGGGGTATCGGCGAGGACCATTCGCAACCGTCTCCATGAAGCTGGGCTACGGTCCCGCACACCGTTAGGCCGTCTTCCGCTCACGCCCCAACAGCGTGCAGCCCGCCTCCAGTGGTGTCGCGACAGGCGTGAATGGAGGGACGAATGGAGACGTGTCGTCTTCAGCGATGAGAGTCGCTTCTGCCTTGGTGCCAATGATGGTCGTATGCGTGTTTGGCGCCGTGCAGGTGAGCGCCACAATCAGGACTGCATACGACCGGGGCACACAGGGCCAACACCCGGCATCATGGTGTGGGGAGCGATCTCCTACACTGGCCGTACACCTCTGGTGATCATCGAGGGGACACTGAATAGTGCACGGTACATCCAAACCGTCATCGAACCCATCGTTCTACCATTCCCAGACCGGCAAGGGAACTTGCTGTTCCAACAGGACAATGCACGTCCGCATGTATCCCGTGCCACCCAACGTGCTCTAGAAGGTGTAAGTCAACTACCCTGGCCAGCAAGATCTCCGGATCTGTCCCCCATTGAGCATGTTTGGGACTGGATGAAGCGTCGTCTCACGCGGTCTGCACGTCCAGCACGAACGCTGGTCCAACTGAGGCGCCAGGTGGAAATGGCATGGCAAGCCGTTCCACAGGACAACATCCAGCATCTCTACGATCGTCTCCATGGGAGAATAGCAGCCTGCATTGCTGCGAAAGGTGGATGTACACTGTACTAGTGCCGACATTGTGCATGCTCTGTTGCCTGTGTCTCTTTGCCTGTGGTTCTGTCAGTGTGATCATGTGATGTATCTGACCCTAGGAATGTGTCAATAAAGTTTCCCCTTCCTGGGACAATGAATTCACGGTGTTCTTATTTCAATTTCCAGGAGTGTATACCGGTCATTTTTGAAACACCCTGTATGTCCACTCTTGTTGGCAGTTTCCCTGCCGTAAATTTCATCCCGGCTTTCGCCGGTAAAACTAACGAAAATGTAACGACATTTTTGCAGTGTGTCAAAGATGTAGGTAGGACTTGTGGCTGGCCTGATAGTTTCCTTTTGAGTGTGCTGAAGCTGAAACTAGCAGGAGACGCTCGAACATATGTTGAGTCAGTCGACGATCTGCGAGATGCTATCACTTTTTAAGCCTTGCATGAAGGGTTAGCAGAGCGCTATTCCGATAAAAGAGATGTCAGTTATTATAGGGATTTGCTGTATACCTTACAACAGAAAACCAATGAAGATTTAGAATCATTTGCTGAGCGAATCCGGACGGTATCGTGTCGCACTTATGTGCTTGACAACTGCCAGGCCCGTAATGAAGTTTCAATAGAGGAAGCAGAAGCAAGGGCTATAGACGTTTTCATTCGAGGGATTAACCCACAAACCGGGACAGAAGTGAAAATAACTTCCCCTACTGCATTGCACGAAGCTGTGCGAATTGCACTTCTACGTCAGGAAGCAGGTAAATTTGTTTCTAACCTATCGCGAAGTAAGGAGTTACATCCCGTGTTTCTTAATGACGCAAAATGTCAGCGTTGCAGTAAGTTCAATCATACTGCCTCGCGCTACCGCGCACCGTGTTGTGGCAGATGCCACAAGATCGAGCATACTAATGCCACATGCCCCCAAAACAATGTAACCAGGCAAAGGCAGCAATATGTTCCATAGAAAAACAGGCAACGGGGTAGTTACCAACAGGGAAATGGTCGGGGGGCAGGCTCAGCCACCGACCCTCGCCCCCGATAAAAGTAATGAAACTGGTGTATAAAAAACGGCAGAAAGATGAGGTTGCAAATGTTTTGCTAGAGGGTAAACTCAGGGGTAGAACAATTAGAGTGTTAGTTAGTAGATACGGGAGCACAAATTAGCGTGCTGTTTGTCCCCTATCACGATAAGCAGAGGTTGAGACCGCCGCGCTATCACATTGCTGGATTGGGTGAGGGACTGATCATTCCTGCCGGGTCGTCTTTCGTTAGTTTTCAGTTAAGTAAAAAAAAAAAAAAACAAAAACATATGGTTTTAATACGGAGGTTGTACGGAAACGTAGGAGGGACTTTGATATCGTTCTAGGCAACGATTTCCTCAATGAGTACCAAGGGATAATCGATTATAGGACGCACACCGTCCGATTTGTTGAGGAAACTCACTTTTTCGGCGGCGTTTGGACCGAAAGCGCGCGATGAAACTGTGAGGGACGGCCGCTCTAACAGGATCCGTCCGAACCGCGTACATGGCCTATTAAATCGTTACGCCCAGTTACTACTGAGAGTGGGACAGGCAAGGTTCTATGGATTGATATCAAAGATCCATTGCCTACTAGTTCATTCGTTTTGGTGGATCCGCTCCGTCGAAACGATGTGTTGGACAGGCTACAAGTTCATTTGAAGAGAGGTTTATGTGCTGTAGAGAGAAAAGGGAAGAAGTTTTGTGTACCTGTATGTGTCGATAATATTGGTTTGAGAAAGATAGAGATTCAACGTGGAACAGTTTTAGCAAGTGGTCAGGAAATAGGGGATGATGATTTTTCGGTGATAAATGAAAGTAAGAGGAAGCAGTTCCCTATTAGAAGTGTGCGTACCCTGATACCCGCTTTGCAAAAGCAATTTAATGAAAAGTTAGAGCATTTGAGTAAAGCAGAGCAGAGGCTAATATGGCCCGCATTGGAAGAATTTGCGTGGTTATTTGAGGAAAGGCAATATTTGCCTGCTACTGATCTCATACAGCACAAGATTCTCACCGGGGATGCTAGACCTATATCTCAAAAGTCATATAGGATCCCTTATCATTTACAACCAATAGTGGAAGACACAGTTAAACAACAGCTAGCAGCAGGGATTATTCAACCCTCTGCCAGCCCCTGGTCGTCCCCAATCGTTCTGGTTCGTAAGAAATCAATCAATAGCGAGAAGAGTCATAGGCTCTGTGTTGATATGAGAGCGGTGAATAAAGTAACAACACCTGATACTTATCCTTTGCCTCGTATTGACGAAACCCTACATCAATTAGGAAACTGCAAGTATTTCACCACTTTAGATATGCGATCAGGGTATCATAAGATTCCTATAGATCCCAAGGACAGACCTAAAACCGCCTTTATTGTGCCTTCGGGTTTGTATGAGTTTTTACGCATGCCATTTGGTCTCAGGAATGCTCCTGCAACCTTTCAAGGATTTGCTGATTTATTGTTACGTGGTTTAAAGCCCACCACATGTTTAATTTATTTAGACGATATTATTGTATTTCCTAGAACTATTGAAGAACATGCAGAACGGTTGAGGTGTTTTGACACGTTTGCAGAGTGCCCATTTAAGTCTGAAGATAGAAAAATGTTGATTTGCACAGTCACAAGTCCAATACTTGGGACATGTCATTAGTGCTGAAGGTGTCAAATCAGATCCTCGGTTGATGAGGCTGTTAGAGATTTTCCACCCCAACCAATGTAAAAGTGTTACTGTCATTGCTTGTCCTATATAATTACCATCGCCGGTTTGTGAAAGATTATGCCAACATAGCTAAGCCATTAATCTAGTTGTTGAGAAAAGGTGCAGTATTCGAGTGGTCAGAAGAATGTGAAGTAGCTGTAAAGAAGATTAAGGAAGTACTAACAAGCTCACCTCTGTCAGTCTATACAGATTTTGAAAAACCTTATATTCTTGCAACCGATGCCTCAGATTTTGCTCTGGGTGCAGTCCTTAGCCAAGAATATAACGGAGAGGAAAGACCTGTTGGGTATGCCTCCCGCCAGATGAATCAGGCTGAAATAAATTATAGTATTACTGAAAAGGAATTGCTTGCACTTATGTTCGGGGTAAACTATTTGAAATGTTATTTGTATGGTAGAAAGTTCACCGTAATAACAGATCACGCGGCATTAACTTGGATGTTGAATTTGAAAGATACTAGCAGTCGTTTAACTAGATGGGCTTTAAAACTTGCCGAGTATGACTACGAGGTTAAACATAAACCTACTAGACTGCATTGTAATGCTGACTCCCTGAGTCGTAAAGTAAGGGTAGATCAGACAAATGAAGTTTTTATTGAGGAACTGAAAGAGGCGCAAAGCCGAGATGTTGAATGTCATAGGTATGTTACCAGTGTAGATTTCATTACTGAAGATGGCATTTTATACCGAAAGACTCCCGGTGGTAATAGAGTTGTAATTCCTAAGGAATTGCAGTCCAGAATAATAGCTCAATGTCATGATAGTTTACAAGCATGCCATAATGGGCGAAGAGCAACAACTGCAAGGATAGCTGCACGGTATGGTGGAAAAACAGAAAGAAAGATGTTCAAAAGCATATTCAAAATTGTTTACCTTGCGTTTAAAGAGCACCCCCTCCAAGGATCAAAGTACCTTTACAAAGCCTTCCAGAGGCTACGAGAACATTCCAGAATATTTCCCTGGATATCGTCGGTTATTCTCCACAAAGCAATCAAAACAATAAACATATCCTGTCCATTATGGACCAATTTTCTCGATACCTTGTTCTGGTACCTCTCGCTGATATGTCAGCAAAAACAGTTGCTAGAGAATTTGTCAATCACTTAGTTTTGCCTTTCGGCAGCCCTGACACTGTTCTAACAGACCAAGGGACGAACTTTACGTCGGCTTTATTCGTTACAGTGTACAAACTTCTAGGAATCAAAAAGTGGAGAACAACCCCCTTTCATCTAAAGGCAAATGGCCGCCTGGAACGTGTCCACAGGACAATTAAGAAAATGTTAAGTTACTATGTAAACAGAACGCATTCAGATTGGGACCGTTATATCAATATAGTCGCTTCAGCCTATAATATCCATGTCCGTGAATCAACAGGCTATAGTCCTTAGCCGGCCGCGGTGGCCGTGCGGTTGTGGCGCTGCAGTCCGGAACCGCGGGACTGCTACGGTCGCAGGTTCGAATCCTGCCTCGGGCATGGGTGTGTGTGATGTCCTTAGGTTAGTTAGGTTTAAGTAGTTCTAAGTTCTAGGTTACTTATGACCTAAGATGTTGAGTCCCATAGTTCTCAGAGCCATTTGAACAATTTTTTTATAGTCCTTATGAGTTTTTGGCAAACCTATGAACTCACCTTTTGAATTGGACAAATTCTCCCCAGGTGTGGACATAACTGAAGTAAAGAGGTTAGCTCGCCGTTTCAAGTCAATTTGGAAACAAGTTCAAACCAATAATTCCAAAGCCACCAAAAAACAATTACAGCGGAGTAATAAGAATGCAGTAATGCCCCTTTACAAGCTTAGAGATTTAATCTTGTTGCATAATCCAACAGTAAGACGAGGAAGAACAAAGAAGTTTGCACCTCAATATGAGGTACCATACCCTATCATTCGGTTAACCTCTCCAGTAAATGCTGAAATCCAGTTGCCAGATCCGTTAGTGATAGTACGTTTTGATCGTCTGAAACCCTTTTATGGAAAAGCACCTTCCATCCCGACAGTTTTGCCTAATCCATCGCCTAGTAGTGTATCAACTATGCCAGGACCTAAAGTGACTAAAGTAAAGAAAAAGAAGGTACAACCTTTACCTGTCAGACATAGATATTCCTTAAGGAACAAGCATCCTTATGCATTAGAGTCAAGAGACTAAGTTTGTATCTTGTTTTGTAGTGTATCAAGCGTAGCTGTTAACTCATATTCATTTGAAGTTTCATGTAATACTTGTTCAGT
The DNA here is from genome assembly GCF_023897955.1 of Schistocerca gregaria. Lineage (NCBI taxonomy): Eukaryota > Metazoa > Arthropoda > Insecta > Orthoptera > Acrididae > Schistocerca > Schistocerca gregaria. The sequence goes on along the minus strand of NC_064931.1, from coordinate 284,141,392 downwards.
TGCATGCGCTGCTGCAGCCTTAAGTGTAGCTTACTAATATGTAAGTGCAAAGTGCAGAGTAAGTTGCGAGCAAGCAAAATGAAGGAAGTATGGGTTGGAACGGCAGTATAATTATATTAGATGAGGAGATATCTGCTCAAATAGTACGATAAGTTGTCACAAGGGCTCCTAACCACTTCCTGAATGGAAAAAGTAATTGACAAATAATACGAGACTATCATGATCCTACACTAACACGAGTTTAAAACTCAATCCTTGGATATTAGATCAGTTATAGCCACTGTTTGTATCTTCCATGTAATTAAATTTTCCAGAGCTTAAGATAACGGAACGATTACAACTGTCCACATTTTCTGCAGTTCCTGTGTATCACACTAGAGGATATCAGACCCAATGCTTGTAATCGCTGGGTCACTCTCATACTAGCTTCATCTGCCTCGTTGTAAATATCACATATCTCTCTCTCTGTTTCCCACCCTGAGAGTACAAATCCACACTTGAACTATGGAGTTTACCCCAGAGTTTTATCTATGTATCAATCAGATAACAGGAAGAGAATAGTGAGGTTTTGGAATCATTTATTATCGAAAGAAATAATTACACAATACATACAAACCTGACATTCAGCCTGGAAGGACACAGCGATTTTAATGATATTTCTTTTCACACGTTGCACTGTCCATCTACACAGCATACCTATGCAAAGTACGTATGACGATCAGTAACAAAATACACCTACTAGTACCACTGTAATGAAAGAGAGCTGGCAGCTGCACCAAAGTTTTAGCGCGTCATATGCCTACACTGAAATGCTGGAGAGTATGACAAAGAACATTGAAAGGTAAGTGTTCTGTGAAGAGGAGTGATCTGTGTTATGTTACCTGGTTATGGGAACTACACTTGTACTATTTATGCCATTCATCCTCCATTAGACAGTATTAGTAACTTCCCTTTTGAATATCGCTGCAAGAGCTATTAACCACAAATCATTTTGTCTAATGCTCAAATAAAGTACACCTTTTCATAATGATGTCTGCCGACGTACACAACACAAATTGCTATCTTTTAAGAGGAACTTTTATTGATTGCCTAGCAGAAGCTAGTGAAAACTTTTCCCATGTTACAAAATGGTTCAAATGGCTCTGAGCACTATGCGACTTAACATCTGTGGTCATCAGTCGCCTAGAACTTAGAACTAATTAAACCGAACTAACCTAAGGACATCACACACATCCATGCCCGAGGCAGGATTCGAACCTGCGACCGTAGCAGTCGCGCGGTTCCGGACTGAGCGCCTAGAACCGCGAGACCACCGCGGCCGGCATGTTACAAACTAAGTGAATATTCAATGTAATTTCTTCAATACTATGTGATGAAAAAGTAACTTATTTAGTCAAAGTTCACATAGAAAGATCGTTGTCTATGAGCTGACATATACTGGCACTACTACATAATTGGTAGAGGACACAATCATTTCTAATGTAATGCATCTCAGTTCGCATAGCTCCCAATAATATTTTTCCCTATCTTGGAGAACAGGGATTAAAAGTTTTTGTGTTCCATCGTTGAAGAGACTATTGGTATTCGCGGTTGCAAGTTAAAGGAAGTAGTGCCGCTCTTGGGCGTCTTCGGGCGTACTCCTTCGCCATACACATTCAGGAATTGGCGGATATACATAACGTAATATAGCCGGCCACTACGATGTGCATTTCTGTACCCATCCTGGCTATGTACGGAAGGGAGCTGTGCTCGGAATCGTCCGACAGAGAGCACTACTTTAAGAAGAATAGAATCAGAATCGTAGTTAGAGTTCAAGTATTAAGTATCGCAACTTCACTAGTTCGGCATAGTCAAACACTAGTGTACTAAAGTCATTCACCCACATCGTGACAAATAACAGGCCACGCCATCGCAGACAAAAACAAAACGTAACTAAGCGTACGAAGGAGCGCACACGTGCCTGATAACGCGTCCTTGCTGGAGGCGCCAGAGCAGCGCATTCCGTTAGGTACGCAGCCGCACGCACATCCACACACCAGTAGACACTACGTCGAATGAATCCCTGCGCCACATTTTGTCATTTTGTACGTCATCTAATGAACCACACACGTCATAGTTGACGAATTACACTGCTACACGAAGTATCTTATACCTAACCAAACGCAAATTACATAAAACACACTAGTAAACGAAATTATTCCTGCCTTATCTACAGACTTGCAACTAATTCACACTCTTATGCTGTCTGAAATGCAACCTATGGTGTTCAACAAGCACGTATGAGAATTACAGGATACACAACTGCCGTGATACGCCATGAAACGGGTTCTGCAGTACTAGTGTAAATACGTCTCACATATACACATTTGCTGTCTTCTACAATGCAGATAAGCATTTTCCTTAGCTAATGAAGAATATAACACTATTATCTTTCATACAAGTGATCATTATAGAAGGCTAACTCAGAGAATTATTCACTGTTTACATACGACACACCTACAAAATTATGTCTTACTGATCGCAACAGCGGCTCACCGAGCAGACACCACAGGTAAATCATGGATCGTCGAGACGTCGCGTTGGTGCTACAATACGTGCTCAGGTAAGTCTCCAGGATTAGGGAGATACATGATAGAAAGAGGATAGGGCATGACACACACCTACTGACAAAATAGAGGCAGAGTTTATGACAGCTGGTCTGCATAATTACTCATGCAAGTATATACTTCGAGTCAAGCTCAATAGGGTATTCTTTCTTCACTAACGTTTTCCAGTCTGTTCCTTTGTCAGTGGTTCCGCTAGATAGTGGATAGGAAGCGAGGATCTCGTCAATCCATCCATAGGCGTCACTAATTAAATGACGAGACCCTCACGTATCCCCACAGCCGTCGTTATTCAGCATGGAATAGCATAATTATAGATAAAATATGCATACTTTACCACGACAGAGTAAGTGGATTTAAAGAAAGAACCATTTATTGGAGAGTGTGGCAGGGGTTATAGGTGGTACAAAACAAGTGAGAGAATCTCATCATTTCACTGCCACGATTTTATTACAATTTAACATCTCGAAGAAATACATTTGACTCACATCACCACAATCCCACTCGCTCCTATTTGCTATTACCGTCATTTACGCACTTTGTACAGATCACACCACCTTGCATTACAAGTAATGTTTTCACACACCCAGTAATGGATGTCCTTAGTACTCATAGCCATGGATCATGACAGTCTCCTTTCAAGTGACGTAATTCGTCCGGAACTAAATGTCTTAATGCCATCTTGATCTCTTTGATGATCTACTTAGTGATCTACCGTCCTCATGAAAGTGATTCTGGTCCTGCATTAACACAGTTCCCATTTCTTTTCCGATGCTCATTCTGACTGTACTCTTCTTCGACTACGTCAGTAGGATCAACTGCCAGATATAAGTAATCAATATCTGGGTGCTGTGCCAGCGACAGTATTTCGTGTAATGTGAATACAAGCTTTTTGTTAATAGCTAAACCAATTTTTTTGCATACCGTATCCTCGCGATACACATTTTCGTCATAATAATATTCAATAAAATTCTTTATTGATACATCCCTTCCTGTATAACTCGTTGGTGTCAAAATCGAAGACTTTACTAATCATTATCTATTATTTGACCAATATTTGTTTAAGAATATTAATTCAGAACTAACGTAATACTCCTATTGTTATACAGATTTTCTGCCCAAGCTTTAGCCTCTTTGTTCATGCAACCATTCTAGAAGCTCCTCTTCTTCTCGTGTACCAACTGCAGTGAAATGAGTCATCAGATCGTTCCATAAATGCCACCAGCTGAACATGGTCACACTGATAGAAACCGGTGTATGCTAAATTAATCCACTGTACTCACTGTTTTAGCAATACAATTACTTGTCTCACCTTCAAATTCTGCATTGTTCCTTTACGGTTTGCATTTTTGCTCAATTTTGGAAACATCTTATACTTTTGTTAATGCATGGCCTCGAGGCTATATGATTTTATAAAATCTTCTCGGGCTTCCAACCGCGTCAGGTGATTAAAATCGTACGAGTTTTCGAGCGAAGTCTCCTCGGCCACTGTCAAGTGGTAAATTATTACGCTGGTAAATAAGCGCATTCATACATTACGTACCTCTACGGGGAGGAAAGGTGGCGCAGCTTTATACGTCTGTGGAAGCAGCGTGTTAAGAAGGCTAACCTGTTAAGTCTCTAGCCTTCCTGCTACGCTGCCAAGATGAGGTAGTCATTTACCACTTGACAATGGCCGAGGAGAGATCGGTCCACATCTCATGGGATTTTAACTACCTGACACGGCTGGAAGTCCGAGATGACTTTATTAACTTATTGTACTTGATTGTCTTTCTCACGACATTAATGAGGCATACAACTGATCATATGAACGAGAGCATCTTCGTTAGAGCGGAAGGTGTTCTTAACCAGTACTGATTTCACTATTTTGCTGGTTTTTTTGCATTTGAAAACACTTTGTGCAACATATTATTCCTAATTAAGCTTAGTCATTACGGATGTTTAAGAATCCATGACTATTTAATATAAATACAGAAAACTGCTATCATCACTTTTTTTAACTAGTTAATTATTCCATAAACCTGCTTTCGAACCCTTTCAGCATCTTCAGACAGTGCACAGGAGGTTACATGAGCATTTCAAAACATAACGCTTTACATTCAAAACATTACGCTGAAGTTTAGGAACTGCAAATTTACAGTTTAGTTAAAATACGATTGTTAGATGATGAATTTCTATGTTTGGAAGACTCACCAGAACTTACTAGAGTAGAATCTTGTGCAATATATTTTTCTTCCCTTATATATCGAGTAATCGCTCATCTCAGTAATCAATCAAGGGCTAACTCGTGACTCACTTTCATGTGCAACATGACAAAAATTCTGTTCTTTATTCCTTACCAGTTTGGTCTAACCTCCCAGTATTTCAATTGAATGATAATGTCATTGCTTTTGCTGTTATACGTTCTTGTGAGTTGTATGATCTTTTATAACTCGCTTTGTTTAAATTTTTGTAACTTTGAGGAAAGCCTTTTGAAAGATTAAAACTGTAATATCCAGAGCATTGAATTTAGTTTCATTTCATAGCTAGCGTTCTCACCTTTCCTTTACTGTGTGTTGGGACTCCGTCACCGTAACTCTGTTACTGAGGCCTAGATTTTCATTACATTAATTTCTCAGCAGTTCTGATACTTGACAGCGTTTCCATTAAGGGACACTCACAGGGTAACTAGGTACGTGGGATGAGTTCTGTTTGACGAGGGTTCAAAAGTGGCGATATCTTGAATCGAACTTTGCCTCAAAGCTCAGAAGGCGTCTGACAGGTTGTCTCAACAAATTTACCTCTTCCCAGCCTCAATCCTACACGTCCTTCCATTACAAACCTGACTACATCATGATGCCTCTGGATGTGTCCCACCAACCGCCTCTTTCGTTTAGCCAAGTTGTGCCATAAGTTTCTCTTCTTCCCAGTTAGATTCCGTACCTCCTCATTAATTATCCAATCTAGTCATCTAGTTTTCGGCCTTCTTCTATGGTACTACATTTCAAAAGCTCCCAGTCTGTTTTTGTTTGAACTTTTTTTGCCCGCATTTTGCTGCTGTGCAAACGTACGCTCCTTGGAAAGGAATCCAGAAAAGATTCCCAAATATTTAATTTATATTCGATGATTACACATTTCTCTTTTTATATATATATTTTTTGCCTGGTTCTACTTTGTTCTCTCGGGTATTATTTAAGTGCCCAAATAACAAAAGCTATGCTTTCTTCTAACCTCTCTAGAGACCTACGACAAACTGCTGCTAGAAGTGTAGCAAGCTCTTTCGCATAACCTGTACGTTCATGCATATCATTTGCATTCAATTACCAATAAGTGTCCATATGAATCGAACTTGGTTTTTTATTATACGTGAAAAAGAAGTCGTGTATTTTAAGTGTTACAGAAGTACGTAAATCAGCTGCACGTCATGAAATAGTGGTGACTGTTACGTCGCAAGTAATTTGTACTGTAGAACTACTCTGAGTTCAGAGCGAGATGATTAACCTTCACGTATTTTGCGTTAGACTGCAAGTGTACTGCTGTGAGAACGTGGTCTGTTAGAAGCCCATGCCATCAGTTTGTCACACAGAAGTTTTATTTTGCTAGACGGATTTAGTGCATTCCTCTGTCATCAACCATTACTAATAAACTTTCTGAGGCACAATGGAATGGCTTAGATCGAAAGAATGGGGTCTTCCTACGTGTTCGTGGTATGGGTTAACAGTCTGTCTTTAGCTCTTGGACCTGCGTCAGTACGAAGTTGTACAGATTCAGTCACTACGCTTACGCGAGTCTCCCAAAATCGGATTTCGTTAACTGATGTCACAATACTGCTGCTGACTCCAATATCGATACTGAAACTGTGGTTCTAGCTGCAGATTTACTCTTTCACAATCGATTTTCTCTCTCATGCAAACGCACAATCGTTTTTGAAACGAGCATGGGTTGTCAGGTTACATTGTCTTTTCAAATTTTTTGCTAATCGGGATGAGTACCTTTTTGTGCATTGAAGGAGAAGTAGAAATATTAGACTGAGCATGAAGTTATGTTCCTCCTATGCTGACTAAATCAGAAACAGGAACACCTTATTTGCAAAGGTCTTTTTTGTAAAACAACTGACGATCGGAAAACCGACATTTGTCCGGTCTAGCAAAACCGCTTCAGAACTTAACATAAACTCACCAGCGAAAATTGGTCTTCCGGAACTTCTGCGTCATGTAAAAGTAGCGTACTGGCGTCACATGTTACCAATAGAAGGTGCCTGGGTTCTTATCAGTCAGCAGGAACATGTAGAACTGTTCACCAGGTCTCTAAATTTGAATCGTACAAAAAGTCTATAGACTGTAGTTTTCTGGCCTTTCATTCAAAACATATTATATGATAAACAGTTATGTGCACAGGTATCTGTTATTTTGTGGTGACTGGACGAGGTACTTGATGCACTTATTTGATACGTTCAGCTTGTTTAAAGATTATATAACTTAATTGCGATTCAGTAGTAATTTATGCAGTAAATTTCATTCGTTTCTGATGATGTTTTCTTGATTTTGACGCAGCGAGAGAGTTTGTGCTAAGAAATGGCCCTGAATATACGAAATTAAGATGTTCTTCGTGACAAAGTATTGTTTGGCGAGTATCCTGCATTCTTACTATAATTTCTTCCAGAAGCTTAGTAGGCGTCATACCTGGTGAACGTAGGTGAGAAGTAGTGAACGAATCTGATACTACACTGTCCAATAACATTAACGTGACCAGCTGTTAAGTGTCTGAATGACCCACTTTTGCAGCGCGGACTGCTGTGAGGGGTGCAGTAAGAGGGCCAGTGAGGTTCGGGAAAGTACCGACACTGCTGTGGAGCCATGAAAACTTCAGTGCTGTGGCCGGCTGCACTAGGTTACTCAGTTGAGAATCCATTGAATGAAGAGCCCGAGCCAGTTGATCCCACACTGTGGAGCCATGAAAACTTCAGTGCTGTAGCCAGCTGCACTAGGTTACTCAGTTGAGAATCCATTGAATGAAGAGCCCGAGCCAGTTGATCCCACACATTCTAGATTGGGTTTAAATCCGGGGAATTTGGTGGTCAGGGAAGCACAGTAAACTCACCCTAATGCTCTTCGAACAACGCACGTACACTGCTAGCTGTGTGGCACGTTTCATTATCTTGCTGAGAGATGCAGTCGTGCGGAGGATATACACACTGCCTGTAGGGGCGGAGATTGTCTCCTAGGACAGAGGGATACTTTTGTTGATCCACTGTGCCTTCCAGAATGACGATATCGTCCAGGGAATGCAACGAAAACATTTTCCAGGTGTTGTGTACGTAGTTACACGTAGTCAGCGCTTACACAACTTTCCCACTAGAGCGCTTCCCGCTAAGCACAACAGCGCAGGCGCAGCGCTCGTCCGTCTCCGCAATACGAGATGACGCTGCCTTAGAGACGGACCAAATTCTGCTTCCGCCGATCCGCATATTAATATGTAACGCAGCCAATGAGATTCCTGCTGACGTAGAACCTTTTCTCCTCGCGGATCACACTCGCGCAGTGATACCTGAACGCGTGAGATATTATAACGAGTGTACAGACCTCCGATTAGTCAGTCTGCATTTCTCTGCACCAGTCTGTACCAGTCTATAGTCAAGTTTTAGTCTGCACCTACTTAGATTATCATATTCCTGTACATAGCCATAAAGACAAATGTATAGACACTTTTTCAAGTATCGGAGATACGTGAGAGTAAGATTAACGTACCCAGACCAAAGGAACTTCAGATTGTCAGTTGTAAATAGCATCCAGAATCCAGTTACATAATTTCTATGCTTTTTATTATTTTAATAAATGTTTGTGAACATTAATCAACCGTCAATCTGGTACTCTAAGCGTGCAAGTGGCATTTCTATCGTCTGACCTAACGGCAGAAGATAAACACGCCACGATAAGACCACGAGACATATTGCTGACACTCGCCTACTTCGTTAGAGCGACAAGTCAAATAACCTGATGGTGTGTGTACCGTGGGTCTTACAGTACGCACACCACACCAGGCCAGAATGATCCCTCCTCTGTCCTGGACCCTACCGACGATTGTTGCAGGGTTTTTGATGTGTCCAGTGGATCATAAAATGTTATTCGTGTGAAAAGGTCAACTGTGATCATTCAGTTTGGATCTCAGTTGCAGTAATGATATGCATGCAAATTGTAACAATTGCTGCTGATGAACAGTAGTGAGAATTGGTGTATGAACCAGGTGCCTGCCGCAGAGGCCCACAAGCAGCAACGTCAGCTAAACGGTCGTTAAGGAAACAATGTTCGTAGCATCCTTGGTTCATTTGGGTAGGCAGTACGCATCTCCAGAGCCGTTGTTCACCCCTGACAAACTACGGCATGTGGTGCACAACATTTGCCTCCACGCCGCTTTTGTACAGAGGTCTTTTGCCACGCGCGATATACTTTAACGACGACAGCACACGAAAAAGTTTATAAACTTAGCCGTTTCGGAAGTGCTTCCAATCTTGGCCCGAAAGTCTATGACAATACTGTTTTGGACGTCAGATAAATAGCTCCAAATACCGTCTTACGACAACCACTGCAATGTTATCCCTGTCCCCTTGACACACTCTCCAGTGCTAGTGCCGCACCCTTACGTCTGTGAGTGGTTGAAGGCATAATAGGCCATTGCAGTAAGACTCATTAGGAAAGACAAGCAGATTACGCTGATACAATAACTCCCTACTTAGCACTCATATACAACCGCTCGTTCACCGATAGATCTGTACCTACAGATTGGAAAATTGTGCAGGTCACACCAGTGTTTAAGAAGGGTAGTAGGAGTAATCCATCTAACTACAGACCTATATCATTAACGTCGGTTTGCAGTAGGGTTTTGGAGCATATACTGTATTCAAACATTATGAATCACCTCGAAGGGAACTATCTATTGATACGTAATCAGCATGGTTTAAGAAAACATCGCTCTTGGGCAACGCAGCTAGCTCTATATTCGCACGAAGCAATGGCCGCTATCGACAGGGGATCTCAAGTTGCTTCCGTATTTCTAGATTTCCGGAAAGCTTTTGACACCGTTCCTCACAAACGACTTCTAATCAAGCTGCGGTCCTATGGGGTATCGTCTCAGTTGTGCGACTGGATTCTTGATTTCCTGTCAGGAAGGTCGCAGTTCGTAGTAATAGATGGCAAATCATCGAGTAAAACCGAAGTGATATCAGGTTTTCCCCAGGGAAGCGTCCTGGGACCTCTGCTGTTCCTGCTCTATATAAATGACCTGGGTGACAATCTGAGCAGTTCTCTTAGGTTGTTAGCAGATGATGCTGTAATTTACCGTCTAGTAAGGTCATCCGAAGACCAGTATCAGTTGCAAAGCGATTTAGAAAAGATTGCTGTATGGTGTGTCAGGTGGCAGTTGACGCTAAATAACGAAAAGTGTGAGATGATCCACATGAGTTCCAAAAGAAATCCGTTGGAATTCGATTACTCGATAAATAGTACAATTCTCAAGGCTGTCAATTCAACTAAGTACCTGGGTGTTAAAATTACGAACAACTTCAGTTGGAAAGACCACATAAATAATATTGTAGGGAAGGTGAGCCAAAGGTTGCGTTTCATTGTCAGGACACTTAGAAGATGCAACAATTCCACTAAAGAGACAGCTTACACTACACTCGTTCGTCCTCTGTTAGAATATTGCAGCGCGGTGTGGGATCCTTACCAGGTGGGATTGACGGAGGACATCGAAAGGGTGCAAAAAAGGGCAGCTCGTTTTGTATTATCACGTTATAGGGGAGAGAGTGTGGCAGATATGATACGCGAATTGGGATGGAAGTCATTAAAGCAAAGACGTTTTTCGTCGCAGCGAGATCTTTTTACGAAATTTCAGTCACCAACTTTCTCTTCCGAATGCGAAAATATTTTGTTGAGCTCAACCTACATAGGTAGGAATGATCATCAAAATAAAATAAGAGAAATCACAGCTCGAACAGAAAGGTTTAGGTGTTCGTTTTTCCCGCGCGCTGTTAGGGACTGGAATGGTAGAGAGATAGTATGATTGCGGTTCGATGAACCCTCTGCCAAGTTCTTAAATGTGAATTGCAGAGTAGTCATGTAGATGTAGATGTAGATGTAGACAAGTCGCATGTTTCGTAGGTCACTTGCTGGGAAAGCAGCACAAGTGAGTGCAGAAGGGCAGGAAGGTCCAGTTACAGTCGAAGTCATTGGGTGTCATGTTACGTGGAAAGTTTTCTCTAAAACTGTCATACATCATATTTCAAGATGTCATATACTTATGTCTGTTATCAATATAGTCGCTCTCTTACGCTGCTTCACTACTGCAGACTATACTCATTACCACCGGCAACAGTCCGATGTAGTGCTTGCTTTTCCATTCTCTTTTGTTACGGTGAGGGACTGCAGAGTTCAAAATCTGACAGGTAAAATATAAGAGCTTTAGTAAAATGAATCGGCTGGCCCACAAACTTGTTAAGATTGTAAATCTGGGTTTCAGCCCAGGTAGTTAACATGGAGTTCACTTTACTCAACAAACCCAATCCGGCTGGCTCACGGAAACAGCTGCCTTGCAAACAGCAGCAATGTTCGAAGAATGCTTGTAAAAAGATAAAAATCTAGCCAGGTGTCACTTTCCAGAGGACTGCATGAGAAATGCCACCGCCACAGCGGCTATCCTGTGGAAGAACGTTCCATTCAATCTTTTAGAAACAAGCGTTCCTGTAGGTTAATAGTGTTGTTATTCTTAGAGCGTACGCTTTCTCGTGTAGGTCTACTTGTAAGCTGTCCTAAACCTCAGAATCCCATCATGGAGTGGGAGAAATATCCTTGCTTCCTCTTCACACCACAGTACTATTGGTTAATTATAACGAAATCAGCAAGAGCAGAAGCTTGTTTGACCCGGTTACTAAATTCTCACTGGACGAATCTCACAAAACCTGCTACTATTGGTCGGTGAGATTCCTACTCTAGATACAACAGTCAAGTACCAGAACGTTAATATGGAGAACACTTGCTGCTGGGCCACAGAAGAGTAGACACTTGGAGGGAGCCCTGCTGTTATATAGGAAGATGTCTCCTCCTTAGCACTGAAATCAGGGAGCAGGCTGAACTCAGAGTCTCCAGCCGCTACTACTGCCACCCTCAGCACTCCGCATTCACCCTTGAGGAAATAGTCAAATATTTCCAAATTTTTGAGTAGTTGTATTAACAGTAAGTTCTGTCAGGCCTTGTTTTGATTCTTGTACGGCCATCTTGGCTATCAAGGTAATGAATTTATAAAGTTCTGCGTCTCTCCCCGGAATACATGCCGCAATAAAATCCAGTGCATATGCTGCACACTTTTTCGATAGGAATACCTGCTGCACAAATCAAATAACAGTTTTTGAATAAGTGAAAACATTTCTGCTTTGTTTGTTTTTTCTTTCAAATGACTTAGCATTATTTTTAGGGTGTTTACAGGGCCTCATGCAGATCAGTGCACAATATTATTCAATATATATATTCTGCCTGTTTACATATGTCTGTATTTGAATACGCATTCCTCTATCAATTTCTTTGGCGATTAGCCAATTACTTAAAATTTGTTCGCCGGATATTGACAGAATAAGTATATACATACGTGTTCTGACTTAAAAAACAGGGTAATTTAGCGTTTTCTTTTTAGGATGTGTTGTACACCGATAGGATAAGCGATAGACGCCACATTATCAAGATATTTTCGTGGTCAAATATTTAAATGTTACACTGAAAAAAATAAAGGAAACTGTATGTCATAGACAACTGGTGTCTTCAGTTGCACAAAAAAATACTCGAAGTGTGGTATGGGACTTCACAAATGCGATTTTGAAAAATGCGCGCCATCTCCCCCGAATTTATCCTACATGTGTGTAATACGATTGAGCCAGCGATGCAGACATCAATGTGGTAGGGAAGTGATGTTAGTTAACTCCCTTAAGAAGCAATTGCACAGTTTTAACTTCTTGCAGCCAGCTATTCGTTTCCATTATGCACTTTGGTCACTTAATTGGAGTTCATACCTATTTCTTCTTGCTCGTTCTGTAATTCTCCAACCATACATGCAATCATTGGGTGTATCGGCAAAATATTCTCCTGCGTATGCTTTTGTCATGCCCACCCACCAGTGTCAAGATTAGATTTTACAATTATAGTCCTTTGTCGAGAAAATAAATGTCCATGCAGTTATATAAGTCAGCCTACAGGTCCGTTTTGGTTACTTGAAGCTGTTGACAAGATTGGTAATGAAATCAGTTGTTGTCATTTTCTTGGACTAAAATGAACTGTGTAACCGAAATACATTCGATGCTCCTAGTAAGAGCATATGATAAAAACGGTTTCCGCCACCATTTTACAGTTCTGTGCCTGAACACATTGTACATCAGTCACCTTCAAAGACACCTGTATCGTCTAAATCATCTTCACTATCTAGAGCATCGACAGTGTCTCCACAATTCAGCAGCTCGTCAATTTTTTCATCAGATAAACCACGGCGCGCCATTTCTCTTACACAGAATGCCTCATAACGAACGAAATACTGCGGAAACAAGACGCACATTCATGCCATCTATTCGTTTAGATAATAAATAACAGTATAAACATCGTATATCGATTGTCAGAGGTGCGAAAACAACACGCAGCCTGTTTTAATCAACAAAGTACGCTGGCCCGTCGGATGTACGGGCTTGATGCTGAGAGAGTTAGGGGGTATTTTCTTTTCGTGTAGGTCACCAGAGATCGTGCTACAGCATCACAATCGTATGCCAAACAGCATAACCAACACCTCAGTAATGAGCAACAAGCAACAAGCGAGCAAGCCTCTTTAACATCGAATGCGTGAAAAATTGTGTTCGTTGAATCTGGATTTCAAGACTACGGTGACACTTTGGATATCACCGTCTCATCTTTGATGGCTACGCAAAATAGCTGATGCTCTTCACTTTGACGGGTGTGACTGCAACGTCCTGTGGCACAGGACGTATGCGCACTTCAGCTACAAATGACGGTTTTCTCTCTGATGGGTGCGACTACGGTACACTGCGTATTTAAACTTGCGCTACCTATGGTTGATCACAACTGTCGCATATCTACGTCAGTGATCCTAATACGAATCTCTTGTTATATTGCATCTTGCAGCTTTGGTTTTTTTTTCTCTTTGGTTTAGTCTAATTTCTTTCCTTTCCTTTCTTATATCCCTATTTGGTCTGAATATTCATTTAGGTTCTTAGGTTTTCAAACTATCAACCTAGGAATGTTCTTTCTTTTATCTTTGATATCTGTCTTTTTGCGATCACGTTTGTTACCCGATACATCTAGAGATTTACGTTTTCATAATACAGACGGACGTTTTCAGTCCCGACGTACGTTGATTCATTCTGTCTCTTTGGTAGTGTACATATTTACGATTCTCTTTAATTTTGTAGCTGAATGTTTTGTAATTGAGTCCTCTGTATATAGCCATCGCTCCCACCGAGAAAAGTGTGTGTGTAATAACTATATTAGCCATTTATTTTAGATTTTAACTTCTTCAAGTTGCCTATGTACGAGGGTGAGTCAAATGAAAACTTGTGTAGAAGTGGTACAAAGCTGCATCACTTTACAATATAATCTCCCCCACGCTCAATGCAACCCCTCCAGTGATTACGAAGTACATAAATTACTTTAGAAAAAAATTCATTCGGTAGTCCGCACAACCACTCATGCACCGCGTGGCGTACCTCTTCATCAGAACGGAACTTCTTTCCTCCCATTGCGTCTTTGAGTGGTCCAAACATACGGAAATCACTTGGGTAAAGGTCTGGTGAGTATGATATATGAGGAAAACACTCAAAATGCAGGTCTGTGATTGTTGAAATTATTGTACGGGAAGTGTGGGGCCTCGAATTGTCATGTTGCAAAAGGACACCTGCTGACAACAATACACGTCACTTTGATTTGATTGCAGGCCGCAGATGATTTTTTAGGAGATCTGTGTATGATGTACTGCTGACAGTGGTCCATCTAGGCATGTAATGCTCCAAAATGACGCCTTTTTCGTCCCAAAAGAGAGTCAGCGTAACCTTCTCTGCTGATGGTTCTGTTCGAAACTTCTTTTGTTTTGGTGATGAGGAATGGCGCCATTCCTTGCTCGCTTTCTTCGTTTCCGGTTGGTGGAAGTGAACCCAAGTTTCGTTCCCAGTAACGATTCTTGCAAAGAAGCCATCACCTTCTTGTTCAAAGCCCTGAAGGAGTTCTTCACAAGCACCAACACGTCGTTCTCTCGTTTCAGGAGTCAGCTGCCGTGGTACCCATCTTGTAGACACTTTGTGAAACTGGAGCACATCATGCACAATGTGGTGTGCTGACCCGTGACTAATCTGTAAACATGCTGCAATGTCGTTCAGTGTCACTCGACGTTGTTCCTTCACTATGGCTTCTTCTGCTGCAATGTCTGTGGAGTCACAACTCGTTGTGCCTGACCCGGACGACGAACATCGTCCACTGAAGTCACACCATTTGCGAACTTCCTACTCCATTCATAGACTTGCTGCTGTGCCAAACATGTGTCACCGTACTGAACCTTCATTCGTCGATGAATTTCAATAGGTTTCACACCTTCACTACGCAAAAACCGAATAACAGAACGCTGTTCTTCCCTGGTGCTAGTCGCAAGTGAGGCGGCCATCTTTATACTGACGCTGCGACAGAATGTGTGCATTTGCACTATGCTGCCACCTACAGGCTATTCTGCGCGCTGTTTGTAGCATGCTTACCAACTTACAGGATAACGGTGCGAAATTTCGGTTTGTTATTACAAATTTAAGGTTTTCATTTGACTCACCCTCGTATTTCTTATTCCACGATTTCCAAACACAAATCCATGATGCTTTATTGTTGAACTATATAAATGTTATTTTCTACGTCTTTTTTCGAGGCTACTTCTAATCCATTAAATTTTGGGAGTGCAGCAGCAAAAAATATATTTATTCTTCCTGTCTAATTTTTCGGCCGTCTTCAGTATAAGCCGACACACTGCAATTACAGCACTCTTTCCGTCGTTTCATACCACGGATACAAACAAAGGAGGTTGAGACATGGATTCGTGGCAAAGAGTACGCGTAAATTGAATCTCTGGCTACGCAGTTGATCTGTAAAGCTAATAATGTCGCATTGATATCCGAGAATGTATCAACCGCATAACCAATTATTCAATTTGGGCGCTGTCTTCGCGGCTGATCAACGGATCTGATAAGAAATTTTCACTCTGCAGCGGGGTGTGCACTGATGCGGAACATCCTAGCAGATTAAAACTGTGTGCCGGACCGAGACTCGAAGTCGGGACCTTTGCCATCAGCGGGCAAGTGCTCTACCAACTGATCTGCCCAAGCACGACTCAGAACCAGTCCTCACAGCTTTAATTCCGCCAATACTTCGTCTCTTACCTTCCAAACCTCGCAGAAGCTCTCCTGCATACCTTGTAGAACTAGCACTTCTGGAAGAAAGAATATTGCGGAGACATGGCTTAGCCGGAGCCTAGGCGATGTTTCCAGAATGAAATTTTCACTTTGCATCGGAGTGTGCGCTGGTAGAGCACTTGCCCGCAAAGGCAAAGCTCGGTCCAGGACACAGTTTTAATCTGCCAGGAAGTTTCATATCAGCGCACACTCCGCTGCAGAGTGAAAATTTCATTCTGGAAACATCACTTAGGCTGTGGCTAAGCCATGTCTCCACAATAACTTCCAGGAGTGCTAGTTCTGCAAGGTATGCGGGAGAGCTTCTGCGAGGTTTGGAAGGTAGGAGACGAGGTACTGCCGGAATTAAAGTTGTGAGGACGGGTTGTATATCGTGCTTGCGTAGCTCAGTTGGTAGGGTACCTGCTCGCCAGAGGCAGAGGTCCAGAGTTCGAGTCTCGGTCCGTCACACAGTTTTTATCTGCCAGGATGTTTCAACGGCTCTGGTACTTGTGCATCGGGGATTTAAACCGACAGAAAGTGTACTGTACCTTTTGTCTGTCGGCTCACTCTGAATGTGGCCAGAAGGTGTACCGCTGCAATAGTAGAGGAAGAAGAAGTAGAGTTTATATACACTCCAGGAAATTGAAATAAGAACACCGTGAATTCATTGTCCCAGGAAGGGGAAACTTTATTGACACATTCCTGGGGTCAGATACATCACATGATCACACTGACAGAACCACAGCGTTCGTGCTGGATGTGCAGACCGTGTGAGACGACGCTTCATCCAGTCCCAAACATGCTCAATGGGGGACAGATCCGGAGATCTTGCTGGCCAGAGTAGTTGACTTACACCTTCTAGAGCACGTTGGGTGGCACGGGATACATGCGGACGTGCATTGTCCTGTTGGAACAGCAAGTTCCCTTGCCGGTCTAGGAATGGTAGAACTATGGATTCGATGACGGTTTGGATGTACCGTGCACTATTCAGTGTCCCCTCGACGATAACCAGAGGTGTACGGCCAGTGTAGGAGATCGCTCCCCACACCATGATGCCGGGTGTTGGCCCTGTGTGCCTCGGTCGTATGCAGTCCTGATTGTGGCGCTCACGTGCACGGCGCCAAACACGCATAGGACCATCATTGGCACCAAGGCAGAAGCGACTCTCATCGCTGAAGACGACACGTCTCCATTCGTCCCTCCATTCACGCCTGTCGCGACACCACTGGAGGCGGGCTGCACGATGTTGGGGCGTGAGCGGAAGACGGCCTAACGGTGTGCGGGACCGTAGCCCAGCTTCATGGAGACGGTTGCGAATGGTCCTCGCCGATACCCCAGGAGCAACAGTGTCCCTAATTTGCTGGGAAGTGGCGGTGCGGTCCCCTACGGCACTGCGTAGGATCCTACGGTCTTGGCGTGTATCCGTGCGTCGCTGCGGTCTGGTCCCAGGTCGACGGGCACGTGCACCATCCGCCGACCACTGGCGACAACATCGATGTACTGTGGAGACCTCACGCCCCACGTGTTGAGCAATTCGGCGGTACGTCCACCCAGCCTCCCGCATGACCACTATACGCCCTCGCTCAAAGCCCGTCAACTGCACATACGGTTCACGTCCACGCTGTCGCGGCATGCTACCAGTGTTAAAGACTGCGATGGAGCTCCGTATGCCACGGCAAACTGGCTGACACTGACGGCGGCGGTGCACAAATGCTGCGCAGCTAGCGCCATTCGACGACCAACACCGCGGTTCCTGGTGTGTCTGCTGTGCAGTGCGTGTGATCATTGCTTGTACAGCCCTCTCGCAGTTTCCGGAGCAAGTATGGTGGGTCTGACACACCGGTGTCAATGTGTTCTTTTTTCCATTTCCAGGAGTGTAGTTGCACTCCCAAAATTAAATAGACCGAATGTTATTTGGTTTTTGCATTTCATTCTTTACCAACAAAAAAACTAACCATTCGAATACCATTCATATGCAGTACCATATGACTAGTATTGCTCAGTGTGGCTCAGCAGCTATTAAAGTCTATTCGCTGCTGTCTCCTGTCCTCTACATAATGAGTCAATACTGATACACAAGTCAGGATAATTCACAGGTCGTTACCGTCCAGCCACGTGAGTTGCAACATCATCTCTGTGAACTTTTAACCGTAAAGCTGTCCTGTAAATCTCGTGCTCATATTCTTGATTGCTCAAAGCAGTGCCAGCTCTTTGGTGTCCACTTATTTGGACGGGGTAGGATGGACCAAAACAAGAACTGTCCAGTAATTATGAGCTGTAAAATGCATACCTTAAGAGCTACGGGTACTTGTTCAGTGAAAGAGACGTGTTTCACAGAAGCGAAGATGAACAAGTGCTCATACCTCTTAAGATGTGCGGTTAATAGACATCTTTTCCTTGTTTGGTCCTTAATAGCACCTCTGAAAGTTGCCTGTCCTACATAGTACTAGCATACGTACTCTATTGCCAGCGGTGTCAGGGGTTTTACTTGTAAATTTTGCCTTGATGATTTCCCGATCAGGGCCTTCGTCTCAATTTTGATATATTTACCCTTCACCACCATCCCTCAGAGTTTGTAACGTCATCACGGAATCACCCTATAGGGATGTTCAGCGTATACTGTAGGATAGGGTGATATTCTGTAAGTAGGCTGTTTAGGTTTTGATGTTGGTAATGCCACGTATCGCTCTGTGTGAAAATCACTGACTGTGCTGTGTGCAGTCTGTGGCTGGTTGAACTCATTGTTGGAATATTCGTTTGTATAGTGTTGGGCAATTGGATGTGAACGGGGCGTAGCGTTGGGCAGTTGGAGGTGAGCCGCCAGCAGTGGTGGATGTGGAGAGAGAGCTTCCAGAGTTTAGAGACGTTACTATAAGCGGACGATCTGGACGTGTGTCCACCAGAAAAAGGAAATTTGTAAAGATGGTTGTCGTGATTTGATAGATATATATGATGATTTTTGAACACTATTAAGGTAAATATATTGTTTGTTATCTATCAAAATCTTTCATTCGCTAACTATTCCTGTCAGTAGTTAGTGCCTTCAGTAGTTAGAACATTTTATTTAGCTTGCGGTGTTGGCGCTCGCTGTATTGCAGTAGTTCAAGTAACGAAGATATTTGTGAGGTAAGTGATTCATGAAAGGTATAGGTTATTGTTAGTTAGGGCCATACTCATGCTGTCATACTCCAGTGGGGAGCCCCTCTGTATCTAGTAAAATATTCCAATTTGTGTAAGATGTTCTGCAGAGATCAGATCGTTATCCTGGACTCCGTAGCATTCACTGGAGACAGTGTGCAGTGGTCTCTTTATAGTCTCGACCGCAAACCATGTGATTATTTCTCATGGTATATCTGAAGGACAAAGGTTTCAAAGCTGCATCTCCAACATTCCAGGATGTTGGTATGCAATTTCTTGAGAAATTCGTGTAGTCTTAATTAATATTATTTAGAAAGTCGTCATGGAATTCAGCTGAAGGCTCTACGCATTCATTACTGCAAAAGGAAAGCACTCTGAAAACTTTCTGTATTAAAGTTCAGGTTGTCTGCTGTAGCACAAATATGATAACACGAATCTATGACGCCGAGTATATTGTAGTAGACCATAACTCTTTAACGCCTATTTCGCGCCACCGTGTATCATATCCTGGAGTCGCCAAATACAGCAGGTTGCTTTAAAGAGATCATACCACATCAATAAAGGATGAGTCAGGAGGAAAGGCATATGCCTTGAGAAGTGATAGTATTAGTGATTCTGAACAGAAAAAGTCACATGAGGAAATGTCCTGTTATAACAGTTTCGTCTGAAAGTAATGAAAACAACGGGGAACAGGACATATGTAGGTGACGGTAAATGAAATACTGTGATCTACTGTTATGTTTAATTGGGTACATTTCCACACAAATAGGGTCAAAACGTCCATCGTCAATGGCATTGCATTGCATTTAGCTGTTCTTGTAGACAATTGCTGTGCTGAGCTCATTCGTTCTGTCCTTTACTTCAGTACAGGAATGTGACATAGGTGTGAGAAGTTTCTATTTTGTGTTTATCCGAGCTCATAGACTTCGCTCTTAAGCCAAATCCACAAACAGTAATGTAATGGAATACGTTCGGGTGACCTATGTGGCCAGAAATTGACTCCACAGTGATCGATCCAACGCCCAGGACAGTTGCAGTGAGGCACTATGTTAGTGGCCGTACGGAATGTGCAGGTGCGCTGTCGCAATGAAAGTACATAGACTTCTTGTTGCCAAAGCAATATCCTCCGCGTTTTCCGGTAACAACAGTTTGAACGAAATCAAAATACTATACTCCATTAAGACGCCTACTCAAAGCAAACGGACCAATGAATAGGTTTCCAATAATACCTCACTGAAATGGGCAGTAAAGCCAACACTGCGTAGCCTAATATCGCTTTGGTTGTAATTGCATGTGAGTGCTGGTGAAGAAGACAGTTGTATGTTGGATACAGTTAAGAAAAAGTCACACGTTCATTTGAAGCTATTTGTTCAGAATCACCAATACTGTCACCGCTCAAAGGATGTACCTTCCTTCGTGACTCACATTTGTTTTACACTGAGGTGACAAAAGTCGTTGGATCGCCCTGTTATCATGTCGGAATACCTTTCGTCGGCGTAGTGCTGCAACTCGACTTGACATGGACTCAACAAGTTCCTGGATACTGATCCATGCTGCCTCTTTAACCGTCCTTAATCGAGAAAGTGTTGTCGGCACAGGATTTTGTACAAGAACTGACCCCTCGATTATGTCGCATATCTGTTTGATTAGAATCATATTGGGCGATCTGGGTGGCCAAATCATTCGCTCGAATTGTACAGATCAATAGCGAACAGTTGTGGCCCGGTGACATGGAGCATTTCCATCCATGAAAATTTCTTCGTTGTTTTGGATCATGGAGTCCGTGAACGAGTCCAGGTGGTCTGAAAGTAGATGCAGGAAACCATTTCCACTTAATGATCGGTTCATTTGGACCAGAGGGACCTGTCTATTCCATGCAAACACAGCCCACACTATTTTGGAGTCACCACCAGCTTGCACAATGCACTGTTGAAAACTTGGGTCCATTTCTTCTTGGGGTCTACGACACACTGGAACCCAGCTGAAATTGTGACTCATCTGACCAGGCCACGGTTTTCCAGTCGTCTAGGGTCCAATAGATATAGTCACGAGCGCAGGAGAGTCTTTGCAGGCGATGTCGTGCTGCTGCCATACGCCAAGTTTCGCGGCACTGTCCTAACAGGTATTTTTGTTGTACATCCCACACTGATTTCTGCAGGTATTCCACGCACTGCTGCATGAATGTTAGCACTTCCATCTCTACGCTACTGCTCATGGTCGTTAAGTGAAGGCCAACGGCCACTGCGTTGTCTGTGGTAAAAGGTAATGCCTAAAATTTAGTATTCTCGGCACGCCTTGACACTGTAGCTCTCGGAATATTGAACTCCCTGACGATTTTCGAACTGGAATGTCCTATGCATGTAGCTCCATCTAGCATTCTGTGTTCGAAATCTGTTAATTCCCGTCGTGCGTCCATAATCACATAAAAAACCTTTTCAGATGAATAGCATGAGTTCAAATGATAGATCCGCCAATGCGCTGCCCTTTCATACCTAGTGTACGCGATACTACCGCCATCTGTTTATATGCATATCGCTATCCAATGACTTTTGTCACCTCAATATACACTCCTGGAAATTGAAATAAAAACACCGTGAATTCATTGTCCCAGGAAGGGGAAACTTTATTGACACATTCCTGGGGTCAGATACATCACATGATCACACTGACAGAACCACAGGCACATAGACACAGGCAACAGAGCATGCACATTGTCGGCACTAGTACAGTGTATATCCACCTTTCGCAGCAATGCAGGCTGCTATTCTCCCATGGAGACGATCGTAGAGATGCTGGATGTAGTCCTGTGGAACGGCTTGCCATGCCATTCCACCTGGCGCCTCAGGTGGACCAGGTTCGTGCTGGACGTGCAGACCGCGTGAGACGACGCTTCATCCAGTCCCAAACATGCTCAATGGGGGACAGATCCGGAGATCTTGCTGGCCAGGGTAGTTGACTTACACCATCTAGAGCACGTTGGATGGCACGGGATACATGCGGACGTGCATTGTCCTGTTGGAACAGCAAGTTCCTATGCCGGTCTAGGAATGGTAAAACGATGGATTCGATGACGGTTTGGATGTACCGTGCACTATTCAGTGTCCCCTCGACGATCACCAGAGGTGTACGGCCTGTGTAGGAGATCGCTCCCCACACCATGATGCCGGGTGTTGGCCCTGTGTGCCTCGGTCGTATGCAGTCCTGATTGTGGCGCTCACGTGCACGGCGCCAAACACGCATACGACCATCATTGGCACCAAGGCAGAAGCGACTCTCATCGCTGAAGACGACACGTCTCCATTCGTCCCTCCATTCACGCCTGTCGCGACACCACTGGACGCGGGCTGCACGATGTTGGGGCGTGAGCGGAAGACGGCCTAACGGTGTGCGGGACCGAAGCCCAGCTTCATGGAGACGGTTGCGAATGGTCCTCGCCGATACCCCAGGAGCAACAGTTTCCCTAATTTGCTGGGAAGTGGCGGTGCGGTCCCCTACGGCACTGCGTAGGATCCTACGGTCTTGGCGTGCATCCGTGCGTCGCTGCGGTCCGGTCCCAGGTCGACGGGCACGTGCACCTTCCGCCGACCACTGGCGACAACATCGATGTACTGTGGAGACCTCACGCCCCACGTGTTGAGCAATTCGGCGGTACGTCCACCCGGCCTCCCGCATGCCCACTATACGCCCTCGCTCAAAGTCCGTCAACTGCACATACGGTTCACGTCCACGCTGTCGCGGCATGCTACCAGTGTTAGAGACTGCGATGCAGCTCCGTATGCCACGGCAAACTGGCTGACACTGACGGCGGCGGTGCGCAAATGCTGCGCAGCTAGCGCCATTCGACGGCCAACACCGCGGTTCCTGGTGTGTCCGCTGTGCCGTGCATGTGATCATTGCTTGTACAGCCCTCTCGCAGTTTCCGGAGCAAGTATGGTGGGTCTGACACACCGGTGTCAATGTGTTCTTTTTTCGATTTCCAGGAGTGTACATTGAACGGTGAATTTACAAAAACGACTTCAGTGCACAGTTTCATGGTTTTGAGTTATGGGTTCTAGAATGTTCACATCATTTAATACGAAAATAAATTTAGTCCGCAGCTTCTGTACATTATTTCCAGTAACAGAATATTTTTGTTTATCGGCAAAGTGCTTATCAGTTAATAATAATTATTAGTAGATTAATTTATAGCTGTATGTTGGTAAAATATCTAAATTACATTTGTTTGTGTGGTAGGTACGTAAGTTGAAAACGAAAGTGTTGTCGAACAGCAGTGGTGTCTAAAATGAAAAAAAAGAGCAAATAAAGTGGACAGGAATTAAAAGGAATTCAGAAAGCAAGAGAGTTACAATAAAACGTGCGAAATTTGCACGCTTTGAGCTGCCATACAAAGAGGCGAAGAGGCAAGAAAGAAAGGAGAGCCCAGTACTAGGTCATCTGCGCTCATTTGATGTGTTAAAGATTCGGACACACGGATGTTTACCGAATCCAGGATGACGGTTCTGTGTAAATTGCTGTTTAGTGGAAAGTCTCTTAAAGACCGAAAATGAAAACACAAATTAGGGAACGCAAAAGAAGCTAATATTGCGTCATTTTCCACTAAATAGTATTCAGAAAGGAAACGCTGATATTTACTACTTAAACGGTGGAGCTTTGGTAGTAGTAGAGTAGACACATGCGTTACGTGTGAAGACTGAATGTTAAAGTGAATCCAGCGCACTTAATGACTGTGCTAAACTTGCAGCTGTAGCAGAGCTCCTGGTTCATAAATGTCGCATCAAAAATGTTCTTCAAAACACTGGAAGAGATGGAAACAAGCTATGCACTGAGAGGCTATTTCATTGCTTTAACGTTTGACCACATGCAAAAAATGTGCTTCCCAGAGATGCCACTTAATAAAATGTATTATTATTGGTAACTGACTGTTCCAGTTTCCCTGCTAATAATATGAAAACTAAGTCAGTATCCTACTATATCTACCATGATGAGGCATGGAGTTTTCTCCTCCATTATTTCAATACCGGTGTTTCATCAATTCTGAAATAACTCTAGCGTTTTGTGGCAGCTAGCCAAGTCAGAATAAGAACATCGAACTTGACAGTTTTATGCAATTAAGTTATACATATCATATCATCCAATAATTCAATGCAGTATTCTGTTCAGTATGACAATAAAGTCTTTTCCGAAAAATTGCCTCTGGGGACACACGTAGTTTTATAAAATCATGATTTGTACGTACGACATTTACTAAAGTTTTATAATATCTTAATTTACTCACAGCCATATATATATAGTATGTGCGACGTTGTCCCATAATTTTAGGGATACTGACATAGGACTCTTAATACAGAAGAAACAACGCAGAACCACATGAAATTATGACTAAAAACACAATATGCCGAATAAAACGATATAGTTCTGCAGTCTAAAGTACAGACTAATCCGAGACATCTCTATCAGATAGGTATGTAAAGTCGTTTCATTCGTCTCAAATGGTTCAAATGACTCTGAGCACTATGGGACTTAACATCAGAGGTCATCAGTCCCCTAGAACTTAGAAGTGCTTAAATCTAACTATGCTAAGGACATCACAAACATCCATGCCCAAGGCAGGATTCGAACCTGCGTCCGTAGCGGCTGCGCGGTTCCAGACTGAAGCGCCTAGAACCGCTCGGCCACAACGGCCGGCAACTCATTCGTCTCAGGATGTATATAGTGATCCATTCCGCAGGCAGTGAACACTGCACGAAAAAGACGTATTGCTACGATTTAAGAAAAAATCCCTAAGTAAAAATAAAGTCTTCAAATGTAGATGTACCTCTAAAATCTAAAATAGTAATATTTGATATGCAGTAAGAAATAGACCACCTGCCTTTATGTGTGATGAACGTGTGTTGTTCTATATGAAACCGACACTGACTTACAAAAATGATGTGGTATTACGTCTGATTAGTATCAGTATCAGTAATAACTTACATTGGAATTGATGCGGATACAGATATCATTGACAATAGTAGTTTAACGTCGAGAAATGAGGAAAATATTGAGCCAGAGTCAGTGATACTGACTGATGAAGAACATGATAAGGTAATCGATTAAGATACCCGCTACTAGAGAGATACATAGATGATAATGATGTGGTCTTAGACTTCACATTACAGTTTCCTCTTCGGAGGTTCTGGACAAAACTAAGTATATAGCTCCATAGATTTTGATGACCGTATTGGCGAGTAGCGCAATATGTGGTATATATGGCCATATACTTAGATTTCATTGACTTAGAAACTTATTATTAAGTTGTAAGTAGGCTGTTTAGGTTTTCTTATTGGTAACGCCTCGTAGCGCTCTGTATGAAAAATCACTGGCTGTGCTGTGCGCAGTCTGTGGGTAGTTTGCATTGTTGTCTGCCATTTTAGTGTTGGGCAGATGGATGTGAACAGCACATACCGTTGCGCAGTTGGAGGTGAGCCGCCAGCAGTGGTGGATGTGGGGAGAGAGATGGCGGAGTTTTGAAATTTGTAAGAATGGATGTCATGAACTGCTATATATATTATGTCTATTAAGGTGAATACATTGTTTGTTCTCTATTAAAATCTTTCGTTCGCTGGCTATGCCTATCAGTAGTTAGTGCCTTCCGTAGTTTGAATCTTTTATTTAGCTGGCAGTAGTGGCGCTCGCTGTATTGCAGTAGTTCGAGTAACGAAGATTTTTGGTGAGGTAAGTGATTTGTGAAAGGTATAGGTTAATGTTAGTCAGGGCCATTCTTTTGTAGGGATTATTGAAAGTCAGATTGCGTTGCGCTAAAAATATTGTGTGTCAGTTTAAGCACAGTCATGTATAAATTGTTCTAAGGGGACGTTTCAAAGTTAGTCTGGAGATGGTCATGTCGAGTCAAATGACGTCTATAGAACTTAAGAACGATGAATTTCTGGTGGGGACGGCCTTCAGCCAGTGGGAAAGCGGACAGTAGCGGAACGTATGGGAGTCAAGAGGGGACTGGGAGGAAGAGCTCAAGGGAGTGATTCTGAACAGTTTTACATGAGTTATGGAAAGAGACAGACCTGCCTGTGGTAACGAGTTCATCTAGAACTGTAATGTGAGAAAAAAATTAAATTCTATTAGATCATTCATAAACATATGTGATTGGTAATAAGGTGCTAGACGTATTCAAAAAATGTTATTAGATTCTTTTACTTTACTTACGTACGAGGATTTCGTCATCATCTTAATCAACCCCCAGAGGCTTAATTGAATCGAGAGCTGTAGACATCACTCTAGTAGTAAACTGTGAAGAAAGTAGTGTATCATAGAATGATATTTTCGATTACCAACCACTGAAATCATTACGAATTAAGTAACTGAACTACCATTCGTCGTTTAAGTTTAGTGAGTCTCAACTCTTATACAATGAGATAAACTAAATTCGTCACTTTACTACAATACCAAAGCTCACTGCTGTCACTTTACCCAAGATATCTAACGTTAATCCGTTCGGGTGCCTGAAGTAGAAATGTACTGTCTATAGGTAATGCAGTACCGACATATCCGCAATGCAGACAAGCTTATTGTCTATGGAATGACTTGATACAACATCACCAATACTTTTTAGTTAAGACTATGAAGATGGGGTGATGCCTGACCAGGAAATCAGTTTATGCCTTAGATAGATGCATCGTGTCCCGAAAATCCCCGTCTAACATACTGGTGGATTGTCAGTGTCGAGATCATGTTGCCGACACACAGGTTCTCGTCGAAAGGTGAAATTTTCAAAGCAGGAATCATTCTTCTCAGACACTGAATAACATTGGTAGTGGAGTCATCTACTTGAAGTGTATCACAAGACTTTCACCACTGTCTGTAAATGAAGAGTTACTCACACTCGAAGCTAAAAGTGTAATGTTACCTTAGGGGACAGCAGTATAAGAAGAGCCAGAAAAACTGCATAGTTATTTCTAATACATGGAGAAAAAAGAGACCTGATACCGCAGATTAGCTCGAGTTGTTCATACTCAAAGCTACAAAAAGTAACAGTAAATACATGGATGTGGTGCAAAACGTAGTTCGCTGCTTTGAACATGCATTTTTATCCCGAAGCAGTTGACTGTTCATCCTGATCTAATAATTATATACAAACTAAATTAAAACGTACTTAAGTTTCACAGTATAAAGGAGTTATCTCTCTCATCTCCAGATATACGTGGAACGAGCTGAAGTAAGATGTAGGTCAATGTTCGTCGATATATCTTTTTGTAGAGAGAATGAGCTGAAACAGAACACATCAGAAGAATAATCTTTGTTTCTAGCGGGCGAGAGAGCGTGACCGGGCCGCGACTGCGTGCAGTAAGCGCAGGTGGCGAGTCTTTGAACAGCATAGTGACACGAATCCGTTTTCAGCTGGTCACGTCCGCGCAGATGCCGGTATTGTGCACGCTGCTTCCAGTAGCTCGAATACCGACTGCCAGTAAAGTCATACAAAAAAAGGAAATGCTGAATGCTCATTTGAACTCATGTAGTAGCACACTGACAGCTGCTCTGTTTCTCACAGCTACGGGATTCTGACGATGCTATGTTGCCGACTACCAGTAACATGATAAAAAAAGATCGCAAGCGTGAACTAACTCTGTAAGTGACGTAATGACAGCTGCATTCCTCCCATTGCTGTGGGGTTCCAGCAGCATCATGCCGTGCGGAATGTACGCTCTGAATAGATACGCGAAGGTTTTTAAACTAGACCTATGTGCTTGCTGAGCAATATACTGAACAGGCAAAATTGTGTAATGCATTCTGTTCTACCATTCACTCATTCGTTCTGTGTTTAATGTAAGCATTTAGTCATCAGAAAAGTAAAAAAGTGCAGGACTTAAGGCACCAGCTCACCAATATCATGTTCTGTGTGTCGCTTTCTTAAAGATACTTCATAAATGTCGAACACGGTTTAAATACGAATTCTTACAGTCAATCTGAACAGTGATACTTTCATGTGTACTGAATAACCTCCCAGTCGTTCACTATAGATCTAACGTTGAGCGAATGGTTGCGTATGGTTATTAAACATGAATGTATTTCATCAGTGTACGTTGAAAGTTGTATGCAATCTGGCCCAGCTAACTTACCGCAACCGCTGTCAGTTTGCTGTTTAGATAGATATGAGATTAAAAGACTGCTACTAATAATGCATAGGACACGGCATTCCTCCCAGCCAAGGCTGTGGTTGGACTGTTGCGAATTGTATCTGTCCAACACGTTGGACGTGCAGATATCAATCAAGGGGCTTTCCCACTGACATCTGGGAATGTGAAACAATAGTTTATTTGTGCCCACAATCTCGCTGCTTGTGATGTGCTTATGGAAAAATGCCAAATATTTTACTGCTAGATACGAAAGCAATTGATTATAGTAATGTTGCCACCCATATCTGAGGCAGTAGCACACAGTTCGCCAAGAGGAGTGAGCGGAACAACAGTTAAATTATATCTCCAAGCGTCACACTGCTAGCAGGCAGGTGCAAAAAGCACGACTGCGTGATGTCCCTTAATGCAGTAAACGTTCTCGTTGCCAACATTTTTCGGTCAGTACCACAACGTATGGCTATTTATAGTTACCATGAGTTACGAAAGGACTACCTTCCCAGTGTTTTTCTTTCCTAGTGCTAAGAATAAAGACAAAATCTAGTAAAAGTCAAGGCGATACTGTGAGAAAAAATATGTTTCTTCTATTGGTTTAATATAACCCTTTAGTAGTGACATAAACTTCGGTTTACGCACAACATCCGATTGGACCAGTAGATGGATTGTTGGTTGTGACAAGCTGAGGCTTGCATAAACCTAGTTAATACTTTTAGCTCTTTTGTTTATTGAAGATTATCTAGCTGGGAGCATTATGGGAATTTAATTTCAGCTATTATCTCTCTACGTAGTACTAATGTTTTAACACTCCACATCTCTCTGACTGTACGCTACCAGCTCTTTTGCTACACATTCTTGTGGAATTTCCGTATAGAAGTTTAAGGTTACAACTTTTTGCCATAAAATACAGGCGATGACGCGTCGTGATCGATCCAGTCTCTAAATATAGAGCATATATATTTAAATATAGCATTCTTTTTCCCTGTTGTGCTAATGTGTGTGTGTGTGTGTGTGTGTGTGTGTGTGTGTGTGTGTGTGTGCTTACAGAAAATATCATGACGTCTTTATGTAATAGTAATTCAGTTTATTTAGTTTCCTGTTCCACTTGCAAATGGAGCTGAGAGAAGTACACCTATCTCCATACGGTACATGCTGGATGCTGAGTACCACGAAGTACTGCTCTGAGTTGACTTCCGCATGTTGTCTGCATGAAGATTTGGCATCAGACGACGCAGCTGTGTTTATGAGGATGCTGTAGTGGCTTGCGAAATGCTCTCAGTGTGTCGCTAGTCAGCTGTTTGGCATCTGCTGCTGTATAGTCCTTCCCTCTGTTAATATTATGTATGCGTCGAGATGTGGTGCTGGCACATACACGGATGTAGGGAGCACGTTCGTACAGTTTTCCGACATTTCTTTTCTTATCCGTCTGTATAGCTCAGCTGGCAATCCTGTGTGTTTTGTGTGGGTGATCTATAACAGGGCGAATCATATTAAAAACGTGGGTGGTGGTCGTGCCCAAACACATGATGGATAGTTAAAATCCATCTTCTTTACAGTGGAGGTGGTGTCCCCAATTGTCAGGCAGCTTACTTTTTCATTCTCATACTTTTCTCTAGTCCCCCAAATTTTTACCCATCGTTAACTCTTGATAAGGATGACAGATGATGGTTCAGATGGCTCTCAGCACTATGGGACTTAACATCTGAGGTCATCAGTCCCCTAGAACGTAGGACTACTTAAACCTAACTGACCTAAGGACATCACACACATCCATGCCTGAGGCAGGATTCGAACCTGCCACCGTAGGGGTCGCGCGGTTTCAAACTGAAGTGCCTAAGGATGAAATGTGGTATTGCTAATGTCATTGTTATTAACTATGTTGTGTGTGCATACAGCTTAACTAAGATAAACTGACTACAACAAATACAATGTGGAAGTGCTCTATTAAAGCAGGAACAAAATCTTCTTTTTTTAAACCAATATATCCACAAAGAATGTTACTCTGCCGATGCTGCCTTTCCTATATATGTAACGTCTCCATCTCAACATGTTCTATAAGATTTATTACTATTTTGCCAACCTTAAACTTATTAGAAACACATGTGTGTGGCGATATACTGTGATAACCAACAACTCCATGTATGTTTTTGATAAAACAATGATTTTTCAGAACACAGATTTCCAAAAGCGATGAAAAAGATTTCGTTTATCAGCTTTGACTTACCCACTGAATTCAGCATGTCAAGAGATGTGATGAACAAAATTTTCATCCCCTGCAACTTTTTTGCAACTGCGCTGAAATTTCACCAGTACCTCACCTTAAGTTTCTGCAACATCACCACCAATATATATATATATATATATATATATATATATATATATATATATATATATATATAAATTAATTAAACTGCTCATTTGAGTACCTCACCACCTGCCTCACGACCACCACCAACTCCCCACCATCCCCACTCCCTCTGACGTCACGGGTTTCCCTCAACCTGCTGCACTTGTGTCCGCCCTCCCCCACTCCCTACCCTATTAGCGATAATTTCAAATGTTGGCGGGAATTTCTTCTTCCAAAGACTGTGCTAACGTCCCACCCCACCCTCCACCCGAGAATTGGCGGGAAATTAAAAATGGCGCTGCCCTTCTGGGACTCTAACCCTGGGCCTCCTTGCCGGGAAAGCCCAAGTGCACACCCCAACACATTGTAACTGTCCAGATGCAGGAGAGGAAGGTTCGGTTGGTGACCTTCATTTATTTTGTAGAGGAACTGAAGCGAAGATCGGTGCTAATTACGTAATTAATCATAATGATCGGTCCTAATTATACAACTACATGCATAACACTACACAAACAGTGCCTAATATCTCAATATAGTTCAAAAATTGGCGATGTCATCTAACTAGTGTTATCCGACTGGGAAAAAATTTAACAATACCACTCGAAACTAGTGGCAGACGTACTCAGTATGTATCCTTCTCCTACAAGCTGGCGGGGAAAAAGGAGTGGAAGGTACTATCGATATTTTTGACGGGAATTGTGTTCAACTGATGAGATGCTTGTGTTGGACGGAGAGGACTTTAATAAATGTATTAGCTGTAAACATACAGCTAAGGACTATGTCTATCGCTATTTGACGTCAGAGTTCGCTACAGACACCTCCTGGTGCACTGCCCAACAATCAGCCTGCAGCCTAGTTGCTCGAAATCCAGGAAGGCCAATACACACTACCATAACTAATGGAAAATGCTTCATTGTTCTAATTACACATTTAAATTGTCGTAAAAACAGCACTCGTAAACAATGTGTCATAATGCAACCATGCACGGGAGATTGGGAAAAATAATCGAAATAACACATATACCACAGAAACTGACCCGGTTAGATTCCATCAGGGGAGAGGAGCGGCAATTGCAGCTGTGTCCTCCTCCATGGGCAGTCACAAACTACCCAACCTAGAGGTAGTCGTATCATCCCCTTCCCCCTCCCTACCATACCTCATCCCTCCCTCTTCTCGCCATAGGAAGGGATAAAGGCCTGTCTTGTTAGTGATGGTCCACAAAGAGATCTTTCTGGTGCCATTGATGTATTGTGCCCAGTCTGTGGAATTCTTTCACAAATAGATAAAATATAGCACATGACAGTTCATGCAATCTGCTAAACATATCTCTCGT
Organism: Schistocerca gregaria; assembly: GCF_023897955.1. Classification (NCBI taxonomy): domain Eukaryota; kingdom Metazoa; phylum Arthropoda; class Insecta; order Orthoptera; family Acrididae; genus Schistocerca; species Schistocerca gregaria. The sequence goes on along the minus strand of NC_064931.1, from coordinate 284,109,405 downwards.
GAAGACTGGATCCCCTTGAGACAACAACCAAATTCCGGAGAACTCTTCAGATAGGTTTTTCAAACGTCTGTTGCTTGTAGAAAAGAAAGTTGTTAATGCCTATGCCGACTACAGCTCCAACCATATCAGGAAGCAGAGTCTTCGACCAACTGTATTTGGAACAGCCTTGTGCTGATCTGGTGGCGGAGTCTTCATTGCCATGCGTCCACGACGAACATGTGGCTGAGTGTTCAGCACTATTGATGCCGACAAAAACTAGACATACACAATAAACTACAATGCTGACTTCCCTCAGAACAAAAGCGAGATAAATGGTGGCTATCCTGAGCGCCGGTTGTTGGTCTAAAATGGCAAATGTGACCTCCTATGGAACACCCCCACATGCATCCAGTAGCTCTGCCAGCAAGCTCACCCCGTTATGAGAGCGGAAACACTTCAGTGTAAAAGTTGTATCTAAGGATAACACACCTATAACCGAGAATCTATTAAAAAGGAAAACACAGTCGCATCACTAACAAATTTCAGTTTTATGAGAAAAGTCGGTAAAGTTTTTAAGTTCGACTGCAGGACACTATTCGCATCTCTCTCTCCCTACTGCCTCCCGTTATTTTGCGACAGCCAACAGAAAAAAAACAAACAACTACAGCACAGCCGCCGATTGCAGAAAACCAAACTGCAGAGGTTGAGCAACACACCCACTATACATGTCTGCGTAAAATCGGAAAAGAACTTCCGCTATTTTGCTGCGAAAACTACCGACCACTGTAGAATCTCCTCTTTATTTTTAAACCGTCTTTGGAGTAAAGAAAAAACGAGAATTTAAACTTTCCACATGAAAATTCTTTGTTAAGAAATTTCTTTCACCTTGATGGACGAATTACACGACCGGAGAGCGTGTATGTAAATAAACTGTCGAGCACATCTGTATTACAAAAATTTCAGACATGCAAACAACATTGCAGACTTCAGCCTTTCACGCCATTTGCTCACATGTCAGTATAAACATAATCTTTTTACATTCGTCAACAAGCTATAATTCAAGAGGACATGCCGACGCCTGTGGCCGTGCGGTTCTAGGCGCTTTAGTCTTTAACCGCACTGCTGCTACGGTAGCAGGTTCGAATCCTGCCTCGGGCGTTGATGTGTGTGTTGTCCTGAGGTTAGTTAGGTTTAAGTAGTTCTAAGCCTAGGGGCTGATGACCTCAGATGTTAAGTTCCATAGTGCTTAGAGCCATCTGAACCAAGAAAAAACAATGTTCAAATGTGTGTTAAATCTTATGGGACTTGACTGCTTAGGTCATCAGTCCCTAAGCTTACACACTACTTAACCTAAATCATCGTAACGACAGACACATGCACCCATGCCCGAGGGAGGACTCGAACCTCTGCCGGGACCAGCTGCTGAACCAAGAGGACATTGCTGTTGTGTACACTACGGCATGTCCCATTTTAGCAGTAACACCTACTTCTAAGCAAGCAATTGCGACGATAATAATAAAAACAGTTATGGCTAGATACAGTCGATTTCCATTAGTTTTATAAGCAAAATCGGTATAGTTTTGAGAGAAATATCTGTACCTAGACTTTAGCCAGTTATACTGATCCTTGTAATAGAACCTCCTATAAGATCTTACTGCGTCTCTATCTTCTGATATATGGAAAAACGAATACTGCATGTGTGTTGACATTCAGCTTATGACAAATACATGTATCACTCCATTGGATCAGATGGCTAGTGGTCGAAGTCACTTGCACAGACCTGTATAAAGGTTTGTCGACAGTACTGGAGGAAGACCATATCCGAAAGACTGTCGATTACAAGAGAGGGATCTGTGTTGTCTTTTTTTATCAGTTTAATACACTGTTTTTCAGCTGTAACTCATCTAAGCAGTGTATGAATGCAACTTTGTACAGCACCATACACTTTGCTTTCCTACCATGACATCGAGGTTTGCGTCAGATGCTAAACCGACAGTAACACGTTTCGATCTACTGAATCTCACAAAGTGGAACATCGCGTGTTCTAAACTGCACTGCTGCCACAACATACAGGATGGTAGAAGCAAATCACAGAGACTATGTTTCTTATTGACAAAAATGGGAAAGGAATCGCAACATATGGAAACTGGATGAGTTTGTGGCACTGTAAAGCATTTACAAATAGTTATCCAAAGGTGATAACCTACACAACTAATCTTATTCTCCACAGTGATGGGGTAGCATATGTCTGGGTGTTCTAGTTCGAGGAGCATCGTTTCCTAATTTTGCAGCCATGCACGTGATTATTGCTCTGGTGTTGATCATCACTAGAAGGTGTTGTGCACAACTCACATTACGTAGCAGAAATAAAAAGGGATAGTGTTGTCTTAGTGGTAAAACAAAAATGTGGAGTTCATCGCAGCATATGGAAATTAGCCGAGTCTGCAGCATTGAGAAACACTTCCAAACAACTGTCTGAAAGTGGTGACATCAACGTTTAATCACACTCTCCACAGTGACTAGTAGCACATATCCAGTGTGCCCCAAGGCTCTGTCTATCTCAACCAAGGTGTCAGTCAATCATTATGTTGTACCCAATAGCATTCCAGTGGATAGATGCGATGGGAAAGATACTGTCGATATATACTGCGATACCACAGTTGATAGCGCGATCAATTTTAGCTGATTTACCCCTACAAAATAATTTTATAAATTTTTTTGATATTTGCAGGGCTGTATCACTATCGAAAATAAGGTACAAGTGATTCAAATGGAGATTTCACGATTTGTAATATGCATGCATAATCTCTATATGTATGTGTGTAGAGTTGTCAGCAGCAGACAGTTGCGGTTTGAATACATAACTTGGTAATACAAATTACGTTGCCAGGAATGCGCACTCTGTAGGTACAGAGAAGGGAAATTCTCATGTTCCAGGATGCTAAGTGCAGTCAACACTGTCAACTAACGAATATGTTATTACTGGGATAAAGAAAATACCCTAAATCTACAGTTTGTAGATATCCTGACAGGGTAATGGAGATGTATGGGAGTTGGAAGGTATAAATAAAGGTAGCAAAGTTTATATGATAAGCAATAAGAAAATATGCTCATGGGAAAACATAACAGAGTTGCAGCAGAAGTCAACTTTGTGTACATGTCAGCGTACTGTTGGAGGTCATTGCACGGTACAGCGGATGTCAGATGAACATGTAGAAGTGCGCCAGAGCTTTGAGTTTCCATCAATTGCATCGCTACATGAGTCTGCAGACTAGCCCTATGATGTGTTGTAGCAGTACTCGAATTTGTTTCAGACTGCGAGTTTCCAATCTGCAGCTCTAATTGAGCCTCATCTAGGTACATGGCAAGTGTTACTATACTTTTCACGATTTCCCTATCCAAAATACAGCATGCATGTAGATCATTGGAAAGAGGTGAATTCTTAGGATCTTTTAGTAGGCTGGTGTATAAGACACGTTAAACATCCTCGTATAAAATCAAACGACTCATGGGTTTGCCAGCAGTATGACCATACACGTACGGAAAACTATCGAAAAATATGGAAAATATCGTAACATCGGTGAAAATAGAGGAAAACAAGGTATAATTAAGAGAAATTGATGGAAAATACGTAAAATTGAAGGAAATACGTTAAATTGCGAAAATATAAAAAATACGTAAATTGACTGAGAATACATAAGATTAGAAAAAGAAATACCATGAAAGGGAGAGCGGGTTCGCGTACCCGGACACTCAAGACCAGGAAAAGCTTAGAAATTATGCTCTGTCTTGATCCAGTTTTAACCCGCTCCTTCCCCTAGTAAACTACATGGGATTTTCTAACATGTAGTTAAACACGGGCGATATAAGAATTAAACAGAGACGATATGCTGAAGCAGGAGAAACATATCAATCCCAACCCATAACTGTGTTCTCACATATACAGTCGAATATAGATATTACCTTATTACTGTTCTACCGACATTGGATTTTTGACCAGGTGAGGTGGCGCTTTGGTTAGCACAACGCACTTACAATTGGGAGAACAACTGTCCAGATGGTGGCCCGGCCAAACAGTTTTCGTTTTTCCAAGATTTCTCTTAATTGTCCCATGCAGACGTCGGGATAGTTCCTCTGGAAAGGGCACAGTCGAGTTCTTTCCCCACCCTGTTGTAATTCAAGCTTGTGCTCCGCCACTGATGACCACGCAGTTGACGGGAACTCAGAATCTAATCTTCTTTCCCTTTTCAGGATTTCCGCATAATAAAGAGGCTTAGGGGGATATTGTATGTGAAATTCGTTGAAATTTGACATTTTCTGTTTTCTACTCCGTAATGTACTTTGGACATTCCTGAGCGTAATACATTAAATTCAGACAATTGTGAGACCTTCAAATAATATTTTGAATTTGGAAGTATGACTCAAATTTCGCGGCTACGCATATACTGCCACATTTGAGCAGTCATATCTTGGGAACTACACAGTCTAGAAGGCTGTAAATTGCTTTATTTTGTGCCTACTGCGACATCTCAGAAGTTGGCATTACGAATAAGGGAATCAGTCCTTTGTTTCTGATACTAGTTTTCGTTGAAAGTAGTGTGATTATCGGCTATTTTTGTAGTAAGCTACTTCTATTCCTTTTTATACGTAAATAAAAATTAATAAGCGTAAAAGTAACTTCAAGAAACGCAAATCAGCGGGTAACAGATATGTGAGACCTCAATTTTCTTCTGAAGTACTTGAAAAACACGACTATCCACCTATGAAAAGCCATGTCATGCTTTGTGTCCCTCCACCAAACACTTGGTGTACATATGTTCAAATTGAATTTTCTGGCACCCTGCACGAATTTACACATAAACATTTTTTCCTTTGGCAGTAATGGAGACAATCAAAGCTATTTACAGAGATTTGGCAAATCCTGAGCTACTAAAGAAGTGTTTACATGGGAAGACCCAGAATGCGAATGAGTCCTTCAGTAATATTCTGCGGTGCCATGTGCATAAAATGTATTTGTTGGCCTTATGACTCTAAAGTTAGCATTGTCTGATGCTGGAATATCTTTTACTTGTGGGAGGTATGATAGACGTAAGTTTCTGGAGAGGTTAGGGGTAAGATTAGGACGGAACACAGCTAAAGGATTGCGGGAACTCGATGAGCTTCATGTACGTGAAGCAGAGTTAGCTGCTCAGTAAATGACAAAACAAATCGGTTTCCGCTGTAATTACTTTCCTGGAGCAGGCTTCTCGGAGCGAAAGAGGCTATACTCGCGTGACTCAGCTCAAGGTGTATTCACATTGTGGAGTGGAGCAAACACTGACGTCAATGGCTCGGCATTGCAGTGACTCCATGACAGAGAGTAGTACTTCCTCAAAACCTTCATCATCTTTAATGGCTTTATTGACCTAGAAAACTTTCTTTACAAATTATCTTCCGTACTCACTCATTCTTACTTACTAACACCTTACGTTTTGAAACTCATTCTGGACCTTACATTTTGTCTACTTACCTACTTCTGTAAAAGATACTTATAAAACAAAGCTGCTGATTAAATTAGACACTCCAGTGTTCTATTAATAGCTGTTGTAATTATGTAATAGGCGTATTTAAACTGTTTTAGCATGTAATTATCTGAACTGTTTCTTATTTAAATTGTTTTGTTAATTAAATTGCATTGTGTATTATTGAGAAAGAGCGGGAAACCGCGCATAGATACATTTTGAGAAAGAGCGGGAAACAGCGCGCAGTAATACATCTGTAATGGTAGCAGGGATTGTCTGCACCAAAAACCATTGTTGGCGGCGAGACCGCACTTTTGTAGCATTGAGCGTTGGAAGCGAGCAGTTGCGAGTAAGATGTGAGACGAGGCAGTCGTAGCTAGCGAGACATGAGAGGAGGTCGCTGTAAGCGAGGTATGAATTAACACTTTGAAAGAAGCGGTGTGCTCGCCAGCCACTCGCTATATGTAGCGCAATGCTAGTTTTTAAGAATTTTTGTAAAGAACTATGCCCCTTGTAATTGTTTGCCAAGATCGTTCTCAGAATATAGTTATGTAATTTTGATGGAAAATTAGGTATGTAGCGCAACGCTACTTTTTAAGAATTTTTGTAAAGAACTATGCCCCTTGTAATTGTTTGTCAAGATCGTTCTCAGAATATAGTTATGTAATTTTGATGGAAAATTAGGTATGTAGCGCAACGCTACTTTTTAAGAATTTTTGTAAAGAACTATACCCCTTGTAATTGTTTGTCAAGATCGTTCTCAGAATATAGTTTACTTCTACCAGATTAAATGCATTAAGAATTTTCTATCCCAAAATCATTCACGTAAATGCTTTACGGAATTTATTGTTATCTTAAAAGAAAAGTCTAAACTGAGCTTCAGCTTTTATCAAATCTAAATTAACTTCAACTTAAAGAATTCCAGTCACAAAGTATTATGAAACTCCACCAGCAGCTTATAATTATGTTAAAGAGAAGTAAGTATATTCATTCCACAGTTTGCTGTAGCAGTCAGATGGCGATCCAGTATAAATAATTAAAGGTAAGAATCAGTCTTAATAATTTCAGGTAACGACTGAGGGCCACGGCGACAACACATTTTATGTTTCGTCGTAATAATCAGCAGGTAGTCTTGACAGAGCAGCAGTTAAAAGATTTTAAGAGACGCAGCGTTCAGTCAGCAAGCAAACGTTCATCCAATATTAGACTGGAAGGTTTCACTGTGTAACCTATAATCTGCACTCAAATATTTCCTATGAATCTTTATCACAGAAGTAACACAAGCTGAATATAACCATAAAATTCAATAACTAATAAGTAATTGTGAACATTCAGCTTGTGAGACCACCTCATGGTCGTAAGGTGTATGGATGTGTTGGAAAAATCTCAGGTACACTCTTCCTCACTGCCTTATTTCCATCTTTGTTGATCTATTATGGACTGATAGGATATAAGAAGTTCATAAAATAAATTTTTACAATACATAAGGCTGTTGGTAAATTATTGTATCAAGAAATACGATGGAGTAGCTTGTAATTCGATAGGTGAGGGCATTTTCCTACCACAAACAACCTCGCGGGCTGAGAGACCCGTGTTTTCGTGGTGTTTTGACTCTATGCACTTATTACATACTGTAATATGGTGTTATAATTGTCATGGCCATTATTTACATGACAACTCAGCATTTTCTCAGTTTCCTATGCACTCTCTCTATTCTACTGTTCATTTGCGGTTGAGGAGTACTGTTTTGCAACTTCAGAACTGCAGTAGTCGACATAGCTGCTTAAACAAGTCAGACATAAGGTTCGTGCTTGGTCTGTTATTATTGCTTCTGGTGTGCCGAATTTCAGTAGCCAACAATTAACGGAAGTGTGAGGCACTGTGTCTACTTGTATATTTGGTATGGTGATTCTGGCCAAGTAAAGTGAAAAATGATCACTTGTGGTTAGTAAATATAATTTCCCACTGGTGTTCGTGAAAAAAGGGACGAGGACATCAAGGGAGATAAGCTGAAAATGTTTCTATGATTCTGGAAGAATTTTCAGTGGAATTAGATTTCGACTCAGCTCGTATCTTTGAGCGTAAATGGCTTCAGTTCCTTACGTGGCACTCAACGAATTGTTTCTTCTGCTGCCATCAGTAATTTTCTCTAACGTGGCCGTCCGTAACTCGTCGTCCACTATGCCTAGCTGAGATGGAATCGTGGCCTTGCCTTAACATTTCGTCCCGTAAGCAGACTGGCACAATGATAAAGCAGCCGCATCGAGTGTGCTTGTAAAGCACTCCGTCATCAGAGCTGAACTGTGCATGTTATGCGTATCGCTGACAGTTGGGATCAGTGGTCTGACGTCTTCGCCTGTCTTTTGTGCTTACTTAAATGCGTTCTACACCGTGTACTTTGCGACTTAAGCCGTCATTATTACCAGGGACTTCCCTAGATGATACACTATCTCGAAATCGAATTCGCTAAGCCTTATGGTCCTGTGGGGTAGCTCGTGAGTTAATCCCAAAACCATTTTAGTGTGTCATGATTCGTCATAACCTTAAAATTGCGTACAGATAGCAACAAAAATACGTCATACAAAAATTAGAGCCAGCATTTCCTTTGATGTAGTGAATAATTTTCCTCTGATTTATTAATTTGCCTGGATGCATAGGCTATGGGGTGTTCCTTCCCATCCACCCCTTGGCTCAGGACACAGTCAGGGCATGGTGGTTCATATCACAAGACAAGATAAACTGTTTTTGATAGCCTGGCAATATGGGAAGAGGAATCGTGGTCAGTAACTCCTTTAACTATTGTAATGCTCCTTGATCATCCGTTGTCCAGATCAATTTCGCATCTTTTTTCGGCAAATGCAGAAGAGACCTTGTTATCTCTACAAAGTTTTGAATGTAGTTTCTATAGAAATTCGGGATCTCAAGAAATGATTGCACCTCCTTTAACGCGCTAGGCGTTGGAAAATCTACTGGCGGACCTACCTCGCCCTGGCCAACAATGTGACCAGAATAGTGGACCTCCTGCAAAGAAAGTGACACTCCTACGAACTGAAGGTCAGTTGTGCTGCACGCAACCATTCAGATACTTCCGCAAATGCACCATGAGCTTCTGGATGCCCTTGGATTATGCTATCACCTCATTTAGATATACTAGGAATTGCTTTGGCTTCAGGCCCTGTAGAACTCCACCTAATAAGCGTTCGAAAGCTGCCGGTGCGTTTTTCAGACAGAAAGACAAACAAAGATACTGGAAGTGCCCAAATGGAACTGAACATTATGTCTCAGGCCAATCTTTTGATGTCGCTTCTAATTGGTGATAACCTCTTCGTAAATCTAAGTGGTAAAGAAACTGCATTACTCCAGATTGTCTAAAGTCTTTGTGATATTAGGCGCTATGTATTGGTGACAATTCACTGACAATCACAGCAGAAAGTATATGCGTTTTACCCGTCTGAGGAATTCTTGGGTACAATTACAGCTGGCGCTGTCCAGGGGCTAATTCTTTCTTCTATTATTCCAATGTGAAGTTATTGGTCTATGAACTCCCTCCTTACCAGCTGCAAATAATGGGGGACACGGTACTTTTTTTGTACACTACTGGTTCATTCCCAATGAGAATTCTGCTTTGTACAAAAGGGGAGGCCGATAGTGAACATGCAGGTTAAGCAATCCTGCATATTTTTCCAGCAGCTTTGTCATATCTGCTCTCTAACATACTTTCAGATGCGACACTTTTCCCCTCAGTTCAGTGAAATCTACCGACTGTCCCAGCTTTTGGTACCCATCACTGGATTCCCTTTCTGATTAATCCTCTGAGACTTGTAAGTTTCAAGGTTTCTGTTGATAGCCTCTCCCCTCCGAAAGCAAAATTACACTACGTGAGCAAATGTATCCGACACCCCTAAATACATACGTTTCTCATATTAGTTGCATTGTGCTGCCACCTAATACCAGGTACTCCATATCAGCGACTCAGTAGTCATTAGACATCGTGAGAGAGCAGAGTGGGGCGCTCATCGCCACTGAAGGACTTCGAACGTGGTCAGGTGATTGGGTGTCACTTGTGTCATACGTCTGTACGCGAGATTTCCACACTGCTAAACATCCCTAAGTCCACTGTTTCCGATGTGATAGTGAATTGGAAACGTGAAGGGACACGTGGAGCACAAAAGCGTAGAGGACGACCTCGTCTGTTGATTGATAGATACTGCCGACAGTTGAAAAGGGTCGTAATGTGTAATAGGCAGACACCTATCGAGGCCATCACACAGAAATTCAACACTGCATCAGGATCCACTGCAAGTACTATGACAGTTAGGGGAAGGTGAGCAAACTTGAATTTCATATACGAGCAGCTGCTCATAAGCCACACATTACGCCGATAAATGCCTTACGACAGCTCTCTTGGTGTAAGGAGTGTAAACACTGGACGACTAAACAGTGGAAAAACGTTGTGTGGAGTGACGAATCACGGTACACAATGTGGCAGGGTGTGGGTATGGCGAATGCCCGGTGAACGTTATCTGCCATTATGTGTAGTGCCAACAGTAAAATTAGAAGGGTCGGGGTTAGTCGTGTTTTTATGGAGGGGTCTTGTACCCCCTTGTTGTTTTGCGTGGCACTGTCACAGCACTGGCCTACATTGATGTTTTAAGCACTTTCTTGCTTTCCACTGTTGAAGAGCGATTCGGGGATGACGATTGCATCTTTCAACACGATCGAGCACCTGTTCATATTGCACTGCCTGTGGCGGAGTGGTAACACGACAGTAACATCCCTATAATGGACTGGCCTATGAAGAGTCCTGACCTGAAGCCTATAGAGCACCTTTGGGATGTTCTGGAAGGTCGACTTCGTGCCAGGTCTCACAGACCAACATCGATATCTCTCCTCAGTGCAGCAGTCCGTGAAATATGGGTTGCCATTCCCCAAGAAACCTTCCAGCTCATGATTGAACGGATGCCTGCGAGAGTGAAAGCTGTGATCAAGGCTAACGATGAGCCAACACCACATTCAATTCCAGCATTTCCGATGGAGGGCACCACGAACTTGTCAGTTATTTTCAGCCACGTGTCCGGATACTTTTGATCACATAGTGTATCTCTACTGATAGGCACATCTCGGCTACCGTCTAACTGTTGCATGTATGAAAAAGTACCTCGTACAAAACTTTGTCTGGCAAGAGGTCTACCAAACACACAGTATTAACCGGTAGATCGTTTCCTATGTTCATGCAGACGAGCCTTCCTTACCTTTCGGTATCATATGCCGCGAGTCGAGTATAAGAGATTGTGTTGCAGTTTAACCAGCTTACTCAACGTTTCGGATGTTCCTTGCAACAGTTCGGCTCTTTCAGTCGTAAAATCGAGATAGAACGTCACATCCAGTTCTATCGTGCGCTTCTGCAAATGGACTTTGGCGTGATATTTAGTTAGTAAGTGCAGAACCAGGAGGACGTTAAAGCGAACGCCCACGGCAGGCATATCTTTCACATATATTCGAAATGTGTCTCACCCACTCGGATATCGAACACAGTGGAAACGAGAAAATTCACACTTTTACCATCCACACCACTTAACCTACAGCGTGGTAGGTACAGATTCACTGTACTCAGTGTACTCTGGCTAGCCATGGATACCTGAGATCCTGCATCCAACAACAGCCTGCACGACCTGCCCTTTATGTAGCCTAATGGACAAATGTCTGCAACTGATTTTGCACCGGGTGTCCCGTAGTCGAGCTTACAGGAACTGTTATACTATGTTCACACTGCCCCCTGTACCGTTTGACACAGCGTGGTAGTGTTACACTGATTCCACCGTATATGTGTCTGTGGAGATTTTTGCCCCTTTTGCTTGTATCTCTGACATTTTGGTTTCGTAAAGAAACATTGAATGTGTCCCGAAGCACCATACCTATTACAAACAATCTCCGCATGAAACACTACCCGTTTCTCCCTTCGTTTAATTACACAATCAATTTCAATCAAAGGTATCCCAGTTGCCACTTTTTCATCTGTGGTTCTCGGAACCTCCATGCGCACTTTCCGCGACATTTTGGATGACAGGCTCCACAAAACACATCAAACACTCTTAGTTCTGCCTCCTGGAAAGTGGCTTTATTGGTACGATCATCATTCGATAGTTCATAAAGTTCGATAATGATTAGCCTGATGCGATCCACAGAATCATCTACTGAATCTCACTGCTTATGCAATAATCCTTTGAATTGTTCACGATGGTACCATGAGGTTTACTTCTTCCTGTAAAGATCCACTAAGCCTTCCTGAAAATCTGAAAAGAGCTGAGTGTTCCACAGTTTTTCATTGCACATCACCTGTGTTCTAACATTCACTGCCAATTTTAAACGAGGTGCATTTAACAACTGTTCGTAACTCCCGTTTCCTAATTACGCAGCCTAAGCAAACTATCCATAAATACAAAAATGTCTTGCCGAGATTTGCCGGAAAACGTTGCCACAAAAGAAGCTGTACTGGCATCAAGGATGCGCGAAGATGGCCCTTCCCTTCTTTCGCCCTTCAAAAGGTTCACTTATGCGCACAAAACTTTATTTTCAGCTCTAACCTTAGTCACAGCACTTAGCATATGCTGAATTGTCCCCTGGGTTGTTGCTTTGTCAGATCCGGCCATTTCGCTCAGAACTACCACCACAAGTGTACATTATACCAAAAATAGAAAAGAAAGACCAAATGAGAGGAGATTGGCCAAAAATAAAATAAGTCTTGCCGGCACTTACTTGAAAACTTGCAGTGAACGCCACTGTAGCCCACACCTCCTCCTCTTCAAGGCTCAGTTGGACGACCACTTCCAAGGCTCAGCTGGACGACCATTTCCAACTCCAAGAGGTATTCCATCAGCAATATTTTAACGCGGACAATGAAGCAGGCCTATCAGTTGATATAGCACTTTACTGAGGAACACCGACAGACGTGATTCAAAAACATCTGAAACGGACAAAATCTGAAATGATCGTGTGGCATTGATGGCCGGGAGGCCCCATCCAGGGAATTTCGGCCGCCGAGTGCAAGTCTTATTTCAGTCGACGGCTCATTGGGCGACTTGCTTGCCGGCGATAAGGATGAAATGATGATGAAGACAACACAACACCTAGTCCACGAGTGGAGAAAATCTCCAACCCGGCCGGGAATCGAATCCGGGTCCGCTGCATGGGAGGCAAGCAAGTCACCACAAAGCTAAGCAGGCGGACTGAGACAGACTGACTGTAGACGACGGGAGGGGTTCCTCAGAACCCAGTCTGGTGGTATTAATCTTTAGGAAAAACGCAGTTGCCGGCCGTGGTGGCCGTGCGGTTCTAGGCGCTTCAGTCCGGAACCACGGGACTGCTACGGTCGCAGGTTCGAATCCTGCCTCGGGCATGGATGTATTTGATGTCCTTAGGTTAATTAGGTTTAAGTAGTTCTAAGTTCTAGGGGACTGATGACCTGAGATGTTAAGTCCCATAGTGCCTAGAGCCAACCAAAAATGCAGTTCTTGCTTGATTCACTCATTTTGTTGCTCTTCAATCACGAATAGGGTAATTATATCAAGGAGACATACATGTCCTATAGTGTTAGAAATCTAAGAGAGCTGTCGAAGATTGAGAGTTTCTGTAGGCTACATTCTCATTGTTCTACACTGTGTAGATTTATTGCGTTACGTTGACTGTGGGAAAGGGAAACGTATTGGCAGGTGCAGAGGCAGTTGAAGGAGGCCAAGTCGGACGTGTATCGGCTGTCAAGAACTTGGCAGGCGGTCTGCGGCAGCCAGTAAAACAATGAAGTGTATGCAGTGTTACTCGCACACTATCCTGCAGCGATTTCATGACTCCGCGCTGCCACTTGTGAGCAGGAGGTTTTGTGGGGAACGCATGTGGCTGCCTTCAGTCTTTGGGCACTTGTCGGAGCAGGCAGGCCTTGCTTGCATCCTGAACCGAGCTTCACGGTGACTGTCAACAGTGTGTAGGACCCGGAAGAATTTTCAGTGCTGCAGGGACGTAGAGTATGTCTTCAGATTTATAGACATCTCTTTCGGCATATAATTTTGTAGAACACAGCGCTCATTTATTTTGGCAATTGCAAATTCTTCTTGAACATCCATGGGCAATGAAAAATTCTCCGTTCTCCATTTATTGGCCAGACTGCCAAAAGTGCAGTCTATAAACTGCCTAGTCTGAGACAGTCAGTTTTCAAAGGTCTTTTACTGTTTGTTAAACTCCTTCCTCCACAAGTAAGCATAAAATTTTCAAGTATACCAAATGCCTCATCTCCAACAGTGACACATGGCGCCTATACTCCCTTGTTTGCTATGGAGCTTTTCTCCGATGTTCGTAAACTTTTACTAACGAAATTTTCATGCATAACTGATTGCATAAAAATATATGAGTCACTATACTTCCCATATGCTGTAGCATATATGTAAGTGAACTTGTAGCCTGCATCTCATAAAGCAAGATAAACGATGGAGAAATAATTTTTATTATTGCGGTAAAGTACTTTTCTTACGAGAAAGAAAGCACAACATATCCCACGTCCATCTCTCTTGGGTGGTCGGACATAACTAACCTTCAGCTGGCTGACTAAATTGGCTGCTCAGTATTGTGGCAGCACCCAACATGAAGGATAGTTCAAATTGTTCAAATGGCTCTGAGCACTATGGGACTAAACATCTGTGGTCATCAGTCCCCTAGAACTTAGAACTACTTACACCTAACTGACCTAAGGATATCACACACATCCATGCCCGGGGCAGGATTCGAACCTGCGACCGTAGCGGTCACGCAGTTCCAGACTGAAGCGCCTAGAACCGCACGGCCACACCGGCCGGCATGAAGGATAGTTTCAGCACTGCAGTGATTTACTAGTCATGCTGCTGTGTGTCTGATTTTCCCCACCTCTGAACAGACATATACAGCCAGTTAGAGGGGGACCTACCATTCAACACATATTCCGAAATATGGTGCAAGTTGATTTGGCATTATTCACGTTGTTATAGGTGAAAGAAGCGATATCAACAGAGAAAATCGTAGGAAAAACTGGACGTCAGCTCCTAGGGCCAAGTTCTGTAGTGTGGAACTTAAGCCACTGAGCCACAAGGCGCATTTCTGGACATATCGTTAATAAGCATTCATCAGACAGAAACCACACTGAACCAAAGGAACAAGTACTGATCCTGTACATGAAGTGAACAGATAAAACTCCATGGAATTATATGTTATTCATTATTTACTTTACAGATAATTTATCTACGAATAAATTTGTTTGAATAAGCTGATTATTCAAATAATTATCCGGATAGAGATCTATTCGAGTAATACCCATCTCTTTTCACCACTACACCTTATGAGGCGAAACAAGCGCTGTATCATTGTGAGAGGTATAGATGAGAGAGAGTGTGCTAGGGCTTACAAAAGAATGTACCATAATTTAGAAGTGAGACTGAAAATTCAAACAACTGTCCCAAACATTGTCAGTGTATGTTTAAACATAGAGACGTACATTATAACGTCCCAGAATGATCAAATGAATATTTAATCAAAGTATACGATCTTAAGAAAGAAATAAGCTAAAAACGGTTCAGAATATGTCAATATGTATCACGATTGAAAGTTGCATGTCTCAACTTGATCACAGCAATATTTTTGTTAAATTGTCGTTTTTACGAAAAATTATACCCGATAAATATTAGACTCAGAAAGCTGAAAATTCGTAGGGAGCCTCAGTTTCATGTAAAACCATTAAATATGTGAGCCAGTAAGTTACCTCTATTAGTTTTTAAGTTAAACTCCTGGAAATTGAAATAAGAACACCGTGAATTCATTGTCCCAGGAAGGGGAAACTTTATTGACACATTCCTGGGGTCAGATACATCACATGATCACACTAACAGAACCACAGGCACATAGACACAGGCAACAGAGCATGCACAATGTCGGCACTAGTACAGTGTATATCCACCTTTCGCAGCAATGCAGGCTGCTATTCTCCCATGGAGACGATCGTAGAGATGCTGGATGTAGTCCTGTGGAACGGCTTGCCATGCCTTTTCCACCTGGCGCCTCAGTTGGACCAGCGTTCGTGCTGGACGTGCAGACCGCGTGAGACGACGCTTCATCCAGTCCCAAACATGCTCAATGGGGGACAGATCCCGAGATCTTGCTGGCCAGGGTAGTTGACTTACACCTTCTAGAGCACGTTGGGTGGCACGGGATACATGCGGACGTGCATTGTCCTGTTGGAACAGCAAGTTCCCTTGCCGGTCTAGGAATGGTAGAACGATGGGTTCGATGACGGTTTGGATGTACTGTGCACTATTCAGTGTCCACTCGACGATCACCAGAGATGTACGGCCAGTGTAGGAGATCGCTCCCCACACCATGATGCCGGGTGTTGGCCCTGTGTGCCTCGGTCGTATGCAGTCCTGATTGTGGCGCTCACCTGCACGGCGCCAAACACGCATACGACCATCATTGGCACCAAGACAGAAGCGACTCTCATCGCTGAAGACGACACGTCTCCATTCGTCCCTCCATTCACGCCTGTCACGACACCACTGGAGGCGGGCTGCACGATGTTGGGGCGTGAGCGGAAGACGGCCTAACGGTGTGCGGGACCGTAGCCCAGCTTCATGGAGACGGTTGCGAATGGTCCTCGCCGATACCCCAGGAGCAACAGTGTCCCTAATTTGCTGGGAAGTGGCGGTGCGGTCCCCTAGGGCACTGCGTAGGATCCGACCACTGGCGAAAACATCGATGTACTGTGGAGACCTCACGCCCCACGTGTTGAGCAATTCGGAGGTACGTCCACCCGCATGCCCACTAAACGCCCTCGCTCAAAGTCCGTCAACTTCACATACGGTTCACGTCCACGCCGTCGCGGCATGCTACCAGTGTTAAAGACTGCGATGGAGCTCCGTATGCCACGGCAAACTGGCTGACACTGACGGCGGCGGTGCACAACTGCTGCGCAGCTAGCGCCATTCCACGGCCAACACCGCGGTTCCTGGTGTGTCCGCTGTGCCGTGCGTGTGATCATTGCTTGTACAGCCCTCTCGCAGTGTCCGGAGCAAGTATGGTGGGTCTGACACACCGGTGTCAATGTGTTCTTTTTTCCATTTCCAGGAGTGTATTTACTAAAAGCTCAATTTGTATCAAAAATGTACTTATTCGTGGTATATCGAGTATCATTTGCATTTTTAACGGAAAGTTCTAAGTACAGAACTTGATTACATTCATGAAATAATACACCTGTACCATGTTTCAAAACTATATCGTAAATTATTAGGAATCTTAAAGGGACACTTCAGCGGTCATGTTCTACTGTCGGTTCCGTTCTGGAAATTCTAGCTGGTAGAGTTTAAAGGCAGCCGAGATAAAGCTTTTTCAGGAACTAAAGCAAACTTAACTCCACTTATATAGTTATTATGGAGATTGTAACAACAACAGACCTGTTAATCTGTATGTGTCAGAGAACGGTGCCACTTAGGTGCTGATACCTATGTCTAGGGCCATCGGTAGCCGATGCTCCGTTTGGTGGTCTTCTGCGCCAATATGTAAATGCAGCCAGAGAGGCAGAGAGAGGAGATACTTCATAACGAGTTATCAAACTGTTCACGTTAGTCAAACGCCCGTGTGTTGTGCCTTGGATGTCATCAGAGCTGGCAGACTTGAATGTGCTTTCGGTAAAAGTAGGAAGTGTATTCTTGAAGACTGTAGAGCACTCTCGGTCACTTAGATTTAATAGAAGTAGCTGTTTGTGTAACCGCCCGTTGCGTTGACAAAAATGCATGGCAAGTGGCGAGATTTTTTTTCCTCTTTTAAGGTGAGCAATTAATTTTTGGTGATTGGAAACTAGAGTGATACACGATTTTACTTGGAATTTCCTGTAGAGGTCGCCTCTGAATTGTTAATATTGTTAATAGTTTTATTTCCGATAGGTATATTAGACAGAACACTACGATTGATATATTGTACTTGTGAACTTTAACGCAATATATGGATCACTTAAAACTCAATAATTTTATTTATAGATATAATTCCTGATCCTGATGACTAAATAATAAGCGGGAACAATTTCTTTGAGTGAGCAAAAAGTGTAACATGGAATTGCAGGTTGAAAATTATGGTGAATATAATCTCAATCGCATTTCGGCTGACCGCAGAAATAATTTACAGGCTGTTGTAAATAGCGAACATGGGTTTAAAGCGTGCACAGACAATTTAAAAATGGTTCAAATGGCTTTGAGCACTATGGGACTTAACATCTGAGGTCATCAGTCCCCTAGACCTTACAACTACTTAAATCTAACTAACCTAAGGACATCACACACATCCATGCCCGAGGCAGGTTCCAGACTGAAGCGCCTAGAACCGCTCGGCTACATTGGCCGGCCAGACAATTTAAGATTCTTTTTATAGTGAAATATCGACAATTGGATTATTTACCCGCTACCCCCACACTTAATCTTCCCTTCTATTTTTGTTCATATTATCAAATGTAACGAGTCCCACTAGTTCATCTGTTCGATTTACTCATCAAAACCTAGTTCGTAGCTGAACTGACTTTTTTTGTTAATTAGAAACAAAGTTACAGCTACAGTCTGTTGTCACACTGCTTAAGGCAAATCTTTTTAATCTATTCTCTTTAAAATATGTCTAAACGACACAGCGATTTTAGCAGCTAACTTGAAAATGAGTATTAATTCATTAGCTATTATTTCATGGAAATGTACAGTTCCACGACTGAAACAATGACTTTCAATAATATTCAATATTCAGTTATCCCTTTAATTTTCATTGTATTGTGGTAACACTTGGTGAGTCTCCGGTGTAGAACACACACAGATTCTCCACAGACAATACGGAAAATGAGAAGCTGAAAACAAATGGATCTGAACACTTGCAAGGTCCACTAACGCCTCTACGTTGAGTCGAAGTTAGATATATATAGAGCCTACGTTTTCTTATCCGCATGGCAAGAGCATGTGGCTGTTGGCTGTCACTCCGTAAGCGATCGTCATGTGATACCAAATGATTGAACTGCCAACCGCATGGTTCTGCGTGCGCGTGCATGGCGAGTGTAGTAGACCAACGCAACTCCTCCTCCCCACACCTCTGGGAACGCCCATAGCCGATACATGCACATCTTTGATACACATTTGATTAACTAATTCATTAAATCGATCAATTAATTAACCCCTGCCCTCTCTGGGAAACCCATCCCCCTTTTGGTAATTGGCAGGAAAAAAGACTCATTTGATTTGGCCATTTGGAGGGAAATCGATTGCAATGTATGGAATGTTGTTTAATCAATTAAGACACTGTGTTGAATATTGTTTATTTAAACAATTTATGGGGTAAAGACTGTGTACGAAAATAGTTTATTTATTAATTTAAAAAATTGGTGGAAAAAGATTACGATGTATGGAATATTGTTTAAACAATTTAGACAATATGTTGAATATTGTTTATTTAAACAAGTTACAGGATGCAGTGTAATGTATGGAATATTTAAAAAACTGCGGCGCATTTTTAATTCCAGTCGCATAAGGAAACACGTATTTACACTGCCACAAAAAGCTTAAACATATCAGTAAAACTGTCTCGCGCATTTCCGGGCGCGCTGGGTGCCCGGAGTCAGGAGGCACGGGGGGATTTTGAAAACTCCAACAGGCTCGCCGCACCGCTGTCAGCTGTCGGCTGCCGTCTCACGTGAACCAACCTGTCAGATACCAGAGCACGCGAGAGGCGCCTTCCTTCCAAAGCACATCCTGAAATACTGTTAAAGTTAATAAACAATCAATTTCCGATCACATGGTGGTGATGCAGGTAATATAAGGCAGATACGGCAGCTATTTGACACACACTGAAATTCATGATGTTACCAAAATAGTAGCAGGCTGCCTCGAAAGTCACTTTAAATAATCGTTGGAGTTATGGTTCGCTTTGCAGATGACCTAGGAGCCAGCATGAGATATCTCATTCTGCCATAGGCTGTAAATTGCCCTCATGCCTTCCTGGCATACTTCCTTGTGGTGCATTTCACCAACGGCTTCAGGAGTTATTAAATCTTGAAGATGTCACAAATGTTGCTTCAGAGGATGTGCCATGCGAAATATTAATTAAATTTTTAATACAGCATTTAAAAAATATGCTTCACCCACTTCAAAGCTACTTGAAATAAAAGATCACCCTGCAAGTGGTTTGCATGCATCAACAACAATGTTATGTTTTTGAAGAGAAATTTCACTAAATAATCCAAAACTTTTATTATTTGACGCCACAATTGGAAGCGGTGATGTATGAAATGATGGTTGGAATTCCAAATTTCGACGTGAATTTATACTGTCACGGTTATAGTTCCCAACCACTACAGGTCTGCTAAGTGTATCTTCTTTTTTAAAGCGCTAAGTTGACTGCTTCTCTCCACTCCATCAGGATGAAAAAGGAGCGAGGAAAGGCTCTACCATGTGATGGGATTGTAATAACAACAACAACAACAACAGCAACAACAACAAATACCTGTCCACAGCGTCCACAGAGTCCACAGCAAGGTACTGAGAAGCACTGAACACCACACACACTTAAACCGCGACCCAATCTGTAGCAATAAGTTGTCATGGCTAGATGTCAGAGATCGTTATCATTTGGAAATGTGACGTCGTGACTGGTTTTTTAAAGCACTGTAGAATTCGTAATTCGGTTCTCTCCACCATATTCGCCGGCCGGTGTGGCCGAGCGGTTCTAGGCGCTTCAGTCTGGAACTGCGCGGCCGCTGCGGTCGCAGGTTCGAATTCTGCCTCGGGCATGGGTGTGTGTGATGTCCTTAGGTTAGTTAGGTTTAAGTAGTTCTAAGTTAAAGGTGACTGATAACCTCAGATGTTAAGTCCCACAGTGCTCAGAGCCATTTGAACCATTTTTTCCACCATATTCAGAAGGAGGAAGGCCTACAGCATGATAGAATGGAGCCAACAGCAAATACCAGGGCAAGAAAGAATCCACTGCGAAGTATTGAGAAGTGCCAAACGTGACACACTTAAACCACGACCCGGTCCTTGGCAGTATTTGTCATGGGTAGATGTCAGAGTAGCTGAAACACTCGCTCATCCCATGCACTCACCTCCCAGCCGTCCACACACAGTTCAAATGGTTCAAATGGCTCTGAGCACTATGGGACTTAACTACGGTGGTCATCAGTCCCCTAGAACTTAGAACTAGTTAAACCTAACTAACCTAAGGACATCACACACATCCATGCCCGAGGCAGGATTCGAACCTGCGACCATAGCAGTCGCCCGGCTCCTGACTGCGCGCCTAGAACCGCTAGACCACCGCGGCCGGCCCACACACAGTGCACCTTTTCTCTCCGTCCCCTCGTACACCGACAGAGCCGACGTTCAGGGACAGGAGGGAGCCACAACTATGGCAGTAACCGCAGTCGTGGATGCTTGTGTATGCCAGAATGCACCAGCCCCAGCCGGGAATGATTGGAGTGGTAGGAATTCGAATGTTATCAATAAGTCCAGCGCAAACATCCATTACTTTGAATCTTCTCTCCCACAACACACATACGTCTGCCTCTGTAGCGCTCACCTAGCACACTGATCACTCCGCCAGCCCTTGCTGTCGTGGGCAAGATCATACAGGTCAGCGCATACTTTGTACCCAACCCAGGCTGAGCTAATCCGTTACTTCCGGTTGCTGATTACTCGTGACCGCCACTGCAGCCAGCAGCGGTGCACTGCGGAACAAGCAACTGCAGCTTGGACGTATACAGTAGTTCTAAACAAATCCACCCCCATATAGACCCATCAGTTTAAAAAATCTACTTTACAAGGTCCGAGGCAGCGATGTTGTTGACCATACACCTCGAATTCCTCAAGCGAAATGTAGATTTCTCCCGTTTATACTAGTTATTTCCGAAGAGAGAAGAAACTGGACAATACATGCGTTTTCACATCGCTTAAGTATCGTTACTTGTTGTGAAAATCCTGTACAGGGCTATGGAATAGGCTATATTCCCTCTAAGTATTCTCTCATCAGGTAAAAAAATTCTTTCCTTATCTGTCACATCCTGCATCACAGGACTTGAATATTAAACTCATTTTGGTTTATGAATGAGTGCCAAGTCCCATCACTGTCACAAGACGCTTCGTGTCTTTCGGACTAAGTAGGTGAGAGATTTAAATATGGTTATCACATATCGCCACAACGAAAAAAACGCCATGTAACCATGCCAAGAATCATATCCGTGGTGCTCTAGAAATCGCCTCCACCTGCCAGGCGGCATGTCACTGGTATCGAATTAATAGGCAAATTTATTAAATTGAACATGAGGGCGCCCACATCCCGTGGTCGCGCGGTAGTGTTCTCGCTTCCCACGCTCGGGTTCCCGGGTTCGATTCCCGGCGGGATCAGGAATTTTCTCTGCCTCGTGATGGCTGGGTGTTGTGTGCTGTCCTTAGGTTAGTTAGCTTTAAGTAGTTCTAAGTTATAGGGGTGTGATGATCATAGATGTTAAGTCCCATAGTGCTCAGACCCATTTGAACCATTTTTTTTTTATCATGAGAGCCACTTCGCATGGCGAGTAATTTTCATTTTGCAGTAGCCGAATTACACGCACCAGGTAGTTGAAATGGAAATCCATGGGGCGAAGGCAATGTTCTTTTCGAGGAACACTATTGAGAACCGACATTTGAAGCTGGCCACAAAAGGGCTACTGCATGCAACATAGTTTTCGTATTATAACCGCGCTATTAAAATCATGATTACAATGACTATGTTACTGTCACCCCGCATAAAAATCTGTCTTGGTTCTACAGGCACAGACAAGAAAATTAATCACGAAAATTTGATGTGAGATACGTAAAAATTGAGGGAAATACCATGTAATACGTAAAATTGCGAAAACGTTGTAAAATTACGGAAATTGACTAAGAATATGTAAAATTAGAGACAAATACCACGAAAAGAGCAGTGAGCGAAATCCATAAAATTGCGTGTTCTGGAGGAGGAGAGTAGACTGATGCTACATATACACTTTTCAACAGTGGAGAGAGGAAGCATTCTAGAGATGTGACGTCAACGCGGAGCGGCAATATTTTCCCGCACATGAGCAATACACCCAAACAACGAAGCACGACTTCTGTGTACAAGAGGAAGGTTACCAGGTCGGTGGTAAACATCTCCTCTGGCTACTGATCGTAGTGTTTATTTTCACCTAAGATGTCACTGTTTCTTCGTATGCTTTTTCGGCTGTAGAAGATCATTTTATGTGGCTGTTGTGAACATATCATAATTTCCGAACCGTGTTCAGGCATGAATTTCGGAAATATCAGGTGTCATACACCTCTGGATACCTATGTAGTGTTTGCACTACAAAGAATCGATGTTTTCTTTGGTGTGAAAGGCAGTAGTTTTATCAACTTACAATTTGTCGCCATACATTATCGCAGAGAAACTTACATGGAGAATGTATGTCATGCGCTGGTGATATATTTCTTACACTGGCATATTAACAGCGTTGTTTCCGTACGATTAATAGGTCGAAAGCCGTGTGTTTTAAGTGCAGAACTGTTTAAGCTCAGGAATGCACGTGTTGATGTTCTCTCTTACAAGTACCTTCTTGGTACTGACCCTATACACTAGAAAATTGATAGTACAGTTGATTTACATAAAATGCTTCAAACTCGGTCCATCTGGAGTTCCATCGTGTGTAAAAACACTCGTTTCTTCTTCTGATAAACCCTCTGTTACATCATCACAATTCTTTCATATCTACTACACACGATAGGTGATGTTAACCTCCTCGACATGCTCCTATCAGCGAATAGCTTTTGCACTTGGATGGATGCCGTGAGTGCGATTGGTGCGGAACAGCAGTGACGGACTCTGCTGACTACGCTCCTTCACGAGGCATGGAATGTCGCGGTCTACTTCTGGTCAGCTGCAGATTAAATCGGTGTCATTGCTGCAGAGAGGGTTGGTCAAAGATAATGAGAGGAGATCCTCCAATCTCTAAGTTTATCCTGTGAATCGGAGAATACTCTGTGACTCCGATCTGTACAGGGAAATATGAGCAATCAAATGGTTCAAATGGCTCTGAGCACTATGGGACTTAACATCTATGGTCATCAGTCCCCTAGAACTTAGAACTACTTAAACCTAACTAACCTAAGGACAACACACGACACTCAGCCATCACAAGGCAGAGAAAATCCCTGACCCCGCCGGGAATCGAACCCGGGAACTCGGGCGCGGGAAGCGAGAACGCTACCGCACGACCACGAGATGCGGGCGATGAGCACTCGTAATCGTAAATTACGCACTATGATCAAAGTGCTAGAAATATGTGGATCGCTGGTATATATGTTCCAAAATTCACAATGAATGGACCTACTGCACAGTCATCTATCTAAATTCGCAATGGTACCAGCAAAACAGTGGAGGAACAGTTTACCGAAGATGCAGAAATTGGGAAGCATGATGCCATAACATTGGTTTGCGTTGAAATTACAGAAAAAACTGGCAAAATTGCTAAAATTGATCGCACTAACAACTGTGGTGCTTATTACGTACATCGATGGTGCCTTCTCCATCCCATCTGTTCAGTGGCACGCTGTTGATTATTGCATAATGATTGAGTGACATCACTTTTTTGACATGGAGAGAGAGTCTTGGTGGGACCAACTCCTTCTGGGGATGACCATCACTGAAATAATGATCACGTAAATGACTGCAACATGAGGAATCAATCGAAATGGAACACCGAGCCATGTGCTACCCCTTAACTGTGAAAGGTGAGATTAAGTGTAGAGGTCATCATTCACCTTCGGACAGCTGTTTGAAAACGCTCCACAATGCCGCAAAGCTTTTCTAATTTTCTTATGTTGTGACATTTTTATTTCAATCATCCAGTGTGTGTGTTGTGGGAGCAGTAGCAACATGATTTACATCATGCGAAGTCCCGTTTTCGGTGAGAGCCAGTGCACGGAAACATGTTAATGTCAGTTTAGAACCTGACAGACCTCGAAGTCGTGATAGAAAAAAAGTATGGCTGTGTAAAAGCTGTAATAATACACTGTTTGGACATGTTACAGCAGAAAAAACAATGTGTCAGACAACAAAACAGGGACCCTCTCTTGCGACTGATAGTCTGTGGGCTATGGCCCTCCTACACTACAGGCAAAGAAACTTTACCCTTGTCTGTGTAAGTGACTTCAGTCACTGACCACCTATGGTTTAATAGGACTGCTACATATGCTCGACGCCAACACACAGACGGTATTTGTTTTCGATGCATCAGTAGAGAGAGATGCAGTAAAATCTTAATGAGTTCTCAGTTGGATGAAGTTAGATAAGCGTTTATAGTTCGTAGTTTTTCTCTGTTGGATGGTACAAAATAACAATGACAGAGAAAATGTTTGGGAACATATGTGAATGCACCCTGCGGGATGCAGATTTCCTTCTGACTGTAGTACCTGTAAGTAGTTTGGAGACGCACACCAATGAAGTAACAAAATTCTCATCCTTCTCTCAGTTCCATTACTGTCTTTTACACTAACTCGTGTTGCAGGAGACAGCTCCATTTTGGCTCTGGCCTTACACATCGTACACCGTTGGCAGAGCTACGACAAAATACCTCATTTCCACTGAGTGGGCCGGCCGGGGCGGCCGAGCGGTTCTAGGCGCTTCAGTCTGGAACCGCGCGACCGCTATGGTGGCAGGTTCGAATCCTGCCTCGGGCGTGGATGTGGGAGATGTCCTTAGGTTAGTTAGGTTTAAGTAGTTCTAATTTGTAAGAGACTGATGACCTCAGATGTTAAGTCCCATAATGGTCAGAGCCATTTGTACCATTTTGAACCACTGAGTGGTAAAAAACGACGGTTCTGTTGCATTTACCTGTTTCTCTACGGGCTGCAGAAGGTGGTAGATATAGCGCTCTCTAACTTGTATTCATTTCCGACTTAAAATGAGATGATCATATGGACGAAGCTGCAGGGAGTTCGGAGCAGAGACTAAGGAACAGTTACAACATGCAGAGAGACTGTCTAAAGCCATGTTGGAGTTTTGCTGGAGCAGATGGGTTCGAAAAAGGTAACTCTTTTCGAGATATGAGAGTGATATGAATATGAATCACCAGTGGCTGTAATCATTAAAAGACGTCTCCACAGGATCGAACACGTGTCTCATTGACTGGATAGGTTTGATTCCAAATTGCAGAGAACATCTCCACCACAAGGTGTTGCGCTATCCTCTCCCGAATGATCCACCTGCATGCCTTTAGGACAAAATGAACATGAAATCTATAGTAACAGTCGTTTCGTACCTTTATGAAACTAAAGATCCGATTTACGTTCAAGATGTGGCCGAGAAATGGCCTACTTTGCATTCATCTTCGTTCGTCTAGAGAAGGGTACCGAAACGGGGTTTCCATCGATGGACATGTTCCATCACACAGTTGGAAGTCATCTGATGACTGTGATTTGGATAGGTTTGCTGTTAACGATCACATGTAGATAGAACTCTATGTCACACACAGAACAGGCAATTGTATCAAAGTCGATCGCAGGTTATACCGCACAACTAATGCACCCTGACAGAACAATTAAGAAATGGTTAAATGATCTGCAGCCACATCTTCCTTTCTCTAGAATGCATAGTCAGTCTATCATTAAATCATACCTCGTTACAACACCATCACTTCACCTACTTTCTGTCATCCTTTAACGCAGATGTAAATAAATTTAGAACCAGATGGCTCTCCTTTTTCCAGGAAAGCACCAACTCACGTGCATCACTATCACCTCAACAGACATACAATAGAATGCTGCCATACAGCAACTGTTTGTTAGCTGATAACGCAAGGTTGCGATTGAAGGAGAGTACAGAGGACCACATTGTAAATACTGTTTGTTATGATTTGAACCACCTAAACAATCCTGCAAAGGGTCCTAAACGCGACCCATTCTGTAGTTCCGCTCTTCAGCTAAGTACACTTCATAAAAATTTATAAGGCGCTTACTGATAAGTCAGGGGTCACATCTGGGCTTGTCATCTGACATATTTAAATTTATTACTCTACATTTGGTGGTCATCCACGTTAAATATTCCATACTAACCGTCTCCCAACTGTCAATATTCCACACAGTGTTTCAATTTTTTAAACAATAATCCATATACCGCAATCGAATTCCCTCCAAATGTCCAATCAACTGAGTCTTTTTCCCACCGATCCGATTTCCAGGAGGGGGGGAGGAGATATGGGGGTTTCGCAGAGGGGACAGGGGTTAATTAATTGATCGATTTAGTTAATTTGTCAATCAAATCGATATCAAAATGTGCTTGTATCGGTGATGGGAGTTCCCAGAGGGATGAGAGATAGGAAGGAGGGGTGGGAGGAGGAGGGGGAGGGGACCAGTTGGGGAACAATAGGTTAAGGACTTGTCAACAAAAGGATAGATTATCCCCAGAGGGTTTTAATCCTCTTAACAGAACAACAGGTTACAGACCTGTCAATCAAAGGAGAACAGGACTTGCCCCTGATGTAGGCCACTTGCACTGTGGGGTAATGTTCTCCTTGCGCCCCTGTTGTCATGAATATCATAGATGCTGATGCTAGGAAAAATAGCTCACTCCATCAAATGCTTTAATCCAGCCGTGCAACCACCACTGTTTGACCAGTGTAGAATTTCAAGTTCGCAGACATGGTAAGAATAATGTATGGGACTATAGGCCTGAATGAGCAAAACTCGATTAACGAAGCATAAAATGCTACGTAGCATGTATAGTTGATCCAAAAATTACATTGAAACAGATGATAAGTTTATTAAATTTTTATTAAGGAAGGTAACATTCAGAGAGGTGGTCAGTTAGTCTCAAGTCACATACAAAAAGAAATGTGATTTTGACTGCGGGATGTATTTCTCCTTCGGAAATCTCTTATATCTGAAAATGATGTATGTCAGCAACGCTTGACGCTCACATTTCATGCAATATTTTTGTCTGGTTATGTGTGACCACATGTGGTTGGGAATAATGCACAGGACAGGTAGCTTGCGATGGCTGATCACATTGATAAATTTTCAACCTGCTCAACCATGACGGAACTCGCCACAGTGGCACTCCAGCACTTCGACGTTATTTAGAGAATAACTAAGAATGCTTCCATTGAGGGATATGTGGCAGTGAGGTCGGCATGGCAACGGATTATTCAAGTTCTCTTCCTGTCTCCTTCGCTTACAATACGCTCGGAGAACAAAAAAGAAGGAACGCGGCAATCGATGTGGTGTTTCGGCAGCTTATTTGTTAGCAGTATGCTACCTTATAAAATAAATTCTGTACTGAAATCAAAATTTACAGTTTAATGAATACGTTATAACCTCAAGTTATTTAAAGAATCGAACTCTCGTGTATAAAACTGCTAGTTTTCACACATCCCATTGTTTATGACGACATAGCTCCTGAACTACGAGCTTCATACTGACATACCTTTGCAGGTGTGGACGCTGTCTGAAAAATGTGTTGTGAATAGAATTTTTAGTAATAAAGTAATAAATTGAAATGTCATGTTTGATGCTGAAGTTTCATTCCATGAACGGTGAAAATATTGTAAGCGATAACCTTTTATACTTTCAGTATTTTGTGAGAGGTGTCAGCGAGAAGAAGCTTCGTTAGGGTTCAAAGTAATGTGTAAAGTTTGTTGGAAATGGCTATGTGCTCCCATTGTCAAGTTCTGTGTGAATATAACCTGGGTAAACTGCGCACTTAGTTACGATGCATCAAGATATGTACACAGTTCTAATTTTAGTGGGTAAACACCTAACGCAAAATTATATAGCTCTTAATGATTGGATTATGAGATGATTTAATTTATTTTAAATTTGTTAAATAATTAGATGAAATAATGAAAATCGAATTTTTGTTTCCCGCGGAAGCCGTTACATAGGCAATCTGCTACTGGGACTTGTGCCTCAGTTTCACTTTCTGCCGTTTAGTAACATAGATCGCAACTTAGTTACCTGTAATACACAGCTCTGACATACTAAATCCTGGAATGCTAATATTTTTAACGCAGAAGTATTCATTCGAAGTGGGCCAATTGATATGACATAATGAAACTTTTATCTGTTTGAGTCAGCAGGGAAATAAAACTGGCTAGGATACCTCTTAAGACTATGAAGTGCTGATACATTAAATCATGTGCTGCTGATAACAGCCAGTTACCTACTCGGCTATCCGTAGAATGCATCCCCTAAAGACGTTACAGAACGCCGGCCGAACTAACGGGGGCGTCCTATGATCCTTTCTAATATCTCCCGCTTATCTCGTAAGTCTTAACATGGCTGTACAGTTTGCCGTTGCACTTCTTCAACCGAATCTACAAGATTGTTGAACGCTTCACTTCGGAGAGATTTCCACAGAGAAAAATCCAGAGGACTGACATAAGGCGATCTGTGACGACCAAGGTACAGGGCCTGCTCGACCTGCCTTTCTTATACTGTACTGGTAGATTAGATATCATCTTACATCTGCAATAAATGTTTCGGCACTTCAACATGCATGTAGCGCATTCCCTAACCACTGTACCATAGATGAAATTTAAGCCCAATTAGATAGGAACTTAACCGAAAAGTTCACAGACTTGGAATTATTTCCTACTGATGTCAGTGACAGACCTTACCCCCATATTCTTAGTTACCATACGAACGTGTCTCGGTTGGCTCATGTTTACTGAAGTGTTTACGCTTCTGATATAGTGTAATTTCACCCATGTCAGTTTTTGCTATAAATTATGACACACCCTGTGTATCACTGAAGTAGATTCCATGTCGCGAACGTCGATTGTCAAATGAATTGATTCCAAATAGTTTTGTGCCATCTGAATATCAGCTATGTAAAATTACATTAAAGCTGTTCAGGAAGTGAAAGAATAAGCATTATGAAACAAATAACTATTATAGTAAAGTAACTAAAATAAAGACAGTCCTCTCGTAAGTTTACATTTGGGTGGCCCTCATTTTCTAACTCGTTGAACATTTTGCTACCACCTTCCTCCACCTCCACGCCTGCAATTTGTTTCAGCCAAACAAAAAAAAAATATTTATACAAAATTTTAGCTCACCGAAACAACCTCAGGGAGACGCTACATGCCCCTCAAGTTCTGAAAATTAAGCTCAGACTATCATTTCTTACGTTTTTTTTTAAATTATTTCACTTGCACTCACTTCTAAGCAAAAGGGATATTAAATTACATTTTAGTTTATTTGATTAGTGTGTGATCTTTATGTCTAAAATGCTTGCCGTGCTAATTATAATAGGCCATTTTCTATTAACTAAAAAATAAAAGTATACTGATGTTTTTGATAGCTGCAAAATTAGTGAAAGAAAGTTTAAAAATTAAGTCACCGCTGCAGAAGCTTTCGAGAATGATACTGAAAACCTGATATGGCCTATATATCGCTCAGCGATTCCACATAGACTGGTGATACAAAATTGTCTGTCATAAAATTTCGTTGTGCGCATATTTCCAGCAGTAAATGGATGTTCATGATCGGCAAGCTGGCAACACTGTAACCGCATGTACAGTAATTACCTCTGTCAGAACATCGGCTTAGCTCTGTGCAGGTGGTGCAAAAAATGGTTCAAATGGCTCTGAGCACTATGGGACTCAACTGCTGTGGTTATCAGTCCCCTAGAACTTAGAACTACTTAAACCTAACTAACCTAAGGACATCACACACATCCATGCCCGAGGCAGGATTCGAACCTGCGACCGTAGCAGTCGCACGGTTCCGGACTGCGCGCCTAGAACCGCAAGACCACCGCGGCCGGCGCAGGTGGTGCAGTGGATAGCGTTTTGAATTAGCACCCTGGAGGTCAAGGGTTCGATTGTGGGTCGAGGCGTATTTGTTTTTATCTGCCAATTTCCTACTGCCAAAGAATACTTTAGTATATACCTGTATGTAATTCAAATGTATCTGAAATTTACATTGTGCGTTCGTAACGAAATGTAGTGGACCTGAGTGTTTGATTGGCTTGTTTTGAAAATGGTTCAAATGGCTCTGAGCGCTATGGGACTTAACATCTGAGGTCATCAGTCCCATAGAACTTAGAACTACTTAAACCTAACTAACCTAAGGACATCACACACACCCATGCCCGAGGCAGGATTCGAACCGCGACCTTAGCGGTAGCGCGGTTGTTTTCAGGGAGGAGACCAGACAGCAATGTTATCGGTCTCAGCGGATTAGGGAAGGAAGGGGAAGGAAGTCGGCCGTGCCCTTTCAAAGGGACCATCCCGGCGTTCGTCATGAGCGATTTAGGAAAATCACGGAAAACCTATATCAGGATGGTCGGAGTCGGGATTGCACCGTCGTCCAGTGTGCTATTCACTGTGCCATCTCGCTCGGTGGACCTGAGTGTGGGACGAATAATAGTTGGTACTAATAGATGGGACCATTGGGGGAGCACACACAGAAAACATGTTTGGGGTCTGGTAGATGCAACGGTGCGAAACAGTTCGTGCTCACGGCGTGCAGAAGGCTTCCTTAAAAGCTGGCCAACGAAGACGATTGTACTTCAGTTTCTGTGTTCGTTGTATGTGTGTGCAAATGTTTTGTAGAAGACTCACTGTAATCATTGTACAACGATTACGACATCGGATGCCGTAACTTGAATCAGAATTGAAATCTAGACCTCCCACATGCTAACCCAAAACGCGACCCACTGCACCAACTGCACAGCACTGATCCTACATACTGGTGGAGGTAGTTGCCTACATGTGATTACAGTGTTGCCAGACTGACTATCACTGACGTCCATTTCCTGCCGGAAATATGGGCAGAACGAAATTGGGCAGAAGGACATCGCACACTTCCATGCCCCAGGCAGGATTCGAACGTGCGACCGTTGCCGCCGCGTGGTTCCTCACTGAAGTGCCTAGAACTGCTCGGTCATAAAGACCGGCTGGTGCGATGTTCTTTGATGGCAAGGTGACTACCGAACGATACGTGATGATTTCATCCCTATTATCCAAGGTGACCCTGATTTCGATAAGATGTGGTTCATGCAAGACGAAGCTAGACCCTTTCGAAGCAGGAGAGTATTTGATGTCCTGGAGGAGCACTTTGGGGACCGCAGTCTGGCTGTAGAGTACCAGAGGCCACTGGCATGTGCCTCGATTGGCCACCATATTCTCCGGATCTGAACACATGCGACTCCTTTTTGTGGGGCTATATTAAAGGCAAGGTGTGCAGCAATAACCGCAAAACCATTGCTGAGCTGCAAACAGCCGTTCAGGAGGTCATCGAAAGCATCGATGTTTCGACACTTCAGGGGGTTATGTAGAATTTCGCTATAAGACTGCGCCACATCATCGCCGATGATGATAGACATATAAAACATGTCATAACCTAAATCCGAATATCTGTAGTGACGTTTACATGTGGATTAAAGTTTCTTCATATAGTCCAATACTTGTCACCCTATATGAGAGGAATCGCATTGTGAAGTCCGAGGGCGCGAATTGTTACACATACCGAACCACGATTTTCAGCAAATGTCAGAACGTCGAGAATTTTTGTTTGTTTGTTAATGTTTTTAGCCCTGATGTCAACGGTGATATTGAACTAAATTTTGTTTTTATGGAACCGTGTACCTTTTATAACTGTATTTGTTAGCTCTTGCGAAGACTTTTGCGCGAGATGAAGTGCGACACAACGTTTCCATACAGAATACGGCATTTTGATTCGTGACCTTTACTGATCACTAGCAATGCCCGATACCTATATTGTACTATTATTTCGTATGGATGAATGCTAATTTTTCATACTTTATCGCATTAAATTTTGTTAAATACAGAAAATATATTTATGTTTCGGGAATGTTTTTTATATCGTTCTAAGCGATTCCGATGCCAATACTGCTTCAAACATTAGCGGCTCGTTTAAGGAACAAGTCGTATTTCTGCTGCATAAGACTGAAAATACGCAGGTTATTCCCATCCTAAAAGAAGATTCCGACATAAATTCCGATACGTCGATGACGCGTGCTTTGCAACATGACATAATAAATCATGAGGTTTCCTCATAAATCATATTGGATCTGACAGTTCATAACATTGAGAATCATTGCCGAATCACTCTCCAGTGTTAAAAGATCTTGTTTCCCTCTAGAAAGTCTTCCAGTAATGAACAGGTCGGTCTAAAGTTTTCACTGAAATACTGAGTGAAAAAGTATTACAATTTTACTGAGAGCTATTGTTACCATTATGAGCAGAATTGTTTGTGGGGTTACCTGGGAGGTAAGGCCAAAAGTGGGGGAGGCGACAGTTATGGCAACTGTAAATGTCTGTTGTCATTCTAAATTGGCTAAATTTTAAAATTTAACTATATTCATTACATACCTTTACTTATTTTTACTGCTTGATATTTATAAAAGAATATAACATATTTTCAGCAGTTCGCAATAAGCGTACATTTCTAAACAAATTATCAGCAGTCCTCAAGAAGCTCACTATAACTTCTCAATCAGTCAGGTATTGATTTCAATGTAGTTCTTTCTTCCGAAAACACCTTGTCGCGTTTTTTGTCGTAGTGCATCTCTACGTTCCGTTAATATGGTGGCAATGTCCATAATTCCACTTAGCAGCTAATATAATCCATTTTTATTAATTCAGCCAGCGTCATTAACAAATTGTTCTGTTAGATTTGACAGTCTTGGTTACCAGTTACTAATAGATTGATCCCCAGTTGCGCGAGAAAGACCAACATGTCCATTCACAAATATCGAATCATGTGAATCACTAATCCACCGATCGAGGAAAATGCGACTGAGATGTTATTTCACAAGCATTGTAGAATAGACAAAGGCTCCATGACGTAAGAACTACATTATACTCTGTAGTGCTTGAAGAACGTCTTCCAATTATTCAACTAACGTATTCCCTTCCTACAATTCCCCCCTCCCCCCCCCCACCAAAGAAAGGAAAAAGAAATATTTTTAGTAATTGTGTAAAGTTATTCGTCCATGCAAAAAACAATGGAGGAAAAACATTTCCTTAGTTATTCCTCATCATGTTTGGGTTGATGTCAGTTGAGCAGCCTTCCCTTCCTTCCGAGAGCAACAAGTTCTGGCGAGGTGAACGGTAGCTGTTTTTTGCGCTGCGAGCCCCGCGTTTAACTTTTTCCGCCAAGCCGTGGCTCGCTTGCATCCCCTGCCCCTCCCCGCAAGCCGTTTGAAGTGCTAATCGATATGCGGTACGCTATTGTTTCCAGCGGTGCACCGCGGCCGAGATGCCGCATCGCGTAAGCATGCCGTATCTGACGCCCCTCCTTACAAAGGAAATCGCTGTTTTCATCTTCCTGTTAACTTTTAAACTTGCTGTTTCAGACAAGGCTTTGTGTTCTCACTGGACGTGTTTTACGTTTGCATCTTTTGACTACCGTTTCGTAAATCTGTTCTTTCATTTTAGTGTGAATCTTACTTTCAAAAGTATTAGTGAGGAATGTTTCGGAGATAATCGTTTAGAGAGTAGTTACTAGTATTAAAGCAATTCGAAATTAGTTGAAAATATTTCTGTGTGTGGTTTCTATTAAGGATTAATCTGTATTATGTTCTTTGCCAAAGCTCTTTCTTCAGTGACAGGTG
This sequence comes from Schistocerca gregaria, assembly GCF_023897955.1. Taxonomy (NCBI): domain Eukaryota; kingdom Metazoa; phylum Arthropoda; class Insecta; order Orthoptera; family Acrididae; genus Schistocerca; species Schistocerca gregaria. The sequence continues at coordinate 284,075,263 of NC_064931.1, read as the reverse complement.
TAAGAATTCAAAAACGAATATTTTTTGGTCTTTCGCTTATAATAAGCGTGAACGATAATTTCCATTTTTTGTCTTGAAATGCATATCTTTTGCTAATATTTCACACCTACACTTTTCAGTCATGAGTAAATTTTACAAGTTACTGAAATCATGAAGTGGTCATCCTAGCCATTTTATGCCTTCTAATTAATTTATGCTTTTTCTGCTTCAGAAAACACCAAGTTTATATATATTAACCTCTGGTCCTGCCGTTTGTATTAACATCGATATGATTTATAATCACGCCAAAGCATGTTCATAACGTCAGTCCTTCATTTTCTTTACTTTGTTTACATTTATATTAAACTGCCTTCGAGCCATATTCTACGACAAGAACCGAAAAAGTGAAGAAACTTAAATCCATTATGTCTCTCTCGTACGTGCCACGTGTAGCATTGAGCCTTAGGAAACGGTAGCGGTACCTGATTACAGGCAGACAGGCACAGTGACATTCATACAGAATTAATTTTAAAAGTTAATGGTCAGCCTTCAGCCACTATGCTCAATTATGCTAATCACTGTGCTAATACGGATGCAGCTGACAATAACGCTCAAAAAGGTGTAACAATCACGAAATCTCATTCAGTAACAATGGATGGAATTAAATATACATAAGCAATCAGCTATGAACTTTTTGTGCCATAATATCTTCTATTGATCCTACGAATGATTCTACGACCTGCCTATACAGCGTACAGCCGTCGGCACATGTACCGTGCTGTCGAACGTCAACCTTGAGCGTGCCGAGTTCAACTTGTTGCTGAACGCGCAGAAACGATGCCACTTGTGTATACGGTACTTGTTGTCAATGTAGTATAAGTGATCGCAGCATGCTGCAGCGGTAGTTGTGACCTAATTGACGTTCTTCCATTTCATTGGTCAACGTTCAAACGCACCTTCAGGATACCTGTCCTGCTAGATATTGCTCTGCATGTTCGGAACATGCTTTTTCCATGCTATGACGTCAGAAGCTCGACATGCTCAACGCTGAACGTTCGAATGCGCTGTCCGTTTGTCGACATCTTGAAACGTCCCCTTTGAAAAATTTTACAAGACTGTGCTTAAACTGGCACACAACAAATTTTAGCGCAACGCAATCTGACTTTCAATAATCCCTACAAAAGAACGGCCTTGACTCACTATAACCTATACCATTCACAAATCACTTACCTCACCAAAAATCTTCGTTACTCGAACTACTGCAATACAGCGAGCACCACTACTGCCAGCTAAATAAAAGATTCAAACTACGTAAGGCACTAACTACTGATGGGTATAGTTAGCGAATGAAAGATCTTAATAGAGAAAAAACAATGTATTTACCTTAATAGTCATAATATATATAGCAGTTCATGACATCCAGTCTTACAAATTTCAAAACTCCGCCATCTCTCTCCCCACGTCCACCACTGCTGGCGGCTCACCTCCAACTGCGCAACGCTACGCGCTGTTAGCATCCAGCTGCCGCTGCCCAACACTACAATGGCAGACAACAATGCAAACTAGCCACAGACTGCGCACAGCACGGCCAGTGATTTTTCATACAGAGCGCTATGTTGCGTTACCAATAAGAAAACCTAAACAGCCTACTTACATAGCCCCCATGCTCCCCACAAAAAATTATTACAAATTGTTTTGGGCAGTGGCCAATAATGATTTGATAAAATTTTTCATAATTACTATAACAAAGATATCAAATGCACACACTTATTGATACAATGTTGGTCAAAAGCTAAAATTTTCTCACAGTCCATATAGACAGTCCTGATCATTCATCACAGTAAAATAGTAGTGTTTTTCTCAAAGACTGAGCAATAAAAGAAAATGCACACGGAAATAGTGGATTTCCATGCAGTCTTGAAGAAGTAGTGTTGTCCTTCCAACGGAAAGACAGTGCTGACTCTTGACATGCAGACAGGTAATGGGCCACAAAAGAGCAAACCCACAGCAGAGTCAGTCGAAGTTTTCAAGAATATTGGTAGGTAGGTCGTCACAGAGTAGACCCATTGTAGTCCTGGTAGATATTACGGTATTGGTGGGCCACCAGAGGTGCAAACCCACTGCAGTCCTTGTAGAAATAATGGTATTGGTGGGTCATCAAAGGTGTAGACCCACCGTAGTTCTTGTAGACATGGCCAGCAGCCATCTGTTTGACTGTGCAGGCGCACAATCACCATTGAAGAGTCTTGCGGATAATATAACAAGTCCATAACTACCACTTGTGCACTCAGAAAAATTGTTTTTGAAATGTCCTTAGAAACAGCAATGCTGTTATCCAGACCCTTACTGAGTTATTAACACACGTGCAAACACTATCAGTCCCTACTTTTCACATATTGTCCATATACTATGACCAACAGAAACGTGTGCAGTGAAATGTAATTTACAAGTAACTTAATTTGATGAACTGGTGTCAATTACAATTTTATAACATAAGAATACAATAACAAAGGTACAAAATACATCTTTAAAGAACATAACAATACAGATAACATTTGCAGTAGTACAGGCTTTACAAAAGAATCGAAATAGCAAATATATCAGTGTTACAAAAATTACGACATAAGTACATACATAAAAGATCAGAATAACTTTTGAAACATCAACTTCACACATGAGCATTAGAACAAAACAGAATAAATTATGTGTAAACATCTTTACAAAGTAAATAACATGTTATTAACGCAAATTATATTTGAGGATAACAGTATTCCTCATCATAGTGAATGTAGCTTAGTATTAGAAGAGAAAAAATTCTATGAAACAGCACACAGAGACAGGAAGAAAACAAATACACAAGGGTACACAAAAACATAGTGGGATAACACAAAAGGAAAGTACAAGGTTTGTTATACTGCAGTATTTTGCAAACAAAACTTTCTTTACTTCTCGGAGATCTCCCATCGTTCTTTATTATTTCCAAAAAGTCCTATCTATACCTGCTTTCTGTACTTTTCTCATATAACCTCTCAGTGCATTTCTTCAAATCCATCGCAACTCATTCTCTTATATAGGCTACCCCCTCTTAAGCTAACTTAAATCTACTGAGCTCAGATGCTTAACTAAGGGACGAGGCAATGCAGCAGCACAAAACAATTTACACAAACAGCAATGATAAAAAAATGGAAATTGGCAAAAAAAGGCAGCAATATTACAACTAATATAAGGCAATGCGCAGCAAAAAAGAAAAATAAATCAGTAATAAAATTGGCTTATCCTAGTAATACAAAGTGACATTCAGTAGCTCTATGAATGGCAAACAGCAGCAGCAAATGCTATAACTTATACCTAAACATGACAAAGCTCAAGCAGAAAAAAATATTACAGTAAAGACAACAATGCAGAAAAGGGAAAAGTCTATTATCACATCTTAATGTGTATGTAATTAAAGTGGTGCACCACAAAAACTAATGCTACAACAAATTATCAAGTACTTGAAAAGAAAATTATATATACAGTTACTGTTATTAGTCGCTTCTTATTGCTCTTTCCATTCCAAGAGCTCCTTTTTCGAAGAATGTGGACCATGAAATAATTATTTAATAGATCTGTTGACAGAAAGTTTTCACATTAGCAAATGCATTTAATTTTATTTTATAAAACCAATGCTGCAACACAGCTGGAAACCAGATATCAAATGAAATAAGCAACTATGAAAGGCAAAGCATAAAAATATCATTCAATAGTCATGTGACATTTCATAAGTTAGTACAAATTCTCTCAACTCTCGTAGAAAGACGCTTGTCATTATCAGGTGTGCAGAAGCAAATAAGTATCTTTTCCAAGTAATGAGCGTGTCGTTTTTGCGACGCTTTCTACAAAGGAATGTCAATAGCGAGGATAATGGCCTCCCTTTTTTTCCTTGTGCCTCTGAAAGGCACACACTAATGGCTTGTTTCCTGGTGGCTGTCGCCCAGCTGGGCGCCCACGACGCATTACTTGCAGGTGGTCACTTAAGTTTCTTACCGAAATATTTACGACACCAGTTTCCGCTACAGTGACAGTCTCATATAAAAAAATTAACAGGTCAAGAATTTGCGTTACAAATCTGTAGAAATAAAATCATTTAAAAATAATAGTGTTGAAAAATTTTTGACAGCATAGTGATACATTCACGCATATACACACATTGTATAACTCTTAAAGTACGATTCTCGGTTTCCAACATCCTTTTTCACAAACCAGAGTCCCTAACCATTACTTATTATTCCTTACCTTATTACACATATGTATATTCGTCGACACTTCTTCAATATGTCATCATAACAGATATGTAGCATAACCAAATAAATCATATACCATCAGCTTAAACATACCTCAGCACCATAATTCACATCGTCGTCGTAATAATAACATCATAACACCTCAGTCAAATCTCAAAAATGTCATGGCTTTCTGCAATACTTTCAAAGCCTAAAAAAAATTCTCTGCCCATGTCAAAAGTGTCATCTGCCTCAAACGTACTTTAAAAATCATAATCTCATACCAAATACATCATTCAAAGCTTTCATAGTATCACAATGGTTCCGAAAAAAATATGAACATTTCACAAAGTACAGACAAAATACAATTTCGTAAGTGTGAAGTTATCCAACCGTGTAAATACGTAAACAGCTGTCACTGATGTAGTAAAATAAATATTTGCCTCTCTCAGTTAAATGATCAGATAGCTGTGTAATTTATGTATTAGAGAAATATGGTACCGATGTGTAAAGTTGTATAAGAAAATACTATATTAGCTAGGGCTCCTTGTGCTTGCCAAACACATGGTACACAAAGTAAGCGTGTACCCCCCTGAGGATTAATGTAATTATATCCTCAGGTGTTACAGATTACAGCAATGGAATGAAATGTATCACGGAAAACCTTTGTATCATTGTACTTCAAGTATCTTTAAAAATAAATGTTTTAAGTACAAAATTAATCACTCAAATACGTGTACTGTAGCGCTAAACTGTGCGTCTTGTTGTAAGATAATCTCTGTGGAAGTGTCCTAGTTATCGTCCTCCGAAAGCTAAGTTCTGCAGAAGTCAATGTACTTTCCTCATGATAAACAAAAGTGAAATGCTTTGCGTATAGATATCGTAGTTACTACGCTTATTGCTGTGATGAAGTAAGTACTGTACTGTAACGTATTGTTGTGCTAAAGAAAAGGCTGTCTCATTGTAGCTATACCACAAAGTTACTACTAAAACATGTTTTCCTTTCCAGAAGAATTCAGAAAAACTGTGCAGATATAAAACAGATACACCGCAAAAGCACAATGTAAATTGTGTCACACATTAGTAGCGTCGTGATATAATCGTGTAGCTATCAAAGCAACCAAATGCTAAGTCATCTTTAATCTCACAGAAAGTACTTCAAATAAAGAACGTCTTTTCAACTAAACCAAAATGTTGCATTAAAATCTCATTAAGAGTATATGTTCTAAGTATGTAAGCCTTATAGTCGTTACGTAATCGTGCAACTAACAAGCAAGAATGTACAAATAACAACACTGTGTCGTCTGTTCACTATAACAATGCATTCGTAATTTCAGTTTAAAAATGTTCCCTAGGTTCTAGACTGGATAGTTAACCTCAAAACATTGTTGCATGTTAACAGTTTCTCAGTGTGACAAAGCATACTAGAAATGTGAAGTGAAATGTTTTATGGCAAAGACAAAGTTAAAAAGCAGATTATCTTTCAATAAACGGTTTTACATGTGAAATGTAGTTCAATCCTTTACTCTTCCTAATGCGCAGAGTTTCAGCTTCAAAGCAATTATCATGTTGTATACGTCGGTAAGGAATGCTAAAATTTTTCTCAAGGTTAGCGTCTATGTTATTTTTCTCTGAGCCAGCCGGCGCACGTGGCTGCCTGCGGTGCGAGTCATTGTCTGTTTCTTTGTTGGCGCGCGTCGTTATTGGGATTAGGAGACCTAACTGCTACAAATTCTCCTTGTAGAGAGTACCCTGCTCTGTTTGAATCCCGCCAGTTCTGATGAAATTCAGGTCTGTCGTTATGATTATATCGTCTGTCGTCATTTCGGTAGTTCCTGTAGTTTCTTTCTTGTCGGTTACGTGGTGAATTTCTCCCTGAACCGTAACTACTCGCTGGACCGTTGCGTCTGAAGTTATTCTGTCTCCCTTGATAATAATTGCTTTTGTTCCCATATTGTCTGTTTCTATGGCTATTTCTATCATATTCGTTACTACGGAAATGCGATCTTTCTCTGTAACTATTATTACTCTTCCAGAGGTTGTCATATGGGTGGTGTCTGTTTTGTTCACGATTTGTGTTGTGAGAATAGCCTTGTCGTGTCCAGTTATTGTTTCTGTCGTCACGGAATTGTGACGGATGTGAACTGTAGTGATTGTTTTCCTGTTTTCACATCCCGAGACTGCCTGTGTCAATTTCTAATTCTTGTAAGAGTCCCTGAAAAGCTTGAATGTCGTCTTTGCAACGCCCTGCCAAAATAATATTCCTTAAATGTTCAGGCAATTTCATCATGTAAATGCGGATGAGTTCTGAAGGGCTATATGGGTTTGAAAGATGTTGATTCTTATGCAGCATGTCTTCAAAATATTTGACAAGACTGGAAAATTCAGATTGTTCAAAGTGTTTCATCATCATGATGCTATGTTTTACTCGGTTTTGTGTAGCTTGATACCAATATACTGAGAGGAAGGCATGATAAAATTATCCTTCATTGTGAGAATCGTGAATGACCGATCGCATTCTTACAGTTGGTTCATTCTCTAAGTAGCCACACATAAATTCTAATCTGTGCTCCAATGCCCAGTTAGGAGGAAAACAATGAGAGAATTGATGGAGCCATGCTCGTGGATGAATGTCGTTGCGAGAATTCTTAAATGTTTTGAATCTACGTGTAGTAATGAACAGCTTATAGTCAAAATCATCATGTCGGCAAGTCGCATGTCTGTCGTTGTGACGTCGTGTCTGCGGTTCCATCTCAAAATTCGGTGCACCTTGCCAATTTCTTTCATGATTTTCGAAATGCCTTGTGCTATTGTTTTGTGGCTTTTCCGTATTTCTAAGTTCCTCTTCCCGTGTTGGAGCGCGATTGTCCTCTGAAATATGTAATTTTTCTATTACCTGCGTCAACTGATCTTCTACTTTCCGGATTTCTCTTTTGTATTGCGTATTAATTTGATTCTGATTTTGTTTGAATTTCTTAATTTGTTCATACTCTTCTGTGTCAGTGATGGCTACAGGTCTTGTGTCATTCAGATCATCATCTACCTTTGCAGATAAATTAGTGAACTGATCCGAAAGTTCGGCTACTTTATCCGATAGTGAACACATTTCCCCAGTGTGGTTTTCTGAACCAAGTTTCAGAGTGTCCAATTGTGTTGAAATAGAATCTACTGTGTCCTTTTAAGTTTTCCTGAGTTCTTGCAAGTTGCGTAACCGTATCGGTGGATACAACTGAGTCCATTTTAGCTTGCAAGGTGTCGTGATTTTCACGAACAATAGTTTGCAATTCTTTTATGGCTGCTTCGTGATTCTGTAATGCGTTTTCATGCCGCGAAAAAATAGGTTGGAAATGCTCACAAATTTGTGTTTTTACGTCAAATTTTAGCGCAACGCAATCTGACTTTCAATAATCCCTACAAAAGAATGGCCTTGACTCACTATAACCTATACCATTCACAAATCACTTACCTCACCAAAAATCTTCGTTACTCGAACTACTGCAATACAGCGAGCACCACTACTGCCAGCTAAATAAAAGATTCAAACTACGTAAGGCACTAACTACTGATGGGTATAGTTAGCGAATGAAAGATCTTAATAGAGAAAAAACAATGTATTTACCTTAATAGTCATAATATATATAGCAGTTCATGACATCCAGTCTTACAAATTTCAAAACTCCGCCATCTCTCTCCCCACGTCCACCACTGCTGGCGGCTCACCTCCAACTGCGCAACGGTACGCGCTGTTAGCATCCAGCTGCCGCTGCCCAACACTACAATGGCAGACAACAATGCAAACTAGCCACAGACTGCGCACAGCACAGCCAGTGATTTTTCATACAGAGCGCTATGTTGCGTTACCAATAAGAAAACCTAAACAGCCTACTTACAATCTTAACACACAACGCTTTAGCTTGCGAGACAGGGAGGTGAACCAGACCCTGATCGGTTCGGTACGGTAGATTAACGACTGTGCGCTTGTACACTTGTAACACAATAACACAGTGGCTAAGAAATTTTTCGCATAATTAACTCTGTAACCATAAGGTAACTGCGATGTAATTCCTGTCATATGTACTTTTATTATTTTGTTAATGTCATATATTTAAATCTCAAATAAAAAAATCAAATGGACTAATTAAAAATAATATTGTAATTGTGATGCAGTGAAAAATCGGTGTAGTGAGGGAAGTACTTTTGAAGTAAGGAATATGGTCGCTGGGTGCGTAAGTTCGGAGTTTGCCAAAGTAGTCGTCAGAGAGTAGATCCTAGCGATAAGTGATCAAGTGCAGACGAGGCTCCAGGGAATGTTAGGAACAAACGGCAAGATTTTTAATGTATGACAGGCATATTATGTGGTTATAAATGGGCACAGCACATTTTCGTCAGGAGCAATCAATACTCAAGAAGGGTATAGTAAGCTCAAACTTGTTATATGGAGCGTCGATAAGGAATAGCCTGTTGCCATACATTGTCGACGAATAATGGCTTACATCGCACCAACAGAAACTCTTCAGTGTAAGATCTGACCAGTTTCACCTTCAGATTGTGCGAGGCTAGCCAGCGTAATAATTTTTCTTAACTGGAAAGCAAAGCGTTTGGTGGAATAGCTATTATAGTGTATATGAAATTTACCTCTGTCATTTACTTAACAGGGTCCACACCTATCACAATTATTATCTCAGAGAATACCACCAATAAAAGAATATTAAACTATTGAAAGTAATGAATTTGAACTAAGATACAGAAGTACAATTTACAAAACTGAGAACTATTCAAAACTGTCACTTAACAGCATTGAAGTTTCTTGCCTGGTAGAACAATTAGTTAAAGAATAAAGCGTAACAGTGAAAGAATAAATGCATAACTAAAACGAATATTGATAAAATATTGCTTCATAATAATATGTTTCAAGTTTTTTGTGTGCAGTGCAGACTCTGCTTACATTTGCAAATTAGGTAAAATAATGTAAAATTATTTATTCTTCGCTAAATGAAACGTAATGAACTTTCCAGAAATAGCTCATTGTAATAGAAAACAGGTATGTATCAACAACTGCATTTCTAAAATCAGTAACAGTTGGTATTACGGTGCATAACGCAAAGCAATTCATTACGCGAACAATTTAGCAAACGATTAACTTTTACGTGTATGCATACAGTACAGCTTCTTCTGGTTGTCTGATTCACTTTAATTCACCGTAGTACGTAACTGTGTTTCTTGCATCTGAGTCCAAGTCAGTGGCTTTGGTTTCGATCTCACCCGATTCCAATTCAATAAATAGTTCGTATTTACAGTTTAGAAACAATTTTTGCTCGTACAGTGAGTTGGCTACGGTTTTTAGGTAATTTACAATCTAAAACTATAACAGATTCAGTTTATTTATTCAGATTTTCACTATCTGTTTCTTATTTTTACTTTTCTTATAAAAATTTCTTTTGATCGTTATCGTGATAATGTTCGGTAGCTGCACTTATCATGATATTCGTTATTATTCTTTCTCAGACAACAGAGAATATTAAGTGCACGTGTCAATTGACAATCCGTATTAACGGGAAGTGTAAGTCCTTTATACAGTGGCCACTCGGGTGTATGGATTTTAGGTATTTTTCAACGCTTGCTTGGGTAAAAGCTCGGCTGGCCCCTAAATTCCGTCTCACAGCACACGATACACGAACATAACAAAGTTTCCACGACTCATAGACATATGGTGGACACGTCTTTGTTCTCTGAAGTTACCTGGACGACTGTGGCACCAAGAAGGGCATCTGGCCACAACGTTAAATAATAAAACAACATTTTCCAAATCCTGAAGAAACATACCCGGTATACAGGATTAATGCTAACCAAAAGAAAGAAAGTTTCTATGAATGGCTCTGAGCACTATGAGACTCAACTTCTGAGGTCATTAGTCCTCTAGAACTTAGAACTAGTTAAACCTAACTAACCTAAGGACATCACACACATCAATGCCCGAGGCAGGATTCGAACCTGCGACCGTAGGGGTCTCGCGGTTCCAGACTGCAGCGCCTAGAACAGCACGGCCACTTCGGCCGGCCTTCTATGAATGAGATGAGCCATGACTATGTCCGCTTCTTTTCTCGCGGTGAGAAAATATTTTGTGATTATTTACTGTTGAAGTTTCTTGAACGTTTCTGAATACTGGAGAGGCAGTTTACAGCTGAACAAGAGTGGCATCCGGTACCCGTTGATTTCTGGCCAGAGCTTTCTTTTCCCCTGTATCTGTATCAATGATCCACTAGATTGAGCAACCCTCAAATATGAACATTTATTCTCTAAACGTTTCTAAAATTTCGGAACAGTCAAGTACTCATTTTCGAAAATATTAAACATTCTACGAAATACCTAAGCGTCCCGTCTTAAATTAAGAAAACTGTGATACTTGTCATATCTAAAGAATTATTAGGATATATAATATTGGCCCGGAAATTCAATAAAATTATACATACTCGAGTAATAGTAGCAAATGACATAGCTACAGATAACGAATTAATTCTAAGAAATAATATCAGTGATTATAAAGAACTTGAAATCTTTAATTAGTTTATTTGTGTGATTGTAGTAGTTGCAATAATTTTTTTTAAACAGATCATATCAACTGCCAGGTGCTGTATTTCATATTTGAGGAAATCTGGTAACTACAGTTTCTATGAGGAGGAATGTGTAATTACCACAGATAATATGTTGCAGTATTTACTGCAGAAAAACTGTTAACGTTTGGGAATGGTTGCTACACGAGCTATGAGTTGCTGTTTGCGGGACAAGCAAGCCGGCCGCGGTGGTCTCGCGGTTGAGGCGCTCAGTCCGGAACAGCGTGACTGTTACGGTCGCAGGTTCGAATCCTGCCTCGGGCATGGATGTGTGTGATGTCCTTAGGTTAGTTAGGTTTAAGTAGTTCTAAGTTCTAGGGGACTGATGTCCACAGCTGTTAAGTCCCATAGTGCTCAGAGCCATTTGAACCACTTTTTTGGGACAAGCAACAGGTTTCTCATATCAACTGCGGTTTCAGTAAATGTTTATTTTTAATTTAACTTCGAAAGGATGGGGTTCACACCGTCAGAAGAGTTTAATGATGGGATTTACAAGTTATGGATGCAGCTTCATTGACAGTGGTGGTTAGGCTCGTGGCTTCGAACATTTTCCAGCTTCGTGGCTGCTGCAGAACAGTGTCAGAGTGAATATATACTGATCAGTGAAAACATTATGACCACCTACCTAATAGCCAGTATAGACACCTTTGGTACGAGTAACAGCAGCGTCGTGTCTTGGCATGGATGCAGTGAGACTTGGTAGGTCGCTGTAGGGAGTTTGCACCACATCTGCACGACTGTCACCTAATTCCCGTAAATTCCGGAGAGGGGGCGATGAGCTCTGGCTCCACGTTCAATCACATCCCAAATGTGTTCGATCGGGTTCAGATCTGGAGAGCTCGGGGACCAGCACATCAAATTGTACTCGCCACTATGTTCGTCGATCAACTGCATCACACTCCCAGCCATATGACATAGCGCATTATCTTGTTGAAAAATGATAATGCTGTCGGGAAACATGATTGTGATAAAGGGGCGTACGTGGTCTGCAGTCAGTGTACGATACTCGTTGGCCGTCATGGTGCCTTGCACGAGCTGGACTAGACCCATGGATGTACACGTGATTGTTCCCCAGAGCATAATGGAGCAGTCGCCAGCTTGTTTCCTACCCACATTAGAAGTGTAAAGGAGCTGTTCCCATGGAAGACGACGGATTCGCACCCTCCTGTCGGCATGCTGAAAAAGGTATCGGGATTCATCAGATCATGCACCGCTCTGCCACTGCACCATCGACTAGCACCGATGGTCACGTGCGCACTTCAGTCTTTGTTCAAAAATGGCTCTGAGCACTATGGGACTTAACAGTTGTAGTCATCAGTCCCCTAGAACTTAGAACTACTTAAACCTAACTAACCTAAGGACATCACACACATCCATGCCCGAGGCAGGATTCGAACCTGCGACCGTAGCAGTCACGCGGTTCCGGACTGAGCGCCTTAACCGCGAGACCACCGCGACGGCCCAGTCTTTGTTGCCAATGTCATGATTTTAACATTGGCACACGCATTGGTCGTCGGTGGCGGAGGCTCATCGTTAGGAGTGTTCGGTGCTATTTTTGTTCAGACGCACTTGTATTCTGCCCAGAATATCCAAGTTATACAATAGTTATAGGTGGAGACTTTAATCTGGCATCCATTGACTGGGAAAATTACACGTTTATCACAGGGGGTAGAAGCAAAGGCTCGTGTGAAGTTATTCTAGGAGGGCTCTCAACATACAACCTTGAGCAGTTGGTTAGAAAACCAACTCGAGATAGGAACATGTTAGATATCTTGGCGACAGACAGACCTGATCTTTTTGAGGATGTTAATCTAGAAGAAGGTATTAGCGACCATAATGTCGTTGTGGATTCTATGTCAGTGGAAGTTGCAAAAAAACAAACAAAGAAACAACCTAGAGTTTTCTTGTTTGAGAAAGAAAATAAAAGTGTCATTAATGAATAGCCATAGTCAGCTCCAAACATTCACTGCGGGACACAAAGATATTGAGTGTCTTTGGTTGGAATTTAAAGGTATTGTCCACCATGTGCTACAGAAACGTGTGCCTAGCAAAAGTATAGGGGAGAGAAAGGATCCACCTTGGTGCAACAAACATATTAGGAAGTTGCTGAGAAAGCAGACAATTTTGCAGTCATTTTAAACGTAGTCAGTACCCCGCTGACAAACAGAAATTATGCGAAATGAAAGCAGTTGTCAAAAGGTCAATGAGAGACTCTTTTAACGAATTTGAAAGGAATATGTTATCTGGAGATTCTAAAAATAGCCCGAAAAAATTTTGATCGTACGTAAAATCTATGAACGCTATAAATAATTCAATACCTTCTCTTGCTGACAGTACGGGTAATATAACGGATGATGATAAACAGAAGGCCGAAATTCTAAATCTAGCTTTCAAAAACTCGTTTGCGGTAGAGGACTGCAGCACCATTCCACCTTTCAATTATCGAACAAACGCAAGGATGGCTGACATAGTGTTTAGTGTATTTGGGATTGTAAAACAGTTAAGATCCTTAGACGCCAGGAAGGCATCTGGCCCAGACGGTATCCCCTTAAGATTATATGTTGACTATGCTACAAATATAGCACCATTCTTATCCATCATCTATCACAGATTATTGGAACAGTGGAAGTTCCAGGGGACTGGAAGAAGGTCCAGGTCATAGCAGCCTATAAAAAGAGTAGAAAATCGAAGGCACATAATTACCGACCAGTTTCACTGACATAGATTTGTTGTAGAATTCTGGAACATACTTTGTGTTGAGATATAATGAACTTTCTAAACTCTGAGAAGCTTCTTTGCAGAAACCAGCGCGGTTTTAGGAAACAGCGGTCATGCGAGACGCAGCTGGCCGTCTTTGTGCATGATATGCAACAGGCTCTAGATACCGGCTCCCAGGTTGAATCAATATTTCTCGACTTTCGAAAAGCGTTCGACTCAGTTGCACACTGTCACTTGCTCCAGAAAATGCGCGCTTACGGTCTATCCGATGACATATGCGGTTGGATAAAAGTTTTCTAACAGACAGAGAGCAGTATGTCGTCCTGAATGGGGTGACTTCAACAGAAACAAGCGTAACTTCAGGTGTGCTCCAGGGCAGCGTAATAGGTCCGCTTCTTTTTACGATTTACATAATCTCGTTGATGGTATTGACAGCGGCATTAGGCTGTTTTCCGATGATTATGTAGTCTACAGGAAAATAGTATCACACGAAAGTTGTGAATAAATCAACCAATATTTGCAGAAAATAAATGCGTGGTGTAATGAGTGGTAGTTATTTCTCAATATTATTAAGTGTAACCTACTCCGTATAAAAAAGCGAAAATTTATCAAGTATCTGGGTGTGACTATTCGAAATGATCTTAAATGGAATGTTCAGATAACACAAGTGACGCGCAAGGCGAACTCTAGATTGCGGTTTACTGGTAGAATCCTCAAGGGATGCTGTCCTTCAACAAAGGAAATTGTTTACAATTCGTTAGTTCGTCCAGTCTTAAGAGTATTGTTTGTCTACATGGGACCCTTACCAGTTGGGTCTCATTAAAGAGATTGAAAAGGTCCAAAGAAGAGCTGCAAGATTTGTGACTGGTACATTCAACCATCGCGACAGCGTTACAAATCTCGTAGGAAGTTTGAAGTGGGATACACTTGCAGATAGACGACGCGCTAAACGGAAGGGGCTGCTCAATAAATTCTGAAATCCTATCTTCACCGAGGATGTAGAGCATATATTATTACCACCAACTTTAAAATCGAGCAATGATCACCATTCAAAGATAATGAAAAATTAGAGCTCGTACTGAGGCGTTCAGACAGTCGTTTTTCCCTCGTGCGATCCGCGAGTGGAATAGTGGAGGGGGGGGGGAGGGGGGGGGGGGAATATGACTGGCGCGACTTGTGCTCTCTGGCGCGACTTGTGCTGTCTGCCACACACTGCTTGCTGGCTAGCGGAGTATATGCGTAGATGTAGATATGTAGATGTAGAATTTAAGTCTGATGTTAGTTCCGCCACAGTCCCCACCTATCCTGTTTTATGAGTCTGCCCAACCTACGACGTCCAACATCTGTAATGAGTGGTGGCCGTCCTGCCATACGATATCTGGGCTTGGTTTCACCTTGGTTTCGCCACATGTTGACAACACCCATCACAGCACTCCTCGAACACCCGACAAGTCGTGCAGATTCCCAGATGCACGTGCCGAGCCAACAGGCCATCACAATCTGTCCTCGGTCAAACTCAAAGTGGTTCAAATGGCTCTGAGCACTATGGGACTTAACACCTGAGGTCATCAGTCTCCTATAACTTATAACTACTTAAACCTAACTAACCTAAGGACATCACACACATCCATGACGGATGCAGGATTCAAACCTGCGACTGTAGCAGTCGCGCGGTTCCGGACTGAAGCGCCTACAACCGTTCGGCCACCGCGGCCGGTGGTCATACTCAGATAAATCATGCGCCTTCCCCGTTCTACACACGGGCTGCACGCTCACTGACGCTACATACACCGTGCGTGTGTCGGATTAGCGACCATTCCTCGCCAGATGACGCTGCTATAGCCAGGATGGGTTTATATCGATAGCAGGCCGGTGGTCATAATGTTCAGGCAGCTAGTTTGAGGGGAATGCATGATATCTTCGTGCAGTCGACCGGTCAGGCAACTTGTAGCAGTCATAACACCTGTAGCCCAATATTCCGGCCCAGACGCTGATACCAAAGTGACTTGATATCCACTGTCCCGGGTGACGTGAGAGTTAACGTCACACCAATGGTGGGCAGTGTTCATATTGAAGACACACTTGCGATTGAACGCTGCTTCATATTAAAGTGTTCATGAAGTCATCTTTGGCTTCCATTTGTTGTTGGAACCATTGGATTCATTCCGACTCCGCTAACTGTGAAGTGATCTGTTTCGAATTACACTCTTTCACTAATGGTAACAGACTTGATATATCTACTATCCCATTGATAGAATAATAATAATAACAATAATAATAATCCATTGACACAGTACGAAACAACATGAGGTTACCTCAATCAGTGCTGAAACGCATAATTAGAGGGACAATGGTAATAACACATATAAACAGTAACAGAGTTAGGATATTATTCGCAAAGCACGTTGCTAGTACACTACTGGCCATTAAAACTGCTACACCAAGAAGAAATGCACATCATAAACGGGTATTCATTGGACAAATACGTTATACTACAACTGACATGTGATTACATTTTCACGCAATTTGGGTACAT
Source organism: Schistocerca gregaria (assembly GCF_023897955.1). NCBI lineage: Eukaryota > Metazoa > Arthropoda > Insecta > Orthoptera > Acrididae > Schistocerca > Schistocerca gregaria. The sequence goes on along the minus strand of NC_064931.1, from coordinate 284,059,157 downwards.
AGATCCTGAGAAATCAGAACCCAGAACAACCACCTCTGGCCGAAATAACGGCCTTGATACGCCTGGGCATTGTGTCAAACAGAGATTGTATGGCATGTATAGGTACAGCTGAAAATGCAGCTTCAACACGATACCACAGCTCATCAAGAGTATTGACTGGCGTATTATGACGAGCCAGTTGCTCGGCCACCAGTGACCAGACGTTTTCAATTGGTGAGAGAGATCTGGAGAATGTGCTGGCTAGGGCAGCAGTCGAACATTTTCTGTATCGAGAAAGGCCCGTACAGGACCTGCAACATGCGGTCGTGCGTTATCCTGCTGAAACGTAGATTTTCACAGGGATCGAATGAAGGGTAGGGCCACGGGTCGTAACACATCTGAAATGTAACATACACTGTTCAAAGTGCCGTCAATGCGAACAAGAGGTGACCGAGACGTGTAACCAATGGCACCTCATACCACCACACCGGGTGATACGCCAGTATGGCGATGACGAATACATGCTCCCAATATGCGTTCACCGCGATGTCGCCAAACACGGATGCGACCATCATGATGCTGTAAACAGAACCTGGATTCATCCGAAAAAAATACGTTTTGCCATTCGAGCAGCCAGGTTCGTCGTTGAGTACACCATCGCAGGCACTCCTGTCTGTGATGTAGCGTCAAGGGTAACCGCAGCCATGGTCTCCCAGCTGATAGTCCATGCTGCAAACGTCGTCGAACTGTTCTTGCAGATGTTTGTGGTCTTCCAAACATCCCCATCTGTTGACTCGGGGATCGAGACGTGGCTGCACGATCGCTTACAGCCATGCGGATAAGATGTCTGTTATCTCGACTGCTGGTGATACGAGGCCGTTGGGATCCAGCACGGCGTTCCGTTTTACCCTCCTGAACCCACCGATTCCATATTCCGCTAACAGTTATTAGATCTCGACCAACGCATGGGCCTCAACGAGGCAAGAATAATAATAGCTGGTACTAAACTATTTGACAATATGAGGAGGGTACAAAGAAAACAGGTTTCGCATCTAGTAGATGAAGTGGTGCGAATAAATTCACGCCCACAATGGGGAGAGGGCTTGTTTCAAAGCTGACCGGTCTTCCATTTCTAAGATCGTAGTAAATGCAAATGTTTTCTAGAGGAGCCACTGCAATCGCTGTGACAATTAAGGTGCCAGATGCAGTACCACTTGTACTACCCAATAAAAAACCCATGCCTCAATCCAGGATGGAACCACCGACCTCGTGCATGCTAACATCAACCTCTGTCCAGTGCACCACCTGTATAGCAGCACCAAATTGTGCAGGCAGAGGTAGTTACCCTACATGTGATTACACTGTTGCAAGATTACCACTCGTTAACGTCGTTTTTCTCCCGGATATACCCGCCAGATGAAATTTTGTGAGAGACATTCTTTTTATCGCCGGCATTTAAGTAGTCTCACTGCGAAGCCCGAGTGCGCGATTTTTGCTTCACCCTGTATATGACACTGACACAAGGGAAAATGACTATCTGGTAATCAGTCGTAAAGATGGTCGTCAGACACTTCTTGAGTGTGGTTGTAAATGTTAAATACGTGCCTTCGGAAAATAGGAAACAGTTCATCTTGAAACTTGGAAAGAAGGGTAAAGGGAATCTACACTGCGCGTACCACCCACAAGAAAATCCAACAAAGAGAATCATGAGGGACTTGGTAAAGCTTTGCCAGAACTGCAGAAACAAAAGGAATGACACTTGAGATGAGTACATCAAGGATTTGGAGTTAATGATGAAATAGTTCCCTCACGACTCAAGCAGGATGCAGCCGGCCAAAGCTCTCAGAAATAAGAGAACAGAACGAAAACGATTGAACTTCTGCCGCATCAGCCAGAATCAACAAAGCAACCTTAAATTGTCAGAAAAGGAATGTGAGGAACATGAAGCAAAGTTTCTTCCACGCAAGACAGAAGATGATGATGTAAAACCACCACTTCTCCTGCAAGGTGAAGAATAAATAACAGAAGCTATTCTCCCTATTCGTTGAGCCATTCTAAGTGCCTGGCCTTCAAAATGGTTCAAATGGCTCCGAGCACTATGGGAGTTAACATCTGTGGTCATTAGTCCCCTAGAAGTTATAACTACTTAAACCTAACTAACCTAAGGACATCACATACATCCATGCCGGAGGCAGGATTCGAACCTGCGACCGAAGCAGTCCCGCGGTTCCGGACTGAGCGCCTGAACCGCTAGACCACTGTGGCCGGCTGCCTGGCCTTCGCAAACATAGCCATCAGAGAGACAATACACATGAAGGACGTAATTGGGACACAACACTTTTCAAATCTGAAGACATTCATACATTAGGGTTATATTTAGTTTATGGTATGTAACATGTATTAATTATGTAGTTTTCTTTATTCAGTTATGTGCTCCATACCCCTAAATTCTTGTTTGTGCTTTGCGTAAATCTTTATGTAATCCTTATACGAAACTTGTGGTTGCTACCCTTTGTGTATATATTTCTACCCTTTGGCGGAAATTCAGGCGTACAGTGATGTTTACTTTGATGGAACTAGACACAGCATCTAAAAAATAAAATAGTTTTTTGTTAAACGTTAGCGCCAGTATGTCCACGTGTGTCGGCTACCCGTTTTCGATGAAGCTCTCGTAGATGTTGACTTCAAAGCACCTCGTGTGCCCATTGGATTTTTCAGAAGATGCAAGCAGGCGAGCTATGATTGTAATTGGTTTTCAGGCAGCTAATTTACATGAAACAAATTCCGGGGTGCCATTACGATACATTTATTTGCAAGCACCATAAAACAGTAACAGTTCAGTATTATGAAAGGATTTCTCTCCAAAAGTTAAGAAAATCAGATAGCCGACTATTATATAAGAACAAGTTCCACGTATGTCCGCCGGCCTGAGAGGCCGTGCGGTTCTAGGCGCTACAGTCTGGAGCCTCGGGTATGGATGTGTGTGATGTCATTAGGTTAGTTAGGTTTAATTAGTTCTAAGTTATAGGCGACTGATGACCTCAGAAGTTAAGTCGCATAGTGCTCAGAGCCATTTGAACCATTTTGAACCACGTATGTCCGATTGCCGACTGTCACATACAAATGGGCTCCAAGTAAATCCTATCATAGAATGGCGAGACTGGCATGCGGCCAAAATCTCTTCCTTACATTCTAAAACTTCGTAGCTCTTTGTATACCTTCGGTAAGTTATCAGTATTCATTTGTCTACCGAATTTACTGGTTCACTGCACAGCATTATCACTATATTGAAGTTCTGATTCTCCTAGTACTAGTTATACCAAAAAAGAACTTTAATCATTATTATTTAATAAATTAAGATGAGTGTTTCACGCCAGTAGCGGTTCCACTACGTATTTAATGTCGAGCACGATCTCTTCTCAAGGCTCACGTTCCTCTCGCGACTCTCGTGATTCACCTTTGCGCCGTAAGGTCCGGTCGCTACCTCTGACACCTTGGAAACTAGCCTCCTGCTTACTGTCATCTTATTCTGCAGAACTGCTTAATACAGCGAAATGACTTCGGGGGCCTGCCAAGTTCCAGTACACATAAAATTTGGAAATATAAATACGCCAAATACCAGAGGAAACGTCACACACCCCCTTCGGTAGTTTCTTTTCAAAATTGGGGTTTTTTGAAACTAAATTACAATTTTATGGTTCGTGGGAGTAGCCTGTACATTTTGGACCTTGCTTCTTTCCTATGCAGATACGTAAGGTTTTTCCAAGTTTCAGAAATAGATATGATGTCTCATCATAATCTGCCATAGACAAATTATTTTCTCTTTCTCATTACATGGACAAATTGGAGAATTACAAAAATAATAATTTTACAGTTTTACAAAATAATAAAAAACATAACCATTTTCAGTTTTTAATATTCACAACAATACTCTCACTTTATTTCCCATGCTCTCATAATGTCTATACCCAATACCCTTTTTAACATGAAAAACAATTAATACAAAGAAATACAGAAAGTGACATATTTGAAATTCAGCTTTACAAACAAAGAAAAACGTTTGTAACATTCCTTTCAAATATACACTCCTGGAAATGGAAAAAAGAACACATTGACACCGGTGTGTCAGACCAACCATACTTGCTCTGGACATTGCGAGAGGGCTGTACAAGCAATGATCACACACACGGCACAGCGGACACACCAGGAACCGCGGTGTTGGCCGTCGAATGGCGCTAGCTGCGCAGCATTTGTGCACCGCCGCCGTCAGTGTCAGCCAGTTTGCCGTGGCATACGGAGCTCCATCGCAGTCTTTAACACTGGTAGCATGCCGCGACAGCGTGGACGTGAACCGTATGTGCAGTTGACGGACTTTGAGCGAGGGCGTATAGTGGGCATGCGGGAGGCCGGGTGGACGTACCGCCGAATTGCTCAACACGTGGGGCGTGAGGTCTCCACAGTACATCGATGTTGTCGCCAGTGGTCGGCGGAAGGTGCACGTGCCCGTCGACCTGGGACCGGACCGCAGCGACGCACGGATGCACGCCAAGACCGTAGGATCCTACGCAGTGCCGTAGGGGACCGCACCTCCACTTCCCAGCAAATTAGGGACACTGTTGGTCCTGGGGTATCGGCGAGGACCATTCGCAACTGTCTCCATGAAGCTGGGATACGGTCCCGCACACCGTTAGGCCGTCTTCCGCTCACGCCCCAACATCGTGCAGCCCGCCTCCAGTGGTGTCGCGACAGGCGTGAATGGAGGGACGAATGGAGACGTGTCGTCTTCAGCGATGAGAGTCGCTTCTGCCTTGGTGCCAATGATGGTCGTATGCGTGTTTGGCGCCGTGCAGGTGAGCGCCACAATCAGGACTGCATACGACCGAGGCACACAGGGCCAACACCCGGCATCATGGTGTGGGGAGCGATCTCCTACACTGGCCGTACACCTCTGGTGATCGTCGAGTGGACACTGAATAGTGCACGGTACATCCAAACCGTCATCGAACCCATCGTTCTACCATTCCTAGACCGGCAAGGGAACTTGCTGTTCCAACAGGACAATGTACGTCCGCATGTATCCCGTGCCACCCAACGTACTCTACAAGGTGTAAGTCAACTACCCTGGCCAGCAAGATCTCCGGATCTGTCCCCCATTGAGCATGTTTGGGACTGGATGAAGCGTCATCTCACGCGGTCTGCACGTCCAGCACGAACGCTGGTCCAACTGAGGCGCCAGGTGGAAATGGGATGGCAAGCCGTTCCACAGGACTACATCCAGCATCTCTACGATCGTCTCCACGGGAGAAAAGCAGCCTGCATTGCTGCGAAAGGTGGATATACACTGTACTAGTGCCTACATTGTGCATGCTCTGTTGCCTGTGTTTATGTGCCTGTGGTTCTGTCAGTGTGATCATGTGATGTATCTGACCCCAGGAATGTGTCAATAAAGTTTCCCCTTCCTGGGCAATGAATTCACGGTGTTCTTATTTCAATTTCCAGGAGTGTATTTAGAACTGCTCGTGAGAGTCAGTGCCCTTTTACCGAGGGTAATGTACGAGACTGGGCGCTGTGAATTAGCTGAACATGATTGATTTCCAGGCGTCTTTGACCTGGTTAAAAGGATAATTGTTTAACAATTCTCCCCCTTTAGTTACTACTTAATGTTCTCCTTTTAAATGGAGTAAATATAATTACAAATCAAAATATTAAGTAGAATATATGTTTATGAACATCATTTAACAATATATGAGTCACAGTTTTTAGTTACCTACATTGCATCTACTCATTCGCCCTTGATTGCGTCACTGTGACATACATAAGCGAGATGGTATCACTAGTTGGCCGCCACCTGCCGAGAGGTAATTAGGATGAGGCCGACGATTTGGCAGGCGCCCTTTAAATGCTTCGCCCACTTACTGCATCGTTCAGGCAGTCGTCAATCCCTGGCAGACTCGTGTGTGTTGACACACAGCAGACAGTACATTATGCACAATGGCCTTTTTGCAATCTCCTTATCATATTGCGCTGAGGAGCCAAAGAAACGGTTACACCTGCCTAATATCGTGTAGGACAGAGCTGGCAAATACCGTTTCGCGAGCGCGGCCGCTCGCAGATGCCCGCAAGGCCTTCCCCCACTCTGCCAGCCAGCAGTACCCCCACCTACCCCTCGCCAAGCCGAGCACGCCACTACACTGCGCGGAGCCAATCGTCCGTTACTTCCCGTCGTTTCTATTGTCTGTGTAGAAATCGCGTTCGTTGTTCGTGATAAAACAGAACTAGTGGGTGGAAAATGGCTGAGGAGGAGTTAGGTCTTTGAACCCATACTCGTTAACCCACAGAGGGGAGGAGAGTACTTCTTGTTTCAACGCAAAGCAAACCTCACTGTTAGGTTTGATATGCTACATTGCCTTAACGGATGAAGTGTGGCGACATTATCAACTGCTTCACTAGAAGGATATAATCGGTTTGAATAATGAAGAAATGAAAGCCAAGCTTATCGAACTGAAGTAGAAAAAGGAGAAAGTCGTACGTATACATGTAGATAATTATGGCACTGATTCAAATTTTTACTGTTGTTAATAATATGTTATGTGCATTTTCCGTCACTTTCACCTTCTACTGTACGTACTTACAGGACGGAAACCTCATCATCCACAACGATGCAGCGATGGCAGTAAGCTATCTTGTAGCTCTTAAAATAGCTAAAACAGCACGACGCTTCAGCGATGGAGAATTTGTGAAAGATTGTTTTGATGCTGCTGCAACAATTATATGCCCAGTAAGTCTTCCTGTTTTGGAAACCGTTCCTCTTTCACGGAGAACGGTTTTCAGGCGCATTGAAGAAATGACACACGATGTGGAAGCTCAGTTGAGAAACAGGACCAAAGATTTGGTTTTCTTTTCATTAGCATTAGACGAAAGCACTGATGCAAGTGATGTTGCTCAACTTGCACTTTTTCTGCGAGGAGTTGGTGGTCAGTTTAATGTGATTCAGGAACTCCTCGATTTAGTGCCAATGCTTTACACAACAACGGCCGACGATATATATTCGCGCGTTGAACATATAATAGAGAAATACGAGTTAAGATGGGAAAAAAATTCATCAATTGCAACAGATGGAGCTCCTGAAATGATGGTCATAGGTCTGGTGTCGTTGCTTTGATACGAAAAAAGTTGAAAGCAGTCGGTGTCCAGCAGGAACTATCAGCAATACATTGCGCTCTTCACCATGTTAATTTGCTAACACAATGTGCCAAACTAGTTGACGTCATGGAAGCGGTTAAAAAAACAGATCGCACGGTTTGGGACACAGACAATTCAGATTCTTCCTGGCAGATCTCGAGTGTGAATACGGCTATGTTCCATATTTTTGTGAAGTACGCTGGTTGAGTCGAGGTGTTATTTTAGAACGATTTTTTAATTTACGTAAGGATATAGTATTATTCATGGATGCGAAAGGAAAACCGGTGAAAAAATTGGTCGACCCATAGTGGATTTTAGACCTTGCGCATTAACTGACGTAGCCAAGCATCTGAATATTAATGTAGCTTTGCAAGGTAGAAACAAGGTAATTAGCGAAGTGTTTGACACTGATTTGCCATTCAAGAGAAAACTGCTTTTGTGGGCAAAGCACCTGTCAGAAATGTCGTGTGTACACTTCCCGAGCGTTGCACTGATTTTTAGTGAAAACAATTTGGAACACAAGAGGCTCAAAGAACATTTTGATGGGTTTGTAATTGTTCTACAGTCTCTTGAAGGCATTTTTGATAGTAGATTTGAGGACTTTAATGGCCTGAAATGCGATGTCAACCTTTTGGCGAATCCTTTTGCAGTTAACTTTGAAAACGTGCCTTCTGATATTCAATATTTCCCACGTGAACAGTTTCCATTGTTATTTAAAATAGCTGCTGGTGTGTATAGTTTCTTTGGAACAACATACTTGTGCGAAAGTGTTTTCTCCACAACGAAACTGACAAAATCTACGCTTAAGAGTAGTCTTTCTCATGTTCATCTGACTGGTGCAGTGCGCCTAATGACCAGTAATTTCACACCAAATATCGATTTGCTGGTTCAAAATCATTGTAAAAACATCCAGGGTGATGTAAATTAATGCCTATGTCCTATTCGTACGTAGTACCCCTCCTGTGGACTACACACTTCTGTCTAAATACAACGTAACATTTAGAATACAAATGTGTTCGTTTCTTAATCCTTTACGTCTGTATCCTATTTGTGGCCATGAATGTAGAACTTGTGGCAATGGTTCGAAACTGTGTTTCATCCGTACATGGCCAACCATTGCATGGCACAGGATACACAAACTTTGGGTAAGCATGTTTTACTCTTACGCCCAGCACGCGCAAATTATGCCACATATAATTAGACTCCCGATAACCGTGTACTGTTGCCGTGTTCACAGACTCCGCATACACGTGAAACGACCTCGGACATACTTGTGTTCGGCATGCAGTACGTACGTTAGCTTGTCCATACTCACCTGTCTGCGCGAAGCGCTCTCACAGTTCCACGGCCCCCCCCCTCCCCCCCCCCCCCTTTCAGTGTGCATACCCAAGTAGCCAGCAACATCACACAGCTCTGCTACCGGCACTGCGTGCCCTCACAGGTGCTCAGCGTTGCCCTCGCGGCTCACGGTGCCCGCAGGCAACCATGAGGGCACTTGCCGCGAGCAATACGACTTTGCATGGACTCGACTAATGTCTGAAGTATCACTCGTATTTTCAAGATGGCTGGAACTGAGGCGAGTGATACGAGTGCGCCCAAGCGTGCATCCACGATGCTTGACCCTTCTCCACAGGACGTGCTGGGACAGGCAGACGACGGAACAGTTACACAGAGGCATGCGCGAATTACGATGCTCTTGGAGCAAAACATTAACAACGGAAAAGTAAGTCAAGCGGCACTGTCTATTATCAAAAATGAGTTGGTTGCTTGGGCTATTGCCAATGCCAAACTCGAAGGCCGCCTAGAAAAGTAGAATGACAGACTGAGGAGGCAACAGACCAAGACTTGGGCGGGAGCGATTGCCCAAGCGCCACTCAAAGCGCAAACCACAAAAGACACAATTGCTAATGTTACCAAGCGGCCAGACACGACGGTCTTTTTCAGGACCCTGCCTGTCCAAGACACAAGCGTAAAAAAGATACAAGAATTGCTGACAACCACCATTGATCCTTTAAAAGACAAGATTAAGATAAACAGGGTTAAACCAAGTAGGAACTCGGTGATTATAGAAGTTGTCACCGAGAGGATAAGAAAAACCTGTTAAACAACCCCACGCTGAATTCGGTGGTCAAGTGCGAACCACCGAGTAAAAGAAACCCCCTAATCATACTATACGATGTTCTCACAACAATGACGAATGAGGAACTTTATGAAACAATTAAAGAACAGAACTTTGAGCATATGAATGATGAGGAGTTTAAAAACTCTTTCAAGTTGAGGTTCAAAACGGGGCCTCGGGATCGTGATGTTGTACATCACGTTGCTGAGGTTACGGCACCCATTTGGAGAAAAGTGATAATAATGGGCAGATTATATGTTGGCTTTCATGTGATCAGCGCTAGGGATTATCTCTTGGTACCTCGCTGCCACAACTGCGGAGACTTGGACCACATTCTAAGGCACAGCACCAGAGGGTCGGCGTGCTCCAAGTGTGGTGAAGACGGTCACACCCGAATAGATTGTAGAGCAGCGGATGTCTGTATCCCGTGCAAGAGACGTGGCAAGAAATCTTGTGGAGCCACAGGTCGGAATTGCCCTACCTACCGGATGTTAGAACAAAAACTCATTTCTATGATTGATTATGGTTGTGTACGTTAAACAGAACAGGATGCCAAAGCGGAAATCCCTGAGCAAAAGGAGGAGGGATACCATAAGGGCGAATAAATGTAAAGAATTCTTGAGGTCGCCCTCGAGCGACACGAAAAATGAGTCAGTCGACAAAGGTGTTCAAACGGAGCTCCCAACCATGGACAAAGGCATTCAAACTGAGCCCCCCCTCCCCTTATGGTCACAATTCCGTCCTCTCATAGCCGGGGAACGAGGCCGATCAAAGACCAGCAGCGGCAAGGGCATCCTGTGGTAGTGGCAATACCGAAAGATGAAATAAGCAAAGAAGAGCAGAAATCAGTCCAAGAAAGCACAGTAACCAGCTCAAGCGCACATGTAACCACACAAGATACCCCTGTAGTAAGGCTTAGAGAAAAGATCCGCTCTCCTATGGAGTTGTCAACCATCAGGCATGGGGACGGGATAACGGAATCCTCTCAGGAGACAGCAGAGGTCCTCCTCCAGTCCCTGCTGCCTGACGATTGCGCGGGAGGGAAAACTCAAGGACAGCGGCAGCTACGACATGATGACCTAGGCGAATACAACAATAACACCGCAGTCTACCCCTTTTCTGAAGAGGAGGTGGCTGGCCACATAAGATCACTAAAGAGAGGTAAAGCTCCTGGGCCAGACGGCATTGTCGCGGAGGTGGAGCAATTCTTAGCTCCCCAGGTAACTGCACCACTCACTCACCCATATAACGAGTGCCTTAGACAAAGGAAGCTCCCGAAGATCTGGAATACCGTGAATGTTGTGATCATCAAAGAAGGACCTGATAAAGACCCAACAGAAACAAAATCATATTGGACCTACTTGGGAAGATATTAGAGAAACTACTGGCTGACAGAGTGGCTGCACACCGAGTGCTGTGTGGGATGAGCATGAGGCAGTTCGGATTCAGGCCTGGGCTATCGGCATCTGATGCAATCGCCCTGGAGGCTGAAGTATGTGATTCTACCCCGCAGAAGTACGTAGTTGGTATCATGGTAGATATCAGTGGCGCCTTCGCCAACCTGTGGTGGCCTTCGCTCTTCTACTGCTTGCGGAAGAAAGAGTGTCCAGGGCCGCTATATGGTTGCCTGAGGAGCTATCACGAGGATCTGGAGGTATGGCTATCATCCCCTAGCGGGAGAGTGGGAAAATCAATAACAAAGGGATGCCCCCATGGTTCTGTCTTAGGACCACTGGAGCTGCTAGTGGACAACTTGCAACAAAGTGACGAAGTGCTAGAGACAGATGACCTCCTCCTGTTGGTTGGCGGCCATAGTCGCGAGGACATAGAGCTAAAAATTCAAAGGGCTATGGATAAATTGCAACTGTGGTGCCAAAACACAAAAATGAAAATATCACCAAGTAAATCAACATACCTATTACTAAAAGGACAGCTATTCAGAAACCCAACTGTAAGAATCAAGGGCTCACCGGTTCTTCGGCGACGAGAGACACGGCACCTGGGAATCATCGTTTATGAAGGGTGGATCTTCGGGAAACACATTGACACTGTAACCCAGAAAGCCCTCCAAACACTAAACAGTCTCATCTCCATTGGACATAAAAGATTTCATCTTCCCTCTCCCCTCATAAAACTATATCACAACAGCATTCTAACATCAGTAGTGGGTTACGGGTTGGGAGTGTGGGCACACAGGCTCAAGAGGGTTGTGCCCGCCGTGATTGTGAGAAGGTTTCAGAGAAACATGATACTGAGATTGTGAGAAGGGTTCAGAGAAACATGATATTGAGATCAGTGGGGGCATACAGAACATCTACAGGGGGAGCCCTATTAATCATAACGGGGCTCTGCCTCTGGACACCAAAATTCGAGAACAGGCGGCGTGGTTATGGCAAAAAAGGGAGTACCGCGAAGATACAAGTATAGTAGGCATTGGGATTCAGGATAAGGGTGGGATAAGGCGAAGAGGCGAGCAGTTATGGCAAGAATTATGGGAAGCAGAAGAAACAGGTCGCAGAACAGACGAACTTCTTCCTAACGTCAGGGAACGACTGGTCGTGAAATACTTTGAACCCACCCGAGGACTGATCCATTTTCTCACTGTTCATGGGCCATACCCTCATATTTATGTCGGTTTGGGAAGAGGGCCACACCCGTCTGTGAATGTGGTGTATCAGAGGGTACTCCCGATCATGTGGTCTACGAGTGCCCCCTCCACGTTATGTGACCAATTATCCAACCATGACACCTATCACTTACTCAGACGAGAAGACACTTTTCAAATTCTCAACAAATTGGCTGACGAGGCATCACGAAAAGTGTTAAAGGAATACCTGAGGGACCTAGGTTAAGAACCTGAGACATACCAAACACTAACTAAATCTAGGGCCCATTTCCCATACCGCCTGATTGTGGACAGGTCGACTTTCCTCACAGTCTGGAATCCATCGCGTACAGGACTAGGGGGAGTGGAGCACAACACCACCGATACAGGACAAGCACTGGTCTTGACTTAGATTAGAACTAGTTAGTAGGACTTAGATTTAGGAAATTAGTTAGTTAGGAACCTGCAGTGAATAACATCTTTGGCCTGCCCAGTGTCAGGAGCACACTCATTGGGATTAGCTCAATGAGCAAGATTCTACAAGTAGGTTTATAAACTACTGACACACCTGTGACGCTTCAGGTAGTAAACATTAGTTAAGAGTAGGTCTTATACAGTAAACATTAATATCAATAATAAATTAGTTGCCCATTTTTATCCAGTTATAGCTGTAGCTCACTCACAAAATTTGTATTTGCTGCAATTAATGTTGGATAAAATTAAGACCCACTAATCATTTAAGGAAGTGGGTTAGGATTGTATAATTTTCATGAAGTTGTAAATAAATATTTTTTTAAGAAAAAAGTCTGTAGTAGTGCTGGAGTGAACTAACACCGTAAATCCTGCAGGGCTGTCCATAAATCTGTCTGAGTACGCAGGGGTGGAGATTTCTTCTGACTAGCACATTGCAAGGCACTCCAGACATACTTTGTATTGTTCATGTCTGCGGAGTTTGGTACCTAGCGGACGTGTTTTAACTCAGAACAGTGTTCCTGGAGCCACCCTGTAGCAATTCTGGGCGTGTGGGGTGTCGCATTGTCCTGCTAGAACTGCCCTAGGCCGTGAGAACGCACAATGACCATGAATGGATACATTTCATCAGACAGTGTGCTTACATATGTGTCAACTGTCAGATTCGTATCTAGACGTATCATGTGTCCCATATCACACCAAGTGCGCTAGCCACACACCATTACAGAGTCTCCACCAGCTTGAACAGGCTACTGCCGACCTGCTAGGTCCCTGGATTCATGAGGTTGTCTCCACACCCGTACATGTCCATCTGCTCGATACAATGTGATACGAGACTCGTCCAACCAGGCAACATGTTTCCAGTCATCAACAGTCCAATGTCGGTGTTGACAGGCCCAGGCGAGGCGTTAAGCTTTGCGTCGTGCAGCCATGAATGGCACACGAATGGGTCTTTGGCTCCAAAAGACCACATCGATGATGTGTCGTTGAATAGTTCACATGCTGATACTTGTTGATAGCCCAGCATTAAAATCTGATGCAATTTGGGGAAGGGTTACACTTCTGTCACGCTGAACAATTCTCTTCAGTCATCATTGGTCCTGTTCTTACACCCATCAGCTGCCAAGCCATGCACAGGTGCCTGTTCGGGTTCCTCAAGCACTCAAGCATGAGGCGGCGGTATCCCTTTCATAGTTAACACTTGAGAAATTCCTCTCAAAATGTGTGATCACCTAGATATCACAGCTGATGCGACCAGACGGGAGCGATGACTTATTTTCAGAGCGCAGACGCTCCAAGGGTGCACGCACATCGGTGCCACTGCTGGATGCCAGCCATCACTCTCATGCCGCTGCTGCCTGCAGCGAGCAGGTGAAAGTTGCCTCTGGTTTGTGGTATACGGTTCGAGTTCTTCAAGTGTTATACTGACGTCAGAGAACTCCAAGGTGCGGTAATGCTGGTCCCATATGCGAGATGCCTGTGTGTTTAAAATTGCTGGCGCGATACCTATGGAGACTGACGTCACAGATTAGCACAATTACGCTGGTCTCCCACTGAGGAGAGCAGCTTGAATATTAGAGTGTGAAACAGTTCTTCAACCCAGCAATATGTCACCATGTACCATGTCGATGTAGTAAACATACAATTCGTATCCTGCACCATACAAAATCAGTGCTTTTACATCGTTCGTACATATACTGCGAAGGCAGACAGCGCCGCACTCCTCACAGCACTAGGTATTTCCCTGCGAGATCGGCGGTCATCCACCCCTGACTGGTGACCAGAGGGCCCTCAGCGCGCCGAAGTCACTATCACAACTGTTGTACAAATTAGGGCTCATCCCCACTTGGCACAAACGTGTTACTGATTCTAGTCCAGACCTGCTTGCTTGCTTGTTTTTCTGGAATTACAAGAACACATGTATTTTCGCAAGGTTTGGCATAATATTATACCATTTTCAAGCACACTACAGTATCCTACCGATCGCTTGCGCAACATAATTCTGAAAATATAGACTTGAAATTATTTCTCTACAAACCCGAAACTTTAGCTTGGTGGGGTGAGCTGTAAATCAGTGACTAACTAGAAACTTGTCACATCTGCAAAGAGATGTTGATGATGTAGCATATTCCAGATCATCCCTATAATTTACAAAGTCAACTAAGGTGTTTCTTATGTATAGCGAACCGGCAAATGTGTCTTCCACATGCTAGATGCACACACCACAATCGATCTTCTCTCAGCTAAATAAAGGCGCGAAATCTGCAGTAGCAATCAACTGAACAGTCTACATGGCAGGGAATAACGGTCAAGCACGAACACACCTCCATATTCAATCTTTTCAAACATCCACGTGATGACGAAAGCTATCCAACACATACTAAATATTAGTTCGCTATTTGGCTGTCTCCATTCAGACGGCCTCTGTCGTTAACTGGAAAAATGAATCATTCCCATCACAGGCCACGCATAGACAGAATCATAGTATGAAATCGGTCACATTTATATTTGATCACTATACTTAAAATTAAATGTTATGATTTCAGTTTCAGTTGAACGACATTTGACAATGAGCGAAGTATCGGAAATACATCATGCTGATGGCTGTGGCTCTGCAAATGAAAATATCTCTACCATTCTTATGACTTGACACACTGTTCCCTCTGCTATCACAGTATTCCACAATCATCTCCTTTGCACGTCTCGGAACACAAACACATAATTTATAAGCCCGATGCCCAAGATGAACCTATCACACATCCCCAACTACTACTAAGGAAGCATTTCGTCAATAACTGATTGCCTACGATACGAAATAATGCTGAGAAAAAAGTCAATGATGAGTGGACATGTCTAATAAGTTTTTCTTGTGAGTGATACCACTGTGTCTTAGAAAGATGGGCGTAATCGGCTCATATGTTAAAAAAACCCTATCGCAACAACTACTCTAAGTTACTGTCACAAGCGCTCTTGGTTCTACAAATGCACACAAGTATCCATGTTAAAAGCTATACTTGCCTTATAAATCGAGGTACGACATTACCTGGGTGAATGAGATGGTTTTTTGTCCAGACAAATACCGAGACGGTGATTACTGGAGCGTATATTATCAGATCAGCAGTCTGGTTACACGTAGATCACGATGCAACCTCGTGATAAAGTCGTTTAATTTTGAAAGTGATTCGGCTAAGGAACGTAGTATGTAAGCAGTATTTGCGACTCCCTCACGCCGCCCAACTAGATATTTCTACAGTATTTATAAAATATTCTGTCTTAATACCATGTCAGTGGTTCTGCAATATATCCACTGAGTTATAGGCTATGTCTGATTGAGAAGGATCACAAACAGTAGCAGTAGATGGTGCGCTGATTGAGGTTAAAAGAAAATGTACACTAGCTTTTCAGATCTCTAGTGTTACGCTATCGGTTCGAAATGATGTCTGTAATTTTGGAGTCCGGTCTTTCCATTCAAGCCCATACCCGAGTTAGATCCTATTAACAAGCCCTTTAGTGATTACAACCACTACTCAATTATATTTTTGGCACTCTCATATCTTGAAACGAGTCACCTTTCTCGAATCTGTCTACTACAGTAAAATTCCAAAATGGTTCAAATGGCTCTAAGCACTATAGTACTGAACATCTGACGTCATCAGTCCCCTAATCTGTCTACACGTAGACATGTTCAGAGTACCAGGCTGAAGAGCTGGTGGCACGCGTAAACACGTCAGAGCACACAGGAACAGGTACAAAGGCGGGCGTGTTAGCACGTCCAGAGCAGTTAAAGGGTTAATCGCATATGACGAGCAAACATTCTACATCAAGAACAAGGTATAGATGTATTATGAGTATTTTGAAGAGTATTATATTACGAGTAGGACACACAGCCGAAAACTAGTAAAAATGGCACATTCTGAATCAAAGTGAGTAAGAAGCATATATATGTAATGTATCTGATGTTAAAAAGTCCGCATTAACTATGGAAAGCGGTTCGGCTATGCCAAGCCTGAATATCAGGTACTCGAAAACGCACCACTTTTCTGTGCAGATAAATATGCATTAAAACATCCGAATGTAAAATATTATGGTATGTATTTACACTGAAGCACCAAACAAACTGGTGCAGGCATGTGTATGCAAATACTGAGCTATGTAAACAGGCAGAATACGGCGCTGTGGTTGGAAATGTCCATATTAGGCAACACATGTCTGGCGAAACTGTTATGTTGGGTACTACTGCTATAACGGCAGGAGTACTGGGACAAGACAGACACCACACCAAAGTACCATTATCCAATATGGTGCAGATGATGTCGTCCAAGATGGCGGCCATGACGTTATATGATGACATCATCCAAGATAGCGGCTTTTGGTGGGAAGTTAGAATTTTGGTGGGAAGTCAATAGGACTACCTCCACAACCTAACCTCCCTCCACTCCCTCCTCCAGAAAATGGTGGGAAGCTCAAATTCCAACATGACAATGCAATATATCTTTACTAACTTAGGAAAATGGAGGGAAAAAGGTCACTTGGGCTACCTCAACTAACCTAAGTCATCCGACTACCACCTCTTCCTAGGGATTGGTGGGGAATTAGAAATTGGGAGGTAAGATAGATCAATTGGACTATCTCTACTAACATAAGAAAATGGCAGGAAAGAAAGGGTACTTGGGCTACCTCCACTAACCTAAGTCATCTCACCGCCATCTCTTCCTAGAAAATGGTGGGGAGAGGACTCAGCCTGTGCTGGGCTGCTGGAGAAATGAAGGAGCGTACTTTATTTATTTTGGGACAACTGATTTAGTGATTGATTTTGAGAGATAGTATATTTATCGCAGTGATATAAAACACTCAGTCCGACACGCTTGACATCACGCCACAAAGCATACAGACCTGGAAATAACTCGTACTTGCTAATTGTAAACAGCCAAAAATAATGCATTGCACAGCCTACACGCCTGCAAACCAATCGTAAAATAATGAAATACATTTATGTCCAGAGACCCAAAGAACTCGTAAATCGTCGAAATAATAATCCATCTAAAAGACTCTGTAAACATGCTTGCTAATCTTCAACTCTTGCAATCATGCACCAGCATTTACTTAATCAATTTGATGAACTACACCCATCCAGTATGGTCGCCATGGGGTCCAGAGTACAACTGACCTAATACACAGTACTGACACAGGAGGGCGATGTTGTACATTCCGTGAAGTAATCGAAGATGGAGAGGTTGGGTTGGGTTGTTTGGGGAAGGAGACCAGACAGCGAGGTCATCGGTCTCATCGGATTATGGAAGGATGAGGAGGAAGTCGGCCGTGCCCTTTCAAATAGATGTAGAGGAAAAATGGCGGAACGCAGCGCGGTCACCAAAGGGTCAAGACTGTAACTGACCTAATACACATTACCAGCACCAGAGGGCGCTGTCGTCCGTTCACTGACGTAATCCAAGATGGCGGTGGGGGGGGGGGGGGGGAGGATGAGGGGAAAATGGTGGGAAACAGTGTGTTGACAACAAGGTCTGGTGTCTAAGTGGCCTAGTGCACAGTACCGCCACCAGAAGGTGCTGTCGTCACATCCATGACATAACCCAAGATGGCTGTCTGGTGGGGAAACTGTGTCAGCCCGCACTGGGCTGCTGGAGAGAGGAAGGAATGTACCTTATTTATTTTGGAACAATTTATTTAGGTGTGGATTTTGAGAAATATTATATTTATCACAATGATACAAAACACATGCTCTGACATGCTTGGGGTCGCATCACACAGCCGACAGACCTGCAAACTACTTGTAAATTACTAAAATAATGCACTACAGACATGCAAACAACTCCTAATTTACCGAAAAAATTTCAGTACACAGCAAACAGACATTCAAACTCCTCGTAAATAAAGCAGTACACTGATGTGCACAAACGATATCAACTCGTAAACTGTGCAAATAATGCATAGCGCAACCTACAGACCTGCTGGCAAAATAATGCCACAGACACGCAATCAACGTGCGCAAGAACTGCCTGGCGTCCCCTGTTCACTGGACAACACAGGAGACTACCAGCAGCCCAACAACCCCCCCCCCCCCCCCCCCCGCGAATTGGAATTGACACAGATGTCAGCTGCCAAGCCACGTACAGGTGCCTGTTCGGGTTCCTCAAGCATCTGCCTTTGTCCCACAGTTTTCGCAAGGTTGGCAGGGTTGCGATTGAAGGGATGGTCAGAGGCCCTTCCTGCTACCACCCCGTATCCTCACCTCAGGATGGAATTAGTGTTCCTCAGCTGTCTGCATCTAGTGTAAACCAGGAAATAGTGTGAACGTGGTGTAAATGTCTGCAAGTCATGTAACTGAGGTGGGACGTGGGGACCAGCCCAGTATTCACCACATGGGATGTGGAAAACCGCCTAAAAACCTCATCCAGGCTGGCCGGCATACCGGTCCTCGTCGTTAAGCTGCCAGGCAGATTCGATCCGGGGCCAGCTCGCCTACCCGAGTCCAGGACAGAGCTCCATCAGTTTTTTCATTGAGAGAATTTATTGTTTCATAAATTTCGGCCTAGGTATTTTTTCGTCTTCCCATCGACACTTCTCACTTTTTTCTCGAGATTTTCCCAATCATCATCGATACCATCCCACATGCGGCATATATTCCTACCATATTCGTGTAATTAGCGCTCTCGGCTAACCTGGAGGGTAAATTACTTCTGTCCTGTCAATAACATTATATACTTTGCCGTCATGGTTCATCACAATCATAATTTTTGAAAATACATCCAGACGCTTCAGTATCAAATTCTTTATTCTTCTTTTTAGCATTTTTTTAATCTTATTAATCTCCTTCACTTTTCGTTTGATCACAGACCATCTTTTTACAATGGCACATAAACTTGCTACCGATTCCAGCGAACACTACTGTTTGACTTCTACTAATATCAGCCCTGACCCTAAATCGATAAGTCTCATGATGCTCATCACTTACTTCATTCCTCTCATTCATATTTCTTTGACCTCATTATTATATCGTCTGTTATTGTGAAATATTGATGCCACACCAAGGCTGTTTCTAAGAAAATTATTATTTTGTTACAATCTTTGTTTTGATTACACTCGTAGAAAGTAAACCGTTTCATTTCCCCCCAATTCCGTTTCGGGATAACCATTACGATATTTTCATTTTCATTCGCGGGAACACTGCATACCTTGTTACTGCTTTCGTTCCCACTACTCTATGATTTCCGTTTATGTTGTTCCAACCATTATCTTTAGTTACTTTTTCCGAAAAAGCAACATCCTGATATGAAGTCTTCATAATATTCCCAGTTTATTTCTATGATTCCTTATATGGAGCACTTTCCTTTTGGTGACCAATTTTGGCAAAGTAAAGAGCTCTCTTCATTAACATATCTTTCTTTCTTATTGTTGTTATGGAGTGGACTTTTATCATAGTAAAGAATTTGCTGATAGTACATATTTTTGCATAGTGGTCATCTTTGTTAACATTTCCACTATGACTTCTTACCTTAGCCCTACTTCTCTCCAAATGGTTGAAATGGCTCTAAGCACTATGGGACTTAACGTCAGAGGTCATCAGTCCCCTAGACATAGAACTACTAAAACCTAACTATCCTAAGGACATCACACACATTCATGCCTGAGGCAGGAATCGAACCTGCGACCATAACAACGGTGCGATTCCGGACTAAAGCGCCTAGAACTGCTGGGTCACAGCAGCCGTCCCTATTTCTCTATTTTGGATTTAATTTGTTCTTTGCCCATTCAGCAGAAAATTCAGTGTCTATGTTAGTAAAATCACTCATTTACGCTGAATACCAACTACTTTTACAACCACCTCCTTTGCAGGTAATTTTGTAATAGAATCTATTTTAAGTGATGGTGTCGTTTGTATCTGCAGACCTGTGATTATCTTATACTCTACGTCAGAGACTGCCGTGTTAATTCCTTCAGTCCCTTCACTGACATTTTGTCGAGATTAACAGCTGTTTTCCCTTCGTATACATTTTCAGTTAGTATTGTCCATATTACCGAAAGTATTCTAGCACATGCTCTTACTGTTTCATTTACTTGCATCAAAAATTGTTAGTATCTTATTGGCTTCATCAGTTTTTTCATCGAGAGAATTTATTTTTTCATAAATTTCGGGCCGCGTCTTTTTCGTCTTCCCCTCGACACTTCTCTCTTTTTCCTCGAGATTTTCCCAATCATCATAGGTACCATCCCACACGCGGCATATATTCCTACCATATACGTGTAATTTTCAAGATTGGCTACTTTGATATATCCTTCTGTTTTGTTGTTGATTGTCCTGACATACGCTTCTAAATCACCAGTCTTACCACTAATGGTTAATATCCTACACGTCACTAGATTTCTATTCATTTTGTTTAGGATTCATCTGACTGATCGATAGTTGTCTTACTTAATTCTTTCATTTCAATAAATTCATCATTAGCCATTTGGTTAGTTTTCCTATACCATTTGATTTTGATGCACTGATTTACTTCGTTTTAAGAAATTCATGCGCCAAAAATTTAATATGGCATTGCGAGAATGTTCCTTGAAAATTATTTCGCATTTCCACCTTATTAGTTTCTTCTTCATTAATAACAAGCCGAGTACCTACTTCATCAATGTATGCCCTGTTGAATCCACATTTACAAGAGACATTTCGTGCTCTTCCATTTGATCTAAATTACATTCCTTGTCCGTCATTATTTTAACTGTTGTCAGGTAGACTGTAGACCGCGATATATAATTACTAAATTGCAAATACGCTTGGCACTGATGTAAATTTTGGCTTACGTTATGTAAGTTCCTGCAATCTACCGACAATGCAGGTGGTAGAAGTACGTGCCGATGTCACGCCCGCTTGTCGAACCCCGGATGTCTGCGTGCGTACACCCACCGCATTCGAGGCTGCGCTAATTAAGACGACCCTTCCATGGATTATATTAGTAAATCAGCCCATAGGATTTCCTCCTACCCGTTCTCTGTGAAGTTCTCGTAGGTGTTGTCCTTCAAAGCATAGCTTTTAGCTCCCTGGATTCTTCAGAAATTGCAAGCAGGAGACCTGTGATTTTAATTGGCGGTGCGGGCTCTGGGATGCCATTACGATGCATTTATTTGCAGATACCATAAAATAGTATGTCAATAGATTAGTTTTATGAAACGATCTCTCTCAAAAAGTTAATAAGATCCGAGAGGGGACTATCAGGTAAGAACAGGTTCCGCATTAGTCCCATCGTCGACAGCCACATATGAACAGGCTCCTATCGCCGACTGATATAGACTGTCACACATCCAAAAGCTCTTGCTTGTATCCTAGAACTTCCTAGCCGTTCGTACAAATATTCATTTGTTTACTGAATTTACCGGTTTATAGTACAGCGTTAGTGTTTCATTAAAGCTCTGAAAACCTGTAGGCTTCGCCTAGTACCGGTTATTCCTAAGATGGATTTAAGTTATTAATATTTAATAAAGTAAAATCGGTGTCTCACTAGTGGTTGCCGTAAGTACTTACTGCCGAGCAACACCTATTCTCAAGGCTTACGTTCCTCTTCACACTCTCGTCATTCATAATTCCTCCATATGGTCCCGTCGCTACCTGTGCCTCCATGGGAACCAGCCGCCTGTTTGCTGGTCTTATCCTGCAGCACTGTTTAATGCAGCGAAATGACTATTGGCTATTTGCTGATTTCCAGTAAACGAAAAATTTGGAAAACTAAATACACTTCAGAACAAAGGAATCCTCTAAGTTTGTCTAAAATTGTGTTCTTTTTATAGTGCTGTGCCACTTTTTCTTTTGGCTTTCTGTCCCTGTTATGTGCAATAAGTTTTGTTGTGAAATGATATATCTTTGTTCGAGGAAACCACTACTTTCTGTCAGGTGATTAAAGTTCAGTTCTGAAAGGGGTCGAAAATCATGTGACGTGAGAGGTGACTGTCATTTGTGGTATGAGGAGGATTTTGGAAAGTTCGGTTCTGCGTGGTCAGTGATCGCACAGCAGACGTTATTTTGAGATTTCTTTTGACTTACCACCAGCTGTAAATTACGCCCTGAGTTATTTGCTGAGTTGTTTTGAGGAACTGTGAAACGCCAATTTATAGGGCTCTGAGTGATACTGAAGACACGTATGTTAGGAATTGTGTCCTCCTCTGTGTCATTTTCGTATTACTCGAATGATTTAGTAACGAGATATGAGTAAGGTTGTGAATAACTATGTCGGGATTTGCACTTAATTTTTGCTGCTTAATTTATGTTTTGATTTGATTTGATTCTTAAGTAAATTGAACTAAAATATCAAGCAAAAGTACTTTTATATCAAGTTTTGCTTGCTTGCACAGTCACATTCATTCTAAGGTAGAGGCATTGTGATAGAGATTAACATGTTCTGTGTTAATGATGCTCACTGTTGAAAATGTTTGCTAATTGAGTCATACGATTGTTTCAGAAGCAGACGAGCTGCAGGGAGGTGCGTGAAGTGAGGAGAGCCTTGGAGAGCAGTTACAGAGGAGGTGAACGACCAGCCCACATGTTGAGTTACAAAGCAGGCGTCAACGTACACTGTCCATTGGGAAGCTCTAAGCGAAAGACGTAGCCATCCTTTAAACTAGAGTTGCCTTTCGTGTAGTGGGCTGTGTCTCGGAAGAATGAATTTATTAAGATACTCCGTTAATCAAGCCCACGTGAGAACAATCCATTCTGTGGAGAACGAGTTGACGTTCAAACACAATTACTTTAATTAAAACACAATTCTGCATAACAATTATTTTTTTAAATGTAAACGAAGTGGCAGACGCCGCCATTTAGTGGTGAAGCTCATGCCCGCATCTGCTATTTGAAACGTCCCCTTAGACAAATTATACAAGACCGTGCTTAAACTGACACACAATATTTTCTTTAGCGCAACGCAATCTGACTTTCAATAATCCCTACAAGAGAATGGCCCTGACTAACATTAACCTATACGTTTCACAAATCACTTACCTTACAAAAATCTTCGTTACTCGAACTACTGCTCCAGCAGCGCAGCTGGATAGCATGTTGTAAGTAGGCTGTTTAGGTTTTTTTATTGGTAACGCCACATAGCGTTCTGTGTGAAAAATCACTGGCTGTGCTGTGTGCAGTCAGTGGCTGGTTGGCATTGTTGTAATACTCGCCATTGTAGTGTTGGGCAGTTAGCTGTTAACAGCGTGTAGCGTTGCGTAGTTGGAGGTGAGCCGCCAGAAGTGGTGGATGTGGGGAGAGAGATGGCGGAGTTTTGAATTCTGTAAGACTGGATATACATTATGACTTTTGATCACTAATGAGGTAAACACATTGTTTGTTCTCTATCAAAATCTTTCATTTGCTAACTATGCCTATCAGTAGTTAGTGCCTTCCATAGTTTCAATCTTTTAGTTTGTCGGCTGTAGTGGCGCTCACTGTATTGCAGTAGTTCGAGTAACGAAGATTTGTGTGAGGTAAGTGATTTGTGAAACGTATAGGTTAATGTTAGTCAGGGCCATTCTCTTGTAGGGATTACTGAAAGTCAGATTGCGTTGCGCTAAAAAAATATGGTGTGTCAGTTTAAGCACAGTCTTGTATAATTTTTCTAAGGGAACGTTTCATATTCTGTTGGTCATATTTAATAAGCAACAATTAAATTGAGTCCTTTTAGGAGCCATTCTAGTGTACTTTTTAATTATTTTATCTCTGTTTTGCACACAGTGAGTAAAGAGAAGTATCGAAGGACTTGGAAGAACTACAGTTGCCTACCATTTACTCTATAGGAGACATCCTTGTAAAGAAACTAGAGACAATCAAAATTACTACAAGTGAAGAATCAACTACGAAAGCAAGATGCTACATATGGTTTAACAATACAACTACTCACTGATCCTGAGATAATATTACAAAAAATAAGCTACAGTTTGGAAGCTATGGTCGTCATCTGTGTAAGAATGACTTTGAATCATCGTTTCGTGTGCACATGGTAACTGTCATCAATAAATGGCAGTATTCTCTCCGATTGACGAATGTTCCTTGGGAGTTGTCAATAAACCATAGCATATATTTGTGCAAGTGTTTTTACTTCTGTATTTGCAACTTTTCGTCAAGGACAAAAATTCATTATTCAGTTATTAGATCAAAGAGTGTATAGAAATTTCGGACAGACTGGATGTTCACGTATAGAAATTATGCTTCTAGTTCACAGAAACATTTTGACTACTCTTACTTGTTATACTTCACAAAGGAAAAATAATACACTAACTTATACATTTTAGAACAGCCTAAATTACGTTTTTAGTTATAATGTTATTGAGCCATGTTAAATTGATCTAACAATGGAAACACGACCACTTAAAGTAGATAAATATTACAACATTATGGACTACAATAACAGGATAAATTGTTCCCTTGGTTGGAACTCCATTTAACCTAACAGAATGTGGTTCTCCTAGAATTATTTCACCCGTTAGATTCATTGATTTTATTGTTAATCTGTCTTAAGTAATTAATAGCTTCTTCAACCTTATCATCCAGTCCTATGCAAAAACTTAGACATATATCTCATTCCCTGAGACTATTGTTTTCTGTTATTCCAACATTACTCTCATCATCACTGGTTGATAATTCTATATGACTTACACTGTCATTAACCTCTGGTTTCCCATTTACTTTAAAATTTTTCTCATCTGCCACGTTATGAAATTCACTCTTTGCCTCAAAAGTTTCGTTATATGCTACATTATGAGATTTAATTACAAATAGCAAAGTATCGCTCTTGTTGCTAAATAGCTCATTAATATAGTCCCGTTTATTAGTTGATCTCCTCACCAATATTTTCATTCATAGAATTCATCTTACATAATTTTCTGTATCAATTATTTACAAACTACAAATATTATAATACCTAAAATATCGAAATTAATCGCATAAAACTATAACAAAAGTTCCTTTCTTTAATAATAGTGTGAATACAACTTATATTAATTAATGAATAGCCATCAGCGGCCTCCCTGCGGTCACGAAGCTGAAGCTACGCGTGTCGAGCTGCTAACCTAGCGGAACCTCGCAAGTTGCCAGTAATATGCCACTACAACCTGCCGAATCGATGCCGCGCACGCCGTCCCCAAAGAGCAGCCTCTCACCAAGTTCACCCAGTACTGCCTATTGGATTTGTTGGCTGGATCACCGTCAGTAGGCAGGCAACTCACCCCTGCCTTCGTCGCACTTGTAGTCGTCCACACCGTCCAACTCCACAACAGTCCTCACGCCATCGCCATATTAAAAATATCGCAATTAACATCCGCTCACACATTTCTAGCAATTCCCAATACTGCACAATAACAGTCCATAACCAACGTCCTCTACTAATGTTCACTGTCTGTAATAAAGATCGCCACATGTCATATTTAGCAATGCAACCCTCACTTACAGTTAAGTATCAGAAATGTCTCCTAACGCTCAATGTTCAACATAGTAATATTTTCCATACTCAATATTAGTTATTCAAAACACTTCCTTCTGTAGCTATTATTCATTGTCCAATAGTAGTTTATAAGATTCGTATACTATGTTCAGTGTTCCACATGTCTCATGTCATACTAATGAATTACTTTTACTGGCTATTTTTCAAGTTCGTATGCAATCTACATTGTTGAGACACATCTGGTCGTGCCAATTACGCGCTGTTCAATGGCTGATTCCTAAATTCACACGTATAATCCGTAGTTCAAAATGTTTCCTTCCACATCAGTTCAGCTTATTTGCAGTTTCCAAAATTCATATGTAATGTTCACTGTTTAAAACACTTCCTGCCACACCGATCACTAACAGTTTATTAACAATTTTCACCAAAAACAGACGCCAAGTGTTTCGTTTCCTACCTATTCATAACGAATTAACTAACTAGATAAGATGTTGAATGTTTCTCCCATGATACGTCATTGCTTCAGACATGCTAACAGCGCAAGTTGTTTTTCGCGATTTATTGTAGGTACATATGTACGTTGACCAATTCGTAACGAGAAGGTACGTACGTTGACCAATTCAAATTTCTTGCAATTTCCCTAGCTCAACAGGATGCTTTCTTACTTCGTCTCTTGTAAAGCTGTTTCGATGTCCCCACTGACTTTCTTCTCCACTGGTCACAGATTCTAACATTCTTGCAGTAACTTGTGAATGATGGAATGGCAAGCGGGAAAGTCTCAACAGCACTACAAGGAAAGTCTCCTTATTTTATTAAAATTGAGCAGAAATAGTGTTTAGAGCCGGTCTAACAAGAATACAGGAATCTAAGTTCATTGAACCTAATCTTCACTTATGTGGCACCATTGCAAATTCACAAAATCTCCGCATAAATTTACTTTCCATACGAGGTCGCATACACGTAAGATAGAATTCAAACGTCTTCCAAGGCCGGCCAATACTTTTACATAAGCTGAATAGCACAAAATATCCATAACGGTGTCAGCCTTAAAGGTTGTTCGAAATGGCTTGAATACTAGTGAAAGATAGCGTGGTGAGGTAGCTTCAGTGTTCTGTGGCTACCAGTATAGGGTGCACTTTCAATTGGTCTGTTTAGGCAACCAATGGTTCAAAACATTAAATAATAACTCTAATTAATATATCTGCTTGATTTTGGAGTTCCTGAAATTAGAATGAGGAATTTGTCTGAGTGAGTAATGTCGACAGCCTAGTTCGAATTATATATATATATATATATATATATATATATATATATATATATATATATATATATATATATATAGTAAATATTAATAAAAGTATCTATTCATTTGCTGCCAAGCCTTGCAGTGTGAATCACCGTATTGTCTATAATCTCCAGTATGACACCGATGCTACCCTCCGCTTGGTCCTCACGCTACACGTCCATCTGTTGCTTTACGAGATGGGCGAGTGCTACCGATCTTAATTTCTTGCTGGCTTATAGCAGCAGGAACATTTCTATGCTGTAGAAGAAATATAACCAAATATGGGCTGGCATAGGTCATAATTCTCACAAGGTTCAATGTTGATTTCGCTAATGCGTTGCACTGATTTACAGGGAGGGGCGAATAAAAGTGGCCCAGGGAGCTGAGTTCCAGTGTACAAAGAAACACAGCAGAGCAAAGGAAATACAGTGCTCACCTGAATATAATAAATGTTGAAAGTGACCACCATCCCTCTCTTGGCACTTTTGGGCCCTGGTCAGAAAGTTGCTGCAGTATCGTCCGAAATCTTCTACTGCATTTCTTGAAGTCTATGAGAGCTGTTGGGTTGCACCGTAGACTTGAGGCCTCCCCACACAAAGTAATCGCACACTGACAGAGCACGTAACCTGGGTGGCCAGCTAGCGCCGCAACCAGACTGACCTCTGCTAACAGCTCTGTCAAGCGTGAAGATTGTGTAAATGTGCTCTAAGGTTCGACCGGCTGTTTCGGCAGTTGCTCCATCCTATTGGAAGTAACTATAGGTTTTCTCCTCCTTTATTAATGCTGCCACAAATGATTTCAAAATGTTAGCAATGTAACGTGCCGAAGTCAGTGTCTGATGAAAGAAGATGGGACCTATAATACGGCGTGCAGACACTACACACCAAGCCCAACCTCCTGATCACGCAGTGGTGTCTCGTGGGAGCTATGCGGATCCTCCGCTGCCAAGAACCTGTTATTCTGTGAGTAGACATAACCACTCAGATAAAACCTGGTTTCATCAGACGGGAAGAAAAGATCTATGTCCAAGCCATTCATTGTTGCCTTAGTGAACGGTGACTCACAAAAGTGGAAGCAGTGAGGAGCATCTGCTGGTTTTAATGCATGAACAGCCAACACTCAGTAGCGACGCATGTGCAGGTTCAGACGGAGTATTCATCTGCATGGTTGACGTGATGTGCCGGTCTTTTGCGACAGGCATCGGGTTGATTTGATAGGACTTTGAAGCATTGTTTGGTGAACAGCAGCCACATTATCTGGTTTTTCGGACTAAGCATTCCATGGCACTCTTTGCTGACACTTTGAACTTCTGAGCAAACAACTGACCATACCATGTCCAGGACTTTGTTCTCATGCACAAACACCTGCTGCTCCACTGTGAGTACTATCGTCCCCTTTTCATTCTTTCATTCACACTGCCACAGCCTGCAATGCTCTGTGAACCAGTGCGGGTTACATGGCAGGCATACATGTTGTGTGCGCGTCACGCATTGTTGTTATATGCATACATGCAAGTACAATCGTATCCATTCGTCTGGGCAACTTTCATTTGATCCTCCGTGTACAAAGTTGAGGTACCATATTTATTCTCAGATGTCAATGCAGTTTTAAATCCAACAGGTAATATCATACCTAGCTTTTTCCATTAATCCTGACAGACCACTGTTAGGGGTCGTTTTGTGATTACGGCGCTTGGTTTAGTTAATTTCTGGATGCTTTAACTAGGTTGCAAATGAGAATTACTGTCCTCGAAGTTTTTATTATATTTGAAAGAGTGGTGAAAAGGTGATTGTAAAAATGTCACAAATTTCTACGCGGTACTGATTAATTTCTGCCACCGTTTCCTGGTTAATATTATTTAGTCTACTGGGTACATCTGCTCCGAGGAAAGCTTTGCGTTTGTCTCACTGGCAAGGTGTTCTCCCTGAGTGGTGTCTGGGACCTCTTTGTCAACAGGAGGCGGTCAGTGAATCACTTTAGAAAGGGCATAGGTCCTCTGGGAGCTGTGCGGTTTTAGCGTAAGGAAGGCTAGGGCCTGCTTCATGCTTTTGTCAGCAGTGCTGGCACATATCGTAGCACTGAGTGAAAGTTGCCGTGTTGCCATGGCCATCCCCAGATTATAACTGAGGAAGACATTTTTGCCTATTGTGTTCAGACATAAAAGGACGAGACACTGAGTCGCCAGCATGGAAAGGTTCATTACTTTCGTTCCAAAATTTACTGTACCCAATCGAGTTAAGTCACCCCGCCACTGTGATGGGGCGAAGAAGCCGACCAATCATCCTAGTATCAATCTCTGACTTCTTAAGGTGCATTTTACAAGCTAAGGATGGGAAGTTTCAAAAGCGTTACCCTAGTTTTTTCATTAAATAAGCGATTTTCCCGCCCGTAACATTGTCGACAGCATTAATTCGTCCCGCACACACTGAGTTTCTTGAGAGTAGAGAGGATATGGAGGGAGATCTGTATTTCATGGTCTTTTGATAGCTGCCTGCGGTGAGGGTCTCTCTCGTCTCCTGGCCGCCATCTGCTGCTGTGGTGCCCATGGTTTTCCGAACCTGGAGAAATGGTGTCACAACTGCTGTTTCGAGGTCCACATTCTAAGCAGATTGGTACTTGCTTTGTGCGGCTGGTCGCGGCAGAGGTTCGAGTCCTCCCTCGGGCATGGGTGTACTTGTCCTTAGGATAATTTAGGTTAAGCAGTGTGCAAGCTTAGGGACTGATGACCTTAGCAGTTAAGTCCCATAAGATTTCACACACAATTTGATATTTGCTTATTCTGCCACTAAACTTGCGTTGCTTAGTTTGGGTATAATGAGTGGCATTTTGTTGTATCGTCAATTTTGATTTAGCGAGCTGCCTAGACGAACACACTTTTTGGTATCTCCCATCAGTGTTCTCGACTTTTTGTAATTTTATTTGAGTGTTATAAAACCATTTTCTGCACCAATTTTTACTGTGATTTTTGTCAATCATTAGACCATATAAATATCTGTTAATCACAGTCTTTACTTATTTTCCAAGACCCTTTACGTTGTCTTACAACATTTTTATGGATAAGCGAACCACTAATAATAAATATAGCTTAGTGCACTCCTAAGCTTGTTGTTCTCACTGTGACGGCGTTATCATTGTGCTCAGTGGCCAAACTCAATGATCAGTTATATTAAGAATTCAGAGAAAAGAACGAGCAATGCACTCGCTCGTCTTGTGTGACCAATGATTTGTTTAATACGAATACGGCACTTACGCTCCCCGAATATAATCCAAAACAGTGACTCAACTTTCAATTATTCATTAGAAACCTTTTGGAACCACTATATTTGTCATTGTAGTTGATAATAACTGGTCACGAGCATTTTCAGTCATTATCCCTCACAGAATCCCTCCATTAATTTTGTTCAGATTAAACTACGTCTGTTGTGTTGAATAACCTTTATTCTCATCATTCAAGATAGCGACAACAGTAAGAACACTAACAAACAAGCAAGCATACCATCATAAATTGAACTACATAGTTGTAAGAGTTCAGTAAAATGTGATCTTTTCCACATTCGTAGTCAGTAGAAAGAAAACTAAACGATTCCCAAAATGTTTGCGTCGACAACGATGCTTGAGTGCAGAAATGCCTTTTGTTAATTAACGAAGTTTTATTTAAAGGATCGAAGAAAATCACTATCACTTAAGAAAACATTTGTAGAGGTAGCTGATAGAGCATATAACAAAAGGTGTGGTTAGACTTTTAGGAAAAATTTCTCACAAATAGAGGAAGAAAAAAATGTTATATGGGCATGGCTCTAAAAGTGATGTATTTCCATGTTAGAGCTCATTTTCTACTTTTTTCAATAATCACATTAATCATGAGAAATACACAGAAACAAAACGTACCAGTAACACATGAGACGTTTTCTTACGTGAAATGTCCTGTAGGTTACGTTTGATTGGAATGCACAGTAAATTTTATTTCTTATGTTCACCGCCAGTGTTCGTTGTGCCAACTGAACAAAGGTACTGTTAACATGTGACTCACTTCATTGCTTGTGTTGACATGTGACTAACTTCTTTGCTATACCAGCATAACAAGATGGTTCAAATGGCTTTGAGCACTATGGGACTTACCATCTATGGTCAACAGTCCCCTAGAACTTAGAACTACGTAAACCTAACTAACCTAAGGACTTCGCACAACACCCAGTGATCACGAGGCAGAGAAAATCCCTGACCCCGCCGGGAATCGAACCCGGGAACCCGGGCGTGGGAATCGAGAACGCTACCGCACGACCACGAGCTGCGGACTCCAGCATAATAGATTCCATGACAGATGAATAGGAAGATACACAACACTTCCTTTGCCTCCACGATTACAGTACCTAAATACACTAGACTTTATGTGTGGGGGCATTTAAAAGCTCTTACGCACGGAATCTGAGCACAAGACATACAGCGTGTTGATACTGGCGTGAAGAACGTTTCCTGAAAGTTTGGCCATAACTTTTCCTTACATTCTGCATATTGTTGAGTAATAAGCGACTCCGCTTCCTCTTGTGGCAATTATAAAACGTCCACTTCAGAACCTTGATACTCCAGTAAAAAGTAAATGTGATGTCAACTGGACATTATTTCCTGAGAAATTCAGGTTTGATTGCTAGGTTTCTATGTCGTAAAGTTCTAATAAGTAATACTTATTTGTATTAATTGGGTGTGGGATAGCGGCCCATAACTGGAGCCCTGTCTTTTGCTTCAGTATTCTTACCAATTCAGGGAAATGAGCACTATTCATGATCCGTCTCGAAGCTTCAGACCGTTAGAACTACTCTCCCTAATTACATAGCTGTACAATGGCGAACCATGTTAGTTTTATTATTGTGTGCATTCTTGTACGAACTGCATTCGGGAAAAAGTCTGGCTATTGTGCTTTAGTCATATTTAGCTATATCTTCTTTCCCAGGAGAAATGATTCGATAAGGTGTGATTTTGGAGCGATCGGAGACAACTACTAGAAGACTCAATGACTTTGGTGGGTCTTACGGCTTAGTTGGAAATCTTGTTGCCTGCTGTTTAAATAAGAGGCACCATGCGTCTCAATTTAACATATTTACATTTTAGTAAATCAAAAAGGCGCTTTTTTCTATTGCAAAGTGACATATCATTTTTATAGCTACTGCGAAAAATGTACATTTCAATATATTATTTACGTAAATTTAATTTTAAATATAAGCTTATGAAGAATATCATACAGTTTTGCGAGTAAGCATACGAGTATTTGCTAGCTGTCTCGTCGTTCATCAGGGCTGTTCGGCAGCCCGCACAGGTATAAGTACTACATTCGTTCGGGTAGAGCAGCTACAAATAGAGTTACAAATACAGCTCTTTCCATATTCTTGCTTGCAGTTGCAACAGCAGGGCACCACCGCTTCGAAATTGTGTCATCATCCTAAAAACGCTTATAGTAAGAAATTGTTCTGAGAAGATGGATTACCGGTAGAAATATTAAAGTTGGTGGAATAAAACCCATAATTTCACTTCACACGTGTACGAATACGTAATATTAACTGAGCTTTTTGACAGATCCGTGCCAGCGGATTTAGTTGTAGTCATACCAAGAATTTAGTTCCTCTCACTCTTTTTGAAAACATTCGCACTTATTAACGTTTTTGTCTGATATACGCACATTCTGCCGTCTGTTCAGCTGTCTGTTGCATTGTTCTCATATCTGACTGCTCAGCTCCGGATTCGCTTCAGTTTCAGGATGGGCTATAAGTCATGTCTGTTCGAGACAGCTTCTGTAGTGATCGTGCTTGGACAATAACCAGCTAAATAAGGAAACAAATCATTGCTCTTTCGCGTGGTGAACTGCTAGTGAAACAGGTGGAGCAACACAAATATGAACCTATACAACACGCCATTATCTGGACCGTGGTCACAGCATGAAACGAGGGGAGGTCTTATCGCGCTCTGTCGTCTGTAGCTTAATAGAGCTGCCGGCAGGCGGAAAACAATTTGCGTGTCCCGCTGCTTCCTGTAAATGGAAAGAAGGGACTGCACAGAACCACCGGCCGGAATTAATTGAAAAAGACAAATTTACTTCCAGCTCCTTTCTGAAATTTTTCGCTTTTTACTGTGACCGGTGGCAAAGAGATTGCTTTACCAAAATGGACGATTAAACTTATAAAACGATAGTCTGTTATCGTTACAAAATCTTCGAAGCGCCCGTACACCTCCAGTAAAATCAATGTGTTTACTGTAAGTTTCATTTTTGTTATGAATTTAGCGTTGAAATACTTCCTGCAGTAATTGCAGTGGATGAAACTGAATTTAGCGAGTTGTGCTTCACCGTATCAGCCAAGATAACTGAATCAGAATCGACATTAGTAAACAACTGTTCAGTTTCAGAATGAAAGTTTTCGTTTACTGTATTAGTCGTGACTCTACCGACAAAATTTCAGACTTTGTTTACTGAGTGATTTACGCTGTAAGAATCTCTTTGTCTTCAGTCACCGTCGAGAAAAAAACTCGAGAAAGGACTGAACAGCACACAATCGAGTTACAATGGAGAAGAAGCAATAGAACGTTACATGCTGTCCTCAACAGTTAGAACCGTGTATCAATGGAAAGGAACATTATTTTGTGGTTTGCAGTTTCTTGTGTTGCTTACTCTACAACAGGATTAATTACAATGTTTTTATCGTCTGCAAATAGCATTAAGTCGGCTCCCTCTCTCTCGAGCACAATATTCGAGACAGACTGAAGCTACGAAGCGGTGAGCAGACAGAACAAAAAATTGCCAGCTTGTCTGAACCTGAATTTCATACATGATGGCAATTTTTTGTTCTGTCTGCTCACCGCTTCGTAGCTTCAGTCTGTCTCGAATATCGTGCGCACATGTACGGTCATCTTTGCGACTTGTTTTAGTGATGTTGTTTTTTGTACAGCTTTGCATCAAAATGAGTGACGTTAAGCGTAACATACTTTATGGACTTTTAAGAGAATCGGCGAATACGAAGAAGGACAACAATTTTTCTGTAACTACTGAGCAACAGGACATTATTGAATTGAAAAATGCAAAAACCGTTGCCCATAAAAAATCTGCCCACTACAGACGTTTGAACCGATACGATGTTCTCAACATCGGAGGTGAAGAGAAACTCATAGCACCAGTGTCTGCTGGAAAAGTAGAAATTCTTTATTACGTTTGTTTTAATGAACGTAATACAGGAGACCCATATTGCTACAGGCCAGTTTTTACTTATTTGAGGTTACGTGAGCCATATCACAAAAAAACATTGAAAAAAGGTGTTGTAGTGAAACCTATCATACACAGTGAAATGAATTCACGATGCCAAGTTGTCTTAATCGACATGCAGACAAACCCAGACTATAAGTCGAAGTTCACAGTTTCTACCAGGATCATTTCACAAAGCCGCGCGGGATTAGCCGAGCGGCCTTAGGCGCTGCAGTCATGGACTGTGCGGCTGGTCCCGGCGGAGGTTCGAGTCCTTCCTCGGGCATGGGTGTGTGTGTTTGTCCTTAGAATAATTTAGGTTAAGTAGTGTGTAAGGTTAAAGACTGATGACCTTAGCAGTTAAGTCCCATAAGATTTCACACACATTTGAACATTTGAACATTTCACAATATTTGTTACCCTCAGAGCAGCACTAACTTCGAAAAGGGCTGATGAAGTAGCATTTCATCTGTTGGATATTTGCACCACCTTTGGTGCCCCAAGTATCTTTCATTCTGATAATGGTATAGTTTTGTAACCAAGTCATCCAAAGATTGTGTGGGTTGTGGAATGATACGAAGATATTGCATGGGAAGTCGAGATACATTCACTCTCAGGGATCAGTCGAAAGGGCAAATCAAAACATTGAAAATATGCTATCAATGTGGATGGAAACAATTAAAACATCAGAATGGCCTGAAAGGTTAAAGACTGTGCAATCAATGAGAAACAGTGCTTATCATGAAGGGATCAGATGTTCACCATACGAAGTCATGTTTGCTGTTCTAATGAAAACGGTAACTGCCCGCTCAGTTATTCCACGTGATTTGGTAAAAAATGTAAACAGTGAAGAAGATTTAGAACAATGGTAAACGCTAAAGCTGCTGACTCACAAGAAGGGGAAGATGACGGACAGGGAATTGATTCCAGTGAATCAAATATGGGAACGGAAGGAACGCAGCTAGAAAGTACGGTTGCTGTAGATGAAGAGGCACCAGAGACACAGGATTCGACGACAGTTACCATCGAGACACCGGCACCTACTGATGATTCTGACGAGACACTGACAGGTTCCAACAGTGTTAATAAAGTGAATAGGGTCAGAGAGCGTGCTGAAGAAAATCTTCAGTTGTAAGCAAAATTCCAAAACGTTCAGTTGGACAGAATGTGAGTAACAGTACCTGATGCAATATGAATGACAGCTGTGGTCGTAAATGTTCTGGATGACGTATTTTATCAAGTTGGTACTAGAGCTCCCAAACTCAATTCATTGTCCACTAGGAACCAAGTTATATTGTGCGGGGAAAATTTTATTAGTGTGGAAGAAGCACGAAGAAAAAAGAATAGTATGTGGGAAGTGAGTGCCAAAATATCTTTCGTTGCAGGAGAATGATTCACAAAAAGCAGTTGTTTAAAAAATTGCTCAAGTAAATAAATCCTTGTGCAAATCGTATTCCATGTTACGTAAAACCAAGTGAAGTTGATGTGGAATACTGTTCGTCATAATCACACTGTAATGCAAAATTCTTTAAAGAATGTAATTTTACCAACAGTACAAGCTATTTCAATAATTGTTGAGGTGGGTTTTAATAAATATGGTTTTACCAGTTTGCATGAGTAAATCTTAACATTTACAAACGTCTCTCGGTAAAGGTTCGACATCTACGAATATAATAAGAAGTTTCGGACTATTATATCACCGCCATGATAAATGTTAGGTTTTACCGGTAAACTCTAGGGTTTACCAATCATCTTACATTTACACTAACATATTCACAGCTTAACGCCATGAAAAACTGCAACACCACAAAGAAGGCTTGCAAAAACGCCAAATTAGCATGACGTGTACTATATTCTTACATATTCAAATGATGAACATTACAGTGCAACCACACAAAGTACGTTGTAGTAACGCCATCTACATTATGTATATAAGGAATGACTGTACAACGGGTTTAACATTCCGAAATCGTATTTGAATGTTGCTTGTTTGTGAGATTATTGTGGTATGCCCCACGTACGAGAGAGGAATGTCTCCCAGCACACTCTGGAATTCGACAGTTGCAGTATTTTACGTTATCGACAGTGAGGTTTATCGTTCCCCAATGTTTCTGCTAGGGTTGGTCAGAAGCTCAAAAGACTGCCATGTCAGTGTATGGGTTTAGGAGGGCCACACTGAAAGCTATGCGGTATCTCGATGGCTCCACGTATCCACACATCCTGTGCGACAACGTCTAGTGCACCACGGACTGTCGTAACTGTTTGACCACTGGTGGCGCTTCCCTCGACACTGCAGCACAGACTGGATTGCTTAAAGCGGTACTCCCAATGACAACACTGGACACTGGAATGCACAGTGTCTTCTTTTCAAAACAGTTCAGATTCCGCGTACCTCATTACGATTAAAGTATTTGGGTTGAGACCCCGAGGCGAATGTACGTTGCCAGATCGTGTTCGTCATCGCCATAGGAGACACAACACCTGGTGTAATTGTACGAGGTGCCATTGGGTACACAACAGGATAATCTCTGGTTCACGTAACCGGTAGTATGGACACCAGACGTCACATTTTTGATGCGACAATGCCGGCGGCTGTTCCCTTCATCGGCTGTCCAAAAAGTACCGAGATCGAATTTATTCCTAACGTACAAGCGCTGTCAGCGCAGTTGCTGTGGTGGCAGCTTGAACTAACAAGTGTAAGTAATATGTTCACTATACTAGCCAGTTGTCATCAGGCAGCGTTATGGGTTGGACGTCCGGCCGTAGTGTATTAAGTCGTTGTCACAAATGGAAAAGGAGCAACATCTCTACATCAAGTGTTCAAGACATTCTGCAAAATATTTTGAAAAAAGAGACAACTGTTCGCACCGTTTGTCCATCATCCATGACTCCTCGCGACCGCTACGGTGGCAGGTTCGAATCCTGCCTCTGGT
Source organism: Schistocerca gregaria (assembly GCF_023897955.1). NCBI lineage: Eukaryota > Metazoa > Arthropoda > Insecta > Orthoptera > Acrididae > Schistocerca > Schistocerca gregaria. The sequence continues at coordinate 284,021,934 of NC_064931.1, read as the reverse complement.
ATGGATGTGTGTGATGTCCTTAGGTTAGTTAGGTTTAAGTACTTTTAAGTTATAGGGGACTAATGACCTCCGAAGTTAAGTCCCATAGTGCTCAGAGCCATTTGAACCATTTGACCAATCCATGACTCCCGAACATAAACAACGACGACTGGGCTGCAGTATAAAACGCGAATAATTCTTTTTCGGAAAAAATCATCATAGATGCCGAGACTTGGTGTTATCAATACGAACCTACCACAAAACGAAAAAAGAACATAAATTCACGCGTAGGGATTAGCTGAGCGGTCTAAGGCGCTGCAGTCATGGACTGTGCGGCTGGACCTGGCGGAGGTTCGTATCCTCCCTCGGACATGGGTCTTTGTCCTTAGGATAATTTAGGTTAAGTAGTGTGTAAGCTTAAGGACTAGTGACCTTAGCAGTTAAGTCCCATAAGATTTCACACACATTTGAACATTTTGACAACTCTTTGACGACATAACCACCATTCAAGTCAAAGTGAAGTGCGCGTTGTACAACATTCCAGAGCTTTTCTGGCGGTTTCGCTTGATTGTATGAACGGTCTATGTGTTGTACTCAAGTGGAGTGACAGTAATAGAGCACCTGAACCATTAAAATCACCAAGGTAGCTGCACCTTTTTTGTGAATCCCATCACGAAACTTTTTGGACTGCTGGAGTATCTTCGACACCTCTGTGACGTTATCTTTCAACAAGATCACGAAGCCCGCATGTTGCCTTTGCTCTTCTGACCTACACCGATGTAAAGGCTGTACGGCTGTTACCATAGCCAGTACGTGCTCTTGATCTCTCATCCTTTGAAAACATCGGGTCACGAGTTGATGAAAGACTAACACACCACTATTCGCCATCCGCTGCTACTTACCAACTCTGGAACAGAGACAAAGCAGCAGGGAATGAAGACTTTGTAGGAATAATCCAAAATGGATTAAAGATATTGTTGCTGTCAGATTTTCCAGCTCTGTGTGCTTATTTTGGCACACAGTATGCCACAAATCCCCTCCAAATTTATTTGCTATACGTGTAAAAAGTAAATTTAGGGCCATTTTATCCTGCTTGGTTTTGAAATAACATATTATTAAGGACATGCCACATGTCGTTAATACAACCTCTTCAGAATTCTGTTTGAATTTCCGTCAAGACGTGCAGAGGTTTTTCCAGAATTTTTATAATTAATTTAAATTACATTGTTACCACTTGTAGTTGCTCAATATTTTGTGAAATAAAATTTTAAACATATTCCTTTGCTAATTTAGCTGAACAAAACGATCCCACTTTCGCTGCAATATGCAGAAAGGACTAAAACAATGTTGCAGCTTAAAAATTAGTAGTCAAAAGATTTCAATTCCGTTTCACTGTCATACTGTCTTCTGCAATGATTTGTTGTCGTGTCTCTAATTTCATAATATGCGTTATAGTTTTAATTTTATCTGAATTATTATTTTCTCACTGTATGAGCACATTTGTAGATCTATTAATAACCTTCGTTGAAACAATACAGAAAATTTTGTAGAAAGCAAATAAGGTAAGATGTGTAGTTTTGCTGACTCAAATAAGTTCCCATTGTCCTTTTAAATGATACCTTAAACTCGTAAACTGTGCGTGGCTTACTTGTCAATTTTTTTCTTTTGTAGAATTTTCTGGGGAACTTTTTAGGTAGGCTACTTTCGAATATTATAGAAATTTATTATGAAATGCTTGGAATATCATGTCAGCATTTTTTCCATATAAAACCTAAATATTTTCCGCCCTTTTCTTCTTATAATAGCATTGTAACTTAGAACCATAAATAAGAATTACTGTTTCGTATGAACATCTGTTAGAAGAATATGGTTTACACAGTTTTCTTTCACAATCAGCGTATCTTGGTTTCTTTCATTTGGAGTACTGGGTATGAAAAAGTTGTCAGTCATGGTCCTGCTATCATGCCACACATGAACAGGAAAATTAACTATGGAAATCAGATTTTTACAGCCAAATACTTTTCTCAGTTAATTTTCTTTGTTAGAATTTTTGACATAAACTACGTTTAAATCTTCACAAACTGTTAGATGTATATATTTGTGTGGCAGTTATTTTAACAATGAATCCCGATTTCCGTCACATAGCCAAAAGTTTCTTAATAGATATCTTCTATATACTGCTACAATTACAGACACATTGCGCAGCAGGAACTCTCAAGTAGATGCTTCTAGATTCTAATTTATACGCAAACTATTTTTTCTTTTAATTTTAGACTTTATAGTCAATATTTACATATGTTGTAAGTCCTTCTTTTTGCATTTCACTCTACACAAAAATGATGCTAGTCCGTAACGACTGGTAACACCCCTCTTTCTCTGTGGTTATAAAGTGTTCATACAAGCTTAGAAAATCTATTTCTTCGGAGTTCTCCAAACCTACTAAATATATAAGAAGTTCATATACTTTCTTTTTCAGCTCCTTAGTGTTCTGATGAAACAAACTAACCTCACCTTTCCGAAAACTATAAGATATATTATGGTTGTATTCTGTACAGATTTATGTCAAGTCTACCTGTCCATAATCTGACTCTGACAAAAAAAAAAGTAACCATCTGACTGCAGTAGCTGCAGAGATTTCACATCGTTAGTGTGTAGCTCCTCGTATTATGGAAAGAATAATTACCTCATATTCAGTTACAGGCGATGGTAGTTTTATAGCCATCTCTCAATCGTAACAACGCATACAGCATAGAAATGAGACTGTTTCAATCAACAGTAAACAAATCACCTTGGTACATAAACAGCCGCCGGCTATGTTACCCTAGGCCTGGTCGTGGCACTGTAAAATCTTCGCAAAATAAACACGAATGCGTGCTATTGCTTTTCAGTTCCATCCACGTCTCCTTTAATATCATTATGCAAGTAATTAAGCATACTGTTTCCCGCTCCTTCTACTGTGGGCACCCGTTCTTTACCATCAAAACGTTTTTTTAGTTAGTTAGACTCAAGCTTCATAGACCATTTGAGCAATTATTTACGTAATTATGTGGAACGTGTCAGTTAACAGGATATGTACAAAAAGTGATGATTAGTTTTAACATTAATAAACATACTATTTTTCAGTCCTACTCATGCAGTTGCTCCTAAAAATTAAACTTTTTTACTAGATACATGTTTTTAAATAAGAAATCGTCTATGGAGTACACGGAGTTGTCCATACTACCTGGTTTTAGGTAACATTTAAGATTAGCTTTGCTACCTTTCAGACATTTTATGCTGTTGGCCACGTGAAGAGAGTTTCTTATTGACGTATGTCGAACTCCTTTCTGAACCGCTGGCTTGCGATCTGGTATTCTACATCTAACGTCTCCTGTAACGTGTCGCTTGTAAATCTCCTGTGACAGTTATTTTGCAGCAAAGTACGTTTCGTTCTGCTAGAGTTTTTATTCAGACCTAACCTTAATGTGATTCCTTTTACTTTACTCCACATAGCTTTCCTGTAAATGTAGCTGAGGGCCTTCTCCACCTTTTTTGGATAACAAGTGAAGTTGATTGCTAACTGGAATTTCAAACGTGATTTCTCAATTTTTCTCCTACGCGTTGTTACTGGTTACTCTTTTGTTGTTACCACCGCCTTTTCCTCTTTCAGTTTATCTAATATGCCCTTTGCAATTTCCGTGTTCCACGATTCCTTTGTCTCTCCTGTACAATTTAGAATCCTACTGGAAACATCATCTGGTATTCTGCTAACCTCCCCAACATACTAACCCAAGTGAAAAACGGACCCAGGATCTTCAAATTTTTGCTCACGACTGACTACTCTAAGGCTACGTCTACATTTAGCACACATGACAATGTTACACTAACAGAAAAAATCTAACACACATTTTAGCTGCTGTCAGACACAACTACCGACTATTTGACAGGAAACCGTACTTATCTTCCGAAAAGATGGACGGAATTTGAAGAAGGGAACTAACTGTTTTGTCTGATGAGCTTTCATGGTGTTATCTGAGTATCGTATCTAGTATCAAATACGTTATTTCAACAGAAGAATTGAATAAATAATATGCAAACAGCATGACTGACCTTCTCGTTCAGAGAATGTCATTACGGAAATTATATTGAGAAGACTATTTAATATGTTCTTATTTCAGGTCGGAAATGGCCCTTTGAATAGGTCGATTTCTTTCCACACGACCCTCTACCTGAGCTGCACATCTAATGACCTTGTCATCGGGTGGAAGTTAAACTTAGTTCTTCCTTCATTCATTTAGTATTTCAGAATTACCAACTTCTGGTTCTCAAGTTAATTACAAGATGGATTTTGTCTTGAACACCGCTAAGAATTTCTTTAGTTGTATATAAACCTGTTTTTCCTAAGCTATGTAAATGTCTGCAAACGCCCTTGTTTGTAACATGAATATATGCAAGCATTCGGTCAAGTGCCTCAGGCGCTTGGAGCACGGCAGTGGCCCTCAACTGTCAGTCAGGCCCTTGCACAATTGAGCGGATGGTCTGCACTCCGCGTTCCGCACGTGGTTTGCAAACCCGCGTCGGTGGTTTTCACAGTCGAGTGGGTGCGTTCTGTGCCGTCGAGCGAGTGCGGAATTCTGTGCTCTGTGATTTGCGCTCCAGCACATCGTGCTGTTTGATCACAAGTACAGAGATGAGATCGCTGCAATTAAATGTGATTTCGGATTATCTGATACAGAAACAGAGAGAAGACTTTTGAGTATGAGTCACAGCGCCTTGGCAGCACTCCCATACCAGTTAATTTTTTACTTAATAAATTACTCAATAACGCTATCTATTTTTGATTGCTTCATAGAAAAAGACGCGGAATAGAGCGGGTTTATACTGACAGAGTGAGTGCTGTGTGCTGTAAAGGCTCTCATCCAATGAAAAGAGAGATGATTCGAGCGTATTTTGTGAGTTAAAGAACTGCTTTGTCCATGCTATAGAATTTCGGAGATCAGCCTTCGTCAGGTCCGGACGCGTGTATTAAGAGCTCTGAATAGATGTGGTAATTTTTCGAAATCGTACGAAATTATGGGATAAACTTGACATTGGAGTGCCGCAAAGTGAACATTAACGAGTGAGAACCCACGACAGTTCGCTTTTTATGTGTTGAACTGTGACTTTTGAAATAACTAAGATCCTTGTGTGTATTGCGCAATTCGGAACCGAGAACTGAACATTCAAGGGGAAGTGGAGTATTCGACTGAGCATTCAGTCACCGTCAATTAGTTTTGTAATTTTTGCGATAACAGGTTTGTTTAAAAACCAAAAACTACTTAAATGAGGGTGACTCTGATCCCATGTGAAAGACGAATCTGTAACTTCTAATTATAAAGGACTTAGCGGTTTTTTTAATTAAAAAGTGAGAATATAGCGTAATTTTCATTCTACAATATTAGTTTCACTCACTAGATCAGTTAACCTGATACTATAGAAAACTTGCTGCACACTTTAGACACGGTTATTGTAGCTGGTTTTACTACTGCCTGCCCAGTCGAGCAACATTGATTTGTTTCTAAAAGGGAAGACGTATGAGACGCTGCGGAAGAAGAAATCATGGGAAGTTGAGTGGACAAAAGCTGTAGTATATGGAAACCGCGATCAGGAATAGTTCTGAAAGCTCAGTGAGCGAAAGATAGCGTGAGACACTGCACAAGAAATTAGAAAAAAATCCGCGCCAAAACGAGTCAAACTTAACGACGAGAAACGGATGTCAAACATCATCAGGACGTTGGAGGACGCATCGTAGAATTTGACAAGATAGTCACAGACGCAATAGCAGCCAGCGCAGCAGAGCGGCACTAAAATCAACATACTCTTCGGACAGGGTCCCAGAACCAGATGTACCTGAAAGCGGAGGCCGTACCCGCAGAAATAACAGACCATAGCAACAGCAGACAACTGGAGCTAAGTTAAGTGTATTTTATTTATTGTGTTAAAAGACTTGTAAGAAGATAAGGTGACAATTCCGTAATTGTGAAAGATGGGGATGGGGTTCAGTTCAATGTGGGTGCCATTCAAACGAGCACTTCCTAAAAAATATAAGCAGTTGATTTAATAGACAATGATGTTTGAATTGGTCATTTACCTCACTTATCTTCAATTGTGGAAGTAGAATTGGAACAAAACGTTTCAACAAATGTAATTATGGAATGTAGTCTAAATTCGGACAGTAACCAGTTGATTTATTTTATTCATACTGATTTATATGAAGATAGTCAGTTTAATGTAAACGCACAGGAAGCAGTGGAAGGAATCACAAAACTTGACATGTTGCCTGCAAAGCAAACAGAACAGGGAACTGTACCGGTGGGAAAGGGGGGGAAGGGGGATAAACCATAAAGCTGACAGGAAATGTTTAGGATTAATGTTTAAAATGAACAAATATTTTTCTGATGTAAATAAAAATATGGAGCAACAGACTAGTAATCGGGATAATAAAATCGAACCAGAATGTAGTAGGCTACTAGCCTGACTGGTGTGCTTATAAAAGTTAATTCTGAAATTAATGTAAAACTGGAAAACCTTTCTACTGACTTAAAAAAAAAATGCGGGAGAAAGATTTGCATTTCTTTCACGTGCAGGCTGATGAAAGAATTTCTCAAGTTGAGAATAAATGTAAGCACCTCTCACAAAAAGTGAAAACGATCACGAAACTCTGGGCAGCAAAATTAATTTAAGAAAGTCTTTTCTAAAAAAACATTGGCTTACAAAAACAAATGGAGTTGCAAAATAGGTTCTAGGCTGGTGAAAAGTTCAATCGTAGGAAAGAGCGTATAGCGTGTTACTAACCTCTCATACCTGAAGAATAAATTACAGTCAGAACAGATAATAATTGAGTTGGATGAAAAGTTGGTGTTACAAAATTACTGCTGCTCCTTGGAATGATATTAAGTTTATTAACTATCAGGAAAGGGCTGAAAAATTACTACAGGAAGCGAAGCAACTAAATAGGAGTTCTAGTGCCCCGGGAAATGTGAAAACCCACCAGAAAGTAAATGCAAACAGAATGGCTATGTACCGAAATGAGGGCAGTAGAGGTAAAGGGGGTGCAACGGCTAACAGTCCAGTCAACAGACAGCAAGGATCTGCGTGTAGGTCGCTGTCTCCAATTAGCGACGATAATGATTCTCAGAATACACATCAGAATAGACAAGCAGAATTACAGAGTATGGGAAACTAGATCCCGTCTGTGAAGTGGCTAGCATTTGCAGTAAGGGTAGCTTTAATTTGAACCCGCTAGTCATGCTCTTTGTGTACGACAACAACCAAATATTGGATGTTCAAGGCAATAACAGGAGTAGTGCAGCTGAGGCTAATGAGATTCATGAAGTCAGAATATGCATGTTTGACGGTGGACACGACGAAGGTTTGGCTGGAAATGCTCGAAGCAAACATTGCAGTATGGCTGATTCGATAGATAGTTCAAAGGAAAATGACGAAACGTGAAATAAGATTGGTGTTACAATGACATGATACACGATTCTCATGAACAGATATTGGCGCAATGCGTGCAGTCTTCTTATGAACATACTATGCAAAAGCTCGCGAATGGAGATAAATATCGTTCTGATATCAACTTTAAATGTAATTTTAATACATTTGCTATATTGTATAAGCCACCAATAACCCTCGGTTATTCGCGAGGAGTACAAATGTACTCCGTTGTCGTTTTAAACGTTATTTTCTCATTTCTGGCAAGAGTGGTGAGGCTGAAATTCTCAGAGTCTGGCGTTCTTGTTCTAACCTCTACCTACAGTAAGTGGCGTGCGCCGTCCTGCACGGGTCTTCTCATAGGAAAGCCTTGAGTGTTCCCTGTCGTGTTTGGAGCACACGTGTACTCCACGCGAGTATCGAAGTACTCTCACATCTCACATATTTTGTATGGCAAGTAAAAATTTTAATTTCCATTATATCTTAAATATGTTTTGATTGTTATTGTAGTATTAATTTATCGTTATTATTTAGGTATAATGGCAGACCGCACTTCTGATGAAAGATTTTGGACGCAATGGCTAGAGGAAGAACTGCAGACTGATGAGCCTTCCGATTGTGATTCTGACCTGTGTGATGGATATACAAACGAGGATGATGATCGAACAGACGAGTAAACTGGAAACAATGTCGTTGAAGAATCAGAAGAAGAGAATGTGGGCATGGAAGAGAGCTTCAACAAGCAAAGTGAAGAAAAATCGGAAGCCAAAAGGAAAGGCAAACAATGCAAAATCTGAAATCGATTGCATTAACTTGATTATTGATGACAGAATAGTAGAGTTGATCGTGAAAAGTACCAGTATTTATATAGAAACAACCAGGCACAAATTATGTAGAGAATGAGATGCAAAATTTACAGATCAATGTGAAATGCCTGCCCTTCTTGGTATACTTTTTCTCAGTGGTATGCTAAAGTCTTCCAAGTTGAATACTTGCAAAATATGGAACAATGAGAAAGGTAGTGATATTGAAAGAGTCTGTTTGACTGTGTCGAGGAATATACTCGATTTCTTGCTTCGTTGCCTCTGATTTGATGACGTAAGCACCAGAAATGAGAGAAAAAAGCTCCACAAATTGGCACCAATACGAGAGCTTATGGATTTGGTGTTAGAAAACTCCTGTGGAGTACCTCACAGTTGATGAGCAGCTGTATGGTTTTCGTAGAAGATGCCCATTCAGACAGTTTATACCTAGTAAACGTGCTCGTTATGGCCTGAAGGTGTCTGCATTAGTGGATTGTAGGATAACATATACTGTGAATATGGAAATTTATTGTGGAAAACAGCCGGCGGCACCTTTTGATGTAAGCAATGCAGGAAAGGAGGTCGTCATGAGAATTGCGAAACCAATTTTAGGCACAGGACGTAACATCACGGACGATAATGGCTTACTAGCTATCCTCTGCTTCAAGAACTGCCTGAGAAAAAGCCAGCTAATGTTGGAACAATCACACACAACAAAAAAGAAATATCTCAGGAATTCTTACCTAGCAAATCTCGAGTAACGAACACTTCTGTTTTCGGCTTTAGACATGATGCAACACTTGTATCCTACTGCGACAGGAAAAAGGAAGCAGTAATTTTACATCCAAGTACGCACAATGATGCAGCGACTGACGAGTCCACCAGGTCGAAAAACAAACCAGAGATTGTTACATTCTACAGTCACACAAAAGTTGGAGTTGACGTACTAGATCAAATTTGTTCAACTTATGATACAGCAAGACATACTAAAAGTTGGCCAACAGCAATCTGTACAATGTTTTAAATATCGCCGCTATCAATGATTTATGCATTTATTCAGCAGACAAAAACTATGTCAAAGTGAAACGAGCTGATTTCTTTAACGAAATTAGTTGAAATCAGTTGACAAACGGTGAAACAGCTGATTCATGAACGCATGCAACAGTCCTTGATACCCAGACAACTAAGTATTGGAGGACGGATGTTGTTAGGAGACTACTCAGAAGAAAAAATGGAAACAGTTAAATTAAAAAAAGAGGGCAAAGGACGTTGTAAAATATGTGGTAGATCGAGAAATAAATCAAAACAAATAAAATAATTAAATAGAGTAGAAGCTTATCTTTAACAAAAGAAGTGGCGGCGTACATTTGCACTCCGCGCGAGTATCTGTGTTCTCAAAACCCGCACGAGTAGAGGAGGTATATGTATCCTGAAATAAACCATACGTGAAGTCTAGGCAATTCTTTTTTAAATCTGCAAACTCCTAATCCTTTGTGCAACGATTTACTTAATTTGATGCAGTACAGTAACAGTGGCGAATAACGGAAAGAAATTTGGTTTCTTATCGAATGAAGGTATTCAGTTTTAAGATGCGAAAGAATAAAATTTTTTCATTGCACTGCTTTCTTACAATTATGTGATAAGTATTATACAGCGGCCGGCATGTCTGGCGAAGCACCTCGGCGACAATTCACATAACGTGACACTTAGGACGGAGTAACGGCATCGCGTCGATCCACGTTGGACAGCACGAATAGTCGTGCATCCCCACGACGCATCGTTTTCGCGCCAGATCGCTCGTGTAGAGAGACGTGCTAAAAACTAGCAATTTGGTCGCGCGGCTATCCTGTGTGGTTGAGTCGCATTCTTCATTGAATATGCAGTTTCTCTAAGGCAGGACCGATGAAGATGTGCCACACTTCACGCGTGCAGCGTGTGGGGCAGCGTTCTGGCCAAAGACCGACCTCTCACTGGGCGTTTCTGGGTCCTTCTCGGAAGTACACGACACAGCGCCGACATTTCATTTAACATTGTGGTGCGACATGTTCACGTCGGCACAATTCTCTCTGAGTTCAGCAGAACCGTGCCGTAATTGCTGTTTAACGTTTGCTATATGTTTGTAATATGAAGGACGCTAATAGCAATTTAGCGATATAACGTCGCAGTCATTATTTCAAAGACCGAAAAGAGAGATGAGAATTCTCAGTTCGCTTAAGCGACAGGTATTGCGTATTTGCTAAGTAACGACATTACAATATCATGCAGAAGGAAATTAAAGATTAATTGATAACGAAAAAGCTAAGAATGACAACAATCGACAGATGGGATTCATTGTTTGGTGCATGCGCTAAATTTGCAAGCTAGCAGCACGAGTAGGAATTGGTGGTACCAACAGTAAAATTTCTGAAATCACAGGCATTATTCGATTTCAAATTCGCTATTGTAAATTCATGAAGGAAAAAGGATTGCAGGAACGAAAATTAGAACAACCGGAATTGATTACATACTTCGCCTTTTAAATGGACTTGACTGGTCACTGCCCACAATAGGACATTGCAAGGTAACTCCTTTCTGATATGCTGAGGATATATTTGAAAAGAAAATCGCATTCTAGAAGGGATTCATTCTGAGAAAGGCAGTCGACTTCCCCACGTTCGCTGAAATAGAAGAAAATGCGAGGCTTGTAAAATTCATTGTGGCCTGGAAAGAATTACAAGGAAATTTTTACAAAAATTTTGTGGACACTGTCAATATTACATCAGTTTCCGTGCTGCTTTCGAGACCATTTGCCGTTTCAGTCGGAAGCCCCCCTGAGCATTGGCGAATGTTAGTCAATAATCTGCAAGGTAATTCCATTTTTAAAGACAAATCTTTTTAGGTTAAAACTGTCCAGGACGTCTACATTGCTTTCTTCAGGTACAGTTTCCAAGTCACCGTAATGAGATTGCAACAGTGGTGCAACGTCTTTATCAACATATATGTATGAAAGACCTTTTCTCGATTATGAAACTAAGCAAGTCACGATTACGTGGCAACTTCAGTGCTAAACTCTGAAACTGCCTACATCTGTCCGTATGCTGACATTTTGCCCCAGACAAAAATTGTATTGTGTCAGAAATAATTAAATAACATTGAAAATTTGTTTTATTTGTGGTCTATGTTGTTGAGAAATGTGAAATATAAATCCAAGTAGAACGCAGTGCGACTGCACTCTCATTTAAATGCGGCGCGTTCCCAGTTTTCCCCTCTTCCAATTCCTCGCGCTCAGACAGCGTGGCGTGACGTTGGGTGAAATGTGAAGCGAGGCTGAGCGCTTTGGCACTCATGCCCATGCACAGCTTGCGAACCGTAACATTGGCTGCCCCTGTCGTAAGGCCTCGCGCACGATGTGACGGCATTACCCGCTGTGCAGCCTTTGGTCACTGCAATTGGCAGTGGTAATCTAACAGCACAGTTAGAGAGAATGGGGATAAATATATACCACCTCAGCAGATTGTGCTAAATTTGTTAGTCTTTTATGATTGTTGAGTAACGTGCTTTTCCCGTTTTTTTCAGATGTTTTTTTTTCATGAAACAAAAATGTATTTTGGGAAGGAGCTTTTCATCGTTCAAGCAGAATATCATCCCGTAATTTAGGATTCTGGATACAAGAATTATAACATTGTGAACGAGAAAAGTAAACTTTGGAAGAGAAAAAAACTTGATCTTTACTTCTAAAGCAAAAATGTATTGGAGAAAAACCGTATCTCTTACGTATAAATTTTTGTTCATTACTTACTACAGTACATTTTATAGCTTGTTTATTTGCCAAGGAACTGCGTATGCAGTCCCAAGCAGCTTCTTGTAAGTGTGGTGTTCTCTACATCATCTAAACCAATTATTTCTTAAGCTTCATCAACTTGAAACTATTTCTTTTGTAAACAAATTTGTCCACAGCGCAGAATGCTCTAACTGTTACTGTCCACAAGTACTCTTTCACATTTAAAAGGCTATGAAATACAAACCGTTTTGGCATTTCGTAACTTTTCCGCACAAGCACACAGCTCTTCACACAGAGTCTCACATGAGCAGTTTAGTCGTGTCTCTGGCGATTCAGCCACATGAATCAATAGCACGATAGACAGTCATTTCGGAAACTGAACTCTGCAGCTAAATCGCACCGAGTAAGCAACCAGTGTGAAAGCAGGAAAGATATAAAAGTATTCTAATAAATAACAAACAAAATAATAAATACAAGATCCTCTTTTCGATATAGTTTTATTTTAGAAGTAAGGGAAAAATTTTTTTACCTCTCGAACATTAATGCTTTAGGTCTTATTTCTCTAGTTTGTATTTCTTAAATCCCAAATTAGATGACGACGTTCTACCTCGATGACAAATGGCTCCACGCCAGAAGTCGTTTTTGCAGTGTGGAAGAAGAACAAACATCTTTAAAACGAAACAGGAAAGGTACGTTATTTAACAATCATGAAGCGCCAAAAAATAACAAATACAGCACAGTCCGGTGAGGCGGTAACTGCGCTGCTGGATCACCACGTGTGAATGGTCGAAAACGTGCTTAAGTCAGAGCGTCCAATAGCGGAGACCGCCAACTGCACAGCAGGTCGTGCAGTCGAATCCCTTTTGGGCAAGGCCCTATGGAAACTGTGTATTAACTGAAGAACGCGACTTAGTCATGTGGGCAAATCGAGCGACAGAACGGCAGTGTGGCCTCATCGTATGTGAACAACCTGATGTGAGTGCAGCCCACAGTGACAACGCGCGAAGTGGAGCGATATGATTACTCTCCTCCATGTACAGTGCACCTGCGTAACATAAAATGTTGGCGAAGTGCTTAGACTGGTTAAGATGGATGGCTCCTCTCAGCCTTATGCTGGTTAGCACTTCAGCACACAGACTACGTGTACTAAAACATGTACTTGACATTTCATCTCTACATGAATAACAATATACTGCAGTCCTCACACACACAAAATACACTCCTGGAAATTGAAATAAGAACACCGTGAATTCATTGTCCCAGGAAGGGGAAACTTTATTGACACACTCCTGGGGTCGGATACATCACATGATCACACTGACAGAACCACAGGTACATAGACACAGGCAACAGAGCATGCACAATGTCGGCACTAGTACAGTGTATATCCACCTTTCGCAGCAATGCAGGCTGCTATTCTCCCATGCAGACGATCGTAGAGATGCTGGATGTAGTCCTGTGGAACGGCTTGCCATGCCATTTCCACCTGGCGCCTCAGTTGGACCAGCGTTCGTGCTGGACGTGCAGACCGCGTGAGACGACGCTTCATCCAGTTCCAAACATGCTCAATGGGGGACATATCCGGAGATATTGCTGGCCAGGGTAGTTGACTTACACCTTCTAGAGCACGTTGGGTGGCACGGGATACATGATGACGTGCATTGTCCTGTTGGAACAGCAAGTTCCCTTGCCGGTCTAGGAATGGTAGAACGATGGGTTCGATGACGGTTTGGATGTACCGTGCACTATTCAGTGTCCCCTCGACGATCACCAGAGGTGTACGGCCAGTGTAGGAGATCGCTCCCCACACCATGATGCCGGGAGTTGGCCCTGTGTGCCTCGGTCGTATGCAGTCCTGATTGTGGCGCTCACCTGCACGGCGCCAAACACGCATACGACCATCTTTGGCACCAAGGCAGAAGCGTCTCTCATCGCTGAAGACGACATTTCTCCATTCGTCCCTCCATTCACGCCTGTCGCGACACCACTGCAGGCGGGCTGCACGATGTTGGGGCGTGAGCGGAAGACGGCCTAACGGTGTGCGGGACCGTAGCCCAGCTTCATGAGGACGGTTGCGAATGGTCCTCGCCGATATCCCAGGAGCAACAGTGTCCCTAATTTGCTGGGAAGTGGCGGTGCGGTCCCCTACGGCACTGCGTAGGATCCTACGGTCTTGGCGTGCATCCGTGCGTCGCTACGGTCCTGTCCCAGGTCGACGGGCACGTGCACCTTCCGCCGACCACTGGCGACAACATCGATGTACTGTGGAGACCTCACGCCCCACGTGTTGAGCAATTAGGCGGTACGTCCACCCGGCCTCCCGCATGCCCGCTATACGCCCTCGCTCAAAGTCCGTCAACTGCACATACGGTTCACGTCCACGCTGTCGCGGCATGCTACCAGTGTTAAAGACTGCGATGGAGCTCCGTATGGCACGGCAAACTGGCTGACACTGACGGTGGCGGTGCACAAATGCTGCGCAGCTAGCGCCATTCGACGGCCAACACCGCGGTTCCTGGTGTGTCCGCTGTGCCGTGCGTGTGATCATTGCTTGTACAGCCCTCTCGCAGTGTCCGGAGCAAGTATGGTGGGTCTGACACACCAGTGTCAATGTGTTCTTTTTTCCATTTCCAGGAGTGTACTATCTTATCACAAGATATTACAGTCCGCACACACACAAATTACTGTCTAACCACAACAGATACATACTAATTACGATGACTGTTTACACAATACTGTGTACTTCTGCTGCTATAACTTTTTGTATTGTCTGATTAACGTTTTCCTGGTGTATCTTTGCTCCTCCTCTCATCGAAGGCTTTGCAGGTCTCTCCGCTACGGACATTCTCCAGTTACTGGACCGTACTCGGCGTTACAATGCACATCCTGTATCAAATATGTCTCTCTCTCTGGTATGAACTGCGTTCCGGCATGTGCCTGTCAGATACCAATATCCTGAAGAATGCTTCCAGCTAACACATGTGTTGTACTGTACTGTTTGACTGAGGAGTGGGATACTTAAATACGCTTCTTTCCTAGTCCTGTCTTCCACCTTGAAGACATAAAAATCGGCGCATGGTCTGAGAGGGTTTATCACAGGTACACAAATAATCATTCATCAATATTTTTATGCAGCCTTTTTTCGTAGTGCCGTTTGTTGCATGAAGTCTGAGGTGTTTCATGAATGCATCTCCTACAATGAAGATAAACTGTTGTCTAACTGCCACTTTGGAAGTGGAACGTACAAATCCACACACTTCAAGTGGCTTGGCACTTCTGGTGTGATGGTATGTGTGTCACCTCAGACAATCGCGTTTGGGTGTTCTCCACGTAGACACATCGCGTTTTCTAACGATTTCCACAACCTCCTTTCTGAGCACTGCATATTCTCATTTCTTGATGACTGACATACAATTTCCTCACTCTGCCGTGGCTAAAATTGTGGTGTTAGGACACGATTAAGGGCTTCTGAGCCTTTGCTCATTCACATGCCACCAGGAACAAACACTCCGCTTTATCGAGTACAGTCTCGTCGTGTTTCTTGTTTGTGCATCCTCTCCATCCATGCCATACTGCAAAAAGTCCTCTACTCTCCGGATATCTGGTAGATGATCTCGTGTGGTGGCTGCCTTCTTTTTGTATTTTCTGAGGTACATCTGGTCCCATTGTTGCTCTGTTTGCTTCAGGGTTCTCATTTAAGGCCAGCACATCTAAGTAAAAACGGACTGACACTTTCTTTTTTGGAACAAAGCAGAGAAATATAAGTGGTCCTCTGGAAACCGTCCAACTTTCGCATGTCTTTCTACTGTGGGTAGATAAAAATTGTCTTATCCTACTGCTGGATGGGCGTATCCTACACTCTGCCACAGTGCGATATATGTCACATTCTCCACTCCACATACTATGGGAACTTCATTTCCGACCACTGATACTGTCTGGGCGCGCTTATCGTTGGTTTTTCCAGCTTATCGTTTGATTGCGGTCTTATATGGTTACTTCACTGTTCTCGGTACTTGACTTTCGTAGTCGAATGAGCGGAGTGAGGTGTCATGGGAACGTACTCATTAACGTCCTCTGGGCCTATCTCTTGGCCTGTAAACCTCATAGGCACATGCAGCAATCAGTGTAAGACAGGAACATTCGAAATAAGTCTGTCATATTTCCCATTCGTCGGCTAAGTGCGTGGAACGGTCATCACGACCCACAGACTGTAGAACGACTTCATCTGAAACACATGTTCCATCTAATAAATAAAATTTTAGTTTCCGTGAACCGTCGATAAAATCTTCCTTGCCTTGCTTACGCGTTACTAAATTACTTGCACCTTTAGTGCCATTTTCACTACATGCGATCGCCAGCATCAAAATATAGTCACGGTTATTAAGGTCTGAGCCGTTACTTCTATCCGGAGGTCACGATATCACCTCCGAATGTTCGCTATCTCCAGGCTCGAACAAGAAGTGTATATCCGAGAGTGGCCAGCGCCACCTTTTGAAGGTGAAACTTTTCTACCCAATTGAAATCCGCTGCTTTCTCCTGGACGTATTAATGTATTTCGCTTGCACTTCTCCATTACGTAATGCCATGCAGGGAATAACCATTACGGTGCCTACCATACGACTGAATTAGATGACACAGATGGTTCCATCATATAGTTAAATTATTAGTAAATTTGAAATCGAGCTTCTGGCTACTCGGATTAGGCAACACTTATTTGAAGACGTGAACGAAATGCTTCGGTTACCCTAGTGTCTGACTGACGTACCGCGAAACGTATGTCCTGTGGGGACAGAATTTTGACCCAATCCCATCAAAATGTATATTCTCGGTGAGCCCACAACTTGTAGTTTTGGCCTTTCTTTGCAGGGATGTAAAATTATTTCACTTAGAGTATCAGTACTGCGCTCTGGCACAGATAAGGAATATATGTCTTCTAGTGGTGCCTGTTCTGTCGGACATGTTCGAGAGAACAGACACGAGTCCAATGTGTACATTTCTGTAAGAGCACGACGGCTCCGTGACGTTTATTTCAATGCTGATACACTAATATCGTCCCAACTCCTACGGGAATCAATAATTTGGGGTTAATGAACGACGGACACAGAGTTGTAGGGTGCGGTATGTGAGAAATTAGAGTCGTTCAGAGGCCCTGTCCGGATGGTCGTCACATATTGGGAATACACCTTTCCGTTCTTAGAACTGTCGAGATCGTTGGCAATACGGTATGTGACAGGATCTTGATATATTTTTGACACAGGCAACGGTTTTGTCACGCTGACTGAAACGTCGGCGAGGTCACGGTGATACATGCGGACTTCGGAGTGCGTACCATACGAGTGTCCGAGCTGCCTTTCGAGCTGCCCGCGGAAGAAGTCATAGCGGCCTTCCGGCCCTACGGCGTGCGGCGTGGTTCACGGTCACACCGCAGAATGTACCACATTTTAAACGGTGTGCGTCAAGTCACAACTGATCTTCGTTGTCACGTACCATCCTATTTAAACATCAGTGTTATTATATACGACGGTCAACCCAAGACCTGCATTGGGCGTGGCGGGGTGTCCTCTTCGTTCCGCATGCTTGCAATGATGCATCACTCAACTGCTGCCCACTGAGACGCCGAGAGAGACTCCACCGACAGTATTGCCTATTACGTACGCGACGGCCCTCACTTCGCCGCCGACAGATCGCTGACCAACAGAACCACTCTCACAAATGACAGGCCCATCTGCGGAGTCCGATGCTCTTTACGGGCTTTTGTTGAAGTTTCGAGAACATATCTCCACCGAGGAGTCAAGCAGTATATTGCTCCCTCCTACGTGCTCTCGAGAAGAGCCCATGAGGATAAAATCAGAGAGATTAGAGCCCACACAGAGGCATACCAACAATCTTCTTTCCACGAACAATACGAGACTGGAATAGAAGGGAGAACCGATAGAGGTACTCAAGGTACCCTACGCCACACACCGTCAGGTGACTTGCGGAGTATGGATGTAGATGTAGATGCAGATGTAGATGTGGATTGGAGGCCCCCGCATCCTCCCCTCCTCCTACAACGACACCTGCCGACGCCGTGCCTTACGCTTCGATGGAACTTTAACCACTCATCGTTCCTACGACTGCTTTTGACTTCGAGACTGCCTCACGTCTTCCGATAATGAAGGTCGGCTGCGCAAGCAAAGATCACCAAAGAAGCGCAAGCGGTGGAGCCGTACGACCTCTGGTCAGGATACCTAGACTCCTATCCATGATTCAGTGACCTGTCGACCTGCTGACACCTCCGTGGTTTCTCAAGATGAAGAGGTCCGCGACGTTACTTTGGGAGACGGACCAGCAGCGACAAGTGCGAAGCCTTCTCAAACTGACGATCTGGAAAAAGTCCACCCCGCTGGTGGGTCGGCTGTTCTGCTGCAGCCATCGGCAGTGTCTGTGTTGGATTGTATGGACACACGTGAGGCGCCGACGACATCGACATATCGACATAGAGAGATGGCGTCCAGGAAGCACCGGACACCACGCAGGTGTGTGTAGCACCCGCGACAGAGCAATAAACGCAACGGTGCGGCAGTGGATTCCAGGGATACCCGGCGAGCGATGCTACCAGCTGCCACCCGTCTGTTCCCTACTGGTGGAAGTCACCTCCCCCCACCCCGCCCCACGCGGGGCATGAGACACTGACGTCGGGCTGCTTCAGGAGGTTTACTTAACAAAAAAAAAAAAAAGAATACTAAAAGAAGTACGTAAAGTAACCACTGTAACCACTGATGAGAAGTGGAAAATCCAGATACTAGTCCCTATCTTGCATAAATTTTCACATTTTGCCATTGCATTACCACAATGCCCCTTTCGCCTGGAAGTTACAAATTCCTAACCATCTCCTTCCTTTCTTTCCCCATTTTCTGTTTCATACATACAAACAAGGAACCCTTTCATTACCGTGCGCAGCACTCAATAAACTGTGCCACCCGCTCAGATTATTTACATGAAATAGTTGTTACTAATGAGCATGTTTGCATATTTGTCTATAATTGACTCATTCCCTTACTAGCGGAAGGCTCCACTAACTACTTTTAACCTTCTTGTCACTATTTTTGAATATGTTCTTTGTGGAAGGTTTACTAAACTTAATCTCTTGTGTTAAGCAATATAGTAACTCCTCTGGTACTCTAAATGACATCCAGCATACCCTCAATATGTCCAGCAGCTTAGATTTAACTTGAAGTCGTACATTTACAATTAATTCAATATTCATGTACTCCCCTTAAGGAGCTTTTCTCTTTTTAGTTCATGATCTAGCCCCTCACTTCAAAATATTTCTTGACGGGATTAAAAAAAAGTATAGGAAAGTTAAGATGGTGGCTTTAACGCTTCAGGTGTACTACATAGTCCAACCCACTTGAGTGCTATGCACAGAACGTTTATACGACCAAGTGAAGCTGCCAGAAACTCCTTCGTTAGGGTGTCACGTTCTCCCCTACCTCTATCTTGGCGAATCATCGAAGACCCATTATGTGTGGTGTCACCGCCAGACACCACACTTCCTAGGTGGTAGCCTTTAAATCGGCCGCGGTCCGTTAGTATACGTCGGACCCGCGTGTCGGCACTATCAGTGATTGCAGACCGAGCGCCGCCACATGGCAGGTCTAGTCTAGAGAGACTCCCTAGCACTCGCCCCAGTTGTACAGCCGACTTTGCTAGCGATGGTTCACTGACTACATATGCCCTCATTTGCCAAGACGGCAGTTTAGCATAGCCTTCAGCTACGTCATTTGCTACGATCTAGCAAGGCGCCATATTAATTTACTATGTCTTCTGAACAGATAATATAGTGACTCATGTACCGTCAAGAGCGACGTTCATCATTAGTGGATTAAAGTTAAGTATCAAACTAATTTCGTCCGCTTTCTGAATTCTAATTCCTTGACATGTTCCAGACCTTACGTCAGTATAGTTCTTCCCTCCTCACGCCAGCCTGCGTGAGCTAAAACGCGTGCATTTTGGCCTCCTGTAGTAACACAGTGTTGGCTCTTCTCCCAACACTACATTATGTACTTTGTAGTTTCATGGTACGTTCGTAGTGGTAACACCAATTCTAGTCACCTGCGACGAGCCAGAAAACTCTTGGATAGGATCTGCATTTGTGCTCAAGCATGCTTTTCTCGCTGTGTTTCCATTTTATTTCTAACTGCTGTATACTGAAAGCTGCAGATTACCATTTAGAAACGAAAGACTGAAAAATCCAAAGAAGGACTTGAGATATTGTACGAAGAAATATAAATAAGTGATGGCCGGAAACTTATGGACATGTAACAAGAATTTACTCGGAAGCTATCTTAATTCCGAAGCAGATCATGTTATTCAGCGACGTCGACATATTCCAAGGCCAGTAAACGTCTACATAGATCGGACATCCAATTATAATCAAACGTAATGAAAAAAATATTAGGGAGATAATGAAAGTGGTACTTCAAGAACCAGATGTGGAAAACTGTAAGTTAATGCGGATGAGCAAGAAGATCAAACCTGTATGTTAGGATGCAGTATTACTAGTCTCCTGCTTGACACAGTCAGTCGTTTATATGTGTGACCATAACGTTGCAAAGCGACATGAGGTGGAACGAGCATGTGAGAACTGTGGTAGGGAAGGCGAATGGTCGACTTCAGTTTATTGGAAGAACTTTAGGAAAGAGTGGTTCAGCTGTTAAGGATACCACGTACAGGGTGCTCGTGCGACCCATTCTTGAGTACTGCTCGAGTGTTTGGGATCCGTACCAGGTCGGATTGTAGGAAGACATCGAAGTAATTCAGAGGTGGCCTGCTAGATTTGTTACCAAGAAGTTTGAACAACATGTAACTGTCATAGAGATGCTTTGGGAACTCAAATGGGAATCCCTGGAGGGAAGACGAGGTTCTTTTCGAGAAACACTACTGACGAAATTTAGAGAACCGGCAGCTGAAACTGATTGCCGAACGATTCTACTGCCCCTATCATACGTTGCGCGAAAGCACCACGAAGATAAGATACTAGAAATTAGGGTTCATACGGAGGTGTACGGACAGTCGTTTTTCCGTTGCTCTATTTGCAAGTGGCATAGCAAAGGAAATAATAAGTAGACGTATAGAGCAGCAGCGCCTGAAGTCAGTCTCAGTGTTTCGGAAAGTAGTAGTTCTAACACACAACTGATCCAACAACTCGAAAGAAAGATTGAAACGTAACAGCAAAGCAGATAGCCCGCCGGCTTGCAGCACCGGACCATTCTATACGTACGTCAGGTTGCAAAATTATACGGACAGGGGAACTGGAGACTAGTGCACTTTTACAGCCTTGTCACATTGTATAACTAAATCAGCCATAAACATTTAGAAGGGTGGGAAAACACCAGGGGTATATGACATCAGAATTGAGTAGATCAAACATTTTGGTTATCAAATGAGAAAGTGGATTTTGGTACTTTTCAGTAACTGTATAAAGGCCTGTAATTTCCGTAAAACCTCGAGAAAATCACATGTAATTCTTCTCTTAAAAACGGGAAAATTGCCAAATGAGGCAAAAAACTGCGGGCCAATATCCTTGTTTTGTCATCTGCTCAAAATGTGAGAGTGAATGTTCCTGAATCATTTGATTCATGTTATAGAGCCAGTTATAACACAAAAAACACGCATATTTCAGACCAGGAGAAACATGCACAGCTCACGTCCTGAATTACATGCAGTTTATTGAGGATGGTATCGAAACCCGGATAATTGTAGGAGTACTTTTTATAGAGCTATCTGCTGTTTATGACAGTGTCGATCACCATGCACTGTCGGAGAAGATCTACCGGATAACAAAAGATTGTGGTTTCATCAAACTCATTCAAAGTTTATTTCAAAACAGGATAATACGTGGTGTATTCGACGGAGGTTTCAAAGTAATTTCAACATCTATACCACTAATCAACCTTTTCCCGCTAACACAAGTATCTTCCTTTATGCCGATTATCTAGCAATAACGAGTCAATGGAAGTCTTCAATAGCCCTTCCAACATATCAAAATCGTCCACATTCATCATGCCTCCAAACTCCAACTTCCTCACACTAGCTATTTTCTAACAGATAACATGTTATACATGCAGATGTCTCTACCTACCAGGAAAAACAAGATGTAGTCTGCTGCCAACTGCGGGGATTTTTGAAAACTAACTCGTGTTATTTATCTCAGCATGCAAGATACTACATCGTGAGTGGTGTAAGCCATTTGTGGCCAAAATATCAGTTACCATGTGAGTGTCGGATAAACCACCAGAGACAAAGCACCTCGTGTTGCTGCTGCAAATAAGACGAGTACACCGTTCGTTTGTTATATATTTTTACGAGCTTCCAACTGGAGCGACTTGTTTACAGATACCTGTGTAGTTACTAGATCATATTTGTAATTTCTTGTTTGTTCGAGTGCCTACTAAGCACCAGTTTTTATTTTAATACCAGTGTAGCGTACCGTACCGCCATTGCTGTCGACCCTTATATCGACCTTCGGATCGTACAGGCTTTTGTTTGTTTTGGTTAGGGTGGCTCAGTATCGTTTAGATCGTTAGTGAGAGAGCACTTAGAATACCTGCTGCTAATAAGCCGAGTACACTGTTCATTTGTTGTATATTTTCACTAGCTTCAAACGGGAGCGACTGCAGTAATGGATGGGAACTGTGATTGCTGTGTGCAGATGCGAGCTGAGTTGGCGACCCTTTGCTCACAGCTTCACGCTACGTTGGCTTCCGTCAGTCAGCTTGAGGCTGCTGCCAAGGGGCATCACTGTGGGGGCTCGGACGCGGGTATGCGAGAGACGTCGAGCACATCCCACGTGTCCCCCGACCGGTCCATTGCTGTGGCCGCCACGGGCACTCCCTGCACTGAGGTTGACCCCTCACCAGTGTTCGAGTGTAAGATCATTCCAAAGTCTGGCAGACAGCGAAAGACGTTCCGAGGAGCTGATCGTAGGACCTTCCTGGTTCGTTTGACGAACGGGTATTGGGCATTGACTGTCGCTGATGATGTCTCTCAGCCGGATGCAGTCGTCCACCCTGTTTAAGGGGAAGCATCCCGGCTTTGCAAGGTCTGGGCATTCACAGAGAGAGGATTTGCTGGTCGCTGTGAGCTCCCTCATTAGGTGCGTAATCGGGCCTCTTAGGAACATGGCTGCCAAGGAGGGGAAGGGAGACAGTGTGCACTCCATGTGCATACTGGGGGGAGTCATTCCGGATGTGGAAAGGGTGCCTTCGGATGCCATGAAGAGTACAGGGCGGAGCCAACTGCAGGTGGTGGCTCATGTCGGTACGAATGACATGTGTCACTTTAGAGCAGAGGCGATTCTCTCTGGTTTCGGGCGGCTAGCGGGAAGGGTAAAGACTGCGTCTTGCTTGCGAGATTAAGGTGTTCACCATCTACAGCATCACTGATAGAACCGACTGTGGTCCTTCGGTGCAGTGCCGAGTAAAGTGTCTGAATCAGAGGCTCTGGCGGTTCTGTGACCATGTTGGCTGCAGATTCCTTGACTTGCGCCATCGGGTGGTGGCTTTCCGGGCTTCACTTAATAGGTCAGGAGTCCACTGCACACAGGAAGCGGCTACACGTGTAGCGCTGCCTGTGTGGAAGGGACTGGGCGTTTTTTTTTGGGTTAGAGGGTCTCAGGAAAACACAGAAAAGGCGTCTGTCTGAAAGGGGACAGTAAGTTAGCTGTAGGAACGGTCGGTGTTGTAGTTGTAAATAGTCGTAGCTGTGATGGGAAAGAACCAGAGCTATAAGCCTTAATAGAAAGCACTGAATCTCAAATAATTATAGGTACAGGAAGCTGGGGGGTCAGAGATTTTCTCTGCCTCGTGAAGGCTGGGTGTTGTGTGCTGTCCTTAGGTTAGTTAGGTTTAAGTAGTTCTAAGTTATAGGGGACTGATGACCATAGATGTTAAGTCCCATAGTGCTCAGAGCCAATATTCCAATACAGAAAGCTGGGTAAAGCCGGAAATAAATTCAGCCGAAATTTTTTCAAACGACTTAACAGTGTTCGAAAAGGATAGATTAAATACAGTTGGTGGTGGAGTATATATTGCTGTCAGAAGTAGTTTGCCTTGTAGTGAAATTGAAGTAGATAGATCCTGCGAAATAGTATGAGTAGAGATTATACTTGACAATCGGATTAAACTATTAATTTGATCGTTTTACCGACCTCCCGACTCAGAAGATAAACTTGCTTAACAGTTCCAAGAAAACTTGAGTCTCATTTCAAATAGGTACCCCACTCATACAGCTATAGTCGGTGATGACTTCAGTCTACCCTCGATATGCAGTGAAAATTATACCTTTAAAGGCGGCGCCAGAAATAAAACATCATCAGAAATTGTACTCAATGCTTTCTAAGAAAATTATTTTTAACAATTAGTTGATGGTCCCCCTCGAAGCATAAATGGTTGCGAAAGCATACTTGACCTCTTAGCAACAAATAATCATGGATAAATAGGGAGTATCATGACGAATACAGGGATTAGCGACCAAAAGGCAGTTGCTGCTAGGCTGAATACCGTAACCCCTACAACCATCAAAAATAAACTCAGGGTATATGTATTTAAAAAAGCTGATAAAAATGCTCTTAACGCAGTTTCAAGAGAGAGTCTTCACTCCTTCCGATCTGATCATGTAAGCGTAGAAAAGTTCTCACAATCTGGCAGGAAACTCAAAGAGGTACTGGTCATATATAAAGCACACCAGTGGCAAGACGCAATCAATATCTTCACTGTGCGATAATAACGGTGAAGTCACTGATTAATCACGGTTTTCCCAAACTCCTTCACTAAGGAAGATGAAGTAAATATTCCTGAATTCCGATCGAGAACAACTGCCAAGATGGGAAATATAGAACCTTATATCCTCGGTGTCGCAAAGCAGCTTAAATCACTTAAAAAAGGCAAGGCTTCCGGTACAGAATGTATACCAGTATGGTTCCTCTCAGAGTATGTTGATAGCTCCATATTTAGCATTTATATACAGCCGCTCGTTCATCAAGAAGATTCGTACCTAAAAAATGGAAAATTGCTCAAGTCACAACAATACCCAAAAAGGAAAATAGGATTAATCCGTTGAATTACAGGTCCATATCACTAACGTCGATTTGAAGTAGGGTTTTAGAGCACATACTGTATTCTAACATTATAAAGTACCTTGGAGAAAACGATTTATTGACGCATAATCAGCACGGATTCAGAAAATATCGTTTTTGTGAAACACAACTAGCTCTTTTCACTCATGAAGTAATGTGTGCTAGCGAAGGGGATGTCAAATTGATTCCATATTTTTAGATTTCCAGAAGGCTTACGACACCGTTCCTCACAAGCGTCTTCTAACCAATCTGCGTGCCTATGGAATATCACCTCCGTTGTGCTACTTGATTTGTGATTTCCTGTCAGAAAGGTCACAGTTCGTAGTAATAGACAGAAAGCCATCGAGTAAAACAGAAGTAATATCCGGCGTTCCGCAAGGAAGTGTTATAGGCCGCCTATTGCCCCTGATCTATATTAACGATATAGGAGACAATCTAAGTAGCCGTCTTAGATCGACTGCAGATAATGCTGTCATTTACCGCCTTGTAAAGTAATCAGATGACAAAAATGAATTGCAAAATAAGTTAGATAAGATATCTGTATGGTGCGAAAAGTGGCAATTGACGTTGAGTTATGGAAAGTGTGAAGTTATTCACAGGAGAACTAAAAGAAATCCGGTAAATTTCGATTACGGTATAACTCACACAAATCTGAAGGCTTTTAATTCAACTAAATACATAGGGATTAGAATTACAAATAACCTAAATTTGAACGATCACATGGTTGATGTGGGTAGATCAAACCAAAGACTGCGATTCATTGGCAGAACACTAAAGAGACTGCTTGCAGAACGCTTGTCCGCCCTATTCTGGAGTATTGCTATGCGGTGTGGGATCCGCATCAGGTGGGACTGACGGATGATATCGAAAAAGCAGAAAGAAGGGCGGCTCGTTTTGTATTATCGCGAAGTAGGGGAGGAAGTGCCACAGACATGATACGTGATTTGGATTGGCAGTTATTAAAACAAAGATGTTTTTCGTTGCGACAGGACCTTCTCATGAAATTTCAATCACCAGTTTCCTCCTCCGATTGCGAAAACATTATCTCGGCACCCATCTACATAGGGAGAAATGATCATCATGATAAAATAAGAGAAATCAGGGCTCGCGCAGAAAAAGTGGAACAGTAGAGAGACAGCTTGAATGTGTTTCTTTGAGGCACTGTATTGCGAATAGCAGAGTAATCACGTACATGTAGATATAAAGCGTGTAGCTTGCTTTGTTAGGTAATGTAATGTATCTACAAAATAATTTTTAACATATTTTTGATTAAGGTGTGTTAATAAGAGCTGTCGTAGAATTAAATTGTAAACGAATTTCTGTGTGTGTTTTTCGAAACAAATCTTTTCGTATTTAAATTACATTAGGCCAACCGATTTCTTTCTTTTTTCTTTTAGAATAATGCAGATCCTAAGAAAGGCGAACAGAGTCATGCCAGAAAGATGAAAAGGGGAGTGAACCAACAACAGAAATGCCAAGAAGCTCACAATAGAGGTTTAGCTTAGATTCAGAAAATAGGGGAAAGGGAATGAGAGTTACAGCCGTGAATCTGGTCCTAACTGTAACTGTAAAAGGTGTTTTCAATTATTCATCGATGGAGACAGAATGGGTGTCTTTCAGAAGTTTAGGAATATGGGATATTATGATTTGCAGAATGCCTACCTTCATGGTTGCATGCAAGCAACCGAAAAAAAGAAGAAAACAAAGGAAATTGACAGTCCATCAAGGCGGAGTACAACTATAGTGAAAAGAGCATTGAAGTTTGTAAGACTGCCATCATGAATATTCATGGATCACAAAGAAGTAAAGGTCGTTACGTCTGATTTGCAGCAGGCCCTACCAACTCCTAAACTTTCCACTGGTACTGCTTTCTATAAAAAGAAACTGTTCTCTTACAATCTCAGTGTCCATTCTTGTTCTGAAAAATAAGGATATTTCTATGTGTCGGGCAGCAGATGAGATCGACAGTTGTTTACTGAAGCACTTTGGGGGACATGACATTCGAGGAGAGAAGGTGATAGTCATATCAGACAACTGTTTAGGCCAAAGCAAAAACTGGCCCATTTTTGAAGTATGGTTGAAACTTAAAGCAGAGGGTAAGTTCAAAACTGTCACACACACATTTCCACAAGTAGGGCATACAATGTTGCCTTCTGATCATGATTTTGGCGTTGTTAAGAAATACGTACGGAATGGTTCAAATGGCTCTGAGCGCTATGGCACTTAACATCAGAGGTCATCAGTCCCCTAGAACTTAGAACTACTTAAACCTAAGGACATCACACACATCCATGCCCGAGGCAGGATGCGAACCTGCGGCCGTAGCAGTCGCGCGGTTCCGGACTGAAGCGCCTAGAATCGCTTGGTCACCGCGGCCGGCACGCACGGAATCATTGTCAGCATGAATTCTCGCCTAAGGAGTGCATAAAGGTCTCGAAGAAGTGTCAGAGGAAGAAACCTATGATTGTGTACCATATGACCACAGGTGATTTTTTAAAGATTTTAAACTTACAGGATAACTTCAGTCAGGCTTGTAAAACAGGTTCTGGCGAAAAGCTTGGAATTAGAAATGTTGTGAAGATGGAGTTGTCAGGGTAAGAATCGGAAATAATGTAAGCATGTAATTCGTACCACGGTAAAATGGATACCGTATCATTAAGGGGAAGAGGTAGTCCACTACAGTTCCTCGAACGCTTCAAATGTCCTGTAAACCAAAATGAATGATGTTATATCTTGTTTACCACATTTCTTACAAGACATTAAAAACAGCTGAGCAATCCAAGGCAGACGAAAAGAGAAGTGACAGTGATATTTGAATACCACTATTAGTGTTTTCTGTTGTTAGAACTGTTAAATTTAATTACATTGTATTGTGTAATTAGTATGTTGGCTTAAATTATTATCAAATAATTTCATAAAATTAAATTTTCCTGTGGGAAAATAACATTTTTAAAGCAGTGAATAACATGCTATCTACATTTTACGTTCACGAATAAAATGGAATCTACCACATAATTTGTACCAATATGTTATGTATTGCTTCTTTTTTCCAATAAAAAATTTATTTAATTTTTTTAACCTTACCATTGAATTCCATAATGTTCAAATGCTTGGTTAAAACTTGAAGAAAAGATATAACGTAGTAAAATATATTGTTATATTTTTATGAAACTTCATATTTTAATATCTCCAATTCACTAAAGTGTCAGCTACCATGTTTTACGCCTGAGCCCCTCTATTAGCTGCGTACTTATGTTCCAAAGCATGGTTCCAGTTGTCATAGGAATATAAGGTTTATTTCTTAAACTGTTGAACCTTAGTTCTATAGTACACCTTTAAATAGCAGCTTGCAATACCTTTCTATCTCCAAATATTTCTTGTGAAGTAATGGAGGTAATAAGGTGGAAGGGTAATAAAGCAGTAAAAGTAACTGGAATACAACTGTTGAAGTATTGCAAGGCGTCACTCGAAATAGATTTGGGGCGTTCAACAACTAGCGCCAATGCCTACAGTTGGTCAAGTGAGCTTAGCTTCCAACCTCGACATGGTCGCGGTTCTACTGCAATTAAAAACGCCTTTTTCAGTGCCATAGTGCATAGGTTTGACGAAGCTGATCGCAGCACACATATGAACCGTCCATTCAATTTACCACCTACCAGTGTTATAATACCTGAGTCAAATGGCCTGCTACTTTATTCCGCGAAGACTACGCGCCATTGGGTAGGATGTTCGCCAATCATTATTGCTTTTTGGACCTCATTTAATTTAAAAGGTCTGTGTACTTCATGGTCACTACAAGTATAACTTTTGTTACTCAGTTTCGTGAACTGTGACTAGGTTACTGGTAATTATGTCTTATTAGATTCTATCATTACTTTTTTTCATATTATAACTTTTACAAACAGTATTCTCTTTTAATTAGAATTTAATTTATGAAAAGACTTCTTTGTAGTTTCTGTTAATGAACAGAAGTTACTTCCTGTTAGATAATGTGGTACCGAAGCAAAAGACTTAATATAGCGTGGGTTATGAGTGTTGGAATTTCGCTACGATGCATCTGTTTTTCTTTATTTTTTTTAAATTATTACACGCGTCTGCTATTTACTACTGTCAATATTACAGTGTGTGTGGTGATATGGATTTGTTCGCCACCATAAGCTTTTATCACTGGCAATCAAGGCAACTACCTTCGAATCAATCGAAATCGCTTTGGCATGTGTTACAGTAAACAACAAATTTGGAGTGGAAGTGTGTAAATTACATGATTTTGAGTTAGATATCTTTATTTCAGTATAAAATGATACAAAATCATCATTTTCATAAATATTTAGCGCTAGGTTTTTTAAAAAAAGTAATCTATATTTTTTCTAAATAACACACTAACTAAATATGCATTCATGTTTCAAGATTCAGCATGACAAATTTTTAGTAAATAATTACTTGAATTATGTTATGTGTTATGCGTTGATAAATTTCAGTGCCATTCTGGAAGCACAAAAGTAAAGTATTAAGAAAAAATGAAGATAAGAAAATACTTTGTAGGTCTACCTTCTACCAGAACTATGTAAAGCGCAAATTAATTATATAAATTAACTGGTCACATATGTCTATAAAGGATTAAAAATGTTAAATGTCCGTATTTAGAGTATATACAATTAGATATTTTGTTCAGAGATAAATTCAAAAGAGGCCCGTTTTCGCTTCGCTTGACGTTTATACACATACTCGGGAACATCCCTTATGACAGTCCAGCAGTAATCTGCTAAAATAGTAGGACTCCAATTTCCGCCATACCTCTTCTCAAATCTGTCAATATTTTGATGAAATCTCTCTCCATGTTCATCATTTGCTGCACCTGTACATGGTTGACATTCAGAATCCCCATCAGAAGTAATCTTGTACTCTGTCAGTAGTTCAGGTATTGGCAATCCTTCCACGTGTAGAACTGGACGTATGGAATAGGGAATGTTAGGATAGATCACTGTCCGCTTCTTCTTCTTAGATATTCCCTTCTTAACGGGGGGAACCATACGAAAGTAGCAGTCACTGACGTGGTTAGTTAGCTCTTGCCATATCATGGGCACTGCAAAGGGCATTGAACGTCGTTTCCCATGCATCCAATTCCGGAGCCCGGGATTTATCCTGATCACCTATTTTGCACCCAAAATAGGAACTGTAAGCTTTTTTAATCAATGGAGATATCTCATGTTTTTGTGAAGCAAATTTCACTTCTCCACACACATAGCAAAATGTATCAGCACTGTTAGCACAAACTCGTGGCGTTTTTGTTCACTTCAATAGCAATCAACTTGAACAACTGGTAGTTAAACTGGAAACAAATGTGCAAAAATTATTACATGCATTAATAAAGTAACTGAAGTTGAAGAGGAGAGAGACAAAAAGATCCCTAAAATTGGTATCAAAATGTTTATACCCAAAATATTGCACACAAGTAAGACCAGGGACAACAATATAATCCACTGTTACTAGTTATTATGACTTGGAGAAACCATTACAATATTTGATTTTAAACTTAACATAAAAATCAGTACATAATTATCTCACCGTAAGAAAACAGAGTAAAATGAAAACTAGAGCTAATTTTGACTTGTTTTTGTGATATTAGCGATCAGTACATTAGAGCTGATATTAATTAGCTATTTTCAGTCGTTTTACATTCTCATTGTTGCACAGTGAATTATTAATCATGCATGCGAATTCAGAACATGTAGTATAGTGTTACAAGCGGTTTACCCAAACGGCATTTACCGATCACTATTTATAACAAAGAAAGATGGTTCCATCAAAATAGTGAAGTAGTATTAGGTAGGAAATAAGTCGTGAAATACTTAATTTTCTGGGTCGTTTTCTTTCACGTTGGTGTAGAGTTGAGTGGAGAGGTGTGCTATTCGCGTGATCGGCAAGGCGCAACGGCAAGTAAATGCCTTCACCTGCTGTATAGCGGTGTCTTTTATGTTCTGACGTTGCCGCTTGGAGATGTCTTGATTGTCAAGGAGCAGACACCCTCTCCAGCAACGAACAAAGGAAGCTCTAAAAGGAAATGTGATTTACTTACGAAGTAGTTGTTGTCAACCCTTAGAGGCGAATTTAAGGTCTGAATTAAACTGTATCTGACCGAAGTTATTAAGTATTTGTGATCTGAACACCCTCTGAAACAAATACATGGCGCTTAGCGATCAAATGTTGAGCCATTTCGTAAGCAGAGCAGATATTGTTTTTCCATCCACCAGAAACAGCTGCAAAGGAGAAGAGTTGAAGTATTTCCAGGGCTATGCACCGTTATACGGAGGTACTGTTTTGCATTACCTCCACATAAAGAAGATAATTGAAGGCGACCGAGTTACATTAAAGGTACATTAACACACGATAGGTCTGGTGACACATGAAATGTGACTGCAGTGAGTCAGCTACAAACGCGTAAGAAGAGAGTCAAAAATAATTCAGTAGCATAACAGAAATGAACAAAAAGCTGATGGTGAGTCTGGGTTGTGTGCCGCTCAACGGCGTGGCTTTCAGCGCCCGTACAAATTCCTAATCTTTTCACTGCGTGGTCTCGCCAGCTTCCCGAATGATGATGAAATAATGAGGACAACAGAAACACCCTGTCCCCGGGCGGAGAAAACCGCCGATCCGTCCGGGAATCTAACGCGTGACCCCGTCTTCCAGATGCAGCAACGTTAACCACTTGACCAAGAGGTGCGGACTAAACAAAAAGATGATATCTCCGCTCAGAATGAGGAAATTTTACGAGTAATGCGTTGTACGTTGATTTGGTGTTGCAAAAGGATTTTATAATTTTGAAATCATATAGATTATTGATCACACAGCTATCTTCGTAGGTTTGCCGGGTACTGTTTGGAATATTCGCAGTTTTCAACATTGCCAGTGGTAGATATGAGCCCATGTTCCACCACAGAATCGCTCCTCCTCTCCGTCAAGGGTAGTCGAGGGTAACTGTAGACTAGAAACGATAGTAATATTGCACTTTCCTTCAATGGATAGGACTGTCAATAATGCATTGTTTTAGCAACAACTGCTATGTATGTCAAGCTATCTGAGGCCGGTTGCATTCTTCCTTGAAGACTTTCTTGACATCAGATTTTAATGACAAATTGTCTGCTGCGTCAATGCCTTCTTCACAACACTGGACAATTCACTACTTCGTGCATCTACCTGCTGGTCTGAAGTGTTGCCAGTTGCAAATGTACAAAATTTTGTTCTTCAGTAACAGTTCCATTAATATCATTCAGGTTCAGGGAACATTAATTGGAGACTCGAAAATTCATGAGTAATTCAATGTGAGTGTACACACGATTAATATATTCTCATTCTTGTCCACGACGATTTAGAAGCTATGCTCTTACTTGAGTTTCTATTTGCTATACGATGATGACCATTGAAGGAAGTCCGTTGCTCACTCGTTTGTGAAACCATTTGTCACTGTGTTTTACACTAAGAGCCTCAATTGTACCTGATCGTTTCCCTGTGCATGCCTCTATGTCTTTCTTAGACTCCTCAAGCACATAGTAAGCGTTGATTCGTTGGGTATTCACCTCTTTTCTGTCAAGATTTTAGCGTGTTATGTAACGCTTCATTTCCAGAGATAGGCCCAGCCAGTTTAATAGTTGTGGCATTGACATTCCACAAAAACATGAATACTTAATTTGATTTAAAGGCAATAACATAAAACATCATACCAGCAGATGAAGACCACTCAAAACACCGTTTTCACGCGTTTATTAGATGAGTCTACATGCGTACCTGCCAGAAGAATAGTTACGTTCTAACAACTGGAATGGTATGCACCTAGGCTGTTTCAAATGACCTTGTTTAGTTTTTCTTCATAACTTCTGATGGATCTTCTCATCCATCTGATCAGAACGTACTCTCTCCGTCAGTTTAGAGCACAAAGCACATCAGCGAATTTCCTGATGGGGAAGTTCTATTATAAATGAAATGAAAGCCTGTGCAGTTAAAAACATTTTTATTTATAAATACTGAATATTGTGCCTTAGAAAGTGATCTTCACGAACTTAAATATTTGAACATCCTTAGTGAATATTTAAAAAACGTGGAAGACGTGTAAATGAAGAAAGGTACTACTTTACTATATTAAACTTACTTTATCTTTGCTGTTGGTAGAAATTAGGGTTGTTAATAAAAAATATATATGCACCTCAACACTAAGAATTTATATTTTTCGAGGATAAATGATTAATTTCATTTTAACCAATTGATTCGCGTTATTTCTACGTGTTGCACATCTTATAGGAGGTGTCTTAGAGCTCTTAAGGTAATTTGTTTAACACCAATTGTGCTTACTTACTTCAATCAAATAGTACAAAAATTAATTAAAAACCATGTTGAGCCACAGAGAATGGTTATACACCACGAAACGGAAAAACTGAAAAAATACGTGGGCTTAACTCACCTCGTTATTCTATACGATTCCAGAACAAAGCGGTGGCTAGCGAAGCCTAATGACGGCTTGCCGATGTATTCAGGCTTATTTCATGTACATTTTTTTTACACTTCTGATAAAGGCACGATATTGTCTACATGACGCACAGCTTGTTATCACGATATGTAGCTGTGGTGCAGTTCGAAATGCTAACGCAAGCCAGAAAAATCAAAAAATTACTCGACGGGTCATAATGAGCATATCACAATTATTCAGAATGCTACTTACACCCTGCAGTGGACCGAGGACAGTTTTAATCAGTCCGAAACATTCATTACCACAGATGTGTTTGCAAAAATGTTGACATACGTGGGAACTGTTTAACCGTTGTTAGAAATGACAAACGTCACGCTAATATGAATTTGGTACTTCCTTTCGTTGTGCAGTGTTCATCAGCAATTGTCTTCCAAATTTAACCCTGAGAAGTGAAATTTCATAGTACTATGAATGATAGAATAGCATTACATTTTAATGATTCATTTCCGACTAATCATCACATTGGTCTCGTAGATAGTGCTTCATCATCCGGTGCTAGAAGCTTACCTTCAGCCCGCCTGCACGAGCCTGTGATGCCTTGAAAAACACCCACACGTTATATATATATACAAGGTGGTCCATTGATATCTCACGAAATAAGCGTCAAACGAAAAAACTACAAAGAACGAAACTTGTCTATCCTGAAGGGGGAAACCAGATGGAGCTATGGTTGGCCCGCTAGATGGCGCTGCCACATGTCAAACGGATATCAACTGCATTTTTCAAAATAGGAACCCCCATTTTTATTACATATTTGTGTAGTACATAAAGAAATACGAATGTTTTAGTTGGACCATAATTTTCGCTTTGTGATAGATGGCGTTGTAACAGCCAAAAACGAATAAGTACGTGGTATCATGTAACATTCAGCCAGTGCGGACGGTATTTGCTTCGTGATACATTACCCGTATTAAAATGGACCGTTTAGGTCGATATTGTGTTGATGTGTGGCTATTGTGATCAAAATGCCCAAAGGGTATATTCGTGATATTGTTGCTATTATAACTGTTCTTCAGCAATGATGTTCCCAGCCGTACAGCGTTGGAGAAACCTGCATTGCCAATACAGCGTGCTCACTAGCACACGTTGTGAGTCTCCCTCAAGTTAACATTTTTGCCCCAGTTTACAACATTTTGGGGGCAAGTAGTTCAAAAATGTTGGTATTTCCGTATGTAGGTCTATTTGCTGTGACACGGTGTGAACAGCAGCAATGCCAATACGTGGTGGTGTGTGCTGTAGGTACTTGAAAGGAAAAATTCTCTATATTGGTCTACCTATCATGATCCAATTACCGTTATGTGTGTCCATCTATAGTTCTTATAGCAGCAGAGCCATCAAAAATACCTGTTCAACCATTCTAAGAAAGAACGTTTAACCAGCACTGTGGCGCATTATTCTAACAAAATATACGGATAAACAAGAAGCTCAGGGCCACGAAACCATATAAAAAATTCAGTGAATACTCACTTGCCACGTTCTCCCTGGATTAATAGTGTGTAACGTCATGATAGCGAGCCATAGGAACGTCTACAAAGACAGCCTGGCCCTGCCTACAACCGGCTTGTGTTCAGACCAGCAAAGCTGACTGCCCTGCTATACTCGTCTGCGCACACCTTTTGTCCCCAACACAGAACAAATTACGTTACTTCCCATCACTGTAGTTCTCTTACGTCATTCGAAAATGTGATAGTCATGGGGGACTGAAACCCGATAGCAGAAAAGGAAGACAAGGAAAAGTCGTAGGTGAATACGGACTGGGGCAAAGGAATGAAACAGGAAGCCACTTGGTAGAATTTTGCAAGAATATAATTCAATTATAGCTAACACTTGGTTTTTGAATCATGAAAGAAGGATGTATACGTGGAAGAGACCTGGAGACACTGGAAGGTTTCAGACTGAACATATAACGGTTAGACAGAAATTTAGGAACAAGGTTGCAATTTGTAAGACATTTCCATGGTGAGATGTGGACTCTGTCCATACTTTATTGGATATGAAATATAGATTAAAACTGAAGAAACCGAAAAAAGAAAGGAATTTAAGGAGATGGGGACCAAATAAACTGAAAGGACCACAGGTTGCAGAGAGTTTCAGATGGAGCACTAGAGAACGATTGATAAGAACAAGGGAAAGGAATACGGAATACAGTAGAGGAAGAATGGGTTGCTTTGAGAGATGAAATACTGAAGGCAGCAGAGGACCAAGTAGGTAAAAAGACGAGGGCTAGTAGAAATCCTTGGGTAACACAGGAGACATTGAATTTAACTGATGAAATAACATAATAGAAAAATACAGTAAATGAAGCAGATGAAGAAATACGAGCGTCTCAAAAATGAGGTCGACAGGAAGTACATAATAGCTAAACAGGGATGGCTAGAGGACAAATGTAAGGATGTAGCATATACCACTAAGGGTAAGATAGATGCCACCTACAGGACAATTAAAGACACCAAAGGGAACAACCTGTAAGAATATCAAGAGTTCAGAAGGAAAACCAGTCGTAAGCAAAGAAAGGAAAGCAGGAAGATGGAAGGGAGATGTATTTGAGGGCCGTATTATGGAAATGAAGAATTTAACAGAGCACTGAAAGACCTAAGTCGAAATAAGGTCCCAGGAATAGACAAAATTCCGTTATATCTACTGATAGCCTTGGGGGAGCCAGCCAGGACAAAACTCTTCCATCGGGTGAGCAAGATGGATGAGACAGATAAAATATCCTCAGAGTTCAAGAGTATAATAATACCGATTCCAAGGAAATCAGCTGCTGACAGGTGTGAAAATGACAGAACTATCAGTTTAATGTATCATGGTTGCAAAATACTGACACGAATTCTTTACAGATGACTGGAAAAACTGGTAGAAGCTGACCTCGGGGAAGATCAATCTGGATTTCGCAGATATGTAGGAACAGGTGAGGTAATACTGATCCTAAGACTCCTCATAGAAGATAGGTTAAGGAAAGGCATATCTAGGTTTATAGCATCTATAGATTTACAGAAAACTTTTGACAATGTAAACTGGAATAGTATCTTTCAAATTCTAAAGGTAGCAGGGGTAAAATACAGGCACCGAAAGGCTATTTTCAATTTGCATGGAAACAAAATAGAAGTAATAAGAGTCGAGGGGCAGGAAAAGGAAGCAATGGTTGAGAAAGGAGTGACACAGGGTTGTAGCGTATCCCCGATGTTATTCAATACGTATATTGAGCAAGCAGTGAAGGAAACGAAAGAAAAAGTTGGAGTAATAATTGAAGTCCAGAGACAAGAAATAAAAACATTATGTTTTAACGATGACATTGTAATTTTGTCAGAGACACCAAAAGGACTTGGAAGAGCATTTGAACGGAATAGACAGTGTCTTGAAAGGAGGTTATTAGATGAATATTAACAAAAGCAAAACGAGGATAATGGCACGTAGGAGGCTTAAATCAAGTGATGCTGAGGGAATTAGACTAGGAATGGAGGCACTTAAAGTAGTAGATGAGTTTTGCTGTATGGGCAGCAAAATAACAGATGATGGTTGAAGTAGGGAGGATATAAAATGTAGGCTGGCGATGGCAAGAAAAGCGTTTGTGAAGAAGAGAGATTTGTAACATCGAGTATAGATTTAAGTGTCAGGAAGTCTTTTCTGAAGGTACTTGTATGGAGTGCACCCATGTATGGTAGTGAAACATGGAGGATGAACAGTTCGGACAAGAAGTGAATAGAAGCTTTTGCTACAGAAGAACGCTGAAGATTATGTAGATCATGTAACTAATGAGGAGGTACTGAATAGAGTTTGGGAGAAGAGGAATTTGTGGCACAACTTGACCGGAAGAGGGGATCGGTTGGTAGCACACATTCTGAGGCATCAACGGATCACCAATTTAATACTGGACGGAAGCGGGGAGGGTAAAAATCGTAGAGGGAGACCAAGAGATGAATACAGTAAGCAGATTCAGAAGCATGTAGGTTCCAGTAATTACTCCGAGTTGAAGAGGCTTGCACAGGATAGAGTAGCATGGAGAGTTGCATGAGACCAGTCTTTGGACTGAAGACCACAACAACAACGTCATTCAAGATAGCAGCAGAGACCAGACAGATACATAAGCTCTCTCATTATCCAACAACTATGCGTGTTTATTCAAGTTTTCCTAATATTTTCGTGTTTTGCGTCAACGTCATGATGTTCTCAGCCAATCACAAAGCATCATACTCCCTATTTATTTATCTCTGCTAAGCCGCCCCTCCAATACTACTGTGTGTGTGAGACGTTATGAGTTAGAAGCGGGCGAATCGGTAGAAATAATGACGTCATGTCACTTTAATGGCGTCATAGTAAATTCTATAAGCACTACCGATTTCTAACCAGAGCTACTGTATAAGAAATACCATACGGCGATAGATAAATACCTGACAAGTCACCACTATATTACTACATTGTGTGACATAGAATAAAGTTCTGATGCTCTCAGGCAAGGATGCTGAGATGGTGTGGAGCAATGGGCTTCAGAAAATACTCACCAAGAGAAACAGCTGACCGGTATTTCTAAATTTGATTCTTGTGTGTTATTAGCTGTTTTCTGCAAAATGTTTGTTTGTCCTCACATTTAGCTGAATTGTATGCGTTCATCATCACACTGAGTTTACCCTGGCGGTTGCACCTAGCAGAAATAGCACAGATCAATGTACAAATTCTTGAAAAGCCATCTCTACAGCACCAAAATGCATTAAACGTTGATAGTTCCGATATTTTTGGGAATAAAGACGTCAAAGCAAAATTATGTTGAACCGAAGATACTGTGTGTGTGTGTGTGTGTGTGTGTGTGTGTGTGTGTGCCACAACACCAAAATACGCACGTTTTATATTGTAAGAATTATCGATCGCTTATCCAGACATGTCAAATTCCTTTGGATGGCACCTTATTTCGAAATACGATCCATATATGAAGCAACTTTGGATGGGCAAAGTGCTGCTTAGCGAACTTGTAGAGCTTCATAAAAACCACACTGAAACCTTATATATTTCCAAAGTGACTAATCCATTATTGAAGATTATGGGCCGCATTTTGTATGCCATAAGGCATTCTCCAAACGGATATTGCGGTAAGCTCCTACATTTTCCCATAGCTTTTTTTCGTGAAAAAGCTATGAAGAAAGTGAAGTCCAGCAGTGAGTATTTGCAACATTTGTCACAGCGTAAATGTCCCATTTGCTCCATAGACATATACTTGATATCCTCATATTGGGATTACTGTAGCCACTCGGTGGACACCTATTATGTACGGAAAGAAAAACCTGCATTTGTGGGAGTGATCATGGTGAGCATAATAGGATATATTTATTTGATCGAGGCCGCAGTGTAAACATATTCGCAGAGTGGAGTCTGATATCCGTGTCACCCACAGACCAGTATAAGATGGTGAGGTCCAAGAAGACTACGTGCACCAATGCAGTAAACACGATTCTGAGGCTTTAAGTAGGTGAGGTCAGAAAACGTAATCAGAACACAATGAGACAGAATGGTATATGCCACTATCGCAGTCGTACTACAAGACGTTAAAAGAAGTTGTAGTAGTACTAATCTCAACTATTGTCGATAAAATACATTGTGAATTGCAACTGACGAAAGAATCTATAATAAACTAGTGCGTCATGCAAATGGAGGTTTCTTTTATTACCACTACGAGTAAACCTCATTCAACGAAGTCTGTCCGTCGTCAGTTACCCACAAGTCTAGAATAGAATTCTGTGATTAATGACTACGATCAGAGTTTTGAATTAAAGCTTCTTATCTCACAATATTGACAACCATTCCCTTTAAAAGCTCTGACTGTTATTTCAGTACAATATATGAACGATATTACAGACTGTGATCAATACTTAGTTGGGCAGTTCATCCTCTGACGTGTTATACATAGCCTCGAACACTGAGCCAACAATGGCCGAGAAATGTGCATAGTTATTGTTGTAATCATCATCTCCATACTGGAGACTAGTGAGAAAGACCCTACTTCAGACATGAAGCATTCACATCGGGAGCATCCCACCTAATCAAACCGCAGAGTACGTCGTATTTTTCGGTACAGCTTCTGCTACAATTTTACTTACCAGACATGGAGATGAAGCAGCAGAAGAGGGTTCATTTCTCGACAGAAGACGGAGTATACACATCGTCTCCCATATTAACGATTAGCCTTATACTGTATACAGATGGAGCATGCAGGTTGCAAGCAGTTTTTGATTGTAACGTTTTGAATGGCGTATTGCAGAGGCTCCTAAGATTAGCTCTCTCCAATTCTTGAGGAAGAGTATAGATGTAGTGTGGTAAAATACTTACCTGAGACAAAACTGTTGTTAGTCTTCCGTCGTGTAGGACGTGGATCAGTAAGCAGCCGACTATGATAGAGAATGCTGTGCAACAAACTCACAGGAGAGCCTAGCTGTGCAAGAATGTGTGTGTAGTGTTCCGAAAGTGAAGCAGTGTGCCATGTGAACTTTTATTTATTGGAATGTAATGTACTTGTATACAAAATTTAAAAATGTTCCACAGGACACCAATTTTTTAAAACGTGAAAATCAGTCTGCAAATGTCATCATAGTTCATGTCAGACAAGTAAGTAGATCTTGTCTTTTATAAACATGTGAATACACTTCCATTATACGAACTCCGGTTTCAGTAGTGAGTAAAGCAGTACTCCCGAATTTGTCTGGAAAAGTCCAATTTTTCTCTTTACAGTGAAGCTGTCTCCTTAAAGACAGTAGTAATAACAGCCAGGCAATTAAGTCCCAATTTAATTCTCTAGCTAGCTGTCTGGGAGCTAGAGAAGCGTTATTGTCTGGAGACGCGAGGGGACTGCTAACTTCTTAGAAACGCTTACGAGAAATAATCATGCTCCAAGTGATCGTGAATATATGTGCAATAATAGTATGAATGAATATCGTGTGCGATCATTATAGCCTAATTGGTATTACGGGTGCAGCAGGCTGATTTTATCGGTGATCATTAAACACATTTATAAGAATAAAAATGATTTAGTAATAAAAGCACACCCTGCTTGTACTCGTTACAATAATATCGTTAGGTGTAGAGTGTTGGACGTTAAGATTTTACCACGCATCCCCCTCTGGCTGATTCACGTACACTGAGGTAACGAAAGTCGTGGAACGACGATATGCACATATAGAGATGGCGGTATACGGGACATAAAAGGTCAGTGCATGGGTGGAGCTTTTGGCCACCTCAAGCATCTCTCTGTCTGGCCACAACCCTTCCTCAATGACCCGACTGTACACCTTCTCCTCAGCACCTTTTTCCCTCAATTACCATCACCTGTCCCATGTTGACCATACCTTCTCCACCTATGTGACTGCCACCGACCTCAATATCCACAGCTGTGACCCTGCCAACCTTCGGCGGTGGCATCAGTTCCTTGCCTCCCTCCATGATGACCTTATTCCTCTCCCAGAACACACCTGTCCTGAAACTAACTCCATCCCCCCATGTTACCTCCCTTCCCTAAACCTCACAGGTCGTATTGCCATGGACGTCCTCGATCCCGTTGGTAGTGACCATCTCCCCGTCCTTATCACCATCTCCTCTGATTGTAGCCCCCTGCAGCCCCCCGAACAGCTGCACCTCCAAAGTCTGTCCACGACTACTGTCACGCCAACTGGGATGCCTACCCGGAAGCCATTGCCTCACAGGTAGAAAGCCATTCCCTCACCTTTGACCGTCCCACTGACATCACCCATACCTCTTCCTTCATTCAGAAGACCATCACTGACGCTGTGGAGGCCCATGTCCTTACCAAAGTAATCCACCCTCACCTCCCTATGCTTCCTCCATAGGCTGTCCTTCTTGTTCATGAATACTGCAGACTCTACCGTTCCTTCCTCCACACCTGTGACCAGGACACACTCATCTGCCACTGGCAATTACAGTGACACATCTGGAACTCTCCCTGTCAACTCCTGCAAGCACTGGTCAGCATCCACCGCCTTACTGGTAGCC
Organism: Schistocerca gregaria; assembly: GCF_023897955.1. NCBI lineage: Eukaryota > Metazoa > Arthropoda > Insecta > Orthoptera > Acrididae > Schistocerca > Schistocerca gregaria. The sequence continues at coordinate 283,980,307 of NC_064931.1, read as the reverse complement.
ATCCCACCCCACATTACCCTATAATCCATGACAATCGCCCCTTCCTTGACAACCACAGTAAGGCTAATCATTTTGCTTCCCACCTCTCAGCCAATCACTGTGGCCAAGCGGTTCTAGGATCTTTAGTCCGGAACCGCGCTGCCGCTATGGTCACAGGTTCGAATCCAGTCTCGGGCATGGATGGGTGTGAAGTCCTTAGGTTAGTCAGGTTTAAGGTTTTCTAAGTTTAGGGGACATGAGATGTTAACTGCTTAGAGGCATTTGAACCATGTTTTGTACCCATATCTCCAAAGTCTTCTCCATTCCTGATGATCCCCAGTTTGATTACTCTCTCTTCCCTGCCATCCTTGACTGCACTGGTTCCTCTGTCTCACTACTCGCCCCTAGTTTCCAGCACTTGGATCAGTTATCCTCTCAGACATCAACACCCCCATCACCGCACATCACATCACAATCGTCCTCCTCTCCAAACGCAACATTGCCCCTGGTCATGATGGTGTCATCTACCACCACCTCAAGGAATGTCCCCCTACCCCGTCCTTCCTGGCTGTTCTTGCTGTCCTGTACAATGTCCTCATCTCCACTGACTTTTAGCCTGACATGTGGAAGACTTCCCATGTTCTGCTGTTCCCTAAACCCAACAATCTCTCCTATGATACCTCTTCCTATCGTCCCATCTGCCTCACCTCCATATCAAGTGAGGTCTTCGAGACCATCCTCTCCCGCCGTATTCACCGCCCCCTTAACCAGCACTGCCTCCTTCCCCATACCCAGCGTGGCTTCTGGCATTCTTTCTCTGCTGACGACCAGCTCCTTATCCTTACCAATCTTCTTTCCCTCCAACTTAACTCCTGTGGCTCTACTATCTTTGTTTCCCTCCAGATTGCCTATGACCATGTCTGGCATCCTGGGCTCCTCTTCAAACTCCAGACCTATGCTCTCCCTATCAATTTCGTCAATCTCGTTGCTTCTTTCCTCTCCTCTCGTCCCTCCTATGTCTCTGTCCACAATTCCAACTCCCTTACCTTCTATCCCTCTGCTGGTGTGCCCCAAGGCTCCGTCCTTTCCCCTCTCATCTATCTACTGTACACTGCTGATTTGCCCAAACCTTACCCACCTGTTCATCTCCTCCATTCTGCTAATGACACCGCCTTCCTAGCCCTTTATCCTACCCTTCAATTGACCCAACGTACCCTCCAAACCCTCCTTGACCAGTCACCCAGTTAACCAGTGGTTCCTTAGTAATAACCACTCAAACCCCCAGGCGATCACCATAGGCTTCACCACCAGCTCTGTCTGTCTCCATGACTTCTACCTAACTGTTTATGGCCATCTTATCCACCTCACTCCTACACTCAAGTACCTGGGCCTCACCCTCGACCGCCACCTCACCTGGACTGCCCATCTCCTTACAGTCCAACACAAAGCCTGCAACAGAGTCCACCACCTGAAACTCCTGTCTGGCAGGATGTGGCGTCTGCATCCATCCACCGTCCTTCACACCTACATATCCTTGATCTGCCCCATCTCTTGTTATGCCAGCCTTGCTTCAATTTCTGGCCATCCTAGGTTCTATAACGCCCTTCACATCCTTGAGCGCCATGCACTCTGCCTCGCCTTCTATATGTGCCTGCCATCCTCCACATGCATCGTCTACGACCTCATCCCCTTCCCTCACCTTCTCCTTTTCCTTGAACACATTCGAAGTGCATATTGTCCTCGGACTCGATACCCCCACCCCACCCCCTGGTATCTCCCATCCTCTCAACCCACAGCCCATTGTCGTGCCTTCATCTCTGTGTCCCGTCCTCTCTCCTTCTCCACACCCTGCACCTCTTTTCCCAACACAACTTCCAGCACCTACCCCTCCCAGGTGATGAGCTTTGCCCTGACGTCTATCCCCCTACCAACTCTATGCCCACCTTCCTCCTGTCTCCTCCTGAGGGCTCCCTCTCCTCCCTTACCCTTCTCCTGAGTGGATTTCCCCCTCTTACACACCATCTTTCTCCTGTGCTCCCCTTCAGTGTCTCTGCCCTCCCTCCTGACTTGTCTTCCCTCTTCATCTCCTGCCCCACCTGTCTCCTGCCTCTTGGTGCACCCCCTGCCCCCTATTCTTTTCATCCTGCTCCCTCCCCCTCTGCTCCTTGCTCTCTGCTCCTTTACCATCCTCTCAGGCCTCTGCCTTGGCAGGTCCCTCCTGGCAATTTTTCTTCTTTGTCGCATATGCTTCATTTCTTAAAGTGGTTTTAAGGTGTGTTTGTTCTGGAGTGTTTTAATACTGGGGCCAACTTTTAATCTGTGCATGTGACTTCGGTGTCTTTTTTGTGCTCTACAAATCGCCAACTGTGTTTTTTAACTTTATGTAGACTTTTTTAATTGTTCCCCATGAACGTCTCCATGTCAATGTATATTTTACCTCCATTGTCTCCCCTTACTCTGTTTTTATGTCCCACTTTTATCGACTTTCTATGTATAATTTTCTTCTTTTATTTGCTGTCATGTCACTCGGCTGACGAATGGCAGATTGTGCCGCTGCCAACCCTCCCCTGACTATATGGGGAGGGGGAATGAAATCACAATAAAGAAAAGCAAGTAAAGCTTCCATTTGCACTCAAGTGATTCACCTAAAAAGGCGTCCAACGTGATTATGCCTGTAGGAGGGTAATTAACAGACATTGAACGTGTGATGATAATGGGAGATAGATGGATGGGACATTCAATTTCGGAAATTGTTAAATCGTTATGGAATTCAATATGCCGCAATACACAGTGTCAACAGTGTGCTGAGAATACCATATTTCAAGTATTAACTATCAACATGGACAATGCAGTGGCCGATGGCCTATGGGAGCATACGAACGATGCGAGTGCCTTTGCTAACAGCATGGCATCGCCTGCAGTACCTCTCCTATGTTCGTTACCATATAGGATGGACACCATACAACAGAAAAATCGTTTCCTCATCAGATGACTCCCGATTTCCGTTGCTAAGAGCTGATGGTAGGGTTCGAGTTTGGAGCAGAACCCACGAATCTATGGACCTAAGTTGTTAACAAGTCACTGTACAAGCTGGCGGTGGCTCCATATTTATGTGGGCTGTGTATGCATAGAATGGATTATGACCTTTGGGTCAACTGAACCGATTATTGATTGGGAATTGTTGTGTTTGGATGCTTGGAGACCTTTTTCAGCGAGTCACGGATTTCATGTTCCTAGACAGTAATGAAGTTTTTAGGTATAAAAAGGCTCCGTGTCACGGGGACACCATTTTTGTTATGGGTTCGAATAACAGTCTGGATAGTTTGAGTGAATAGTTTGGCCACTCTGGTCGTCTGACATGAATCCTATCGAACATTTGCGAGGCATAAGCGAGACATCAGTTTGTGTGCAAAAACCTTCAACGGCAGCACTTAGCAATTATGTAACGTTATAGAAGCAGCCTGGCTCAATATTCTAGCAGGGGACTTCCAACGACTTGTTGAATCCAGGACACGTAGGGTTGCTGCGCTACGCCGGGATAGAGGGGTCCGACACGACAATAGGAAGTATCCCGTGACTCTTGGCATCTCAGTGTTTATGCAAGGTCTATCTAATATGAGTCATCAGGCGTATTTTCTCTGCTGTTTCGTTAGATGTTTTCAGTTAACTTTATGCAGCGTGTAGCTGAAAGAAAAGCTGCTCCTCACGTCTTCAGTGAGACGACAAGCATCGATGAAAAGCGTCACTTTGTTTCCAGTTGCTAACCAAATTATTTTTAAAGTGGAAGTTTACGTGACCATTCTACTGAGCGGTAGTATCTATGCATTAATACGAACAGTACTCCAGCAGCGACAGCACCGCCTTGACCGGTGCTGATTGCTGCCGCCATCCAGAATCGTTGTTTAGTTGCTGCTGAAATAGTGATTATTCCTCGTGTTTTACTATTCCTGTTAATCCATATCGATAAAACGTATAACGCACTAGGCTAATTTCGGACTTCTCTGTCGAACAGTCAAGTAAAACTGAACTTTAAAAATCAGTTTGTTTATAATGAGGAATAAACCGACGCTCCCCGTCGCATGAAAGACGTGATGAGCGATATTTTTTAGTGCTGACTCCAACTACACGTTAAAAAAAGGAAACTGCAAATATGTGCCCAAACACCGGAGAAAATACGCTTGACGACTCTATGCAGAAACACTCCGTATATTACAGTCTGATTTTCTGTTTTAAGTAGAGTATTGATGAACAGCATATTTCCATTACCGAATAAACCGTCAAAATTACAGTCTTCCACAGCACGTACACATCCAGCTAAAAGTGTAACACTTACATATTCTGATTATAGGAATCATAACACTGAAAATATGTCATGATCAATAAAGTCTAAGCTAGTGCTACAGCCTGTCAGACAAGATTGCAGAACGGCATTAGGGTTACACATCCGGAAATTTTAATAGGCAATGGTGTAAGCCTGCTCGACAAACAGTGCCTCCTTACGTATCAAGAAGGCATAGGTTGTTGTGTGTCGTTACCATCTGTCATTAGAATCTTCCATTTTCTTAATATTAAAAAAAAAAAAAAACACTGGGAAGGCGTCGTTCTCCATCCTGGATTGCTTGTGTCGTAAAGACTGTCATCCAACCAAGGGATAGTCCATAGTAGAACTGCCAGCTTCGTTGTTTGGTAGCTCAGGTATTCGATTTCCAGGGTAAATAATTAAAACTACAGACACACAGAGCATATTTCTTTATTTATCAAAAGTAAAGACCTATGGCCTGCTAGTATGTGGTAGGTCATACATTTAGTGATGTTACATGTTATATCATGCTAATGCAGTTTCATTATCAATACCCTGTTTTTTGAGAATTTTTCAAAGGATGAAATATATATATATATATATATATATATATATATATATATATATATATATATATATATATATGCACTGCATTTTATTCTTCAACAATTCTGTATTGAACATAATGAGAATTACACACACGGAAGAATGGTTTTGTAACTACACACCCATTACTCCGTGTAATCTCCATCCCATACCATGGCCATCCTCCAGTGCGAAACAAGGATGTGTATGCCCTGTCGGTACCGATCCTTGTCCTGGTTGCAGAACGAGTGCTTTACTGTATGAATCACCTCCTCATCGTTCTCAAAATGTCTTCCATGAATGAAATCCTTTAATGGCCTGAAAAACATCAGGTGGCTGCAGCATGTCAGGTGTGACAGTCATGGATGGCCTCACCGACCGCTGTAAATCGTGGAGCTCCGCCGAACCGCCTTCTCATGACGTCACACCTCTGTGCTCAACGAGTAACTGTACTTCTGTCGGCAAAAGATGGTACATAGACTTTGCACAAGCGTTTGTGAATATTCCCAACGGTTTTTTTCTCTGCAGTGAGAAAGTCAATGACGGCTCGTTGCTTGTAACGTACATTACCTACCGACGCCATTTTGAAAGTGTCCTGCAGCTGCGCTATCTGTCGTAAGTGACGGAAACTTGGCGCGCTCATTCAGGAGACTACAAATAATACATACGTAACGTTTCACAGTCGTAGCGTTCTTTTCGGCCGAGAAAAAAAAATGCTGTGTATTTCTTTCTGGGAAACCCTCGTATATAATTTTCTTTATACTTGTTGCTAACTTTGACAATGATAATAAATAAGATACGTGATAGGTTGTGGATGTATTTTAAGTTAAAATTAAAATTGTATTTAATGGGGAAAAACAGATAGCAATAAATCAGACTTAGATATGATGTGAGAGCTGTTCCATTTATAGCTTATGTGTGTATTGCATATATGTCTTACTCATTTTTTCTTGACTGTTGTAATCCTTAGTTAATAATGTGTTGCTTAATTAGTGTACAATGTGTTTCTGAACTTAAGGTAACAGTGGAGACCGGGAGTCGATGTAATGCGTCATAGTCAGCTGCATCATGTGTGAGGGCTCGGTAAGACTTCGAGCCAATAGCACATGATGCAGTGAAATAAGAAGAAATATCATATCTTTAGACAGTGTTATATGTTGTGAAATGGTATAACAGCCAATTGCATAAGGCGTTGCATTTTCAGAATTACTCGATTTAGTGTCGGTAAACATTTGCTTACTTCTACTATGTTTGTACGTGTATCTCGTTTCCACTTCATGTGTGTTGTAACGGGACATCATCATCTATCATTACTTTTCCTCAACAGTAGTTGTCGATAACAGCATTATTTTTCGAATTTTGGACAGGTTAGTATTATCTGTGTTGCTCTTCTCAGAACTTTCATATAATTTTATACACGGTATATTTCAAGCTAAAATTTTTGAAAATTGATTACTTCATAAAATATTTTAGTTTCGATGTTATAATCGATAAGTACTAGTTCTGAATGTACAGTTAAAATTGTTTTTTTTAGAAAGATTTGAAATTACAAATTATTGGCACAGTTAAAATTTCTGTTACTAATTACGCAGTCCTGTACTGTTTACTATGTTTATTTCTGGATTCATTTATGTAATAATAATCGAAATTAATAATGTAACAGAAAGCAGTAGAAATTCATTTGTTAACAAAAATTGTAAATCCTTAGCAATATGGTTTTCTCTGCAGAGTGTGGGAGTCGTAAGCATGCCTCTGATGTGATATGATGCATTTTTCTAATTTCGTGCGAACAATGTAATTTCGGTGTTGTTAATGTCAAAAATCAAAATACTGCATGAAATACTAAAATGTTAAAAAATATATTTACATAAAAGAAATGCTGCAACAACAGTCTTCAGAATTATTTAGTTCAAACCAACTGTGAGGACTTGATGTGAAATTCTTCAGCTTCAAGAATCAGATCTCTAGACAAGAAGAACTGGAGCCATCTCAACATGCAAGCTACGTCAACTAAAATGTTCGCTGTAATCTTCGCTCTTCTCAAATTATTAATTATTAATTGTGTAATAATAATACTAACAATTATTAATAATAATTACAATTACATTAATAACTAAATTATTAATTACTTGGACTGGACATTGTTTAATGTTGACAACAGAAGGAATCAGGAATGAGGGGTGAGATTACAGTGTGATATTGCATTTGAATGAGTGTCTATGTTTGTGCCTGTGTCATTTACTATGTACTGCTAATCTGTCTGATGGGGAGCCTATCTTATTCTAGCGTTTGGTCTCCCTTTTTGTATGTCGCATTTAGTGCTCCCAATACTTCGTTTGCTTTGTTGTTTATAGAGTTCCAGTCATTCTGTTTGCGTTTCAACTGTCCTGTATCTGGGTTCCGTAACCTCGTTTTTACATATCTCAGTGCATCGCAGATGAGCACTATGAGTTAAGTTGTGGCATTCTAGCCACAGGGACATGTGTGAGTCTGCTTTATGCCAAACCTATGGAGGTTCACAGGAGGTGGTCAGTGACAAAGTGCACCATGCCGCGTGTTGGACGTATGTAATGCAAATTCATCCGCTCTCGGATACCAGGGAAGAAAGAGTACACCCGTCTTCCCATACCAATTGTGTCCTACTCTGTCTGCCATGTATCAATATCCGTTTGTTTAGTCACCGTTTGTCGGCTATGTTTTGTCCAGTTATTTATCTTACTTCGTTGCGTCTTCCCCTCTTCAGGCAATAGGCCGCTGCTCTGTGGCGAATTGTGATAACCATAGGGAAATCTTTCCGTACCAGAGACAATGCCTCAATCGAGGTCATGACAAAAACCTGAGAGATTCCTAGAACACTTCTCTGACCACACCTCATAATGGTTTTATGCCTACATAAGTATAATCGATGTGCCCAAGCACAAGTTAATGACTCAAAGAGTGCTGTGTAATCTGTCCTCATTGTCTGTAGTGGTTGCTTGTATCGTATAGCGTTCAGTCATGCAAGTTCATGCTAGAGTTTCCTTGCTTTGTTAATTGTCAGTCTGGCGTGTTCGTTAAAGTGGAGATGTTCGTCACTATTAACACCGAGGTACCTTGTCATAGCTTTCCTTTTTGTAGATACGTTATTTAACTTTAAAACTGGATTTCTTTTCAGTGTGCCTCTTAGAAGTAGATAAACAGTTTTGTTAGTTCCTACTGTGAGTTTGCTTTTCGTGCACCATTCAGTCATGAACACGACGAACCGTGTCGCTTTACACTGTAACTGGGACATGGAGTTTGCAGATTCCATGACCATAAGGGCATCATAGTACGCAACCATCCTGTTTGCCATCCTGTAGTGGTTCTATAGCTATGTCCCAGAAAAATCTGTCCTCTTATGGATCCTTGCGGACTGTCCCTGATTACCCTCTTTATAATCTTTTGGCGGCCATTCTTCCATTGCACCATCCTTTTCCTAGGATAATCTCTAAGGCTGTTGTGTAGAGCCAGCGGAATACTCATCTCTCTAAGTCTTTCAAACAGCGCCGACTACCAAAGGTTGTCGAAAGTACCAACTATGTAAGTTAGGTTTGCTATTTTGTATTTGTTATGTACTATCTGTGACATTTCAATGGTCCTGTTAATAGCATCGCCGATTTCATGTGGTCGAAAGCCTAAGAGCTGCCGATGTGATTGAAGTCTGTGGCACACCAATCTCTCCTGTACCTTTGCCAAAATGTTAATGAGACGTAGTGGTCTTCATGTTTTAGGATAAGTCGGGTCTTTGTCCTCTGCTTCCTTGACAATAACTACATTAGCGGTCTTCCATGTACTCGGAGTTCGTTCGTCTAGTAGAGAGCATCATTCAGTAAGACTGTCGCGTATGGAACTGTAAGTGGAGCAGTTTCTTTGATGGCTTCGGGGTGGATGCCCTCCGTGTCCCTAGCCTTTTGTTCTATATTTGGTGTATTTATAATGCAACTTCTTGGCGAGCGAAGGCGATGGTGATACCAACATTCCCGTTTTGTCATCAAATAGTCTGCGAAGCTCGGGTTGAAGTTGATTGTCATCGTCAGGAAGTAGTTTGTTCAGGAGATACCGTGCTGTGCATCTCCATCCTCTTGAGGTAGAACCGTCTGGTCTCTCCAGTGTTGATAATACTTTCGGAGTCTTGATACGTTCAGTCTGCAGTCCAAACGGTTCTCCTTAGATGTTGCTCTGTAAGTTTGTCCTAACATACTTGTCGCAGTGATCTTTCCTAGTCTTATATAGTTCGTATTTGTATCGTGTTTGAGCGTCGCTGTAATGTTGAAGTTCATTTTCTCTTTCCTGTGCTGTCTTTTATTTTTGGTTATATCGCCTTTTATCACGATTATCTTTTCTCAGTCCTGTTAATTGTGGTGAACATGGTGCCCTTTATGTGGGTGCGTCGCGTTCTGTAAGTATTGTTGTAGCTTGTCCTCTCTGTAGGACTCCTGTAAGAACGTGAGCTCTTTAATCTATGCTATTTTGGGTGACGCACAAAGGAAACTCTCCAATAACTTGCTTTAGTTTTTGCCAGTTTGCTTTGCGTAACAGCAACCTTGAGTGTTGCGATGTGTCTATGTCTGTTTTAGTGTATATACGTGGGTAGGAACTTCAATAGTGGCAACTATTTATTTACAGCTCGTACAAAATGGATACGTGTTTCAAAGTTCTACTGACCTTCAAAGTAGTCTTAGCAGTGCCAGTTGTGCCGACAGCTCTAGCGGCGCGGTCTATTGCCCTACGACTTTGTAGCAGTTCTGAAGAAAATGCCGTGAAGTATTTCCCTCAGTTTAGAAATCGAGTTGAATTTACGAGGGCTTAAGTCAGGGGAGTGCAGTAGGTGGTATAGCACTTACCAGCCCCATCATTGAAACAAATCAGTTACAGCTTGCACTGTACGTGCTTGAGCATTGTCCATCCAAATGATGGTCAGGTCCTGCAGAAACTGTAATCACTTCTGTCTCTAAGCTGGTCGTAGGTTGTATTCCAAAAATGAATAGCGTAGAGACAGAAGTGATGACACTTTCTGCAGGATATGGCCATCATTTTACAGGATGATGCTCAAGCACGTACAGTGTAAGCTGTCACTGATTTGTGTGACTGATGGGGCTGGTAAGTGCTATACCACCTACTGTACTCCACTGACATACGCCCTGGTGAGTTCAACTCTATTTCTAAACTGAAGGAAACACTTCACGGCATTCGCTTCAGAACTGCTACAAATTCGTCGGGCAATAGACCGCGCTCACGAGCTGTCAACACAACTGGCACTGCTAAGAATATCCTACGACTTCCACATCACTGGCAACGGGTTATACATAACGCTGGTGACTACTATGAAGGTCAGTAAAACTTTGAAACACGTATCTACTTTGTACCAGCTGTAAATAACTACTTGCCACTATTAAAGTTCCAACCCTCGTATTGATTGCGTTACGATCACTGAGTATTCTCCTATCGAGCACCAGCCTGTTCGCAACCTGTGTTAATGGTGCGTCTATGTTACTGACCATTTCACTATTTCCGCAATGAGTTGACTGTTGGCATGGTTTGTTTGAAATGAAAAGATTAAAGTCATTTATAACGTCGACTATTATTTGTTCTCTGGCATCCGTTCAGTCAGACTGTCAGAGGATTGACCTACCATTTATGTCTGTTAAGATAAGTAGTCGTCTGCCATTTGAAAATCGCGCAGTTTCTTTTATTACTTCAGCTGAACGCTCTGTATCAAATGGGTGCTGGCCGTAGATTGTCGAGATGAACCACATTTCCCTGTCGGAAGTAATTCCAACTGTAATGGTAGATTGTGTGCATAGTTTCATTATTTGTGTTCCTGTAAAGTTAGTGTTTACTACAACAATTGCAGCCATTGCCTTGTTTGCGCCTGTGATTTCCATGTACTGCCTGGGAAGGCCTGGAATTCTTCCATATCGTGGGTGCAGTTCTCGTTGACACAATATGTTCACGCATACTAAGCGCTGCGTCCACCGTCTCGCTTCCCATACGGTTTAGCTGCGAAGTTTCATTATGGCAATTTAGTAAAAAGAAAACGCTTCGGCACGTTCTGGGCGTGATCGAGGTACATATTTCCGTGCTCTCTTGCTAGGTCCTTTAGACATTTCAAGGTTAAGATCTTCATTTCTTCGTCTTCATGATTTACATAAAAGATTACAGAGATCACGTTTATCTGGTGGCCAGAGCCATTTGAGCCATGATCCTGTTCTCGGTGAGTATGGCCGTGTCTTGGATATCTATGTCATTTTTACGTCCTTCTGTTGAGTGCAGTGTGTTGTTTTTATAGTCTTATTTACTCAGGGCTTTCTCTTTCAATAGTTCTACTCTAGGAAATGTCGCCGTTTGGAGTGTTGCCAAACTGAAAAGTTCACAAATGGCTCTGAGCACTATGGGACTTAACATCTGTGGTCATCAGTCCCCTAGAACTTAGAACTACTTAAACCTAACTAACCTAAGGACATCACACACATCCATGTCCGAGGCAGGATTCGAACCTGCGACTGTAGCAGTCGCGCGGTTCCGGACTGAGCGCCTAGAACCGCTAGACCACCTCGGCCCGCGAAAAGTTCACATTTAATGTGCCTCGCCGCACTATAGTCCATGACGCTGTATAAACACGCACCGGAGATGTAATCTGCTAGGCTAAAATATTTATCTTCACAATGTTATTCACGACCGTTGGAGAGTCTGTGGTAAGCAGCCCATGTTGTTCCTCGAGACTACTGCACGTTACCAAGTTTATGTTTTTGTTTTCGTTGCTGGTGATTTGTGTTTGCTTCTACAACAAGGGCTGTGCTGTTCATAACTATGTTTCGTTGAGAGTATGTCTGTACATTTCAGTTGTTGATATTTGTATTCATATCCCTTCCTAAATTTCCAAACAATGTCGTCTCACTGCATTCGTTCTGGTGTGTGCTAGTTAGCATTGTTGGGGACATCACCTCCGGTTTTTCCTTTGTCTTTTGCAGAGTTCTTTGTATGTACGACATTCTATCCCCCCGGTTTTCTTACATGTTCTTTCACTGTTCTGGCAAGGAATACGGCCAAAAGTTGTTTCTTCATGGCATTCGTTCTCTTTGTGACCGGGTTTTGCACATTTCCCGCAGATAACTTCCCTGTCACATCGTTTCAACCAATAACCAAAATCCCAAGAGCTGAGCCACTTTTGCACTGACACAGTCCCTAATGCGTAATGATTCAAATATGTACGCCATATTCCTCTGCAATAACAGTGATCTGAACATTGGTTTACCTCTAGAACATTATTTACCCTTCATTTCTCTATCTGATCTGATTTGAGTCGTATTCTGACTTCTTCACATTCATATTTGGTGATGTGGTCTCTGAGATTTATTTCAAACAATTGTTCTAGAAAGTCTTAATCTGTAAGAGAGTGCGAACACTGTGTACTGCCAGTAGTGATATTACTTTTATAGATTCTTGGCATTGAATGTCCTTTATGTTTGATCTTTTTTCAATAATCTTCCTCTTGTCTGCTTGTGCCTCAGTTTAAAGAACTACTGTTTTTCCCATATTTTTCCCATTTTTTTGCGAATTCAATTTTTTCTCCAGCCCTAGCTTTCTGCTTTGTGACTTGACCACCTGCCGCGACTGCAGTGAAAGTCAGTAGAGTTGGCCTCAATTCAGTATGTAATTTTTGATTTTCTTCCTTCATGGCTGCAATATCCATTTCCAAACGTTGAATTCTGATAATTCTCTACACAATCTCTAGTTTTAAGTTCTTAGTTAATCATTTTGTACATGGATCCTGATTTGGCCGAGTGCTAATGCTCACATTTTGTTCCTAACTGGTGCAGTATCTATGGTGGACACAATTTTCTGCTTTACGTCTAATTGAAAATCCGCCAGAACTTCGTCTACAGCTGCTATATCATTTTTTAGTCCTGCGTGTTACAGCCACTGTTGAGATTGTTTGTCTGAACGCTATTTGTTCTCGTGTTAGTGTTTTGTCATTCCCGTTTCCTACTGATGTTTGATGTAGGTGACGCCATCTTGGACCATGGCGCATTTTAGAGTGTCCGCGTGTTTGCACGGACGTGGAGCTTAACCTAGTGGAGAGCCCGATATGCACATACTCAAAACCTATTCACAAAGTGTGGCAGAGCGAGCCCACACCGGGCGGTACGTATTAAGCGACAGCCACTTCCGGATGTCTGTTCCTAATACAAGTGAAGAACAATCTCAATCCTGGTAAAAACCGTTAACTCGGATTCTGTGTTCAAGCAGTGAGCCAGTGTTTCAATGCCAGTGTGAAAGAAGCAAGAGGAAATCGGCGTAGCTGGAACTCGCTGCACGCCGCGCCGTTGGCAGAAGCCGTCACTCATCGCCGCCTCCAGAGAGGACTAATGGCCTCCTGCTACGCCGACGAAACTAGCTACAAAGCTCGTATGAATACATTCGCTATCACAGAAAAACATCTCACGGCTGAACTAAAGTCCCGAACTAGACTTTATTACCTAACGTGGCAGATTACACCTTTAACTGGCAGAGCAGCAACTTGCACTGTTCTCCGACCACTACCTCTCACCACAAACGCGAAAATAGACAGAGGGCTCGCCGAACACTTCAGCACTCCACGCCACACCACTACATACAGAACATTAAAACTAGCTATGAGCCATCTGAATGCATTTACAAGCTAGGCGTCTTGGCATAACAATGTGATCATAGCAACAAATGCTTTTCTACTGAAGATGATTATTCATTATAGTACCAGAAATCCCATCAGACAAAGGTCATGATTACACTAGAAGTCAGGTGATCTTCTGGTTATACCTTCTAAACTATTTTGTGTGTGATGCGATGCAGATAACCAAGGACCTGTAGGGTGGGAAGAGGGTCCGGTAACTAAAAGCAACATGCTCTCAATGTGACTGAAACTACACTATGTTATATGTGTGTTATGACCTGAACACACCAAGGCCGGCGGTAGGCTGGATGTGATTTAGTTTCTGCAAGCATGATGGCACCAAAATGCATACTAATGGAAGACACCTCTTTAAAAGACAACGAGATCACTTTATAGAATGAGACAAGCGGTCACTGGTTGACAGATAGAGAGAGCTATCCACGTACAAAGCGGTATCTGCGATATGACTGTATATCTGGACTCTCTCCCCACCAATGAATTGTTCACACTCCTAAAAAAAAAAAAAGCCAATGTTATATGTGTCGAAAGCAGTAAATCCCTAACAACTTCTATTGTCGAAGAAAAACATCGAAAAAAATGGCTGAAAGCGTGAGAAATAGGTTTAAAAATTAGACAAATGCCAATATATGTTATTTAGACACAAAAATTACGTTATCCATGCTGTACACCGAATCCCTCTGTCAGAAAACCTCGCACGATTCCGTATATTGTGATGTCAATATACAAATCAATGTGTTTTGCTTCATTCCACTTTACACTACATTCCAATATTGAACTTCCAAATACATATGACTTGCTTCTACCATGTAATGGGTGGAGTTAAGAATAAAACAACATTGCAGATTCCTCAGGCACACACGCAATTAATGGGATTATGATAACGTCGAATTGTCACCATGTCTCTCTCTGTAGGATGCACCGGCTTTCCATCACTAACTCATATGCTTTGTCATACCCTCTCTTACATCTACTTGACCGATTCTCCATCTGCATAATGAGTTATTTGTAAGTATATACGTCTATACCTCCCTCTGTAGAAATACCAAAATTCATATATTGTTATTCCATGGTACCTAGGATGTCCTGGAGTGGCCGAGCGGTTCTAGGCGCTACAGTCAGCAACCGCGCGATCACTGCGGTCGCAGGTTCGGATCCTGCCTCGGGTATGGATGTTTGTGATGTCCTTAGGTTAGTTAGGTTTAAGTAGTTCTAGGGGACTGATGACCTCAGAAGTTAAGTCCCATAGTGCTCAGAGCCATTTGAACCATTTTTAGGATGTCCTCTCTCTCTCTCTCTCTCTCTCTCTCTCTCTCTCTCTCTCTCTCTCGCACACACACACACACACACACACACACACACACACACACACACACACACACACACACCCTGTGTCTCTATCTCTCTCTCTCTCTCAACTTTTAGTACTGATTTCTGTAAATTTTTAGATATATGACCCTGCGAGTCTAATGGATCTCTCCTTCTTGTAGCTTTATGGGGAAGTATCCAAGAGAGAGATCTCCAGATAGTGTGATCAAGAGCTTATGTCACAAAAAATTTCGACTTCAGTTTAAGTATAAATACAGATATCCTGCATGATCTTGTTATATCAGGATTTAACTGAATTTTTTGACTTCTTTTGATATTTTTTTCGTATACATGCTCTAACTGCTTTCATAACCCAGCTGTGGCTTACACCATCCAGCTTTGACAGTCAGCCTGGGGAACTACTTCTGCTCTCCAAATGCAAACACTACGTTCCAAAGGCAAAGCACAGACACACACACTGACACACACACACACACACGCACACACACACACAAACAAAAACACACACACACACACACACACACATATGGACTGAGTGCTGGTAATATTCTGTTGTAAACATGCATAGCAGATTTACGCTGTTTCCGTGTGTAGCCCTCTCTGCTAATGTGTCCACCGACGTCGGAGGTGGTTTTTTTCTATACGCACAGCATTGCCTGATTTCGAAATTGGTTCCCTCTAGAGTAGAAGGGTATGATTGTAACAATGTCGCCGTTTCTACCTGAATAGGGAGTGAAATGGCTTTTCTCCTATCATGTCCGCCATGTACTGTACAGTGAATCGACTACTACGGTGGATGTAATTGCAGTCAGCTGGCGGCAAGGTTAGCCACGTTCAGCACGTACACCTGCACTAGGTTATCTTAAGCGATCCGTTAAAGATGCGCCAAACACAAAGACACATTCAGGTGAGAAGAAAAGAAAAATAGTCAGCCTTTCTCTATATTGCTATATACAAAATACTACATTTTGTCATCCTCCCCAGATACAGTCACTATGTTTCAGATGATTTACTCGATGTCGGCTATCGAGGCAGCCATTTTACTGTCGTCTAACGTAAAAGAGAAAAAGGAAACTATTAAATTATGCATGAATTTACTGACTAGCAAACCTGTACTACCACTATTTATATAACGATGACATGTTTAAATTGCACCAGTTAGGTGACACGGAGACCAAGCTTTTATTTCGTAATGTGCATCTAAGATTCCGCAATGTACTATTTTATTACAACCATAACCCAACAATTCTGTGGTTAATTTACACTAAAACTGGCATCAGCATTTTATCAATTAGGACAGTCGAGTAAGGTAAACTACAATCTTACTGATCGAAGTCAGCTACTGTATTTCTGTCTGCATCATCGACCAGTACGGAAGGAAATATTACGAGGATACTGCTTAGCGTATGGTGACGTATCCGTATATGTTACTAACATCCCGAGTAGAGGATATAAGTATAATTATCATCATAGATCTTGTACCTCATCTTACTCATTCGAAGGTTATTCATGTCAGTGTACAGGTGCACGAACTAACGATGTCGTCCCACGAATCATATGCTCGAAAAAACAACAACACGCCAATATCGGCCAAGAGTTCCACGTGGACACGAGTCTTCCTTAGCACTGCGTCTAAAAAAAAATGGTTCAAATGGCTCTGAGCACTATGGGTCTTAACTTCTGAGGTCAGCAGTCCCCTAGAACTTAGAACTACTTAAACCTAACTAATCTAAGGACACCACGTACATCCATGCCCGAGGCAGGATGCGAACTTGCGACCGTAGCGGCAGCGCGGTTCCAGACTGTAGCGCCTAGAACCGCTCGGCCACACCGCCCGGCAAATACTGCGTCTCACTGAAATCCAGGCACGGTGAAATAGAAGGCAGTATCCAGAAAATATGTGCCCAGGCATACACTGTGGAACTTCTCAAAGATGTCCTGAAGTAGATGTACGTCAGTTTTAATATGTAATCTTGCACATTCTCCCAAGTAAGGAACGCTGATTCCTCCAAAATATAAACCCCGTGCTCACACTCTGTGTTCATTATGCCACCACCTGTTAGTTTACTGGAGAATGCGTTAACCCCGGTCAGTGTAGTTTCTTGGAGTGTCTCTATCGTATCCAGGTATTCGTATAAAGAGACCCCCCTTCTTCGTCACAGGCTGGAACTTCGTATCATTGGGATATGCAGCTCAGGTAATACACGTATCATCCCGACGCATCGTTTCCACAAATCTGTAAAGAGATGCGTGCATGGACCGAAGCGAATCCGGGAAACGGAGCATTATTCTTGGCGTGATTCCCTTTGGAAATGAGATGTACTTTTCAACAGTATCAAGGATGACTCTGAGCTTGTCACTCTTCAGCACGAAACCACGCAAGTTTTGAATCAGAAAGTGGGCATCATACCCACTGATATTGTGGAAAAAGTTGCACACACCGCCCTCGGTCGGACCACAGACAACCAGATAAAAAAGTGTACACACCCTCCGCTGCCGCTTCCCGTGGTAAGAACAACTCCTCGTCCGCCGTAACGGCATCCATCTCTAGTAGAGTGTCTACCTCCCAACCCACATTCTGTTGGAGTGTCGCTGTGGAATAAAATAAATAACATTAAAATATTTATTCATTTAATTCTGTTAGTTGTAAATATATGTATACCCTCACTTGAACTAAAAAAATTAACGTTACTTGCCTTCACCAGTTTCTGACATATTCCCTTATTCTCCGTTGGCAATGTGACTTCGAGTGAACAGAGAGGCCATTGTCGGCTCAGTCACTGCCCCACCAGCCTTTCAAACCCGCAAAACGCTGATAACGCTGCAGTGGTTCTTCGGTATACATAATAAGGACCCATCGACAGTGAGCGTCAGTAGCCCTGCGTCAACCAACCAACAACTGGATGCAGCACAATACAACAGTAGTAACAAACATTTTTAATGCTGGTTACTCACGCTGGCGATGAAAAAAATCTCGGTTCATATGACATACTGGATTATTATAGAGCCTTTTGTCAATCGTATTTATAATGTATTTTATCGACTACGGAAGAGGTTGATGTTGTTGTGGTCTTCAGTCCTGAGACTGGTTTGATTCAGCTCTCCATGCTACTCTATCCTGTGCAAGCTTCTTCATCTCCCAGTACCTACTGCAACCTGCATCTTTCTGAACCTGCTTAGTTTATTCATCTCTTTGTCTCCCTCTACGATTTTTATTCTCCACGCTGCCCTCCAATACCAAATTGGTGATCCCTTGATGCCTCAGAACATGTCCTGCCAACCGATCCCTTCTTCTGGTCAAGTTGTGCCACAAACTTCTCTTCTCCCCAATCCTATTCAATACTTCCTCATTAGTTATGTGATCTTCCCATCTAATCTTCAGCATTCTTCTGTAGCACCACATTTCGAAAGCTTCTATTCTCTTCTTGTCCAAACTATTTATCGTCCATGTCTCACTTCCACACATGGCTACACTCCATACAAATACTTTCAGAAATGACTTCCTGACACTTAAATCTATACTCGATGTTAACAAATTTTTCTTCTTCAGAAATGCTTTCCTTGCCATTGCCAGTCTACATTTTATATCCGCGGATGAGGCTAGCATTATGCTACGAGGTTAGCATTAGTATTTTTCTTTGTTTACCATACATAATCGTTAGCCGTCAAGCTGTATCAATAAACCCAGTATGAGGTAGCCCGTGGTAGCCGCGCGATCTGAGGCGCCTTGTCACGGCCCGTGCTGCTTCCCCCGTCGGAGGGTCGAGTCCTCCCTCGGGCTTGGGTGTGTGTGTTGTCCTTAGCGTATGTTAGCTTAAGTTGGCTTAAGTAATGTGTAGGCTTAGGGACCGATGACGTCAGCAGTTAGGTCTCATAAGACCTTACCACAAATTTCCATATTTCC
The DNA here is from genome assembly GCF_023897955.1 of Schistocerca gregaria. NCBI lineage: Eukaryota > Metazoa > Arthropoda > Insecta > Orthoptera > Acrididae > Schistocerca > Schistocerca gregaria. The sequence continues at coordinate 283,961,521 of NC_064931.1, read as the reverse complement.
CAGTAAGAGAATATTGGGTATGTCTATATGAATCAAATGGGGCATTTACTCAGGGGTAGATGTTTTAAATTCCTCTGCTGGACTTCACCTTCTTTATAGCAATCACTTAAGATAGGTGGTCGTGCACAATACTTGTACTCCTAGCTGACTGGTTAGTAGGGGCAAGGGCCTAATATTTTGTGGTATGCTTTTCTCTTCTTCTTCCTCTTCTCCTTCTTTCTCCTGTTCTTCTCGTTCCAGGGGATAGCGTAAGCCATTCGAAGTGACAGCCTCCAGCGCGTTAACACCGAAAAGAGGACGGCATGTGATCTTTAAAAAAGTTTTTTTTTTAAGTACTGAACAACGTGACATTGAGAAAAAACGATGGGAAAATATAAGAACTTACGAAGATATCCGTTGGGAGGAGGTGGTATGGCGTACAAGATGCGATCTACAATCTCCAATGAAGGATTAATTACTGTAGAGATGACCAAGATTGTGGTGTGGCTTTTACGCAGCTTGTATATTTCGGAAGAATTAGACACGGCTGGATACACGATCAATAATCCGTACCGTATAAAACTAAAAAACAATGAAGTTATCGATCAGATGAAAGACGAAGTGAATGGCTCTTACTTTCTAGGGCTAATATCTTGCAGAGTTGTTTGAGATACTACTCATTTCTCTAGGCGCGTATTTTGTAGCGCTGCGATACACACAGCATCTTCGGTTGGAGGTATCAGAATTTTGCTATTATTCACACCAATATGATAACGATTTCGTTTTAAAGCATCCTAATGCTGTATGGATGGTTTTGCAAGAGTTTACACAGTGAAGAGCCAAAGAAACTGGTACACCTGCCTAATATCGAGCGCAGATCCCGCGAGCACGTAAAAGTACCGCAACACGACGTGAAATGTACACGACTAATGCCTGCAGTAGTGCTGGAGGGAAAAAACACCACGAATCCTACAGGGCTGTCCATAAATCCGGAAGTGTGCGAGGGGATGGAGATATCGGTTGAACAGCACTCTGTAGGCATCCCAGGTATGCTCAATAATGTTCACATACGGGAGATTTTGGCGGTCAGCGGAAGTGTTTAAACTTAGAAGAGTGCTCCTGAAGCCACTCTGTAGCAATTCTGGTCGTGTTACAATTTGAAACGAGACTCGCCTGATCAGGAAACATGTTACCAGTCTTCAACAGTCCATTGTAGGTGTTGAAGGGCCCAGGCGAGGCCTAAAGCTTTGCGCCGTACAGTCATCAAGGTTGGCCTTCGGTTCCAAAAGCTCATGTCGATGATGTTTCGTTGAATTGGTCGCACGCTGACACTTGTTGATGGCCCAGCAATGAAATCTGCCCCAATTTGCAGAATGGTTGCACTTCTGTCCCGTTCAACGATTCTCTTCGGTAGTCGTTGGTCCCGTTGTTGCATGATCTTTTTCCGGCGGCAGCGATGTCGGACATTTGATGTTTTACATGATTCCCGATATTCACTGTACACTCGTGAAATGGTCTTACGGGGAAAATCCCAAACTTCATCGCTACCTCGGATATCATGTGTCCCATCGCTCTCGCGCCGACTATAACACCTTGTTCAAATTCTGTTAAAACTTGATAACCTTCCACTGTAACAGCAATAACCGATCTAACAACTGCGCCAGACGCTTGTAGTGTTACATAGGCGTTGCCAACCGCAGTGCCGTAGCCGGCCTATTTACATATCTCTATATGTGAATACGCATGCCTATACCAGTTTCTTTGGTGCTTCAGTGTATATCGATCTGCGCTATTTGTGCTACGCGTTGAGGGGATGAACGCATGCAATTCTGCTAGATGTTTGGTGAGACTAACAGGTTTTAACTCAAAGAATCTAATTTATAAATATTGGTCAGCTGTGTCTTTAGGTGCGTATGTTTTGTAGCGCAGTGCTACAAGGGGGAAGCCATCTGTGGCTCGAAGCATCAGGATTTTACACAATGTTTTTACAATGTAATAATGTAGTAGTGACTTGGCAAGGGCTTATCTACCGCAGTGTGATATTTATTATTCATTATTTTTGGTCTGAAATCGATTGTGCTCATTCAATTTGCTATGAAGCCACTAAAGCGACGTGACATCATTATTTCTACAGATCGTCGTCACACACACTACTAATGGAGTGATGGCTTTGCAGTGGTAAATAAATCGAGAGCACGATGCACTCTGATTCACTGAGAACAATATGAAGTTTACGCGAAATACAAAAATGGTTGTGTGTGTTTGTGAAATCTATGGTACTTAACTGCTAAGGTCATCAGTCCCTAAGCTTACACACTACTTAACCTAAATTATCCTAAGGACAAACACACACACCCATGCCCGAGGGAGGACTTGAACCTCCGCCGGGACCAGCCTCACAGTCTATGACTGTAGCCCCGTAGACCGCTCGACTAATCCCGCGCGGCCAAAAATGGTTGGAAAATATGGATAAGCACGTGAAATCGTGGGTAACGAGAGTATTTTAATATCTGCATGGGCTTGGTCTCTGCTGGTTTCTTGAATGACGTTATAGTACTAAAGTGATGTGACGTAACGTAACTTCTTCTATGACGGAGACAGAGAATGGTGCGACGACGAGTACAGCAGTGCACACAGCCATGCTACGATGCGGTGCTGGGTAGAGTGGAGGGGGGCAGCAGGAAGATAAGGCGGTCTTTGTCGGTGTTTCTGTGGCTCGCTATCACGAAGATACACGCTAATAATTTAGGGGCAACGTAATAAGAGCGTATTTCGTGCATAACGTATATTGTTTAGTGACTGTGCTTCTTGTTTATCGGTATATTTTGTAAGAGTATTGCGCTGCAGTACTGATTAAACGTTCTTTCTTAGAATTGCAGTGTAGGTATTTGGGGTAACGCTGTTGCTATAGGAACTACAGATATACACATACATACACATCAACTAGAATACGACAGACAGATCGAAGTACAAAAATGTTAATTTTTCAACTACGTACTCCACACACCACCACATATTTACACTGCCGCTGCTCACACCGCGTCGTAACAGGTAAACCTATTTACGGTAATATTAATTTCTACGAGGTACCTGGCAATCATCATTGTATACTACCGTAAAGAAGTTAACTTACTCGTGTAAGCTCGACATGTTCTGGTAAGCAGGCAGTATTGGCAATGCAGCTCCCTCTCATGTTGTACTTCGGAAACAACTCTGTTGAAGAACTGTTATAATAGCAACAATAAGACGGATATAATACACTCCTGGAAATTGAAATAAGAACACCGTGAATTCATTGTCTCAGGAAGGGGAAACTTTATTGACACATTCCTGGGGTCAGATACATCACATGATCACACTGACAGAACCACAGGCACATAGACACAGGCAACAGAGCATGCACAATGTCGGCACTAGTACAGTGTATATCCACCTTTCGCAGCAATGCAGGCTGCTATTCTCCCATGGAGACGATCGAGGAGATGCTAGATGTAGTCCTGTGGAACGGCTTGCCATGCCATTTCCACCTGGCGCCTCAGTTGGACCAGCGTTCGTGCTGGACGTGCAGACCGCGTGAGACGACGCTTCATCCAGTTCCAAACATGCTCAATGGGGGACATATCCGGAGATATTGCTGGCCAGGGTAGTTGACTTACACCTTGTAGAGCACGTTGGGTGGCACGGGATACATGCGGACGTGCATTGTCCTGTTGGGACAGCAAGTTCCCTTGCCGGTCTAGGCGTGCATCCGTGCGTCGCTGCGGTCCGGTCCCAGGTCGACGGGCACGTGCACCTTTCGCCGACCACTGGCGACAACATCGATGTACTGTGGAGACCTCACGCCCCACGTGTTGAGCAATTCGGCGGTACGTCCACCCGGCCTCCCGCATGCCCACTATACGCCCTCGCTCAAAGTCCGTCAAGTGCACATACGGTTCACGTCCACGCTGTCGCGGCATGCTACCAGCGTTAAAGACTGCGATGGAGCTCCGTATGCCACGGCAAACTGGCTGACACTGACGGCGGCGGTGCACAAATGCTGCGCAGCTAGCGCCATTCGACGGCCAACACCGCGGTTCCTGGTGTGTCCGCTGTGCCATGCGTGTGATCATTGCTTGTACAGCCCTCTCGCAGTGTCCGGAGCAAGTATGGTGGGTCTGACACACCGGTGTCAATGTGTTCTTTTTTCCATTTCCAGGAGTGTAGACAGTATCAATAATCTAACAAATACTAATACTTACAAGTTCTTGTTGGCTACTGCTGGTGCTATATAAATACTTATTTTTGCTGCTGCTTCTGGCAGTGCTGGCGGACGACTGGCACTGACACTGCTCGTCCAATTGATAGTATGAACGGGGCAAGCCTCCTCACATTGGCCGAAGAGCATAATAGCCATCGTTCACTTGGCGGGAGGTGGGAGAGACAGAGAAAGACGAGAGAGACGGAGAGAGAGGGAGAGAGAGAGAGAGAGCACAATTACGTAAGAGCCCAATTACTCGGCGTTGTACTTGTTATCAGAGTCAAGGGTACAGATCATTACGGTAACGATCATTGATATACCTTTGGCCAATTCTCCACTCTATACTACTTGCGTGTAATCTCATTATTACACAAATTAGCTACAGCAGTTCTAGGTGCGCTCCATTGTACCAGTGACGTGGCCCGGTACTGACCCACGGCATCTATGTTTCACAGGCATGCTCTGGCGTCGATCACGCGGCCTACGGTGGCGAGATGCGGTGACACGAGGACAGCGCTGGCTGCTGCCCCAGTTGTGCCAAGGCGTGATCGGCATACCTCAGCAGTGCTGTATCGGATGCGCGAACCTGTGTTGTTGTTGCGGTGCTGGGGAGCGGTTGTGTATCGCCCGGCGGAATCGAGTGCAGGACACTCAGCGGACGCCGACTTACAGACCAGCTACGGTGATATCCCCAGCCCTGCCGAGAGACTGTGTTTATACAAGACAATTAAATCTTGTTGTGGTTCAGGTTACGCATGTGGTCCGCCAAGCGACGTCAAAATGTCTCGAATCGCTTGTTATTTCCCCGTCGATGGACGGAGCTGCTGGCATGGCGTAAATACTGAGCTTGCAAATGCTGGAAAACGTTCAGACATTGGCATCTGGCTCCACTTTATGTCCGTGTGACTGCAGTTTTATAAAATTCTAATCAAAATCGTCAGCAAATTAGAATGCACGCGGCACCAATATACAGGTTATCCAGTAACTGGATTTGTTCTTTAAAGGAGCATACGTAGCCACAGGAACAACTAATCTGGAAAGTGAGGAAATACTTTTAAATGTAAATAGTGAACTGCTAAAAATTGTCTGCAAACAGCAGGCACGTGTAATAATTTTGTTTCTTATATAAGGAGACCGTTTAGGTTAAATCACTTCTTTTGTAGATGACTTAAAGTTGCAAAAGGCTTTCCTCGCAAAGGAGTTTGATAAAATCCATCTACATCCTGATAGTAATAATTTCGTGTGGCTCAGCGACTTGGTGCAAGTCTTTTCACTTGGACGCTACTTGAGTAACTTGCTTATCACTAATATAGCCAAGTGATTCTACTGGGGGAAGGCGACCTACTGTTTAATGTGGTATCCAAACCAAGTGTCCTTTCTGGTGAATCTTCAAATCATTCAGAGGCAAAGGCTGGGTTAAGGGTAGACTGAAATATTCCCGTGATTCTACCGGAATTCGATTCCACTACATCTTCCCTACCAGGCATTTACTTTACAACATTTCTATTCTTTATTTTTAATTTTTTTATACAACTAGACCAACATGCCTAGCCACTATATACAAAATCTTCAAGATAATTGTTTGATGTTATCAACCTTCTTAAAAATAAATGTTCTGTTCGATTCTGATGAAATCAGTAGTAAAATAATGTGATATTGTTCAACTTAACTTATTAATATAGCTACAAACATACATATTAAATGAAAATTTTCTTAGTAGTATTTTCCAGAGTGACTTACAAATATTGTTAACAAGCTACAGTACAAACAAGAAGATGGAAGCTTAGCGAAGGATTAGCAAGCCACCTCATTACTTCTGCAAGAACGGGACCAACGATGACTGAAGAGATCATTCAACGTAACAGAAGTACAACTTGCTACAGACTACATATTGAAAACTGAGAACACATGGGAATAATTTGTGACCTGGCTGCGCTTTGCATTGTATTAAAATGCAATGGAATGTACTGCAGGTCAATGATTTTCTTTTATATAAGTGACAGCCATGCACCACGGACCTTTCCGTTGGTGGGGAGGCTTGCGTGCCTCAGCGATACAGCTAACCGTACTGTAGGTGCAACCACATCAAAGGGGTATCTGTTGAGAGGCCAGACAAACGCGCAGTTCCTGAAGAGGGGCAGCAGCCTTTTCAGTAGTTGCAGGGGCAGCTGTCTGGATGATTGACTGATCTGGTCTTGTAATATCAACAGAAGTGGCTTCGCTGTGCTAATACTGCGAACACCTGCTAGCAAGGGGAACCTACAGCCGAAATTTTTTTCCGAGGACATTCAGCGTTACTGTATGATGGCGTCCTCTTGGGTAAAATATTCCGGAGGTAAAATAGTCCACCATTCGGATATCCGAGCGAGGACTACTCAGGAAGGCGACGTTATCAGGAGGAAGAAAACTGGCGTTCTACGGATCGGAGCGTGGAATGTCAGATCCCATTATAGGGCAGGTAGGTTAGAAAATTTAAAAAGGGATAGGTTAAAGTTGGATATAGTGGGAATTAGTGAAGATCGGTGGCAGGAGGAACAAGATTTCTGGTCAAATGAATACAGGGTCATAAATACAAAATCAAATAACGGCTATGCTGGAGTAGGTTTAATAGTGAAAAAAATAGAAACGAGGATAAGCTATACGAACAGCATAGTGCACGCAGTATTGTAGCCATGATAGACACGAAGCCTAGGCCTAACACAGTACCACAAGTTTACATGCCAACTAGCTCCACAGATGATGAAGATATTGAAGGAATGTATGAAGCGATAAAATAAATTACTCAGAAATTTAAGGGAGATGAAAATTTAATAGTCATGTGGGACTGGAATTTGCCTGTAGGTTAAAGGAAGAGAAGGAAAAGTAGTAGGTGAATATGCACTGGGGATAAGGAATGATAGGGGAAGCCGCCTAGTAGAATTTTGCAGAGAGCATATCTTAATCATAGTTTACACTCCATTTAAGAAGGTCTCAGATGGCTCATGTAATAGTAAGACAGAGATTTAGGAAACAAGTTTTAAATTGTAAGACATTTCCACGGCCAGATGAACTGTAGATAAAAACTGCAGAAACTGCAAAAAAGTAGGAATTTAATGAGATGCGACCTGGATAAACTGAAAGCACCAAAGGTTGTAGAGAGTTTCAGAGAGAACATTTAGGGAACGAATGATAAGACCGTAATCCAAGGTTTCAATTTGCTTAGCTTATTGCTCCTTAACTCACTAGATAATATTACTGGCGTTGATGCTAATATATGGTGAATTTTTTTTGTCTGTGTTTTGGTGATGTAAAGGCACATCGCCAGCTGAAATGGATTTTTACGTGAAATATAAGAGCTTGTATTTAGTTACTGAACACAGCAGCTGTATGTGTGAACATAACTCGGGGCTCTTAAAAATTTATTTTCATTCATCCCAGACTGTGTTAATCTCCCAGTTATGCCTTTACCTCGGTATGTGTTCACTTGAGGTTTGCACTCTCGAGTGTACTACATTCACTTTAATTTTATTTTATCTGAGGTGGAATAAGCTTTATTACGCAGTGATAAGAGTTTTATTAAACAAGATTTTCAGCAATACATGTAAGTTTGCATCTATAAGAAACAATTCGTACACATGTGTTTTCAGTAGCTGCTTGCTGCTTGAGTCCTGTGGTAAAAATTATGGTTTTAGTTTTGTCTTGGTTACTTCTTCTTAAAGACCTCTTTAACTATTTCGTTGCCCTTTGCGAAAGCTTTTCTTCTAATCAACTCAAAATAGAGTTGGTCAGATATTTTATAAATGGGTAACGTTTCATTGCATACAAACAAATCAATAAATTAGGAACATACAGGCTTAATTAAACAGTAGACGATGGCTTTCAAAATTGGTGTCTCAGGACGAGCACAGTGTCTGTGTCTGGAAATATTTCTGTTTCTCTATGTCTGGAAATATATCTCTCCAAGAACAGCAAGGATTATTTAAGTCTACAGAGATGTTATTATAGCTGCTTACGTACGTCCCAGTGACGTTTAAATATTTAACATTTCCGAACCAAGAGAAAATAACGTTAGATAACATAGAGATAGTCTCATGCGTAAAAATGACCAGTAATTACATTCCTGATCTTGTGAAGCTTGTAGCTGCTCAAATTTCTGCACTCCAAACACTTAGTGGCACACTTGTTAGCACATTGGGCTCTCAATTCTGAGGGTGGCAGTTCAAATTCCCGTTCGACCATCCAAATTTAGATTTCTCTGCATTTACCTAAATTAGTATATCGAGTGAGGTGGCGCAGCCGTTTGCACACTGGAGTCGCATTCGGTTCAATGCCGCGTCCGGCCATACTGATTTACGTTTTCCGTGTTTTCCCTAAATTGCTCCTGGCAAATGCTATGATGTTTCTTTTCAAAGGGCACGGCCGACTTCCTCCCCCATCCTTTCCTAACCTGATGAGACCGATGACCTCGCTGTCTGGTCTCCTCCCCCAAAACAACCCCCCCCATCCCTAAATTATTAATTGCAAGAGACAGTATGGTATCTATGACAAGAATACGCTCGATTTCCCCATCTACAACCCGAGTTTTGGTTCCGTCTTCAATGATATCTCCAACGACGAGAGGTTAAACCGTAATCTTTCTACTTTCAGACTTCTTGCTGTTTAGAGAGCATTTTTACAAAAAGGAATCCTGTCATTTCCTACGATGTCAATAGACATAACTGAAAAGAGTATCGGACAGTGTTGTATCGTCTGTGTTTCCGCCAGGTGCAATGACATCCCCTTATGACGCTATTTATATAATGTCTGCTTGACTCAGAACTTCTCAAATTTTTCGGATAAAGTCTTTGTCTGCATATATACATAATTTAGATACGTCACGTTAGGTAATTTTCGTCACTTTTAGTCTTTCGGATGTGGGAAGCATTCAAGAATATACATTTTGTTTAAATTTAGCATAATTAAATGAAGTAACATTATAAAATATTATTGTGTTAAAAGTGCTGATAGAAATTTAAAACTACCTGTAACACTAATCTTTCAAAATATTCGTTAGTGGAGTAGAAGCAGATGGTAATTCAGCCTTATACTCCATCAAAATATAGAGAACACATTTAATAAGCTCTAGCATATGTACACATCCATCTGTCCCTTTTGGTATTGATATCAAACTGCTGAAGTCTTTGCAGATGTGGGTTTCGGTCCTAGATATATAGTCTTACTTTGATCTATTTTTTGAGAAGAGAGACAAACTGATAATGATAAAAGACGGTAATGTGCTGTGAAACGTTTGTTGGAATGCCAGTTTTTTTAGAGAGGTCTAGACAAAATGTTCTATAAACTGAAGGACACATAATTCAGGTAACATACTACTATTCTGCTAATACCGTCCCTATGGGTTGAATTTCTCCAGTAAATGACTCCATACACACTGTGTGATAGACATGTGAAGAATAAATCGTTTCTTCAATTTTAAATCGCCATTAGAAATAATCATACGTACTTCAAGTGTAGTCTAACGTGCGTTTCGGTGATTTTGGGTCTATCCCATTAAGATCGTGATTATCACTCTCTACTTCTTATATTCCTTTGCTTGAGTAGACTTTTCTCATAGGTTTTGGAGTTCTGAGAAATACTTAATGGAATGTTCTGAATCTTGTCAAAATTGATTGATAGTCTATAAAATGCATATTTTACCAACAGGTACTTTTTTTATTTAAAACCCAAATATCGACCTGTTTCGTTACAGACCATCTTCAAGGATTCTAACCTAAGACATAAAAATACATCTAATAAACAGGAAGTGCAAAAGCGGATGTTTGCTTTAAAAGTATTGTATGGTATACTGGAATTCATGACATGCTCTACATATGAGACGCAGCCATTATTTAAGTAATGATAGACGTAATGTTGTGGCGTAAACTGTTTTAACCCTGTAAGTATTCATGTATATTTCGCACTTCCCAGAAAAGAATTCGTAACATTTCCTGCATACTATATCTATTTTAGGTATCTTTGGATAGATTCCTTGAAGATGGCCTGTGATTAAAACCAGTAGATTTTTGTATCTGAAATAATAATCAACTGATGGTCAAACATGCATTTTATTCATTACTTGACGGCTGCTAATAGTCACCTTCCAGAAATGAATGATACTCCATTTATTGTTCACCAACTCTTGATTTTTCGCTACTTTTCGTTATCTTACTTCTCTGAAAGAGCACTGTACTGGAATTTTTTTGTCCCTAGACTACGGGCACGATCTGAATATTATACATTTATATCAGAAACCAGAGAAGACCCAAAGCAGCACGCTATGTGCCTATTGCTATGTGATCGACATTGAACTAACACTTTCTACTGTCTGTCACGTGTTGTTGTTGCTGTGGTCTTTAGGGCAGAGACTGGTTTGATGCAGCTCACCATGCTACTCTATCCTGTGCAAGCGTCTCGGAATAACTACTGCAATCTACATCCTTCTGAATCTGCTTAGCGTATTCATCACTTGGTCTCCCTCTACAATTTTTATCCTCCACGCTTCCCTCCAGTACTAAATAGGTGATCCCTTGATGTCTCACAACGTGTCTTACCAACCGATCCCTTCTTGTAGTCACGTTGTGCCACAAATTTCTCTTCTCCCCAATTCTGTTCAGTACGTCCTCATTAGTTACGTGAACTACCCAGCTAATCTTCAGCATTCTTCTATAGCACCACATTTCGAAAGCTTCTGTTCTCTTCTTGTCTAAACTCTTTATCGTCCATGTTTCACTTTCATATCTGGTTGCACTGCATAAAAATACTTTCAGGAAAGATTTCCTGTCACTTAAATTTGTACTCGATGTTAACAAATTTCTCTTCTTCAGAAACGCTATCCAATGCCATAGCTAGTCTTCTTTTTATATCCTCCCTACTTCTACCATTATCAGTTATTATGCTCCCCAAACAGCAAAAGTCATCTACTACTTTAAGTCTCAATTCCTAATCAAATACCCTCAGCATCACCTGATTTATTTCGACTGCATTCCATCATCCTCGTTAAGCTTTTGTTGATGTTCATCTTATATCCTCCTTTCAAGTCACTGTCAATTCCGTTTAGTGGCTGTTCCAGGTCTTTTGCTGTCTCTGACAGAATTATAATGTCGTCGGCAAACCGCAAAGTTTTTATGTTTTCTCTATACATTTTAATTACTACTCCAGTTTCTCTTTTGTTTCCTTTACTGCTTGCCCAATATAGAGATTGAATAACATCAGGGATAGGCTACTACTCTGAATCCATTCTCAACCACTGCTTCCCTTTCATTCCCCGCGACTATTATAACTACCGTCTGGTTTATGTACAAATTGAAAATAGCCATTCGCTCCCTGTATTTGCCCCCTGTCATCTACAAAATGTGAAAGGGAATATTCCAGTCAACATTTTCAAAAGCTTTCTCTAAGTCTACAAATGCTAGAAACGTAGATTTTCCTTTCCTTAGCCTATCTTCTATGAGAAGCCTTAGTATTAGTACTGCCTCACGTGTTTCAACATTACTACGGATTCCGAATTGATCTTTCCCGAGGTCGGCTTCTACCAGTTTTTCCATTGTTTTGTAAAGAATTCTTGCTACTATTTTGCAACCGTGGCTTATTAAACTGATAGTTCGGTGATACATGCTTCTACATCCTTACATTTGTCCTCTAGCCATCCCTGATTAGCCATTTTGCACTTCCTGTCGATCTCATTTTTGAGACGTTTGCATTTCGTTTTCATCTGCTTCATTTACTGCGTTTTTATATTTTCTACTTTCATCTATTAAATTCAATATCTCTTCTGTTACCCAAGGATTTCTACTACTCTCGTCTTTTACCTACTTGATCGCGCGGGTTAGCTGCGCAGTCTGGGCGGAAATGATATTGCATATTGATACCACGTGATGCGAAAATTTCAGTGAACGAACAAAAACCTTACTTTTCCCGCGCTTTTTCGTCCGCCCTGGCAGTCTTGGCTTTACGTTGGGAATGATGGCTGGCCACCGTAGGGTGAGATCCTGGATCCCTTACGTGTCTGGAGCTAGCCATTACCCTAACAGAAAGCTAGACCAGACTACTTCGACAACACCAGTTATGATAATAGCAACACGGAGACACAGCAGGTGGTGAAGAACCGGACGAGTAGACAAGTCCCTGCGCGGGAAAAAAAAAATACATCGCGGAACGATATCTGTTGTTGTATTTTGTGTTCTTGAATGATGGCAAGGACACAGGAAGTAAACATCGGTTGCCTGCGACATCACCATCGGTTTATTGTACAAGGTCAACAATAACATGGCGTATGGTATTAGAAATATAGAAAGCTCTTCCGTATCGGGTGTGGACCCGGCGTGCTGCTATGACTAGGGTGCAGCAGGCGCCCGGCTATCGACGCTGCAACGAGAGGACACTACCGGCTCCCGGCGAGACTGGCGGCGTCTGTAGCTCGGTGAACAGGCGGCGGCATGTCGGTAGGCATTAGCAGCCGCTGGCGAGGCAGCGCTCGATGAACAGCGACGGGCCGACAGGGGAGATGTTGCTCTGGGCTATGGAGGCAGCTGGGAGGCGGCGCTCGCCTAGCAAGGCCTCCTTGGAATTTCTTCTTTTCTTTATTTTATTTTATTTTTTGGGTGAGGGGTGAGTGTGCCTAAAGTCTTAACGCCGCAAGCTGTTTCTGCTTCTAGAGTGTAAAATAAAAGTGAATTTCCACTTTATTACAGCATTTCTGGAGGAGGCTGGGTGCTCAATGGCCCCTTTCCAACCTCTGGATTCCTAAATGTAAAGTAATAGAGCATTGACATTACAAAGGATACATAACTAAAGACAAGTAAGCTGACTGGTACCCTGGCCAAACGGCCTAGTTACGGCGTAACTGACGTCTGGAGAAGACCTTCAACGAGAGTCATTACACTAGTAAGTTTTTGGTGGACCATGTACAACAGGGTCTTAATACCAGCAAGGGAAGGTGTAATAGGTCCCATGAAAGAGGCTATTGATAATGTTCAGGACTCTCTGTTTGGGCACAAGTTGGCCGTCGACAATGAGAGGTAACCCGTGTTTGTTGCCGCTTCTGTGAGATTATGATTGCTGTTGTGGTGTCTGCTGAACTGCATGAAGTGACTGTGAACGGACATCGAAAAACTGAGAGAAGTCATGAAACGACGGCCTGATGACAGTTGAGAGCCGAGGAGGCCGTGATCTAGAAATAGAATGTTGCTGGTAGGCATGAAGTAAGTCTTGGTAGCGCGGACACCCTGTATGTGAAGTAGGGTGATGCTGTTCACAATTAAGGCATTTCGCTTTCTCCGTCCTTGGCATGGTGCAGTCCAGACAATGAGCGTGACCAGCACACCTCAGACGACGTAGTGAGAGGTGGCAGTAATTAGCTGCATGATCAAAGAGCAGCCTGCAGGTGGCCACGGCATGGGCTTTAAAGGTAGGCAGATTGATATGCACGTAAGTACGTGACTGTGACTGCAGCGCCGTCGTGAATGGTGCGCGCGCAGATATTGTAGTCATGTAATCACGGAGGAAGAAAAAAATTCCGCGGTCGGCGCTGTATGCGCATCTGATCGTGAACTGGCGTTTCTGAAGAGGAAACGCCTGTAGTTCATCCCTTTGGCAACTCGCTTGACGGAAGGCAATGGTTGTGGTTGGAGTGGCGCAGTTAGGGGCCAGCTACAATATTGTATGAGGGATTGCATTTTCGTGGTCCGATCGGTCGCCAAATGAGAAGCACAGTCAAAATAAAAAATATTTTAATTGAAATATTAAGCTACAGCTTCCAGCTACTTCTGTACGCAATGGCAGTTCTGACTTTGACATTTTTCGTAGCGTTGTACCAACTTCCCCATACCCCAGTCATAAATGGCAGCCGCCTGCGCTTTGCACCAATTCTCTATGTTGGTCTACAGCTTGTTATGTCCACCAAAATGCTGTCCTCATAGCAGGTAATTTATGCGAGCAAAGAGATGAAGCCGGCCGGGGTGGCCGAGCGGTTCTAGACGCTACAGTCCGGAACCGCGCGACTGCTACGGTCGCAGGTTCGAATCCAGCCTCGGGCATGGGTGTGTGTGATGTCCTTAGGTTAGTTAGGTTTAAGTAGTTCTAAGTTCTAGGAGACTGATGACCTCAGAAGTTAAATCCCATAGTACTCAGAGCCATTTGAACCAAAGAGATGAAAATGAGAGAGAACTAAGTCTGGGCTGTTTGGTGGGTGATCAAACACTTCCCATCGAAAAGCTGCAGTGTCGTTTCCATTGCAGCTGCAATGTGCGGCCTTATTGTCGTGAAGAATAACAATGGCTGATGACAGCATTACTCTTAACTTTTTTCTGGATTGCCCTTTGAAGAGGATTTTCTTAAACCACCTGATCCACTCGCTGAGAAGGTAATCGGTTGACATCGCTTTCAATTCTGATCGCCAGCATCATGAAAGTCTATTCGTCCTTGCGTCAACGTTCCTGCACGACTGCTGCACATTAATTTCATTACTGTTACACAGTGTTACCTGTATGAAATCACACGGAACCCTCAGCTTGAAGACGCACACAACACTTGGCAGGAGATACTATTATTTGAGGATCTGCATGTGCTCACTGTGTGATCGGAAGTGAAAAGTGCGGCGTGAGGCGATCGATGGGCATACTAAAGACACTGTGAAACACACTTGTGCCAAATTTCGTCGGATTTTCAATGCGGTTTTAATTTAGGACCAGTATGATCATGAAAAATTAAAAATTCGTATAAGCTGGAAACTACGCAATGTACAACTACGCAAACGCAGCGTAAGCATGCGAGTTTGAAATCGTCTTACTATAATGCATGAACAAAGTCGGCTAAATGTGCGCAATTCGTTAACAAAAATAGAAAAGAGCGTGTGTGCTACGAGCTAGTACCGGCACGTTAACATCACAGTAGAAATGAGAAGACAAGAGTGTAGAGAGCACAGTACAGGATGATGCAATCCGTGGTATCATAAACACCTACACAATTGCGCCTCCGCTGCCTCCGCGGTATCTTAGGCTCGATGCACACGAGAGGTTTACTATTGCGCCCTAGCAGTGTCATTTTCTTTTGCGTTTCAGCAGTACACGTGAAGCAATGGAGTCGCGCACACGATGGCGGTGACGCTGTAAACTCGGCGCGGGGCCGTTTCGAGAGAATAGTGCTTTCCAGCCACTGCTGCAGCGCAGCGATCTCCCAATTAGCCGCGAAGCAACAGCTATTATAGGTGAATGGGCCAGTCCACACGAGCTCGCAACTCCAGTAACTGATGCCGTGAACCTGACTTGCACGTAGGCGGTTTGAACGTGTAACTGTTCGTTGAAAGGGTGAAAAACTACTCTTAAATACCGTAAGGGGTATCATAACAGGATTAAAAAGAGAGCCGCATCTATTTATATATGTGTAAAGTTTTGGGAGGGTTTCGCTACGATACCGAATCAGGAGGGAAATGATACGCGTAAACATCACTGTTAAACTATTTTGTATTTGTGTTCTAGAAATAGCGTTTTTGCTTGAATGTGACCATTTAACACTTGAAATAGAGTTAAAGAACAAATGCTTTGCTCCCTGTCACCGAAATAAACAAAGCCTCAATAACAGTTAGCAATAACAGTTTAAAATAAATTCTGTTACCGGAGCCGGTTCATTGCAATCAACGATTTGTTGTACTGCAGCTTCAAAATACCTAATTGCACACGTTTCATTAGTTTGGGAAGAAATTGTTTATTTCCTTAAATGACTGTACATTTATTCGAAAATAAAGAATTTACGTTCACTTTCTCTTAAATCTACAAACAGCGTCACTGACTCTCCTTTTAGCAGCTCTGAACTAACCATTGGGTGAGTCCAGAACCTGAAGTTGTGTTTCTTCATTTGTTCATAAACGAAACAAGGACAAACTTCTCGCTTTCTTCTGCCTTTGTGCATGTCGCTGGGCATCCAAACTAGTACTGCTGTGCGATTAGCGCTGCAATGCAGCAGACTCACTGACACCCGGCATATTCATACGTTGCCAGGGTTTTTGAAGTACATAAGGCACCACACGAGGCACCACACTCTGGCGGTATCATCCTGGACTATGATAGTGCTGTTACCTCGACGCTACACCACACGGACTTCAGCTCAACTTGGAAGGGGACATTCTTGGGATTTCTAATTTTCGGCAGTCCTACCACTGGGTTCATCCACAGATTTGGCTACTTGCCGTCTCAATGGCAGAGCTACCCAGTCACTGAAGCTATGCATATTCCTTTCTCTGTCTTCACTTGTGGAGGAATAAACTATGTTACTTACTCATGTCTTGACTTATTTGTTGTGTCCACTTCATGGATACCTCCATGGATATGACTGTCACGAAGTTCGCCCTACTGCCAAACGCTTGGAGGCTATTTGGAAGCTCCCTTTCCCAAAGAATCTCGCTTATCTCCAAGCTTCCCTCGACGGGAAATTGTTCACTTCCTCTGGTCGACTCAGCAAGAAATAACTTTTCAGACACCAAGAAACATCTTGCTTAATGACAGATGCCTATCCCCTTTTATCCTGCAAAACCTGTTGCCCTCGCAGTGGATATCTCCTCCTATGTTATTTGGGTGGTGCTGTCCCACAAAATCTGCCCCACAGACCGTTCAGTTGCTATCGCGTCCCAATTTGCTAACGGAGCTTAGGTGATTTACAGTCAGGTATAGAAGGAGACCTTGACAAAAGTCTACAGGGTATCCATGTTTAATCACAACGAATGGAAATTTTTTCTGCTAATGGATCACACTCCTCTCATCAGTTTATTTCATCCAGCCGAGTCTCTACCCATCTAGACAGCATAAAAACTGCAGCACTGACCAATTTTAATTATGAAATTCTCTACCACCCCATGGCACGCCTCGCCATTCTGCATATTATGTCTTGTCTCCCTGTTGGATCAGACACGGAATTTCATTGTTAAAAGATAGATAACTTTCACATCGGCAAGATCGATGAAGCCACGGTAGTTACCTTTCCAACTGATCATCACAGTCATGGGGAAAGTAATACCCTTGCGCTCCATCATCATTCTGTTCAATCAGGCTGGCCTGTGGATAGGAAGCTGCTGCCCAATGAGTCTCTCTGGTTTTGGTTTTTCAGTGGGAAGCCTTTCAGTCCAAAAAGGAGCTGTGCTTATACACATACGAAATAAACAGACCAGGGGGCTGATCCCCACATCTCTGCTGCGGCAGGGGATGAAAATACTTCATAACGTACCTGGGGGAATCGACTGTACGAAGAAATTGACCATTTGGCACTGCACATAACTGGGGATGGGCGAAGTCATTGAACACATGATCGCACATTACAAGGAATGCGTAGACAACATACCTGCTTCTCATCAACCATTTTTGACTAGCACTGACTGGACGTCTCTTTGAAATGACTTCACATCGATTTCGAAGGACCTTTCTAGGGTTAACGATGACTTATCGTAGTGGACGCTTTTCCCAAATTTCAGTTTGTGGTCCCTACGAACTCCACAACGTCGGCCAGCACGATAGAGGCTTTAGCAACTTTATTTTGCCAAAAAGGATTACAAACCACCATAGCATCACCCATATTGTATGAGCAACTTCTCACAATAATCAAATAGTGAAGCACAACGATTCGTGCGTAACTTCAAAGTGCAAGCGTCGAATTTAGGGCATTCCCATGGCAGAAATAATGCTCTGCTCTTGGCCTTATCGACATATTGTACAACGCCTCAGGGAGACAAGTTGCCAGCTTAACTTCTGCATGGCAGGTTTCATCGGACTATACTGCATCTCCTCCCTCCTCCACGATACCTAGATGCTCGTCAGGCTTCCTCAAACTTTCAGGACAGAGCGAAAGTGTATTTCAAGGTATTTAACAGTGTTAATTCGTAGATACCCAGTATCATGGTCAAACCTGTGGAAAGAGCAACCTACGTTACAGTGGTGTAGCGCGGGAGTGCCGGGGTAAGGGGACGGGGGGGGGGGGGGGGTTCATGTCCTTAGACGGCACGAAGTGGGGGTGGCTGATAGTAGCCAGGCTGAAAGATCTTGCCTGCATTGTAAGTTGATCAGTTAATGCACTGTCATTTGGACTACACAGAAATTTACGCAGAATGTCAAGGCAATTATAAAACAGAAGTGGTTCCAAATTGAGGTGTAAGATTTGTTAGAAACAGTTATACTGACAGCTATGGATACTTGAGCCATCATTGTTATCTTCTGTCCAAAATGGAAAAAGATCTTTCGGTCTGTTACAGTTACTGATGAAAAATTTCCCAGCTTCCGTCTCTACAAGGACCGTAAATGAATACAGATTTTTGGTAAGTGACTTGTTTTCAATTTCATATTTTCAAAACTTTATACTTGCTCTTTATAATTTTTTGCAAAGTAAAACATATAAACAAGGCGATTTAAAAACTTGTCAACGAAACGTGCTAAAGTAGGCTACTTTAGTTCATTCTTTTTGTAATTTGGTTTGGGCTCAAGTGATCCGACTCATATTTCTAATCATCAGATTTGATGTTACTGTGAGCTCAAGTTGCCCTAATAAATTCATTTGGAAAACCTGACTCGAAGTTCGTGAGACTGTTGTTTATTGAAGGATTCATCAACGGTAGGATTTGTTTCAGCGGCATTGCACTCCCAGCAGGTTTCCTGCATTGTGGCCACCGTTGCCGCAGACCCGGTCACTTCAGCCATGGGCACCGCACGCTCCGCCGCACGGCCACAGCCACCCAAAGCCCCTGGCAGTGCAGCCTCTGGTCGTAGTCCGCGGCAACGCCACCGTTGCAGTCGTCGCCACAGACACTGCACCTTTTGCCATCCCAATCATGGCCTGTGACACTCATGGAACTGGGCTCGCCTTTGCCTTCTCGGGATCGCCCAAGCCAGGATGATCTGGAGGCGCATTCTGCCTCCTGTTTTACAACCGGATTTTCTAGGGCCAGCAGTGCGAATGCTGGAATGTAGCTCAGCCATATCTGGACAAAGCTCACGATCAGACTTCATCACCCTGTCTCTGAACCAGACCTCCCCATCACCGCCGTTGCCCTGCACAGTACAACCTCATTGTAACGTATTTTGGAGTGGTGGTAAGAGTGCGGTGTCATCGATGGCTACACTATGGCGCTGCCACCATGCGGCCGCAAGTCACATGTCACGCAGCCCATGGTCAGAAGTTTCCAGCTCACGCTCAGAGCCACCCAGCTGGAAAGCACAGGTGTCGCCTCTGGACATAGCTGTTTCCAGAGCATCTCAGCAACACTGGACGGCATACCCTTGCGAAAAAGCTTTACCCATATGCCACTCGAATCACACTGTGCCACGCTGCCGCAGATTCTCCAACGGTATGCTTACTCACAAGCCACCAGGGCTTTATAAACACACTCGAAACCACAGTGTGGCAGTCTCGTCCTGGACAACGTTATTACTGTTATTCGGATAGTCCTCATCTATATTTAGACTCTCCTTGTAACTGGAGTTTCTTGAGATTTCTTCAATCTAACCACCAGATTTACCAGCAGAATTTGCTAATTGTCATCCTGGTGGCTGTGCTAGCCCAGTCACTGAAGTTATATATATTTCTGTTTCTGTTTCCTCTTGTGAAAGAATAAACTGCGTTACTTGCTCACGCCTTCTGTTATTTGTTGTACCACCGTTCATGGATACACCAGGTTATCGGTCACCCGCTAGGCTTTGCTAACTGATTCTGCCACCAGGCTTCCCTATTTGTTCGGTCCCATCAAAACCAGGACGACCTGCTAAGCCATAACACACAGTTTTCTTTTAGAGATGTGTTACCCCAACAGACGGCTAAGTAACTACAGATCATTGAGACTGGCGAGTGTTCGAGTAGGAGAATTATCTCAGTTTGGTTAAATGGGGTAATAAACTCTATTATGCTTAGTCTAAGTCCCAAACCAAAATAAGTCTAAAGTGATTTAGACAAAACCTAATACCGTATGACCGAACGAGGATTTGAACAGCCGTTCCTTTCAATTACAGTTGTCCTCAGTCGTTGTAGTCCATATAAAGACACAGCTTTATTCTACTGAAAACATGTGACCACAAATGGTCTCGTGAATACTGATGTTTATTACTTACAGACTTAAATTTAAGTTTCTCGTATAGCTTAACGAGTAGCGCACCAGCAGTCGAGAAAGGCAGATGAGCGAACCATATATCATATCCGCGTACCGAGCCGGTGGTGAGGTGCACTGGACAATATAAGTGTGGTTTCTAGACCGTTTTACACCCTCGATTAGACAAATTTTGCGGTGGACTCTAGTCTGCACCTGATGAAGTACAGCACAAAAACAGTTAAAATACAATAACACATATAACAACGTTCAAATGATTCAGAGAATGGTAACGCAAACGATTTCTCTCCTGCGCTACTGACGACTGTAGCGACACACAGGGCATCCAGACACAAAGTTAATCATGAAAAATCAAATCATGAGATAGAGCAGACCTCGTACGAGCTGATAATCTCTAGGGAAGTCTTATCTAGTAGCACGTGCTTTACCTTTGGCGCTCATAACGGTAACTAAGTCGCGCGGCGTGAGCTCCACGAGGCATTAAATGTAATGATGGGGCTTTTCGTATCCATTACCGATCAGCTGATACCAACAGCTAATGGACTGTTGGTAGATGGGTCCAAGGGAAGTTCATGACACTAGTTGGTGTTCAAGATGTGCTCAATGTGTCTGAGATTAGGAAACTTGGTCGGGGCGTCAGGGAGGGTAGAGTGTGCAGGAGAGCATCCTCATGTTCGTGCAGTGGTCCTTACTTTTTTCTGACTCAATTCAGAAGCGGTAAGTTGGTGAATTGATTTTCTGAAGGTACAGTTCCCTGAAAAATTCTGTAGGTTAATAATGCAAACAATAGGGCAGAAAATTCCTCTGGCGAGAGATAGAAGTTGGTTGAAATACCAGGGGCCACATTTCAACCCATTTCCATATCCCCACGCCGGAGTATGTCCGCCGCCTGCTCGGACGGCGCCACTTATGCCAGTGGCGTGCAGCACATAGTTTTTGACGCAAATGGTATTTCTACGTGTACCACAAGACTTTTCCATAGTTCGAGAGTCCAACGGTGGTATTCTTCCAATGTAAGATTCGGTGAGAAGCGATACACGGATGGTACAGTGGATACTATGTGTCATATTTAGCAGGTGGTTCTGAACAGTGGAGCTATTCGTCAGTTTTTGTTGCCCAACATTGAATTTGCCAGTACTGTGTGCCGTCTATCCGCTGATACAATCTGCGACCTATAATATTACATTGTTGCACGCAGCAGGTAATTGTGTCGTTTTATTCGCATCGAGATACTCGTGGTACAGACTTGACAAAAAAAATGGCTCTGAGCACTGTGGGACTCAACTGCTGTGGTTATTAGTCCCCTAGAACTTAGAACTACTTAAACCTAACTAACCTAAGGACATCACACACATCCATGCCCGAGGCAGGATTCGAACCTGCGACAGTAGCAGTTGCACGGTTCCGGACTGCGCGCCTAGAACCGCGAGACCACCGCGGCCGCCACAGACTTGACAGAGTGGACGTGAAAATTCATTGTTGGCACAATATTGGAAACGATTGTTTCCCATGCGTTTGCTACCTACGATGGGACCGCTATCAAATGCGCTGAAAACTTGCTTCTGGTCTATCGTACTCTCGACTTTCACACTGATGACTAATATCACGTCCGTTGAAATGTCATTCGTATGACCCGTCGAACTATACCAGTTGATGTGGAAACTGTAGCGCTCGCTTTCCTACGCTTCACCTATCCATAATTAAGTTCATCATGAGAGCATATTTTTCTGCACCTCTTATTAATACGACTTGAAACGTATGTCCCATATTGGCGATTTTTCTAGCAGAGACCTGTGCAAAGGTTAAAAAATAAAATTGTAACATTTTACTTGAAATGTAAATTACAGACTAAATCACTGAAAACAATGTGATATAAAATTTTGCTCAAGTTCAGTAAGTAGCCTAAAACATCTTGTTATTTTTGACAGGAACTATGAATGTTTTCATACAAGGCACAAGCCGAATCGTTTGTATTTGTAATGATACTGAAAACTCCGTAAACTACGTCAAACAAATGCCGTACATACCTGAACTGCACTGACAAATTTTCATAGGTTTTTCAGGGATATTTTCTAAGTATTTTGGTACCTGGGACCGATGATCTACAGTGGCTCGTTGCAGAAAAATACCATTTCGTTTGATTTCTTATATTCATTTACTTTTGTACCATCATTGCGCTAAAAATACTTGCACAACAGTGTAAATGGTAACGGTGTGAGCTTTATGCCTTGCTTGGGAACAAACTTGTTCTTCTCATTCATATTAATGACTGTTGATAACAGTAACGCTCACTTTACTCTTGCTTCCAGCTTGAGTTCAATAATGCTTGTTTCTGTCTAGGGTTTGTGTTTCCCGCACTTTTAATTGTACGTTAACACCTATACGCAACTGTATGGATAGGAATGCTGCTGAAGAACTGGGTAATATGCATCTCGTGTGAGGGTTATATGAATGCAGTGGAAGAGCAGCACATGGAAGCTATCATGAGATGTTCCCGAAGTGACGGTAATCACATCCCGGTACTTTTTCTTCTTAAGGGTGTTGAATTACTCTGTGATTAGTGTTATATGTTTTGCTGATTGTATGTTATAGTCTTTTTTTTCATTTCAGTGATAGTATTTTCACAGAAACGAAACTAAATGGGGTAGCGCACAGAATTTAATTATTACACTATTACTCTGTAAGGAGTCACCTGGGACGACAGGTCCGATGTACCAAAATACTCAGAAAATATCCATCAACCGCCTTAGAAATTTAGTCAGTGAGTTTGTTTGTCCAAGTCTTTCGCGGAATTCCTTAAGAACGGCAAAAGAGAACCTTTTCGATAGACAAAAGCATCGTCAGAGAGTAATCTGAGACCACTGCTGAAAAAATCAATAGACCTGTTACGCTTCCTTGCTGTACAGACGATGGTACCTCCATTTCTATTAAACATTCACTGTCCGATATAACGTATTGTATGCTCTTTAGTAAAAGATTAATTGAGCCAATCGCATATCTCTAATGCGATACCATATGACACTTCGTATGATCTACCCTGTCAATCCTAAAATGTTCGAGACTGGATTAACAAAGGAAATAGAGAAATGTGGCATAGTGCTTTTAAGTCTTCGGGTGTTCTACATGGTCTCTTGAACTTGGATACAATGCACATGACGTTCATACAACTACGTGAAACTGCCAGGAAAGCGTTCTTTGGGTTGTTGTCCAATTCGCACGTCAGATGGGCTTGAGTGATTGCTATGTCGTCAAAGAGCTGATTTATGTCCTTTGTCGTTCCGTGGTAGGTACGTATTGATAACACAAAGTCTCGTCATCCGTGGCGGTTTTTTCCAGAAAAAAAATTATCCGCGTTTTGCAGTTCAGACAAATCGGGGCAGACGCGACACGCGTTGTCGTTTTTATTCGGCAGACGAGGTACATGAGACAAACATTGCACACACTTTTCTCTTCTTCCAAATACTCTGCAGAATGCCTTAAACACTTGAGTTAGAAATGCTACTCCATTATGACTTGTGACTCAACACCGCTGACACACTACGGCCATACATCCTCGACTTAACACTGCCTAGTCATACCTGGCTGCTCGGATGTACATATGTTGTTTACCGTAGTTAGTTTAAGCTGCCACCGTAGATGCTGCGCTGACGTCACTTATGCAAAACGAATAAAATCAGCCTTGGAAATTTTTGCGGGGACGGTTTAGGAAGGTGGAATGTATCTGCTCACCTGCATCTGCTATTTGAAAGATGTTGTGAGGAAAAAAGAAGAGACCTTTCACCGAAGAGGGTTTCCCTAATTTTTTGAAATTTATTTTGCTCAAGGGGCGTCGTAGTGTTAGAGGTTAAAATTTACCCTCGTATTCCAAACGGACGCTGTCGAAGTTGGTGTGGAATTCTGCGGGTCCAAACGTTTACACTGTTTGTCAATAGGACACGGGCCTGCGCTCTTTTTCAGCCACACAGAACTATTCACTGCGCGAGAGATTCTCTGTACTCAAAAGCTCCGAAAACGTAAATTCCGCAGCGTTATCCATGTAAAATGTAATTGGAATTCCAGCAGGGCCTTGTCCCTTGTTTGCTTTCGGTAGTTTTGATTGGTTTTGGCATCGAGAATACTTTTGGTAATAACTTTGATTGGCGAAAGTATGTTGCAGTCAAACAATGAAATTATTGTATCCTCGTGCGTGAATATACGAGGTGGCTTCAAAACGTGAATTACACATTATTATGGCAGGATAAATAACTTTCATTGAATGCAGCACTACACATGAAACTGACGCAGATACATGTAACTATTTTTTAATATAGTGACCGATGCTCTGTTAACAACAGTCGGAAAGTTCTACCAACCGTTGAGTAATTCGATAGAAAGCCGACCATAGGTCACGGTGTCATTCGAGAACAGCTGTGTGAACATCTCATCGTTGGAAAATCTGTGACTGCTGAGAATCAGTTCCTCGATTAGTTGGTGATTTTCGTCTGTGGACGGAATTATGGCCTTCATTCCCGATTAGTATAACCCACGTTTGTGCGGCCTTGGACAGATTGTTGGAGCGATTTCACTAGGTTGATTGTGGCGTTGCATTTGATCCATGTATCACCTTAATTTCATAGTGAATCAGTCTGCAATTGACACGAGGGTTCAGATGAAGAAGCAAAAACAATGCTAAAAATGTCATTCCCCAGGACTTTAGGCCGTTGGAAATAGCACCAACATCCCCCACTAAAATTAAGGGAATTATGAATATACTGAAAAACCAGAGTCATGTGGTGTTGATGGAGTCTCTAACAGAATTCTGAAGTGCTGTTCTAACTCAATAACTGGAGTCATTAGTGGTATATGTAATACTTCGTTGGCACAGGGAATTTATCCAGACAGATTGAAGTACGCAATCCTCAAAACTTTTCATAAGAAGGGGGACAAGGGTGACTTAAATAATTATAGACCAGTCTCATTGCTGACTTCACTTTTCTAAAATATTCGAAAAAGTTATGACTTCAAGAGTAGTCTCACAATTAAGTGAAAATAATTTACTCAGCATGTCACAGTTCGGATTCCGGAAGGGTAACTCGAATGAGAATGCTATCTACACATTTACCCATCAAATAGTACAAGCCCTAAATAACAAATTACCGCCAGTTGCGTGCACTTGATTGTGTGGATCAAGTTACACCTTTAGAAAATCTCAGGTTTTATGGAACTGAAGACTACACACACAGCTGGTTTGAATCATACTTAACGAACAGAAAGCAAAACGTTGTGCTGAATAACACGAATAATGTTGAGAGGGTGGTAAATTCTAGTGAATGGGGAGTTGTCACAAAGAGAGTCCCACTGGGTTCAATTTTTGGTCCTCTACTGTTCCTTATTCATGTGAATGAGCTCTCACGTAACGTTCAGCAAGGAGAACTAGTACTTTTTGCAGATGATACGAGTGTTATAATAAATCGCATTCTAGAAAAAGCAGCTGAAGATATTGTTAAGAATGTCTTTCTAGGAATTATTAAGTGGTTTTCAGAAAATGGACTCTCCCTTAATTTTGAAAAAACTCACTATATACAGTTCTGTACACCGAATAGAGTCATACTGACAATTTTTGGGAGTTCACATTGATGACAACTTGAACTGCAAGAAGCATATTGCTGAGCTTCTCAAACAGTTATGTTCAGTTTCTTTCTCTCTTCGTAGAATCGCTAGTCTTGGTAATAAACAGATCAGCTTCCTTATGTACTTTGCATATTTCCACTCAATAATGTCTTAAGGAATTGTTTTCTGGGGTAATTCACCACTTAGATATAACGTATTGATTGCAGAAAAGATAGCAGTTAGAATAATTAGTGGTGTTCGCTCAAGGATGTCATGTAGGCACCTATGCAAGGAGTTAGATATTTTAACTGCATCATCAGAGTACATATATTCGCTAATGAAATTCGTTATAAATAATCCATCTGAATTCGCGCAGAACCACGATGTTCATACGTACAACACTAGAGGGAAAAATGACCTTTTCTATCCGTTATTGTAGCTGTCATTTGCTCAAAAAGGAGTTCATTATTCAGCAACAAAAATCTTTGATCCTTTGCCCGACAACATAAAGTGTCTGGCAGGTAGCAGATCAAGTTTTAAAACAAGCTTAAAATCATTTCTTTTGGACAACTCCTTCTATTCCATCGACGAGTTTCTGTTTCAGAAGTGGTAAAGAAAAAAGAAAAAAAAAATATGTATCTCTAAATGTAGTTGCATGTGTAGAGTTAAAAATTTCAGTAATATTAATGTTAGCACTATTCCTGTATTTATATATATCTTGTAATCTGACTTGTTCCACATCATATCGATAAAATAATCGTAAAAATGATCTACGGAACATGACATAACTACACTAAACTAAACTGAACTAAACACTAGTCGTACTGTACAGCATACTTAAAATAGGAAGTACCTTTCTAATTGACGTGCTATTTCTGTAGCACCTACACTGTAAGAGTACTGTATCTCCAGAAAACCCAGAACATGTACTCTCTTCTGTCAAACCGTCATTCTTGCTGCACAATGGTGTTTGCGTAAGATTACATGTGCAATTTCGTCTTCGATGCCTTTCGTATTTTTAAACATGGAATGTAATTGTCACTTTTCTTCTACTTTCTAAAGTTTCAACAACACACAAACCCGCGAAAGTTTCGTTGGAAGGTGGGGTTCCTTTAACAGACTATACATATGACCAAAATCTTGGCCGGCCGGAGTGGCCGTGTGGTTCTAGGAGCTACAGTCTGGAGCCGAGCGACCGCTACTGTCACAGGTTCGAATCCTGCTCGGGCATGGATGTGTGTGATGTCCTTAGGTTAGTTAGGTTTAAGTACACTCCTGGAAATGGAAAAAAGAACACATTCACACCGATGTGTCAGACCCACCATACTTGCTCCGGATACTGCGAGAGGGCTGTACAAGCAATGATCACACGCACGGCACAGCGGACACACCAGGAACCGCGGTGTTGGCGCAGCATTTGTGCACCGCCGCCGTCAGTGTCAGCCAGTTTGCCGTGGCATACGGAGCTCCATCGCAGTCTTTAACACTGGTAGCATGCCGCGACAGCGTGGACGTGAAACGTATGTGCAGTTGACGGACTTTGAGCGAGGGCGTATAGTGGGCATGCGGGAGGCCGGGTGGACGTACCGCCGAATTGCTCAACACGTGGGGCGTGAGGTCTCCACAGTACATCGATGTTGTCGCCAGTGGTCGGCGGAAGGTGCACGTGCCCGTCGACCTGGGACCGGACCCCAGCGACGCACGGATGCATGCCAAGACCGTAGGATCCTACGCAGTGCCGTAGGGGACCTCACCGCCACTTCCCGGCAAGTTAGGGACACTGTTGCTCCTGAGGTATCGGCGAGGACCATTCGCAACCGTCTCCATGAAGCTGGGCTACGGTCCCGCACACCGTTAGGCTGTCTTCCGCCCACGCCCCAACATCGTGCAGCCCGCCTCCAGTGGTGTCGCGACAGGCGTGAATGGAGGGACGAATGGAGACTTGTCGTCTTCAGCGATGAGAGTCGCTTCTGCCTTGGTGCCAATGATGGTCGTATGCGTGTTTGGCGCCGTGCAGGTGAGCGCCACAATCAGGACTGCATACGACCGAGGCACACAGGGCCAACACCCGGCATCATGGTGTGGGGAGCGATCTCCTACACTGCCCGTACACCTCTGGTGATCGTCGAGGGGACACTGAATAGCGCACGGTACATCCAAACCATCATTGAACCCATCGTTCTACCATTCCTAGACCGGCAAGGGAACTTGCTGTTCCAACAGGACAATGCACGTCCGCATGTATCCCGTGCCACCCAACGTGCTCTACAAGGTGTAAGTCAACTACCCTGGCCAGCAAGATCTCCGGATCTGTCCCCCATTGAGCATGTTTGGGACTGGATGAAGCGTCGTCTCACGCGGTCTGCACGTTCAGCACGAACGCTGGTCCAACTGAGGCGCCAGGTGGAATTGGCATGGCAAGCCGTTCCACAGAACTACATCCAGCATCTCTACGATTGTCTCCATGGGAGAATAGCAGCCTGCATTGCTGCGAAAGGAGGATATACACTGTACTAGTGCCGACATTGTGCATGCTCTGTTGCCTGTGTCTATGTGCCTGTGGTTCTGTCAGTGTGATCATGTGATGTATCTGACCCCAGGAATGTGTCAATAAAGTTTCCCCTTCCTGGGACAATGAATTCACGGTGCTCTTATTTCAATTTCCAGGAGTGTAGTTCTAAGTTCTGGGCGACTGATGACCTCAGAAGTTAAGTCGCGTAGTGCTCAGAGCCATTTGAACCATTTTGAACCAAAATCTTGGAAGATTTTCTTCTAAATCTTTCTCCAGAATCTGTTTGTAAAAATCATTCTTGTTTTAAGGTATACAACTTCTTATCTTGGAAACATCAGATGTTTTCTTTGCTCTCTTGGTTATATTGAGCAACTTTATGACTGAAGTATTGATCTACGACAACAGCACACAATAGCTTTCAATTCTTGAATGCTGTAACTGGCGTCAAAATTTAACATATACCTCTGGTGCCGCGTGTTCTTTCACACTTCTGCCATTAGTTATGGAAGTCACAAGCAAACAACAAGGCTCGCAGCCATATCTCCAACAGTAAAATTTTCCTCTTCGTAGACGTTGATGATCTTGACCTTTTATTTCAGCGTTAACCGTTTCCGCTTATGGATAGGTTAGCACTACAGTACAATGTTTCCTCGCTTGAACACAGAAACAGTACGCACTTTAACTTACAAAATGTTCATACACATGATTGTTGCCGCTTGCTTTATAACCTTCTTTTTCCACAATTCTGTAATTTATTTTGAAGTTTTAGTTGTCGTTGGAGAATACATTTCAGTTTCCATTACTGAGAATGTCCGTTATAGGAAGTTTATTTATAAAGAAAAACCCTTGTTTAATGTTGCTTCCAAAAATCTTGAGAAGTACTTGACCGTTTATCTCAGTTTTTGCACAGTACCCTAATAAACGTTCGGACGGATATAGGATACATATTTTTATATATACCGTACATATATACTACACAAGATGAACATTAATAGAAAAGACAAACTGCAGGAACCGATTTCTGACGGCAAATGAAGGAAAAATGTGTGTTAATTCCTAAGGGACAGAAATGCTGAGACTTACACACTACTTTAAGCAAACTTAAACTAGCTTACGCTAAGGACAAGGTACACATCCATACTCGAGGGAGGATTTGGCCTCCGGCGGGAGGGAGGCGCTATTCGTGACATGGCGCCTCTAACCCCGCGGCGGAAATTAGGAAAAGAGGCACTATGCAGATGCGTTCGGAAATGCATCGCTGCCACGAAAGATGTCGCTTAGGAATAAAAGCTCTTCTGACCAGGTGCCGTGTGTTCCTTGTGTGTTGCAGGCTGTGTGACTGACACGGCGTACTGTAAGCACCAGAATGGTCCGTTTTTCATGTCGGTAACAAGCGGAGATGGTGTTTTTGTACGCCAAGCACATGGAAATTGTCGCGAGCAGAACCCGGTCTTCCAAATCTGGTCTATGCACACTCCGATGCCTCCTTGCACGTTCGTCTCTTTGAAAGGATTTATGATCACACAAAGACCCAAAGAGGGTTTGAAATGTGTGATATGGTTGGTGGCTGTGGGGGTACTTGTTTTGTTATAGCCGTGCTGCCTCTGGACCGTTTCCATCTGCTTGGCCATACGCGAACACCATTTCGGCTTGTTTCCGATATGAATATCGGACCATTCTTCTGATTCTAGTGAGCTGCGGCAATCAACCTACAACACACAAGGAACACACGGCCCCTGGCAAGAGGAACTTTCTTTCGTCACCGCCATCTACCGTGGAAAGGATGCGTTTCCGGAAACATGCTGTTACGACATTTTTTCCTAAATTTCCAGACAGGAATCCTTTCCTGCAGTTTGTCGATTTTATTAATGTTTACCTTGTATAAAGGGAACACTTTAACAAAAACCTCGAAAAGTTCTTGACCAATTTACTTAATATTTTCACACAATACTCTAATAAACATTTGGATGGGTATAGGCTACATATTTTTATTATTCAGGGTATTCGAAAATTCTCGTTACAAACTTCCAAGGATTGTAGACGGGTGTGAGTACATGATACTTTGAATAGAATCTTATGTTCGGGAACGTCATCCAATGATGCTACAGGGCGTCAAAGCTATCGGCGCCGACGCCGGCGCCTGTAAATGTATGTGTACAGAGAGTGATTCAGTGGTAATGTTACAGACTTATTAGGGTGATGGAGAAGGATAACTCTATCAATCTGAGGTAAGGGCCCCGGTACCGGAAACGAAAGAGTCAACAGTTATAAGTGAAAACCGTTCTGATACCTCTGACAGTGCAATACATGCACTGACACTGTTGTTGCTAAGATTGTAGGGTACGCAACTTTCAGAAGAGGTAATACGGAACAAAACAAGAAAAAATGTCTAGTAAACCTGGGATCTAAAATGAATACGTTAAGAGCTACGAGAACTTGTGTTTCACAGCAGTGAAAGTGAACATTTGCTCATAGCTCCTAAGGTCAAAACCGATAGTTCGCACTGCGATGCATAACAGGACGACATTATTGACAACGTTTGACACTGCTGTCATCCTCGGACGATTCCATCCTTCTCTATTAACAAATCGAACCCGCAACTTGACTGAATTTAATCGCACCCCTTTGGAGTGTAGTGCGACCCAATTTTTTGCCTTGGTGCAAAGGGTGGAGCCGCTAGGGACCACTCAAAATCATTCACGAAATCTGAATGTAATCCGAAGCAGCAAAAGGTGTTTATACTTTTTAGCACTCTTGTTTTCCGCTCTCCTGTCCCGTGATCACGGAGGGGGAGGTGGACGGGGATGCGGTATTGCCACATGCGTCGATAAAACGGCAAAGACCTCCCAGGTCGGCAGCATCCTCGGTGCCTGTCCCGCATCAGTGTTCAGCGCTGTAAGAATGTTACTGCACACAGACAGAGAGTCGTGATTCCTAACAGTGCATGACAGGCTTCCCTGAAACACGCCTTAGGTTTCGCATGTGGCGAGCAGGCACAAATTCAGCGATGTAGCGCCGCTCCGTTCAGGGGCATCGTAACGGTTATCGCTCACACCAGTGCCTAAGAATCAGTGACTGACTGTCTCTGTACAGGTACATTTTTAAATTAATGATGGATAAAGCTCTTGCTGTCGAAAAAGGCTAGAACATCATCTTAATCTTGGATTTCATCAGTCGAGTTGTACTGGTAGGTGGGAAAGACGATGTACAGGATGCCACTGACTGTCGCTTGGCTTCCGGATCGTACTGGTAAAACGAGGTCTCACCGCCTGTAATGACACGGATATCAATCAACGCCGGACTACAGTGCTTCAAGCTAATTCACAATCACTGTTTGCTGACAGTTAACAACAACTTTACAACACATGTCCGAAATGTGTTGTAGCTAATAGTGAATACTTTGAAGGCCAGTAAAGGTATTTTGCTTACAGCTCTTGTTTTTTTTTTTTTTTGAGACCATCCACCAAACTTCCCAAACCCACCTTGTTTCTTCTGGTTATCTGGCTTAGTGAGTCCCACGAATTCATCCCGCAACAGTGTAATATTAGTTATTTCTATATTTCCAGTCTTCTTATGTGCTTTTGATGTACTTCGTATATACAATTTGTGGAATTTTGAAATATAATGGAAGAAATGGTAGACAGGCCAGTAATAAGCATAGATTACAAATATAATACTTTCATCGAGTCTCTCTTATACACCCGTTCTTTACAGGTATTCCTCCACGGATAACTCTTTGGAGCGTCTTTGATCAATGCAATATGAAACGTCCACTTAGAAAAATTATACATGACTGTGCTTAAACTGACACACAATATTTTTAGCTAAACGCAATCTGACTTTCAGTAATCGCTACAAAGAATGGCCCTGACTAACATTAACCTATACATTTCACAAATCACTTACCTCACAAAAATCTTGGTTATTCTAACTACTGCAATACAGCGAGCGCCACTACAGCCAGCTAAATAAAAGATTCAAACTACGGAAGGCACTAACTACTGATAGGGATAGTTAGCAAATGAAAGATTTTAATAGAGAACAAACAATGTATTTACCTTAATAGTCATAATATATATAGCAGTTCATGACATCCAGTCTTACAAATTTCAAAACTCCGCCATCTCTCTCCCCACATGTACCACTGCTGGCGGGTCACCTCCAACTGCGCAACGCTACGCGCCAGTAAGAGCCAACTGCCCAACGCTACAATGGCGAGCATTACAACAATGCCAACCAGCCACAGACTGCACACGGCACAGCCAGTGATTTTCATACAGAGCCCTACGTGGCGGCGGCGTTACCAATAAAAAAACCTAAACAGCCTACTTACAAATACTCTACAAAACCTAGCAAATTACAAGACTTCCGCCTTGGCCTTGCAATAGACACGAAATGTGCCGCTGCTGTCCAGCTGGAAAAATGAAAAACTTATGATTATCCAGAATTGCGGATTTTTATAATTACAATTACTTTCGTTTGTTATCTTCAATATATAGATTAATAAATTTAAATCGATGCTCCCTTAAGAGAAATATCAGTTAAATGTGATAAACTGGTGTACAGAAGTGACTGATAAATCAGTCAATAAATCAAAACCACTATATACCCGTGTTTTTTTTTAAAGGCGATTTTTAACAAATACTGAGATGTGAGGATTGATTTTGATGCTGGAAATCTGAATATAAAGGAAATTCACGAACACAGTTAAGAACTGCTTGAATTCAGGATGACTGTATTTATCTTTGTGCTATCTAGATTTCGGATTTTATGCCATTACCAAGTACAATGCCGGAAGTTCTTAGATCATTAACATGATGTCTCTGTTAATGCAGTCCAAAGCAGGTGGCCTGCCTTACCAGATATGCCATGTTAATGGTCTAAGAACTTCCAGCATTGCACTTGATAATGGCATAAAGGCCGAAATCTAGGTAGCACAGAAGATAAATACAGTAATACACAGTCAAATGGCGGTTAACTCTTTCAAAAATATTACATGACTGTGGCTCAATACCATAGAAACCCTTTTACATTCAGAATAAGCTTGAAACGAATGGAATCCTGTGTGATGTTCCTAGAGAAGATCTGGGAGAACTGGAAAAGATAAAAACCCTGTTTTCGGGACATTGGTTTTGAAATATGTTGCAGCGAAATCTGCTGAGGTCAGCAGTGACAGACACCGTTACAATCTAGCAATAACCAGGTTTAAAACATACTAGTTAAAGACATCGCCTGGATGAAATGAGGACGTACTGTTCGCTGAACTCATGGCTATGAGTAGTTAAGTAACATGATACAAAAGAAAGGGAATTTTGCGGAGAACTTCATTTTGTCCGAAGTGGCACCATGTAAGATTAACGAAGAGTGGGCTGGCAGACCTTTGTGTGCTGGCGCACACAATGTTGAGGTGGTTTTTATGTAATATCTTGAGTGAAATACAGGAGAGAACTGGTATACAGACATATAATCGGTCGAACGTTTGTTGAGTTGCAATAATTGTATGTGAGTGTGAATATACTGATTCGTAGGCTGTATTTTTATTTCATGTAGGTCACTGCCCAACGCCATTACAGTCAACGAGATTGTTTCAGTAATTATGATGTGCGATAACTGATAGAAAAAAGAAGTGACATCTAGTTTCCTCAGAATTCTGCATATTTCCCAATGTCGTGCTTTTGTAGAGGAGCAGCCGTACATGATATTGTGTACCGCAGAAAGCAAGTTACAATAGCAGGGAAGAAATTGAAGCAAAGAACTAACAAATTATAATAGACAATGACACAAATTACAAAGGTAATAGTCCCCTTTGTGTATACCGATCACAACCTGAACTTCTAACGGGCTTGTTAGAACATTAACTTTTATTTAGTTTGTGATTTCTGAAGTGCTTCATAAAAATGGCGGACGTAGATTTACTTCTAACTGTTCCACTCATAACTGTAATGTGAAACAAAATTCTAGGGAAATCCTGTACCTGGTACAGTTCAGTGTAAGTGGAAAATGTGCAGTAAGAATCAGTCTTCTATAGTTATCTTTTTTAGCCACGAAGCGTGTCGAACACAGCATCTCAACGCATTTATTCTGTTAAAGAGATTGACACTGTCAGACGTTCAAAAAATGATAGCAACAACAGGCTATCACCAAGAACGAAACTAACCTCTTATCAAAAACGATTTCACTTTCATTTCACTCTGTCAAAGAAAGTATGTTACATGTCTACCGAAGTGGCAGTTCTCCAGAACTGTAAGAACAGGTTTATAGTAAGTATCAAATACGAGTACTTAAGAACCGCTCCTGTAAATAGTCAAAGGGGAAAAATGTAACCGCCTGTGGTCGCCGTGCGGTGTAAGGGGTATTGTCACGGTTCGCGTCACTCTCCCCGTCGGGGGTTCGAGTCCTCTCCCTTGCATGGGTGTATGTGCTTACTTTAGCGTAAGTTAGTTTAATTAGTGTGTAAGTCTAGCGACCGAGGCCTTCAGCAGTTTGGTCCCATAGAAACTTACCGCAAATTGCAAGTTCAAATAAAATGTCGTTTTTGTAAACCATTTGTCACGTTCCTCATCATAGGGATATAAAGTTGTCAACAAAACAGAAAATTAAATATGCTGGTGACGAAGGTCTTGAACTATTGTGGAAACCAAGGACAATTACCACCCATTTTCTTGTATGTTATTAAGTTTTATTAAACACAGCAACTGTGCTATTCAGCATCACGTCGACGTCGGGGTCATCAGACACGAAGTAGAATTTCAAATTGGCCAAGACTGGTGAAAGATGTCGGTCATAGTCCTGTTTAAGAAATCATCCCATAATCTAAGGACAATTTATTTAAGATAATCAAGAGCCACCTAAACTGCAAAAACTGTGCTAGAACTTGGATTATACACTTCTAAAATATAAATCTAATTTTTTAACTTACGCTGTATTTTTAGTTCCTTAGCCGTTTAACATTTCTATAATTTAGGTATCGTGACACTGTCATTGTGCGAATTTCATCGAAAGTACGCCGCTCTTTCATTTTCTGTGTGAAGTTACACCTGACGGCAGTACTGCAGAGGCATTCAATCAAAAGATCATTGAATCAGTCATTTATACTGCCAACCGAAACCATGCTGTCTGTCTCTCCTAAAAGCAACCCTTCTGATTTCAATAAGAATCAGAGTGGAATTCTGTTATAGTGCTCTTGGAACAGTCACATCCTCTCCCTTGCTTCCTTGCGGTACACGACTTTACAGACATCATTCCCCGTGGCCAACCATGCAGTTTGAACGTCCTATCGCAAACCGTTCAAAAGTTATGACGATTTTATTTCTTATAGTCAATAATTCTCACCCTGTAAGTCTCCACATGCCGCAAATAGGCGTATATCTGGTTGCTGAAATACTGCCGCAACTTTATTCCTTAGTGCTACCTTAGCCGATTGCACTAATTCTCTCTAGTGCAATGGCCATGGACCTGGATAGCTGAATCTTGTTGCTAGAGTATAAAAACATCACCATTTTCGACCACCAATGGTTTCTGATCCTCAGAATATGCATTAATGTCTTGGGTTACATTAAATATAACTTTCTACAGCATTTCCTAGATGAGAACACATTATGCTGTTGATGGACATCACAGAAGAGGTGAGTGATCAATTTTGAAGGTCTTTAGTGCCGTACCTACAGAGACAAAAAGAAGATCCTTCACTCTATATTTAGATACTGTATTTATAGTTCGAAAAGAAAGCCAAGCACTGCGTGACGGTAAACAATACCATTCCAGTGACGTCCACTGAATTCTCAGTGACCATCCCATCTAACGATACCATTCGATAGGTACAATGTTTAATTTTACCTGTATCAAAGTCAATAATATTACTGAATGCTGACTACAGCGAGGCACAATTACTTGAGAAGTTCCCGAGTTATCAGTCATGTTTGTGATACTACTTATGTGGAACTGGAAATTTATTTATGGTTTTTCTATAGAGTGTGGTAGGTTACAGATTATCTTTCCATCAATACCAGGAGTCATTAGTTGCGGAGACCCAGCACGAATGGAGACGACTGGAGCGGAAAAGTAATTGCACAATCAGAGCATGTGATTTTTCACATAAGAACTCAATTTTCTCGGACTATGTTGCTTAAGATGAAGGAAGACTAAGGATGTCTCTGAACTTGGAGAACTCTAGCGATATGTGTACTGAGTCAGCATTAGAAGCTGCTCAAGGAAGGAAAATAAGCATCTCACCGGATAACGAGATCCATGTCAGTCTCCTCTACGCTGCTGTTGTGGCGTCATAGATCGGACCAAGTACCTTTTGTTTAATGGGTATGTAGGGGAACGGCGGTAGTGACCAAGGAGTGAAGGCAAAATTTGGGACCCAGCAGGACATGGAATTTACCAATTTTGAGATGTTTATCAATCAGCATCGCATGCTTGGTGAGCTTACGCTTCTGTGATCATCGTCATCTGCAATAAAACTGTTTCGGGAGACAACGTGATCATACTGCTTCATAGGCCAATGTTTCGAGCACTGTCGAAAGTATCCTTCACCACTCTGATAAAGCCCACTTGCAACAGTGTCCGAAAAGATGGTCTATGAATCAGCATGATAACATAGTCACGTAAGACGAAAGTCTTACTGAAGAAACTAAGTATCAGTAACCAATGCTCTTAGAACGAACGTTCTTTAGAAACTGTGTGTTTCTTTTTGTGTAGGAGAAGAAAATGTTATACCAAAGTATCGAAACTTGCCACAGAATCATGAAACTGACGAAATGAAAAATCTTAGCTGACAAATCAAATGTTAGTATATTCCCAGGGAAAATTCCACAGAACGCTAGGGAAGTGAGACACGGACCGTAAAATCGGAATTGTTCAAAATTTTGATATGGTAAACACTCAAAGATATCTCTTGATTAATGCCCAAAACTTTAATGTATTCGAGTAAGTGTTCTCTAACAGGTCTTAGAGTATCTTACTGAAAATTTTTTGCTGGTGTCGACAGGATAGGAACAGAAAGATTAAACTAAGTACTAAATCTAGCTTTTCCACGGAAAAAGTCGCAAACTGAAAGAGAGAAACTTTTACACCTTAGTGCACTGTAAAGTAGTCTGTACCACACACACATTACAGTCAAGGGCGGAGTCAGATGCGGCCAGCATACACCATTGCCCCCTTGGAGGCGTTCTAGACACATCGTCTCGCAGAGGTTGTCTCTGACGTTTTCTTTCCTGCTAACAACGTGTGCTTTCTGCGTTTTCTGTGTGCTATTTCTGACTTCGCAGCTCGATCTTCGCTCTCTGCATTCATAAATAAATAATGCGGTCTCGGTGCTGGCGTGCATTTCGACTATGCAGCGCTGAATTCTTCACGTGGCAGATGTGTCTGTGTCACACAGGAAGGAGTTCCTTTCCTTCAGAAGCCTGCGAAGTTACGTAGTGCTGCCAACAGACTTTTCTGCGCTGAGTGATCATAAACGAATGGAAAAATGAGAATATACTTGCGCTTGACACACAGATGGGGTTGATTTCTCTGAATTATATTTTAGTGATGGCTGACGTTGCGCAACACCTGCTGATATAATCTAAATTATTTATCACCAACGGAATGTCTTCTGCAGCAAGCACATGTTCATAAGGAATAATCCACCATTTTCGCGTCTGAAGAAATGGATGAATGAACTCAAACGTGTACGTACTACCATGCTCAAAAGTATTCGAACGACCTGAATTGAGTTCCACCTGTCTTTTACATAGCCTATATAACATAACTTTCTTCCAGGTCCTCTAATCACTTTTCGATACAGTCGTTTGACTATACAAAATCGTTAACACAATGATCACTAGCGAACGCTGCTCCGTGCGGCAATAAATATAGATTAAAATTAATACCACGATACTACATGTATCAGGGAAAGTCTTGTTAAATATGTGAAAGTCCTTAATGATTGTAAACTCAAATTCATTGTAGTAAGTGGTATTACAAATGTTAACGCTGTTATTAGTATCTGACAAGGGAAAGGTCGAATCCGACATGTCGAAACCTACCCTGAAATCTTTTGTACAGCTAGAATACACGGAAATAAAGACAAAGTAAAAATTTTAGCTCCGAAGACAAACTGCACGTATTTAAAAAGAAGCTGAAAATCACCAAATTCGTAGCTCACCAGGCAGTTGGAGAAATGTATATCCTTGCTACAGTTCTAGCAGACAGTACATGCACAACATGGGGGACACACATCCTTGGTTGACTGCAGATCAGTAAACAGATAACATGGGACAACGCGATAGTAATTTGTGAAGCGAATTTCAGTTTCGGTTGATAGTTTCTCTGTCACGGTTGTTCAGTTATTATTTGCTAGAATCTGCACATCAGTTAGTATCCATAATTATTAACAGTGGTAGCTAACAGCAACTCTCTTCGAGCAAGTACATGAGTTTCACAGTACCATGGAAACCAATTAATGTTTTCAACCTTGCAAAGAAAAAACACAATGAACGTGGTATGCAATCGAAATCATCTACTCCTCCTGAAGACCTATGTGTGTGTTATTTATTAATAAATTTCTTGGATCATCGTTCGAATGATGTCGACATTTAGGTAGAAATTATGGAAATAAGGGTATTGGAAGAAATAGAACGATTTCATGAGCTGTAGTACGGACGATGGTTGTTATGCTCACTTTAGTCCACAATAAAAATACACTACCTTTCACGCCAAATAAAACATGTGCAGTAATCACGCCCAAGAAAACATGTGTAGTAATAGGTTTCAATGATAAAGGTAAGGTTGTAATTTTTTTTTTGAAACGCTGAGTGAGGAAAAGCATAGATTTAATCAGTGTGAAAAGCCGGTTTCGTTTCGTAACATCATAACATGAATTGTATAAGTGGAAGAAGGATTTACATGAAGTGCGAAATATGCACCAAAATGAAACTCGCAAAAGTGTGAAAGAAAAAACTATTCGAAATATTTAGAACTGCTCGTGAGAGTCAGTGCCCTTTTACCGAGGGTAATGTACGAGACTGGGCGCTGTGAATTAGATGAACATTATTGATTTCCAGGCCTCTTTGACCTGGTTAAACGGATTCAAGAAATTATACGAAAATGAAATCTCAAAATTAAGAAGTTTACCTCAAGTAAACATGTAGCGGTGATGTCATTAATAGGAAATAACATAGAGAAATTCGTAGCTGACGCGAAAACGAAGCTTCTGACTGTCCCCTAAAGTTTTGCATATAAGGAAACTCAGTCAGATTTCCTGCAAGAATTGCATGCCACCTTCACTTGTGCAGTCGACGAATCCTATGACACATTCGCATACAACAGTGCCAACGGTAAGTATCACTGGATCACTGTTTCTACAGCTTTACATCAGTTTATAGGGACATCAAGCAAATTAATACAAAAATGAAAAGAAATGATTGTTTATTACAAAAAATCTTGTAACCTACGTAGCAAAATCTGGAGAAACGGGAGAGAGTTATGTTCGATGTTGCAATCTAAATGTCTTCTTTCAATATGCAGAAAATAGTTCATTGCTTTTGGTGGACACCTTACCTGGATATAACGACACTTCTGTCTTTAGTACGACGACGAGAATACTGTTAACACAATTCGGAGTCCATCCGACCCTAATAATGTGATTCAGCCTCTCGATGAAAAAATTCTCCCACAGTGTAAAGCATTTTTCAGAAAATTGTCTTATAAGATAATTTACGGTAGCTCTTTGTCATTTCATGTTTACCAGCATAATAGGATTGTTAAACTTCAGTTATCGCTCTACTGTCAGTTGGCTTCACCACGCAGCACAGTATGCAGAACAACGGCAACAAACATTTCTTATTCCACTCCAGTTCTGTATAAGTAGAACTAGCTATTAATATGAAGTGCCTGAACGCATAAATATTTTGTCTGGTGTACCAGGTGTAAGGAAAATGTTTGTTTTCGTCATCCAATAGACACTTGGCAATTTTATCACGATTACAGGAAATAAACAAGGAACTGTTCAGTTATTAGTCAAATATACACTATTCAAAAATTATCATAAAAACTGTTCTACAGGAATTATTATAAAATATTTGATGTAAATGAATTAAAGTCCCAAATAATGGAAGTCGTTTGGAATGTAACATGATATAATGCCTTGATTTACTGTTCTCTGCTAGTCACTTGCGTAACAAACACATCTGTAAGCATTAATGATTAAAGATGTTGGGTACGGTTTAATTGCTTAAAATTCGTGTGTGCACTTTTAACTTCACGCTACGTGGCCCTGCGTTCTCATGTCACGGCTGCGCCTGTTTATCCCCCGAACGTGCGCTTGGGAGGAAGGGCTGTAGAAACCGTTGTCATAAGCGGTTCTTCGTGGGGAAACAATTAGTAGATTTCACGCTTTTTGAAAAGTGTTTGCTAAGCACCTTAGCAGCTAAAATTCTTGCACTGAATTTCTTTCGGTTTATCCTTCCTGTCTGAAAAATTTCAGCGTAGGTTTCGACTCGTCGAATTTGACCATTCCGCCTTGTGATGGCTGGGTGTTGCGTGTTGTCCTTAGGTTAGTTAGGTTTAAGTAGTTCTAAGTTCTAGGGGACTGATGACCATAGATGTTAAGTCCCATAGTGCTCAGAGCCATTGACCATTCCCGTGGAAGACAACCACAGGAGTCATTCCGTAATTCGTACTCAAAGCTTCTTTTTCTTTGCCGATAAGAGCTTCTTCAAGAATATTTGGTCTCATAAAATACTATGAAAACTCTAAATATTTTTGCTCAGTAGGTTTTCAATCATTCATCAACTGTTGTTCGTTTGGTGAGTGGTTTTGTATAAACTTGTATCAAACTAACCACGTAGAGAAAATGCGATTAACAGCGTCAAGCGCTGGTAATATCACTGACTTCATGATGATACGTGATCTATGCCCACTTCCAAAGTCACGTATCGCCCTTGTTACCCAACACAATAACATTAAAAATGTAACTGATTCAAGAGCAGCTAGTTGTGCACATGTTTGAACTTTAAACTACATGGCGAATTGTTCTTTTCCGGATGTCAGTTCAAACATAGCATCTGTAGGCAACGCAAACTAAGTAAAGCGTTCGTGCCTGACCGAGACTCGAACACAGCACTAATCGTCATTGGTGACTTGGCATAAAGTGACTTGATATAACCAATTTTTCACTAGTTTCAGTTAGCAAATCTTAACTTGGAACAACATGACGAAGATGTTTGTACCGCACCAGGATTCCTAAGATCGATAGCTCCTTGCTGGCGCCTCACCAGGTGGTGCGTATTACTCCCTTGTGCAGTTATTGTTGCCCCGGCCAGGCTTCAAGAGCGACCCCTAAACCGGCGACTAGGGGACTTTGAACGGCGCAGTGCAGGAAGTATACGTGTAGCCTTCGCGCAGTGTGAAGCCGGGGAAAGCAACAGTGCTTGGGGCATCGGACACGCATTACTGATCGGCATGACATCTTTTCCTGGTCGCAGTTCACACTTCTTCGTCAGGACTGGGTAGAAGTCAAAATGCTTGGTTCGCCTAGGCAGTGCGTATCTGGTTGTCCAGCTCTGGGCACCTTTTTCCCGCTCCGCAAGCCGTTTGAGCTGATGTTTCCATTTATATTCATTTGTCCATCACGAGCGCCTTTGTTATTTGACTCTCTGTGATTCTACTACCAAATTAAGGCCCTTTCTGATCTGCTTGTTTTTGAAGTGACTTGTGTTAATCTGCTGGCCAGCGTTCTCTCTAAGATTTTGCCACGGTTAATGGTGTTATGGCTATGTAATGTGCCCAGCTATCACGCAAAATTATATCTGGGGTCTATGAATTATGTAGCTTTTTTTAAAATTTTGTGTTTGTTTTAAAATTGTTATATGTGAGAGAACAAACTGTTCCTGAATTCTAATGTTTGTTTCCACTATGTTTTAGACGCTGGTGTGCTCCCTGGAATTACTATTATCAACCACTTTAAATTTTGTGTGCTATGTCCTCATGCTAGTGGTAAGATCTAAGCGAGGAATTATTTATATTCCATCCTGGAACAATTTTGAGCTCCCTTTGAGTAGTTTTACTTCACACCTTACATTTTTAGCAAAACTTAGTTCCTAGGTCGTAGACGTTTTTGGTAAACAATAACTTTCAGCTGTAGGTTTACCGTACCTACTAAGTTGTTGGGAGAGCGTTCCGTATTGGCAGCTTGATGCCGTGTGGGGATGGCTTGCTTGAAGCCGTCTGGTTGGCTTTCGAGCATTTTCTAGCGCGGCTTGCTATTTGTTTGCAGTCGCCCGTCCTGTCTGTCTGTGCTCAAGTTAAGTACCTTCTCTTTCTGACTGGCAGTGTAAATAAAATTTTACTGTCGACCACGAAGCCTTTGATTAACAGACTTCACACAGAGAATTTTACCTTTAATTTTATTGCTTCATTTAATATATACTGCAACTATGTTTTAAATTTAATTGTAAATTCTTGGGTGTAAACCTATTGAGCAAGGCCTAAAGGTGAATTGTGATGTGTTTTTTACTAGTTGATATTAATCTTTTGGGGGTTTGGCTGACGTATTGGATTTGAGCTCGTTTGAAGCAATTCATCTAGATCTCAGTTTTAATTTTTTTATTCACTGGTTTATTTAAATTTTATTTTAATTTTAAATTTTTTTAATGGTCGGTATTGTCATTCTTTTGTTTTGTTTGAGGCCATTATTATTGTAATTCAGTGACTGTGTCATTCACTATTATGAACGCCTTAAAGTCTGTAAATCGAAAACGGCAAAATTACTTCGAACGTTTCTACCTGTGTTCTAAAACGGGACCGGTTGTTACTCTAAAAATATTTTTGTTGTCAAAAAGGATAAATGATGTTAGTTAAAGGAGCCTATTTCTTCCTTGTCATTTCCCTGATCCCTGTGAACCACGATTTTACAGTGCTGAGGAAAGGAGTTGTGCAGGTTTGGGCTACTTCAAACGCGAGCATACTCAATAGGAACTGCACATTCGTCGCTCACCTATAGAGGGTCGTGTTTGAGAGCTGTTCTTAGAGGTAACCAATCCAGCCCAAGCAAATGCGTAGGGCTCGGGCCGAGTTGTGCAATTTCAGTAATCTTGCTGATGTAGGCTACCCTCAACGTAGCGATCAGCTTACGGGTTTTGTAAAACAGCTTAGCATGAGGATTAAAGAATTACAGATTAGCGTGGGCACGTTAGGTTTGGAGGGTGAATGGCTGAGTGGAGAAGAGGGTGTTTTGGTTATCTGTTTCCTATTAGAAAGGTCAAAGCCCAAGCTCTTTGGGGGATCCATTTCGGATTCTTTTTCTAAATTACAGAATCCTATTTTGTGCTGGTTAAACGGTATCACTGAACTAGCTGTTGAGCGACTGAATCAAGTTCGTGAAGTGTTATGCTTGATTCTGTGGTTTGAATTACACGCTAACGCGTTTCAGACCCCGCATTTAG
Organism: Schistocerca gregaria; assembly: GCF_023897955.1. Lineage (NCBI taxonomy): Eukaryota > Metazoa > Arthropoda > Insecta > Orthoptera > Acrididae > Schistocerca > Schistocerca gregaria. Next base: position 283,917,683 of record NC_064931.1, on the reverse strand, counting down.
TCATTATTTTTCTTCTTTATCCTTTATCTCAATTTTTGTTAAGCGAGTTGCTATCGTATCTACTCAGAGAGCGGGGCAGCTTAGGGCCCATATAACTGAAAGGAAACTAACAGCACTTAATAGGAACGAGCTTGAGTGCTTGTATTATTGAGAAATACAGGCTTCTCTCCTGCGAGGAGAGCTTCTATAAAGGTTGGAAAGTAGGAGACGAGGTACTGGCAGAAGTAAAGCTGTGAGGACGGGGCGTGAGTCGTGCTTGGGTAGCCCAGTTGGCTGCCGGCATGGTAGCTCAGCGTGTTCGGTCAGAGGGTTAGCTGTCCTCTGTACTAAAAAAACTGAGTCAATGGATCAATAACGAACTTCAACGGGTGTCAGGTGAAGTCCGCCACGAACAATTGAAACGAACAATAACGAACAAAATGAGATTTAAAAAAAAACGTTGGTGGAGCACTTGCCCGCGAAAGGCAAAGGTCCCGAGTTCGAGTCTCGGTCCGGCACACGGTTTTAATCCGCAAGAAAGTTTCATATCAGCGCACACTCCGCTGCAGAGTGAAAATCTAATTCTGGCACCTGTTTCTTTTTTTTACAGTGACAACTATCGCGGATTACCTCTTAAATTATCGTATAGTAAATATTATTTTCGGCGTGGTTCCCGGAACAGTTTAGTGTGGGAACGTCCGGTTGAGTGCGGGCGTAGGCCCAACGGCTGACGCCATCTTAAGCGAGTGATCACTCCAGTGAAAAGGCCTACCTGGCGTTAACATCTTCAACTGGTGTTATTGAGGCTCTGGTCTACTGGTTTGATGGGAAAACCTCCTAAGATCACTCTCGCCAAGTAGCAAATTTCGTTTTTGGGACATCTTATTTCTAAATATGGAATCAGAATCGACCAAGAACGTACTTCCGATCTCATGAAAATTCCTCCTCCTAAGAACAAAAAGGAAGTCGCCCGATTTATCGGGATGGCGAACTACTTTCGGAAGTTGGTACCTAATTTTACTCAATTAACTACCCCTCTTAACTATCTCCGTAAGAATGGACGCGAATTTGTTTGGGGAGAAAGCCAGCTGGTCGCATCTGAGGCAATTAAGATAGTCCTAAGTAACCCACCGGTACTAGCGATTCCTAATTTCGACAATTTCCAGACCGACGCGTGTAATATCGGGGTGTCCACAGCCTTTTTACAGGAAGTTGGAGGTCAGCGACCACCTATTGCTTTTGCCTCACAAAGATTAGTGAGACCCGAGCTTAAGTATTCTACGTACGAGTGTGAGGCTTCGGATGTTCTGTTCGCTGTTGAAAATTTTAATTGTATCTCGAACACAGAGAATGTAACTTAGACACACAGCCAGGTCTTGAGCAGGGTTCGTGCCTTTACTGGCAGGATTGCAAGATGGGCAATCCGTATGTCTGCCTTTTGTTCCAAGGTTCACCGTATCAGAGACTCAGATAACCAGACGGCCTAATGGATGATGCACTCGGCCACATGTTTGAGGAGAGCGCTCACGAGTCCGGGAAATGTTGTTCTATTATCAAGTCTTCAGTTTTTAACGTGTTAATAGAAATACCTCAATTATTTTGTAATCTCAGGAATAAGCAGGACCGAGATCCTTATTTAAGGCCTATAAGAAGTCGGTTGTTGGGTGGGAGGTACTTCCCGACTACTGCTTGAGAAAGTATATACTTTGTCGTGAAGTTGGCAAACTAGCCGAGCCTAATATTTATTTACCTGTATTCTGTTATTTTCAAAGTCTCGCATTAGGTGGGCATCTGTGCCTCTACAAAACACTTGCTAAGGTCCATACTTATCTTACATAAGGATATTCTTACATAAGGATATTCCGTGATTGGTTCAGCAATGCGAATATTGCAAAATGGCCAAGTTCAGTCCCAACTCGCGTAAAGGATTATTGGGTTCTGAACAGGAGAGAAGACTTGTGGATAAATTACTCATTGATTATGTGGGTTTCCTGCCTTGAAAACGAAACATATTAGTTGTTTTTAATGCTCTTGCTCGTTTTGTGTGGCTTCTCCCAACTAGAGGAGTTGCCGCCTCGCTAACTATTCATAATGTAACTCAAATATTTTCCTGATTTGGTCCGACGAAGGTGCATGCCGGTGACAATGCCTCTACCTGTGTGTCACGAGAATTTAAGCAGCTTTGGTTTGGTAATACCATTAAGACCATTGTGACCACCCCCTATTACCCTCAACCTTCCTTTCCTGAGAGGATTAATCGCAATCTTAAGGTTGCGTTACTTATTCATCATGCTTGGAATCAGACCAAATGTGACACTTCCATCCCTTGGTTTAATCCTACCTTCAGTTCAACACAGCATGAGGCTTCTAAAGCAGTTCCTGCTGCTTTGATGTTTTTTATTTATTCCCTTAATTCTCACATGGAGAGCTTGTGGAGTATAAACGATCTGTTGCCTGAGCGGGTTATGCCTCGTCTGATTAAAGAAAACTGGGATAGAGCTGGGAAGAACATCGACCTAGACCACAGCCATGAAGAGAGGCGGTATAATGAGGGAAGGAGATCATTTTGTGGCAGAGTTTAGGATAATGTTTTTGTTTGAAGTTTTAGCATTGGTGGTAATCAAAAATCAAATCGTTCAAATGGCTCTGAGCACTATGGGACTTAACATATGTGGTCATCAGTCCCCTAGAACTTAGAACTACTTAAACCTAACTAACCTAAGGACATCACACACATCCATGCCCGAGGCAGGATTCGAACCTGCGACCGCAGCAGTCGCGCGGTTCCGGACTGAGCGCCTTAATCGCTAGACCACCGCGGCCGGCTGCTGGTAATCAAGGTAATGGTATTACCAGGAAACTTGCTCCTAGGTCTGTGGGACCCCGTGGAGTTCTTAAGATCTTAAGTTCCATTAATTTGCTAGTGCGCAACCTTATGAGTGCGAAAACGTTGAAGGAGCACGTGAGAGAAATAAAAAACTAATTACGTGATTCGTTTCCCTCCTTCTGTTCTCATTTAAAAAAGGAGGGGTAGGGTCTTTGCCTCGAGTGGGGGAGATGGAGCTGTGGTAGCTGTTTTCACCGTCCCACCATCGGTAGCTTCTCTTACGTGTAGCCTTCGCGCAGTGTGGAGCTGGGGCCAGCAATGGACACGCGCTGCAGATTGGCACGACGCCTTTTCCGGGTCGTCGTTCACTGCTCTTCGTTAGGACTGGGTACAAGGCAAAAGGTTTGGCTCGCCTAGGCCGTGCGTACCTGGTTGTTCAACTCAGTGCCCTGATTTCCCGCTCTGAAAGACGTTTGAGCAGATGTTCGAGTTCATATCCCCTGAGTCGCCATGCTCGCGTTTGTTATTTGATTCTATGTGATTCTACGGCAAGTTTTTTCCCTGTCTGCTCTGCGTGTTTTTGAACTGACTTTTGTTAATCTGCCGGCTGGCGTTCTCTCTATAATTTCGCCATGGTTAATGTTGTGATGGGTATGTACTGTGCCCAGCTATCACGCATAATTGTATCTGGGACCCATGACTTCTGTAGTTCTTTTAAAATTTTGTGTTTGTTGTCAAACATCAAAATAATAAAATGTGTCCTCATGGAGGAATTAAATCTCGTGAAAGTTGAGATCCTAGTTCGAATCTCAGCCTAGAACCGATATATTCCACTCTCAAGTTCAAATAAAAGCTGGTGTTAGTGCTCTGTGGCCGAAATGGCGTCTGGCTCATGATCTAAAAAAAATCACTAGTGGAAGAAAGATTAATCATCATAGAGTTTCTACATGCCGCCACTTCTGCCTCTGTCGTGGTTCAGCCTAACCTCTAGTTGGTGGCGAAAGGAGGACATCAATAATGTTCATCTGGAACACCGTGCTTCACTTGGCTTAACTAGAGGTGAATTTGATTTGTTTGGGCGGATAAAAATGCATTGCTTGAAGTGGGAATGGAATCGAGTCTAACTAGCATCATTCCTCCACCCTATGGAACTCCTCATGGAAATGAATCATAATTTTGTCATAACGCAGGTATCCCACACTCTTTCCTTATTCTCGCTGATTCCATGGAGTAGATTACAATCTGTGCAACACTCATTTCCTTAATCGATCCTACGCCCATGTTAGCTGCCTCGACGACTCAGAGTGTACATTAGACCTTTTTTCTAATTCACGAACTGAAATCACAGAATATCTACACAGTGACAGCACTGTAGGATACCAAAGTTTCGGCAGGGTATGTTGAAATCTACTTGAGCTACTTTGTTGCACCATCTGATCGTGGTAAACATTGTGTAGTGCAAAAGAAAAACTAATTTACTGAATGCACTTCTTCCCTAAAGTTTTAAACTGCACATTGACTGTTTGCTAACAGTATAACACTGTTAATTGCTCAGAGGCAATTTCCTTCGTTTTCTAACTCGCCTGTAAGAGCAAAACGTTGGAAAAATACTTCCGTAAAATAGCTTGTGGCTGCCTGTCCTGTTAGAGCAATTTCTGCTCTATCGGTCCACAGCCGTCTGACGCTTGCCGCCCGGAGCCCCAGTGATCGGCCGGCCGCGGTGGCCGTGCGGTTCTAGGCGCTGCATTCCGAAACCGCGGGACTGCTACGGTCGCAGGTTTGAATCCTGCCTCGGGCATGGATGTGTGTGGCGTCCTTAGGAAGAAGATGCTGTGATATGAAAATGATTAGCTTTTCAGAACATTCACACAAGGTTGGCGCCGGTGGCGACACCTACAACGTGTTGACATGAGGAAAGTTTTCAACCGATTTCTCATACACAAATATCAGTTGACCGGGGTTGCCTAGAGAAACGTTGTTGTGATGCTTCGTGTAAGGAGGAGAAATGCGTATCATCAAGTTTCCGACTTTGATAAAGGTCGCATTGTAGCCTATCGCGATTGCGGTTTATCATATCGCGAAATCCAATGAACAATATGAAATCGGTGGGTTCATGAGGTTAATACGGAACGCCGTGATGGATCCCAACGGTCTCGTATCACTAGCAGTCGAGATGACAGGCATCTTATCCGCATGGCTGTAACGGATCGTGCAGCCAGGTCTCGATCCCTGAGTCAACAGATGGGGACGTTTGCAAGACAACAACCATCTGCACGAACAGTTCGAAGACGTTTGCAGCAACATGGACTATCAGCTCGGAGACCATGGCTGCGGTTACCCTTGACGCCGCATCACAGGCACGAGTACCTGCGATGGTGTACTCAATGACGAGTCTGGGTGCACGAATGGCAAAACGTCATATTTTCGGATGAATCCACGCACAGTGGAAGCGTGTATTCGTCATCGCCATACTGGTGTATCAACCGGCGTGATGGTACGGGGTGCCATTGGTTACACGTCTCTGTCACCTCTTTTCCGCCTTGACGGCACTTTGAACAGTGGACGTTACATTTCAGATGTGTTACGACCCGTGGCTTCACCCTTAATCCGATCTCTGCGAAACCCTACATTTCAGCAAGATAATGCACGACCGCATGTTGCAGGTGCTGTACGGGCCTTTCTGAACACAGAAAATGTTCGACTGCTGCCCTGGCCAGCACATTCTCCAGATCTCTCACCAACTGAAAGCGTATGGTCAATGGTGGCCGAGCAACTGGCTCGTCACAATACGCCATTCACTACTCTTGATGACCTGTGGTATCGTGTTGAAGCTGCATGGGCAGCTGTACCTGTACACGCCACCCAAGTTCTGTTTGACTCAGTGCCCAGGCGTATCAAGGCCGTTATTACGGCCAGAGGTGGTTGTTCTGGGTACTTATTTCTCCGGATCTATGCACTCAAAGTGCGTGAAAATGTAATCACATGTCAGTTCTAGTATAATATATTTGTCCAATGAAGACCACCACGTAGAAATCATAGCAATGCTCAGTCGTTAGTAAAGTCGAAAGTTATCCTACCATTCGTTAGTTGTGGGTGACCGCATGGGAAAAAATCGTGAAAAAGCGAAACATTGTGGTAATCTATGCACCCATACGGAAGATACAGGATCACAGAAAATCGGCCAAGCATGCTCGCCAACCCGTGGAAGAAGCCGAAACGAATAGGATTTCGTGTAGTTGACGGCAGGTGTTCTTGGGTACCATAGAATGAACTGTCAAAAAACTACTTGAAGAGCACTTTGGCACTTGTGGAAGAGGGAAGATTTACATATCAGCTGTGGCGGTTCAAATGGCTCTGAGCACTATGGGACTTAACAGCTATGGTCATCAGTCCGCTAGAACTTAGAACTACTTAAACTTAACTAACCTAAGGACAGCACACAACACCCAGTCATCACGAGGCAGAGAAAATCCCTAGCTGATGCGGAACATGCTTTACATTCATTTTGATAGGACCCATGTACTGGGAGTCACAAGCGGCCCGCTACGGTCGCAGGTTCGAATTCTGCTTCGGACATGGATGTGTGAGATTTCCTTCGGTTATTTACGTTTAAGTAGTTCTAAGTTCCAGGGGACTGATGACATCATATGTTAAGTCCCATAGTGCTGAGAGCCATTTGAACCACTTTTTCGCCTCCATATTTAACGGCGTAGTTTATATGGCTAATATATAACAGAAGTCGGAAATATTGTGAAATCCATGTATGTTATCTTCTAGGTATTAATTTCAGACATTGTGTTTGTTAATGGTATTCTACACTTAAATTCAATCCAATCCTTAAAGCCTGCTTGAATAGGCGACTAATTGGTGCAGGGATGTGTCGCTCAAACCGCGGTGTTTACAGTAAGGGCTTCTTGTGAGTTCATTTTATCTGGGAATTTTTCTGTAATTCCAACTGTGATTTTAAGAGTGCCAGTAATTTAAGTGGGTATCCGTCACTGAGCTCTGCTTCTTGCGGTAATACCCCATGCGGCCTTCAATAGACCTGACTGACTCGCTCATTATTTCAACGGTTTTATAAAATTTTAAACTATGGGGGCTGTGCTTTTTTCCTGACAGTTTATTAAGACTAATCTACCTTCATTCGACAGTTTCGTAAACTGGTCTCTAGCTACGTGGAGTAACATCCATTTCCAAATTAACCTTCCTGTGTTCATCTTCATCTGAGCTACATATTTTTCTCCATCGGTATGATTTCTGTTGTACACCTCCTTTAAGCAAATGCTACCATACTGAAATACCGTATTCCTTGAGTAAAATTTAAGTTTCTAGTGATTTTCGCTGTGAAGGCGCCTTTTAATTTATCTACTATTGATTCTGAATTGTCGTCTATCAATTCGTTCACATTCTTCTTCAGCTTAGCGCCGAGCATCTCCATTTCGTTGCACTCTGTCATCGTCTGATGTGTAAGTCGTGTTTTGTTGTTGTTTATTGTTGCTTCTGCTGCTCCCTTATAAGTATCCATTTTTTCTAAGATCCTCCCAATCTCCTGTTGTTGCGTGATTACAATTGTTGTATCACCGGCGTAAGCATTAATACTCGGTAAAACAGTCTTCATTGCAATAGATATTTAGTTTGGTTGGCATCCGGTTTCGGTCTAAATTAAGACCATTTCCAGGCTGTAAGCACTGCAATACAACAGTAATACATATTCAAAAGATTTTCTAAGAACAGAGAGAGCAACATGGGAATTTGGAAGTTTTTGGTAAGGTCTTATGGGACCAAACTGCTGAGGTCATCTGTCCCTAAGCTTACACAGTACTTAATCTAACTTATATTAATTGACACTAAGGACAACGCCCACACTCATGCAGGACTCGAACCTCCGACGGGGGTAGCCACGCGGACCGTGACCATACACCCAAGGCCGTGCGGCTACCCCGCGCGGCTCTAACAAGGTTAAAAACTTCCAGAATAAAAGTTACCATAACAACAGAACAAAATGTAACACTCATGATAGCGATGGGTGTCGGTGGACGGAGAATGACCAGTAAGAACACGGACTTCAACGGTTGAATAGGGCAGCGTTACTCGAGAATATGCACTTCAAGCCCCGCCAATGTCATATGGCATTACATCATTGACAACTAATCATGTACTTATTACGTGAGGTGTGTGGCATTAAATGGTATAATTAAAACTTCAAAAGTAAAATAGGTACAAAAATACATACAAAAATGACATGCACAGTGGTTAACGACAAATCATTTCATAATCTTTTTTGAAATAAATAAGTGCAATAAAAGACATTATTTGATCCGTTTTTATGTATAGACTGCCCTTATGGGCCATTATATAAACTCCTAGAAAGTAGTCATGTCAGAGATGGCTGTATAGGTTACCATAGCAATGGTTGCCGATATCTCTCCAGCGAGGCCTGCCAAAGGCACCGTGGTAGAGGACGGAACGATGCTGAGGCGGTGGCTATCCAATGTCTTGGATGTGGACTGTCATGTTTCAGCTTTACTAGACAGTAGTACCGAAGAAACTGACTGTCACAGTTCGGTCTCCATGATTTTAACCACGTTACCGTAACTGTTTATTGAAATCCCTGACTATGTGTTACTATTGTACTGCCATGCCTATGGTCTGAAGATGATCTGAATTACTGACCGAAACCGACGACCAACCAAAATAAACATCTCTTGTGATCAAGACTGTTTTACTGAATTTTAACATAGTGCACCGACCGCTGTTCACTCTCCATAGAAAGAATGTTTTATAAAATTTTATCGATGTAAGTGTTAACAATAAGACTTTGTGCACCCTCCTGTAGTCTTGAGGTTTGATTGGTGATTGAACGGATCACTGGTTTCAAAGAAATTATAAATAATATCATAGATGACCTGCAGTCCTGTCAGACTGAATCCTGTGCTGAAGTGAGAACTGTCCCGTGAACTGATAGTGAATTTGTATTTTCGACACCACTAGATTTGGGTCTGTTGCAGTAGATCTGTTGTGACCTTTGAGAATTACCGAGTTCCAGCACAATGTTTAGCTATTGCTCACTGAAATTGTCAAAGGCATTTTCTTCGTCGGTGGTTAGTATTCCTATCGTTTCGTTTTGGTAAATCTGCCAGAGTAAAGTCGTGTCTCTTAGAGACCAAAGCCCGTCTATGATCTTCCTGTTGCGAACATTACACTTTCGGCCTGGCCCAATTATCATGATAGACTCTCCTGTACTCTCATGGCTATTGTGTTTTCCGTTATTTATGATTCTGAACATAACCAAGTCATAGAAGCATGTCATGGTATGTTATGTTAATTGGGGCCCTAGAAACGACAGAGAGGCTCTGTCCCCGACGCAGCCGCAGTGGTCCAGAATCCCACGAAGGCCATCGCAGTCGACTTCACCTCTCCGCCGCCCCACACCGAACCCAGGGTTATTGTGCAGTTCGGCCCCTGGTGGACATCCCAGGGAACGTCCTACACCAGACGAGTGTAACCCCTATGTTTGCGTGGCAGAGTATTGTTGGTGTACGCGTACGTGGAGAACTTGACATCGCGTAAAATCGGGTGTACTGCCGGTGGTCCGCGTCTTCCCAACACGATATTTCGACGTCGTAACTCGGCGTCTTCATCAGGTGTTCCCTGAGACTGGTTGGCGAGCTGACCTCGTCCCATATTTATGTCTGGGCGGTGTGTGGTGCTCCCTATGCCGTCCGCGCCCGCTGTGGCCATTTTTGTCGGTGGTATCAGTCTCTAGGCGCTTCCTCTTCGGTCCGCGCCCGTTGCGGCTATCTTCTGAGGTATCGGACGTCCCAAGGCGTTCCCTATTGGGTCCGCCCCCAATAGGCGCGATCCTAGCACTATCATGGCTCTGCTTAAGCTCCTTATGCTGTCCGCGACCGCGGCGAGTTTCTCTCTTGGCCGAGCCATTGTCCTGGCCTTCTGAACCCGGTATGCGCCTGTGAGGAACGCTTCCTGTGGCATCCGGCTGTTGTTGGAGCTGCATATTATGATGGCCATCCTCCAAGGAGCTTACTGCCGCCTGGTGTCACGTATGCCTTTCTGTTCCGTTACTTATACCCTTGGACGTCTGTAGTTCATTCCTGGAGGATAGAACTTCCTTCCGTTGTTTCTGTAGTAGTTCCAAAGCAGGATTCCACGCAGTACTAAGCTGATATCCTGCTTCTCGGTTGATCAAGTTCTCCGTCATCTTGATTTCAATCGATTCATTAATGACACTAGCCCAGAATCGGGGGGTCTGAGCCAGGATCCTAGTTTTGTCATACTGCATGGTGTGCTCAAGGTCAAGGCAATGTTCTGCTATTGCAGATTTAGTTACCTGTCGTAACCTGGTGTGTCTCTGGTGTTCTTTACATCTTATTTCAACTGTTCTTGTAGTTTGACCGACGCAAGCCATACCGGATTCACACGGTATATGGTAGACACCAGGTTTCCTTAACCCCAAATCATCCTTGACAGTTCCAAGGAGCGTCCTGATCTTGTTAGGTGGGCGGAACACACTCTTGATATTGTGTTTCTTCAGGATTCTGCTGATCTTGGCAGATATAGGCCCCGCATATGGTAGAAAGGCTACTTTCCTGGTCTCTTCTTCCTGCTCCTCTTCTGTTGCCTCAGGTCGTCTGGTGGGACGGAGCGCTTTGCGGATATCCCTGGTGGAGTATCCATTGCTGTGAACACTCTTTGTAGATGTTCTAATTCCGCTGTCATGCTGTCTGTGTCAGAGAGTGTTTTGACTCGGTGCACGAGTGTTCTCAGCACTCCCTGTTTCTGTGCTGGGTGATGGCAGCTGTCAGCCTGTAGATATAAGTCAGTGTGTGTTGGTTTCCTGTACGCACTGGGGCCTAAGGTGCCGTCTGCCTTCCTCTTTACCAGGACATCGAGGAACGGGAGCTGACCATCACTCTCTAGTTCCATGGTGAACTTGATGTTGGGGTGTCTTGTGTTCAGATGGTCCAGGAACTCATCCAGTCTTCTCTTGCCATGTGGCCAGATGACGAATGTATCATCAACGTATCTGAAGAAACACGTAGGCAGCAGTTGTAAGTGCCTCATCCTCGAATTTCTCCATAAACAGATTCGCCACTACCGGAGATAAGGGGCTGCCCATGGCCACTCCCTCAGTCTGCTCATAGAATTGGCCTCCACAAAGGAAGTACGTCGATGTCAAAATATGCTTGAAGAGATCCAGCAAGGCTCCGTCAAATTTCTCACTAATAATATCGAGTGTGTCGTGAAGTGGTACCCTGGTGAACAGAGACACCACATCAAAACTGACCATGATGTCTGTGTCCGAAATCCGTAGGTTGTTGAGACGTTCCACAAAATCCGAGGAGTTGCGGATGTGGTGGACACACTTTCCCACATATGGTGCCAACATCTTCTTAAGGTGGGAGGCTGTAGGGTAGGTGGCTGCGCCGATATTACTGACAATCGGGCGAAGTGGTACACCCTGTTTATGGATCTTAGGTAATCCTTACAGTCTGGGTGGTACCGGTGCTTTAGCTTTTAATTGTTTGACCACCTTCTCAGGCCATCCTGTTTCCTTAAGAAGAGACCGGGTTTTTCTGTCCACCCTATCGGTGGGGTCATTATCTAATAGATTATAAGCAGGTTCCTCCAAAAGTTGACAGATCTTCTGGTCATAGTCAGTCTTCAGCAGTATGACAGTCGAGTTCCCCTTGTCCGCTGGTAACACCACCAAGTCTTCATCTTCTCGCAAACGCTTGAGCGCCATCCTCTCGTCTCTTGAGATGTTTGTTTTGGGCAGCCTGGCTCCAGTTAGCGCCCTGCATGTCTCTTTCCGAATCTCTTCTGCAACACTTGATGGTAGAGTGTTGACCACTTGCTCCACAGAGCTGATGAAGCTGGAAACTGGTAGTTCTCTGGGAGTGACAGCAAAGTTAAGGCCCTTACCGAGTACTTTCAAGGTGACATCATCAAATGTGCGACCGCTCAGATTTACCACTAGGCGTGTGTCATATGTTGGTTGCACTCTATTATTCAGGCGCTCAAATTTCGCCATTTGTCGAGCTGTAGCATTGTGTTTGATACATGCCGCCAGCGCCCACGATGTACCATCTATCCTGTCCCAGTCTTCAGGTGCCAAGTTGCTGTCTAGATCCAGATGTAGACGTAGTAGATCCCTGGAGGTGACGTCCAGTCTATGCCGCATGTCCCGGACAATGTTATTTAAGAGGATTCTTGGAGAAAACTGTTTTTTCTCATCAGAGTATATGTTACACAGTTCGTTGTCAAGTTGTTCTTGCTTGAAGAAAAGGGTACTGTTCTAATAACTGAAGCAGTTTCAACTTTGAGAATTCTTTTTGATAGGTCGAGAAACACTTTTCCTTCAAAAGTTCAACAAACAGAATTTGGGGGATGTCTTTAAATCTTCTTTCCATCTGAACAATTTGCAAATCCAGTATCTCTTTTGACTGTCACAGAATAGTAAGTTGACATTCAAACGCAAGCTGAATTTAATGCATTCATCAACAAATGTTTCCGTTCTCAATTGTCGTAAGTTTCTCAAAATAGTTATTATTTCGTCGTGGCAAGCAGTTATACTGACATATTTTGACTGAAGAACGTTAAAGAGATGATCAACATAAACAAAGCACCCTCGGTAGAAGCAAATCAAGTAGACAAACGTAGGAACATCCATTCGCCGTTTCATTCTCACAGCACAGCTCAAAGATTCTGGGTCCCACTGAGAGTCTGTATCATAAATTATATAATTAAAAACACTATATAGCTCTGAGAAATGACTAGATATGGTCGAAACTGCCCTGGAAGGAAAGTCCCAGCGAGTGTTGCTTGCATGTGGCAATTTAAATCCTTCCTCGGTTAGCAATACGTTTTGATGATTTGCTGAAAAACGAATGGAATGCAGTAAGATCACTTACAAACAAGTGTATTTGTCTTGTGATTTTGGAGGCATATAACAGTACCAAATTCAGTTGGTGTGCGTAACAATGATTAAGCAGCGCATAGGGACAGAACTGCCTCACCAATTGATGTAGTCCTCTTCTTCTGCCCGCCATTACTGAAGCGCCATCATATGTTTGACTAAACACTTTTCCTTCCACATTTCATTCTTTCAATGCTGCAGGAATAATGTTTGATAAACGTTCAGCAGTTTTATCTCCAGAAACATTGTAAAATCCAGCCAATCTTTCCGCAATTTTGTCTACAATACAGTACCTGACTATTACACTCATTTGACTCTTGCACGACACGTCTAACGTTCATCAGCCTGAATTGAAATTGAACTGCAGTTCTGAATTTCAGATTTTATTTTTTCATAAACTGCCAGAGTTAATTATATCTATTACATCATTCTGTATATCTGGAGAAGTTCGCTTAAAGGTTGAAGATGATGACAGATGGTCTCGGATTAACTGCTCTCCGCATCGCGGGTTTAGCCGAGCGGTCTGGAGCGCTATAGTCATGGACTGTGCGGCTGGTCCCGGTGGAGGTTAGAGTCCTCCCTCGGGCATGGGCGTGTGTGCTTGTCCTTAGGATAATTTAGGTTAAGTAGTCTGTCAGCTTACGGACTCATGACCTCAGCAGTTGAGTCCAATAAGATTTCACACACATTTGAACATTTATTTAACTGCTCGTCTTCAGCTAGTAAATCCAGCAGTTCCAGATAGTTACCTTTGTTGCTGGAGGACTCGTCTTCTCGATGGCTGCGAAAGGCTAGTTCTTGTTTAGAAAGAAATACAATTGCCTGAATAAGACGAGCCAATACTCTCCATTGGATGCTACTTGTTCATTGTAATTTATTGCTGTCAGCCGAGCGGCGTCAGAAAGGGAACGCTCAATTCTACTTTTGCCCATAACTGAAATGATTATTTGTTCTGCAGGTGACGTTTTGGTATCTGATGCTTTTGTGCTTTCCTGTCAAAGTTCTTTATGGTACAAATGTCCTCATTGCACCATTCCTTTTCGCCATCAAACAGAAGACACATATAACAATATAATCTGTTATTAACTGCATTCGCAGTGAGACAAGTATGCTTTTCGTACCAGGCTGTCTGAAAAGTGCGTTTTTGTTTGGTTTCACTTAAAACTACACCAAGTATAGGAGTAGGTCGTTTGTCCTTCAATTCGCACTTTTTTCGTACGTTAATGTAGAAAAAGGCGTTTTTAATAAAAAATTTATAAGCTGTTCAGTTGCTGGCTTACTCATATTGGCGACACAACGAATATACGCACTAAAATCACACATGAACGACTTTGAACACAAACCGCTCGATTGTCCACTTCCGTGTTTAAAGCGAGAATAGAAGCGGCAGAGTCTAGTCTCGATACGTGCTATAGCAAGTGCAGCGCACGGGCCTTCGTGGGAGAGGGGAAGTGGAGGGGAGCCGAGAATGCCACTAACGCACAGGCGCACACAGCCAGGTAAGGGAAGAGAGGCAGAGACTGGGAGCAGTCGAGTCTCAAGAAGGCAGATACACCAATACTGAGGGTGCGGCGGGGGCTACAAAACTGATGTCTTCGCATATTTAGAGCTTTTAGTATAAAGCAATTTATATTTTTATTATGAATTACCATTGCATCTTTTGTAAGCACGAATACAGGGGAGACTAAGTCTCAAAGCGTCCCCTCACGCTACGCCACTAGTACTGGTACAGGGACAGGGTAACCTAAGCGGTGCACCATACGCTGGCTTGCAGCGTATGGACGTAGATGTAGATGGAATTTAACTGTGCCCTAGGTTTTCAGAAATACGTGTCGTGACTAACATAACTGAACTGTGTAGCTTAGCAAAAACACAATATTTCGCAAAATCCACTTGAATAAAATCAGCAAAACGGCCGGTGTGGCCGAGCGGTTCTAGGCGCTACAGTCTGGAACCACGTGACCGCTACGGTTGCAGGTTCGAATTCTCCTTCGGGCATGGATGTATATGACGTCCTTAGGTTAGTTAAGTTTAAGTAGTTCTAAGTTCTAGGGGACTGATGACCTCAGAAGTTAAGTCCCATAGTGCTCAGAGCCATTTGAAACATTTTTGAATAAAATCAACATTATCACCAGAACGCGCGACAGCTACGGTCGCAGGTTCGAATCCTGCCTCGAGCATGGATGTGTGTGATGTCCTTATGTTAGTTAGGTTTAATTAGTTCTAAGTTCTAGGGTACTGATGACCTCAGCAGTTAAGTCCCATAGTGCTCAGAGCCATTTTGATCACCAGAAATACCGAAATTTTAAAGCAGCCTGTTATGAACTTCCAACGTTTTCGGCCAGAGGCGAACCTCAGAGTATTTTTCCTGAGCCAATAAATGGACGAAATTAGACATGATATACAAGTATGAAGCGAAATCTCTGCCTCAAGGACGAGGCACAAAGGGAATGAACAAGAAGTATTACTACTTACAAGTTCGGTGGCTTCACAAGGAAGGCGACACACATGTACAGTGCACCTGTTCACATACCCAATCGTTTACATAACGGAGCACCGCACAGCACTTCCACTATTGCAAATCAAGACGCCGCTCAGTCTCGCTAGCTTACTCGCTGAGTGCACGGCCTGTTATCACCACACAGGCGCGTGGAGTAGGGCTGGCTGACGTCACTCTACTAGACGCGAGGCCCGCGAGATGTCTTGAGCTCCGACGAGATGGCGAGGCCCACTAGAAACCAGTGGGCCACTACAAGACCGAACTGCGACGAGAATTGTAGAACGGGACACGTGCTAGCCCGAGATAACGAGATCTAGAACTGGGCAAAAGTATCACAAGGGGCACGCTAAAAATTGTCACAAACCAAACTGAACATGAGCGGCTGCCGAACAGGGTCCAGTAACGGTCACTGTTGATGACTGCCATCTCAAAAAATGCTGTGTTGAACAAACTTGATGATGGAACGTAAATTTTACTAAATAATTTGTGAAGAAAAAGTAGTGGAGTTGGGAGAAATTTACGCCATTCTAGGATAACTAAATATCAACGAATAGTTTCCAAATTCAAGATGTGATAGTATTTGATTAGTCGAATCGCTTCATTGGTGTAACATTTTTCAATGCATTTCTATGTCCGTTAACTACACACAAAACTATTTTCACGAAACATATTTGTTTATGTTTATTGTGATTTTTTCAGGTGGTTGTTGCAAGACATACACATCTTCCATGCGGCTACGTCCAGCGCCAAAAAGAGATCTATACAGCACTGTTTGTTTGTAAGGGAAGCTCAACTGGAATGACCAGACATGTAAGGATAATAGACACTTGTCAAGTGCTGCAACTGCCAATTCTGATAAAATATCCATTAGGGAAATATCTGTTTTAACGTTCGCAACAGACCTCCTACGTCATAACATAGTGTAAGTGGTGAGGATTTCACAAGCTTAGGAGCTGATAAATACAAGGGCACAATACAGACAGATCATTGACCAAGAAATGCTATTTTCTCTAAGGACTGTAACACGCCATATTAAAGATTTGGATGAGCAAACCAAGGATGAACTTATTCCAGAAGTGAAAGACGCGATTATTAAAAAGCAGGGTTCAACGATATGCGATCTGTGGACAGAGAGCCATTGTAAAACCCATTAATTGACTGTCACGTCCAGTTATATTGCTGAGTTGATGGATAAATGAAGACACAAAAATACTATGCTTTTAACTAAAGGTCTGCTGTTGTTGACAAGACTGGTGATCACACTATTACGAAAATATCTGAATAAAAGGCAGTTATACATAACTATGTCAGAGTAAGGAAAGGATCATTTCGTTACAGATCAGGGGGGCTAACATCAAGAAAGCTCTAGAACTAAAGAACCTTCTAGCATGTGTGCTGCACAGTATTACTACAGCACTGAGGTACACAGTAGTAAGGGGACAACACTGGCATCATCCTACATTGTGGGTTGCCTTCTTTAAGGGCAAGGTGCGACTGCTAGGGTCGCAGGTTCGAATCCTGCCTCGGGCATGGATGTGTGTGATGTCCTTAGGTTAGTTAGGTTTAAGTAGTTGTAAGTTCTAGGGGACTAATGACCACAGCAGTTGAGTCCCATAGTGCTCAGAGCCATTTGAACCATTTTAAGGGCAAGTATACATTTAGGGGAAAACCTATTGTTCTCTTCTGATTG
This sequence comes from Schistocerca gregaria, assembly GCF_023897955.1. Lineage (NCBI taxonomy): Eukaryota > Metazoa > Arthropoda > Insecta > Orthoptera > Acrididae > Schistocerca > Schistocerca gregaria. The sequence goes on along the minus strand of NC_064931.1, from coordinate 283,900,750 downwards.
ACAGGACGTGAACCTATCGTTCTTCCAAGACGATTCTAACTCCCTTTCGTTATTGTGTCCTTTCGATTGACAGGTCCTTAACCTACTATTCAGTTAAGTCGTTTTCCATGTCAACCCTGACTGTAACACTCCTTCCCTTCCCCCTGCTCCCCACCCCCATCACTCTGGGAACTCCCCCCGCTGATACAAGCACACTTTTTGGTACCAATTTGAATGACTACTTAATTAACTTGAAGAATTAATTAACCTCTTACCTGCTGGGAACCCCTCAGCCGTCCCTCTCACCTCCCCTACGTGGAAATTGGTGGGATGAAGACCCAACTGATTGGCCATTTGACGGGAAATCGATTGCAGTGTATGAAATATTGTTTAAGTAATTTAGAAAATGCATACAATGTTGTTTATTTGAACAATGTATGGGATACAAGGCAGTGTTTGAAACATAGTTTATTCATTTATTTTAAAAAAATTAACAGGAATTTGGCTCCAGTGTATGGAATACTGTTTAATTAAATAACTTAAGGGATGCAAAGTGGTGTATGGGAAATAATCTGTTCAAAGAATATGTCAGGAAATCGATTGTAGTGTGTGGAATGTTTAAACAGTTCTGGCGCTTTTTCATGCTGGTCGTGTAAGGAAACAGATAATTACACTGTGACAGATCTGTTAAACTTATCTGAAAGCCCCTCTCATTTCTTGCCACTTGCGCAGGCTGCCAGAAGTTGGTGCACGCTGACGCCGGAGGGGCTTAGAAAAACCAGCGGGCTCGTTGCACCGCTGTTGGCTGCCAGCTGCTCCACAGCTATGTAAAGTACCACACTAATCCCTGACCAAAAGTGTCAGGTGGCGGCAATCCTTTGATATTGAAACCTGAGAAATTCCCATCGAAATACATTCTCTCTCTCTCTCTCTCTCTCTCTCTCTCTCTCTCTCTGTCTCTCTCAAGGGGTTTCATCATGTCACATGTCACATACCACTGCCGGGCCTGCATGAGCCGTCAGTCATGGTCGGACCGAATCCTAAACAAAGCTGCATTCACCAGTGAAACACACAAGTGTGGAGGTCTTGGAAATATTCCCTGACTCTATCAGACTGGTGGACTAATTAATTAAATGAATACCCTTTGTGTGGGACAGTTTTTACTTGCTTTCTACTGGTTTATAGTAAGATTGGAACATCTGATGGGTTTCTACCCTGCAACCACCCGACTTCCAAACCGTACTGGATTTCGTTTTCCGTTGGCTCCTATCAGCGGATAGGTACACAGCTAGGTTACTTGGTAGGAAATCGATTGCGTTGAAGGTAGCTGAAAATTTCAAGTTTCAGCACAGCTACATGCTATGTACTTAAACAATTTGCGGAACCGGATGGACAGATATGTGCTCGCAATACAACCGTCGGAAACAATAAATTGATCAACCGGGAATTTGACGTCGCAGTTGGGTTTTTAAAGAACTATAAAATTGCTAAACTGGCTCTCTCCCATACTTTGTAAAGGAGTAAGGGCCTACTGCATGACAGAATAGAGACAACAGTAAATACCAACTCAAGGCATAGTCCACTGTGATGTATTGAGAAGCACTAAACAGGACAACCTTAAACCACTATCCGGTCCGTAGGGGTACTTGTCTCGGCTGTATATCGTAGGTCACTGAAACACTCATGCAGCCCTCGTGACCATGTTCCGACACCAACACACAGTGCACTGATTAATTGATATGCCGCTGGTGCCAACGCTCAGAGGTCAGTGAAAACCACCGCCGCAGCTGCAGCCGCAGTCATGGACGTGTGTGAATCCCAGAGTGCACCGTGCCTGGCCGTGGGGAGTTTCAGGGACGATTGTAGTGGTAGAAATTCTAGTGTTATCAATACGTCCAGCGCAGACACCCATCATTTACAGTCTCTTCTCATTCAACACACATGTCCAAGTCGAACCCCACTAACCAAGCTCGCTGGTCGCTTCACTAGTCCTTGCTACCGCAGCCAAGAGCAGACAGGCCGGCGCATTCTTTATACCTATCCGCTCGTCACATGCTGGCTTAATCCGTTACTTTCGGTCGCCAGCTTCTCGTGACAGCCCTTGCAGCCAGTTGCAGTGCGCAGTAACACAAGCAGCTGTGGCTTGGATGTACACAGTAGTTCAAACCAATTCCACCTTGGCATAGAGCCCACCCCCACTTTAAAAACACCCATTGCACCCAATCTGATACAGTGATATTGTTGACCATACACCGAATATTTCACGCGAAGTGTAGATTTTTCCCTTTTATACAAGTTAATTTTGAAGACAGAAGAAATTAGGGTATACTCGATTTTTCATATCGCTGAAGTATCGTTACTTATTGTCAAAATCCTGTAACAGTACGGTATAGGCTACATTTCCCCTAAGTATTTTCTCATCAGGTAGAAACAAATCTGTTCTAATCGGCTGAATATCTGTTACATCATGCATCACGGGACTAGAATATTAAACTCATTGTGGGCTTGTGACAGAGTTTTAAGATTGCCTGTTTACAGGGTGCCTCCTCACTTTTGAATTCCCTTAAAGTTGCCAAACGTGTCTCCACATACAAAGTCTCCTAAGGTAACAGCATAGAGAACAGGTGTGTACTACATATCAATTTATAAATTCGATAAAGAATCCTGTTCGAAGAATATACGGAAATGAGCATTATAAAAAAAATTTGTGGCAAGGACTATAGGACCAAACTGCTGAGGTCATCGGTCCCTAGGCTTACGCACTACTTAATCTAACGTAAACTAACTTACGCTAAGGAAAACACACGAACCTATGCCCTTGGGTGGACTCGAGCCTCCAACAGTGGAAGCCGCGCGGAACGTGACAAGACGCCTTAGACAACGCGGCTACCATTTTCTGCTTCTGTTAATCTGACCACAAATGCTCGTTTTCTTTCCACTTTACTTCATTGCCCCCGCTAATTTTAGATTGAGTCTTTGCATTTCACTTTTCATATTTTCTAGTTTCCCTGCCACATTCAAGCTTCTGACATTCCACGTCCCGACTCGTAGAACGTTATCCTTTCCTTGATTACTCAATCACTTTCTCATGGTAACCTCCACCTAGGCAGTCCCCTTCCGGAGATCCGAATGGGGGACTATTACAGAATCATTTTCCAGTCAAATCTATCCTCCCGTTATGGGTAGACATACATAATTTTTTACAGGAACAGTAGTCTTATAACGTCCCACACAGGTCCGGTGTATGGAACACTAATCACAGTAACTTTACGTTGCAAGAGCATAACATTCTCGACATGTGGCGTGATCATCATCTGTAGGTGTACAGTGTCCGAAAAATTATGTTATGTCCACACTAACACCGGATGGATGTCGTTTCTCACGGCATATCTAAGCTCCCCAGTAGCAAATTCCTCTCGCAACATCGTCGTTATCACATATTTGTAGAGGAATAAAGGGCTTAATTAAAATTAAAAGGCCACCGTGTCTCTTATTTACGTTACGTACATTCATGCACGATAGTCGCCGTTTGCCAGAGCATGGAAAACTAATACCCACACCCAAGCCACAGGCCCCCTATAATTTCCTCAAACTCCCATCACATTCAGGTAGCACTGCATAATAGCTAGAAGGCCGTGTAGCCCTTGAAAAATCCCTATTTAGGTAGAGAGCTATCACAGCAAGTAAAATAGCACCTAACTTACAGAAGGAGTTCACAACCACGCAGAGTACACACGAACCGCATAAAGAAGTTCAGCAGCGAAACACCTACAATTCATCGATGTCGAATGACAGTCTATAAATATCGTCCTGTTTATATTCTCATGTCCTTTATCATATTCCTATGATACCACGATAGAAATACGACGGTGTAATGGAGTCAGAGTCTTCGCTGATAGCAGAGTGCCTCTTTCCCTCTCTGTCTCATTCCACTACCAGTGTGATTGGCAAATGATGACGCATACTATCCGTCCTGTCTTGCTTAAGTCCTGCAGAATACCCACTTTTCCTCATGTGGTTATGCATTGTAAGTTATAAAAAGGAATGGCACAGTGTCCAAAGATTTGAAGGTCAGCATGACTACCACCTAAGACAGCAAAATAGCTATCATGTACCTGGGTGCAATATGCACCACCATCATGAGGAAGCAATGCTCTGAGTTTCGTCAATAATGGGTCACTAAGACATTTGCTTCCTCGTCACTGTGGAAGATGTTGGAAGCGCTCCACAATGCCCCAAATTATTTCACATTTTATATGTTGCAGTCATTTCCACACTTTTGTCGATATGAAACACTGTCTCAGTCTTTTAGTTCAACCATTCGGTGTGCTGCGAGAGCAGCTTAGCTTACAAAACGCGATGTCCAGCTTTCTGTGAGAGCCAGTGGCTCAAAACGTGTTAATGTCGATTTAGCTTGTGACACAGACCTTGAATTTCTAGCAGAAGCATAATGTATAGCTGTGTACACAATTGTAGTCATACACTGCTACGATGTGTATTTATCATACTCTTTATGAAACAACAACACAGGAACCATCTCTTGGTAACTGATAGTCTGCAAGTATGGTCTTCCTCGAGTACTGGTGACAAAACTTTACGCAGACCCATGGAAAATACATTTATCACTGGCTGCCTGCTGCATTGTGCAAATACAGGTATATTTAATGGGATCACCACATATGGTTGATGTCAACATGCAGGCAGTATTTGTTTCCGATATACTGGAAGAGACAGTTCTGATCCAGGTAACATTAGCAAGATTTTATATTTCGTAGTTCTAGTTTCTTGGATGTTACAGAAATAACTAGGAGAGAGAGAGAGAGAGAGAGAGAGAGAGAGAGAGAGAGAGAGAGAGAGAGAGAGAGAGAGGTACAGAGAAATGGAGGGATACTGACACAAGAACACACGTCGCAAAGGCGTCGAGGCATTGTTAGATACGTCTATCATACTCTCAACACAGTTATAACAACATCCAAGAGGCAAGAAACATAGTTACTCCGTTATGCCACACAACCTACCTCATGTTCCCCTACTCTGCAGACAGCTGTGCTGTATGGTCTTGCTCCACATTAAGTCTTATCAAGATCTGTCTGGATTTTAACATATTTTCTTTCAGATAGTAATTCTGAGATTAGTAGTAATATTGTCTGCCTGGTCATCCAAACGCCTCATGACAGGCAAGGGAAAACGTGAAGTTACTTACACATTTATTGACGACGCTCCATCCAAGACAACATGATGCGCCCTACCTGCCAATAAATTAACACTCCAGTGACAGATTTCATTTAGTATCCCATTTGATCGTAATAAACGTTATAATACTGGCTTCTGTGCAATTTTATAATTTCAGGTATGCCGATGGAAAGCAGAAAAATCAGGCGAAAAGCATAGAAAGCATAAACAGAAATTATTCAATTCTTAGAAACATCATATCATAACGGAATAGTAAAATCGGACAACTCAAAAATAAAGAGAGACCGATTGAAGAAAAAAGAATAAAACCAAACGAATTAATCATTCTCTTGATTAGGAAAAATTCGGTTGACAGTCGATTGTTCGAATCGTTCTGTGTGCTGCCGCAACTTCTACTGGTCGAAGATCATTTGCACAAACCCCTAAAAGCAGTGGAAAAATATTATTCAACCTCAGCGTAGTACCAAAGACGCTTCTACCGACTAAATAACTTTCTGTGGAGACTTTCAGCTTAAGGACGTTAACGTCGTAGAAGGCACAACGCATTACCACTGTCAGGTGTCATTCTCTTCTGACAGTGACAGGAATGCGTCCATTTCGTTATCATTTCTGTCCTTTGTCGCCTTCATTACAATTGCTGCGACAGTTAAAGAACAGTGCAATATGAGGATAGTATGGCGCCACAAACCGCACTCTATATTAAAATACAAATTGTAAATGGTAGTGTGACGTTATTAGAACATTATTTATTAACAAAACGGTAGAGAATTATTTAATGTGTTGTCCCGACAAGCAAAAGGTTGGTAACACCGCTACCTTACCGTTGCCAGGTAATGAGGCAGAAACAATTAAGAGTTTGTAATAATTAGAATATCTTCATTTGACATTAACGTGTTCGATCCAGTATCGAATGTTTTTAGCTTAAAGTTCCAAGTACACTACTCTTCCCGCACAAAACACACAGAGAATTAATTATATGAGCCTCCAAACTTAAAGCATTGTTATCTGCTGTGCAAAGCGAAAACGCTGAGGGAAAGCCGAAGGAGGCCTATGCCGCCTGTCTTCAGTCGACTCTGAGCGTGGCGGGTGATAACTTGAAACGGCGACAGTATAATAGTGGGTGCAGTCGAGAGGAACTTGCGATATCTCAGATGGGTGACCACGTTCCATGCACAGCGAGAAGGAAGCTTCCAGCTCCCCACTGCACATTCGTCACACATAAAATGAAAAATTGAATTCCTTAACACAGGCAGGCTTACAGTTGTCAAAGCCGTGCGTGTAACATACGATACACTGTTCAGTATTGTCGGAAAATTTCTAGTTATAATGATGCAAAGTATGAGTCGTATTCTTACTGTCTGAATCACCTTAGCTAACAAAAATGTTGAAACGACAGGTTTCAGAATCTCATGCTCTGGGATGGCATCTTCAGACCACCTGTAGTTATTCATTGTACACTTACCTTCACTGCACAATGAACGACAGCGGAACATTATGCACTATTGAGCATTAAAACTGCAACACTATGAAAGTGATATCCTAAAATCATCAAATTAACATGAAATGTACTACATGCATCAGTACACAAGTGATTCCTATTTCAACCCAACCGCAGTGGGTATAAGTAATGGCATCTACATTCTGTATACAAGGAAAGATTAAACAGCGAGTTTCCGGTTCAGAAGTCGCATCCGGAAGATTGTTCCTAGTGTGAAAATCCTGCTATGCCTCATGTACGAAGCAGAAACGTCTACCAGCACGTGTTGGAACGGGACAGCCACTCGATCTGCAGTATCGGCGGCATCTATGACGACTGCACCCGCTACACCGCGTGCAGCACACAGCTATATGAGAGACAGTATTTCTAAATCTCCCGCCAGCACACCACCGGGTGAGCTTGTTCTTCCGTCACTTGCAGTCTCAGACGGGTGGCGCCACGAATACACGCCACCCGAGGACGCTAAACTGACATGACTTTACTGCTCGCGACTCTGACAGGCCGGTGCTCCTCTAATAAGCAGCTGCAGCCAGGGCTTTACACCCCAGATTCATTGGATCTATAGAATTACTAACATTAGTACGAGAGGCATCACCGTGCACGATACTGCTATACATTAAGAACATTCAGATACTATGTAAGTGTATCAGCATTCAAGACTATTTTTTTCTAGAAGACACTTACACTATTTGTAAGTAATTCAGCATCACAGAAGAACCAACAACTATACCAAGTTTTGTATATCTTAGTTGTTAAGAGAACATAGTGAAAATAAAAGATGTCTGGTTGTAATTCTTAGCCACCTCTACAACCGACACATCAGAATTACAACCTCTCGAGGCAGCGTTTATGGTTTTACATCGTTGCTTCTTGCATTGGTCCGGATTTTATGACGTATTGCAAATATGAAATCAACGGGCACAGGAGGGCCATACAAACGTCATGCAGAATCTGAATGGCCCCGTGCAACTAGTATACTAGGGGACAGCCATACTGTTTCCTCGGCGAAGGGTAGTACAGGCATATCATCAGAGTTCGCTCTGAAAGATTTAGATGTTCAGTTTTTTCCTCGCACTTGTTAGATATTGGAATAATAGAGAATTATTGTGAAAGTGGTTTTATGAACCCTCTGCCTGGCACTTAAATATGATTTGCTGAGTATCCATGTATATGTAGATCTATATGTACTTTAGATCAGAAAATGAGCCTATATATAGTAAAAGAAGCAAACACAACGACGCTGCAGCATTAAGGACTGACAGCACAATGAACATAGCTGAGCCCAGTCACGACAGTAGACACGAGTGTGATAACATCTAGTCTTTTAGGACGACGAACTCCACTCCTACGTAATGCGTCTCAATAGATTTTACCATAGGGTAGAGGCTCCAGACGAGCATCACCAGATTGTAACTGTCACCGTGGTACAGGCGTGGTGAAATGTTTTGCCTTTGAGTACACAACACACTCACCTAACGTTCGCACAGTAAGTAATTTGGACAGCAGTCATTAAATATCTGAAGTGTTATGGGTGGTGGCTGTATCCTGCCTTCGAGATGTTGGTGGTCGGCTCTTGAATGGCCATGGCGCTCTCCAGACCCCTAACCCACTGAAAACTTCTGATTATGGAATGCAAGTATGCTTCCACTCACCAGCCACTACGACTGATGAACTCTGACACAGAGTTGAAGCTGCAAGGATTATTGTACCTGTTTACCACCCAAGCTCCGTTCGACTGTATTCCACAATGGGTTGAAGCAGGATCTGATGCCGGATGTGACATCCCGCATACCCTCAAACCACCTATAAATTAAATCAGATGTTTTTCCTACCATATTATTTAAACAAAAAGTAAAATTTCGTTAACTTTCTTTTATTATTTGCAGTTTTAATGGTCATCAATTTAAAAAGAATATAACGTTTATTTACGGCCCACAGAATTAGTTTTCTTTCGTTAAGAAGAACCTTTAGATGGTATATTCCATTCAGTTTATTTGGAAGTATATCGTGTACTACATACAAGCACAGATAAATAAATACATAAAAGCCATTTACTAGTTCTTTTCTCCAAGTAAAGCTGAGAGGCACTGGTAACTAAAAACCTCCTATACCATTATCCGATTATATCTTCTACCACTTTTAATTGTTTGATTGCCCCTATATTAGTAGACCCACGTTTTGCATTTAACCGTGCGCTTTCTGTTTTCCCTGGACTGTAAAGGGAGAAGCTAGTTATTTGCTTATTTCTTGCATACCACACTCGTCTACCATGCTCACATGTCATCCGTTCCTGGGGGCATGCATTCTGTATTGACCCCTGAATAAGATATGCTATTTATATAGTACACACATATGCAGACACTCTTCGCATAAAACAAATGGTGTTATTCATAGTGAGAAATATCTGAGTCTCTATTACGTCATCTCTTGAAAACCATGAGTTCTTGACCAATTCAGGGATTTCGTAGGATATGGAAATGTGTGACGGGCTATTCAGAACTCAGTTACTATGAAAATATGACTTTATTACCATAATCAGAATACTCACACAAAGCGTATCAAATGTTACCGAATCGCCAGCCGGTGTGGCCGAGTGATTCTAGGCGCTACAATGTGGAACCGCGCGGCCGCTACGGTCGCAGGTTCGAATCCTGCCTCGGGCATGGATGTGTGTGATGTCCTTATGTTAGTTAGGTTTAAGTAGTTCTAAGTTCTAGGGGACTGATGATCTCAGCAGTTAAATCCCATAGTGCTCAGAGCCATTTGAACCATTTGTTACAAAATCGATATTGAAAGAAAAGACTCATTGAGAATCCTGACATATGTTGCTTGTTAGGAAGTGCGTACGAAAACTACAGAACTTCTCAAAGGAGCGAAAAACTCGGGTATTCATACAAACAACTGGAGTAGGATAGAACTGGACATCATCACTTTCCCACAGAATCCACTAAACTCAATAACTTCATTTATACTGCATTCCCACCACACAAACAGGAATTCATTTTGCAGAGAATACTTTGGTCTGTTCAGTGGTGTCACCTGTGACCGTAAAATAGTTACTTTCATCACACTTGGCCATAGCACAACAAGATGGCTGAAACCCGACCCACGAGAAACGCTTACAAAATCCGAACTGAAGTTAATGGCAGCACACATGATAGCCATAGATATATCTCTGAACATGGTTACTCAACTAAACAGTTAACAGCCCTCACACAACTTGGGTATGAAACTGAAATTCATCACTCAGGATCACTAATTTACGTCCTGAAAGTTCAATATAAAAATACTTGATCCAATAAAACACGATGTTCATAAGTTGACTGAAATTAATCTTTACTTGCAGAGGCACACTAAGAGCTTGAAGTTAACGGACAATGGTGCGGAAGGCACAACAATAGGCAATGTTAAGTTCAGTCATTCCAGAGTAAATGCATACCAATAACAATGCGAGTAAAATCAAAAAGTTTTTCGAAGGCATAACTGAAACAGCTGAATGATACTCGCAGCTCAGCAGAGACCACCTGAGTAATTTAAAAATCTCTCGGCAAACCACTGATGCGAGAACCAGTTTGTTTTAGCACGTGGGGTGGTCCTCTAGCCAACTGTATGGAGCTGGAAAGCTCAGGATCAAGAGGTAACTACTTTGTCACACATCTCTGGAGGAATTCTAAAAAGTTGACGTTACCCAAAAAAAAAAAAAATAGATTCTCGGTTCTACAATCGGCACATTTTATGATTCACTTACTTACACATTCACGCTTACTGACACCATTTAGGGACTAGGTAAAGATATAAAAGGTTAATGTTTATAATAATGATTTAAGCTTAATCACCATATGCTCATTGAATTTCCTAGGACTATATTAAATAGTACGGATAATAGCTGTGTAGCGCCGTAGACGTAATAGCAAGTGCGGTACATGAAGAAAAGTGAAAGGGGTCTAAAATGGTAAAATAGTCCCCTTTCATCACCTCAACGTTTGGAAAGAAAGTTACGCAGGTGGTGTTTATCTTTTAGAATTTAAAAATCAGGAACAACGAATTTTAGCTTTTCATCTTCCCACGTACCATTCCGACGTGAGTGGGCCTTAAATCCGGTTAAGGTTATGAAATAAAGTTATAAAAACTTCGTCAGAAGTCTTTATATTCTGACATGAAGACCAAAACAAAGTTGAACAATGAAATCAGTGAAACACTCGCCACGATGTGGGTGTCAAGGCAACATAGACATGGAAAAAAGACATTGGCTCATCAGTCCATCATTTCTGCAATCTTACAATGAAAATATGATAGTTTAATTGTAAAATCAACAGGAAGAAATTTTACTGTTATCATCTCCACGAAATCAAAAGACGTGTATGTGTTTTGTCTGTGGAAACAAATGTGTGTGTGACTGTATTACATGAATGATAACCACTAAAATAAATAAACATAACTTTTTTACACTAGTAGATGCTATACAGATGGGCTGTTAAAGCACTTGGATACTAATAAAACAGGATATAAAATACGAGATAGCGAATGTCTGCAATGTACATTTAAGGGGGTTACATAACTCTCAAAAAACAGTGTAAAGGTAGGATAAGATCATTCCTATTGGCATTATAATGTACATGAAAAGTACAAACATACTAATACTTTAAGAAATCCGAAGCCTAAGAATAAAAGAAGACAAAAAGAAAAGTAAAAATAAAAACATACATTGACTTACATATGAGGCTTACCATTGTTAATTTATTTTGTCGCACTACACATACAACACTTGAGAGTAGAAGGGTAGATTGTTGCAGCAACGGTTACACGTGGACTGGGGGCATTTTCTTCCAAAGAGACTTGAAAGGTGGGAACTCGTGGAAAATGTTGTCACTGAAGCGAGGCCTATTCGAAGTACATATGCAACAGTTGAGCCTATCGTCAAGTCCATTGAACTCAGCATCTGACTTTCCTCTTCCTTCCATAATTCTGTGGATTTCGTTCTTACTGACTCTGACTGAATCATGTTTTTTTTTTTTTGAATGGCATAGTTCATGAGTAATTTCTGATATCTCACACACTCACTCAAGACAAACATTGTTCTTGTGAATGCTCCACTGAGTCGCTTCATATTTCTATGACTGATATCTCATTTATTCTGTTTAAAACACAGTAGCAGTTCACTGTGTGCAATCTCACCGTGTTTCAGGGCCGAGTGACAGCTGTTCTATGTGGTCGCTAAAACTTCTCCTTTGTTGATAACCTTATTGACTTGCTCGTCATGTTGTTGTAAGATTTTCTCACGATGGACTTCGTGCTGGGAGACACCTTGTAGGATCTGTGCATGCTGTTTTTTTTAGCTTCAGTTAAGATTTTGCGTATCCTCGCCAAGTCACTCAAGGTACCGTCACCTCGAAATATGTTACTTTCCACTGCGGTGGGTCAGTCTTTGAGTCATTCGACCAGTCCTGCTTTTATTTCCAGTTACTGTTTCCGCCTTCTCAGTAAAATCTTCTTGCATATCATTTATGGCTCCCATATCAGTGCTTAATCCGTTACCTTTCTTACTGTCTTCCGCAGTACGTCTGCTTTCTGCAGTAACTGCATATAATTTCTTATTCAGACCTGCATTCTGTTCATCAGTTCTTGCCTTTTAGCTAGGAATTTTTCTAACTGTAGAATCTAAAAGGAAGTGAGATTGAAGGCAATGTCAGACGCAGGGGTTGGCCGAATCGCACAATAACCTTGGGTTCGTTGTGAGGGGGGTCCCCAGTTTAAAACACAATACAACATTAATACCTACATTTTGTGCAGATGAACTTTTGCGGGCCATATCAGTTAGTTAAAACTCAAAACTTTTATTTATAATCATAGTACATGAGCCACTCTGAAAGAGCACGAGGAAAAATAAAAACCTACATCTTTCCGTGTGAGCTCTGATTTCCACTGTTTTATTATGGTGATCGTTTCTACCCATGTAGGTCGACTTCAGCAAAATATTTTTGCGTTCGCAGGAGAAAGTTTGTGACCGAAATTTCGTGAGAAGATCCCGCCGAACGAGAAACGCCTTTGTTTTAATGTTGTCCACCCCAGACCCTGTATCATTTCCGTGACACTCTCTCCTCTATTTCTCGGTAGTAGAAGACGTGCTCAGGGTGTATATGGCCCGGGACAACCGGGAGATCCGGGAAAAACGCAGAATTTTTTTCATCCGGGAGTAAACCGGGAAAAACCCGGGAATTTTTTAGAATTCCGGGAGTTTTCATTGTTTTTTTTCAGTTAACTTTTTGTAATTTTGCCTGGCGGAAAACGTGTTGTACTAACATGTAACAACGCCTAACCGGAGAATAATCGCGGGATAACTAAACCGGCGATTCTGGCAGAGTTAGTGAAGTTAACCTGCGAATAAGCTTTGACATTGGCAGGAATAGTTACAGAATTAGTGATAACAAGACTGTTTGTTAGAATGAGGAAAGAGAAGAAACGGGGACATCACAGAAATTATGGAACAATATGACGATTCCAAGCTTGTATAAAAATTTCGTGCTACTACTTTTCGATCTCAAGCTTGAGAAAGTGGAGCTTACGAATGCTGTGTGAAACTATTTCCTAACGTAAAGCGTTTTGCTTGTAGTAGGCCTAATAGAATTTTGACATTGGTACTTTGTGAATTAGATTCTGTCGTTACCAAAAAGACCGTTTGCGCCAAAACAGTCTCGTTTATTTGGTGTGCGTTGCAATTGTTGCAGTATTAAAAAGGCCTATTTTGTTTTATCCAACATACAGTGACAAAATAGACGTAATCAGATCGGGAAACCGTAGCAGTCTTTGGTCCTATTTGTATTAACAACTCTTTCAATATTAGACAACGACATTTCGACTTTTCATGTAGCAAAACGTTTGACTAACTTTGATGAGGTAATAGACTCTTTCGCAGAAAGGAAAGCATGCTACGTAAAGCTGTAGCAAGATTAGAGAGAAAAAGAATTATACGAACTAAGGATTGAAGAAATCTGTATTGTCTTGCTTGTCTCATGCTTTACTGGGTTTATGTATCCTATATTTCATTTTATGTCACACAAAGCAGCAAGCTGATAGGGAATAAAGAGTGTAAATTTTCTGAAGAGTGAAACCGGCCAACTGTAAGCAGGAGAGGCACCAAAGGACATTTTAATTTACACTGTCCTGAATATGGTTTGATGGCATCCATTACAAAATACACACGTTTCAATTCCACAAAGCGAAGTACAGTGACGTGCGACAGAAGAATGTTGTGTGAGGAGTTGAGGCACTGCAGTTTGGCACACTTAGACCAAATAACATGTCTTACATTTCCTTAACCATATATGTTTTATGCATCAGACTCTTCAAAAAGATGTGCGCTACAAAGTGAATATATTTTTTAAAATTCGATTTTTAAAATTTTTTGACCTTGTATCTCAAACGATGGGGAGGGTGACTGGGAAGGGGGGGGGTGCCCCGGTTCGGAAATATCATAGATCCGAGGGTGATGCGCAGAGCAGTCTTAAGTTATACTGGGGAAGTGTGTAGTCTCCACGTGACCCGTGTTTACATTTAGTGATTTTGCTGTTTCCTCTTCGTTTACTGCTCTCACGTCAAATGGAAATAACATGGATTTCTGTGGCCGGGAGCTATCAAATAAATTAAAATACATTCATATAATTACGGTAGGCTAATATACGTTATCAGTTTCAGATTTTACTTTATTTCCACTTTTCTGACAGCCATGCATTAATCGCCTTGTAGAACAATGAACTTATTTTTGTCGGTTTCCTAACGAAATTTGGTTTTTATTAATCTTTTACGCTGAGGCAGTCAATGTGTTTGAAACAAAGTGTTTAGTTCCACAAAATTGGCTAATTTCAACTGCATTTCAAGTGCACGTTTTCATGTTCTAGCGCGCCTGACATTATGCCATAATAAAGAATAAAAAATGAGTTAATACAGTACTGCAACTCCAAGAAAATTTACATCCCAACACCCACACTGAAAAGCTTAATATCAGGTCGAGGCCTACATAATTGGGAATCTGGACATACGAATGCGCTCTTTTAAGTATGCACTTTCAATTTGCCATTTTAGTACGGTTCACGAAGTTCCGATGCTCATGGAGCATCCTATGATGTCTTTTTTCTTTTATGGCATAATGTAAGATCTTTTAATGTTTTACACGTACGAACATACGGGCTTCCTGCGTCATAGCACCTGCCATTGCGCGGTGGCGCCTGTTATGTGGCGCTCTCTGACGAATATTGAAACGAATCTATTTTTAACAGTTCGCGGGGAAATACTGCGAATGGTGGTTTGAAAAGCGTTACTTTCAAAGTAAATTTCCTTTTACTCCAGTTGAACTATGTGTTAGAATGTACGATGAATTTCTTAAATCACGGAGCGTTTAATGACGAGCCATTTAGAAGTATCTCGAGCCCAGAAGATCAGACATACATGTCGTTATTAAGAGCAAATTGATGTAGTGCTACGGGAAGCTCTCTCTCCTCTGTGGTAGCTAATTTATTTGTGGAGAACTTTGAGGACAAGTCACTGGACTTGGCTGTAAATTTTACTCGCACGTTTGCGCGATATATCGTAAAGTGTAACACGTGCAAAAAATATCAACATTACATGTGAAAGCTTAGCTCTTGCAGCTTATTAACCTCAGAGACCAATATTATACGTGAAAACTTTGTTCTTCTTGTAGCAACAGTATGTATATTAATTAAAAACATTAACTTCTCGTGTTTGTGTATCACCGCTACTTAACAGTGATGCTATTACTATTAGCTGAGTACATCACGTGTCCTGTGGTCTGAATATCCGCTGTCATCGGCTGGAGGGATGACGTGGCATGAGCTGTGACTGGCTTACTCGAACAAAAGTGCATCGCAGTCTCGATTACAATGGTTCGGAAAGTAATATGCGATTTTTGGTAGAACTCGAATTTATACTTTCGTAATACGAAAATATGCTTACATGTTGCTGCACATCAAAAATCTTCCAAAAGAAGTTTTCTTACCTAAGTTTCGTTTTCTAAAATGCCGGGACATTCTACGCCCGTGTATAAAAACGTAACCATTCAAAGGATTGATAAGTTTTACTGTTACGAGATAAATTATGGTGTCACTTAATAACACGGAAAAAGTGTGTTTTCATCCGGGAAAAAGTGTGTTTTCATCCGGGAAAAAGTGAATTTTTAACCTGGAAATCCGGGAAAAATCCAGGATTTTTTTCCTTGTCCGCGTATACACCCTGCGTGCTGCTCTGCTCTCAACCTCCACGTTCTCCGTTAACCCTACCTGATAAGAATCCCACATCGCGCAGCAGTACTCGCGAAAACGACGGAGAAACGTAGTGTAAAAATGGTTCAAATGACTCTGAGCACTATGAGACTTAACAGCTGAGCTCATCAGTCCCCAGAACTTAGAACTACCTAAACCTAACTAACCTATGGACAGCACACGCACCCATGCCGGAGGCAGGATTCGAACTGCGACCATAGCGGTCGCGCGGTGTCAGATTGAAGCGCCTAGAAGCGCTCGGCTTCTCCGGCCGACAAGCGTAGTGTAGACAGTCTCTTTAGTAGACCTGTTCCATCTTGTAAGTGTTCTGGCAATAAAACGCAATCTTTGGTTCGCCTTCCCCAAAGCATTTTCTCTGTTCTTTCCAGGTTAAGTTGCTCGTAATTGTAGTTCTGATGTATTTAGTTGAATTAATGACCTTTAGATTTGATTGATTTATCGCGTAACCGAAATTTAACTGATCCTTTTAGCACTAATGTGGATGACCTTACGCTTTTAATTATTTAGGGTCGGTTGCCAACTTTCGCCCCATACAGATTTCTTATCTAAATCGTTTTTAAGTTTGTTTTGAACTTCTGACGACTTTACTAGGCGGTAAAGGACAGCACCATCTGCAAACAACCTAAGACTGCTGCTCAAATTGTCTCCTAAATCGTTTATGTAGATAAGGAACAGCAGAGAGACTATAACGCTACCTTGTAGAATCCCAAAAATCCCTTCTGTTTTAATCGATGATTATCCGTCTATTACTACGAACTGTGGCCCTCTGACACGAAATTAACTGAGACGGTATTATACAAGCACGCAAGTTGATACAAGTCACTTGTAAGGTACAGTGTCGAAAGCCTTCTGCAAATATAGAAACACGGAATCACTTTAAAATCCCTTGTCGATAGCATTCATCACTTCGCGTGAGTAAAGAGCTAGTTGTGTTTCAGAAGAACGGTGTTTCCTATATCCATGTTGAATTTGTGTCATTAGACCGTTCTTTTCGAGGTAATTGATTATTTTCGAACACAATATATATTCCATAATTGTGCTTCATATCGACTTAATGATATGGGTCTGCAATTTAGTGGGTTACTACTATTGCCTCTATTGAATATTAGTGTGACCTAAGCAACTTTCCAGTCTTTTGCTACGGGTCTTTCGTCTAGCGAGCGGCTGTATGTGATTGTTAAGTATGGGGCTATTACATCAACATGTTCTGAAAGGAATTTAATTGGTATTCCGTCTGAACGGGAAGACTTGTTTTTAATAAGTGATTTAAGTTGCTTCACTACGCCGAGAATATCTACTTCTAAGTTACTCATGTTGGCAGTAGTTCTTGATTCGAATTCTTACTTCGTCTCTTTTGGTGAAAGAATTTAGGGAGGCTTTGTTTAGTAACTCTGCTTTAGCAGCATTGTCATCGATAGTATTTCCATTGCCATAGCCCAGGGACAGTATTGTGTGTTGCCCTATAGCACACTTTACATACGACAAGAATCTCTCTGGATCTTCTGCCAAGTTCTGAGATAAAGTTTCTTTATGGAAACTATTATAAGAATTTCGCACTGAAGTCCACTCTAAATTTCGGGCTTCTGTAAAAGACCGCCAATCTTGGGGATTTTGCGATCGTTTAAATTTGACACGTTTTTTTCATTGTTTCTGCAACAGTGTTGTGACCTGTTTTGCTTATCATGAAAGTCCAGTTCCGTCCTTTGTTAATTTACATGGTATAAATCTGTCAATCGCTGTCGATACTGTTTCTATGAATTCAGGCCACTTCTAGGCTACAACTACATTGTTAATTAGGAAGGAGTGGAGATTGTCTCTGAGCAAGACTTCAAGTGAATTTTTATCTGATACGTTGAACAGATGTGTTTTTCATTTATTTTTATAGATTTAGGAGTTACGGTATTTAGTCTTGCTACAATAACCCCGTGTTTACTAATCTCTGTATACGGTTTGATGCTTGTTAGTGGCTCAGGATTATTTGCAGCTAAGAGGTCAAATGTGTTTTGACAGCCATTTACTCTTCGTGTAGGCTCATAAATTAATAGCATGAAATAATTTTCTGAGAATGCTTTTAGCAGACTTATGGATGATGTTTCATGCTTACCTCCTGATTTTAATATGTATTTTCGCCAACATATCGAGTGTAAATTGAGGTCAACACCAACTAAAAATGTATAAGTCAGATACGTGTTTGAAATTAGACTCAAATTTTCTTCGAAACTTTTTAGCAATTGTATAATCTGAGTTTGGAGACCGGTAACACAGTCCAATTATTATTTTATTCCTGTGGCCAAGAATGACATCTACCCATACTAACGCACAGGAACAATCTACTTCAATTTCGCTTCAAGATAAACTGCTTCTGATAACAACAAACGCACCACAACCCTTTCTGAACAGCGTCAGGTTCTTAGTAAAAATTTCTATAGTACTTATCTGCGCCTGTAGATAGCTTTCAGTGCCTTTAACGACTAGAGCATCAGTACTTTCTATTAGCGCTTGGAGCTCTGATACTTTCCCAACGCAGCTATGACAATTTGCAACGGTTATACTGATGGTTCCTATATCGACGTTTTTCCTGTGTTCAACCTGAACGCTTTGAGACTAAAGCCCTTTTTGTGTTTCCCCGAGGGCCACTAAGAAATAAACTGGCTAGTTCGCGCCACACGCGCCCCTTCCCCCCTATGCGTGTAGCCGCCTCCTGCGTGTAATGAACTACTGACCTGTTTCGCGGAACCTGAAACCCCACAACCCTACAAGTCGAGGAATCTGCGGTCAGGTGTCTCTCTGTGAGCCATTACCGATGTTGCCATCAGTTCGGGGCTCTAGTATAACCGTTCTGGGGTGGGCTGTCTTCACTTGTTTCTTGACTCAAGGGTCCTGCACTTTCTGCTTTCCGTGACAACCTGGCATCGGCTACCCTCTTGCTACCGTTTCTTGTTCAAAAGCGCCACTTTCTCTGCTGCTCATCCCCACTGAACGTCTCGTCCTCGAGTGAGTCGTCATTTGCATTGCCAGTTTAACTTACAGTGAGATCTGATGAAATTGTAAAAAAAAAAAAAAAAAAAAAAAATAATGCGACACACATTAATTAACACCAAAGTCAATTTCACAATACAACCTATTCACAAAAAATTTATTTATCCCTAAAAGGAAAATACACATTTATTAGGCGACGAGTGAAATAATGCCATTGTGCAACACTGTATGCCGAAAAGTGCAAGCAGAAATGCGTGACTGCTGTAAAGAGACTTTTTTTTGTGCTTGTGCACACCATAACTAACTGCTTTGCCAGAAGACAACAGTCATGCGTAATCATGGTAGGTATTGCCGAGTAAAAGCTAAATACTTGTTTTATTTCAAGTAATCCTGATACAAGCTGGAAAGTAAAAACCTTCTACTGCCTTCTGCAATTATTTCTCGAATCACTCTTAATTGTCTAATATTGCATTAATTTAGTAGACCCTCTTTTTGCCACATTGTCATGGACTTTTTTTTCTTCTAGGACTCAAAACAGGAAAGATAGAAATTATGTCTTGCATTCCACAGTAGCCTAGTGCGCGTGCTATGTCGACTGTTCCAGGTAGGACACGTTTTTCTTAAGTTCTGAACAGCAACAGACACGTGTTTCTTACAGTACTCATAATAACCACACGAAGTAAGTCTACAAATATCGATTGGACATTGAAACGAAAACGGCGCCTTAACTAATGTAATACCCTGTAAAGACTTAGCGGGAATGCAGGCATACGTGACTTGCGGCGGAGTGCATATGGAAACTAAGAAACTTCACAAGAGGAAGAATAACTCGGTTGTCCATACACACAACCAACTGTCCGTAGACGTTCTAAGAACTTAAGAAAATTGCTTAAAAACCGTGAAACCATAAAAAGGATAAGGAGGACGGAGTACTGTAGGATAAAGCTCGACATCAGAGTTTTCCCATGAAAGTCAATATATTCAATAACTTAATTGAAATCAGGTTCCTGCCACAAAAACAACCGCTTAGTCTGTCCAGAAACTTTGATCTATTCATTGGTGATGTTCATGAGCATAAAATAGATACTTTCATTCTGGAAACTTTCATTACACTTGGCCACAGCAAGACACGAACGTTGAAGGCTTGACACAAGAGAAAGCTTGCACAGTACGCATAAAAATTAAATGAAGCACTCACAAGAATCATGGATAAGACGCTGAAGGCGGTTACCCAGCTAAACAGTTACAGCCCTCTCATAGCACGTGTATCACTATGAAATTTATCACATAAGATCACTAAATTTTTTACGTCCTGAAAATTCATTTTAAAAATATTTGAGGCGACGAAATATGTGAAACGTCCCCTTAGAAAAATTATACATGACTGTGCTTAAACTGACACACAAAATTTTTAGCGCAACGCAATCTGACTTCCATACTGATAGGCATAGTTAGCAAATGAAAGATTTTAATAGAGAACAAACAATGTATTTACCTCACTAGTCATAATATATATAGCAGTTCATGACACCAATTCTTACAAATTTCAAAACTCTGCCATCTCTCTCCCCACGTCCACCACTGCTGGCGGCTCAGCTCCAACTGCCCAACGCTACGCGCTGTTAGCATCCAGCTGCCGCTGCCCGACACTACAATGGCAGACAACAATGCAAACCAGCCACAGACTGCACACAGCACAGCCAGTGATTTTTCATATAGAGCGATATGTGGCGTTACCAATAAGAAAACCTAAATAGCCTACTTACATAGCCCCCATGCTCCCCACAAAAAAATTTACAAATTGTTTTGGGCCGTGGCCAATACAGATTTGAAAATTTTTTTCATAATTACAATAACAATGAAATGAAATGCACACACTTATCGATACAATGTTGTTCAAAAGCTAAAATTCTCTCACAGTCCATAAAGACAGTCTTGATCGTTCATCATAGTAAAATTGCAGTGTTTTTTTCAAAGTCTGAGCAATAAAAGAAAATGCACTTGGAAGTAGTGGATTTCTAAGCAGTCTTGAAGAAGTAGTGTTGTCCTTCCAACGGACAGACAGTGCTGACTCTTGACATGCAGACAGGTAATGGGCCACAACAGAGCAAACCCACAGCAGAGTCAGTCGAAGTTTTCAAGAATATTGTTAGGTAGGTCGTCACAGAGTAGACCCATTGTAGTCCTGGTAGAGATTACGGTATTGGTGGGCCACCAGAGGTGCAGACCCACTGCAGTCCTTGTAGAAATAATGGTATTGGTGGGTCATCAAAGATGTAGACCCACTGTAGTCCTTGTAGAGATGGCCAGCAGCCATCTGTTTGACTGTGCAGGCGCACAATCACCATTGAAGAGTCTTGCGGATAATATAGCAAGTCCATAACCACCACTTGTGCACTCACAAAAATTGTTTTTGAAATGTTCTTACAACCAGCAATGCTGTTATCCAGTCCCTTACTGAATTATGAACACACGTGCAAACACTATCAGTCCCTACTTCTCACATATTGTCCATATACTATGACCAACAGAAACGTGTGCAGTGAAATGTAATTTACAAGTTACTTGATTTGATGAACTGGTGTCAATTACAATTTTATAACATAAGAATACAATAACAAAGGTACAAAATACATCTTTAAAGAACATAACAATACAGATAACATTTGCAGTAGTACAGGCTTTACAAAAGAATCGAAATAGCAAATATATCAGTGTTACAAAAATTACGACATAAGTACATACATAAAAGATCAGAATAACTTTTGAAACATCAACTTCACACATGAGCTTTAAAACAGAACAGAACAAATAATTTCTAAGCATATTTACAAAGAAAACGACATATTATTAATGCAAATTATAATTGAGGATAACAGTATTCCTCATCATAGTGAATGTATCTTAGTATAAGAAGAGAAAAAATTCTATGAAACAGCACACAGAGACAGGAAGAAAACAAATACACAAGGGTACACAAACACATAGTGGGATAAGACAAACGGAAAGGACAGGGTTTGTTTTACTGCAGTATTTCGCAAACAAAACTTTCTTTACTTCTCGGAGGTCTCCCTTCGTTCTTCATTATTTCCAAAAAGTCCTATCTGTATACCTGCTTTCTGTACTTTTCTCATATAACCTCTCAGTGCATTTCTTCAAATCCATCGCAACTCATTCTCTTATATAGGCTACCCCCTCTTAAGCTAACTTAAATCTACTGAGCTCAGATGCTTAACTAAGGGACGAGGCAATGCAGCAGCACAAAACAATTTACACAAACAGCAATGATAAAAAAATGGAAATTGGCAAAAAAGGCAGCAATATTACAACTAATATAAGGCAATGCGCAGCAAACAAGAAAAATAAATCAGTAATAAAATTGGCTTAACCTAGTAATACAAAGTGACATTCAGTAGCACTATGAATGGCAAACAGCCGCAGCAAATGCTATAACTTATACCTAAACATGACAAACCCACAAGCAGAAAAAATAGCACACTAAAGACAACAATGCAGATAAGGACAATGTCTATTCACATCTTAATGTCTATGTAATTAAAGTGGTGCACCACAAAAACTAATGCTACAACAAATTACCAAGTACTTGAAAAGAAAATTATGTATACAGTTACTGTTATTAGTCGCTTCTTATTGCTCTTTCCATTCCAAGAGCTCCTTTTTCGCAGAATGTGGATCATAAAATAATTATTTAATAGATCTGTCGACAGAAAGTGTTCACATTAGCAAATGCATTTAATTTTATAAAACCAATGCTGCAACACAGCTGGAAAACAGATAT
Organism: Schistocerca gregaria; assembly: GCF_023897955.1. Classification (NCBI taxonomy): domain Eukaryota; kingdom Metazoa; phylum Arthropoda; class Insecta; order Orthoptera; family Acrididae; genus Schistocerca; species Schistocerca gregaria. The sequence continues at coordinate 283,878,009 of NC_064931.1, read as the reverse complement.
CAAATGAAATAAGCAACTATGGGCAAAGCATAAAAATATCATTGAATAGTCATGTGACATTTCATAAGTTAGTAGAATTTTCTCAACTCTCGTAGAAAGACGTTTGTTATAATCAGGTGTCAGATGTAAGTATCCCTCTCAGCAATGAGCGTGTCGTATTTGCGGTGCTTTCTACAAAGGAATGTCAATAGAGAGGATAATGGCCCTTTTTTTTACCTGTGCCTCTGAAAGGCACACACTAATGGCTCTCTTTTGTCAAGTGGTTGTCGCGCAGCTGGGTGCCCACGACGCATTACGGGCAGGTGGTCACTTAATTGTCTTACCGAAATATTTACGACACCAGTTTCCGCTACAGTGACAGTCTCACATAAAAATATTTTCACAGGTTCAGAGTTTGCGTTGCACATCTGTAGAAACAAAATCCTATTGATATAACAGTGTCCAAAAAATTTTCGTCGGCATTGTAATACATTCACGCATTTACATACATTTCATAGCTCTTAAAGTACGATTCTTGGTTTCCAACAAGATTTTCCACAAATCAGAGTCCCTAACCACTACTCATTATTCCTTACCTTATTATACATATACATATTTGTCGACACTTCTTCAATATTTCATCATAACAGATATGTAGCATAACCAAATAACTCATATAGCATCAGCTTAAACACACTTCAGCAGCATAATTCACATCGTCGTCGTAATAATAACATCATAACACCTCAGTCAACTCTCTAAATCGTCGTAGCTTCCGCCAATAATTTCAAAACCTAATAAAAATTCTCTGCTCATGTCAAAAGTGTCAACTACCTCAAACGTACTTTAAACATCATGATCCCATACCAAATACATCATTCAAAGCTCTCATAGCTTCACAATGGTTCCGAAAAAATATGAACATTTCACAAAGTACAGACAAAATTGAAATTTCATAAGTGTGAAATTATCCAACTGTGTAATTAAGTAAACATATGTCACTTATGAAGTATAATAAATGTTTTTTTCTCTCAGTTAAATGATCAGATAGCTGTGTAATTTATGTGTTAGAGAAATATGGTACCGATGTGTAAAGTTGTATAAGCAAATACCATATTAGCTAGGGCTCCTTGTGCTTGCCAAACACATGGTACGCAAAGTAAGCGTGTACACCCCTGAGGAGTAATGTAATTATATCCTCAGGTGTTACAGATTACAGCAATGGAATGAAATATATCATGGAAAACTTTCTTTGTAATTCAAATATGTTGAAAAATAAATAGTTTAATGCGTGTCCTGTAGCGCTAAATGTGCGTCTTGCTGTAAGACAATCTCTGTGGAAGTGTCGTAGTTATTGTCCTACGAAAGCTAAGTTCTGCAGAAGTCAATGTACTTACCTCATGAAAAACGAAATTGAAATGCTTTGCGTATAGATATCTTAGTTATTACGCTTATTGCCGTGGTGAAGTAAGTACTGTACTGTACGTATTGTTGTGCTACAGAAAAGGCTGTCTCATTGTAGCTATACCACAAACATTACTAGTAAAACATGTTTTACTTTCCAGAATAATTCAGAAAAACTGTGCACATATAAAACAGATAAACTGCAAAAGCAACATTGTAAATTGTCACTCATTAGTAGCGTCGTGATAAAATCGTGTAGGTGTCACATAAACTAACCACTGTGTCATCTGGTATCTCACAGAAAGTACTTTATATCCAGAATTTATTTTCAAGTAAACCAAAATGTTGCATTAAAATCTCATTAGCAATACTGCTAAATGTTCTAAGTATGTGAGCCTTATAGTCGTTACGTAATCGTGCAACTAACAAGCAAGAATGTACACACGCCATAACACAGTGATGTCTGCCGCTGCCCGACACTACAATGGCAGACAACAATGCAAACCAGCCACAGACTGCGCACAGCACAGCCAGTGATTTTTCATACAGAGCGATATGTGGCGTTACCAATAAGAAAACCTAAATAGCCTACTTACATACGATACTCACAAGTTTCTTCTTACATCTTCTATAGTAGAAAACGGTGCTCGTACAGGATGAACAGTTTACCACCCACGGAAATTAATTCTTGGAGACACACGAAAAGACTCAAGTTAACAGACACTGGTGCTGAAGGCACTTGGTTGTGTCTTGTCAGAACAAAAAGGAGTGTTAAGTTCACCCATTTCACAGTAAATACTTAGGAATTGCACTTTAAGTAAAACTGAAAACAAATCCGAACGTCTAATTAAAAAAGGTGAATGATTCCTTAACAAAAAAGTGAGGTCTAACTCTAACGAAACCATATCAAGCCATGTTCCAGAGAACAAGGGCGTACTCAGAGCTCGGTGGCGAATCTCAGAGAAACTTAAAGATATGCTGGCCAAATTCTGTTACTGTGAGGACCGGACCGGCTTCTCTTTTCTTTTCTTTTTTTGTATAGTAGAGGGGCGGGCGGTCCTCCACGCATTCGTACAGACGAAAAACCCCAGAAAGCTCAGAATCGAGATGTATCTAATTTGTCAGATATCTTTGGAGGAACTCGAAAAAGCTGCCATACTTCGCACGAGGGAAAAGAAACTCTATCCCACAACCGACACATTTGAAGACTTACTCACTCATACATTCACACTTATAGATACCATTTAGGGACAATGTGATGATGGCAAATATTACTGTTGATTAAAAGGAATTAAATACAATCGAACCATTCATTTTCGCTTTCCAAGAATTTTATCAATGCAACACATAAACACAATAATAAGGGTGATAAATGGAGAAAAATGAAATAGGGTGAGTGTAGACTGATATAGGACAAGTTACTCTCTCACCAATTTTTGGCATGTAGAAAGTTTTATAAAGATTTCATTACAACCTGACCCACTTTGAGCGAGACTCTAGAAAGTTAATAGCCTGAGCAGATGTTGATGGAGCCTGGTAGAGTGCTAAAAGCATGAGGTATTTTTATGATTCTTAGCTCGTAGAAACGGCTTGTTGGGAGTTGAAAGCAATTGGCTGCGAGCGCATCCTTTAGTAAACTTGCCGGACAGGCCCAGAGCCATACACGGCAAACAGAACAATGCTGTGCGCCAGTGGAAGCCTAGGTTGGGGCGACAGTGTGAAGGAATGCGTCTACACAGTAGAGTCATAAACGGGGCATTGTGTTCAGAGTCACGCATAATAAAAATTCACAAGTTTTCATATTCGCCGATAGTGCAAATAGGCCAGCGAACCACTTCGCCCGGCCACCTGAATGACAAGTGTACTAACAAACAATCAGAAATTGGAAATATTTTCAATAATCATTTTTTAAATGTTGTGGAGAAAATAGGATCTAGATCTTCACTAGAAGAGGCAAGGCTTCTAATAGAAGAGGCCATACCGGTGCAGTTTGAAACAACTGTATTTCCACGAACCTCTGCCTCTGAAATCAGTAAAATAATAAACTCACTGAAAAGTAAAAGCTCTTACGGAATTGGTGGCATTTCCAGCAAGATACTTAAAGCTTGTTCCCCACAGATAAGTAGGATTCTCAGCCACGTGTGTAATAGCTCTTTGGAGCAGGGTGTTTTCCCCGATAGACTGAAATATGCCATTGTAAAACCATTGCATAAAAAGGGGGATACGTCAGATGTCAACAACTATCGCCCAATCTCTCTTCTGACAGCTCTATCAAAAATTTTTGAGAAAGTAATGTATTCAAGAGTAGCCTCCCATATTTGTAAAAGTAAAGTACAAACAAAATGTCAGTTTGGTTTTCAGAAAGGCTTTTCAACAGACAATGCTATATACGCTTTCATTGATCAAATATTAAATGCTCAGAATAACCGGACATTACCCATTGTTATTTTTTGTGATCTCTCAAAGGCCTTTGACTGTGTAAATCATGGAAGTCATTTAGATAAGCTAAATCATTATGGTTTCAGGGGGGCAGTGCACAAATGGTTTAATTCATACTTAACTGGAAGAATGCAGAAATTTGAAATAAGTGCTTCATGTAATGTTAATACAACAGCTGATTCCGCAAACTGGGGGGGCTATCAAGTACAGAGTCCCACAGGGTTCGGTCTTAGGTCCTTTACTGTTCTTGATATACATTAATGACTTACCATTCCATATTGATGAAGATGCAAAGTTAGTTCTTTTTGCTGATGATACAAGTATAGTAATAACATCCAAAAACCAAGAACTAAGTGATGTAATTGTAAATGATGTTTTTCACAAAATTATAAAGTGGTTCTCAGCAAACGGACTCTCTTTAAATTTTGATAAAACACAGTATATACAGTTCCGTACCGTAAAAGGCACAACTCCAGTAATAAATATAGACTTTGAACATAAGTCTGTAGCTAAGGTAGAATTTTCAAAATTTTTAGGTGTGTCCATTGATGAGAGGTTAAACTGGAAGCAACACATTGATGGTCTGCTGAAACGTCTGAGTTCGGCTACGTATGCTATTAGGGTTATTGCAAATTTTGGTGATAAGAATTTCAGTAAATCAGCTTACTATGCCTACTTTCATTCACTGCTTTCGTATGGTATCATATTCTGGGGTAATTCATCGTTGAGTAGAAAAGTATTCATTGCTCAAAAACGTGTAATCAGAATAATTGCTGGAGTCCACCCATGGTCAACCTGCAGACATCTATCTAAGGATCTAGGGATCCTCACAGTAACCTCACAGTATATATATTCACTTATGAAATTTGTTGTTAATAATCCAGCCCAGTTCAAGAGTAATAGCAGTGTGCATAGCTATAACACCAAGAGAAAGGATGATCTTCACTATGCAGGGTTAAATCTGACTTTGGCACAGAAGGGGGTAAATTATGCTGGCACAAAAGTCTTTGGTCACCTACCAAACAGCATCAAAAGCGTGACAGATAGTCAACCAACATTTAAAAATAAATTAAAAGAATTTCTAGATGACAACTCCTTCTACTCATTGGCTGAATTTTTAGATATAAATTAAGGGAGGGAAAAAAATCTAACTTAAGCATTTGTGTCATGCAATATTTTGTGTAATGTAATATCTTGTACAGACATCTTTCTTGAACCTGACACGTTCCACATCATTACGAAGTCTCGTATTCATGATCTATGGAACAAGTATTAATCTAATCAGATCTATGAGAAAAATCCGGCGTCTGAAAGACAGAATCTTTATTACACCTCATAGCTAGGACTAACAAGCTCCAAGGCACAGGCGATTTAGATAAAGATCTTTCAGATTGTATCTGTTTGTTTGTTGCCATGGGAAGAGACACGACTTGAGAAACAAACTTATCCCTTCCCCCTCTGCAAAAACTAAAAAAAAAAAGCGTGAGATTGGCGGTTTCTTTTCTCAGAGATGCACGTTTCTTAACTCTTACCCTGGTTCGACATGAGTTTGCGCTGTCGTGTGGGAGGGGAGATTTAGCGCCTCTAGAGTCCTGTGATTGGCTCAAGATGTGTCGTTCTTGCACTTTGAAGGAAAACGAATTTTTTTTTCTGGAGTGGTGTTAAGCACTCGGATGCAGGACTTTGGTCTCGTAAGGACTTTTGGTCTTAGTTCTGGCATGTGTGGTTGGTACTTGGGACCTCACCTGAGACTTACTTCACTTGCATGTAGTTTAGACTGGGGAGCCTGTGGTGAATTTCTTAGTGTACCGACAGTGTGACTTCAGACATGTCGGACTACTCGTTAACGAGGGCACACTCATTCGTTTTTGGTTTACCTTGTGTGCTTTGCTGTATAAGTAAGCCAAATTGGTCCCTGGTACGACCAGCGCACGGGTGTGTTACATGTTACACACTGAAATCTACCGTGATTTCAGGGCTCTAGTAGAGAGTAAATTGCTATCCGTCTGCCTGATCACTAGAGGCACGTCTACCTGGACAGACCTGTACAACACGCGCTAAAACACATTTATACGACTGAGTTATATTCAGTAAATCTGAATCTGTTATAATAAAGTACATGCAGTTAGTGAAAATCATTTGAAATTATTTTGTTTTTTCTGTGTAGACTGGATTTACGAGAATTTTGTTTGGATGTGTAGATTTCTCAGCATACTGAGTAGAATCCGGATGTATTTAATTTGTTCGTATTTGGTTAGATGCCATTTTATTTGTACATCAACAAGTGATTTACCTGACGTTGAGCACAAAGAGGTTCAGCTGGCTTCATTTGATTTGGGAAGGGGGGGAATGTCATTGGTAAGCGATGGGTGCTCCGTAATTTCTCTACTTACTTGCCTAAAGAGAGACTGAACAAACGTTAAATACACTATTTGTAAATGACAGTTGTCCATTTTAGGCATTAGAATATAGCATACAATTACTCCAATGTGCCCGGGAGGCCGCTGTACCTAAAGGACTCTACTGACGAAACATGTCACAAGAATCCGCATTTTGCCTTCACCCCAAGAGAGAAGGACTGTTTAATTACAGTCTCGTGATCACACACTGAAAGCTTCTAACTTTCCCACTGCCGAGGACTACTGTCTGGGGATTAACATTTCTTTGAGTACAAAGTAATTTCTTTAATAAATATCGCTCACATGGACTTCATCACCGGTTATCGAACAGCGAAACACTCAGTGCCAAGAGTGTAAGTCGAACAGCATATGAAGCAAATGTCCATTTCAAAGTTCAGATATTGGAAGTTGAATTAGTGTCTTTTACAATGGGTGGCTATCGTCGTTCAATATCGTGTTGACCATGGCAGCTGTCTTAGATTACGGTGGAGGTTTCCACCGAATCTTGGACCGGACTATACACCCCTGACATGAAGGGGCGTTATAATCCAGAACCTTCACAACTTCGGCGATGAAATGTTCCGTGTATTATTGGGAAATAAAATAAAAACGTTGGATGAGATATGATTCTTCTTAACAACACCAGAGGGGCTGAAGAATGTGTCGAATTCTTGACTAAGAACTTCTATGATTATGGCCCTTCACGATGAGTGTAAAGGTTTCCCATCCTTTGTATCTCATTTCATAATAGTATTTAAGGGCTTCTTACTGAAATAGATTTTCCTGAATACAAATCAGACTCTGAAATACAACTATATTCTCTACTTCTGTATCTTATTTGGCGATCAGAAACGTCTCATTCAAAATTAAATAATGCATGAACAGAAGCCAAAGGTATTTAAGGACACACCTAAAACAACTGTGAATGTCAAGACACATCATGTGTCGTGCTTACACACACTACACACACTACACCTTAAGCGGGTGTCATGTTGCATAGCTGTCAGTGAAACGACGTAAGATACCACTTTATCAATAACAACTTCGAAGGTATTCGCCTAGATTTTCATCGACAATGCTCATTATATTGCAACAGAGTATATCGATGTACTTCAATTTTATCTGTGGACATCAGTACGCTTTCTTAAATGTAGTCTAAGAAACATGCCGAGAAATGTGTTCGAGCTATCTTGATTAACAAGAACCTGGCAGCCTTTATGATTCACCAGCCGGAAATGAGTAATTATATGCTGCGTTACTGCTTTTATCTGATCGCTCTTATCCGGCGCAGTCGAAAGCATGTAAATATATGTAGATTGAGGTGACGAAAGTCATGGGATACTTCTAATATCGGGTCTCTTTTTCCCTGATGTAGAGGAGTAAGTCGATGTGACATGGAATCAACAAGTTGTTAGAAGTCATCTGCAGATGTACTGCGCCATGCTGCTTTCATAGTGATCCGTAACTGCGAAGGTGTTGTCGGTGTAGGATTTTGTGCACGAACTGACATCTCGATTATGCCCCCTAAATGTTCGATAGGATTCATGTCGAGCTGTCTGGATGGCCAACTCATTCACTCGAACTTTCCAGAAAGTCCTTCAAACCAATCGTGAACAATTGTCGGCCGGTGACATGGCACATTTTCATCCATAAAAATTCCTTCTTTGTTTGCGACCATGAATTACATGAATCGCTGCAAATGGACTCGAAGTAGCCAAGCATAATCATTTCCAGTCAATGATCTGTTCAGTTGGAGCCGGCTGTGGTGGCAGTGCGGGAACCGCGCGACCGCTACGATCAGAGGTTCGAATCCTGCATCGGGCATGGATGTGTGTGATGTCCTTAGGTTAGTTAAGTTTAAGTAGTTCTAAGTTCTAGGGGACTGATGACCTTAGAAGTTAAGTCCCATAGTGCTCAGAGCCATTTGAACCATTTGTTTGTTCAGCTGGACCAGAGTACCCAGTCCATTCCATGTAAACCCAGCCCATACCATAACGGGGCCACCACTAGCTTGCACTGTGCTTTGTTAACAACTTAAATCCATCGCTTCGAGAGGTCTGTGCCACACTCAAATCCTGCCATCAGCTGTTACCAACTAAAATCAGGAATGATCTGACAAGGTACCGGTTTTCCAATTGTCTATGGTGCAACCGGTACAGTCACTGGCCCATGGGAGAGATGGTCGTCTGCTGCCACAGCCTGTTAACGCCGAACTCTGCCACACTGTCTTAACAGATACATTCGTTGCTCGTCTCACATTGACTTCTGCGGTTGTTTCAAGCATTGTTTCTTGTCTGTTAGCGCTTACAGCTCTACACAAAGGCCGCTGCTCTCAGTCGTTAAGTGAACGCCGTCAACCACTGCGTTGTCCGTGGTTGAGGTAATGCCTGAAATATTGTACTCTCGACATACTCTTGAAACTGGACATCTCGAAACATCTAATCCCGTAACAATTTCCAAAATGGAATGTTCCAGGCGTCTTGTTCTAATTACAATTCTGCTTTCAAAGACTGTTAATCCCCGTCATGCGTCCATAATCCGATCGGCAACGTTTTCACATGAATCCCCTGACTACTAATGGCAGTTATGCTAATACACTGCCCTTTTATACCTCGTGTACACAATACTACCGCCATCTGTGCATGTGCATATTACTATCCCACGATTTTTGTCACCTCAGTGTGTAGTGTATATTAAAATACAGAATACTTAATACGATGTTTGACACTCAGTAATTAGTTTCAGTAAAGGCCCCCTTGACCTTGTCATTCCGTACTATTATCCAACATACTGGTTCTTGTCACAAGTCTCCCTCACCAGGATGATGTTATATTCGCTTCCGCTCGCATTATTCGTCAAGTACGTTTGCGTAGACAAATGGTTCAAATGGCTCTAAGCACTATGGGACTCAACAGCATAGACAAATAATAGAACAACAACTCCGATTAAAGTGATACAAGATCTGAAAATGTCCGCAACTAAAGATCCTTCTCAGTATAAATATAGATTTTAACATCTACAGTTTATTCATACAAACTTTTTTTAAAAAAAGATAAATTCAGGAGACTGTGCTGTACCTCCAAAAATCATTTCAACAACTTCTTGTATGTCATCACCAAAGAAAACTAAAGGGAACGCAAAAATAGCTATGTAGGAAATAGTATCTTGTATGCTTTAACCACCCGTACATCCAGTACCAAGGCAACCGATAGTTTCCATTATATGAACGACATTTTTAGTGTTTTCGATCACTGTAACCATTGTGTGAATGTGGAACACCTGAATGCTAGACCTGAAAATGCGGAAGATGGCTATGGACTCTATTAACGAATATTTCGAAACTAATTATTATTTCACTAACAACATATGAGTTCATCTGAATCTTACTAAATCGCATGTAACTCCATACCTCACCAGAGAACCACCAGTTCACGAATCTTATCAGCACTTCGTTCCAAATAACAAAAAATTATTTACAGCTTCGGATTTCGAAATACTTGCTTAATACGGAGTGACAATTTAATCTATAGTGCACGTCTCTATTTTTATGCTAGAGCAAAACTGTATTACTTCACATTATACAAGAAAAGTACAAAAAAACTGAGATATTAGAAGCAAAATAGTTAAGAGCTTCGTACTGGCAATCGTTGAGACTGCTGTGCTCGCCAAATAATGATACGGCGCTCAGGCCTTATCACAGACTCCTTTGTGAGAAAAATAACTGGTACAAGGTTTTATGAAACTTTACCTTTTGAAAGTGAACTATTTTGGTTATGTACAATGCTTGGCAATCATTACAGTACACATATTCGCTCCATCGAGTCTTAAGTAATTACAACACCAATAATCCAGTTTAAAGTATTAGATTCATGTATTAATAACATTTAGAAAATATGTAAGTGATACATTGAAAATCGGTTCATTTCCTCGTAGTACCACACCCAGTTCATTTGTGTCGGAAACACTCGACTGTGGAGTAACCTACAAAGCAACTTCAGAAACGTTACCCGTTTTCCTATTACAAAAACTAAATTAACGGTCTTAGCCTTGCTACAAAGTTATTTTTGCCTATAATTTTCTCTGGGTACATTTTTAGCCTATCACTTCTTGGCCGCTCCTGTGTGCTCAGCCCATTCGCCGATGTGGATGACAGGGTGAGTTTCTGGTAGCAGGATGAAGAAGACATGTTTTCAGCCCTGAGATGATGGGCTTTCTATAACCCTCCTAAATGGTTGTTGTCTAGACATCCTAAGAGGATTTAAATGGCGAGTAATTGTTTCCGTGGTAGTCTGTGTTTGCCGACACCTGTTTATAGAAAGTTCTAAAAATCCTGACGAGAAGCAGCACTTTACAGAAGGACTACTAACGGAGCAGAGAAGAGCCATTAAAGATGATTACATCCTGCTCCTGATTCTGACTGGCTAAGAGGACTAAAAGTTTAATAATAAGGTGGAGCGGTTTGGAGTTCGCGAAGTATTGTATTCGGCGTGCAGCACTCGTTCGGTTAAGCTGGCTAGTCGTACGCACTCTAGGACAGGAAAACTATCTAGAGAGTTTATTTAATGTCGAGAAATCTTTCATGAACAACAACCTTCCTTCGAAATTAAAAAAAAAAGTTTACAGAAATAAGAAGTGCATTTCTGCGCACGGCTATGCAACTGATTTAAGTATTTTAAAGGTTTTTATAGGTGAATATGGACTTTTAATGAGCTTGCAAGTGTTCGGTAGGAAGACTCATGTTATATGAGGTTGTGGAGCAAAATATGTAGCTAGATGTTGGTGTATTATTAAATGGTACGTACTTGGCGAGGATAATTACGGTGTCTTGTTGAAACGTAGTGCCTCAGAATTATTCATGTGAAATCTCTTACAGCGTTTTAAGTAAAACGAACGATACAGGCATTAACATTCTACGTCTTGATTCTTAATGTTTTCATATCTGCAGCCCTCAGCTCCGAATTGTAGCGTGTAACATGGTGGTGTGTAATGTAACTATGTGGGGGTGTGAGAGACATAGTGCTGTAATCAAGTTTCGAATTCGAAGAGTTCGTCCACATATGGAACAGCCTCTCCTTTAGCACCTCTCCTTTAGCATGACAGTGCTAGAAAACACAGCAGCGCTGCAACATCTGCAACAGTCCGCCGCCATGGGTTCACCGTCAATGCTCATCGTACATGCAATCCCAATTTGTTCCCGTCTTATTTTCATCTGTTTCCAAAATTTAAATAACATTTTTGAGGATTTGTCTTTGATAGTGATGAAGATGTGCAAGCATAGGTGAGGCTGTGGCTCCGTCAACTATATCAAACATTCTACAATGACAGATCAACACACTGGTCTCTCGTTGGGAAGTATGCGTTCGTCGCCATGGAGGCTATGTTGAGAAATAAATATATATACAATAAGAATAAAGATGTAGAATGTTAATAACGTTTGATTTATTTAAAAAGTTTTAAGAATATTCATATAACAAATTCGGAGTCATTATCGTTCAGCACGCCGTTATACAACCATTATAGCTCATAGCTTCGTTACTGGCGTCATAATCAAATGCACAAGGATGTACTGACAGAAGGAACGGTATCTGAAACATTAACTAATATTGAAACTTTCTGGCAGATTAAAACTGTGTGCCCGACCGAGACTCGAACTCGAGACGTTTGACTTTCGTGGGCAAGTGCTCTACCATCTGAGCTACCGAAGCACGACTCAGGACTGTACTCACAGCTTTATTTCTGCCAGTATCTCGTCTCCGACCTTCCAAACTTGACAGAAGCTCTCCTGCGAACCACAGCAGCTGCAGGAGAGCTCCTGTAAAGTTTGGAAGGTAGGAGACGAGATACTGGCCGAAGTAAAGCTGTGAGTACCGACCGTGAGTCGTGCTTCGGTAGCTTAGATGGACAGTCCGGCTTTCGCCGCCTTGCAGTGCGGACGTGTTGGTGTTTCCGCCTGCGGAGCGCGCGCGCTCGCTGTTGTTTACATTTCAGCGGCCGTCACTTACGTGCACTAGAGCCATGGCCAATCATTTTCGGATTCAACTTCTGCAAAGAATACGCACGACCAAAGGCCTTGGAAGTGGAACGCTTCCTACGCGACGTTGCTAAGATCCCAGCTTCCGACATCTTGGGCATCCATTTGTCCGTATTAAGCAGGACTGTGTGCGTCAAAGTCGTCAATGACGCGGTATGTGAAAGAATACTTTGTGACACCAACCATGGATTACGCTTTTGCCACGCCGACGGCAATGTCGGAGCGTTCACTGTCGACCATGCCGGCTTAGGAATGCGCACCATACGAGTTTTCGAACTCCCGTTCGAGCTACCGGCGGAAGACGTTATCGCTGCTTTCCGCCCCTATGGCACTGTACATGGCCACACTGCCGAACGCTGGGCGCAATTCCAAACGTACCCCGTTCTTAACGGTGTACGGCAGATCACCATCGACCTCCATCGCCACGTGCCATCTTACCGCCAAATTAGCGGGTGCCGCGTGGTTGTCATATACGACGGCCAACCCAAGACCTGTTCCGGGTGCGGAAAAGAAGGCCACCTCAGATCTGAGTGTCTTCAGCGACGGATCACCCAATTGCCAGCAGCAACCGTGGCACCTCCGGATCCGACGACGATTTTACCGATTACCTACGCATCGGCGCTCTCTTCTCCTCCCACCGGCCACCGCTCATCGGACCACGTACCGGTGACCCTTCCAGCTGCTATGGATACGCCCGGGGCCGACACGACGCGCTCAAAGCCAGACGCTACTACGGCGCCACTACCAACAGCGACGACTTCCGACACCCACCCGCCTGAACATATGGGCGCCCCTTCATTTGACGTTCCCGTGACGGCCTTCCTCTCAGAGCGACGCGACTCCCTTCCGTCTTCCGACACGGAGGGATGAACCCGCAAACAACGTTATCCTAAGAGGCGCAAGAGGAGGCGCCGTACGGTCTCGGAACGAGACGGATCACCTCCCCCTGATGCTCCAGAGGCCGTCCGACCCGACGAGGCCTCAGACAACCTACACGACGATACGAATGACGACAACATGACGCCGACTGTGGATGTTTCGATGCCAACTCCACTGGCTCGCTCAGGTGCTCCTGAACCAATGGACTCCACCGATGCGACTGCCGCCGAGACGTCCTCCGCCCCTACGACCGAAGTGGAACCTACGACCATCACAACGACAGCGCCCTCAGTGGTCTGGACTGAGGACGTCGATGAGGGCCCGGACCACACGCTGGGAACAGAGTTACCCCAGACGGAATCATCGTTACGCCGCTGATAACGCCGTCAGGTGGCGCACGGCACGACTCGCCGTTGCCTAGCCCCCCTTCATCCTCCGCCGGTGGAGTTCCCCTTCACGGCAGGGGACGGCTCCAAACCTACCGGATAGCGACGATCAACACTAACACCATTAGCTCACCCGTGAAACTTCAACTGCTGCGAGAGATGATATGGGCGTCGGACGTCGATATCCCACTACTTACAGGAAGTACACTTGGTCACACTTCCAGACGTCGCCGGATATAACACTTATCCTTCTCTCAGTGACCACCTGGGACGCGACGTAGCCATCTACGCCAGAGAAGGCATTCCAGTGACCGATATCACATACCTTCCATCTGCCAGAGGAATGGCCGTCACCGTCATGGGGACGCGTATCGTTAACATTTACGCCCCGTGAGGCTCCACCCGCAGACGCGACAGGGCCCTCTTCTATTCAGAAGAAATCGCTCCTTTGTTTCTTGGACGCTGCGACCATTACTTGCTTGGGGGTGATTTTAATTGTGTCTTTGACCCTAAAGATCAAGTGCCCCACTACAACACCTGTCAAGAACTGCGTCTTGTCGTCCGAGATCTGTTGCTCCGCGACACTTGGGAAATTCAGCACGGCAACGCGCCAGGACATACTTACCAGACGAGTCAATACGCGAGCCACCTGGAAAGAATTTACGTCTCTCGGGAACTCACACCTGCAGTCCAAGGTGCAGAACTTTGGCCCCTGGCCTTTTCGGACCACTGTGCCTACATCTGCAACATTCTCTTCCCCAAGCAAGTGGTCTGGCGCAGTCGTGCACCGTGGAAGCCAAACACCTCCCATCTTCATGATCCCCAATGTCTTCAACGTGTTACCGAGACATGGGCCACCCGTGAACGTCGCTTACCAAAATGCTGCACGACCTTGACCTGGTGGCTGGAATGTGCCAAACCTGCCATTCGACGTACTTTGATTCAGTATGGAAAGGAATTTGCTAAGTGGCGCCGGCACACTACCGACTATTTCTACGCCGTTCTCCGCGACCTGGACGCCCAACCGCCCAAACCCGACACCCAGAGGGAACGCAGCAGGATTAAGGCCCAAATTGTAGCTTTGACACGCCGTTGACTGAAGGGGACAATGGTGCGAACCCGGTATCAAGATTCGGCGGAACAGGAACATCCGACCATGCATCATATCGCCTCCGATAGGAAACATCGTCGACAACAACTCATCACCGAGATCACAACCTGTCGCGGCCAGCACGTCACTTGCCAGGCCGAAATCGTCAGTGCCTTATTCGACCACTACCGCACAATGTACCAGGCGGAGACTACCAACAATCACGCTGAGGAGTCTGTGTTACCACACGTAACACGCACCCTCACCAGCGGCGAAGCGGACGAGCTGATGGAGCCCATTACGCGTGACGAAATCCACGATGCAATCAAAAAAGGTGCTCTGAATAAGTCACCTAGTGTCGACGGATTGCCGATAGAATTTTATCGCGCTTTCTTCCCACTAATGGCGTCACGGTGGACAACGATGTTTCATGAACTGCTGACGATGGGGAACGCCGTACCGCCGTCCTTCGTCACGGGAATTATTATACCCATCCACACCAGGTGTGACGACAGCACATTACCGTCCCCTGACTCTGCTTAACGCAGACTGTAAAATTTTTACACGCCTCCTGGCAACGCGATGCCACAAGGTCCTGCCTAGCATTCTATCCCCGGAACAGACAACTCCGGGCGGCTCAGTTAATATTCAAACGGCCACAGGAGAATGTCGTGATTTAATTGCACTGGTAGCGGCGTGCAGACCCCGCGCCGCAGTGGTTGCCATTGATTTTGACAGCGCATTCGACAAAGTGCGGCATCCTTTTCTGTTCTCCGTGATGAACCGCATGGGTTTTCCACCAGTCTTTATCGACGTAATCCGGCGCCTGTACGGCACCGCCGAATCGCTGCTTCAGGTTAATGGCCGTGTGGCGGGACCAGTGGCTATCCGACGTTCCGTACGGCAAGGCTGCCCACTTTCGACCCTACTCTATGCCATCAGCCTGGAGCCACTCATCGGGAGTCTGACGAGCCACCATTCTTGTCTCACTTTGCAACAGCAAAGTTTTCGATGTCTTGCGTATGCGGACGACCTCGTTCTCTTGATCCGCTCACGGAGTGAAACACACACGGTACTTGATTTGATATCAACGTACGGCACTGCAGCGGGCAGTAACATGAATGTGGCTAAATCCGCGGCGATGCCCATTGGACGCGGCCTCTCACACGACGACTTAGCACCTCTCCCGTGTGTACAAAAACTACGATACCTTGGTATCATTTTCACCTCCACCGTGCGCCGCTCCGCTGCCATCAATTTTCGGCATGCTCTCCAAACCATCCGCACGACGGTGCGACAAAATCTTCTCCGACGACTCGATTCTTTACAACGTGTCCAATACCTCAATCAACATGTGGCGTCCAGAATGGTCCACATTGCACAGGTCCTCCCGCTGCCATCAACTATTGGACGCAGCCTCCAGGCTGCCTTCGGATACTTCCTTACGGCCGGTACGCTCTTTACGGTACGCTACGACGCGCTCACCATTCCCCCGCGAGCGGGGGACCTCGGTCTTGTCAATGTGCGACTCCGCGCGGCGTCCTTGTACATGTCCACCATGCAGAAGCAGTGGCACGAGGGCACCTCCCTTACGCGGAGCTTGCTGGAAATTCTTGTGCCCGCGACCATAACACCACCAGCACCAATCGGACACATGAAGCACCATCAGACGCACATTTCTGATTTCATCGTCGACTTCAGTTATGCTCACACACACTTACCGACCACGCGTTCTCCTCGACCTAAAGATTTTTACACCCCACTCCTTGGTTCCATATCCAGCAACAATATCGAACTGCGACATCCGTCCACGCGGAGGCTCACGGTTTGGCGTCACATCCACCAGCCTTTTCTTCCCTCCAACGTCCGGGCAACATGGTACCAAGTCGCAAATCAAAAATTTGCCACAAATCATCGTCTTCACGCCATCGGACTAAAGGACTCTCCACTCTGCTCCATTTGCCACCTCATGGATGACGATGTCCATCAACTGACTTGTGCTGCCACCAGTGACGTCTGGAAACTTGCCCGACAGTTCGTTGCCTGTTACCTCCGTGTTCCGCCGGACTCGATTGACCCATGGACTTTTATCCATCCTGAGAATACTTATTTCCCCGCCACAAAAAATCATGCGATTGTATGGGTCAAGGGATGGACCATCACCTACATGTATAATGATGGCGACAAATCACGCCTTGATTTCTGGCAGTACTTACAAACCGCCCACAGTGAAGTCGAACAGCGACCGCGCTACCGCGCCTTCTTCGCTAATTACCTACACGCGATCTTCACGTCACCCCCGCTCAGTTGGATGGTGCCATACGCCGACAGCACTCCCGCCCCCCCGCCCCCTTCTGACATCTGAGACCCCTCGCGCTGCTTTCTACATTGTAACCCACAGTGGAGTAGGCGCATGGACACGCGCCTCCTTTCTTTTATGCACTACACCAGATAAACACTGGTTTTACCCTCACTCCACTGTATATTGCTTTACACCCCTTAGCTTCCATCAGTATTATTAGTTTTTTTCCCTACACCTTGTTCATACAAAAAAACTTGCTCACCTTGTACGAGTATCATGTCTTGTGTTATTTTCGCCGGAACGATGGCATTTTTGTTGTATTTAAGTTTGTACCAATAAAGATCTTTTGTTCATTTACCCTGTTCCTGGTGAATAAAAAAACATAATAAAATAAAACAAAAATAAATAACAAAGCTTGTTTGAGGGAGTGATTCAGGAACGGGACGGGGGAGGCATTGCGGCCAGGCCTCGGGTTCCGACCCCTGCCCACCTTGTCTCCACCTACTCATGACTGAACACTCTTTAATTAAAAAAAAATGGTAGAGCACTTGCCCGCGAAAGGCAAGGGTCCCGAGTTCGAGTCTCGCTCGGGCACTCAGTTTTAATCGACCCGGAAGTTTTGTATCAGCGCACACTCCGCTGCAAAGTGAAAATCTCATTCTGATTAACTAATATTATTTGTCAGTTTTCTGTAAACGTACTTACTTAACTCAGAAAAATCGCATTTCGTGAAGTCACGTTAAAAGCATGACGTAACGTTATAACACGAGAGAGACGCAATACGTAACTTGGTCAGTTCAAAAATGCTAAGTGTGCATATAGATAAATCTTGAAGTAAAATTCACATGTTGAAAGTTTACTTGATCGGTCGAGTACAACGCTGTTACTATGAGAGTGGTTGCAGAGATTTTTGCACGTTGTTTTATATTATTGTCATATGCGACCGAAATTATCTACGGCGTTTGTGGAGATTACATTCTTAAACCAGAATATTCATATTATAAAAGAAGATCTAAGAGTTGCATACCATAAGCATTCTCAGACTCATAGTGGCAACTGTTCACATCACTTAACATTAACATTAAAAAATGTACGATCCCTTGAGAAGCTTATTGTTAGTATTTCTTTTGAAACGTACAATATCAGGTATGAAAATAACCTTCAGTATGTAAGACTCATCTTCGTCATATCACTGATGTAAGTAAATTACTTAGCAACAAAAAACAAACAAGATGATAAATCGACCATCTGTCTCTTGAATTAAAGCTAGTGACAGATAATAATACCAGTTTCAAAATAACCGGAATTAATTTTTGCTTTGCAACTGCTTCTATTCCACAGACGCATTTTTAACGCATAATATTTTTGTGTTTTCATTAATTAATTAAAACCTAGATTAAGTTTGATTTAAATATAAATACAAACTGAAACGTATCATTTCCAACCGTGTAGGGATGGGCTACATACCAGTAAATTATCCGATCCGGATTTTAATTCGGGCTGTAATTTTACGCACATTAAATTTTGTCTGAGTGAGTACCGCAGCTGGGACGTAATTGCTCTGCAAATGAAATGGCTTTAGGCGTTTCTATGTGCGAATGAGATATACGTCTTGTATAGAGATACAGCTTTTTAGTGTGCCTACGATTATATGGAAGTCTCTAAAACTAACGGTTAAGTCTTCTGGAAAGGTCCACTACTAACAAAACTTTCAGAATAGCGCTTCTATGCTGTCCTAAGCGCAAAGTGGAAGAGTTTTCTTGATTGAATTACTGTGAATTATTGTAAACACTGTGCCGTATATAATTCTTTGTGAGATGTTGACAAAAGGTAGCGCCAAAAAGAAGACTGCAATTGCTACAATAGGGGCAGAACCAGGGAGAATAAATCGCCTCACTGAACGGAAATGACACAAAATCTGATGTTAAACGCATTTGCTGTGTTCGTTGGGACTCGAATCTTCGGAAAGTTTATCGCAGAACCGCTCGTATTAAAAAGGCGGGTAGCATCCTAAGGGATGCAGAGTGGAGGTGCTCATTTTCAGCAGTTTTTCACTTGCTTAAGAAAATATTTGTGGTTCATAGTGGTCGTCAGCATTACTCTTCAAGTACTGTGAGGTATATTGAGATAAGAGTTACAAATTCTTTCACAAATGATGAATTTTTTCGTCCACCTAATTGTGTTATCTTAGACAAGACCGGTATTATTCGTTGGGTGGAAACCACCTGTTGCACTGTCAAGCTAAGAGTTAGTTGTTCAATTGATTCAACTGTGAATGCTTAGTGAAACATTGTAAATTATATAAACTCAACGTAAAAAGTGTTTGGTGTTCTTTCACAAACTTTATTATTATCATACTACCCAGTTTTTGTGTTCTAAACCCATTTTCTGTGTTCCGGCATAACGCCAAGTGCCGGTACGTCGACCTGGAACCTTGCTGCAGAGAGGGCTGTGAGACGACGCCAAGACAGGAGCGGCATGTATACCAAGAGAACTGTGAGTGCCGCGTCGCGTAGCCGCGGCCGCAGTAGAAGACACGCCGTCATACAAACGCTTCAGCAGTGAATTATGAAGTGATTGTTTTGCTTGCACTGAAATTGTATATACCATAGGACTTTGTTTATTTGCATATCGCCATTTGCTTGCGACACAGCTTTGTGAATACGTAGACTTAAGTACTGTCAATTTAACTTACTGTAATAAAAAAAAGTCGTGTGACAAGTGCGTCCCGTCAGGTAGACCGTTCGCCGGGTGCAAGTCTTTCGATTTGACGCCACTTCGACGACTTGTGCGTCGATGGGGATGAAATGGTGATGATTAGGACAACAAAACACCCAGTCTCTGAGCGGAGAAAATCTCCGGCCCAGCCGGGAATCGAACCCGGGCACTTACGACTGACATATTCTGTAGCGCTGACTACTCAGACAACTTTTTTTTCCACGCCTACGAAGAGACTGGTGTGGGGCCTTAAACCAGCGCCTTTTTTATTTTATTTTTAATTTTTTTTATTTTTTATTTTTTAAGGAAGGGAAAATAAACATTTACTCTGATTTGTAATGAGAATAGAGTTGACATAGTCTATATCAGTTTTAGGCTGCCGTTCCGCAATATAAGAAAAGAAAGGAAAAATGTTGAGACGAAAATGGGAAAGAAAAAGTGCCTTCTGCATTGGTGAGCATCTGAATAGTATCTTAAAATTCCGACAAGAACTAAAGTCGCAGGAAGCAAATAGGATTCATACATACAGGTAACTGGCAACCTGTACTATCCAAATATTGTATTTGAAGCATTTAACCGTTAATTATGATTTTCAGCATATTTCCAAATATCCTCCTGTAGTCACCATGTAGGCTTATTTTAAAGTGTTCAATTTCTATGTAAGAATAATAGTCTAGGAAAGTAGCATGCCTATTCTGCATAATAAACGATGCTGTGTGGCCCATGATCCACGTCGCAGCGTTGTTTTTTGCTCGTGGATACCTCAGTGTTTGTGGCTGAATGATCTCTAAAAGGTCTACACCACTGGGCGTCGTACGGTCTATTACTGACAATCGTTGACGAAGAAATGTTGTAATTTCTTCTGCATGTCCGCACGTGAACCTATGAATAAGCGTATCGACTCTTCCGCATGCGTCACAGTTGGGCGTTGGATGAAGGCTTATTTTATGTAGCTTTTCATTCGTTGCTACTTTATCGTTGACTGTGAGATACCAGTCGGCTATGACGCGTGATGGTAACATGTCGCTGTGCACATTCCGCCATATTATACTCCAATGTGTATGTGGATGTTTTTCTTCGAGACGATTACTGTGGTTTGTTGTTATGAGAAGGTTATAAAGCTTCCTGTTCGTCAGGCTTCCGTTATCGACGATGTTGTGTCGAATGTAGCACATTTCCATGTAGTACAGTCGCACATGTCCGTAAGAAGGTGGAATGCCTGCGATATTAACGCGTGGGTCAAAATTATGAGGCTTCCACCGCTGAATGAGGTTTCTGATGATACTGGTCCTCCGGGTACGAAACTCCTTCCTGATGCGATTTAGGAGCAGGGTGACACATTTTTTGTGTTTAATGAGGTTAAGGCTACCTTTGGACGAAGGTAAGGTTAAGGTATCGAATTGAACTTTGAAAATATGCCCCCTAAAAATGAACCTACATAACGCTTGTTGTATACTCTTGGCTAGGTGGTCGGAGATTGGAAGAATTTGCGCCAAATAATTCATCTTGCTCGTAATGGCGATCTCGATGGTCTCAACTTTCTGTAGTATGTTCAAGTCACGGTCGGAGTGAAGTATTAAAGCAGCACGTAATTTATTGAACATGTATAACCAGTTCTTCGTCAGGAATTTGTCTGGTTTGGCCTCAAAGGCAACACCGAGGGTTGTGAGATGATCCTTTACCTTGCACCAGGTAACATGGGATATGTCTCCGATACCGCCACCGATCTGCAAAGCTGTGGTTTTAGTTCTATTAAGCATTGCTCCTGAAAGAAACGTGAATGTTTGTAGAAGAGTTGCTGCTGACAGAAGATGTTGCGATGATGACACAGTTACGCATATATCGTCAGCATACGCAATGCATGGTATAGTGACAGACTCGACGCTAAGCCCGATCCCGCTATGCGCTATGTTGTTCAGTAGCGGCTCTACTGGAATGGCGTACAAAATCATTGACAGAGGACATCCTTGGCGGATGGATTGCCCAAAGGAAACTTCTTTTGTAAAATGGCCGTTAATGAGAATCCGTGAAGAGCCGTTTGTAGTAAGTTTGCGAATTAATTCTATGAGATGAGGTCCAAATCCTAGTTTCCTCATGCTTTTAAAGAGGAAATCATGACGTACACGGTCATAAGCCTTCTCAAAATATAGAAAGATCTGACCGCCCTGTCCTTTGGTTTCAGCATATGAACAGATGATGTCCCTCAAAACGCTGGCAGCTGAGATTGCACTTCGGCCTTGCACTGCACTGTACTGGTAACTACCTAAAACCATGTACATAACGGTTTGCATCCTTAGCTTAATCGATCTGGTGATTATTTTGAAGTCGGCATTCAGGAGTGTGATGTGTCGCATGTTTTCGACCTTCCTGCTGTTCCCTTTTTTCGGTAAGGGCAGGATGATACCTTCCGTAAATGCCTTGGGTATGACTTCCAGGTGCCAGAGTTCATTCGCTATCTCTAGGAGTGTCGGACCGAGGAGGTTGCAGCATCGCTGGTAAAACTCAGCGCTGAGACCATCGGATCCTGGTGATTTCCTTTTCTTTGCACTGTGGACCGCCAGTCAGATTTCGTCGTATGTGAAAACAGATTCCAGCTTTCCATTATCCTGTTGTGACAAGAGACAGCTCAAGGTCCTAAGAAAATCCTCGCACGAGTGTTCATCAACGAGTTGCTTCTTGTAAAGTTGACTATAATAGTCGTAGACGTGCGAGATGATGTCACATTGCTTCGTGATGGCATTCTCAGCGTCATCAACGACGGCTTCAATCAACATGGCTTTACGCCGTTTTGTCGTTCTCAGGATGTGGTACAGAGAGGCCCGTTCTTCGGCGGCAACGTCCTTGGGGTGGGCTCGCACGATGATGTCATGCATTCGTTGGCGTTGTATCGCCGTGATTTTCGCTTTATATCGTTTGATCTTTACGCCGATATCGTGAGAAGGATTGTTAGTGCGACTGTACAGTTCTCTCAAACAGCGATAATAAAATTCAATAGTCTGTTTCTGCCAAAACCTTTTTTGCCGGGCTTAGCTCATGAGGGTGAGGTGTAATTTAGGCTTAGCACACTGAATCCACCACTGTAGAACGCTAGCGCAACGACGTCGGTTCCGCTGGAGCTGTTGCCACGTTATGTTCACCTCCTCTTCAAGTTGGGCATCCTGCACAAGGCTGACATTCAATTTCCAGTAGCCCTTCCCGCGGTAAATTTGCTGGCGTTGTAGGTTGAGGTAACACTGATATGCACAATGGTCGGAGATGTTGACAGGAGCTATGTCACAGTTCACAGTGTGTCGCTGGAGGGCATCGGACACATAGATCCTACCCAGCCGACTGGCAGAATGACTGGTTACGAAAGTGTACGCTACCCGTTCACTGTGGAGTTGTTCCCATGCATCGTGAAGACGCATGCCATGAATTAAATGTTCAAGTTTGATGCATCTGTTTGTGTTAGGAGTTTGGTATCTGTCGTTGAGCACACAATTGAAGTCACCACCAAGGATGAGATGTGCACGATAAGCGCTAAGAAGAATGGGAACCTCGTTTTTATAAAATTTTGAACGATATCTCTTATGAGTGCTACCTGAGGGGGTGTACACGTTAACAATCTGCACGCCATTCACTCTAAGAGAAATGCCACGACCACTAGGCAGCCGCTGCACATCCGTAAAGGGTACACCGTCGCGCAGAAGTATGGCAGTGCCTACAGCATCCTGGAGATTGATGTTATCAATAAAAACGTAACCGGGCACTTCTAAGGCTGTGACTACCTCCTATAGGAGGGCAATGTCAACGCTGCTACCATACAAGAAATCAGTTAGCGAACGGAGTTTCACCGCACTTTGAATTCTATTGACGTTAAGTGTGGTGATGTTGTAGGTTTGGCTATCGCACATGATGGTTCAGAGGACAACGAGCTCTGAGTGTTGGATCGTCCTTCTCGACGGCTCTGAACCAAATTCGTTGGTAACGTCTGGAGTACGAAGCGAAATGTCAAAACCAATAACGGGTCAGAGAGTGGAAAGGTCGCAGCGCAGTGGTCATGCGCGAGACAGCTACTGCTGCATCTCCTCGTCCTGCCGCCACCACGGCTCAGTGCTGTCGGGGTGCTTCGCGGTGCGCGCGCCGCCCTGCCCGCCACCGCCGGCTGAGTCTGTCAGCGTGGTCGCATCCTCCTGGCCACCACGCGGCGCTGCGACTGACGTCAGCGAGTTCCTGCGGGAGCGCTGCTGCAGCTCCTCGCTACTCTTTTCGCTCTTCCTCTTAGCCGTTACGGTGCTCTGTTCCTTCCCAGCGCTCAGTAGTGCCTTAAGGTGTTTGGTTTGTTCACGAATGCGTTCTTGCCTCGCGGTGTCCTCGCAGCGCACGGAGCAAGAAGATTGAGGTTCAGTCTCGCTGCCACTGTCTGACATGTGTACGGGTCTCAAATCATCCGACTTTTCCTCTTTGCTACTATTCCCTTTGCTTCTCCTTCGGCGGCCTTTCTTCGTTTCTGCTGCAGTCTCTACCGAAAGGGGTGGTTCAGGCAAACTGATCTGCACCCGCTCCTGTATCGCACACGGCTTAGTGTCAGAGGTGGCTGGCGCATCGTTGGTATCCAGCGGTAACTGCCCCGGTGAGGATGACGGAGCCGAATTGACGTCCGTCGTACGGCGAATGTCTTTGACACTGCATTCCACCTGAACTGGCATCTCCACCTCGCTAACATGTTCCGACTGCCGGGGTGGTGGTACAGTCCCCGCGACTATCTCACTCAATAGCGGAACAAGCTTTTCACTACCGTCTGCAGGACGTTCCCGTGGAGGTTGAAATGGACGTCGACGTGTACAGTTCATCCGCAGATGTTCTGTTGAATGGCAGATCGAACAGGTAGGGGGTTGTCCAATGTAAGTTACCTGTGGACGACAGCCGCCAATGTTAACATACGAAGGTATATGCTTTCTTAAGTCTACACTGACACTTCGCACCTCGCTGTTAACTTGGTAGCGATAGGCACTCGACCATTTTTCATTTGTAACTGACAAAACAGCGCCGTACAGTGACAGAGAACGTGAAATCAGATCATTAGGGCACACAGGTGGCACATTAAATACCCTGAAGGTTCTCACGCCGTATCCCGAAGGCACGATTTGGACATTACTAATACTGCCATCATTATGACGAAATGGTCTCACACGAGCATGCTCCTCAACGAATTTCTCATAGGTGTCACTCGAAATAAATTTGTTAAATAACGAGTACTGCACAAAGTCCAACTGGAACCTGTCGACTATATCTTCAGGCAATTTCAAATCCTCAAAAATCCACTCATGAATTTCAAAAGCCGTCGGTCGCAAGACAGCGCGATCGAAAACACACTGAACGCTGTTCGCTCTGTTAATTGTCGACATCGTACTTACAGCAGTTATACAGAAACAAAAGTCAACAGCGCTCGCACGCGCTGCTCAACTCTCCACCTCAGCACTGCTCGCGACCTAAACACTGGCCCGCGCGATGTGCACTGGCCGAGTGCCGGAACACGACTGCAAACCGGGTGCGGCTAACTTACTGTAATAAACTTCATTAATACGATTTTCTTGAATTTTTGTCTAGCTATCCGAGGAAACAGCTTCCTAGGCACCCTATGTTAGACGAGTGGGTAGGATACTACATTCTAGATTAGCTATGTACTAAGAAAACGGCTTATAAACCGAAACGTAGGTCGCACAGCAATTATTAAGTTTGTGGAACAATGCTAAAAAAGTGTTTCGTTTAGTTAACACTATTAAGTAATCGATTTTATAGTGAAAATGGGAATAACATTATTCTTTCAATGGGAATCCCAGGATCTTATTTGTGTGACTGCTTTGACTCTCATACTGTTGGATCCGCCAGAGGTGGGTGTGGAGGAATAGATGCGCTAGAGCCTAATCATCATAAAAGATCACAGTACAGAGAAACTACTAAAAACAGTGCTGAGGAATCTGATAGTAGACTGGACTAGCCTCGTTGCTGAATCTTCTTGTGCCGGCTCGATGGTGGCATTACATGCGCGTGCAGCAGGTTTGCATCTCACGCGACCGTGGTTTAGCCGGCCACTCACATGTTTACTGCCTACTTCGGAATGCATTCTACCTGGTGTGGTATCGATACTGTACGACTCCACACATACTTTTGAATGTGTCCCTGTTGACAAGCCTTGTTATGGTCCCAATGTTATCGGCAACCACCTTATAGATAAGATTAATGTCCTCATTAACTAAGGAGAATTATACTACCAGCAAGGTAACTTCAATATACAACTACTGAATCGATCGAGTGTTTGTCCCTGTGCATGACTGTTGAAGTGTTTTAAATTCTAGCGAACAGTATGTACAGGGCTTCTCTGCACTCTCTACTAGTCACAACCATGTGGTGTCAGCTAACATATACCTTACAGAACAGTTGCTGCATGGATTTTAACAATATTCTGCAGTTTGTCTGCCGAGGAAAGAATAGGTAAAAATTCATGTTGATGGAGTAATCAGTTGAGAGGGTTTGTGTAGTGGTAGAAGTTAACGGTATACGGAAGATGCGATCTACAGAGAGGGAGATGTTGTGGCATGTCATATATCGCACATCTAACAATTTTTCCGTTGTTCTCTCAGGTTGCATTAGTTGTGTGGTATAACATGCGTTCGACTCGTACACAATTCGTGTTCTGGGTGTGACTTAGAGCACTATCTAACGTAGGAGTATGCGACGAACTCCAGTGCCATGCCACGTCTGGGACGTTACTCGAAAATTTAGATTCATAACCACAGTGATTCTAAGTTGGTGACAGGGATTTTTGAGTTACAGCAATTTCTGTGTGCACATTTGCTTGACAACTGCGTGTGGAACAGATTGTGTTCTGTTCACAGAGTTAGTGCTGCATGGCATGTAATTTCACATGTCAAACACCGCTGCTTGCAGTTCACTACTTCCTCATAAGATGTCGTTGATTCATCTATTGCCCGTTGCTGACGATCATTGTATTGGCCTGATTCTATCATAGCGTACACCCCGAACCGTAACCAGACGTGAATGGTGGGCCATATACACTTCCATAAAGCTATACATTGCATGTAGATCTACATCTACATCTACATCCATACTCCGCAAGCCACCTGACGGTGTGTGGCGGAGGGTACCCTGAGTACCTCTATCGGTTCTCCCTTCTATTCCACTCTCGTATCGTTCGTGGAAAAAAGGATTGTCGGTATGTTTCTGTGTGGGCTCTAATCTCTCTGATTTTATCCTCATGGTCTCTTCACGAGATATACGTAGGAGGGAGCAATATACTGCTTGACTCTTCGGTGAAGGTATGTTCTCGAAACTTTAACAAAAGCCCCTACCGAGCTACTGCGCGTCTCTCCTGCAGAGTCTTCCACTGGAGTTTATCTACCATCTCCGTGACGCTTTCGCGATTACTAAATGATCCTGTAACGAAGCGTGCTGCTATCCGTTGGACCTTCTCTATCTCTTCTATCAACCCTATTTGGTACGGATCCCCCACTGCTAAATAGTATTCAAGCAGTGGGCGAACAAGCGTACTGTAACCTACTTCCTTTGTTTTCGGACTGCATTTCCTTAGGATTCTTCCAATGAATCTTAGTCTGGCATCTGCTTTACTGACGATCAACTTTATATTATCACTCCATTTTAAATCACTCCTAATGCGTACTCCCAGATAATTTATGGAATTAACTGCTTCCAGTTGCTGACCTGCTATTTTGTAGCTAAATGATAAGGGATCTATCTTTCTATGTATTCACAGCACATTACACATGTCTACATTGAGATTCAATTGCCGTTCCCTTCACTATGCTTCAATTCGCTGCAGATCCTCCTGTAATTCAGCATAATCTTCCATTGTTACAACCTTTCGATACGCCACAGCATCATCTGCAAAAAGCCTCAGTGAACTTCCGATGTCATCCACAAGGTCATTTATGTGTATTGTTAATAGCAACGGTCCTACGACACTCCCCTGTTGCACATCTGAAATCACTCTTCCTTCGGAAGACTTCTCTCCATTGAGAATGACATGCTGCGTTCTGTTATCTACGAGCTCTTCAATCCAATCACACAATTGGTCTGACAGTCCATATTCTCTTACTTTGTTCATTAAACGACTGTGGGTAACTGTATCGAACGCCTTGCGGAAGTCAAGAAACACGGCATCTACCTGTGAACCCGTGTCTATAGCCCTCTGAGTCTCGTGGACGAATAGCGCGAGCTGGGTTTCACACGACCGTCTTTTTCGAAACCCATGCTGATTCCTACAGAGTAGATTTCTAGTCTCCAGAAAAGTCATTATACTCGAACATAATACGTGTTCCAAAATTCTACAACTAATCGACGTTAGAGATATAGGTCGATAGTTCTGCACATCTGTTCGACGTCCCTTCTTGAAAACAGGGATGACCTGTGCCCTTTTCCAATCCTTTGGAACGCTACGCGCTCCTAGAGACCTACGGTACACCGCTGCAAGAAGGGGGGCAAGTTCCTTCGCGTACCCTGTGAAAAATCGAACTAGTATCCCATCAGGTCCAGCGGCCTTTCCTCTTTTGAGCGATTTTAATTGTTTCTCTATCCCTCTGTCGTCTATTTCTATATCTACCATTTTGTCATCTGTACGACAATCTAGAGAAGGAACTACAGTGCAGTCTTCCTCTGTGAAACAGCTTTGGAAAAAGACATTTAGTATTTCGGTCTTTAATCTGTCATCCTCTGTTTCAGTACAATTTTGGTCACAGAGTGTCTGGACATTTTGTTTTGATCCATCTACTGCTTTGACATAAGACCAAAATTTCTTACGATTTTCTGCCAAGTCAGTACATAGAACTTTACTTTCGAATTCATTGAACGCCTCTCGCATAGCCCTCCTCACACTACATTTCGCTTCGCGTAATTTTTGTTTGTCTGCAAGGCTTTGGCTATGTTTATGTTTGCTGTGAAGTTCCCTTTTATTCCGCAGCAGTTTTCTAACTCGGTTGTTGTACCACGGTGGCTCTTTTCCATCTCTTACGATCTTGCTTGGCACATACTCATCTAACCCATATTGTAGATGGTTTTGAACTTTGTCCACTGATCCTTAACACTATCTGTACTGGAGACAAAATGTTTGTGTCGAGCCGTCAGGTACTCTGTAATCTGCTTTTTGTCACTTTTGCTAAACTGAAAAATCTTCCTACCTTTTTTTTAATATTTCTATTTACGGCTGAAATCATCGATGCCGTAACCGCATTGTGATCGCTGATTCCCTGTTCTGCGTAAACTGTTTCAAATAGTTCGGGTCTGTTTGCCACTAGAAGGTCAAATATTTTATCGCCACGAGTCGGTTCTCTGTTTAACTGCTCAAGATAGTTTTCAGATAAAGCACTTAAAAAAATGTCACTTGATTCTTTGTCCCTGCCACCCGTTATGACCGTTTGAGTCTTCCAGTCTATATCCGGCAAATTAAAATCTCCACCCAGAACTATAACATGGTGGGGAAATCTACTCGAAATATTTTCCAAATTATCCTTCAGGTGCTCAGCGCCTATATAGACATCCAATTACCATGTCTGAGCCTGCTTTGCCCGTGACCATCACCCAAATCATTTCACATTTCGGATCTCCGTCAATTTCCTTCGATACTATTGCACTTCTAATCGCTATAAACACGCCTCCCCCTTCACTGTCCTGCCTGTCTCTGCGGTATACATTCCAATCTGAGTTTAGGATTTCATTACTGTTTACGTCTGGTTTCAGCCAACTTTCTTTCCCTAGTACTATATGGGCGTTGTGACCGTTTATTAATGAGAGCAGTTCTGGGACCTTTCTATAGACGCTCCTGTAGTTTAGTATTAGCACATTAATATTGTTATTCCCTGTTGCATTTTGCCTACTCCTACCTTGCCGCGTCTCAGGAGGCTTCTTGTCGGGCCTAGGGAGGGAATTCTCTAACCTAAAAAAACCCCATGTGCACTCCACACGTACTCAGCTACCCTTGTAGCCGCTTCCGGCGTGTAGTGCACGCCTGACCTACTCAGGGGGATCCTACATTTCTCCACCCGATAGCGGAGGTCGAGAAATTTGCACCCCAGATCTCCGCAGACTCGTCTGAGCCTCTTGTTTCAGCCTTCCACTCGGCTCCAAGCCAGAGGACCGC
Source organism: Schistocerca gregaria (assembly GCF_023897955.1). Lineage (NCBI taxonomy): Eukaryota > Metazoa > Arthropoda > Insecta > Orthoptera > Acrididae > Schistocerca > Schistocerca gregaria. The sequence goes on along the minus strand of NC_064931.1, from coordinate 283,848,229 downwards.
GATCGGTTCTGGAAACGATACTACAAATAGTTAGCTCTGATTCCACCCCGCGAGCGAGGCTTTCCGCCTTCACCAATTTCGCCAACCGCCTGTACGAACTGAGGATGACCTCTGAACCGAGACGGCAGCTATCACAAAAAAATCTCTATTTTTTCCTTTGGTGCAGAAGGTAGTAGTTTTATCATCTTAAAGTTTCTCATCCTATTGAGAGAGGCAGAAGACCTGCAGTGTGAATGTATATCAGGTGTTGGGAATATATTTCCTGCATTTGGGAATTAACACTATTGCATTCCACACTACAAATATATCGGAAACGACGCTGCTTTAACATTATAGCATCTTTAAGTGTAGACCCATGTAGCTTTAGGTGAGTTGGTTAAAGTTCTACGACCATTTATCTCTTCCCAGTACCTTCTTGTTATGGAATCCAAACACTACTAGAAAACTACAGAACTGATACCACAAGTGATTTACGTAAAATGTTTCAAATTCCTTCCGTCTGGAGTTCCATCGTGCATAAACCATACGTATCTTCTTTTTCTTCTTCTTCTTCTTCTTCTTCTATTACATCACCACACCATTCTAAAATGTATCAGGTTCGCCGGCCGCGGTGGTCTCGCGGTTAAGGCGCTCAATCCGGAATCGCGTGACTGCTACGGTCGCAGGTTCGAATCCTGCCTCGGGCATGGATGTGTGTGATGTCCTTAGCTTAGTTAGGTTGAAGTAGTTCTAAGTTCTAGGGTACTGATGACCACAGATGTTAAGTCCCATAGTGCTCAGAGCCATTTGAACCATTTGTATCAGGTTCGTATCTACTATACACGAATGAGGAGTGTTAATCTCTTCACCATGCGTGCATCTAGAGAGTTTGTGTATAATTGGATGGGTGCCGTGAGTAAGAATAGTATGAAACAATCTTTAAAGAACGGTAGCTCGAGTTTCCTAATGAGAATATCGGTCTAATCACTTGCGTTGGTCAGTTGTGCAAGTTTGCTACACGTGTTATGCTCTTCTGAAAGCCAAGTATCGATGTGTATTGGTTGCATGTAAATTGCACTCCCACTTCCGGTCACATCCAAATTAAATCGAACACAATGTTGGAGGTAGTGTTGGTTAAAAACAAAGGAGCAGGTATTACACAAGATTGCATAGCGAGACCATCTAGAGTTTTGCTCGGATTGGTTGGCCGTTAGGTTCAGTGAAGCGGCACTTCATTTTGAAAGAGCGGACAGAGTGCTGCTATGGATATGATTCGTTCGTTGCGGTGGTAATCATCAAAGGTATTCGTGAGGTCTTTGAATCTCCGACTTTCTTCTACGAATGAGAGAATACTTTGTGTCTCCCATCCACATAGGGAGAGATGGCAAATCCTAATAAAATATTGCTGAATTTGTAAAATGTTCCTTCTAAGTGACGTAGTTACTGCACTCCCTCTCTGCTGTTGGATTTTTCCGCCACTAAGAAACAGTATTTTTGCCCTGTGATGTAGGCAGCGTAACAGAGTTCGCGATATGTCTAGATGATCTTGCAAAGAAATGGAAGGAGTGGTTTAGCAATAATACAGAAATTGAGAACCTTGCTGCAATGTCATTGGCTGATAGCATCAAGAGGTCGACGAGATGAGAGGTTTTGTGGACGTGAAAAGTTGTCGAGGGTGGTGGTTTGAAACTCGAGGCACTGGGTTAAACGCTTTGAAATTATGGAAAAACTGATAAAATTAAGAAAATTGATACAAAATACGTAAAACTTATGAAAGTATGACAAAAATTTTGAGGGATGTGGGAACTTACATGCTCGCCTGGTTGTATGACAATCATTCCATTCCTCCACCTGTGGGATTGACAGCTGATCATGCATACTATCCATGAGCCATGAGTTTATGTCCTGCAGAATACCCCCTTATTCCACCTGAGATTATGCACTGTAAGCCATAAAAATTAAAGGCGCAGGGCTCAAAGATTTGGAGGTCAGGATGACCACCATGTAGGACACCAAAACAGTGATCGTATACGTATACCTGGGAGCAATAAGCATCCGGTGGATGAGAAATCAAGGCCCTCTGTCTCTTCAAAGATGGAACACCAAGACATCTGTTACCTCATCACTGGTGAAGATGAGATTAAATGCAGATATGGTCATCGCCTTCAGACAGCTATTTGGAAACACTAAAATTATGTGTACTCCTCAGTTTCCATATGCTGTAATGTCTTCCCCATTTTTGTCAAAGAGTCACTGCATCTGTCCTTCATCTCAACCATCATGTGTATTGTGGGAGCAGCTTACATTACACCTTGTGATGTCTAGCTTTCTGAGAGAGCCAAAAGATTCGAATGAGTTAATGTGGTTTAGTACTAGACACAGACATCAAAGTCGTGGTAGAATAACAAATTGTGGAGAAAGCTGTAGTCATACACTGCTTCCATGTGTTACTGAAAAAAAACAATATGTCAAACTTTTAATGAAACAACAAGAGAATGCTCTATAACGACTGTTACTATGAAGTATATAGTATTGCTACAGTAGAGGAAATTGAACTCTGCACAGGTCCGTGTAACCAACTATGATCACTGGCTGCCTGCTATGGTGGACCAATACAAGTAAATTTAACGATATTACCACATACGGTCCTTGTCAATGTTCAGACGGTATTTGTTTCCGATACACTGGAAGAAAGAGATGGAGTAAAACCTTTTGGAATTCTCTTCCAGTTACCACTAGCGAAATTTTTAAAGTTTCTAGTTTTACTCCACTTCGTGTTGTTAAAATAACAAGGAGGAAGAGAGAGAGAGAGAGAGACACTGTGCTGTCAACGAAGACTCTGACACCAATACACTGTCGTGTTTCTAGCACAGTAATCATAGGAATATGATAAAGGAGATGAGGACATATGAAGAAGGATATTTACATACAGTCATTCAATATCAATGAATTGTAGTTGTTACACTGCTTAGTTTCTTTGTGCAGTCCACGTTTATCCTGCATGGTTGTGAATTTTGTCCTGTACGTTGGTGTTTGTCCGCAGCTCGTGGTCTCGCTGTAGCATTCTCGCTTCCCGAGCACAGGGTCCCGGATCTGATTCCCGCTGAGGTCAGGTATTTTCACCTGCCCCAAGATTACTGAGTGTTGTTGTGTCGTATTCATCATTATCATTCATCTCCATGATCGTCTGAGGAAGGAAATGGCAAACCACTACCATTAGACCTTGCCTAGTATGGTAGTACGGGTCTCCAGCATCATTCCACTAAACTCTGTGAAGAAGCATGGGACTTCATTTCCATTTCCATGTTAGTGTGCTATTTTTCTCGTTGCGATAGCTCTCTACCTAGTCAGTGATAAGAGGAAAACTAGACCGTCTTATAACTAAAGTAACAGTTATTCCCTCCAAATCACAGGTTAAACATGATGTTAAACATGATGCGAATTCAAAAGAATTAGCAGGCGCCTGTGATTTGGTGGAAATAACCTGTTACTTGTTAATATCAGATGAATTCAAATGCTACACATCAAAGACTGGAGGATTCATGAGAATACAGCACGTAAGCGATACACTGATGAAAGAGTAGAGAGGTGAGCTCTATACCGTTTCTTCGAACTGTTGTGGACAAAAATACTACAACCTCTCACATACATCTCGCGAAGTACCTGCAGCGAGAAAATTAATGGATAATATGGAGGTTTTTACACAGAAACAATCAGCAGCAGAACTTCCTTCTTTTGTTTTCTCTTTAAAGAATTGACAACATTCTTACGTGAGTTTTGTGTGCCTATAAATGGCTAGACTGATATCTTAATAGGTAGACTAAATTTATATCTGTATCAATTTGCATACTTCGTAAGCCATTGTACGGTGTGTGGCGTAGAGTACCCTGCACCAATACTAGTCATTTCATTTCATAGTCCATCTTATTACAAGGTTTCACTTGCTAAAAGTCAGTGCAGTACCAGCCTGAGAGTGGCAATTGTGCCTACGGGCGTATTTAAATTGGTCAGTATTCTGCCTAGCCGGAGCATCCCTGAGTGGGTGATTTGTGGCCGCCTTACACGGGTCCGTCATAACTGGTGTGTTCTAATGATACTCCAGGACATTTTTGTTTCAAAACTTTTTTAAATTCCTTTATTCCTTTATTGCCATTAATCGTGTGTTTGCTGAAACCTTTGATTTTTTTTAATGGCCGTGTTGGTACTTTATTAATAAAATCTCTGTATTTACTTTAGTAGCCTGTTTACCAATGTTCTTTAAATTTTTTTAACTGTTGTATTGCTATAATTTACTTGATTGCCACTAGCGGCATGTTTTGAAAGGCTGTTATTGCCGTACTGCTAGCATCTGTCTTTTTTTTAAAAAGAAATTACTTTAAATCTACATCTACATTTATACTCCGCAAGCCACCCAACGGTGTGTGGCGGAGGGCACTTTACGTGCCACTGTCATTACCTCCCGTTCCTGTTCCAGTCGGGTATGGTTCGCGGGAAGAACGACTGTCTGAAAGCGTCCGTGTGCGCTCTGATCTCTCTAATTTTACGTTCTTGATCTCCTAAGGAGGTATAAGTAGGGGGAAGTAATATATTCGATACCTCATCCAGAAACGCACCCTCTCGAAACCTGGCGAGCAAGCTACACCGCGATGCAGAGCGCCTCTCTTGCAGAGTCTGCCACTTGAGTTTGTTAAACACCCCGTAACGCTATCACTGTTTCCAAATAACCCTGTGACGAAACGCGCCGCTCTTCTTTGGATCTTCTCTATCTCCTCCGTCAACCCGATCTGGTACGGATCCCACACTGATGAGCAATACTCAAGTATAGGTCGAACGAGTGTTTTGTAAGCCACCTCCTTTGTTGATGGACTACATTTTCTTAGGACTCTCCCAATGAATCTCAACCTGGTAACCGCCTTAACAACAATTAATTTTATATGATCATTCCACTTCAAATCGTTCCGCACGCATACTCCCAGATATTTTACAGAAGTAACTGCTACCAGTGTTTGTTCCGCTATCATATAATCATGCAATAAAGGATCCTTCTTTCAATGAATTCGCAATACATTATATTTGTCTATGTTAAGGGTCAGTTGCCACTCCCTGCACCAAGTGCCTATCCACTGCAGATATTCCTGCATTTCGCTACAATTTTCTACTGCTGCAACTTCTCTGTGTACTACAGCAACATCCACGAAAAGCCGCATGGAACTTCCGACACTATCTACTAGGTCATTTATATACACTCCTGGAAATGGAAAAAAGAACACATTGACACCGGTGTGTCAGACCCACCATACTTGCTCCGGACACTGCGAGAGGGCTGTACAAGCAATGATCACACGCCCGGCACAGCGGACACACCAGGAACCGCGGTGTTGGCCGTCGAATGGCGCTAGCTGCGCAGCATTTGTGCACCGCCGCCGTCAGTGTCAGCCAGTTTGCCGTGGCATACGGAGCTCCATCGCAGTCTTTAACACTGGTAGCATGCCGCGACAGCGTGGACGTGAACCGTATGTGCAGTTGACGGACTTTGAGCGAGGGCGTATAGTGGGCATGCGGGAGGCCGGGTGGACGTACCGCCGAATTGCTCAACACGTGGGGCGTGTACATCGATGTTGTCGCCAGTGGTCGGCGGAAGGTGCACGTGCCCGTCGACCTGGGACCAGAACGCAGCGACGCACGGATGCACGCCAAGACCGTAGGATCCTACGCAGTGCCGTAGAGGACCGCACCGCCACTTCCTAGCCAATTAGGGACACTGTTGCTCCTGGGGTATCGGCGAGGAACATTCGCAACCGTCTCCATGAAGCTGGGCTACGGTCCCACACACCGTTAGGCCGTCTTCCGCCCACGCCCCAACATCGTGCAGCCCACCTCCAGTGGTGTCGCGACAGGCGTGAATGGAGGGACGAATGGAGACGTGTCGTTTTCAGCGATGAGAGTCGCTTCTGCCTTGGTGCCAATGATGGTCGTATGCGTGTTTGGCGCCGTGCAGGTGAGCACCACAATCAGGACTGCATACGACCGAGGCACACAGGGCCAACACCCGGCATCATGGTGTGGGGAGCGATCTCCTACACTGGCCGTACACCTCTGGTGATCGTCGAGGGGACACTGAATAGTGCACGGTACATCCAAACCGTCATCGAACCCATCGTTCTACCATTCCTAGACCGGCAAGGGAACTTGCTGTTCCAACAGGACAATGCATGTCCCCATGTATCCCGTGCCACCCAACGTGCTCTAGAAGGTGTAAGTCAACTACCCTGGCCAGCAAGATCTCCGGATCTGTCCCCCATTGAGCATGTTTGGAACTGGATGAAGCGTCGTCTCACGCGGTCTGCACGTCCAGCACGAACGCTGGTGCAACTGAGGCGCCAGGTGGAAATGGCATGGCAAGCCGTTCCACAGGACTACATCCAGCATCTCTACGATCGTCTCCATGGGAGAATAGCAGCCTGCATTGCTGCGAAAGGTGGATATACACTGTACTAGTGCCGACATTGTGCATGCTCTGTTGCCTGTGTCTATGTGCCTGTGGTTCTGTCAGTGCGATCATGTGATGTATCTGTCCCCAGGAATGTGTCAATAAAGTTTCCCCTTCCTGGGACAATGAATTCACGGTGTTCTTATTTCAATTTCCAGGAGTGTATATTGTGAAAAGCAATGGTCCCATAACACTCCCCTGTGGCACGCCAGAGGTTACTTTAACGTTTGTAGACGTCTCTCCATTGATAACAACATGCTGTGTTCTGTTTGCTAAAAACTCTTCAATCCAGCCACACAGCTGGTCTGTATTCCGTAGGCTCTTACTTTGTTTATCAGGCGACAGTGCGGAACTGTATCGAACGCCTTCCGGAAGTCAAGAAAAATAGCATCTACCTGGGAGCCTGTATCTAATATTTTCTGGGAACAAATAAAGCGAGTTGGATCTCACAGGATCGCTGTTTCCGGAATCCATGTTGATTCCTACAGAGTAGATTGTGGGTTTCCAAAAACGACATGATACTGGAGCAAAAAACATGTTCTAAAATTCTACAACAGATCGACGTCAGAGATATAGGTCTATAGTTTTGCGCATCTGCTCGACGACCCTTCTTGAAGACTGCGACTACCTGTGCTCTTTTCCAATCATTTGGAACCTTCCGCTCCTCTGGAGACTTGCGGTACACGGCTGTTAGAAGGGGGGCAAGTTCTTTCGCGTACTCTGTGTAGAATCGAATTGGTATCCCGTCAGGTCAAGTGGACTTTCCTCTGTTGAGTGATTCCACTTGCTTTTATATTCCTTGTGGTATTGCTATAAATTACTTGATTGCCGTTAGCGGCATGTTTTGAAAGGCTGTTATTGCCGTACTGTTATCTTCAGTGTGTTTTTATAAAGAAATTTTGTTAAATTGTAGTATTGCTATAAATTACTTGATTGCCGTTAGCGGCGTGTTTTGAAAGGCTGTTATTGCCTTACTGTTAGCTTCTGTGTTTTTTTTTTAATTTTTAAACTGTTGTATTGCTATAAATGACTTGATTGCCATTTTTAAAAGAAATTTTTAAACTGTTGTATTGCTGTAAATTACTTGATTGCCGTTAGCGGTGTGTATTGAAAGGTTGTTTATTGCTGTACTGTTACTTCTATTTTTTTTAAAGGAATTTTTTTAGAAATTGTTGTATTGCTATAAATTACTTGATTGCTGTCAGCAGCGTGTTTAAAACGCCGTTTATTGCCGTACTGGTAGTTTGTGTAAGATATGAATTAAACACTTGTGTGTGAAAATCTCAACTCGACAGTAAACTACTAGAAATTAGGCCCTGTTTCCCAACTTGGGGTGTGGCTTGTAGTAACTGTAACCACTGTGTGTGTCAAGCCCCCACGTGCATCCTCTACAATCTCATCCCCTTCCCCCACCTTCTTCTTTTCCTTGAACACATCTGAACCCTGTATATTGACTGCCGACTCGATCCCACTCACCCTCTTGTGTCCTCCTTCCACTCCACCGCTAGTCTCTGGCCGCACCTTTAGCACTGTGTCCCGCCCTCTCTCCATCTCCACACCCTCCACCTCCTTTCCCAACACAACTTCCAGTACGTGCCCCTCCTGGATGATGAACTTAGCCGTGATGTGTACCCCTCCTACCAACTGTAAACCCACCTCCCTCCTGCCCCCTCTACAGGGCTCCCTCTCCTCCAACCTCCCTTCTCCTGTGTAGCTTTCCTCCTCCTACACCCCCTACCTCTCCAGTGCTCCCCTTCAGTGTCTCTGGACTCCCTGCTGCCTTGTGTTCCTTCTTCATTTTCTGCTCTGCCCCTCTCCTGCCCCTTGGTGCGACTCCTGCCCCCTTTTTTTCCTCTTCCTCCCATCCCTCCAGCCCTCCACTGCACCTTCCTCCCCTCTTGTTCCCTCGTCTCCTGCCTCCAGTCCCTTGGCAGGCACCTACCAGTGTATTTTTATTCTTCATGAGTGCTCCGTCGTTACCAGTGGTTTTTAAGTGTCATGATCTGTGTGATTATTGTCCTGTGACCGACTTTTAACTTTTGTTTGCCTCCAAAGTTTTTTTAAGTGCACTTTGATTGGTGAGCTTTGTTCTTTTAACTTCATGTCGACTTTTTAACTGTCCCGCGGTGCATGTCCCCATCTTAGTGTTCATTTTAACTTCCATCATCTCCATTTACTGTGTTTTTTACGTCTCCCTTTTTGTCCCCACTTTCTATACAGGGTTATCCATTTATTGTGATTGGGCCAAATATCACACTAAATAAGACGCAAAGGAAAAAAATTACAAAGAATCAAACTTGTCTGGCTTGAAGGGGGAAACCAGATGGCGCTATAGTTGGCCAGCTAGATGGCGCTGCCATAGGCCAAACGGATATCAACAGCGTTTTTTTTTAAATAGGAGCCCCCATTTTTTTTATTACATATTCGTGTAGTTCGTAAAGACATATGAATGTTTTAGTTGGACCACTTTTTTTGCTTTGTGATAGATGGCGCTGTAATAGTCACAAACATATGGCTCACAATTATAGACGAACAGTTGATAACAGGTAGGTCTTTTTAAATTAAAATGCAGAACGTAGGTACGTTTGAACATTTTATTTCGGTTGTTCCAATGAGATACATGTACCTTTGTGAACTTATCGTTTCTGAGAACACATGCTGCTACAGCTTGATTACCTTTAAGTACCACATTAATGCAATAAATGCTCAAAATGATGTCCGTAATTCTCAGTGCATTTGGCAATACGTGTAACGACATTCCTCTCAACAACGAGTAATTCGCCTTCCGTAATGTTCGCACATGCATTGACAATGCGCTGACGCATGTTATCAGGCGTTGTCGGTGGATCACGATAGCAAATATCCTTCAACTCTCTCCACAGAAAGAAATCCGGGGCCGTCAGATCCGGTGAACGTGAGGGCCATGGTATGTCGCTTCGACGACCAATCCACCTGTCATGAAATATGCTATTCGATACCGCTTCAACCGCACGCGAGCTATGTGCTGGACATCCATCATGATGTAAGTACATCGCCATTCAGTCATGTAGTGAAACATCATTTAGAAACATCACGTAGGAAATCAGCATAAATTGCATCATTTAAATTGCCATCAATAAAATAATGCCGTACCATACATTAACCCGCCAAGGTCACTGATGTTCCACTTGTCGCTGTCATCGTGGATTTTCCGTTTCCCAGTAGTGCATATTATGCTGGTTTACGTTACCACTGTTGGTGAATGACGCTTCGTCCCTAAATAAACGCGTGCAAAAAATCTGTCATCGTCCTGTAATTTCTCTTGTGCCCAGTGGCAGAACTGTACACGACGTTCAAAGTCATCGCCATGCAACTCCTGGTGCACAGAAATGTGGTACGGGTGCAATCGATGTTGGTGAAGCATTCTCAACACCAACATTTTTGAGATTCCTGATTGTCGCGCAATTTGTCTGCCACTGATGTGCGGATTAGCCGCGACAGCAGCTATAACACCTATTTCGGTATCATCATTTGTTGCATGTCATGGTTGCCGTTCCACATGTGGCTGAACACTTCCTGTTTACTTAAAAAAACGTAGCTATCCGGTGAACGGTCCGGACACTTGGATGATGTCGTCCAGGATACCGAGTAGCATACATAGCATACATAGCACACGCACGTTGGGCATTTTGATCACAATGGCCACACATTAACACGATATCGACCCTTTCCGCAATTGGTAAACGCTCCATTTTAACACGGGTAATGTATCACGAAGCAAATACCGTCCTCACTGGCGGAATGTTATGTGATACCACGTACTTGTACGTTTGTGACTATTACAGCGCCATCTATCACAAAGCGAGAAAAGTGGTCCAAATAAAATATTCATATTTATCTACGTACTAAACGAATATGTAATAAAAAATGGGGGTCCCTATTTTTAAAAAAAACGCAGTTGATATCCGTTGGACCTATGGCAGCGCCATCTAGCGGTCCAACCATAGCGCCATCTGGTTTCTTCCTCCAAGCGAGACGAGTTTCGTCGTTAGCAGTTTTTTCGTTTGATGCTTCTTTCGTGAGATATTTGGCCCGGTCACTATCAATGGACCACCCTTTATAGTCACCCTTCTGTAGTTTTGTAAAGCCAATTGGCTGTGCCACTGCTAGCAGGGGAATTAAATATCAATAACGAGAAAAAAGTTGATATACATGATCGGTCCTAGTTACAAATTCATGATCAGTTTTGTTTTCGATTTAAAGAAAATAAATTTGACAGTAAATTTTTAGGATAGAATTTATCTGTTAAACAGTCACACATACCAGAATCTTTTTCTATTATTATTATTTTTAAAGCAGAACTTTGATTACTAAGTTAATGAGTAAATTATATGACAGGCTACCAACCCCACATAGGATTTATATCAGGATCATTATAAGATCGCATTACGCACCTTGTAAAGATGCAATATAAATCCAATAGGGTGTTATTTGCCATAACATCGTGATTCTGCCTCCTAACTCCCTTATCTGTTAAGGCTTCCATGACAGCAAACATACGGCTGGTTTCCAAAACCTAGGCGATCCTGTCACAGTTGCCACGTCTGTATCCTCTGTCTGTTAGTAGATGTAACTGTAGAAGATTAGCAAAGAAGAATCGACTAACATTGTTACCTAGCAGATCACTCAACAGCAGATCTTCTGTCCCAGCCATCGGACTTTATTCCTTAAAGGAGGTGTTTCATCGCCTAGTGAGGAATTGATTTACAAAAGGCGCAGTAGGAAAGCTGTAGCCAATGAAAGTCGGGATACTCAAACTAGAACACATAAATGAGAGGAAGACCTGTCACAAGTTCCTATGAATTATCACTCATGGAATGTAGTTGATGCTGAGCAACAGACTTGCTGTAGCACAAGATCAAACTACATGAGTTCACACGGTGGTCATTCGGGGCCGGTTAGCTCGTCTGTGGACAGAACGGCTGTGCTTCCTTTTTTCTTCTTCACTGTTAGCGTCCGTCAACCGACCATAAGCAGTTATATTTAAATTGTTTACTTGAATTTCTACGGTGCTGTTCTTACTGTGGCGTCAAGAAGTAACTCATGGTGGTTTTAACTAGTTCTTTCTTGCCACAATAAGGACGATACCGTACATGCTGAAGTAAATAATTTTACGATAGCTGATAATAATCGAGTGATCGAAAACGGTGACAAGTAAAGGATTATTTGGTCAGCAGCTGTTAGTGCTTTTTAAATATAGTTTTTTCGGAGATTTTTAGTAATATTATTTATCTGCACAACTTTTACTAAGTGACACAGTGGCAACCGTTCTCCAAAATCACATCTTCCACTTTCTAATCGGACATTACAGCGGCGCACAAGATGTTATCCAGTACCTGTACAGAAAATGCCTACTTGGATTTTCTTCATCGTTTGCAGACTAATTTTCATTCTCACTTTCGTTTATAACTTTCGTCTCACTCCGTTTACCTACAAGGATTACTTCTCCTTAAAGTGTTAGTTACCAAGGGCTCTTCTTCTTCACTTGCTCGTAATAATTCTTCATAACTATAGCAGATTAGCAAAGAAATATCGACAAACGTTGTTCCCTAGCAGATCACTCAATAGCAGATCTTCTGTCCCAGGCATCGGACTCTATTCCTTACAGTAGGTGTTTATCGCCTTGTAAGCAATTGGTTTACAAAAGCGGTTCGAGCGGTTCTAGGCACTTCAGTTCTGAACCGCGCGACTGCTACGGTCGCAGTTTTGAATCCTGCCTCAGGCATGGACGTGTGTGATGTCCTTAGGTTTAACTAGTTCTAAGTCTAGGGGACTGATGACCTCAGATGTTAAGTCCCATAGTGCTCAGAACCATTTGAACCATTTTGAACAAAAGCGGTTGTAGGAAAGCTGTAGACAATGAAAGTCGGCATAATCTGGAGAAACACATCCTCGGAAAAGAACATAAATGACAGGAAGCCTTGTCACAAATTCCCATAAACTATCACTCATGTAATGTAGCTGCTGCTGAGTAACAGACGTGCTGTAGGAGAAGTTGAAAGTACATAAATTCACACAATCCAACTCACACTGTACAGCCACCTTCAGAATAAAGACCAGTCCCCACAGAACGAACGGAACTGAAATAACAGAAGAAACTAACAGCGGATATGCTTACGATAATAGAAACAGGAGTCGTCCAAAACAGCTTATCACACTACATAGCGATCTGCAGCGCTAGTATCTTGCAGCGCAGCTGTAGCGGTAGTGCAGTCGCAACACCGTTATTGCGGGTGCTTAGTAACTCCAGCATGAGTGGTTTGCGGATGACTGACCACGGCTGCTCCAAGAGAATGGGAGGCACCAGCTACCTAATAGCAGTAACTGTCGTTCACTGAACCGCGCGATGTTGACATCCCTAGAAACTGCAGCGGAAAGGGCTGGAGAGCTGCTCCCAGGTTTATTTAAGGACTCGGTCGATGAGCTACGGTGCACCTTCGGGGTACACGCAAAGACCCTTGTAGCCACTCTAACAGGGATGAGAGGTGGATCCGTTCCCGCTCTCCTGGCAGCCTGGAGTGGCCGAGTTCCGGCTCTGAAGCTGGGTGACCTCAACTGTCTCTAATTCTCAGAAAGCGGGAAAAAAGTGTGTGCTTCCGCCACCGCGAGGCTTCTACGACGATTCTAAATAACGGCCATAAATAAAGCTATATTTCACCATCTTGGGCGTATCCTATAATAATTAAACGGAAAATGTTTAAGTTTTCTTGTCCCCTCCGACGGATGTTCGTATATATAGACAACCTCTCGGTAGCGTCTTTGAACTTGTGAAAATTAATTTAGTAGTATCAGTTAAGTAATTAAGTTTGACGAATTGTTAATTAATCAATCGACAGGCATGAGTTAGATATCAGTTTAATCGGAATTTTATTTTGAGTTCGAAGCTGTGTTCAGAATTAAAGGATTAATTTTATAATTCCCTCTTCTTTTGTGTTGAGGACTGGTCTGCCACGTGACACGTATGTCTGGTACTTCACAAAGTCACTGCATTACGCATTGATCACACAGCTAGCCTACAATAAGACTATGTGGTTATCTTAGTCAGTGATCACAGACTGGGCTGAGTGGTACTGAGTTCAGCCCCAAGAAGAGCAGTTGTGACAGCGTAGCGAAATTTTTGTAGGCGATGCTACACCTGTGTGACTCATTCGTCGATGCCTCTTGCAGCGACTATATTCCATTGTGGTGATATTGCGAGGCACCCTCACATTGCCACCTTGCTCTTTGGACGTCACCACAATACACGTGACTTCAAAATCCCTGCAGTACATCCTTGGAAACAAGTAATCTATTTCTTGTTAACATGAACTGGTGAGATTCTCACACTCAGACGTAGCAACCAAAATGTTGCATATCTAAAAATATAGGAAGCTGCAGACGAACGTTTCAGAAGCGATTTAGCTTAGAGTCATATGAAATACATATCACATAAGAAACTCTGCATTTTTTATGGAATTATATTGGGTGGTGAATCAGTCCGAAGCATTTTCCGGTGGATGAATAAACACAACAGAGACATATACACATAACAGAAGCTTTAGTCATCATTAATATATTATCCTTCGCTATTCTATATTCACGAAGATGCAAAGCTGGTACTTTTTGTCGATGATATAAGTATAGCTATCACACCCAACAGACAAGAATTAACTGATGAAACTGGAAACGATGTTTTCAGAAAATCATTAAGTGGTTCTCTGAAAATGGGCTCTCATTAAACTTTGACAAAACACAGTATTTACAGTTCCACACAGTAAATGGAATGACACCATTAATAAATATAGACTTCCATCAGAAATCGGTAGCTAAGGTAGAATATTCAAAATTTCTAGGTGTGTGAATTGATGAGGTGTGAACTGGAAAAAAGACATTGAAGATCTCCTGAAACGTTTGCGTTCAGCTACTTATGCTATTAGAGTCATTGCAAATTTTGGAGATATAAACACAGTAAATTAGCTTACCACGCCTATTTTCATTCTCTGCTTTCATATGGTAACATTGAGTTAAAGAGTGTTCATTGCACAAAAGCGTGTAATCAGAATAATTACTGCAGCTCATCCAAGATCATCCTGCAGACACTTATTTAAGGAGCTAGGGATCTTCACTATAGCCTCCCAATATATAAATTTACTTATGAAATTTGTTATTAACAATCCGAACGAATTCAAACTTAATAGCAGTGTATATGGCTACAACACTAGGAGAAAGGATGATCTTCACTACACAAGGTTAAATCATACTTTGGCTCAGAAGGGGTGAAATTATGCTGACACAAAAGTCTTTGGTCACTTACCTAATAGCATCAAAAGTCTGACAGATAGTGATACAGCATTTAAAAGGAAATTAAAACAATTTCTGAACAGCAACTCCTTCTACTCATTAGGTGAATTTTTGGATATAGTAAGTGGGTAATTTCTCCACCCCCCACAAAAAAATTAAGTGTCACGTAAAATTTTGTGTAATGTAATATCTTGTACAGACAATTTTTATTAACCTGACACGTTCCACATCATTACGAAGTGTCGTATTCATGATCTATGGAACAAGTACTAATCTAATCTAATCTAATTTTCAACAGTCTGCCAATGCTGGGGTAAATTTTCGATACCGCGACTCTACAAATCACTTGGTTTTGAGGCGAACAACGCATAGAGCCCCGTTCGGAGCGCATTTTAATTTGGGAAGGAAGTTCCTTGAAGACTGTTCGTTAGACAGCGGAAAAGGTGAAACGCTGAGGGCGCGAGATTAGGTCAATAAGATGGGTGCGGGGTGACTGTGCAACTCAGTTATTGTATAGTGTTTTCTGTCAGTCTAGCAGAATGCGGGTCGGTGTTCTCGTGGAGGAGCATCACTTCACGCAGTCTTCTCGGTCACTGTTCTTAGACTGCGTCTGCAAGACGTCTCAGTTGTTGACAACAAATGTCAGTAGTGATGGTTACATCTCAGGGAAGCAATTCGTAGTACACCACACGGTCGCTGTTGCACCAGATGCATAACGCTGTCTTTTGTGGATGAGAACAGGTCTTTGAACACGGAGTTGTTGCCTTGTTTGGGTTAAATATTTCCACATGTTAGTATAAAGACACCATTTCTCGTCACCAGTAATGACACAGGATAGAAACGGTCAGTGTTGTTAAAGAGCCAAATCATGACGAGCATGCAGACCTGCACGTATGGCCACCCGCTGATTTTTGTGATTTTTGCTTAAAGCATGAGGTACCCATAATCTCGAGTTTCGTACTTCCTCAGTGAATGAAAATGTTACACGATGGTGGAATGATCACAGTTCATCACATATTACAGTTCTCTAGTAAACTGACGTGGGTCAATGTCGATTCATATGTTTAAACTATCTTAATCAGACCCCTAAGGTCTTCCTGAATGTAGAGAGTGACTAATATCAAAACGATCCTCCTTAAAACGAGAAAACCATTTTCTTACCCTGCTCTGTCCAGTGACATTATCCTCGTACACGGCGCAAATGTTTCTCGCTGTCTCCGGTGCTGTCACTTTTCTGTCAAACTGAAACAGGCGAATACGTTCCGATTTCTCCACTTGGCACTCTATTTTCAAGTGTCTTCAGCTCTACTCACTATCTCCAAATGACAAAATGTAAACTCAGACAGCCATAGTGAGCTACAAAAAAATTAACAGTCCATAAATAACCCATAACAAAAACCTTGCGAACTTGTATACCAGTCTTAGAATTTGTTGCATTTTCCTAATACATTACTGACGCAACTCACAATACGTAACAATTGATTCCTGTTTCCACCAACAGCTGAAGGCAAAGTGAGAACTGGGTGGGATTACAAGCTAAATGAAAGTAAGAGTATAGAATGAGACTATGAAGTAAGCTAAAGTCGCTTCGGTGTTCGACTTAAAGGACATGGATAAAGAAATGACAAGATTTTCTAAATTTCAAAAGAAACGGCAATTAGTTTAATGTAATTTAAAGAAAACAGTATCTGCCATCTCGGAGTAGAGCTAACAGATGAATTTTCATGATGTTCCTTGTTCACTGGTGGCATAGTGGAAAGGTATAAAACGAAGATATGAAGTTGCTACAGAGGTTGCGGCTAAAAACGCTGTTGGTAGTGAGCTTCAACTAAACATTCCTGTGTTGGTTTATTCAGGGGAAAAGTGATGTAAACGCTAGAGCACTTAACTTAAGTGCTTTTAGACAAGAATTTAATGTTTGGTAAGGAAATATGGTTTTTGATTGACATAAGCAATCTAGAATTAATATCTAAAACTTATCCTTACGATGTGGCGGTGTATCTAATCTGCGTACTACTTCCTGTAAAAAGTGGAAGCTACAAAAGTTCCATTCCATGTTGCTTTGGATACATCGTATTCGATCGTACCTGAAGGTGTACATCTACTAACGAACAGGTACACTGATTAATCTAGATAAATAATTGTTACGGACGTAAACTGTTACCACAATTGTAACACACGGAAAGACTAATTTTGATTTCAATTACTATTCGTTTTTCCATCTTAAGTTTATGCACTTAATGGAACATTACCTTACAATAGGCGAATTTCGCTTTCATTTACAAAGTATCTTCCACTGTCATTCTGGAAATATCGATACATAGTATGTTTGTAAGTTTTGTTTTTATAGATAAAAACCATTTTTCATTATAACGTTTGCATGCAGTTTACTATGGTGTTCTTGCCTTTTTGTTTACATATGCTACATATCACTTCTTTTTCTTTTGTTGTTAATGGAAGTTGAGATCGAAGGTAACTTGGTTGTTGTTGACTCACGGCAATTATTTGTCTTTTTTGAAACCACTTTTTCTTACTCTGCATTACTAACTTTCCTTTGTATCCAGCTATCTGTACTATGATGTTAATTTTATTTTGTTAGTTGTCTGTGTCTAATTGTAGTGTGCTTAGCCTGTGGAGCATGGATGTAAGAGTTGCTTTGTTGTGAGAGTTTGGGTGGCTTGATGTCGGGTTGTATTACTGTATTTGTCGTTGTCGGTTTTCGGCATATGCCAAATGTGTGCTGGTAATTCGGAATCTTTATGGTAATGTCCAAGAAAATTAACTGTATATTGGCCTGCTTCTGAATTGTGAAATTTATCTATAATGAAAAGAATTTGTCTTTAACACGCACAAGTTGTAACCCACATATCTAATCCAGAACAGAACGTTGTTCTATACGGCAGTATTTTAATAAATACGACATGTTCCACGCGGCTCATAATTATGTTTGACATTGTTCCTGACACTTGGGTTCCATTTGGTAATCCTTCACTATGTAAACAGAACTGGTTATTGAACTGCAAATAGTTCCGTTCTGTTATCAGCTCTAGCAGTTTTACTGTTCCTTTGATGTATCAACATGGAAATTTACAATGTACTTTAACATATTTTGGGTGATGGTACTGTTTAGGTCACTGGTGTGCTGCAATACACGTTACGTCAGCTGCAAGTAGGAAGGCTGCGTCTGGCACCTGTATGTCATTTATGTAATGAATCACTTGTATATTATTCCTTATATCTCTGTGCGCATGTAATTTTTAGTTTTGTAATATGGTTTCCAACATGTATTGAGAGGCGGAAGGGTCATTCTCCCCATACATCTCCTTCTGCCTATGAAGAGAAAGGTTGGAGAAGCACAAGTTGTAGGAATGCAAGTGTCAGTTTCGGACAATAACAGTCATCTGGAACTACTTCGAAGACGTTGGGTTATTAATCTGATGAGTGATGGTAGAGATAGGCAAACTGCATGGAATGTTTTGTTTATGATTAGATATAGTATTTAAGATCTAGGAATAGTGTTTAATTATGAATAATAGCCAGCTACACTGCTATATAAGTTGTTTATGTTTTATCTTATTCACAATCATCCCATTCCTGCAAATTGTCATCGCCAGGTGCTCTGTAAATACACAGATAAGCGATGGTCTTCATATAACGGTTTTGTTACTATGCTCTGAAAATTTATATCATTAGGTGTTTTACCTTACACGTAACATCGTTGCTGTCACGTCCTATCTGTTTTGGAATTATTAGTTTCTCCCAGGTGTACAGTGGAGCTGTATATCGGATGTTACTTGTTTTGCGTACGTGCTACGTTTCTGGCAGCTTGGATGACAGTGGGTCAGCGATGTTATATGTTTACATAGTTACCGTTATAAATAAGTGATGTGTGAAATTCAGTTGTTTATTATTATTTTTTCATATACGTTTGTTCCTAATTATGTTTTTGCCTGAAGTTAGTTTTAGTTTTATTTGACATCTTCATTTTACGTTTTTAATTTCTTTCATAATAATTGTTGTTGTCTGTGACTTATGTGGGTATTCTGTCTCTACTTTATGCTACTCATATTGTTATCGGTGTTACTATGGATATGTGTAGTTTAGAGTCATTGATTACTATTTTACCCGTTTACCGATTTAAAATGTAAATATAGTTTTCAATGTACTTTTTTTGCTTTAGGTCGGTTTGTTCGTTCAGTAAATTTCTTGGATTGCTGTGTGCATGTTAATATATCTCTATTTCTTCAAGGATGTTCATCAATATTCTCTTTTGCGTAATATGGAGGACTTCTAGTGCTTCATTTATGGGCTTTACATAGTGTTCCTCTGCTTGTAAATGTTGAAAAAATGTGGATGGGTTATTTTCACTTTCTCTGGTGTGCTCATTGTATCTAATTTTGAAGTTTCTACAAGTTTGCCCTATTCTAGCTGCAGGCAAGGCACCCCTGCTGATACTTTCAGCCACAGTGTGTGGAATTCGTTTCACTCTCCAATGGCACAAGTGAGAACGACGAGCAGTACTCCATGCACCCCGCTGTCGTCCTTGAGCTGCCCCACTGCCGTCACGTCAGTTGGCTGTTTGCCCTGTCACATCGAAGGGGAGGGAGGGATGTCGCCTGTAGCTGACAGCAGCCGATGTGGCCATGCAGTGACGTCACATCAGCTGGTTGCTCGCCCAGGTTGGTCATCCTGCCGGCAGCCACGTCTGATGTCCCTCTACGTTGCGCCAGCCCTGCCAGCTGCACTGTGATATGTAGCACGCAACCATGTCCCCGCGGTCAGCTTCTCGCTTGCCGTTTGGAATGCCAATGTCCTCTGCACAATCATTAGCGCATATTTTAGTGCTGTGTTTTACAATGAATGTTTATAAAAGCACATACACAGAAAATAATAAAAAATATATAAACTGTTTGTAGTTGAAACTTAACAGTGTGATTAACGCAAATAAGTTCCCTACTGTTTTCTTTCATTTAAACAACGTTACTACTAAGGTTCTTTTGGAAAAAAAAAATCGCGATCATCGATAATTACTCCCTTATCTAAAAGACATAAACTAACCCTTTTCTAGTATTGCTGTAATGTACATTTCTCTGTTTTGTTAGTTTCCCAAGACCACTCAGGCACCCCACTGGGCTAGGTTCGCATGGCCTGCACATTCATACTTCAACTACTCTCGCATCATCCAACACTTATTTCCAGTTATTCTGCCAATTATCAAGTCTAGCTACCTCTAACCCTTTCTACCGTACACTGATCTGGACTTCGATACTTCTCCTGATGCCATCTTGTTGGATGGTGGCGCTGATGCCGATATCTGGCAAAGACTAGGTTGAATACCGCTCACTGCCATCTGTACACCCCATACTGTGGTGTCAGGACGGATCTGACATAGGCAGGAGTTCACTTTTCAATCTGATGCTGACCAATAACTCTCTAAAATCCGTACAGATATCATCAAATAACAGCCGCTCCAAAGACAAAAAAATTGAGTTTTTTTAATAATTGGTAGTACATAATGATTTGTGATAATTTTCTGTTTTTATCTGGTCGCATTCGCCAAATCATTCCTATTCATCTAAAAACGTACTACAGTGACTCGCCCTCCATGTCCTCACTCCATGTAATACAAAACTTCGCCGACGACATGCCTCTGGCGCTGGCGATCCACAATCTAAATACCACAAGGGAAAGATGATCGCACTATTGACGATAATCCATAAGCGATAACCACAGACGAAAAAGGACCACTAGTGAAAAATATCACACCAAAGGTGATTATCCACAAGCGTAACCAAATTCGGAAATCACCAACGAGAACACCTCGTTCCATTGGCGATAACTCTAATCGAACCACAGCGAGAAAAAAACCATACTCTAATGTCAACACGCCTCTGGCGTGGACGACAGATGTCCATCTCGCGAGGTACCCCTATCGGTATCGGTGTCATCATGAAAATCGCACCAATATCCACTACCGGATCGCAAATCAACTTCCAAGGTCTCCTCACCCTAACGGTGAAACAGGCTGTGCATAAGCACCTCTGGCAATGCACGCAGTATCAACCGAAGAAAACAAAACATTCCTACATTCCAAGATGAATTCTGCGAAAAATTGTGTCTCCAAGAGTTGTGCAATTATTTGTGAACCAAAAATGCAATTTTCACGTTGTTCAACAGATACCTTGGTTGTGGCGTGAGAGGTTACTAATACAGCAGTGTTCAAGTGTTAAACTAACCAGTTTTGTCATAAGCCTAAGAGGTTTCCGTCGAGAAATCGGCACATTCCTATTCATGAAATAAATTCCTATCTGTGAAACATGGAGAACAGCGGTACGTCTCAGAATTGTGGTAAATTATCCAAATACAAATGCTGTACAGAAAACTACAAACGCCAAACACATTGATCAGATGCCACAGGAGAAGATCTCATCCTATAACTATAATAATAAATCATCAAAAAAGTGCAAGTGCAAACAAATAAAAAACAGGGCACTAAATGGCTACATAAATTAATCGAAAACAAATTATTCATAACAGTAACTTATGATTTAACGAGGCCACAACAACCGACTGTCAAGTCCCACGCAGACTCCTGCAGCAGTTTCTGTTTGAGGGTTTAGGTGGTCTGATTTGTTCTACGTCATTCTGGTGATCATGTTGAAGACTTCACCTATCAATCCCTCCATTATTCCTTGTTTGCCCTGCGTTCCAGACCGACTGCATGAAGTGATTAGAACTTTACAATTCAATTCTGTTGTTATTTCTGTTTTCTTGAAAATTAACAACATACGTCCCCCGTCTGCTTCTATCATTCCTCTCAGGCTCACTACTATTGGTTTCTTGTCACCCTGTTTCTATTTGTGTTTTGCCAGCCATTATTTCCACCTGATGCACTCTGCGAATTTCGTTCATTATGTCTCAGTCCATCCCTCGCCTTCTGTGCTTCCTTGGCAAAGTCTACTTCTCGTAGAGCGCTTATGAATAACTCTATTGTAACATTACATTTGTCATTGAGCAGTTGCTCTTACCTCAATGGCAGTTTCATATGACACTGTGGCATTATCTCCTTATCACTATACGGTTGGTCTTGATAACGGTTCTTGTCGACAACCGTCTGGAAAAACTTTATCGGACTGTGGCACTCCGTTACTTCCTAAACCTTTCCTAACTTAGTCCCCTGTTTAATCTTTCTTGGAAGTCCTGTGGCCAATAGATCTTCAGAAAAGCCTGTCTGAACTGGCCGCAACTACGGCAGTTTGCTGCTACGCTATGCACTTGCTCTGTTATTGAACCTTCAAAGTGTCCACAGTCAAAATCGAATTTGTATATTAATGGCCATGACTCGGGAACTACGCTATCAGACTGGGCAATCCATGACTTTGGATGTAATGAGTTGTGGTTCTCTTTGCAAACTTGAACATTTTGAGCTGAGAAAAATGTTTTATGTCGAAATATTCATAGTTTTGTGCCCCTGGGCTTTATCTAAATTCTGGCGCGCGTGCGCCCAAGATTTCATGGCCGACCGATCCCTGAATGCTGTTGTACCCTTGTCTCGTGTCATCAGAGTCATGTAGTAATGTTTCCCTACGTCTGAGTCGGACGCAATTGTGGTCCGGCTCGGTACTTTGTGCACTCAGAGGCACTGACTGCGCCGTACCCCGTTAAGCGAGCGCTCCTGCCGTTTATCGACCTGTGCCAGAGATATGGCTCCAGGTTCGTTTGTAAAATTTTGTCTTTGACATTCCTTGTGAGCAACGAACTCGCGCTGACGACCTATTGCTTCTGGCTTAATTTCTGCAAGAGCAACCCGCTCGCACACTTGTCTCATATCATCCGCCAGCTCATTCTCCTCTGTATTGAGACACGTTTCCTCGCCCTATGTCTTTTCAGCTACACTCTCTTCCTGTTTTTTGAGAGCAGAAATAGCCTTCTTTGTTGCGCTCACTTCGACATTTGCCAGCGCTGCCTGATCTCGCGCAATTTGGGCATTTTTTCGCGCATCTCGTGCTACTAATCTAACTCTACTCTACCACTACTCCTCGCGTACCATCTGATGTTTACCTAACCTCTTTAGCATCTGTTTTTACACCCTTAACTTCATTCCTGAAATGATTTACATTTTCGACGAACTAATCAGCCCTCCTTTGAATTTCCTTGATTTCTTTCATTACTTCGTCCTGTTTCCTTTCCTCCTTGTCTTGTCCCTTCTAAATTTCCCTAATGTCATTAATGAAGATGTCTTGTCTTTGGTCTTCTTCCTGCCGTCGACTCTTCTCTGCCTCTTGCATTAGCTGAATGATCGATTGTAATATCGTATCTCCAGTGACGTTTCCTGGACTAGACGCACTTGACTCAGGTGATCTATGCCGTCTTGCCAGCGAAATCGGACATCTACTTTTCCTGACTGTACCGCACGTCTTTCGTATTTACAGAATCTACATGACCTGCCACCTCGGCAAGTTATCACTTTTATTTCCTGCGTGAACTGCATTGCCTCCATACTTAACAATCATATACAACCGTTCGCTCAACGGAATATCCGTACCCAAAGACTGGAAAGATGCACAGGTCACACAAACACTCAAGAAAGGAAGTAGGAATAATCAAGTACATTAGAGGGTCATATCATTAACCTCGATATGCAGCAGGATTATGGAACATATATTGCGTTGGAAAATTATGAATTAACTCGAAGAAAACGGTCTATTGACCCACAGTCAACATGGGTTCCGAAAACATCGTTCTTGGCAACACAACTAGCTCTTTATTCGCATAAAGTGTCGAGTGCTATGTGACAAGGGATTTTAGATCGATTACGTATTTATGGATTTCCGGAAGGCTTTTGACACTTTACCACACAAGTAGCTTGTAGTGAAATTGCGTGCTTATGGAATATCGCCTCAGTTATGCGACTGCATTCATGATTTCCGGTCACAAATGTCACAGTTCGTAGTAATTGACAGAAGTCATCGAGTAAAACGGAAGAGATTTCTGGCGTTCCCCGCGGTAGTGTCATAGGCCCTTTTCTCTTCCTTATCCATATAAACGATTTAGGAGACAATCTGAGCAGCTGTCTTAGGTAGTTTGAAGATGATTTGTTTATCGACTAATAAAGTCATCAGAAGATCAAAACAAATTGCAATCATCAGAAGATCAAAACAAATTGCAAAACGATAATTGACAATTGACCACAAATTACGAAGAGTGTGAGGTCATCCACATGAACGAATCTAAAGGCCGTAGATTAAACAAAATACCCAGGAATTACAATAACGAACAACTAAAATTGGATGGAACACGTAGTAAATTTTGTGAGGAAAGCTAACCAAAGACTGCGTTTTATTGGCAGGTCACTTAGAAAATGTAACAGATCTTCTAAGGAGACTGAATACACTACGCTTGTTCGTCCTCTTTTAGAATACTGCTGCGCGGTGTGGGATCCTTACCAGACAGGACTGACGGAGTACATCGAGAAGTACAAAGAAGGGGCAGCACGTTTTGTATTATCACGAAATATTTGAGAGAGTGTCACTGAAATGATACAGGATTTGGGCTGAGCGAAAGGCGTTTTTCGATGCGACAGAATCTTCTCAGCCGAACAGTGTTGTCGAGCGGCTCTAGGTGCTTCAGTCTCCAACCGCGCGAGCGCTACGATCGCAGGTTCTAATCCTGCCCCGGGCATGGATGCGTGTGATGTCCTTAGGTTAGTTGGGTTTAAGTAGTTTTAAGTTCTAGGGGACTGATGACCTCAGATGTTAAGTCCCATAGTGCTCAGAGCCATTTTAACCTTTGAATCTTCTCACAAAATTCCAGTCAACAATTTTCTTCTCCGAATTCAAAAATATTTTGTTGATACCGACCTATATAAGGAGAAACGATCATCACGATAAAATAAGGGAAATCGTAGCCCGTACGGGAAGGTACAGGTGTTCGTTCTTTCCGCAAGCTATATGAGACTGGAATAATACAGAATTGTGATGGTGGTTAGATGAACCTCCTGCCAGGCACTTAAATGTGATTTGCAGAGTATGCATATAGATTTAGATGGGGATGTAGAATGGCGAGAGTTGTTTGAGGGGAGTCAGTGGGCGTACGTAGCCACCTAGTTCACGTGAAGTTAATCGTGTTGAAAGTAGATTGGGCATGCTTCAACAAAATGTACATAACTTGCTCCAAACTACGAATGAATCTGTGAGTGTTGGCGAGCGGTTGAACATTTGTAGGCCAGAATGAAACACCGGAACTTTCGGTGTCTCATGGAGTTTATGCACTGATACGTATATGCTCCCATCAACGGATATGTATAGCGGGTTTTATACGCTATTAGGGAGAGTCAAAGCAATAAATTGAATATGATGGAATATTAACATAAGGAATATCTTTACTGATAACACATATCTTAATGATTTGGATCGCACTAAACTATCATGTAATTAGTGTTCTCTGTGTAATGTTTTCAACGTTTCCTCCAAACCTGTTCGCCAAAATTTCATGACTGTAAGAGATGAAATAAACCGACTGCAAACTTTAAATCACACATAATAATATCTTTCAGTGTCAGCATTTCGTATTTCATCTCTGTCTGTAAGAGATAGTTGTGTGCCTTTACTCCTTAATTCTATGTTTATTAGGTAATTCCATAATGTTTTACATCCATTTGAAAGAAGCTTTCTGTACCTACATTTCAGCAAGAAAAATTATTTCAAATTTTCTAGTAGTGGTTTCGTGTTGCTAGTTACGAGGCTCCTGCCATGTAAGCAGATAGCGCCTCTGGAGACATGACTGAAGGTACGGAGCTTAGCGTGAGCTAGAGCCGGGCTCGTTATGACCGGAGATAACGTTACGCAGGCTAGATTAACGGGCTCTCATATTATAACCTAAGGGGAAACTTTGTAGATAACAGAAGTATGCCGTACCATAAGATGCATCCTGAGATGGAGATTACTGAAAATATTCAACTCCGTTTCTACAAAGTGTATTATCGAAGATATGTACGCAATTTTAGCGTCGATATCTTTGGTTTCATCTACACTCTAATTGCTGTATGTACAATAATGGCCCCTTAGAGACGTGCTGCATATTACAAGGAAGATACTGATGTGAACAGCGTTAAAGGAAATTATTGAACTGTTAGGAATTACGTGTTGTCTGTAACCTGACTGATTAGTTATCAGTATTTCTGAATAGTTTCCTACTAACGCGGTTTTTAAGTCTAGGAACTTGACCATATAGAATTAAAGGTCTTCCTTATCAGGACAATAATGACAACAGCCACAATTAAAAATGTACACTTTTCATAAAAAAGCATTATGCCACGTGGAAGCTCGTTCTAAACTGACTTTGATGTGAAACATTTACTCCTAGGCCAAGATTTCAGTGATTTTTTGTCGTATGATGCACTTCTTTATTGTTAATAACTGTAAAGATCAACTTAAAATACTTTGCGCTAAATGAGGGTAAGCTGCACACACTAGCATTCCCTTAATGTAGAGTTTATAATGGGTTTCCTGAGTATTTTTGACTGCAGTAACATTTATGTATTCAAGCATCAGTCATTTGCTTTGTTCTGGGGATATTGTTTGAGGTCGCAAGCGGTCGAGATAGATGACGTCCGATGCAGCCATCATCTTCCTCACATTCCGCTCAGTGAAGCCAAACTGCAGTCAGTGGATCTGATTATGCGTTAGGTGTTTTCTCGGACTATGAATAAACTTTTGGTGTCACCGTGACTGTTCTTGGTGGATTAGTTTGGTGCTTTAACAACAGCGAGTTGTGGGCTCGCCATATTACACTAGGTCGTTTTTGGTTTGATTCACTTGAGGTGAAAGATCTTCTGTGGATTAAACGTTAAAAGGATTTTGGGTTACTCAGTGACGAATTTTAATTGAAAGTTTAGATATCACATGCCTTGTTGTATTTTCATCTGAGAAACTAATTAAAGTATGTAAATTGAAGGTGGAGAGGGGAGAAAAGAAAGGGACTAATGATATCAGCTGCATCGGTACTTCATGAGGAATCAGCAGCGACGATTGATAATGTGTGCCTGACCGGGACTCTGTTAACTCCGCGTGACACAGTACTCGTTAAAGCTATGGTAAGTGAGCGGGGTTCACGTTATAAGAAAGGATTTTCGTATAGTTATCGACCGCGTGTGCCTGAATGGTGGCAACTCAGACTTACACCAACTCTGTAATAACAATGATCCGTCAAGTAAGTTCGAAATGCAATCACACGTCAAGATGGACCAAAAGCAGCCCAGAAGATGCTACCAATAATAATGTTAATAATACGGTCGCCAGCCTAATTAGGCATTAACTGAGTTTCTTCCCTGTACAAGTTGGTATATATTCATGCAAAACAACAAGTAGTAACGCTGCATAATATAGTAGAATTTTAGAACCAGAAAATCTATTGAACTGATAGTTTTACGTTCTGTATTGATATGGAAAATCCATGCATACATAACACTACACTATAATGTATACTACTAAACTTTATACTGCCTATTAATCTGATTAAAATCGGGCATAGGTTACCCTAGAAATATCACTTTCGTGCCACACACAAAATGAGAATTTTGATGAACATAAAACACTGACAAGGTTTGACTTTTATATTGACTTTAACTTTTGCTGGTCAAACCAATTTAGAACACCTCAGAATTCAAATGAATAAAAGGGGGGGGGGGACCGTGAAACTGTTATGATCACTGTATTAAAAAAATGATTACTGAATTTATTATGCGTTCAAGATTTCCAGTATATAAGTTACTACTCTTTTCATTTTATTTACTGCTCGTTTAAATACCTTTATATCTGTCTCGAAATAATTAAACTTAATTACCATATCAATATTAAAGGTATCTTTCAACTTCGTTAGACTTTCGTTATTCATTTACTGGTACATTAACGAAACATTTCTTTAAACCCCATTCTAATATAGCTCGGTTTGCAAATAATTATTACAAACACAAATTTCGGGACACTCGGATTGCACAATATTTGGAAAGGACCGTGTCTGTGTTAGTTGTGAGGATAATTAAATGATGGGAAAGTTCTGGTAAAATTTTGGTTATTATTGCACAGTTCACTCTCTGATCCATACGAAAACAGTACTAAAAGTTTCAACCTGCTCGTATCGTTGCGGCGGTTGGCAGGCGGCGAGATGACGAGTCACAGAGCACACATACAACCACAGCAATGGCTCTTGACGTATCGGCACTTTAATTCATCTTAGCGTCGCAATACTTTTCCACTTAGTGCCTATGGAATTTTGCCATGCTGTGTGGGCGTTGGAACGGCATACCCGAGGCTCAATGAAGCTACGTCTTCCAGGAGAGCCTCCTCGCTCCAGAAGGTGTTGCTCAAACTAATGCCAAACTCCATCTACTACTGAGCCCGTTGTGCCGTGCGGTGCCCGCGTGCATTTTCCCGCGCTCGCCTGCCATCCACCTTTTAACGCTCCCTGACAGACCGAGTATTCACCTTACGTTTTGCATTCTACATATCCTAACACATTGCCTACGTATGGACCAGACGCACAGTTACAATTTTAAACATCTTACAACAGTTGCTACGATTATACCACTATAAGGAAATGCCAACTCTACGAATTTTTTGTCTTATTGTATTTATTTTCACGCCTTTCGAAATTAACCAACATATCAGTTGCAGTAACTCAGAATGACGCTGTCTGAGTTCAGCATTTTCTTCTGCTGACCCACTCCTTTGTAAACTTTCAGCTTACGACATGGAACTGTAATATACACTCCTGGAAATTCAAATAAGAACACCGTGAATTCATTGTCCCAGGAAGGGGAAACTTTATTGACACATTCCTGGGGTCAGATACATCACATGATCACACTGACAGAACCACAGGCACATAGACACAGGCAACAGAGCATGCATAATGTCGGCACTAGTACAGTGTATATCCACCTTTCGCAGCAATGCAGGCTGCTATTCTCCCATGGAGACGATCGTAGAGATGCTGGATGTAGTCCTGTGGAACGGCTTGCCATGCCATTTCCACCTGGCGCCTCAGTTGGACCAGCGTTCGTGCTGGACGTGCAGACCGCGTGAGACGACGCTTCATCCAGTCCCAAACATGCTCAATGGGGGACAGATCCGGAGATCTTGCTGGCCAGGGTAGTTGACTTACACCTTCTAGAGCACGTTGGGTGGCACGGGATACATGCGGACGTGCGTTGTCCTGTTGGAACAGCAAGTTCCCTTGCCGGTCTAGAAATGGTAGAACGATGGGTTCGATGACAGTTTGGATGTACCGTGCACTATTCAGTGTCCCCTCGACGATCACCAGAGGTGTACGGCCAGTGTAGGAGATTGCTCCCCACACCATGATGCCGGGTGTTGGCCCTGTGTGTCTCGGTCGTATGCAGTCCTTATTGTGGCGCTCACCTGCACGGCGCCATACACGCATACGACCATCATTGGCACCAAGGCAGAAGCGACTCTCATCGCTGAAGACGACACGTCTCCATTCGTCCCTCCATTCACGCCTGTCGCGACACCACTGGAGGCGGGCTGCACGATGTTGGGGCGTGAGCGGAAGACGGCCTAACGGTGTGCGGGACCGTAGCCCAGCTTCATGGAGACGGTTGCGAATGGTCCTCGCCGATACCCCAGGAGCAACAGTGTCCCTAATTTGCTGGGAAGTGGCGGTGCGGTCCCCTACGGCACTGCGTAGGATCCTACGATCTTGGCGTGCATCCGTGCGTCGCTGGCGACAACATCGATGTACTGTGGAGACCTCACGCCCCACGAGTTGAGCAATTCAGCGGTACGTCCACCTGGCCTCCCGCATGCCCACTATACGCCCTCGCTCAAAGTCCGTCAACTGTACATATGGTTCACGTCGACGCTGTCGCGGCATGCTACCAGTGTTAAAGACTGCGATGGAGTTCCGTATGCCACGGCAAACTGGCCGACACTGACGGCGGCGGTGCACAAATGCTGCGCAGCTAGCGCCATTCGACGGCCAACACCGCGGTTCCTGGTGTGTCCGCTGTGCCGTGCGTGTGATCATTGCTTGTACAGCCCTCTCGCAGTGTCTGGAGCAAGTATGGTGGGTCTGACACACCGGTGTCAATGTGTTCTTTTTTCCATTTCCAGGAGTGTATATTGCCTTTAGCGTAGTGGTAATACGGAACATAGAATGTAACAAAACGCTCCCGACAACCTGCGAGGGGTTTCGTTGTTGGTGTCTTGAGGAACAAATTCAGAAGAGGAACCAATGTTCGGGAACGACATCAAAAGATATTACAAGGTGACAAAGGTACATGGGTGAATGGCTGCAAATTCACCACCAGTGTGACAGCAAATGTAAGGTTTTACACTACCAAAACTGTGACCTCTTTCCAGCGTTGTAACAGAAATAAATGTTTTAGATACTATCTAACGTCCTGAACGCTGTCAGCTCCATTGCGTGAACACATGGAGTCGGTCAGCTTGTCCGCGTCCAATCTCAAGCTTTGTTACCAAGAAGTAGCCGGGGGTGGAGGATTGGCTAGGAGGAGGGGGGCTGTAACGATAAATTTTACTCTGTATGACGTCATTGGACAATTCCGTAAATGGGTTCCCATTCTCTACGTCTTTTTCAATACGCTCTTCATAAGTTCTTTAAGTTTGTCGGCATAGTTTTCTTACAATCTGCAACTGCATACGTTGCTGCAAAAAGAAAAATCTAAGCTATCACAAAATTCCCCCTAAAGACTGCGTTCTGCATCATCTCTAACCCGTTTGCCAAATTTGGTCTTTATATATCAGGTAAGTCCACTGACCATCACAGAATTGTCTACGGCTTTTTTCTGTTTTCATTGTTTTTCTCATTTTGGAGATCGTCGACAAATTATTACTACTACAGATTTTTATTCGTTTGTTCTCCCGTCCATGAATACAACGCTAAGCTTCACATGCTGCGAAACTCACTATGAAGTTATTTCGTCAGGTGAGACTTACTTTGGATGCGTTATGAGTCATATTCTTGCATGAGTAATCCTTACTGGCAGGCTGAAGGAAATTATTTATGCTAACTGAGCTGTTTCAAAAAGTTATAACAATATGTCAAAATGTTTGTGAAATAAATAAATATAACGGAAATCAAAGTAATGAAAGGTTACTGTATAGCAACCAGTCTACAACACTGTGTAACGTGACAATGTGATCTACACACACGTTGGCGCCCTCTACCGATAATCAACACAGAGATAACATTAGTCTGCCGCACGGGACAGAAAAAGTCTTTCTGGTTTGGTGCACGGATTTTTCACGTACGCAATACATGGCCACCTAGTTCCGACGCTTCGCGGTATGCTAGCTATGCTTCACTTATCGTTTGGAAATGTTACATATTTTGTCATGAAAGTCGACTGTAAGCTATTTAGGCGAAATATGACATGCCTGAAAACTGACTGAAAATGACTTCACTAGGAAAACTTTTAGAGTCAGTATGTTTGCAACTACCGACACTTTCAAAAATTTTCTTTGACACAGGTGATGTCTTCATTGCCATCGAGTATTAGAATGTATATTTCCGGTACTATAAACAGTACTTCAAGGGAACAAAGAGGTCTGTAAACAATCAGCAAGAACTGTTAGTTTTATCTTTGTCAGCGATGCAACAATTTTATGATTTTCTCTTACTCTTGAGCAAATGTGTAAGTTTGAACATGAACTCACACTCTCAACGGTGGTTCTAACAGAGTTGTAACTCATAGTTCTTGTTGATACCTCGAAGTACCAATTGTGCAGTGCTATCTTTCCTTTTCCTGCAAATGTTGTAAAAAGTGAGATAACTTTTAATTTTTACGATTTTACTTCCAGCGAAGGATAATTTTTAATTTGTAAATTATTTCTCTGGTTGAATCTATCTGCGCTCTAAGTAATGTGCTAAATCATTAATATACTACGTTTTGTAAAAATTTAATGTTACTCCACCACTCTCATCTTCTATTTTTATCACAACTAAGAGCACAATATAAAGACACAGATAACAGCATAGCACTTCAATTAACTATCCTAGCAGCGCACTCGAAGCCACTAGTCAGCACGAAAGTGGTGCTTTATGCTGTTGAAGAGGATGAGTGTGTCACGAGACGTATTCTTAGAACTTTTTAAGATTTTTGATATAGTTCAACATAATATTCTACTAAAAAGGCTGCAATAATTAGGAATAAGGAGCGTAGCCAATGACTAATCTGAATTATACACAGCAGATAGTGTATGAAGTGTAGACATAACTCAAGCATCAAATGACGCTAAATCCTACGTAAAAAATTGTGAGAATCACAGTTCATTAACACAGCAGTTCATCAGGGTATATTAAGACAACTACCGCTCCTGTATAGATAAATGACTTTGCTATTCGTGTTAATTGTGAGAACAATTTTCTTTGCTAATGAAAGTAGTATTATAGTCACTGAGGAAACAAGAAAACTGCTTGCAGAGAAAATAAATGACACCTTCAAGGATTTTTACCATTGTTCAGTATGTAACAGAGTTACACCGAACATAAAGAAAACAAATGTCAAGAATTTGTTACTGATTGGCTGATGGAATGAGTTACTCTGGGTGAACTGTCTCAATTTCATAAGGGTAAACGTCACTGTTAAATTAAATGTTGCTGCAACACCCTTTCGTGCAGGCTTGGAAACCCGCGGCACGACTGACAAGCTAGCTGACTATGAAATCCTGCTGCCTGGCCTGGAATATTGCTGATATAGGATGGTGTGAGACCCCAGTGCGCCACAGTGGTAAGTTTCCTCATGCTGCACTGCCTTGGTTCACTTCCTGAATGTAGCTGGGGCCTAGTCACAATCAAGTTGGGCAAAGCCACTGTAGATTCTCTACGCTCAGACGTAACGGTATCTTGTCTTTGACTGCTTTCTACGCCGATACATATTCCACCCCTGTCAGTAGCCTCATGTGGGCCAATCACCTCCGTCTACGTCTAGCCTC
This sequence comes from Schistocerca gregaria, assembly GCF_023897955.1. Taxonomy (NCBI): domain Eukaryota; kingdom Metazoa; phylum Arthropoda; class Insecta; order Orthoptera; family Acrididae; genus Schistocerca; species Schistocerca gregaria. The sequence goes on along the minus strand of NC_064931.1, from coordinate 283,815,463 downwards.
TTTATCTACTAGCTGCCGGCCTACGCCCCATTGCTAGACCTGATGACTCTGGGACTCAAAATGGAACAACCACGAGGGGGGCACTTCCAGGGTGAATAATACCAGTGTACGCCGTGTTGGTAGAAGCTAGAAAACGATTTCAAACCGTCGCTTCAGAAATTGTCACCCCTTTTCACAAAGAGCCCAAGAAAAGTAAATCTTTTGTATTCTTGATCACTTTTCTCGGTACTTCATTCTGGTACCACTTTCGGATATGACCACCGAAACGGTCGCTTGCCCCTTTGTCAATCACTGGTTTTCCCGTCCAGAAGCCCAGACTCAATATTAACTGAACAAGGTTTGAACTTTATGTCTTCCCTATTTCTACAAGTACAGGGTATGTAAACTGTTAACAGTCAACAAATGGCGCTAAATACCCTTTCACCCGCAGGGTAACGACCGCCTAGAACGCGTCCATAAGAGGATCTTTCGAATGTTGTCTTACTAAGTGGGAAAGGCTCATACAGCCTGGGATAAATATGTCGGTTAAGTCGCTTCGGCGTGTAATAGCCGTATGCACGAATCAACTGGGTATTCTTCCTACTAGGCAGTCTCAAAAGAAAAGAAACAGAAGGACAAGCCACAGCCCGCACTTCCTCGTTACACCGTAAGAAATAGGATCTAGGGACTAAGTTTGTTTTGTAAACAGAGGAGAAAAAACATTGTCAAATTTATTGTAGAGTATAAAAATGTGATGAATAATTTATGTACAGGTATAAAAAAATCTGGAGTACAAATCTGCAATGTTATTTTAATTGTGTGTATAAACAAGTATCACAATGACAGATTTATTTCCTATAGAGAAGCATGCCGTCCCACAAAATGATGGAAGAAGATGCTTGCGCCACTTTATTACAAGCATGTGTGCTATACTGCAGAATAAGTTGTTGCTTTAGAGATTAGTAAGTATGTTGTTGTTGTGGTTTTCAGTCCTGAGACTGGTTTGATGCAGCTCTCCATGCTACTCTATCCTGTGCAAGTCTCTTCATCTCCCAGTACCTACTGCAACCTACGTCCTTCTGAATCTGCTTAGTGTATTCATCTCTTGGTCTCCCTCTACGATTTTTACCCTCCACGATGCCCTCCAATATTAAATTGGTGATCCCTTGATGCCTCAGAACATGTCCTACCAACCGATCCCTTCTTCTGGTCAAGTTATGCCACAAACTTCTCTTCTCCCCAATCCTATTCAATACTTCCTCATTAGTTATGTGATCTACCCATTTAATCTTCAGCATTCTTCTGTAGCACCACATTTCGAAAGCTTCTATTCTCTTCTTGTCCAAACTATTTATCGTCCATGTTTCACTTCCATACATGACTACACTCCATACAAATACTTTCAGAAATGACTTCCTGATAATTAAATCTATACTCGATGTTAACAAATTTCTCTTTTTCAGAAACGCTTTCTTTGCCATTGCCAGTCTACATTTTATATCCTCTCTACTTCGACCATCATCAGTTATTTTGCTCCCCAAATAGCAAAACTCCTTTACTTTTTTAAGTGTCTCAATTATTAATCTAATACCCTCAACATCACCCGACTTAATTCGACTACATTCCATTATCCTCGTTTTGCTCTTGTTGATGTTCATTTTATATCCTCCTTTCAAGACACTATCCATTCCGTTCAACTACTCTTCCAAGTCCTTTGCTGTCTCTGACAGAATTACGATCTCATCGGCGAACCTCAAAGTTTTTATTTCTTCTCAATGGATTTTAATACCTACTCCAAATTTTTTTTGTTTCCTTTACTGCTTGCTCAATATACAGATTGAATAACATCGGGGAGAGACTACAAAACTGTCTCACTCCCTTCCCAACCACTGCTTCCCTTTCATGCCCCTCGACTCTTATAACTGCCATCTGGTTTCTGTACAAATTGTAAATGGCCTTTCGCTCCCTGTATTTTACCCCTGCCACCTTCAGAATTTGAAGGAGAGTATTCCAGTCAACATTGTCAAAAGCTTTCTCTAAGTCTACAAATGCTAGAAACGTAGGTTTGCCCTTCCTTAATCTAGCTTCTAAGACAAGTCGTAGGGTCAGTATTGCCTCACGTGTTCCAACATTTCTACGGAAGCCAAACTGATCTTCCCCGAGGTCATCGTCTACTAGTTTTTCCATTCGTCTGTAAAGAATTCGTGTTAGTATTTTGCAGCTGTGACTTATTAAACTGATAGTTCGGTAATTTTCACATCTGTCAACACCTGCTTTCTTTGGGATTGGAATTATTATATTCTTTTTGAAGTCTGAGGGTATTTCGCCTGTCTCATACATCTTGCTCACCAGATGGTAGAGTTTTGTAAGGACTGGCTCTCCCGAGGCCGTCAGTAGTTCCAATGGGATGTTGTCTACTCTGGGGGCCTTGTTTCGACTCAGGTCTGTCAAACTCTACACGCAGTATCGTATCTCCCATTTCATCTTCATCTACATCCTCTTCCAATTCCATAATATTGTCCTCAAGTACATCGCCCTTGTATAGACCCTCTATATACTCCTTCCACCTTTCTGCTTTATCTTCTTTGCTTAGAACTGGGTTTCCGTCCGAGCTCTTGATGTTCATACAAGTGGTTCTCCTATCTCCAAAGGCCTCTTTAATTTCCCTGTAGGCAGTATCTATCTTACCCCTAGTGAGATAAGCCCCTACATCCTTACATTTGACCTCTAGCCATCACTGCTTAGCCATTTTGCACTTCCTGTCGATCTCATTTTTGAGACGTCTGTATTCCTTTTTGCCTGCTTCATTTACTGCATTTTTATATTTTCTCCTTTCATCAATTAAATTCAATATTTCTTCTGTCACCCCAGGATTTCTACTAGCCCTCGTCTTTTTACCTACTTGATCCTTTGCTGCCTTCACTACTTCATCTCTCAGAGCTACCATATCTTCTTCTACTGTATTTCTTTCCCCCATTCCTGACAATTGCTCCCTTATGCTCTCCCTGAAACTCTGTACAACCTCTGGTTCTTTCAGTTTATCCAGGTCCCATCTCCTAAAATTCCTACCTTTTTGCAGTTTCTTTAGTTTTAATCTATAGGTCATAACCAATAGATTGTGGTCAGAGTCCACATCTGCCCCTGGAAATGTCTTACAATTTAAAACCTGGTTCCTAAATCTCTGTCGTACCATTATATAATCTATCTGATACCTTTTAGTATCTCCAGGCTTCTTCCATGTATACAGCCTTCTTTTATGATTCTTGAACCAAGTGTTAGCTATGATTAAGTTGTGCTCTGTGCAAAATTCTACCAGGCGGCTTCCTCTTTCATTTCTTTGCCCCAGTCCATATTCACCTATTACGTTTCCTTCTCTCCCTTTCCCTACTACCGAATTCCAGTCACCCATGACTATTAAATTTTCATCTCCCTTCACTATCTGAATAATTTCTTTTATTTGGTCATACATTTCTTCAATTTCTTCGTCGTCTGCAGAGCCAGTTGGCATCTGAACTTGTACTACTGTATTAGGTGTGGGCTTCGTATCTATCTTTGCCACAATAATGCGTTCACTATGCTGTTTGTAGTAGCTTACCCGCATTCCTATTTCCCTATTCATTATTAAAGCTACTCCTGCATTACCCCTATTTGATTTTGTGTTTATAACCCTCTAGTCACCTGAGCAGAAGTCTTGTTCCTCCTGCCACCGAACTTCACTAATTCCCACTATATCTAACTTTAACCTATCCATTTCCCTTTTTAAATTTTCTAACCTACCTGCCCGATTAAGGGATCTGACATTCCACGCTCCGATCCGTAGAACGTCAGTTTTCTTTCTCCTGATAACGACATCCTCTTGAGTAGTCCCCGCCCGGAGATCCGAATGGGGGACTATTTTACCTCCGGAATATTTTACCCAAGATGACGCCATCATCATTTAATCATACAGTAAAGCTGCATGCCCTCGGGAAAGATTGCGGCCGTAGTTTCCCCTTGCTTTCAGCCGTTCGCAGTACCAGCACACCAAGGCCGTTTTGGTTAGTGTTACAAGGCCAGATCAGTCAATCATCCAGACTGTTGCCCCTGCAACAACTGAAAAGGCTGCTGCCTCTCTTCAGGAACCACACGTTTGTCTGGTCTCTCTACAGATACCCCTCCGTTGTGGTTGCACCTACGGTACGGCTATCTGTATCGCTGAGGCACGCAAGCCTCCCCACGAACGGCAAGGTCCATGGTTCATAGGGGGAGGATTAGTAAGTAGACCACAGGAAAATGAATTGTGTTGTTTTAAAGGAGAAAACGAGTAAAGTGGTGATCTACTGAATAGTAGAATCTGTTACAATTGTAGGAATTTGTACCAAGCAGTCGAAAAAAACTGTGAAGGTGCTATTGGGCTTATGAGAACATTAGCTATCGAGTGAAACGGATAGCAACTGTTAAGCTATGAATGACGTAGACTGTGTGTATCAAAGCTGCTAAGAGGGGTTGGTTTTTACAACTTTAATTTCGTTTTTTGCCGTTTGGTCTAAATGAGTTTGAATAGAACACAATACAATTTCGTGACAGACAAATATTGTATAGAGTTCATGAATATAAGCAAAACAGTTAGTTGCTCAAATATCACGGGGTGTGTCTCGGTGTCTCATACGCGTAATTAATTCGACGAGAACACTTATTTTCTATACGAGCCTCACTCAAGTGTCTGTGTACACGCAAAGGATATGAACTACTTTATGGTAGGAAGTCTACCAATTTTAAGTTTTTGTGCAATTCTCCGTGACACTCAACGAATTTATTGTAATGAAGTGGTTGAATGAGACTCATCCAGGAAGGCAGGATGTTGAGCTTTTACTTTGGTTCCGTTGACATATAGGAAGCTTGACACTATACCATTGCACACTTTTCAGTAAATCTACTGTACAGTTAAGCAGTGACCTCTTGCAAAATCTAGAACACTGAGAAAATAAGATTACATTGCTGAATTAGTGTTTTTCATTAATTAAGTAACCTGACAGACACATCGAAATAGCAACCTCAGTTGGCAAGTCGTACAATTAATTGAAGTACATTGCTAAAACAACTAAAACTATATAAATTAATTGCATTTTTTAAAGCTATTTTGGAAATCGATTGTGAAGTAGGTGACACACCTGCAACCATTTAACACTCTTTTAACAAGTTGTTTAGCAAGGAATTAGTCTTGATCAAATTTTCCACACTTAGTAACCCATGTTTTTGCAGTAACGGGACCCTGTTTATGAACTAAGGAGTAAATCAATGTAAGTTTATTTTCGCTAGTGCCGAGACATCATACATATCATGCTAGTACGAAAAACATTTGTTCGCACTCTGCATCCATGGATTGCCTAGAAAACGCCGTAATGTTATCCCGTTGGGCCACAGCACTCTAGTTATAAGCAGAGAATACCAATAAATATTGTTGAGGGACTTCATACAGAACGTCACACCGAGCACGAATTTAAAATGCCCGGCTTCTTTTCCATTGCAGCGCGGCTATTGAGAAGCTTGTAAACTTCGCGTGGAACGTAGCCAACTGTGCCACAATAGACAGTGGGTGTCTGTTCGACCACGTCCTAAGCTCGCACGATCGCGACTACGGCATAAACAAACTGTGACGCAGCCTTCTACTCATTCCGTCCAATCCATTCCTAATACTACGATCCAACAGGAAAAACATGACTTCGATTTCATTACAGTTACATCGTAAGGTCCTTCTTCGAAAATAATTGAAAAGAAACAGTAAAATGCAAAGATTTAATGATGAATTGATCACACATTTAGAATAATAGTCGACAGGCAGGCATCAAGTCAATACCTTTTACCACTGTCATATACCAAATAAACTAATCCTGACTCATATCCCGGAATACATGAAATGTATTAGCAACTGCGAATATGGACAACCGTCAGCTGTATAATGGAATGGCGACAGTGATAATTTGTGCTGGACCGGGACTCGAACCTGGATTTCGAGCTTATCGCGAGCGGTCGCCTTACAATTTGGCTATCTGAGCACGACTCGCGGCGAGAGCCAAACGTATGGTATCGTATCGCATTTCTTACAATGTTCAGCACTCTTTTGAGACATTCGTGTAAGGCTTTTGCATAATAATATCCACTAGCCACGGTTCTCGAAAATATTTTACTGGGTTCCACAAGTAATTTGATTTCGCCGTTTGATTCCCAGGAACTGATACTGTGGTCAATTTAGTTGTTGGCTAAACATAGTTTTGTCTGCCCGGCTAAGACACCTGATTGCCACTCCTCCAGTTGGCTTGGATTGTCTTAATTACCCTCGTAGCGTAGGTCTATACATTAGCAAGTGCCCTGCTACTATGGGTGTCTTCGTGACTCGTCAGCTAGAAGGAAAATAAGCAAATCTCCGAATCATGCATGAAATATTGGACCCTTAAAAGCATTGCAAATAAAATTAAGGGTATATGAAATCTTATTCAAGTTGCCGTCAGAGAAATACATATTCCCGAGTACCGTCCTGAATTTCCCCATAAGACCAAGGTGAAATAGATTGTTTAGTTATTAGTTTCATACAAAAACTCTGAACTTCCAGAAGTGGTTTTGAGTATTCGCTCTACGAAGCCATTGATTGAATATGTTTCGTATTGGCATTCACAGGAATTACATGTACGCCTCCTGCGCGTACTGGGAATCAATATAGGTGTTGATGTCGCCTAATGAGACGGAATATTGCCGCCTATTAGCTGTGAATATTCATCGTAACAGCTGCCTGTGGAGCCGCAGCGACGCGCAGCTACAAACGCTGCTGAGATCGCACATACCGAGCGCCGATGAACAACACACTGCTCCACGAGCAAGGCCTGTAAAGCACACTGGCGACATAGTACAATCGACTTTTAATACTTTGCCGATACAAACCATTGTATGCTATTTAACACGCAAGTGATGCTACATTCCCTCTTAACATGCTTACCCCTACACACCTTGGAGTACCTACACCGGATATACTGCGAGAAACGACAACTAACAAGGGAACCTCCCCATCGCACACCTCTCAGATTTAGTTATAAGTTTGGCACAGTGGATAGGCCTTGAAAAACTGAACACAGATCAATCGAGAAAATAGGAAGAAGTTGTGTGGATTTATGAAAAAAATAAGCAAAATATACAAACTGAGTAGTCCATGCGAAAGATGGGCAACATGAAGGTCAATACATACACAGGAGCGCCGTGGTCCCGTGGTTAGCGTGAGCAGCTGCTCAGCAAGAGGTCCTTAGTTCAAGTCTTCCTTCGGGTGAAGAATTTACGTTCTTCATTTTCGCAAAGTTATGACCTGTCCGTTCGTTCGTTGACGTCTCTGTTCACTGTAATAAGTTTAGTGCCTGTGTTTTGCGACCGCACCGCAAAACCGTGCGATTAGTAGACGAAAGGACGTGCCTCTCCAATGGGAACCGAAAACATTCGATCGCAAGGTCATAGGTCAACCGATTCCTCCACAGGAACACACATCTGATATATTTTATACGACACTGGTGACGGCATGTGCGTCACATGACAGGAATATGTAGTCGACCCACCTAATTTGTACACTTGGCGAATGGGTAAAAAGATTCTTCTACCTCGTCCGATTTAGGTTTTCTTGTGGATGTGATAATCACTCCCACAAAAGTGATGAAAACATAAGAGTTTGTCATATAAACTGCAACAGTTTCACAGTCGCGCAGTGCTCGCACTGTGCTCTGTCAAAACATATGTTTTTAACGTTTTCAAATTTTTCCGAGTGTAGACCGTCATATGGTGCATATGTCCAAGCAAATCTGAACATGTCCTCGAAATTTTGAGAGCGAAGTTGATTATGTGTGAGTGTCTGAATTTTGATAATTGTCTAAAAAAAATTAGAACTTTTTACTCGAGTGAAGTCTTGAACCAAGAACCTCTCACTCGGTAACTGCTCACGCTAACCACGGGACCACGGCGCTCCTAACCTCGTACTTTCCTTGATGTTGCTCATCTTGCACATGGACTGCTCAGCTTCAATTTTTTGCTTATTTTTTTCATAGTTCCACACAACTTCTTCCTGTTTTTTCGGTTGATTTGTGTTCAGGTTTTTCAAGGCCTATCCACTGTGCCAACTTATAACTAAATCTGAGGGTTGTGCGATTGGGAGGTTCCCTTGTAAGGAGATTTTACAGACTTTGAGCCTGCCCCTAACGAACCGCGATTACGCAAGCCCTACCGGGCAGTCACGCCTTTTTAAAATCGACCTTTTGATCAAAAGAACACTAGCACAACACACTGTAATAATGCATTTGGAGACATAATCGACCTTTAAAGATCAAACAAAGTACCAAAGTCGTTGCAAAATTTTGATGATTAGTATTGTGTACCACAACACGGGAGATAATCTTTGCATTTGTACGTTCTGTCCTATTACATCGTACACTATGACACTGCAGGAGTTACGTAACTACTGCAAATACTGAGGATGAAACACATGTTGCAGTACTACACGTAAAACAAATAGTGGCTGTTATGTTATTATTAACATCATGATACACTTTATTCCTGAACGTGAACTAGATATTGTGAGCCACATTATTTTGATTTATTCGCCTAAAGGGATACGCAACTTATACACTATGAAACAAGTCAGTATAATACTACGTTAAGAAGCCACATATCACATTATGTTTATTACTGAGTTTCTGTTATTAGAGCGAGCGAGGTGGCGCATTGGTCAGTACACTGGACTCGCTTTCGGGAGGACGACGGTTCAATCCCGCTCCCAGCCATCCTGATTTAAGTTGTCCGTGATTTCCCTAAATCGCTTCAGGAAAATGCCTGAATGGTTCTTTTGACAGGGCACGTCCGACTTCCTATCCCATCCTTCCCTTTTCCGATGAGACCGATGACCTCGCTATTTGGTTTCTTCCCCCAAATCAAACCAACCCATTATTCGTCGCACCAGTATGAAATTTCCAATCTATACAGGTAAGCGCGTCACCTAAGGACTGTCGATGTTGCCTACGAGAGTCTTTGATTCAGTACAGCCATTTGTTGCAATCGCAGGTATGTTGAGCACCATTCATTGAACTGCGAAAACACACGATTATTCACGTCTGAAAGAGAGGCAATCCGATTCAGTTACATTGACGTTAATAAGGGGTTTCTTAAGGAAGCGTATGGGGGAGCTAGTAACAGTTTAAACAGATACAATGAAACAGTTTTTCTTTACTGATAAAACTCAAGAAGGAATAATAACACGAGACGTATATCTGTCAGTCAGTGTCCTCATGGGAGCCAAAGACTTTTAAAGTACCTTCACAAGTTCGGGAGTTTGAGAAGCATCAGGTAAGAGGAAATTGCATCAGAATTAATAATGGGAGAGTTGACTATGTCCACTGCTGCTCTAGCTACTAATAATGATTATTATGTTCAGTATAAAATTTTTCAGCTCTGCCTTGCTGGTTTTGCATTTTTGTATATTATATTATATGATTTTGTCACATAAAGAGTGACAGTTTTCTCCTCACTCCTCCCCAAAACTTAAGTACATTTTGTGTCACGTGTATACTGATAAATAATGCAAGTAACTGCCTTAAGGCGGCTAGGTATTGCTCAGTACGAGCGTACATATTTTGATAAAAGTGGGTAGAGTGTGTCAGTTCTTATTTGATTATTTGCAAATAACACTGTAAGGGAAAAGATTCCCTCTAACATTAACGTCACTTTCTTTGCTGCCGCCCGGAGTGGCCGTGTGGTTCTAGGCGCTACAGTCTGGAGCCGAGTGACCGCTCCGGTCGCAGGTTCGAATCATGCCTCGGGCATGGATGTGTGTGATGTCCTTAGGTTAGTTAGGTTTAATTAGTTCTAAGTTCTTGGCGACTGATGACCACAGAAGTTAAGTCGCATAGTGCTCAGAGCCATTTGAACCATTTGAACTTTCTTTGCTGTAACTGATACAATGATATACTATCCCCCCTGCGGAAGTGCATAACTTGTTAGTGTGTTGGATTTGAAATGAAACACTCCCACCTAAACGCATTTAATGTATTGCACTTTGATGTGGGTTGCGGCAACAATTCAAACTGAGCATGACTTAGTGTAGTTTACTTCCATAAGAAATGGCTGTAGTTCTTTGTGGCAAGGGATGTCTATGAAGGGTGATCCCATTAATAAAATTACTACGATTAAGGCACCATTGGGACCTCTCAACTTACTGTAACGTCATTGAGTGACAATGACGCATGGTATTAAACGAACGGTGACACTGCGTTTGCTGGTTGATATGTGGGGGAACATTCTGCAGATGAAAACCCTGTGGGTACCCGTAACCGAATGCTGCTGCAGTAAAATTTTGAATTCTCCCTCTGTTTTTCCTACCCTCCCGCCACGTTACCAATTCTATTCTGTACTTCCTTCTTCTGTTGAGAAGCAGCCAGCCCAGGATAATATGGACTGAGTCGCTTCGGCAGTACTTCATGTACCTCATATTTTGCATCAAACAACGAGATATTGATCCTCTCTTGCCGCAGTATTTCATACGTAGCTTCACTCTTGTTTATCGCATGGTATGTTCGACGTCTCTGTCTGTCAACCGAGCAGACAACCGATGTTTTAAAGGACGAAAAACGTATCGATGACCAGTCACTAAGTATTCGAGTACCTATAGGAAGAAAATCATTTCCTTGTGGCCCACACTGGGCCTCCTATACACACGCTGTGTCCCTTACTACATACGGAATACGCTAGGCGGTCTTCAGCTGCATGCAGGCGCCCTGTATTCATGCGCAACGCTCGAAGTGTTCGCACACGCCCATAGTCTTGCGCCTAGGGTTTCTCTGTTGTTTTGGTGCCACATGTTGTGGTTGGCAAGAGAGCCAACACCGTATTACTAGAGGAGGCCGAAAGGCAGGCGTCTTAGCTCACGCAGGGTAGCGTGAGGTCTGGAACAGGACAAGGAAATTAGACTTCAGAAAAACGGACGTAGCTGGTGGAATACTTAAATTTAATCTATTAATGATTAACGTGGGTCTTGACGGTAAATGATTCGCAATATCAATAATAATTGATAATGGCGACTTGCTAGATGGTAGAAAATGACGTAGCGGAAGGCTATGCTAAACTATCGTCTCGGCAAATGAGAGCGTATTTTGTCAGTGAACCATCGCTAGCAAAGTCGGCTGTACAACTGGGGCGAGTGCTAGGAAGTCTCTCTAGACCTGCCGTGTGGCGGCGCTCGGTCTGCAATCACTGATAGAGGCGACACGCGGGTCCGACGTATACTAACGGACCGCGGCCGATTTAAAGGCTACCACCTAGCAAGTGTGGTGTCTGGCGGTGACACCACACTCCTCCCCCGCAAACCGGCTGACAGTTGTGGCATAAGGCTTCCGCCCGCCGTGGGGAGGACCCCATGATGACGTATGCGACGAGGTGGAGAGCCTAACAACAGGCAAGGCTGTGCCACTCGCACCCTTCCATTCGGTCCGCGGGGAGCTAGGGAACGCCTGAAAACCTGCTCCAATGTGCACGCCAACATGCGGTATATGCGCCCGTAGAGAGACAGGAGGGGCCGAAGGGTCGACCTCCATTGGGCCGGTGCACCCGACTGGCGAAGACGAAAATATGGTCCGGAGCGGGAAAGAGTTCCATGTCGGAGGACAACTGGTCACGGGAAGCGATCGGCGGCGCGTGACCTAGGGAGGCGCCAGGCGGTTGCAGCGACGCTTCCACTGCGGGCGTCGCCGGCGGCAGAACAGGCGGCGGCGGCGGCGCGTCGCCATGGGGCAAAATGGAAGGCAGCGTCTGTAACAGCTGGGGCTGTGGCGAGCCAGTAGATGGGTCCCCGAGCTGCTGATCGGACGGCACCGTCGCTGAAAGCAGACGGCGAGTGGCAGATCCCGTTCGACGACAGAGGCGCAGCTGATTGAGATGCCGACGCACCTCACCGGAGGCCCCCAAAACCAGATACAAAGAGCCACCGAGGCAGTGAAGAATGCGCCCTTAGAGCCAAAGCCGTGAACCTCGATAGTGGCGATAGTAGACAACGTCGCCTGGAGCAAAAGCAGGTGTCTGCCGCTGCACAGGAACCTGATGTGGCGGATGGAGCAAAGACATCAAGATTCGATGATGACGACCGTGGAGCAACTCACCCGGCGGGCGACCATCTCTCTGCTGAGAGCGATAAGAGGACAAAAAGAGCAATAACGCGTCCTCCCGAGAATGCGACTCTTTCAACTTCAACATTTGTGACTTGAAAGTCCTGACCAATCGTTCAGCGGCACCGTTTGACTGTCGCGAAAACAGCGCGGACGTCAGATGTTGAATACCATTGGCCTTTCAGAATGACAAATTCTGCGGACGTGAATTGTTGGCCATTGTCGGAAACAATAGTCTGTGGAAGACCTTCAATGCAAAAGATAGCGGATAACAGTTGGATGGTGGCAGATGACGTCGTGGAAGACATCCGGACAACAAAAGGAAAATTACTGAATGAATCTACCACTACCAACCATCGAGCATTCCAGAATGGACCAGCAAAATCGATGTGTAAGCGTTGCCAAGGGGAATTGGTTTTTGGCCATGCAAAGAATTTCCGCGGTGGTGCTGATTGTTGTTCGGCACACACCATGCAAGAAGAGCACATATTCGTAATCGCGCCATCGATTCCGAACCAAGTACAGTGCTGACGAGCAAGTTGTTTCGTTCTCACTATACCCCAATGCCCTTGGTGGAGAAGCTGTAAGACAGGACTGTAACGAACGTGGTACCACGACCCTGGACTGATCATTATCAGAACGCAACAGCAAAACACCACGTCGTACAAAAAGTCTCTCCTTGTGAGCAAAAAAATCGGTGAACCAACGGGTCCCCGATCCATGACTTTGACAAGGGCCATTACGTAGCAACAAAACGCAGAACGGAAGCAAGGACAGGGTCGGCAGCTGTGGCTGTAGCTACACGACGAAAATCAATCGGAAACGATTCGACCACGTCATCGGCTTCCGCATCAAGGAACATGCAAGCAAGTTCGGAGGAATCGAATGCCCTATCCTCAGCAACAGACAAGCGGGACAATGCATCGGAGTTTCCGTGCTTAGCAGTGGACAGATACAAGATATCGTAGCGGTACTCCGAGAGGAAAATAGACCAGCAAATGAATTTCTGCGCTGTACGTGGAGGTACAGGCTTGGTCGGATGAAGAAGCGATGTCAAAGGTTTGTGGTCTGTGATTATGGTAAAGTGGCGACCATACAAGAAATCATGAAACTTTGTAACACCAAATACGAGAGCCAATGCTTCTTCCTCGATCTGTGAATAATTTCTTTGAGCAGACGAGAGCAATTTGGACGCAAAGGCAGTAGGGCGATCGTGCGATCCATCTTTGTGCACAAGCACAGCACCGATCCCGAAATCCGATGCATCCATCATCAACCAAAGGGAATCCTGGGGATCGAATGGCGTAATGCAAGTATTGGAAAGCAACGCCGATTTCCAATGACGAAAGGCGCGTTCGCATTCCGTCGTCCAGACGAACGGAACACCCTTACGGCGTAAGCGATAAAGCAGAGCTGAAATGAAAGAGGCATGCGGCACATATTTATGATAATACACTACTGGAAATGGAAAAAAGAACACATTGACACCGGTGTGTCAGACCCACCATACTTGCTCCGGACACTGCGAGAGGGCTGTACAAGCAATGATCACACGCACGGCACAGCGGAGACACCAGGAACCGCGGTGTTGGCCGTCGAATGGCGCTAGCTGCGCAGCATTTGTGCACCGCCGCCGTCAGTGTCAGCCAGTTTGCCGTGGCATACGGAGCTCCATCGCAGTCTTTAACACTGGTAGCATGCCGCGACAGCGTGAACGTGAACCGTATGTGCAGTTAACGGACTTTGAGTGAGGGCGTATAGTGGGCATGCGGGAGGCCGGGTGGACGTGCCGCTGAATTGCTCAACACGTGGGGCGTGAGGTCGCACGGATGCACGCCAAGACCGTAGGATCCTACGCAGTGCCGTAGGGGACCGCACCGCCACTTCCCAGCCAATTAGGGACACTTTTGCTCCTGGGGTATCGGCGAGGACCATTCGCAACCGTCTCCATGAAGCTGGGCTACGGTCCCGCACACCGTTAGGCCGTCTTCCGCTCACGCCCCAACATCGTGCAGCCCGCCTCCAGTGGGGTCGCGACAGGCGTGAATGGAGGGACGAATGGAGACGTGTCGTCTTCGGCGATGAGAGTCGCTTCTGCCTTGGTGCCAATGATGGTCGTATGCGTGTTTGGCGCCGTGAAGGTGAGCGCCACAATCAGGACTGCATACGACCGAGGCACACAGGGCCAACACCCGCCATCATGGTGTGGGGAGCGATCTCCTACACTGGCCATACACCTCTGGTGATCGTCGAGGGGACACTGAATAGTGCACGGTACATCCAAACCGTCATCGAACCCATCGTTCTACCATTCCTAGACCAGCAAGGGAATTTGCTGTTCCAACAGGACAATGCACGTCCGCATGTATCCCATGCCACCCAACGTGCTCTAGAAGTTGTAAGTCAACTACCCTGGCCAGCAAGATCTCCGGATCTGTCCCCCATTGAGCATGTTTGGGACTGGATGAAGCTTCGTCTCACGCGGTCTGCACGTCAATTACGAACGCTGGTCCAACTGCTGCGAAGTAGAATAGAGGCAACAGGGCCGTCAAACTGCTGAAAGAGTATACGTTGCGGTTTCACATGTCGCAAATCACAGGCTAAGGGGCCCACTGGACAACCAAGCGTGTTATGAGTACGTGACATGAAGTGGCGCGTATGGCAAAACAGAGGCACACAGCCACGTATAAATAGGTGCGAGCTTCTAACAAGATTCATTCAAGTGTGGCAGCTCTCCTGGGCGGCGGGGCACGTCACACTACCAGCTACACGCAGCAGTAGATGGGACACCAGAGTTCCAGTCCACGGCAGGTCGCTGGTTCGACCCTCTGTGGCCGACACGAGGTCCATAGGCAGCCAGCGACAGTCCACTCCACAGCTCACTACTGCAAGCAGTCGTCCTGGCTTCCAACACATGCCGCAGGCATCACGAGGCGAGGGCCACAGATTCGGATTCCGGATCGCGGGCACTTGTTTTCGACGCGATCTTAGTCACGCCGGTGAGAAGCACACAACTAGTCGCCTGCAGCTCACACCGAGCAGCGCTCAGTCGGCAGGTTCAAATGGTTCAAATGGCTCTGAGCACTATGGGACTTACCTTCTGAGGTCATCAGTCCCCTAGAACTTAGAACTACTTAAACCTAACTGACCTAAGGACGTCACACATCAATGCCCGAGTCAGGATTCGAACCTGCGACCGTAGCGGTTGAGTCGGCAGGGACGTAGACCGATGAGTAGACTGCCGGCATCCTGACGACGCCGCAACTCCGCTGTTGTACAAGGCCGACACACAGTGCACATTGCACGTTACACGGGTCGCTCAGGCAGCCATTCCGCACCAAGCCCTTTCACAGACAGCGAAGTGGTGTCCGCAGCATTGCGGCGCCCAGTGACGGAGACTGAAGGGAACATGACTCTGTAGTTGGAAACAACAAATCACTTGGAAAGCTCGGACACGTCTTAATACTGTCCCTTCTACCTCTTCCCGCTACATTTCGTCATCCTGGTACATTCGGTGGCAGAATTTGCCACTACATTTGGTGTCAGAATAGTGGACGTCGTCAGTCCAGTACGACATTCGAGCCCACTGCCCACATTACATTCATAAGATGCAATGAGCTATGACCAGTTTTCTTTTGAGTATTGGACGTTTTCTTGCCTTTTTGTGTTCTTCATTATGACTCATGACAGACCATTTTAGATGTTTTGCATAGACACATTATTATTTTTTTTGCCAGAATATGTGTTAGTGTATTTGGGGCAGTAAGATTTATATTTTTTCGTGGCATTTAATTACTTTTGTATTGGTTCGAGTACTATGTTACCAAGCATGAGTTGTAGGGAGTCGGGTTACTCTTGTACTTAAATGTTTTGTTTCGGGACTAGCTGAAAACGAAAGCAACACAATGTCAGAGTCAGGGACGCGAGGTGTGTCGGAACCAGAAACAATTGGGAAATGAATTAACATCTAGAAGTGAGCGGGAAACCGCTTCCGATCAGTCATTGTTGCCTAGGTGCAGGAGATTGATCCAGCTGCCGCGAGTTTGATTATTCCTTTTTCTGGCAACGCATCTGAGGATGTGCGTTTGTTTGTGGTGGGCTTGGAGACTTCAGCGGTGATGAATGGTTGGTCTGATGAGCAGTTGTTACATATAGGCAAGATTAGATTAACATATGAAGCGAAAACATATGTAAGGTGTTCTGAGGCCTTTAGGAAGGCAGGACAGTTTAAGCAGTTAAAGGAAGCGCCTTTACAAAGGTACAAAAAACAGAACAGGGCTCGGTACTTTAAAGAGAGGTTAAGTACAATGTCAAAGAGACAGGGGGAGACGACGGAGAATTTTGCGAACTGGATAACGGAAATTCATGAGTACTTACGAGTTGGGTCAGAGCTATGAAGCAAATAGTGTTCTGCTGCAGGAGGCCGGCAAAATGGCACTTGACGTATTTGTGAGAGGGTTACCGGCTCGTATGTCACGGAAAGTGCGTGAGGGCACTCTGAAAGATTTGTATTCGGCCATTCAGCTGGCAATTCAATGTGAGGCAATAGACAAGGCAACAGGGGTATACGAGAGGCGAACAGTGTTTACAGAGGGTGTGAAATATTTTAAGGGGGGTCGTAGGGGACATGTGCAGAGGCAATGTACCCAGTCACCGAGGAATAAAGGTAGGGCTGGAAATCGGCAGTAGGAAGGATGGAGAAGAGGAGATAGGAGAGGTGGACATGCATTAAACGGCAGAGGGGGCCGAAGAACCACATAAGGGAGCTCCTATTTAATTTCAATGCTACGAATTTGTATGCAGTTGTGGAATGTTCAGTGGTGGGATCCACAGGAATTAAAATGTTAAAGATTTTGTTGGACGCAGGGGCGCAAGTGTCAGTGGCTACTAGCAACATGATGGGACGAAGGAATTTAGAACCACCACGTTATAAGTTGTGTGGAGTGGGCATAAGGAGGTCACGCCTTAGGGAGCAGTGACAGTTGACTTTCAAATAGAGAAAGTCAGATTTAATCCATGCATGGAGGTAGTACCATGAGTAAGCGAGGGCTACGACATGATTCTAGGAGTAGATTTCTTGCACAAAAAATATCATGCCACAATTGACTTAGGACAACGAACTGTGGAACTTGGTGGAATGTCGTTTCAGCTAGGGGAAATTGTTGTCGATGCAGAGCTGTCACGAGGAAAGTTCGACGTAGTGAACAAACCAATTCAACTGCGTACAATAGCATTAAGGCTTAATTCGCATGAGTGTGTGTCTAATGGACACGGAAAGTCACTTTGGGTAAGTGTGGAGTCAAATATACCTGTGGGTACATTATGTGTTATTGAACCATTGAAGGATAATGAAGTTTTGAATCCATTGGGTTGTTTTGTGCAACTTAGTGTAGTACGCGTATAGGAGAGGAACGGCAGGCGAGTAATTCCCGTGAACGTGGATAATTTTAGCGCTGTAGACACGAATTTGAGAAAAGGACTTTTGACAGGAAATCTGGATGTGCCACATAACGAAGACTGCTGTTCGAGAGGTAGGCGAAGCGATGAACCACGAGGGCGTAAAGTGGGCATGCGGGAGGCCGGGTGGACGTACCGCCGAATTGCTCAACACGTGGGGCGTGAGGTCTTCACAGTACATCGATGTTGTCGCCAGTGGTCGGCGGAAGGTGCACGTGCCCGTCGACCTGGGACCGGACCGCAGCGACGCACGGATTCACGCCAAGACCGTAGGATCCTACGCAGTGCCGTAGGGGACCACACCGCCACTTCCCAGCCAATTAGGGACACTGTTGCTCCTGGGGTATCGGCGAGGACCATTCGCAACCGTCTCCATGAAGCTGGGCTACGGTCCCGCACACCGTTAGGCCGTCTTCCGCTCACGCCCCAACATCGTGCAGCCCGCCTCCAGTGGTGTAGCGACAGGCGTGAATGGAGGGACGAATGGAGACGTGTCGTCTTCAGCGATGAGAGTCGTTTCTGCCTTGGTGCCAATGATGGTCGTATGCGTGTTTGGCGCCGTGCAGGTGAGCGCCACAATCAGGACTGCATTCGACTGAGGCACACAGGGCCAACACCCGCCATCATGGTGTGGGGAGCGATCTCCTACACTGGCCGTACACCTCTGGTGATCGTCGAGGGGACACTGAATAGTGCACGGTACATCCAAACCGTCATCGAACCCATCGTTCTACCATTCCTAGACCGGCAAGGGAACTTGCTGTTCCAACAGGACAATGCACGTCCGCATGTATCTCGTGCCACCCAACGTGCTCTAGAAGGTGTAAGTCAACTACCCTGGCCAGCAAGATCTCCGGAAGTGTCCCCCATTGAGCATGTTTGGGACTGGATGAAACGTCGTCTTACGCGGTCTGCACGTCCAGCACGAACGCTGGTCCAACTGAGGCGCCAGGTGGAAATGGCATGGCAAGCCGTTCCACAGGACTACATCCAGCATCTCTACGATCGTCTCCATGGGAGAATAGCAGCCTGCATTGCTGCGAAAGGTGGAATTACACTGTACTAGTGCCGACATTGTGCATGCTCTGTTGCCTGTGTCTATGTGCCTGTGGTTCTGTCAGTGTGATCATGTGATGTATCTGACCCCAGGAATGTGTCAATAAAGTTTCCCCTTCCTGGGACAATGAATTCACGGTGTTCTTATTTCAATTTCCAGGAGTGTAGTTGATTTTTCGCAGCACACTGTGTAGCTGCTTCAAATTCTGCGGCGACGGCAAATCTTGTATGGCACGAAGGTGGGTGGAACTGGGATGTGTGCCTTGGGCATTGAGTACATGTTCCAAGTATGGCAAGTCCCGAGCAAAAAACACACATTTGTCCTTCCGCAAGCGAAGACCATTTTGTCGCAAGACCTGAAATATTTTTCTGAGATTGGAAAAATGTTGTTCTTCCGTCTTTCCGGAGATCACAATATCGTTCAGATAATTTGCTGCAGTAGGGATCGACGGACAAACAGTTTGTAGATATTGCTGAAATAATGCAGGGGCGGATGCACACCCGAATGGCAGTCGTTTGAATCGATACAAACCAAGATACGTGTTAACCACCAAAACGTGTTGCGATTCTTTGGCCACCGGTATTTGGAAGTACGCATCTGCGAGGTCCAACTTCGAAAAATATTTACCCGGGCACAGTTTGTCAAAAAGATCTTCCTGGCGGGGTAAAGGAAAAGTTGCAATCACTAGTTCTGGATTCACTGTTGCCTTGAAGTCCACACAGAGTCTCTATTTGCCGGAAGGTTTTGGCAAAATTGGTAAGGGTGATGCCCAGAGAGAAGCCTGCACACGTTCAATCACACCTTGTGATTCCAAATCGTGTAATGTTTTTGCGACTTCATCACGCAATGTGTGGGGAACATTGTGCGCCCTGAAAAATTTCGGTTACTCGTTTACTTTCAGTTCTAAATGTGCTTTATAGTTCTTAGCGCAACCGAGGCCCGGTGCAAAAATGTCTGCAAATTCTTCACATAGACGAGAAACATTGTCTGAAGGCACAGTCTGGTTCACTGATAGGACCTGATTTACTATAGACAAGTTAAACAACTGAAATAAATCGAAACCAAACAAGTTCACTGCAGAAGAAGAACGAAGGACGTAATATGACTCAAGTTTTGTCTGTCCTTTGTATGTTGCAAGAAGGCTGCACTGTCCTAACACAGGGATATCTTGACATGAATAACTAGTTAACTTAATATTTGCGGCACGCAACGGAGGTGTGCCCAGCAGTTTGTAAGTGTCTTGATTGATCAGTGAAACTGCAGCTCCGGTATCGAGCTGTAATGGTATCACTTTGCCGTTAATGTCCAAGTCTACAAAAAGTTTGTTGTCCTGCTGACGCCAAGAGCAACTGTCTCGTGCAACGTGAACTGACACTGGTACATAATCACTTGCGACTTGACGGGAGTTTCGGCGATGTCGACGCACACTATTTTTGGGACGAACACAGTCACTGTTAGAGGGAGTGGCACTGGGCGGAGTGGAATGAACTACATGAATTTCCATGGGCGAAGTTTCGCGAGCCTGAGTATCCTTGGTTCGATTCCGATTCCGACGCGAAGCAAAGGGCCTGGAACGGTTTTGAGCTTCCGATCTGAGCTTTTTCTGGCAAACAGTCTGAACATGTCCTTTTTTATTACAATAAAAGCAAATAACTTGGCGTGACGGGCAATTCTCACGCGAATGTTTAGTAGCACACCCCGGGCATGATTTGATCACTGCATTTGCTTGCCGACGCGGCACACGTGGCTGAGAGCCTGGCGGCAGCGGCGCGGCCGGGCGCGAGGGCTGTTTACTGCTCCGTGCAGCTCGCCCGACGGGCCGGTTAACCTGACACACTGCTGGTGAAGTTTCAAATGATTCCTGAGCAAAGTCAAGTGTACCCTGCCGATCCAGTATGTCCATCACTTGTTGAAGGGAGGGATTTACAAGTTTCAAAATCTGTTCCCTTATACGAATATCAGAAACGTTCTGTGCAATCGCATCACACACCAGTGTATCTGAATAAGAGAGTCCACATTGACACTCAAAAGCACAATCCCTAGTAAGGCCTTGCAAGGTTGCAACTCACTCCCGATTAGTCTGACCTGCCGTACGTTTTGTACGAAAGAAGGTATACCGTTTGGCAACTACATTGACTGATTCTTTGAAGTATGCATTCAATGCCGACAAAATTTCTTCGTAGGACAGAGTTGCTACGTCGCGTCGGGGAAATAATTTGACTATCACACGGTACGTTTGTACCCCGACGGATGAAAAGAGAAAAGGCTGCCGCTCGTTACCTTGAATTCTGTAGGCGGCGAGATGGAATCCAAATTGGCGTGACCACTCCGTCCAGCTTTCCAGTGTAACATCAAAAGGTCGAAAAGTGGGTGCAACAGCGTGTTGTGGCTGCGTTAGCGGTGAAGCGGCTGCTGCCGCATCGTTTTGCATCGCACGTTCACACTGGGCGAGATGTCCAAGGGCTGATTCTGCAAGCCATAAAATTCGGACAGTACATCTGGAGATTGTAGCGAAGCCATTACACAAGGAAATCAGGGCAATATCGATAAGAACGCGGTTTTGCCTCGTCGCCAATGTTGTGGTTGGCAGGAGAGCCAACACCGTGTTACTAGAGGAGGCCGAAAGGCACGCGTTTTAGCTCACGCAGGCTGGCGTGAGGTTTGGAACAGGACAAGGAAATTAGACTTCAGAAAAACGGACGTAGCTGGTGGAATACTTAACTTTAATCCATTAATGATAAACGTCGGTCTTGACGGTACATGATTCACAATATCAATAATAACTGATAATGGCGCCTTGCTAGGTGGTAGCAACTGACGTAGCGGAAGGCTATGCTAAACTATCGTCTCGGAAAATGAGAGCGTATTTTGTCAGTGAACCATCGCTAGCAAAGTCGGCCGTACAACTGGAGCGAGTGCTAGGAAGTCTCTCTAGACCTACCGTGTGGCGGCGCTCGGTCTGCAATCACTGATAGTGGCGACATGCGGATCCGACGTATACTACCGGACCGCGGCCGATTTAAAGGCGTTAAGTACGCCTGCGCCAGATCCTCCGCAAAACCGATGGCAGTGTGAAGCGGGAGTGCCATACAAATTTTCCCTACTATACCTTGTAGTGTCAAAAATAGTGAAAATGGCTCTAAGCAATACGGGACTTAAAAGCTCAGGTCATCAGTACCCTAAACTTAGAACTACTTAAACCTCACTAACCTAAGAACATCACACACATACATGCTCGAGGCAGGATTTGAACCTGCAACCGTAGCAGCCGCGTGGTTCCGGACTGAAGCGCCTAGAACGTTTCGGACACCGCGGCTGGCACCTTGCAGTGTCGTTCGGTCGCATTCGACAATTATCTGCTGTCTTATTACTGCGCACCTCCTTAGAGCACTACTAAATATACTTTGTACTCACCACAACACTTTACACTAGCAAGTCATTGCAGTTTGTTCAGAGAAAATAATTTAGCTTCACTGCTACAATTATACCGTTAATGGAACAGAAAACTGAATTTCTGGCTCCTCAAGGTCATAGAAACAGCAATAATCCGTACTAATGTGCTCCCATGCTACACCTGGTATTCATTTTGCTGAACTGCATGTATTAGCCTGCTACTTCTTTCCTAGCTACTGTTAGGAAATATACACTATTGTCTAATTGTACACCCAAGCTTGCAGCTGAGTCTTCTTGGATTTCTTCCGTTGCTTGTAATTCCAAATCACAACTTTTCGCAATCCGATCGATTTTGCTGACCGAATTTATCGGTCGTAAGATAAACGATTCCAGGCGTCTGGTTGAACCTGCTCCCACAAGAAAACCAGCTCTTGTGATTCGTAAGCATTCATTACCGCACAGGGCCTCTTATTTTTGGCCTTTTTTTACACTTATAGGTTGACGCGAAGTATTATCGTTATCCATGTGAATATGACACATCCACAGGCTCTTGTCCAAGTTCGGCGTTTCACGCTGACATGTTCTACATATTCTTCACTCATACTTCACCACTTCGTTCAATGACATACATGCAACTATCTGCCAACATTTTTCCTGTTGCCAATTATGAAGTGAATAAAACTTTTCCGTTATTAGCTGATTGACAGAAACAGTGCTGGAAGTTGTTCTTCCTAATGAATAACGATGTGTATTATTGTAGGCATCCAATCTAGTATTAGAAAATGGTTCAAATGGCTCTGAGCACTATGCGATTTAACTTCTGAGGTCATCAGTCGCCTAGAACTTAGAACTAATTAAACTTAACTAACTTAAGGACATCACACACATCCATGCTCGAGGCAGGATTCGAACCTGCGACCGTAGCGGTCGCTCGGTTCCAGACTGTAGCGCCTAGAACCGCACGGCCACTCCGGCCCGCAATCTAGTACTAGACAGCGCTGCTATTACAGCCTTGTAAGTAAATGATAACTATATTCACCGAGACACTTCAATACCATCGCGCACTCATCAGTTGCTACCGACCCTTACAATGAGGAGCTGTATTATGTTTGCTCTACTACACCACCTTTCCAATACCATCAATTGTCATCGGGTTTAATGTTTGAGCAGTTGCATAAAGCGCTGCAAACGTCTTAACAAGTCAGTATAGTGGGTGACTTGGACTTACCCATTTTATAAGAAGAAGAAGTAGCGCTACAAAAATTACTAATCGATGAATGGCGTCTGAAACATTGTTGCGAAGGTCGGTCCGAAGAGGAACGCCTCGTACCTTACGGGACGTTAAAAAGGTCCTTTACCCCCAAGAACAATTCTGAAGCATTTCGGACGTCTTGCTGCTTCAACACACCAAGCTTGGTTTAAGCCGGGCGGTGCTGCACTGAAAATAGTATTCGGCACCTCCGACCAAGGCGATGCTGGTCGTTGGGATAAAACTTTCCGACAGGTCACTTCCTTTGTTACCCAATATATTGAAACACTTGTACACCAACATGTGAGGTTTGCACATATCAAGGACAATATTCTGTCTACCATCAGAAAAATTAGTAATATAGCTACTGAACTAATACAACAATAGGAGGAACTGAGGAATTCAATCCAGCATGAATTGGTTATTATGCACCAGGAACCGTCAAACCTAAACGCTACCCAGAAGTAACTAAGGCACTACAAAATCGTGTAACACGCACGCAACCCGGTTACACGCTATTACATTACATGCTATTTTTCAGCTAGCTTTACAACAAAAACTTAGCTCTAATGTATTTCCCCATGAAATGTTCTTGCAAACGCTCACTAACATTTCTTTTTATTTACTGTCGCCAATGCAAATGGCCACCCAGAAACATATCCTCTTATAAACCCAGGATGTCCTAATCATTTTTAAAGATCGTCAAACACATGCGGCGATATCTCTTAATGCCTTTCAGTCCTGTAAGCGCACCAAGTATTGCATCTGTTCTACGCTATCACTTACTACTAGGGTAAGGAAGTGTGAAATCACACTATCCATAGGAGAGACTAAAACCACTCCTATTCCTCGTACCATCCGTACGATACACTAACCTTGTTTCCCCCGTATCGGAAACAGTTTGTCGTACTTTGTGCCATAACCGATGTTAGTAGTTTTGATTTGCTATCAGTCTACACTCTTGTCTCAGATCTACCAGTTCGTCACATATATCTGTGGATTATTGTTTAACATATCTTCTTACGACATAGTTACGCCCACTGTTAAGCTTTCTGCTCATTTAACCTACTCCCACCGCACTAGTCTTACACTTTTTTTGTTATACCTGCCTGAAGTACCTACTGTGTTACCACACACAGACATCTTGCTGGTATTACCCAACAATTCTAAGACTCGACTTTAACAAATTCGCTAAAGAACAAGGAAAATTCACTCTTGATCGCGCAATTGGACGTGTCATTGAATGAACGGTACAGATTACAGGCGCTGAGTGACTATTCCCAGGGCTAAAACTTTCCCTCTAAATGTAATCCTTGCTTGCCGTGTTGAATAGATCTAGTGTACCCTTGGCTACTGTGAATGTTTTAAACCAGACGCAACCAATACCCGAGCAGCAAATATCACGTTAATACATAGGAACGCTTCAGGAATGCGCCTCACTTATGTTACGACGCATAGATTAGAGTTTTGTCTTATTACATTGATGTTCCTATAAATTGATCAAATTTTGTGTCTTGCCTTGGAGTCATGCACTGTCACTATAGTGGATAATTGTGTATCGATTAATATTTGTATCTGAACATTCCTGCGTACCAGGAACAAGGATTATCTTGCAGTTTTTATTGAGGAACGCAGATGATTATACAGTATTGTAAACAAGCCATCGCGTGGCATTTATGTTACAACTAACTCTTCTACTGCTCTTTTTTTAAATGGTTCCACACCTTGAATACTTCCGTGGGCCCTCCACTGATGCAAACCCCGTCCTTGAGTGTTGAAGTCGCCTACAATTTGCGAGGCCTACTCACCGAGGTTGCCGACTACCCCTTCTGCAGCACCGCCACTGTCGGTTTCGACTGCACGCTCATACAGCGGCGCCCGAGCCTTGCCGCGCGCCGCTCAGCCACTGTGCGTCTGCCCACCTCGAGCAACCTCACAACAAAATCCAACTCAGAGGGCCACTTCTCTGTCAGTTTTCTTTATTTTATTTAATTTTGTAACAAGTTGTGTGTGGCCATTCTACTCGTGGCTTTCACACATGTCAAAACGAAATCAACTTAAAGAATTATATGACTTGTAAACAATGCCCCTTTTAAATGATTTGCTATAATTGAATTCCCCTAAAGTTTATAAGGTCCCACATTACCGTAAACGTCAGCAGAACTTTCTGCGGCAGCCATTGACATTAACATTAAGTTTTACAATTTGTAACTCTAACGGAAGAGGAACGTAATGTGCGCGGTGAGCAGTTTTATTGAGAGGAAAAACCGGTTTCCAATTTTTTTTACGAATTCTCAAGATTAATTGTCTTTGATATGACCTAAGGTGCTGTCTCTTTAGTAAGACAGTGGCAGAGCCTGGATCGGCATAGTACCGGATGTTTTGCATAACACCCCCTCTCTGTCCACGTGAACATGGTCCCACGGTAGTACCGCTGAACAGGGCCACTATGTTGCTTAATTGAGTATCGCTGACGAAGAGACCCCACTGAAGCGCCCTCTGCCCACCAATAGGAGGACTGGTGGGGAGGGGGAGAGGGGGGGAGGCGGTAACTTGAGGCGCACCGGGCGGGTTGGTGAGAATGCCTAGGTATTGACGGCACTCTTGCCTCCTAGCTCAGTTCACAACCTCCCTTTGGGGATGCAGTGACTCTAAGTTTAACTGGGCAGCCTCGTTTTGCTGTTGCGAGTTTGAGTAATATACCCCTAGGCGCAGGTTTTTGAGACTCAGCTTTCAGGCAAGAAGATGGGAAGTTGGATTATAGGAAAAGAGAGCCAAACATTGTCGCTGCGGTCCTGATGCATGAAGTCACATTATGCAATAATTTGTGCACTGTGTGTTTTAATGTTCGCACTGCCTGGTAATAAGAAATGAAAGGCCAGATAGCACTATCGTTTTACATTATGAAATAACTTCTGTGTACAAAATTATTCTGCACTGGGGATAAACCATTTGAAGATGCGCAGTTTTAAACAGACTAGCCTTGTATTCAGTATTATGGAGTATTCGATCTACATCCGGCCATCCTAATTTAGGGGTTCCACGTTTTCCCTAAATTAATTCAAGCCAATGCCAGGATAGTCCCTACTACACTCTTGGAAATGGAAAAAAGAACACATTGACACCGGTGTGTCGGACCCACCATACTTGCTCCGGACTCTGCGAGAGGGCTGTACAATCAATGATCACACGCACGGCACAGCGGACACACCAGGAAACACGGTGTTGGCCGCCGAATGGCGCTAGCTGCGCAGCATTTGTGCACCGCCGCCGTCAGTGTCAGCCAGTTTGCCGTGACATACGGAGCTCCATCGCAGTCTTTAACACCGGTAGCATGCCGCGACAGCGTGGACGTGTTCCGTATGTGCAGTTGACGGACTTTGAGCGAGGGCGTATAGTGGGCATGCGGGAGGCCGGGTGGACGTACCGCCGAATTGCTCAACACGTGGGGCGTGAGGTCTCCACAGTACATCGATGTTGTCGCCTGTGGTCGGCGGAAGGTGCACGTGCCCGTCGACCTGGGACCGGACCGCAGCGACGCACGGATTCACGCCAAGACCGTAGGATCCTACGCAGTGCCGTAGGGGACCGCACCGCCACTTCCCAGCAAATTAGGGACACTGTTGCTCCTGGGGTATCGGCGAGGACCATTCGCAACCGTCTCCATGAAGCTGGGCTACGGTCCCGCACACCGTTAGGCCGTCTTCCGCTCACGCCCCAACACGTGCAGCCCGCCTCCAGTGGTGTCGCGACAGGTGTGAACGGAGGGACGAATGGAGACGTGTCGTCTTCAGCGATGAGAGTCGCTTCTGCCTTGGTGCCAATGATGGTCGTATGCGTGTATGGCGCCGTGCAGGTGAGCGCCACAATCAGGACTGCATACGACCGAGGCACACAGGGCCAACACCCGGCATCATGGTGTGGGGAGCGATCTCCTACACTGGCCGTACACCTCTGGTGATCGTCGAGGGGACACTGAACAGTGCACGGTACATCCAAACCGTCATCGAACCCATCGTTCTACCATTCCTAGACCGGCAAGGGAACTTGTTGTTCCAACAGGACCATGCACGTCCGCATGTATCCCGTGCCACCCAACGTGCTCTAGAAGGTGTAAGTCAACTACCCTGGCCAGCAAGATCTCCGGATCTGTCCCCCATTGAGCATGTTTGGGACTGGATGAAGCTTCGTCTCACGCGGTCTGCACGTTCAGCACGAACGCTGGTCCAACTGAGGCGCCAGGTGGAAATGGCATGGCAAGCCGTTCCACAGGACTACATCCAGCATCTCTACGATCGTCTCCATGGGAGAATAGCAGCCTGCATTGCTGCGAAAGGTGGATATACACTGTACTAGTGCCGACATTGTGCATGCTCTGTTGCCTGTGTCTATGTGCCTGTGGTTCTGTCAGTGTAATCATGTGATGTATCTGACCCCAGGAATGTGTCAATAAAGTTTCCCCTTCCTGGGACAATGAATTCACGGTGTTCTTATTTCAATTTCCAGGAGTGTATAAGGCCATGGCCGACGAATAGTCGCATCCTTGTGAAACTAGACCTTTTAAAATGTAAATTCCTGTATACATTGACAAAGTTTTTAACTTGTTTGATTTTAAACTGCAATACCATGACACGTTCAGTATCTTTCTGAAAGTGATCCAATGCGGCTGTATAGGGCTACTACTACTGCTACTACTAGGTTAGCTTCATAATGACAATTCTCAGGCAAAACTGTGTAGTGGGAACAGTTAATACCAGTATAAAGAAAATGCAGTAATACTTGCACAAGCTCCAGCTACTAAGTTCCGATGATATGCATAGGAAGAGGAAACATGAGGAATTGTTTGACGAGACATGTTACATGTGCAAACTTAGCCCAGAATGGTAAACGGTGGAAACAGGATTATGCGTACTACAGCGGCAGTAGTTGCTACAGCTATTAAGAACCTCTGTGAATGGGGGCAGGCAACAACAGCTATAATTGCTCTACAGACTGCTTGTAAATATAAATTAGGCCATGCCGTAGTGGCCACAGCCGGTTCCGACCGTTTGATATTATGAGTATGTGAATCAGGAATTTCTACACATGTGAGCTCAAGTCTGTGTGAGTAGGTAAGGCAGGTGTGCTTCGTGAATAAATGATTTTTAAAAGAAAGTAAACAATCCCAGACATACATTCAACGAAGCAATAAAAAATGTGTTTCCGTAATTCATGATGACTAAATTTGCGAAATCTTCTGGTTCTACATCTACATCTACATCCATACTCCGCAAGCCACCTGACGGTGTGTGGCGGAGGGTACCCTGAGTACCCCTATCGGTTCTCCCTTCTATTCCAGTCTCGTATTGTACGTGGAAAGAAGGATTGTCGGTATGCTTCTGTGTGGGCTCTAATCTCTCTGATTTTATCCTCATGGTCTCTCCGCGAGATATACGTAGGAGGGAGCAATATATTGCTTGACTCTTCGGTGAAGGTATGTTCTCGAAACTTTAACAAAAGCCCGTACCGAGCTACTGAGCGTCTCTCCTGCAGAGTCTTCCTCTGGAGTTTATCTATCATCTCCGTAACGCTTTCGCGATTACTAAATGATCCTGTAACGAAGCGCGCTGCTCTCCGTTGGATCTTCTCTATCTCTTCTATCAACCCTATCTGGTGCGGATCCCACACTTCTGAGCAGTATTCAAGCAGTGGGCGAACAAGCGTACTGTAACCTACTTCCTTTGTTGTCGGATTGCATTTCCTTAGGATTCTTCCAATGAATCTCAGTCTGGCATCTGCTTTACCTTCGATCAACTTTATATGATCATTCCATTTTAAATCACTCCTAATGCCTACTCCTAGATAATTTATGGAATTAAGTGCTTCCAGTTGCTGACCTGATATTCGGAGGAGGGAGCAACATATTGCTTGACTCTTCGGTGAAGGTATGTTCTCGAAACTTTAACAAAAGCCCGTACCGAGCTACTGACCGTCTCTCCTGCAGAGACATCGCAGAAAACAATGCTCATTTCCTGATGCCGTGTTCGAGTTTATCGAAACGACGTAGTTCATAATATACTTGAACTCTTGAAACCTACCTAGGATCCGGTTAAAAAGAAATCAGAATATTAATAATCACCTAATAATGGCAACTGCTAACTTGTCTGCTGGTTACATATCAGAAACTATTTGCCTTGAAGTGGTTTACTGCACTGACTGTGCAGAAGCAAGTTTCATGATTATCATCACTGTAATTTCTTATCCAGTGCTGTATAAATGCCTCATCAAGACTTTTCCATACATTTAACTGTATTTATTTATGTTACTTCTGCTTTGTTTCTAACTTATCTACCCACCTCCATGATGATGTCACTAGTTTTTTTCTTATTTTCTAAAATCAATTAAGGGACTTCCCTGGACTATCTGCTAATCATTATTATATCTTAATCTCCCGGTCACCTTCATTTTATTTTCATTGCTGTCATAAATTGCGTTTCCTACTCCGTCTGTTCTATGACCTACTTTTTTAATCCCTTGTATGTCATCGAATTACGAATAGGAGACGCTCTACTTTCCCCTCTATAATGCTCAGTTTTTGAATGGTTTCCTAAAAACGAGGTTATGTGTCACAGATGTAAGTAAAAACCGGAAAAGCGTGCTGATCGGAAGCTTTGAGTTTCAGATACATGGGAAACCACTGTTTGCTATTTTCTACATGCGTAAGCTGCTTACTGTAGTGTAATGAGGCCATGATCCAACTCTATAGCTTTTACGTCCCAAACGTTCCTCCATTGCCAAGTTAATAGTCTTTGATGCCTCAAATGTATCCTGTTTACGTGTACTTTCCTTATTGGGCCATACGGCTCTTTTCGGCCCAGTTTGATTCAGTACGCCTCCGTTAGCTACTCCATCAACCGATATAATCTTCGGCATTATTCTGCAGCACCACATTTCAAAAACTTCTAATTTTTGTGTCTATATTAACTATCCCTTACTTTTGCTATCATATAAGGCCTCGGTACAAGACCTAAGCGAAAACAAGCACCATACAGCAGCTGATATACACACTTCTAAAATGTTTTGCATCACATCGGTTCCGAGAGTTCCGGAACCTATACAGAAAACTGGAATAGTGATAAAGATAAACATCATTTCCGCCCTTTTTGTTGTTCATGAAAACCACACATTGCATGTTGTACCACCATACAGCGACACCTTCAGAGGTGGTGGTCCACATCGGTACCTCTGAGCACTTCCTCTTGAATTGATGCATTCCTGTATTCGTCGTGACAAGCTATCCACAAGTTCATCAAGGCACTGTTGGTCCAGATTGTCCCACTCCTCAAAGCCCATTCGGCCTAGATCCTTCACAGTGATTGGTTGGTCACGTCTTCCATAAAAAGTCCTTTTCAATCTATTCCAGGCATGGTCGATAGGGCTCATGTCTGGAGAACATGTTGTTATCCTGAAAGACGTCATTCACAAGATGTCCACGATGGGGGCGCGAATTGTCGTCGATGAAGACGAATGCCTTGCCAATATGCTACCGCTATGGTTTCAATATCGGTCTGGGGATGGCATTCACGTATCGTACAGCCGTTACGGCGCCTTCCATGACAACCAGTGGTGTACGTCGGCTCCACATAACGCCACCCTAAAACAGCAGGGAACCTCAACCTTGCTCCACTCGCTCGACAGAGTGTCTAAGGCGTTCAGCCCGACCGTGTTGCCACCAAACACGTCTCCGGCGATTGTGTGGTATTTGCGCGAGCGGTTCTAGGCGCTTCAGTCCGAAACCGCGCTTCTGCTACAGTCACAGGTTTGAATCCTGCCTCGGGCATGGATGTGTGTGATGTCCTTAGTTTAGTTAGGTTTCACTAGTTCGAAGTCTAGGGGACTGATTACCTCAGATGTTAAGTCCCATAGTGCTTAGAGTCATTTGAACCATTTTCAAGGTATATGCGACATTCATCGGTGAAGAGAACTTCATGCCAGTCCTGAGCGGTCCATTCGGCATGTTGTTGGGTCCATGTGTACCGTGTTGCATGGACCTCGCAATGGACGTCAGGAGCGAAGTTGCGCATCATGCAGCGTATTGCACACAGTTTGAGTCGTAACACGACGTCCTGCGGCTGCACGAAAAACATTATTCAACATGGTGGCGTTACTGTCACTGTTCCTCCGAGCCATAATCCGTGGGTAGCGGTCATGCACTGCAGTAGTAGCTCTTGGGCGGCCTGAGGGAGGCATCTCATCG
Organism: Schistocerca gregaria; assembly: GCF_023897955.1. Taxonomy (NCBI): domain Eukaryota; kingdom Metazoa; phylum Arthropoda; class Insecta; order Orthoptera; family Acrididae; genus Schistocerca; species Schistocerca gregaria. The sequence continues at coordinate 283,783,934 of NC_064931.1, read as the reverse complement.
ACAGTTCCTGTCTCTGTATCTCCTCCATGTCCGAACGACATCGTTTTGGTTCATTCCGAGACGCCTGGCCACTTCCCTTGTTTACAGCCGTTCCTGACACAAAGCAACAATGCGAACGCGATCGAACCGCGGTATTGACTGTCTATTCATGGTTAAACAACAGACAACACGAGCCGTATACCTCCTTCCCGGTGGAATGACTGGAACTGATCGGCTGTCGGACCTCGTCCGTCTAATAGGCGTTGCTCATGCATGGTTGTTTAGATCTTTGGGCGGGTTTAGTGACATTTCTGAACTGTCAAAGTGCATATGTCTGTGATACAATATCTCCAGACAACGTCTATCTTCAGGAGTTCTGGGAACCGGGGTGTAAAACTCTTTTGATGTGTGTACTTGCGGGAGGTAAGTATGACGATACTGGTCCACCAGGTGTGCAGGATGAGTGAGATAGGGGAAATTCCTTCAGACTTCAAAAAGTATGTAATAATTACAATTTTAAAGTAAGCAGAAGCTGACGTGTATTAATATTACCGAGCTCTCAGTTTAATAACTCGCGGTTGCAAAATACTGACACGAATTATTTACAGAAAAGTGGAAAAAACTGGTAGAAGCTGGCAGTAAGTAAGATCAGTTTGAGTTCCAGAGAAAAGAGGGAACACGCGAGTCAGTACTGACCATTCGACTTATCTCAGATGATAGCTTACAGAAACGCAAACCCATTTTTACAGCTTGTGTAGATTTGAGACAGATTTAGACAATGTTGATTCGAATATACTCTTTGCAATTATGAAGGTAGCACGGTAAAATACAGCGGGTGAAAGTTAATATACAATTTGTACGGAAACCAGACGCTAGTTGTAAGAGTCAAAAGACATGTAAGAGATGTAGTAGTTGACAAGGGAGTAAGATAGTGTTGTAGCCCATCCCCGATGCTATTCAACATGTACATTGAGCAAGTAGTAAAGGAAGCCAAGGAATAAACCGGGGAAGAAATTAAATTTCAGGATGAACAACTAAACTTATTTGGAAATAAATTTCCCCCATTTTATTGTTAATTGTTCATTTATTTTAGACAATCATGATTTCGAGTCTATATTCATTCCCAAGTGAATGTTGAAATGTTAAAACATGTGTGATCTCTTTGTGAAATGTCAACAGAAAAACGTACTTCTGGTCCCATAGACCAGTTGTCGTAATATAGGACGTGAGTACATATTGAAAATACATAATACGGTTGAAATTGCAGACTGTAAAAAACCATTGAACACACAGTACGGCGTATTTAACCACTCGTAACAATTTCTGGTTGTCTCAGCGTACCCAGGTACGCTAATTTCTAACTTTCCTTTCCCATCCCTAACATTTTAATCTACATTTTATAACTAATACAGTGTGGTCAATATCTGACACCTACCTCTGCAAATGCATAGCAACTCAAACTTTCCACTAAAATCTCTATATTACGACTTTTCACTCTATGACACTTTCCAGGTGTCTTGAGCCTACAGAACCTTCTTTTCATTCTCAAATCAGTTGTTTCTTACAACTGATACGTGCTCCGTATACAATTGTATCGGAAATTCCCGTTGTCAATATCTGTCTCCTACTTTATGTTTACATACTATTTCCCCTAATCTTCCTTTTTTTTTTACTCTCTACTTACAATCCCCCTCGGAATTAAAGTTTCAACTTATTATTATGAATTACCTTCAACCGCAACCAAACGTCCACATCTTTATAACAAGGCAAAAAAATCGTAGCTGTAGAATCACGACCGATTTCAAGCCAATCTAGGCGCTTCCTCGGGTGATCTAGACAGGGATTACGAAGGAAAAATTTTACAATTTTTTCATTGGCTTAGTAATTATTGCTATATGGAGTAGAAAAGTCCTGTGCATTATGTACTTACATAAATTGTGTCTATAACATTATTTTATGCTGTCCTCAAGCCTCTAGCTGTCCTTTCTGTCACTGATAAATTTAAACCCGCTACAAGCGTCAGTCAAACTGATAACAAGGAAGTTTCCCTAAGACCAAATAATTCGAATATTTGGTGGAGGGTTCATAAAATAAGCTCTACAAAGCGTGCGAAAATGTACGTAAGCACCACAAAAAAATACCATATTATGAACTGGCAGCTATGCGGACATAGCTATTAGGAACACAGAACTAACTAGAGCTCTATGCAAGTAGCCATAAGGAAAACCGCATTGGCGGTGATATCCGATAAAGCTAACAAAATCTAACGGAATTTAGACTTAGATCATTGAAGGACGAAGTGTGAAAGAGAGGGAGGTACAGTACATAAAAATAAATTCCAATTTAAATCACCAAGTGATATAAAATATGGGCGGTGTGTGGATAGAAAACTAATACAGGTAATCCCGTTGTGGGGCGGTTAGTGGATTCTAATTATGGAGTACAGTAGCCGTATTTACAAGAGCTTAAAAACTATTTTTGCGGTCAGCCAGAAAGTGATTGAGAACATACTGACCATAATTTCCAGTCTGCAAGTGCACGTTCTTCTTGTTCACACTGAAATAAAATGTTCCTGCTTGCTATTTACTCAGAGGGATCAGGAATTACCACTATAAATAAAAGTTTTGAGTTCTAAATGACTAATATATTCAGTAAAAGTTCACATGCACAAACATAATAATATTCCTGTTAATAATAATAATGTCCCCATCAAGAACAGCACTGTTAGCAGTTCAGAGGCGACAATGGTAAGTTCCAAGTAAAATGGTCTGTCGCTCTGACTTTTAGCAGGCCGCTGTGGCCGAGCGGTTCTAAGCGATTCAGTCCGGAACCACGCTGCTGCTAAGGTCGCAGGTTAGAATCCTGCCTCGGGCATGGATGTGTGTGATGTTCTTAAGATAATTAGGTTTAAGTAGTTCTAAGTCTAGGGGACTCATGACCTCAGATGTTAAGTCCCATATTGCTTAGAACCATTTGAACCTGAGTTTTAATCATCAAAGTTAACTGCTCACCACAAAAGTGGAAAATGATCTCACCGCTTGCCACGGAGTTTTGTAAAGATTTCGGGCGGCACACAAAGAGCTAGTTCCATGAAATCTAAGCGATCCAGGATGGTGTACAGTCCTTGCTAGTGAACTTCCTACTTTTACCGAAGACGTGTGTTTGGTAGGTGCCCAGCTGTGATGTCATCCATGGCAGAGCACATGCCGGCGTTTGACTGACCCGAACAACTTGATAGCTCTCCTCCCGCTTCTCTGTTTGTATTTATGTATGGACGCAGCAGACCGCTGCACGGAACAAAAAAAGGTTCAAATAGGACTTAACTTCTGAGGTCATCAGTCCACTAGAACTTAGAACTACTTAAACGTATCTAAACTAAGGACATCACACACATCCATGCCCGAGGCAGGTTTCGAACCTGCGGCCGTAGCGGTCGCGCGGATCCAGACTGTAGCGCCTAGAACCGCTCTGACAACCTTGCCGGGCCTGTACAGAAAATCTGCTGTCTACTGCGTATTATTTAGTTGTGTAACAATTTACAATCTTCATAATTTTTATATGAATGAAGGTAACTTGGTTACTGTTACTAAGTTACTGAAAAAGTCTTAACTCAACTGTATTTAATCTTTTCCAGCTAGAATATTTAGAACGGAACTGACAGTAGAACATAACCTCTGAACTCCATCTTTAAGAGTCCCCGTAGTGATTGTTATTTACACTAAAGTATTGAAACTTGGTACAGATGTATTATTTCCTTAATGTAATCGAGTGCTGTAGCTGAAACTTTATATCACAATTATAAATGACACTTAATCTGATAAAAATAGGGCCGTCTCTGTTCCATATTTTGTTTTTAGTGGATAACGAGAAAACTATTAGAGGTAGCTAAAAGGAGTAACATTATTAGTGTTTTAATATCAAACTGAATCATACGAATTTTCAAATTTCCGAGTCTAATATTTACAATTTTTAGTAAAAACGCAAATTTTTCCCAGAATATTGCCCCGTTTAAATTTATACTCTTAATATTTGATTGTGACATAAATTTGAATATTGTGAACAATTTTTGGCTTCCTACCTTCATTATTTATTGCTAATTATTGTTTGTGTAAATAATGTATTTAACATAACATATTCAACCGATCCTTTAGAGATATAATAATTGTAACATTAATATCCTGAAGCATACAAAGCTTGCAAAAGTTATTTCAATTTTCAAATTTCACTCTTAGATTTTAGTGCTACACTTTGTATGCTACGCACAGATGCGTTATGAAGATGTGGCGCTATTTGCAGTGAACTGGTGTAGGTCCAGGCATACTCGTTCGCTTCTGCGTCTTTCAAGCGCTAGTTTCTTCAAACCGTATGACACACACTAATAATATTTATAATGGATTTTATTCCACGCAGTTTGAAAACCAATTGAGAAATTGTAAACAGTTAAAGTTTTTACATGTAGCAAAGTATGCTACCGAAAAATAAGAACAACAGGCTGCCTGCTTAGGTAGTAAAATTTTTCTAAGCTATTCCTACGTGTCAGTTCTGTCTGAGTGTTTCAGGTGGGCCCAGGTGATTTTTGTAAGTTTCGGAATATCTCGATTTCTTGTAAAATACTAATACTGCTACCTTTATTCTTGAAATATCAGTGATAAGCCAAAACATTATGACTACTGCTCACCGCGACGTTGGATGCCTCCTAGTGGCGTTGTGGGTACGCGACGCGGTAACAAAAATATGTAAGCGGAGCATACACGGATGACGGATCACCCCAGCGAAGATATGGGCTGCAAATGGGGAAATCCATTGAGATAAGTGACTTTGACAAAGAGCAGATTATTATTATGCTGAGACTGTGAATCTTTTAAACGGCAAAGCTGGTCGAATATTCTCATGCTACTGTCGTGAGCATCTATGGAAGGAGGTAGAAGGACAGTGGAACTACCAGTAGGCATAAAATTGTTGAATGTTCACAGTCTTAATAGAAAATGGGGTTCGGAGGCTTATCTGCTCTATAACGTAGGATAGATGGTGATGTGTGGCGTCTCTGGCAAAAGAGCGCGATGCTGGTGCATGCAAAAATGTTTCGGAGCACACCGTTCATTGTACATAGCTGAACATGGAGCTCTGCAGCAGATCACCCCCAACTGTTCACATGTTGACCCTACGTCATCGTCAGTTACGAATGCACTTTGCACGAGACCATCGGGATTCGAACGTCGATCAGTCGAAACGTATCGGTCATTCGGGTGAATCACATTTTTGCTACACTAGGGTCGCTGGTCATCTCCACGAATGCCGTCATCGAGGTTAACGGCGGCTCTAAACGATTACCGCACTACGTATGCAGGCCGGTGGGAGTAGTATTATGCTATGGGAGACATTTTTCTGCTCATGCATAGGACCTGTGGTTGCTGCGAAGAACTTGCATCCCTTCATGATTGATGTCTTCCTCATCCGCGATGTCGTCCTTCAGCAGTATAATTGTCCGCGTTTCGCTGCCAAAACAGTACTACAGTGGTTTGATGAGAATTACAGTGAATTCACGATGATGTCTAGGCGTACAAATTCACCCCGTGGAAATCATGTGGAACACATCTGGTTCGCTATCGGGCGCTATCACTGCGTATGCAAATCAGCGACCCGTTTTTGACCGAATTGCATGTCCTGCGCATAGACATTTACTTCCACGTAGCTCCTGAAACCTACCAAAAAACTACTCAGATTCATGATGAGCAGAATCAGCGGTGTATTTCGTTCCAAAGACGAACAAGCTAGCTACTAAGCAGCTGGTCAAAATGTTTTGGCTTCTCAGTGTATGATTTGTATATTCTTGTATATGTCCGTGGTATGATGTTCGGTGTCACGTAAATGCGCTCTTAGTGCGGATCCTGAATTCGAGCAGTTTATATGGTCTTTAAACCGAGTTGAAAAACTTCTCCGGGTTTGGTCTATACATTTGGCATCACATTGCTGACAGTATATGCAGTAGACATCCGATATCTACAACCTATCACGAAGCATACGTTCCTTGTTCTAAATTTTTATCCGTTGTCCTTAGGAATACAATAAGCAGGAGTTATGCCTTTTGAAACAAAATACTGACAGAATAGGCAAATGCTTTGTGAGAGGGTTTTCGGGTGTAGTTCTGCTATCTGATTTTGTTATCACTATCCACTTGAGAAACACTATAATCAAGCTGCCGTTGCTAACACATAATCAATTATTGTCACCAAGGCTTAGCAATGTAATGAATTATGTCTGATACAAATCAGGATATTACGTGAATAAATTCTGTTCATTTTATGTGCACGGTGTAAAAACGTTATGTTTTAAGTATTTCTTTACAGACTATCGTTACTTTAATTATTTGGTATACACTCCTGGAAATTGAAATAAGAACACCGTGAATTCATTGTCCCAGGAAGGGGAAACTTTATTGACACATTCCTGGGGTCAGATACATCACATGATCACACTGACAGAACCACAGGCACATAGACACAGTCAACAGAGCATGCACAATGTCGGCACTAGTACAGTGTATATCCACCTTTCCCAGCAATGCAGGCTGCTATTCTCCCATGGAGACGATCGTAGAGATGCTGGATGTAGTCCTGTGGAACGGCTTGTCATGCCATTTCCACCTGGCGCCTCAGTTGGACCAGCGTTCGTGCTGAACGTGCACACCGCGTGAGACGACGCTTCATCCAGTCCCAAACATGCTCAATGGGGGACAGATCCGGAGATCTTGCTGGCCAGGGTAGTTGACTTACACCTTCTAGGGCACGGTGGGTGGCACAGGATACATGCGGACGTGCATTGTCCTGTTGGAACAGCAAGTTCCCTTGCTGGTCTAGGAATGGTAGAACGATGGGTTCGATGACGGTTAGGATGTACCGTGCACTATTCAGTGTCCCCTCGACGAGCACCAGAGGTGTACGGCCAGTGTAGGAGATCGCTCCCCACACCATGATGCCGGGTGTTGGCCCTGTGTGCCTCGGTCGTATGCAGTCCTGATTGTGGCGCTCACCTGCACGGCGCCAAACACGCATACGACCATCATTGGCACCAAGGCAGAAGCGACTCTCATCGCTGAAGACGACACGTCTCCATTCGTCCCTCCATTCACGCCTGTCCCGACACCACTGGAGGCGGGCTGCACGATGTTGGGGCGTGAGCGGAAGACGGCCTAACGGTGTGCGGGACCGTAGCCCAGCTTCATGGAGACGGTTGCGAATGGTCCTCGCCGATACCCCAGGAGCAAGAGTGTCCCTAATTTGCTGGGAAGTGGTGGTGCGGTCTCCTACGGCACTGCGTAGGATCCTACGGTCTTGGCGTGCATCTGTGCGTCGCTGCGATCCGGTCCCAGGTCGACGGGCACGTGCACCTTCCGCCGACCACTGACGACAACATCGATGTACTGTGGAGACCTGACGCCCCACGTGTTGAGCAAGTCGGCGGTACGTCCACCCGGCCTCCCGCATGCCCACTATACGCCCTCGCTCAAAGTCCGTCAACTGCACATACGGTTCACGTCCACGCTGTCGCGGCATGCTACCAGTGTTAAAGACTGCGATGGAGCTCCGTATGCCACGGCAAACTGGCTGACACTGACGGCGGCGGTGCACAAATGCTGTGCAGCTAGCGCCATTAGACGGCCAACACCGCGGTTCCTGGTGTGTCCGCTGTGCCGTGCGTGTGATCATTGCTTGTACAGCCCTCTCGCAGTGTCCCGAGCAAGTATGGTGGGTCTGACACACCGGTGTCAATGTGTTCTTTTTTCCATTTCCAGGAGTGTAAAAATGAGTTACATATTATTCTCAATTAACAAAAACCATATACGTAAAACGACTAACTAAAAAAAATTGAATGTAAAACGAAAAATAACAGTTTGAAACATAAAACAAACAAAAGTAAAATAAATATTAGGAATAATAATTAATTGTTCAGGAGTCCTTGTGGATATTCTCACATTCATCTCTCAAGACGGTTTTGACTTCTTGCACCATTCAGGGATGTTGTGTTCGTTGACAAACACTTCCGCCAAGAGTATACCATTCATGCTCATATCGTTTAGGTCTGAGGCGTACGCATGCCATTCCATACGTTCAATACTTCACTTTCCAGTGTGTCCGACATCTCATTGTGCCGGCACTGTCGTCCATACACAGAAAGTATGGACCTACCTCACCCCCTAAAGACTCCGCCTCCGGTAGCTGAGTGGTCAGTGCGACAGATTACCAATCCTAAGGGCCCGGGTACGATTCCCGGCTGGGTCAGAGATTTTCTCCGCTTAGGGACTGGGCGCAAGTCGCCGAAGTGGCGTCAAATCGAAAGACTTGCACCCAGCGAACGGTCTACCCAACGGGAGGCCCTAGTCACACGACATTTACATTTATTTACCCCTAAAGAGACGGCCATAATCTATAGTAGTCTCCTTGCCAATAACGCAGAGCAGTAACTGTATCTCGCGCAGCGTTGTTCGGCCATTGTGCATAATGCCAGCAGACAGAATAACGCCTAGACCGTACCGATGAAGTTCTAGAACATCCTGTCATGTGTTTGGTTGATGGTTAAGGGCCCTCAACAGCGAGGTTGCTAGCGCCTGTCATGTGTAGCGTGTTCCCTTCTCTTTCCACACTAACTGGTGGCAGAATCGCTTGCGGGATTCGTCTGAGAACATCCCTCTGGACAAATGTTACTACCCCAATCTAAGTGATCCTTAAATCAACGAAACCGTTGATGGATGGTGCCCTTGGTGAAGTGAGATGCATCTAACAGGCTTCTGACCATACAAACAAGCCTGATTTAATCGCCGCGCAATGGTTCTGGCTGAGACACGTGTACCGGTAGTGGTTGCAAGGTCTGTAGGATCTTCCTAGGAGAGAGATGTCCGTTCCTTTTCGCCGCTAGCTCTACGTGTCGATCCTCTCGCCGTGTTCTTGTCCGTCTTCGACCAGTGGCACCCTTTCACATGCAATTTCCGCCTTCGGCGACCTTTCACACTCGCGAAATTAGACTATTGGCCACACCCATTCTGTGCCCACAGTAGTGAGACTCTGATCGACTTCGGAAGTCCAGCTCTTCATCTACTATCGTAAGCATTCAAATGTTATCTTGGAAACGTGTTGCCGCTCGTTTATGATCCCCGTTAGCGTTTGCGCAAACTGCTGTTGTTCTCGCTCTTTATTGCTTTTACATACTAAAGCTGAACTCACTGGCCGAGAAGCTAAGAATTTTGACGTTAATGATTTCCAATTTAATTCGGTTTTATGTGTTGTAAACAAAGTCCGAGTCATAGTGATCTCCACCCCATTATTTTTTTAAACTCTTTTTAAAACAATTTGGTGCAACTGCAGCAGCTAAGATTTTTTTCACCTTGGATTTTCAATTCGCGATTTCTATGGCGAGATTTAAATAAGTACACCATCTATTACGTGCCACAAACGACTCATAGCCACATACCTTTTTTATTTAACTGTAATGCCTTTTCACAGAGTAAAGGAACAGATATTGGTTTCACAGTTGATAGTTGTAAAAACTTACAACACAAGGCTTCTTCCAATATTCATTTTTCAGTTTCGTCATCATTTTTCGATGCCTACTCCCGTCAGATGTTTTTCAAAACTGAATCGATGTTCTTCTTAACATCACTTACCATACAAATATCTGCACCATACTTATCGGCTAACTTACGACCAGTTTTACTTTTTTTCATGAATCAATAATGTGTATTTTACCTTTAAGCTACAACACCACTCTTTTACACTTTGACATTTTTAAGCACAGAAGCGAAATTGGGGATCGATTAGCAGCTGTCTAACTCAAACAATAGCTAAATGTGCGCTGTTTAACTCAAACAAAATGAAACGTGCGGTTCACGAAACCCTCGGGCGGATAGCGCTAGCGCATGTCCGTGCACACACGCAAACTACAAGGATATTTGCTTGCGGGTGACAGTCTGAATTATTGCGAATCCGTATAAACGAGGTCCGGATAATCGATTCTGCACTGTACTTTTCTACCGCAGTAAATAATTGTTCTAATTCCAAGAACCACAAAGTGGTATATCCACACAGTTATTATCTAATTCATCATTAGAAAACATATGTGAAATATAAGTACAAGATCCTGTAAATCAAATGAATGACACACTAACAAATGTACAGTTTCCTTTCAAAAGAAAATACTGTACAATAAAAGTGTATCTCCCTTTATATCAAACTCACACTACTGTGAAACGGTGACCTCATTGGACTACAGTTCTCCCGGTGGACTAAATCAACGTGTTAACGTTTTGGAAAACGTCTGTCTGATGTGTCCAGTTTTAACTCTCTGATACCGCCCAATATTAGTCACTGCAGTAACAGCTTCCTTGTAATTGTGTGAAGGTTGCACAGTAGGCCTTCATGTTTATGATTGAAACCGGTTTCTCACACACACACTCTCTCTCTGACTTCCATTATCTCCTACACTTCCGATTGACTGATTAACAAACTTTTAGATCTTCGCACTGTATACATAACAGTCGGTAGTTAAAGTGAAATCTGTCTACTTTTGTTCGTCACAATAAAACAATACGAAGTCTGAGTTCAAGAATAAATACTTACAAATTACATTCATGGCAATTTTAGAGAGAGATCACAGTTAGTAAGTATAGGACGTAAAACAATGCTGACAATCAAAGCTCTTCTTCGAAACCGCTTAGATTTACTGGTAAGATGGCTCACTGGACAGACTGTCAAAATCTGAATACATACCGAGCATGGAAACAGGAAGAAGGTGTATTGAGCTGTGGAAAAAGGAGCAAAGTAGAAAAGCGAACGGTCGAAGATCAGTATGTACAACACTGAGCGACATACGCTGACCTGGCGTCGTGGTCATGTGGTGAAGGTGTTGGTTTGCGAATGGGGATATCCGTGTTCAAATCTCCCTCAGGCCCCACTTTGATGTTTTCATTTTCCGCAAAATTGTGAACTATCCGTCCGGTCATTGACGTGCCTGTTCGACGTATTCAAAAAATGTGACAGTATCGTGGTGTAACGTCCGTTTGGAACAGCGCCGTGTAACGAAGGGACATCCAGACGTACGTACCTCTTATTCCTTCTACACAACTACAACATGTTGTGCGTCTTGCGTTCAGTTTTGGAAGTTTTTACTCTACAATTCCTTCGTTGTAACATAGTTCACACCCGTTTATTTGTTGTACTCAATTCTGTGAGAGGTCTACGAGGCATCTCGCCTGCTCTCACTATTCATCTTATTTACTTGCGATGGTAAGATATTCTTAGCACATGACTCATATTGTATAACCAACGTACAGTATTACAATTGCCAAGACTACAAAAGAACAGACACGTCAATGACCGGACGGATAGTTCGTAAATTTGTGGCAAAAAACAAAAAGGTAAGAAAAACAGCGGCACGATGGATGTTTGAACACAGATTTCCCGCTTTGCAGTCCAATATTATGACCGCACAACCACGACTACGTTCTTCTAGCGAGTCTCTCAGTGTTGCATATCTTGAGCTTGGGCCGTTCACTGTCCCTATTTTTCTTCTTTTTTCACAGTTCAGTACACCTTCTTCTAGTTTTCATGCTTTATCTATGTTCAGTTTTTGACGCGCTACCCACTGGGCCACATGACCACTAAATATGAGGGAGTTCGATGGGGAGGTTCTCTTGTAAGTACCGATAATCAACTAAACGCCATAATGATGCGATGTTTTAAAATAACATGCCACACGCTGACGGACAAAAGTCGTTGTACATCCACTTCTTTCAACCTACTTGGACTTTCAACTGATGAGAAGTGCAAACTACAAAACTTGATATGCCCATAATATGTAAATGATGATCCATTCGCAAATTATATCTTGCACGGAAGAGTAGCATTACTTTACAGTTTTGATGAGAACCATTCTGATAATTGTAATAATTATTGAAAGTTTATCCAATGAAGCTGTGTGGTGAGAGGTGTAAAAATATTAAACGCGTAGGAAAGTAATATTTATAGAGCACACCTCCGATACCACTTGCACATTCAAGTTGCCTCGTAAACACATGTGGACTGTGTTTTACTGCTGCAAATGTTAGTTGCATTTATCTCATCACTGGCTTTTCTTTCTATTGATTCGGATCTCCGGCTGGGGACTACTCAGAAGGATGTTGTCATCAGGAAAAACAAAATTGGCATTCTAATGGTTGGAGTGTGGAATGTCAGATTCCTTAAAGGGGTACGTCGGTTAGAGTTTTTAAAAACGGAAATCGATAGAATGAAGTTAAGTATGCTGGGAATTAATGAAGTTAGGTGAAAGGATGAAACGAGCTTCCAGTTAAATATGGCTAATGCAGGAGTGAGCTTAATAATAAATAAGAAAACAGAAATGCAGTTAAGATACCATGAACAGCGTATGAACGCATTATGACAGGCCAAAAGTAAACGAAATCTATATCTAATAAAGTGGCAAAAGTTTATATGCCAAAGACCACTGGGGATGATCAGATTGGTAGATTGTGTGGTGAGATAAAAGAAATTGCTCATATAAATAAGGGAAAGGAAAATTTTATTGTGATGTGGAGTGGAAATCGATAATAGGAAAAGGAAGACAAGGACAAATAGCAGGAGAATATGGGCTAGGGAAATGGAACGAAAGAGGAACGTGCGTGGTAGAATTTTGCACAGAGCATGATTTAATTGTCGTTATCACTTGGCTTAAGAATCGTGGAAGAATTCTGCATACATGGAAGAGATTCGACGACATTGGAAGATTTTACGTTTTCTCAACTAGATTTTAAACTGTATGTCATTTCCTGACAAGATGTGGACTCTGACCATAATTTGGTGGTAGTGAAATTTTGATTCTACCTGTACATTCAGGTGTCCTCGTGTTGAAACGTTGACTCAGTATTTATTGCTGCTGAAATGCCAACTGTATTTCTCTCATCAATTACAGTTTTTTTATTAATTCGGATCTCTGGATAGGGATTAGTCAGGAGGATGTCCTCATCAAGAAAAACAAAACTGTCATCATGAAGGTTGAAAAGAGGAATTTTAGGTTCCTTAATAGAATAAGTAGGTTAGAGAAATTAAAACGGAAATGGATAGGTTGAAGTTAGATACAGTGGGAATTAGTGAAGTTAGGTGACAGGATGAAAGAACTACCGATCAGGTGAATACAGAGAGCGAAATGAAATATGGTAAACGCAGCAGTAAGTCTAGCAATGAATAATAGGATAGAAATAATTAAACAGTTAAAACTGAAAATATTGCAAAAAGTATAGAAGTAAGGAAATTAGACCTGTATAGGTTGAATGAACGAGCAGTTGTTGAGAGTTTCTAACGGAACATTAGGCAACGATTGACTAAGACATGAGAAAGAAATACAATAGAAGAAGAATGGTACCTTTAAGTGATGGTATAGCGAAGGCAGCAGAGGATCAAATGGGTAGAGAGACAAGACCTTCTAGAAACCTTGGATACCACAGGAGATACTCAGTTTAACTGATAAAAGGAGAAATGATAAAAATGCAGTAAATAAAGTAGGGGAAAGAGAACACGAATGTCTAAAAACTGAAGGTGGCAGGAAGTGCAAAATGGCTAAGCAGGAAAAACTAGAGTACAAATGTAAGACAAAAGAAGCATGTATAACTAAGGAAAAAAACGGATGCCTCCTACAAGATATTTAACGAGGTCTGTGGAGAAAAGACAAGCAGCTTTATCAATATTAAGGGCTCAGATGGGATGCAAGTTCTAAGCAAAAAGGGAAAGCTCAAAGATGGAAAGAATTTATGGAGATATACACTGTATCTCTACTTTCGGAGATGCTATACCTTGAAATCAATATCAAAGAAACAGATGGGGAAGTAGATTGAGCTGGGAGATATGATACTGCGAGAATAATTTGACGAAGTACTGAATGACCTAAGTCGAAACAAGATCTCTAGAGCAGACGACATTTCCTCAGATCTGTTGATATTCTTGGGAAAACCAGCCATGACAGAACTATTCCATTTGTTGTGCAAGATATTTAGAGATGGTGAAATACCCCCACACTTCAAGTAGAATATAATATTCAAATTCCAAAGAAAAAATTTGCTGACATGTATGAATATTACCATATTATTAGTTTAATAAGTCGTGATTACAAACTACAGACATGAATAATTTACAAAAGTCGATCTCGAAGAAGATGAATTTGGAACTTCCTGCTACATTCAAACTATGAGCGTTACCGGGACTCGAAACTGCAGCCTTTGTCGTGGGGAAGTGCTCTGTCGTCTGAGCTATCTAAGCATCACTGACAACTCATCTTCACAGCCTTACTTCCATCAGTGCCTCATCTCCCGCGCTGTAGATATTATTCAGTCTGTGTAATGAACGAGCAGTAAAGGAAACCAAAGGAAAAATTAGGAGAAGGGAATGAAGTTCAAGAAGAAGAAATAAAGATCATAAGATTTACTGATGACATTGTCATTCTGTCAGAGACTACAAACGACTTGGATGATCATTTGAATGGAATGGATAGTAAAAAGAAAGTATTTCTGAAAAAGAGGAATCTGTTAATATCTAATAAAAATTTAAGCATTTATGAATTTCTTTATCAAGGTATTTGTCTAGAGTAGTGGTCGTCAAATTGAAGCCTGCGGGATGAATCAAGTATTTGACCGTAGACACTATGCATAATAGCAACTAACGGCTGAATTCAAAAACGGCAGCTGACATTAGGAGCTTTTTTATTGTGTACTTTTTCTGATCACAACCAGTAACAAATCAAAGCACATAAAAAGACTGTTATATTTTACGATAGTTTCATTTTAATTGATACTGGCGAATTCAGCCACGAACTAAGTTAAGTTAGCCTCTTACCTCAGGCACAGAGGGGTAAGTAGCGTGCTCGCTGTGGACTTATAGTAAGTCAGAGGGGCGATACCTTATTGTTAGTCATCTATTGCTGACAAATCATAGCTGTTTGTACCTCATACCGATTACGTGCTATGGTATAAATTTCAAGAGAATGTAACTTGCAGTAGTGAACGTTCATCATAAAGAAGATCGTCTTAAGACGTCGTACAGGACGTTAGCAAGGAATTAAAGCTATTGTAATACAACGCAATGAGCAGAAGAAAAACGACGTTCAGAACAGTTAGTAAATATTTGTGATTGTGTCGCAGATACAGTAATTTATTCAAATACAATTACTATTAATAAAGCCTGCCGGTTTGGCCGAGCGGTTCTAGGCGCTTCAGCCTGGAACCGCGCGACCGCTACGGTCGCAGGTTTGAATCCTGCCTCGGACATGGATTTGTGTGATGTCCTTAGTTAGTTAGGTTTAAGTGGTTCTAAGTTCTAGGGGACTGATGACCTCAGATGTTAAGTCCCACAGTGCTCAGGGCCATTTTACTATTGTTCACTTACTCATGTGCTCACATAAGACAAACACTACGTCAGGCAATTGCAGTGTCATGAACTTAGCGGGTCTCTGAGAGTGGCAGCATTCTGAAGCAGAGAACAGCCGACACGAAGTGTTCCAAGTGGTACCGACTTCTAACGATGCTTAGACCAAAGAAGGGCAGTTTGTTTTGTATTATCGGTAAATATGGGAGATAGAACCGCAGACATGATACGTGAATTGGAGTGGTAAGCATTGGAAGAAATGCAGTATTCGTTGCGTCGGGATCTTCTCATGAAAGTTCCATCACCAGTTTTCTCCTCCGATTGCGAAAACAGAATGTTGGCACCCACCTACATAGGGAGAAACGGTTATCACGATATAATAAGAAAAATCAGGTCTCCCACAGAAAAATTTAAGTGCTCGTTTTTCCCGCGCCAGGAGTGGAATGGTAAAGAGGCCGCATGAAGGTGGTTCATTGAACCATTTGCCAGGCACTTTATTGTGAATAGCAGAGTAATCACGTGGATATAAATGTACTTGGGTATCGTAAGACAACTTATCGTGTCATTAATGTAACTAGTCTATTGGGGGCCCACAAAATACTAATTTATGTAGGTTACTAGTCAACACAAAATTCAGACGACTACTGGTGTGGGGTACATCATTGTATGACAGAGAATCTTGGAAGGCAGGTAGTTTAGACTTGAAGAGAATAGAAGATTGGGAGATGTGAGTCTATAGAAGAACGCTAATGATGAGATACGTCTAATGAAGAGGTAAATAGTGGGCCTGTACAAGTTGAGGGACAAAAGGCCCCTTTTTCTCGTTAAATAAACAAACCGACCACTTGACTAGTTTCCCCCTATATACACAAACCGCTCACTTGGGCCTTTGTTAGGAGTATTTAGCACTGACGTAACGACTTAGAAGATACAAAGAAACTGAAAATCGAAGGAAACAAAACCAAACATTCAACACAAACCAAAAGAAATTTTATCAGACAATAGATAACACACACATTAAAATAGACAACCCACCAAACATAACGGACATGGAACACTTCTGGAGCAACATATGGTCAAACCCGGTACAGCATAACAGGCATGCACGGTGTATACAAGAAGAAACAGACGCATAAAAGATGATTCCACAAATGCCTGAAGTGATAATTTTGCAACATGAAGTCACCAGAGCAATTAATTCTACTCAGTATTGGAAAGCCCCTGGAGAAGATAAAATAGCTAATTTCTGGCTAAAGAAGTTCACCTTAACACATTCACATCTAACTAAATTATTTAACAGTTACATTGCAGACGCATACACATTCCCTGATACACTTACACATGGAATAACTTATCTGAAACCTAAAGATCAAGCAGACACAGCAAACACAGCAAAATATCGCCCCATAACATGCCTACCAACAATATACAAAATATTAACTTCAGTCATTAGACACAAATTAATGACACATACAACACAAAACAAAAATATAAATGAAGAACAATAAGGCTGTTGCAAAGGAGTACGAGGTTGTAAAGAGCAACTGATAATAGATGCAGAGGTGACATATCAAGCTAAAACTAAACAAAGGTCGCTACACAATGCATACATTGATTACCAATAAGCTTTTGATAGTGTACCCCACTCATGGTTACTACAAATATTGGAAATATACGAAGTAGATCCTAAATCGATACAGTTCCTAAACATAGTAATCAAAAATTGGAAAACCAACTTAATATCCAAACAAATTCAAATAATATCACATCGCAGCCAATACAGATTAAGCGTAGAATATACCAAAGAGACTCATTAAGTCCTTTCTGGTTCTGCCTTGCTCTGAACCCACTTTCCAACATGCTAAATAATACAAATTATGGAGACAATATTACTGGAACATACCAAAAAAAAACCACACATTTGTTATACATGGATGATCTAGAACTACTGCCAGCAACAAATCAACAACTCAACCAATTACTAAAGATAACAGAAGTATTCAGCAATGATATAAATATGGCTTTTGGAACAGACAAATGTAAGAAAAATAACATGTTGTTGTTGTCTTCAGTCCTGAGACTGGTTTGATGCAGCTCTCCATGCTACTCTATCCTGTGCAAGCTGCTTCATCTCCCAGTACCTACTGCAACTAACATCCTTCTGAATCTGCTTAGTGTACTCATCTCTCGGTCTCCCTCTACGATTTTTACCCTCCACGCTGCCCTCCAATGCTAAATTTGTGATCCCTTGATGCCTCAAAACATGTCCTACCAACCGATCCCTTCTTCTAGTCAAGTTGTGCCACAAACTTCTCTTCTCCCCAATCCTATTCAATACCTCCTCATTAGTTACGTGATCTATCCACCTTATCTTCAGTATTCTTCTGTAGCACCACATTTCGAAAGCTTCTATTCTCTTCTTGTCCAAACTAGTTATCGTCCATGTTTCACTTCCATACATGGCTACACTCCAAACAAATACTTTCAGAAACGACTTCCTGATACATAAATCTATATTCGATGTTAACAAATTTCTCTTCTTCAGAAACGCTTTCCTTGCCATTGCCAGTCTGCATTTTATATCCTCTCTACTTCGACCATCATAAGTTATTTTACTTCCTAAATAGCAAAACTCCTTTACTACTTTAAGTGTCTCATTTCCTAATCTAATTCCCTCAGCATCACCCGATTTAATTTGACTACATTCAATTATCCTCGTTTTGCTTTAGTTAATGTTCATCTTATATCCTCCTTTCAAGACACTGTCCATTCCGTTCAACTGCTCTTCCAAGTTCTTTGCCGTCTCTGACAGAATTACAATGTCATCGGCGAACCTCAAAGTTTTTACTTCGTCTCCATGAATTTTAATACCTACTCCAAATTTTTCTTTTGTTTCCTTTACTGCTTGCTCAATATACAGATTGAATAACATCGGGGAGAGGCTACAACCCTGTCTCACTCCTTTCCCAACCACTGCTTCCCTTTCATGCCTCTCGACTCTTATTACTGCCATCTGGTTTCTGTACAAATTATAAATAGCCTTTCGCTCCCTGTATTTTACCCCTGCCGCCTTTAGAATTTGAAAAAGAGTATTCCAGTCAACATTGTCAAAAGCTTTCTCTAAGTCTACAAATGCTAGAAACGTAGGTTTGCCTTTTCTCAATCTTTCTTCTAAGATAAGTCGTAAGGTCAGTATTGCCTCACGTGTTCCAACATTTCGACGGAATCCAAACTGATCCTCCCCGAGGTCTGCATCTACCAGTTTTTCCATTCGTCTGTAAAGAATTCGCGTTAGTATTTTGCAGCCGTGGCTTATTAAACTGATAGTTCGGTAATTTTCACATCTGTCAGCACCTGCTTTCTTTGGGATTGGAATTATTATATTCTTCTTGAAGTCTGAGGGTATTTCGCCTGTCTCATACATCTTGCTCACCAGCTGGTAGAGTTTTGTCATGACTGGCTCTCCCAAGGCCGTCAGTAGTTCTAACGGAATGTTGTCTACTCCGGGGGCCTTGTTTCGACTCAGGTCTTTCAGTGCTCTGTCAAACTCTTCACCCAGTATCGTATCTCCCATTTCGTCTTCATCTACATCCTCTTCTATTTCCATAATATTATCCTCAAGTACATCGCCCTTGTATAAGCCTTCTATATACTCCTTCCACCTTTCTGCCTTCCCTTCTTTGCTTAGAACTGGGCTGCCATCTGAGCTCTTGATATTCATACACGTGGTTCTCTTCTCTCCAAAGGTCTCTTTAATTTTCCTGTAGGCAGTATCTATCTTACCCCTAGTGAGATAAGCTTCTACATCCTTACATTTGTCCTCTAGCCATCCCTGTTTACCCATTTTGCACTTCCTGTCGATCTCATTTTTGAGACGTTTGTATTCCTTTCTGCCTGCTTCATTTACTGCATTTTTATATTTTCTCCTTTCATCAATTAAATTCAATATTTCTTCTGTTACCCAAGGATTTCTAGCAGCCCTCGTCTTTGTACCTACTTTATCCTCTGCTGCCTTTACTACTACATCCCTGAGAGCTACCCATTCTTCTTCTACTGTATTTCTTTCCCCTACTCCTGTCAATTGTTCCCTTATGCTCTCTCTGAAACTCTGTACAACCTCTGGTTCTTTCAGTTTATCCAGGTCCCATCTCCTTAATTTCTCACATTTTTGCAGTTTCTTCAGTTTTAATCTACAGGTCATAACCAATAGATTGTGGTCAGAGTCCACATCTGCCCCTGGAAATGTCTTACAACTTAAAACCTGGTTCCTAAATCTCTGTCTTACCATTATATAACCTATCTGATCCCTTTTACTATCTCCAGGGTTCTTCCACGTATACAACCTTCTTTCATGATTCTTAAACCAAGTGTTAGCTATGATTAAGTTGTGCTCTGTGCAAAATTCTACTAGGCGGCTTCCTCTTTCATTTCTTAGCCCCAATCCATATTCACCTACTATGTTTCCTTCTCTCCCTTTTCCTACACTCGAATTCCAGTCACCCATTACTATTAAATTTTCGTCTCCCTTCACTATCTGAATAATTTCTTTTATTTCATCGTACATTTCTTCAATTTCTTCATCATCTGCAGAGCTAGTTGGCATATAAACTTGTACTACTGTAGTAGGTGTGGGCTTCGTATCTATCTTGGCCACAATAATGCGTTCACTATGCTGTTTGTAGTAGCTTACCCGCATTCCTATTTTCCTGTTCATTATTAAACCTACTCCTGCATTACCCCTATTTGATTTTGTGTTTATAACCCTGTAGTCACCTGACCAGAAGTCTTGTTCCTCCTGCCACCGAACCTCACTAATTCCCACTATATCTAACTTCAACCTATCCATTTCCCTTTTTAAATTTTCTAACCTACCTGTCCGATTAAGGGATCTGACATTCCACGCTCCGATCCGTAGAATGCCAGTTTTCTTTCTCCTGATAACGACATCCTCCTGAGTAGTCCCCGCCCGGAGATCCGAATGGGGGACTATTTTACCTCCGGAATATTTTACCCAAGAGGATGCCATCATCATTTAATCATACAGTAAAGCTGCATGTCCTCGGGAAAAATTACGGCTGTAGTTTCCCCTTGCTTTCAGCCGTTCGCAGTACCAGCACAGCAAGGCCGTTTTGGTTAATGTTGCAAGGCCAGATCAGTCAATCATCCAGACTGTTGCCCCTGCAACTACTGAAAAGGCTGCTGCCCCTCTTCAGGAACCACACGTTTGTCTGGCCTCCCAACAGATACCCCTCCGTTGTGGTTGCACCTACGGTACGGCCATCTGTATCGCTGAGGCACGCAAGCCTCCCCACCAACGGCAAGGTCCATGGTTCATGGGGGGAGCATAGTCAAGGCAAAACACACTAAACAAGAAGATTACTTATTGGATAACCACAACGACTGCATAAAAGCCATGGAAAAAGCAGATGCCTATAAATATCTAGGATACAGTCGAAAAATAGGAATATATAATACAAATATTAAAGAAGAACTAAATGAAAAATATAGACAAAGACTAACAAAAACACTGAAAACAGAATTGACAGCAAGAAACAAGACAAAAGCTATGAATACTTACGCTATACCAATATTGACCTACTCATTTGGAGTAGTGAAATGGAGTACCACAGACCTAGAAGCACTCAATACACTTACACGATCACAATGACACAAATATAGAATACATCACATACATTCAGCGACAGAAAGTTTCACATTAAGCAGAAAGGAAGGAGGAAGGGGATTTATCGACATAAAAAACCTAAATTATGGACAGGTAGACAATTTAAGAAATTTCTTTCTAAAACGAGCAGAAACTAGCAAAATACACAAAGCAATCACTCATATAAATACATCGGCTACATCACTGCAATTTCATAACAACTTCTGCAACCCTTTAGATTACATAACATCAACAGATACGAAGAAAAGTAAATTGGAAAAAGAAAACACTACATGGCAAGTATCTGTATCATCTAACACAGCCACACATCGATCAAGACGCATCCAACACATGGCTAAGAAAAGGCAATATATACAGTGAATCGGAAGGATTCATGATTGCGATAGAGTATCAAACAATAAACTCCAGATATTACAGCAAGCATATTATTTAAGATCCCAATACCACAACAGATAAATGCAGACTTTGCAAACAACAAATAGAAACAGTAGATCACATCACAAGCAGATGTACAATACTAGCAAATACAGAATACCCCAGGAGACATGAAAATGTAGCAAAAATAATACATCAACAGCTTGCCTTACAACATAAACTTATAAAACAACACGTTCCCACATACAAGTATGCACCACAAAATGTACTGGAGAATGATGAATACAAATTATACTGGAACAGAACCATTATAACAGATAAAACAACACACCATATTAAATCTGACATCACACTCACCAATACAAAGAAGAAATTAACACAACTAATTGAAAAATACATCCAACTGGCTGAGGAAGTCAAGGACATGTGGCATCAGGATAAAGTTGACATTATACCAATTATACTATCAACTACAGGAATCATACCACCACAATATCTACCAGTACATCAACGCAATACAGCTACATCCAAACATATATATACAACTACAGAAATCTGTAATTATTGATACATGTTCAATTAACCGAAAGTTCCTAAATGCAATGTAACATATACCGCACAGTTAAAAGGGAGTCACGCTTGATCAAGCTCAGCGTCACTTTCCATTATTGACCAGACATAACGTCTGAGAAAAGAAATAATAATAATAATAATAATAATAATAACTGTTGTTGTTAATTGCTATTTAGTAACATTTTCTTTCTCTTACAATGCAGAGAACTCCTGATGTTAATGCTGTTCACCTGCCTGATTTATCAGACCCTCTCAGTTTTCTGCAGCACTTACCTGATTTGTGACACTTCAGATTTAAGCCGCCTGTTTTGTCGAAGTTTGAGACTCCAGCACAGTAGCAGCACTGATTCACCGGATACATATTGCAGGACTATATTAAAGAACTGTTCTTCTATGTCCATGATGTAGTGATGCCACTGACATATACACCACCATACGCGTGATTGCAATGACATATCTAAAAAACTGAAGTTTTTCTTCTCACAGTTTTGTACAGTTTAAATGTGAGCGGTGTACATGTCCTCTGGACATAAGTTAAGCGCTCTTTACGAGGTGTCAGTTATGCAGTTATGTAAACATTCTTCATAGGTGGCTTCTCTGTTCAACAGTGAAATGCCCCCCCCCCCCTCCCCACATGTTTTACTGGGCTTTCACCTTTGTGAAATCTGTGCACAGAATAACCATGTCAATTAGAGGGATTATGTGTACCGAGTTTCTGGAAATATGTGGTATTCTCTTTCAGATCTGACTAATTATAGTGCTGTACGCAATATGTATGGTGCATCACCATTAACTGATGTTGACAAAGAAATGTGTGCATACTTTCATATGTTCATATTCACAATAATATTATCCGAAAAGAGAATATAAATGATATATAGAAAATCACTTTGTACTTTATTCGTATTAAAGTTGCATCGACATTGTAGTTCGATCAGTAGTGTATTTTCACAAAGAAAAAGTGAGAGTGCCTCGATTACCATCGAACACTAAGCTATAACAACTGCACATATTTACATACAGTTGAACTATACAAATACGTGACAAATTTTTGTAAATAAAACTTTCAAGGCAAATCTATATAGTATGCTGCACAGTCTTTCTCTTGTTCTGAGGTCTAATACCATGAGGATTATCGGCCATATACTCAGATGTGTGGAATTATTCGGGATTGTATCTAATATATATGTTGATAAATTCTGGCTTATTCGCTAGATACACCTTTTTATATTTATACAGAAATATATAGCATTGACTAGAAATAAAGGAGATATATTACTCTTTGGCAGACGCCTTAATGACCACACACTTGTGACTAGAAAGCATGTTACACATGTGTATTTGATTTGGCATACATGATTCAGTGACTACAATCTTTTTAAAACTGCCAATATGGCTCCTAGGTGGTCTAAAATAAACATCATATTTTTAATGAAATATTAATTAGAACTTTTTTGGTATATGTAGCTGATACAGTATAGAGATTTCTTTGGTATATAGGATTTAATACAGTTATCATTTTTTTTTATCTTTGACAATCGATGTGCTATTTTAAAACTTGAGAGGAATCAGAAATGTAAACATATACGCACTTACAACGCTGAGACAGCCAGCGGGAGGTGACGAAGAAAAACAATATATATATGGAAATATACATACACAGGTCCAAATCAGCTAGCTGCCCCCTCTGGAGAATCAGAGAACAGGAAATTAACTGTGCCTCTTCCCATTAACAGCAACAGAAGAAAGTGATTGTAATTATTTTTTGGCAATACAGCAACACCATGAAGAAAGAACGGGTACATATATGCATGCAAATTTCATGATATTTACCACGATCAGTGAGAGATCTATTGAGTGCCTCCCCAACCGAGGAAGAATGAGTAAACAATTGCTGCATCATCACTCTCGGTGTTCTGGCGGCTGTCTGTATAAGACTGAAGTGCAGTGTTGCCAATTGCCTATTAATCTTCCACTACTGGGGATAGATAGCGTCTGTGGTGAGGTCAGATCTGACGAATACTGCTGTCCCACAACTATATTTTCATCCAATCACAGCAAATGACGCTGACGCTACATTTTTCGATCATCCATAGCAGTAGACGTTGATGCTTTACTTTTTCGTACAGTTGCAGCAGAGGTCAGTGACGCCTCTGAAAGCTGGAATTTTTGCTTTATACAAGTGATATTGTATTTTGAATATTTAATACAGACCAGGCACACACATAATGTGTGGTTTGCGGAGCGGTTCCTCCACTGTATATTAAATTTCTCTATCAGACAAATACTGTATCGGGTAACAGCCATATAAGTCCCTGATACAGAGAGTGCAGTGTGTGGTACATAGTAAATTTTACACCAGTCAGTGTCTGCCAGAGGAGACACTGCTCCGCAGTACTGGCACAGTAAAGTCGTGTGTGGTATATATGATAAATTCTGTGGCAGACGATGGCCACCAAAGCACATTGATATAGGCAGAACAAGAACCTGTGTACTGTATAATGAATATTATACCAGATACATAGAAATACCTTCTGCCAAATTCTCCGCAGAGCATGTCGCCTGGACCTGTTATACTCGTATTTACACAAGTATACATCTTAGCACTGTAGGATGCAATAAGTTAAACACTGGCACTTGGAATACATTCACGCGACTGGTCCTTCCTTAACGCTTTGCTCTGTATTTGATCTTATCTCTACCTTATACTCTATCATGCTTCAGTATCACTCAGCAAATGCACTGTCTATATAATAGACTTAGTGCAGACGAGTGATAAGCAATAATGCAGCTACGGACCACTTTTCATCCTAATAACACACACCATTTGTCATGGTAAACACACAGGGTACGGAATCTGGGACAGTGCTATTGCTTGCTGCAATGGGAGTGAAGAAGCTATGTGTTTGATGTGCAGATAAACAGAATAAAATTCATAGGGTGATTGTTCGGCCATATACTTACCAGGCAGCTCATGTCGGAATCTAGGAGATACACGTACTTGAATGAAAACCACTTGGATAAATTTATTTGAAAACTGTCTGAAATGCTGTCTCCAATACTGGAACCAAACCACAGGTTGTGTATGTGAGTGAAGCTACATACTACCATTTAAAATCGGTTGATGTATGAGGGATAAGAAAATAAGTCGAATACATAATGTTATTTTTAAAAAGTCATTTATAGGTCACCCAGATAGTTTCACATTAATTAAAGCAAAAATAGAATCATTGGTTCATCCTTTTTCTTTTTCTTCTTCTTCGTACATCTTCATGAGTTGGCGGGTTTCTGGGGAGCCATGCAACTCGACACCATGGACTGCAGTGCTGTTGCATTACCTCATTTGACGTGAATAACACTATCGACGTGGTCAAAGTTCCAAAATGCCATCAGCGCATGTTCGAGAAACAAAGCAAGTTTATTCTAGTTCTGTGAATGGTAATTTATCATCAGCCAAAACATAATCCTCGTAGTGTTCGCACATTTAATAGTTCTGAATAGTTTAGAAGCTCCAGAACTCGCTGAGAATGTCACTAGTATGCATCTAACATTCAAAAAAGTGAGAAATCCAACGTCCTTAAACACAAACTGTCGAATTCGTTGTGAAAGCCCTGAGTATCAGCGATAATGATGGCACCCTTCGGTCCCATTGTGAAATGCTGCAGATGTGCTGCATTGATCGTTAATTTATACCATTCATTGCAGTATTTCAGTCAGAAGACGATAATTTATCGCCCAAACATGCAACAACAATGTGTAAGGAGCAGTAACTTTAGGGAAATTGCGCAATGACTAAATATTCTATGCAAACATTAATCTGTACGCCGTTGATCACGTGGATCTGCTTTGAACAGCGTTTAACGACAATATGCACTAGTTCTTTAAATGTCTCTGAATTCAGTATGCATTTGCACCCGTCATAGTACTCACAGTTGGAGGGATTAAACTTCAGATACATGTTGCGTAACAGACTGTAACTGTATTACGCCAGTTGAGTTGCAAGTTACTGTATGTGTAAAATTCACTGTTAAAAACCCATTACCATCTGTTAATTTACAATTGTCGAATACCCTTGAATCATTCTTAAAGTTTCCTTTCCTCTTGATCTGCAGATCCAATATTATGAACCAAAGTGTTTCTACACAGACAACCGTTCTTATAAACCAGGTCTGTCTTGATGTAGTCAAGAGAGCTGCATGTTCATAAAGCTGCCATAAACGGAAAGAGAGTGGCAGCATAGCAGAGAAATTCAGCACCTTCAGGGATCACAGGTGTTCTTCGTCTGACTCTTAAACATGCTGCGTCTGCGAGATGACGTTTTCTAGTACTATTTCATTCTCTTCAGGATTATGTTCTCCCAGAAGATACGAGTTGTTATCTGTCCAACTTCTCACAAAATCAGTTCTTGATTTGAGTTCATGATGGCTCATTGCATGTCTTCAAAGAATCCCATAAGCGTCTAAGTTGTATACATATAATAAAGTGGTCGAATTAACTTATCGATCAGTCTATGAACCACCCTATATTCTGCGGGCAGTTAAAGCTGGAAGTGTAAGAAGAAACATAAGGTTTGGGGGTTGATGTGATGTCCACATTGAGCTTGCAATAATCTTTGACACCATTTGATTCATATCTTATGTTTTGACACATAAAGGCTAAGGCATTACATGCGAGTCACGAAATGATTGTAGGTCTCCCATTCTTCCTCAAAAACCTCCTTTTAGGTAAAAGAAACTGTTACTTGTAAATATCAGCATTTCCTGGTGTTGAATAGACTTTGTATTTAATCACCAGTATTAAATATTGCAAAGAAATAGTTTCGTGGAAAATGCAGGGTGTTATTAACTACCCAGTATTTCAGGAGATCACTGCAAGCATCAAAATGAGAAGAAAGTATTTTACAACCATGGGTCCAACAAAGCATCCATTCTGACATATTACCGCTTGTTCAGAGTAGGTGCTCAACATGATGTCCATTCATTTCAATACATGCCTCTGCCTTTTGGTGTAAGGACTCCCGCACTCTCTGAAATCGCCCTGGTTGGTTCTGAATGTGCTGAGATACGTGGGAAACACGATTGTGCAGTGTCCGCACATCGTTTATTGGAGTGGTGTAGACCAATTGCTACATGTGTCTTCATAACGAAAAGTTAAGTAGACTTAGATTCTGGGAACTAGTAGGACATGGTATTGGATCTCCTCTGGCAATCCACCGCTTTTCAAATGTCCTCATCAGGTGCTGATGCGCAATGCAGAGGAAACGTGCTGGTGCGCCGTCATGTATTAACCTCATCTGTAGTCCGTCTTGGCTTGGCACATCCTCCAGCAGTACGTTCTTCAGAAATCGGTGACAACGAGTCCCGGTTATTCTCTGTAGTAGCATATATGGCCCTAGTAATCTATCGCCAAGAACGCCTACCCATTCACTGACTGACAATCGATCCTGATGGCTTGTTTCTTGAACCAATTGGAGATTTCATCAGCCCACACATTCTGATTACGGAAATTTACCGTGCCATCTTGCGTAAACCCTATCTCATCAGCAAACTAAATCTTGTTGATCTGCACCACACTGCTGCAAGAACCATAGACAGAACTGCACTCTGCTAGGATGGTCTTGTCGTAAGGGCCTGGACGCTCTTAACATGATATGGATCGAATAATACCTGAAGAAGTACCGCCTGGACTAGAGGATGACTAATACCTTCAGCTACTGCTACTCGTTGCACGATGGTCGTCCACTGCACCTAGAATACTCTCTTCCACGTGAGGCGAGCGGACTAAACGAGGCCTTCCACTGTCTGCTTTGTTGGGTGCTACGAAACCTGTTTCCCCAATACGATGGAAAAATCGGCTGAACAGCTTAACAGATTGTATCCTGCGTGCTGAAAATCATAGAGTGTACAGGTTAAGGACTTTGAGATTAACTCCGCGTGCTAAACCATAGCAGTAAATCATGTCTGCACTTCCTTTGTGGAATAAAAGACTTCCACTGCTAAATTGTGACAAAGCATCATTAAAAGAAAAAAAACATGTTTTAGCGCACCACAAACATCACAGTAACATGTACTTTAAACGTGACCTGTAAGTAGCCCAAACATCACAGTGCCCACCCGGAGATACGAGAAGTGTACGCGAGCGTAAACAGATGTAACAAGACTACAGTAAAATGACTCAACGTGAACGAAACAACTCAATGCAGATCACTGAGCCAGCTAATATGGAAATCGATACTGCACGACAGTATCCCAGCACGCCGTTGACTCTGGTATGTCACGGAGTGCCAGTGCAACAACGATTCTCATATCCGCAACCACCCGTCCGTGATGTCTACCTACCTCGTAATATTCCGAGCCAGGGTTTGTAATTAACGGTAATAATCGGGTAGTGGTCTGTAGTAGGACAAGTAATGCATTGCCATTGATGACATCACAAGAACACCTCCTCTGGACAAGTGGCCGTATGTCAGAACGTATACTTTGTAGGGCTTACGGTCATAAAATGTTTTTGTCTTGTTTTGATAACATCATTCCCTGAAATACTGTGTAGTTTTGTTAACACCCTGACCAATGATTCGATTTAAGAAACGTAATTCTCTGATGTTAATCCACCACACTTTCATGCCAAGGTACTGATTGACTGCTGTGTGAGTCAACTTTATACTTCATGCCCATATTGTTTCAGGTGGAGATTTATAACTACCTCTTCATCACAAAAACTGAATAAATTGCCATCTTGATCTAGAATATTAAGCTTGAGGTGGTCTAATGCGTGGACAGTCATCCGAAAATGTTTAATCCTGGGCTTACTGCAGGATACAACCTGCAGATAGAATGAATGAGCCGGCCATTGAGTTACGAATTCGTTGCCGTATTACACTCGACACAGATCGTGCTTACCGGTAACACTTCCAAAGCTTGACCACTTGAGAAACCAAATAGTGATTGTGACCCTTGCACATAACTCAGACCTTTTAAAAATCGTTTTACATACAGATTTAGATCGTCAATAGTGTATGAGGAAGGAATTTGCATTTAATGCTGAAGGTCGTTATTTCAAAATTAAGGTGAAAGGCATCTCAATTACGCATCAACTGACATAATGATTTACATACTGTTTGTTTGCATGTGGTCATCAGGACAAACATTAGACTTAAATGCCTACAGCGTTGGTAGCGTCTAAAATTGTAGGACACGTCGTTGTTGTCAGTAAACTCTTCTAGTCATTGTAAATGACAATGTGAGTCAAAGTAGGTCACATCATTCCTGTTCTTCTTCACGTATGCAACTCAGTGATTCCCAAGTCCTCTTGCTACATCTGGGTTCACAACGCCATATTCTTTGCATTTACAGATTGTCTTCTAGGTTTTATCCGTCGTAAGCACTACGCAAAAACTTGGGATGCAGAATGTTTTGACGAATATAAGCAGATCTGTATTTGTATGTGATCAATCGCGTGGTACAGCTTTGAGAGTTTTTTCTCATGAACAGTCCAAGCCCTTCCCTGTATTGTTTTAAATATGATTCATTCCTGATAGTGACACATTCTATGAACCTGTTACATCTTTTCGCTTCCTGAAGTAGCTTTTCTGTGCTCTGTCCATTCTCCACTATGTATGCTATGGCCGAACTTGGTCAGTATTGAAACTGAAAATGGTATAGTTCCGTATCATGCGTTGGGTATTAGTAGCAACCTAGGAACTTCAGCTCTTCTTTTTCTCTTTACCCCTTTCCTCTTCACAACACTTTTAGACACCAATAACGAAGAATAGCTGCAATTTTTTAAAACTCCTTGAGGTTTCGTCTTCGGGTTCTTAAGTAGGCTAGGAGTGAAATTCATAATCCGTTTGAACTTTATGTCAGAACCCAATTCGTCTTCCTTTAGCAGCTCCGAATGCCACAATACATTGACATATGCCTCTAGCCTTTCTCCCATGTATTTGCTTGTCTTTACTGGCAGAAATCTATCTACAATATGACGTTCTGCTAAACTTTTATAGCCGTCCGATGTGGCAGAGCGGTTTTAGGCGCTTCAGTCTGGAACCGCACGACCGCTACAGTCGCAGGTTCTAATCCTGCCTCGGGCATGGATTTGTGTGATGTCCTTAAGTTAGTTAGGTTAAGTAGTTCTAAGTTCTAGGGCACTGATGACCTCAGATGTTAAGTCCCATAGCGCTCAGAGTCATTCCAACCATTTTTAAACCTTTATATGCAGCATACGTAAAATCGAAATTATTTCTGGCATTATTCAGTACATTAAACTCCTTTTCCCAATGTGGGAATCTGTTTTGCAGCTTTGTTCCGGCTCTGCAACAGATATACCTGGGTATGTGTAATCCAACTTCTAAATTGAAAGAATACTCCCTTTACCGCCGCATGATGCTCATCCTATGAGACATGTCATGCTACTGCGTGCTAGGAGATTTTGGACAAATTATTATATAACATGTCTGTAGCATCTACCCAGTTGTTGTGGAAGGGCGGAAACCTGAGCAATTTAACTAAAGCCTTACTCCGTCGACATCCTATGACGAAATCTAAGAGAAAAAGATCTGGTTTAGAACTTGTCTGTGATTTCTCTGTGTAGGAACTACCAGCAATTTTTTTGCCTTTACCGTCTTTTAACATGTATGTTCTTAGGTTCGTTCATCGCACTTTGGAAAATGTAATTCTCTCTGTACACTAGTCCGGTAGGTAAGGTTTCTCGTACGTTGTCTTGTATTTTGAAATATACACCACACCACATACATTCAATTTTTGTTTATGTCGATCCATCATGACACACAGAAATGATCCTTTGACGATTAAACAGTATCCATATAGGGTTTTCTACGTTTCTATTCAGACATTACATTCTATTCACTTTCCTGAGAGAGAATATCCAGTAGTGTTGTATTTTGTACCGATGAATTACTGTCCTGAATTACTGATTGTAGATTTCGCCTCCATGATCTATTTGAAGGTGGTCTATGGAGTGATTGCCTCTTGTCAGCAACAATTCCTTAAACACAAGTGCAACTACCTACTAGTCTTCCTTTTTTGGAAGGGTCCAGGCGAATTTGCAGTTGGTAACTATAATCATTGAAATATGAGATTTGCGTGCAGTAAATCCTCGAAACCATAGGTAATGAAACGTCAGAGATGGAATGGTTTTCGCACTTGGTTATGGAGCTCTCATATGCCCATCTCCATAATTATTCGATAATATGTCTTTCTAAAAGTCCGAAATGGATGACATGATTTTGTTCATGAGAGCAGTATTCTGTGAGCAGCGATAAACATTCAGTAATTTCGTTAGAATAGTCATATTGTACGTACCCCAGAGGTCGAATGTTCATTATCTCATGGTGGATGCCGAGGCCTTCACTCACAATATGGATAGCTCATAATGCAGGTCTAATAATATTCATATATTCCTTGTTGT
Source organism: Schistocerca gregaria (assembly GCF_023897955.1). Lineage (NCBI taxonomy): Eukaryota > Metazoa > Arthropoda > Insecta > Orthoptera > Acrididae > Schistocerca > Schistocerca gregaria. The sequence continues at coordinate 283,752,503 of NC_064931.1, read as the reverse complement.
TCGGGCTCTTTACTCGTCCATCCAGCATGTTGTTTAGCCTTTATGCAATAGGTAATATTTCAGCATACACTAATGTCTCTTTGAGGAGATACGTGCTAGGACTCAAAGTGTTTAAATGTCAGAGCCACTAAATCAGGTGTTTGCTGAAACTCCTTCTCTGCACCGCATATTAAATGCCTGGTTAACCATATAGGATACTTTCCCAACACATGCAGTTTATTCCTGGTGACACTGTATGTCCTGTTTATTTTGCTAGCACTGTGATGGTTAATGTAAACATTATATCTCTCTCCTTCTTCTTCCCCCTCCTCCTTACCCTCCTCTTCTGCCTCCATACGTCATGTGTGGGCGCCGTTGGTCTTAAGTCACTGAGACAGAATGACCTGCCTCCAACTGCCTCAATTTCATCAACCGTAATTTGCTTCAAATACAATTACATGCTTACTATAAAAAACAGTCTTGATCACAATTTATTTATTACGGTTACCGGTTTAGATCACTACTGTGGTCATCTTCAGACCAATAAGTAAGCAACTCCTCCTGCTTGAGAATCACTACACTTTAGTAGAGATTCTCCAGCAGAAGGAGGTTCTTACTCATTGATATGAAGATGACCACAGTAGTAGTCGAAACCGGTCACCGTAATCAATAAATGGTGATCAAGACTGTTTTTAATAGTAAATATCTGTAACACATTGATCACTGTCACTCCCATAACGTATTCAAAAGTAACAATTACATGCTTCTACGACTTTGCCTTTTTTGACATGCTGCTGCGTACTTAACTGACTTCGAGATAGTACACAGTGTTTTTTCTCTATAACTCGTTCAGTCTCATCAACGTTTCCAGTTACTCAATCGATTAACCACAGAATGGTTCTAGTGCTTTCTTCTTGTGCTTTTCTTTCCTCATTTTTTATAGAGGAGGTGTTTTTTAATAACTTCTAATGTTTCTTTCATTGCCATGGGCTTTTATTGTTAATCTTCGCAAAGCGTCACCCAACGTGTGCATTTCAGCAGTACGATGTTTAAGACTTCTGGTGATGTCTTCTATGGAGCTTCTAGGACTTCCATTTCTGTTTCGATTTTTGTATAACCGATTTTCAGGTCTTTATTTCTGCTCTGTCCTGTAATAAATGTACAAATCTAACAAAGAATGGAAAATTTGGACACTCTGTTTAAAGGTACATAGAATCAAAATATCAAATTAATTATCTACATCTACATGGCTACACTGCAAATCATACTCAAGTTTCTGGCAGAGGGTTCATGGAAACACCTTCACACTAATTCTCTTTTATTCCACTCTAGAACAGCAGGCGGGAAAAATGAACACCTATATCATTCCGAGCGAACTCTTATTTCTCTTGTTTCATTATGATAATTGTTTTTCCCTATATAGATCAGCGTCAACAAAATATTTTCGCATTCGAAGGAGGAAGTTAGTGATTGCCATTCTTTAAACTTTCTCTATGTACTCAGTCAAGCCTATGTGATAAGGATCCCGCATCGTGCAGCACTAGTCCAAAGATGACGGACAAGCGTACTGTAGGCAGTATCTTTGCAAGACCTGTTGCATCTTTTACGCGTTTCGATAATAAAACGAAGTCTTTGATTTGCCTTCCCTCAAAACGTTTTCTATGAGTCCGCTCCAATTTAAGTTGCTCGTAATTGTAATTCCTAGGTATGCAGCTGATTTTACGGCAATTAGATTTGACTGATGTGTTCTGTAACCAAGGTTTAACGTATTCCATATACCACTCATTTGGATGACCTCAGACTTTTCATTATTTAAGGTCAATTACCAATTTTTGCACCATACAGATATGTTATCTAAATCGTTTTGCAATTGGTTTTCATCTTGTGATGACTTTACTAGACGTTAAACGAGGTTGTCCACTGCAAGAAAACTTAGACGGTTTCCCTGATTGTCTCCAAAATCGTTTATACAGTCAAGAAACAGCAGAGGGCCTATAACACTATCGTGGAGAACACCAGAAATCATTTCCGTTTTACTTGATGACTTTTCGTCAATTAGTAGGAACCGTGACCTCTCTGACAGGAAATCACTAATCCAGTAGGATAACTGAGACGCTATTTCATAAGTGCGCAATTTGATTACAAGCCGCTTGTGAAGTACGGTGTCTAAAGCCTTCTGCAAATCTAGAAATACGGAATCAGTCTGAAATCCCTTGTCGATAGTATTCAACATTTTGTGAGAGTAAAGAGCTAGTTGTCTTTCACAAGAAGGATGGTTCCTAAATCCGTGTTCACTGTGTATCATTAGAGGTATCTTCGAGGTAATTCACAATGTTTGAACAGAGTAAATGTTCCATAATCATGTTGCATATCGACGTTAAAGATATGGGTCGAATATTTGATGGATTACTTCTATTCCGTTGCTTGAATATTGGTGAGACTTGTGGTACTTTCCAGTCTTTGGGTACGGATCTTTTGTCGAGCGAGCTGTTGAATACGATTCGTAAGTATGAGCTGCAGCATTCTCTGAAAGGAACCTAATTGATATACAGTCTGGACTGGAAGACTTCCGTTTATTAAGTGATCTAAGTTGCTTCACTAGTCCGACGCTATCTAGCTCTAGGTTACTCATGTTAGCAGCTATTCTTGATTCGAATTCTGGAATATTTACTTCGTCCTGTTTGATGAAGGAATTTCGAAAGGCTAGGTTTTGTAATTCTGTTTTAGTAATACTGTCATCCATAGTATTTACATTGAAATCATCCACAGAAAGCACTGATTATGTCTTGCCGCTTGCATGCTATACATACGACCAGAATCTCTTTGGATCCTCCGTCAGGTTCTGAGTCAAAGTTTCGTTACGGAAACTATTATTAGCATTTCAAATTGAAGTCTGCACTAAAATTGGAACTTTTATAAAAGATAGCCAATCTTGGGGATTTTGCTTTCGTTTAAATTTGGCACGTTTTTTTCGTTGTTTCTGCTACAGTGTTGTGACCAGGCTTGCGTATCATGAAGGTCCAGCTCCGTCATTTGTTACTTTACATGGTATAAATCTCTCAATTTCTGTCGATACAATTTCTTTGGATTAAAGCCACATCTAGTCTACACATACATTGTTAATTTGGAAGAAGTGAACACTGTCTCTCAGCAAGACGTCAAGAGAATTTTAATCTGCTTTTTTGCATAGATGTAACTTTCACTAATTGTTGTGGATTTGGGAGTTAGATAGTCAGTCTCGCTACAATAACCCTCCGTATCCATTCTGATGTTTGTTATTAGCTCAGGATTATTTGCTGCTAAGAGGTCAAATGTGTTTACACAGTCGTTTACTATTCGATTGGGCACATGAACAAATAGCTCGAAATAATTTTCTGAGAATTCGTTTAGCACAAATACCGGTGATATTCTATGCTTATCTCCGCTTTTAAACGTGTATTTTCATCGACATATCAAGGGTAAATTGAAGCCAAGAACAACTATAAATGTGTAAGTCCGATACGTGTTTGAAATTTATTTGAACCTTTCAGAAGGTATATACTCTGAGTTCGGAGGTCGGTGAAAGAATCCTGTTATTATTTTATTCCGACCTCTATTCATACGAGCTCAGAGGAGCTGCCTACTACAACAGGCAAATAAAAGGCTACTCAGCATCCGCTGCTTTTCTTGAAAAGCGATATCTAGTTGAATAGTACAAAAATTCATCAGTATTTCCCTATTAGGCCAATTATTTGAAACTATGCTGGAAAATCATGTTGCAATGGGGGATCATGCACTATTTGGGCCATAACGTTTAGTCGCAGTTAAAGGATGAAAACTGAGGTTAAAGAACTCTGTTTTTCGTGTTAAAATGTCGGTATTCAAGGGTTACATACAAATAACGGTATATTATGTAAATATAGGCAGCAGACAAACTACTTTCCATTTTTATTTTACGAATACACTGTGAATAAATTGTTGTTGAATTTCTTTTATTATACATCTTCAAACTTTTGAAGCAAATGAACCATTGTGCTGCATTGCTACGGCATGTCGTAAAAATATTTCCAGTCTAGAGCTGGTGCCGTTCTGTAATATAATGTATGACCAGTGAGGACTGCGAGGAACTACAGTAAAGACCAGGTGGGGGCAAGTACTGCACGTTGCCCGTACACGCGTACCTGAAGCCACGACACACAGGAACAGGACATTTTTACCTCGGCACTGCTGTAGCAGTTCGTATGCCATGTGCTTGTTGCTCGTTTCTGTCGGAATTGTTACTAAAATAGCTCTGATCGCTTTTCCCATTTTCTATAATAACTCAATTTTTGAAACCAATGCCTATTTTACGAATAAAAAATTACTCCTTTTTTGGAAAGAATGATTTATTTGAAAACGGTTAATTTCAGTTCTGCTGCCAACTGATATTTCCATTTTTTGACGGTTATTAATAAAAAATAAAAAAGCCTGTTAAGAACAGAGACCAAACAAATACCGAAAATACCGGATATTCACAACTAAAATACCGATATCGGTTTTAACCGGTCAGTTTTTCCCATCCCTAATACTTGGGCGGAAATAGTGTTTCGGAAAATACGTGAGCATGTTCGAAGGAGACCCTCTCAGGATGGATCTGTTAATAGTGATGCACGAACATTATCTCCTGCAGTCAGACGGTCCGACAATTAACCCTGGAGCATGCGAGCAGTGTTTCATAATACGAGCTGCAGTGTAGCGTACTTTATACACATATAGAAACTAACTGTCTTTATGTTACCAAGGTAAACGAGTATGAGCAGAATTACAGTTTAACCTCAGTTTAATTAAACAACGATAAAATAAACGGACATTACATGAGGTAAATCATTGTTCCATTAAATAATAGTGAAATAAACTTTCATTGTATTGTTCTGCTGCCGCGTGAAAGTGTTACCCCACAGTAATAACCCACTTGAAGTATTAAACAGCAAAGTTACGTTAGATCCCTGCCAACAGTTTATTTGATTATTAATTACGTCGTAGGTAATTTCCACAGTGTGGGATGGTTCTGCTAGCTCGGAATATTAGTAATTTTCTTGCACGGATCGTAAATTTTCTCCCCTAGCTCACTTTTTATTTTATGTTACTACTGCTCACTTCGATGCATGCCAACTCAACTGATCGTTGTGCTAGCTGAAGCAGTAATGAACGAATAGGTCCGGGCTTGAAATTGTGAAACAACAATGGAATGGTACGAGACGATGTTATTTTGTGATTGGCACTCTTTATGTATAGGCGCGCTCGCTGGAAGGTTAAAGCGTGTACCATATTGCAAAGGAATGTTCCATTTTTCTTCTTCTTCTTCTTCTTGTTGGTATCAGCGTCATTGCACGACGAGTGGATTACTACGACGTTATTACATAATTGGGCTGTTATATTACTCCGGTTTCTGCTTCGTTTTTCTCCATGAATTTAATAATTAATCGACAGCAACTACCGAAGCCAAAATACATAATTCTAAATAGGTAAACACTGAAGCTGCATACACTCACTTGCTGTCACTACCCGAAAATCCAACAAAAAATTATGTATATCTGCCGTTATCAAGCAATTATTCATGACAGTTCCATAACAAAATGATAACTGATTTAAGATTTTGAATCATCAATGTCTACAATGCACAGTATTAATTAATGTAACTGTCATTGGTACGTAAATGCCCAACGTTGTATCACCCTAACAGTAATTCCTTTTAAAAATGTCAGTTTCATCCTGCATGAAAATAGTCAGTAAAATAACCCAGTTTGTGATTTACTTATGAACAAACTCTTAGATCCGTATTAATAAAGGAAGCAAAAAATTAAAGTAATTACACACTTGAAGAAATATGCACAGAATATAGGTAAATAATTTACGTCAAACACAACAGAGTTAAGCGTCAATCGATTTAAAGTTAAAAAAAGAAATCCAGAAGAATTAAGTTTGTATCAGTGTCATCCAGGGCACAGATCAAATTCATAAATACCTTAGCACTGATTGCATCTATTGTCAACTCGTTTCGTTTTACCTTTTTGGTTACATAAATTTAGTGTACCCATGAACACTACGTTTTTTGAGAATTACCTGACCAACCCTGTAAATACCCACGAAATTGAATTACTTGTGATCCACTTTTTTGTAGTAGTGACGTCATCATGACGTAACGTGACCAGTCTCTGTCACGACCTCAAATACACAGTAGGGGACAGTGGCAGTACCATTTAAAAACAAAAATTTGCCACACGGCGTCATGAATAAATAGCCACACGCAAATGGTTACTTTAAAATGTTCCAACGATGTAACTTTAATTACACTCACTTGTGACGATAATAATAATACGTTCCTCAACAATTCGAAGTTCTGAAAATTGATATCACTCGAAAGTAAACATGAAAGATTTTCCTTAGCACTCACAAGGTAATCATCTACTGGTAAGTTTACTGTTACTAATACCTCACTAACAAATCAGAGGGAGCATACTCAGGCAGTTCATTATCCCAACTCCCGGAGATATTTTAATAGTATCATCAATGCAATTGATGACGAACAATGCCCTTTAAGAAACCAGCGATAGTATCTGCAGAAACCCAAGAACGATTGAAATTGTTGTTTACAAGTTGGTACCTTTAAATTTGAAATTGCATACAGTTTCTTTCGGATCTGGTTAGAACACGGCTGACGATATAACATGTCCTAAGAATAGTAAATACTTCTTCGGAAATTCCCATTCTGTTCCGACTGAGTGTGACTTTCGTTACAAACTTATATTCTGCAAAAGCTCGTCCCCAAGAATTTCATCCAACGCTCTCACAAATTTTAATGATGAAATATTTAAACAGAACGGAATCCTCTTAAACTGTAAGCAACGTTCGTTGTATTAAAATGCAGTGCATTTTCGTCTTCAGTTCTGCAGTTGTAGCCACCAGTAGCTCCTTGTGTCTACACTACTAAGACAAGAAGTTCCAGTGAACTTCTGCGAAAACTCTTCTATACTTTCTAGCTGATCCAGCTGAGGCCAAGTGACATGATTGGTTGCTCGACCATCCAAAACAATTCTAACTGATCCGTCCCTCTCAATTACTGGGTGAATTGGGATGCAATATTCACTACCTGATCTCTCAATTACGTCGTTTTCTGTAATTTGTTTCATTTCTTCACATGCATCTTCTCTTCTAGCGGGTAATACTGAATATGATTTAATTTTAGATGGGTTAAGTTGATATTTACATCCCTTCATTAGTCCAGATGTATCTGAGTAGACCTCTGCATGCATACGTAAATATTCTTGTAGTTCCTTCCTAAAGCATACGCGCGAATAACTCAAATCTTGTATTTTTTCTGAGTTCTCAAGATGACTTCCCTCTTTTCTTCCTCTCTGCCTGTCGATGCATTGCCTTTCATAACGTTTGGCACTTCGATCCCATCATCTATCTTCTTTTGGATAAATCTGACTCTGAGGCCAGCAGGCGCTTCTCCATTTTCTTCGACAAATCCAATTAAATTAATTCCCAGTTCTTCATTCTCATCACAGATACCTAAACATCCCTTTCCCAAATCAATTCTGCACTTTCTTTCAACGAGCCAGTCATTACCAATAAGTCAATTAATCAACAAAGAATTAATAAATACCAAAGTCACGTCAAAATATCTTTCCAGAATCTTACACCTCGTAAGTGCCTGCCTAATAACAGCACGTGTTCTGTGCGCAGAAAGGTACCTGTTCCACGTCACATAGCTGCTCATATAAATTCTTGGAGATAGCTGTAGCATGACTTCCTGAATCTAGATCTGCTGTAATTTTGCGACCGTTAACACTAATTGTAATCACTAGACTTAAAACATCATCTACAGTTCGTACTACGCCTCTCAATAGTTCAACTTACATGTCTTCATTATCTTGTTTAATCATTTTTGTTCTCATTCTGACCCAGTAAACTATTCACCTGTTCCGGAGCATGTCTTTTCCGAAACTAATATTAGTTTACCAGCCATCGCTCATTATGTCAGTGCCTGTCATCCGTATTACGGAGCGACAAACGCTCTCGAAATCGTCGATCGTGTGTTTCCTACCGGTTCCATCTATCAAAACCATTTTGCCTCCCGTCGTCATGTCGAAGCCCATCATCATTACGGGAATAATTTTGTGAGAGTTCATCTGTTCTCACGTCGTTGTGTCGTGATCAATGGTCGCTATTCTGACTCCACTGCGGGAGTCTAAAATTATCCTGCCGCGCTGCATCTCGTCGCTGAGAACCATGACTGCGACGTACTATATTTTTCTCCATTACCCAGGTGTTCCATCATTATCGATCTCTTTAACAGCTCGTCAAAGTCCTAAAACGTGCGTGACGCTAATTTCTGTTTGACTATCCACAGTGAATGCTTCATCAGTATTATAATCAAATCACCATCACCACTGGAGTCGTCTAGACAGCTGTTCCTCCCCCAATGTTTTTTAAGCAAGTTACACATTTATCCTCCTTTTCTACGATTAACATGCACACTGCAAATAATTGTTCTGCAATACTTCGCTCTTTCTCTCGCGACCAACACTTGAGGAGGCTTTTTCAAAGTCTTCCTACGGACACCAGACATACCCATGTTCTCGCACCTACACGTATGAAATCGATCTTTTCTAACTCATTTCGAATTCTTGGGAACACTACTTTAAATTGCTTCGCGAAGTGCACTGAAAGTAATTTTTTGTGTGGATCTAATTCCTTACACTGTCCTTGACCAAGGGCTTTGTATACAATGATATTTGGACTAAAGCCCGTACCACGATTCGCTTGCATTCGTGTTTCTATTTCGTGTCGGGTTACATTTGTATCAGTCGGCATCTTATCTATCTTTGCATTTTTCAGAGATTGTTCCAAGTCTGGCTCTTTTGGTTTCAAGTCGTATCATTGTTCTTGCACAACTGGTATCACTTTCATAACCATCTTTAGTTCGAACAATTTTGTTATTAGTTACTGCACAGTCTAAAATGGTTTATTTCACATTTTCCTTGCCGGCCGTATTGGTCGAGTGGTTCTAGGCGCTTCAGTCCGGAACCACACGACCGCTACGGTCGCAGGTTCTAATCGTGCCTCGGGCATAGATGTGTGTGATGCCCTTAGGTTAGTTAGGTTTAAGTAGTTCTAAGTTATAGGGGACTGATGACCTCAGATGTTAAGTCCCATAGTGCTCAGAGCTCTTTGAACCATTTGAACATTTTCCGTATGTGAGTATGCTTGAATCTGTATTTTAGTTATTTCTGCTTCTATGTGCTGCCAATGTGTCGCGACAAAGCTAATGAATTCATATTGTTATTGATTCAAAAACTCGCTACAGTCTTTATGAATTCGGTAACCCCGCCCAGCTGCTTGTTACGAATAACCACTGCCTTTGATCAAACATATCTTTTAGTATTTCAGTATGTTTATCCAATTTTTAGTTCAAATCCTCTCTCACATCCCGCGCAGTACCGTCTAGCTTTTGTTATTGTCGTCAAGACTTTTATTTAAATATTGCTCCAGATCGTGAAGTTTATTATATAAATTTTTCTCCTGGTCATCAAATCTTTTATTTTATATAGGAATTTCTTTTGTAAGAACTGCATTAATGCGTGCTTCCTTCCTACAGCACCAGCCGATTGTTGTCTATTGTCACCTCACTTGATTGAGTAGTTACATCTGAATTTGAATCTTCATTTTCAGCTACTACATTTGAACTTTGAATTCAGTTACTAATTTCTAACTCATTAATGAGATCCATGGTACCATCCTCCTGATCAACACTGTTGTCTCTGTTAATTACGTCACTGATCTCAGTTTGACCAGCCATTGTTATTCATATCTATACTGCAGACGCAAGTTATTATCAGTTTAATTGTCTGCGATCACAGATTATTTCGTAGATCTGACCATGGCTGAGCCAGAGGTGGGTGTAATACATATTCTGTGGTGTGGCGGATGTATAACTTTGCCATGTAAATTAATAACTGGCTTCAAATATCTTGCCGTGTATTGGTACCGTACGCTTACAAAGTCTTTGTGACAAAGATATTTGGGCACTCAGTCATGATAATGACTGCTGGTTCACCTTGGCATGTATAGCATTTTATAGAGACAGAAATCACGTATTGCTCTTACACTTATTGTTTTTCTTGATAAATTCTTAAATATGTGAGGATAAATATACATGTTTAAAAATGTTCATAGTTTGATGAAAACATCAGGTATAGCTGCAGCATACATATTCCCACGTATCGATGCACAGTATACGTCACAGAGTTGAGTGATAATTTCTTCTGATGGATTAGGGGATCGGTGCAACAATTCCATCAAACTGGACCACATATTCATGTACAATTTCCACACATATGGTTGTAAGCGTACCCACGTGTCTAGACCATACTGAATCGCATAAGTGACATACATAAAGTTTTTTAGTATCTGTTCCTATAGATGAGGGCACTCATTTTCCTTGAAAATTTTAATAATGCCTGGGAAGTCCCCTGGGTTACTGTTGATTAATTCTATTGAACATGGCAGTAATCAACATCAAAGTTTCATATAGAGAAATCCACTCATCTAGGGATCTTATGACACAGGTACCACTAAATCGACAATTTCCGAAAGCCACCATGTGATAGAACTCATGATGTGAGATTATCCCCACACAAATTCGTTTGCTGTCACAGATGTTAAACTGTAAACATAACTATCATCTGATGGCTTCTGCAATGATTTCAACTCACTTGCACGAGATGAATAAATGTGTTAGATACACAGGAATTATTACATTCGTCTTCCTCTTCTACAAACATCACGCCAGTACGATAGGGCTAGGTACTGTGCTTGTTGTGAGCGGACACAAGAAGAGTTCCCTGCTGTCCGTAAACAGCTGGAAGCTGCGTTGGCTACCATCGACAAGCTTCTATTAGGCCTATAACTTTGCTTCCGCCATTTTGCAATAGTCGGCAGTAGTGGAAAGTAGTGGTGCAAGTCGTACGTCGTACGTGTCATACAGCAAGCATAGGCATTTGAGAACATAACGCCATTAAAATATCAGTCGATTTTTGATTGCATTATAAAGTTCTTCTTGACTGAATACTTTAACTTATGAGCCCAGTTCTCGTCATCTGCAGGATGGTTTAATTTTCTGCTTTGGTATGAAGAAATTTGCGGCTTAGGCTCTTAAAAATCTGGGTAAGACGTATGATGAGTCACCTGTTAGCAACAGAACTTTGGAGAAAATCGTTTCCATGCTGCAACAATGGTGATTTTGACGTTGATGACTGGCAGGGTTGTGGAACAGAGAAAGCTTTCGATGCTACTGCAACCAACTGGAACAACCACAGGAGATCGTCATCGAAAGCAATTGATGTGTTTGAGCCGAGCACTGAAAGACAAATGGCCACACTACAGCGATAGAAATAAAAAAAATGATTTTGCAGCATGACAGTGCACAACCCCATGTCGAAAATCCCGTCAAAACATACTCAATTCTCCAGATATTCCTCCCTATGACTGCCACATTTCTCGATCTATGAAACACGACCCAGCTGAGTAGCACTTGCGGTCATATGAACAAGTGCTAAATTGGATCGATTCATGGCTCCCCTCAAAAGATGCCCAGTTTATACACTGTGGTATTCGTATGCTACCATAAAGCTAGGAGAAAGCAGTGGCCAACCATGGCCAATACTTTGAATCGTAAATTTTTTGTAAGTTTTTCACAATAAAGTTTCGAACTTGGAGAAAAAACGGCAGAAGCAAAGTTGTAGAGCTCGCAGTCGAAGACCTCAGGGAGCCATTGACGGGACATGCGATACCTTTGGTGTCATTGGAATCAACCTGGTGGCCCAGACGACACTGCTGATACACCCGATACGCAACATCTGACCGGTCCGAGCTCACTCCAGAATGGGTGGCAGACAGTGGTAGATTCGCGTGTCACTTGGCTGAAGGCGAAAGAGGGAACAGGCCGTGTGGCTGGCTCCCTACGTCTTAGCAACAGGTACGAGGTGCTACCCAGTGTTGATGATAACTCTGAGCCAGCACGGGATGCCTCTCCTGTTGGGCCAGCGGTGGATTTTCCTGCCCAGTCTGGACAAGTATAGAGGGTGGGTATACTAGTCATTGGGAGCTCCAATGTTAGGTGGGTGGTGGATAGTAGGCAAAGCGAGAAAGAATTCCAATGTGCATTCGGTATGTTTGCTGGGAGGTTTCATCCATGGTGTGGAGGAAGCGATGGTGGCGGCTATCGAGTTCACTGGGTGCAAACGGCTGCGTGTAGTGGCACATGTCAGCACGAATGACGCTTGCCGCTTGGGTTCTGAGGCCATCCTCCGCTTCTTTCAGCGGCTGGCTGATTTGGTGAAGGCAACTAGTAACGCACGCCGTATGCAAGCTGTCTATTTGTAGCATCGTACCCAGGGTTGATCGTGGTCCTTTGATTTGGAACAGAGTGGAAGTTCTAAACCAGAGGCTCAGACAGCTCTGCGGTGGTATCGGATGCGAATTTCTCGATCTCCGCTGTCGGGCACCGAATTGTAGTGGTCCCCTTAATAGGTCGGGCGTCCACTACACGCAGGAAGCGGCTATCAAGATAGCGGAGTACGTGTGGCGTGTGCGTGGAACTTTTTTAGGTCACAGGTCCTCTCACTTTCGAGCAAACACGATTTACCTGTTAAATCAGCCACAGCAACCTCAGAGAATCTTGGTCCTCACAGATCAGAGATAGAAAAGATTAATATGATTTGAGCAAACTGCAGGAGCATCCAAGGAAAGGTCCCAGAATTTGTATCGCTTATTGAATGTTATAATGCACGGATAGTATTGGGAATAGAACGCTGGTTGAAGCCAGACGTCAAAAAGAACGAAATCCTACGTTCAGACTGGAAAGTTTATCATAAGGATAGGTTAGTCACCATTTGTGGTGGCGTGTTTATTGCAGTAAAAAATCGATAAAATCTAGCTAGGTTATCACGGATTCTGAAAATGAATTAATCTGGGTGAAACTGAATATCAAAGAACGGTCAAGAATGGTGATCGGATGGTTTTATAGACCACCTGAGTCAGGATCTATAGTTGTAGAGCGCTCCAGACAGAGCTTTCAGAATATCATTAGTAATTTTCCTGATCATGCCGTTGTAATAGGTGTGACTTCAACTTGCCAGGTATAGACTGGGAATGTAATGCCATCAAAACTGAGACAGGGAATCGTGTGGCATTGTTCTGGATGTCTTGTCCAAATATTAACTCGAGCAGAGAGTTAGAGAAACAACTCGTGATTGTAACGTCTTAGACCTCCTGGTAACAAACAGACCTGATTTTATCGAATCAGTTAACTTAGAGGAACTTATCAGTGATCACAAGGCTGCGACAGCGTCTGTGACGACGGGTCTTACAAGTAATGGTAAGAGCAATAGGAAGATATAGGTGCTCAGCAAGGGTGACAGGATACAAATTTCAGAATATCTCAGCAGTCAGTATCAAATAATCGGCGATGAGGACGAAGATGTGGAGAACAAATGGAAAAAATTCCAATGCGTAGTTCCATATGGCCAAGCCAAGTATGTTCCGAATAAGGTTTTAAGAGATGGGAAAGATCCACCATGGTTTCAAATGGTTCAAATGGCTCTGACCACTATTGGACTTATTATCTGAGGTCATCAGTCCCCTAGAACTTTGAACTATTTAAATCTAACTAATCTAAGGACATCACACACATCCATGCTCCAGGCAGGATTGGAACCTGCGACGGTAGAGGTCGCGCGGTTCCAGACTGAAACGCCTAGAACCCCTCAGCCACAGCGGCCGCCCCCCCCCCCCCCATTTTTTAATAGCCGTGTTATAAAAGCGCTACGTAAAGGAAGAGTACTTCATCTCAGATTCAAGAGAAGTAAAAACCTTGCTGATAAACTAAAGCTGAACGAAGCGAAAATGAACGTAAGGAGAGCAATGAGAGAAGCGTTCAATGATTTCGAAAGTAAGACGTTATCAACCGATATGAGTAAAAACCCTAAGAGATTTTGGTCGTATGTAAAATCAGTAATTGGGTCAAAATCATCTATTAATTGTCTCAGCGACAACACCGGCACCGAAACGGAAGATAACAGAGACAAGGCCGAAATACTGAATCCGGTGTTACGAAGTTGTTTCACCGCGGAAGATCGTAACACTGTTCCTCTTTTCAATCGTCGTGCGAATGTCAAAATGGCAGATATTGAGACAGCCGATCGCGGAATTAAAAAGCAGTTACAATAAAAAAAATGGTTCAAATGGCTTTGAGCACTATGGGACTTAACTTCTAAGGTCATCAGTCCCTTAGAACTTAGAACAACTTAAACCTAACTAACCTAAGGACATCACACACATCCATGCCCGAGGCAGGATTCAAATCTGCTACCGTAGCGGTCGCTCGGTTCCAGACTGTAGCGCCTAGAACCGCTAGGCCACCCCGGCCGGCCAGCTACAATTGCTTAGCAGTGGAAAGGCTTCAGGACCAGATGAGATACCTAAAAGATTCTATGAAGCTAATGCGAATGAACTTGCTCCCCTTCTAGCAGTAATTTATCGTAGATCGCTTGACCAACGAAAGGTACCTAAAGACTGGAAAAAAGCGCAGGTCATTCCCGTTTTTAAGAAAGGCCGTAAGACAGATCCACATTGACCTATATCGTTTACGTCCATCTTTTGTATAACTATGGAACATGTTTTATGCTCAAGATTTATGACGTTCTTGGAAAATGAACGGCTCCTCTATGAAAATCAACATGGATTCCGCAAACAGAGACTCTACGGAACTCAGCTCGCTCTGTTCCTCCATGACATCCACAACGCAGTGGACAACGAATCTCAGGATGATGCTGTGTTCGTTGATTTCAGTAAGGCGTTTGACACCGTTCCGCATTGCCGTTTAATGAAACAAAACAAAAAAAAAAAAAGGCTACGACCTTACGGAGTATCGGAGCATACCTGCGACTGGATTCAAGACATTCTTTAAATAGAACTCAACACGTCGCTCTTAACGGAACAAAAACGACAGATGTAAAGGTAATATCCGGAGTACCACAGGGAAGTGTGATAGGACTGTTGCTGTTCACAATACATATAAATGATCTAGTAGAAAGCGTCTGATGCTCTTTAAGGCTATTCGCAGATGATGCAGTTATTTAAACCAAAGTAGCGACACCAGAAGATAGTAAGAATTTGCAGAACCACATGCTGAGAACCGATGAATGGTGCAAACTCTGGGAGTTGGCCCTGAACGTAAATAATAGTAACATATTGCGCATACATAGGAAAAGAAATCCTCTACTACACAACTATTGATGACAATCAGTTGGAGACAGCGTATACTGTAAAATATCTAGGCGTAACCATCCAGAGCGACCTTAAGTAGAATGATCATATAAAACAGACAGTGGGAAAAGCAGACACGAGACTCAGATTCATCGGAAGAATCTTAAGGAAATGAAATGTAACTCATCTACGAAAGAAGTGGCTTATAAGGCGCTTGTTCGCCCGATTCTGGAGTATTGTTCATCTATCTTGAATCCCTATCAGGTACGGCTGATAGAGGAGATTGAGAATATCCAAAGAAGAGCGGCACGTTTGGTCACGGGATCGTTTAGCTGGCGAGAGAGCGTTACGAAGATGCTAAACAAGCTCCACTGGCGGATGTTACAAAAGAGACGTTGTGCATTGCGGAGAGATTTACTACTGAAATTTCGGGACAGCGCTTTTCAGGAGGAGTCAGACAGCCTATTACTTCTCCCCACATACATCTCGCGTATTGACCACGAGGAGAAAATTCGAGAAATTAAGGCCAGTACAGAGGATTACTGACAATCATTCTTCCCACGCACTATTCGCGAATGGAATAGGGATGGAGGGATCAGATATGGTACCGAAAGTACCCTCCGCCACACACCATTAGGTGGCTTGCGGAGTATGATGTAGACTTGTCTCCTGCATCAAGGAAGAAGCATGCTGGGATGAACAGTTTGACAGCTTCACTCTAAGAGTTCTTACTCGACTGGGATAGTGCTTTTAAGACCGTCGTTAATAAGTATTTTTTGCAGCAGTGTTTGCAACTTTAAAAAATACAACGAAAAATCTATGTGTATATAGTCTTTGGTTTCAGGTGTATAATAAGAAACACTCAGATCAAAGTCATTTTATTGCATGGCGCAGTGAATAAGGTTATGAGACACTAAGAGCAATAAGAATAGGACAATGATATTAGTCGTTAATCTACATGCAAGGTAACGAATGTATGCTGCAATTTCTCATCTGAAAGTATTTTTCAACTCTCTAAAGTGGACCATTAAAAGGTTGTTAATGAAGAATGACTGAAGGACGTTCCTGTTTTCAGGCAATCTGCTAAGTCTAGCCACTCAAAATATTCTGGAATAGATGATGCCAGAATACATGAAGATGATGCAGCTAGAAGAGTATATAGATTTGATGTGACAGATGCATGTGTTGATGCATGTTACATATTCCAGTGACTTAGATTTAAAAATATGTGTAATGTGGTTCTTGAAATTTATAATAAACTTTTGGACGAGAGCTTTAATTTGAATGCCAGGGATTACTACCTATTTCCTGTAAACAGATACTTGCTGTCTGTAATGATACACACAGTATTCACAAGGTTCAATCGGTGTTTCAGAATGACGACATTATTTCGTAGTATGACTATTGCGATAAACATTATTAATTAGACTGTGATTTTCAGGTTTAAGTTCCATGTCCCATTAAGCTGGCTATAAAGATTGGAAAAAAAGGAGTGAAATATGCCGTCCTTTTCTCGTATAAAAGGTGCCAATCAGTTAGTTCAACCAGTTGATAATGGGTGCCACATTCCCTTTTTCTAATGCAAATACTATGCTGGCTGTGCTACACGAGCAGTACATCTTTGATCACTGTGAATGAAATGTAGATGATGCAGCGAGAGAGCTGTAGCCTACCGCTATGAGAAAGCAAGCCAATGTGCCTGTGTTTACTCAGGCACATGAGGAGGAAAGGAGCGTTTGGGCGACTCTCCAAAGCAGGTCTATCCCGCTTGCATTGGGCTCGCTACAGTAGCCGTAGGCCACGCAGAGTGGAGCTGCCTCCCCGTTCCCGCTTCCTCATGGCTCTACGTGGTGAGTGCAGTGCCGGTGTATGCTTGTATGATACACGAAATAAAATGGGTAGCTAACATACCCCAGTGTTATTTACTATAACATTATAGTGCTCAACTACTAGTAAAAAGAGCGTCTTTTAATGCGAGAGTAGTTTGTTAAACATTTTTACACATGATTGCAAGTTATGCTGTTTGACGAAAGTTGCTAGATCCTGTATTGTAGTGCAGGAACGTAATTTACAGTAGTAAGAGCTTATTTTTTTGTGTATTATGTCGTTAGTTGTCTTTACGTTCCATATTTACATCTGTGCTCTTTAAAAAACTGCTAAACAGAATTGCCCTGCGCTGGAAATTACCGACGTTTCATGGTGTTGTTAAAGTGAGGTACAAACTACGATTGCCAAGTCCCCTTCCGGGATTAAGGGGACACTAAAAGGAGCAGTTGTGGTCGCTGGACTAATAAGAGCGTACTGAAGCAGTGAAGTAATGGATAATAAATTATAATGTATATGATGACATTTATCACTTGAATGTAAAAGCATCAGTATCAGTGTTCGTGCCGCTGAGGCCTTACAGGAGAGATGAGCTTGCAATGAGGCATCAGTCTATAATACTACAGTGGAAATGTTTATAAAGCTGTGTTGTGAGTAAGAGCACAATCCGACAATTCATCCCGTCTACCAATTAGAATAATGTAATTACAGTATACCTTTTTCATGAAATTTTTAGTAGTTGAGAGGTGACGTTTCTTTGCGCCTATGTCAAACGAGGGATGTTAAACCATTATTGTGATTCTTCAGTTTCTCCCGGGGTATGAGCTGATCGAATAGTCCACGGATGTACTTCCGTCGAATAGTATCTAAAGGGGCAGAATATTTTGGAGAACAGGCACATTGGCATCGTCAGGTGCACACCTGATAATAGCGACTTTTGTGATCGCCGAAATATTGTGCCCGTTGGAACAAAGAACCGGAAGAACACCGGTCAATTGTTCGATAATAATTGCTGCGTTGGAGGGGGTAAAACGTTTCCATTTGATGATCCTCGCATACCTGATAAACGAACTGCACTTTCTACAAGAACAGAAGCTTTTAGCAATGGCGAGTTCGAAAATAACTGTTCTGATCAATTTGTCCACAAACTGTTTTTACGACTAAGATAAGACTCAAGTACAACTGATACAATATGGTAATTTGAATATACTGAATGTTTTGTTCCCTAAGTGTTATAACTTATGGTTCACGTTCCTTAATTTTAGGTGAAATCAAAAGAATTATTTGAAACGAGACACATTTTCCTAGTAACATGATTTCGTTTGCAACCCTATCTGTACATGTAGTTAACAACCGGAATTAAACGGTCTGACTGTCTAAAATGCATCCAGTCGAAAATAGCAGTTTGCTCTATAAACATATATGTCCAGAGTTGTAACGGTCCGATCACACTATCCTGAAGTACGTCGGATAGTACTCCTGGTTTTGGCAGGGATCGAGCCCAGGTTTCAGACTCATCGCGTGTGGTTGCATTTGTTCGGTGCGGACGTCCCATGATATCCATTCAAGATCATTGTTGACCCATTATCTAACTTTCTTTATTACAGAGGGCAGCTAACACTCTACCCACTGACCGAACTCGCTGAGCTACTGTGACGGCAGCTACTTGGGCTAACGGAGCACACGTCCCGGGCAGACTCATACTTTGGCTCTGAGCACTATGCGACTTAACTTCTGAGATCATCAGTCGCCTAGAACTTAGAACTAATTAAACCTAACTAACCTACGGACGGCACACAAATCTATGCCCGAGGCTGGATTCGATCCTGCGACCGTAGCGGTCGCTTGGCGCCAGACTATAGCGCCTAGATCCGCACGGCCACTCAAACTTTCACATCACACGTATATATTTCTTCTCATAGATTAGTAACTGTCGCACATTTCGTGATTCCCGTGCACGTTTTAGAATCAAGACAACGCGAAGACATATGCTATAGTTGTCATTTTTGTCACAGGCCCGTCTTCACCTTATATATATTTATATTTGAGACGAACTACACATTCCAATACTGAAATTTATTGCTTAAATTCAAATTAACTCTACTAGGTGTATATTTATACCTACCAAAGATATATGGAAGTGTGTGTCGGTCTGGGGAGTGTGCTCAAACAGCGTATGCGTTAAGGCGACCGATCGCGATAAACAGGAAATCCGGGTCCGAGTGTCAGTCGCGCACAAATTTTCAAATTTCGTTTTAGGTAGTACGTCTGTATCTATCACAGCGAAGTTTCATTTCAGCAGTAAGTTTCAATATTTGAATTTATTGATCGTTATCAACTATAAGTATATGAAGGCGCAGATGGGCCTGTGACGGTAATGAGAATGATAGAGTACGACTTGTAGTCTTGATTCTAAAACCCACACGGGACTCAAGAGATGTGCAAGTGTGAATAAATGAATTAATAATCTATGAGAAGAAATAGATAGGTGTGTGACATATAGAAGTTTGGGTCAGTCTAGGGAGCGTACTCGGACAGCTTAAATGGTAAAGCCGCCACTCGCGACAACGACGAAATCCAGGTTTGAGCCTCGATACAACATAAATTCTCAGTCTGCTTGTGGCAGGCGGACTGTGCGGACGTACACTGTTTACGTCCCACTGCTGGAAAACCGCCAAAGCTAGAAGATAAGTAAACATGGTGGGAAGGGTGACTGCTAGAACACGCTGGACGTAATACTGTTGTAATAATGACATACCAGTTCCATAAAAACACTTTGAAATTTATTTTTGACGACCGCTATGAACGAGCAAGATCTTTAGAAGAGAGATGTTTTTGGAAAATGTGCTAAAAGTGAACTTTCACGAAACGATCGGGTTTCACTTGCCGATAGCTTAGCTGCACTGTCTATGTGAAGATGATAAACACTGAATTCTAAAAAAGGGGTCATAGCTTCAATGGGAGGACGATTTAAATTCAACCATTGTGATGGGAATATGGGAGAGGTAACAGCAGAAATGACGGGATTAAGGGTCAGGTTCTTAAGGATCTTTGAACTCCCCTTCAAAATGGCTCCAAAGCAAATAAATTCAGTTCTAAGCATGTCCTGAGTAACAATGCGGAAAAATGGACAAGTTTTCAAACCTTTCAGGTCCTAAACGATGTTAGACAGGATGAAATTGACCTCCAGCGACATGTCCTCTTATGTAGCAACGTCTGCGGATGTAGAACTATTAAAAAGTAGGGAAGGGCAGACCCAAACGTATTCAGACTGTGAAAAGGAGAGGTCACAGCCGAACATGTCGGATGACAGGGGGTGTACGACCCGCGACCCGATGGCGCTGGAGCCGAACACAATCTTAGATAACGACGCAGGCAGTTTGCGTCATTACCACAAAAAAAACCTGATAGCGCCACCAAACGCGAAGTGAAAGGCGAGGGGAATTCGCGAAAGAGCGCAGAGTATCATCCGGGCTCTGAGAGAAACAGCAGACGGTCACCAAGACGGAATCCACCAGATAGCCCATCCCGCGGCCATCCCTGAGTGGTCCGTGAAAGGGAATCCAGTCACCAAACAGACAGAACTGGAAGACACACAGCAAACGACAAGGAATGGGCTACCCACATAGCGGCGCAACGGGGAGACGGCGTTGAGCAGCCTTAGGAAGACAAGCAGCTGGGCGGATGAGGTGGAATGTAATTTGTCGGGTGAAGCTACGAATGAAGAAACGACAGTAGGTGTGGGGACACGGGAAGTGCATTGAGTCAAGGGTCACAAGGCTGGGGCAGTGACCCATACCTGTGAGAAAAACTAAAAAAATGGCCACAGGTAATGGTGGGAACACACTGTCTCCCCTTACAGAATGAATCCCACACAAGCATACAAAACAGGGACGGTCAGCGTAGACAGTATAAGCAGCTGATTGAATCCCCAGACTTCACGTGACATGCTGCATTCAGCAGAGATATTGTTCTGCTCCGAGAGGCGACGGACATAAATCTCTATAAGATTAGTGGAAGATATACAGCCTTCATTCACCCTGGAGCTGTATTAGACATTTGGACAATAGCACCTAGAAAAGAAGGAGTCTCTGGCAACAACTCGATGTATCCTACTCACCATAAAGGTCACACATCAACGGCTACGCACCTTCGAGCTCTGGCAGTAGACATCAACGGGCAAAACTTATTAGTGAAGTCTCATTATTTTCTGGGTATTACATTCACAATATCTTTGGGAGTAACTTCAACTGCGCCCTGTTATAGGAAGACCAAAGGTCGCTTTTTAACAGTTGCCAGGAACTAGAAACTGTAATAGGGGACCTGCGTTTGAGTGATACTTGGGAACACTTAAATGGCAATCAGCAAGGAGCCGTAAGTGTCACGAATCACTCAGTAAGCAGACATGACCCCACTTACGTGAGGCCAGCCTTAAGGCGTAAAATTTTGCAGACAAGCGTATGGCCAACAGTTTTTTCGCACCACGTGGAGTACAACTATACAGTCAGTGACCAAAGACAAGCGATGTAACGTCGGTGTAAAGTGGTAGGGGACACAAGAAGTAGAACGTCTCACATTTGTACGAGGAGACGGGATGCCATAAAATATTTGACACGGTATGGGCAGCTCAGTATGCCTCGGCGCTACAGTGGTGGTTACATTGAGCAAAATCAGTGATCAGAATGGCTCCATGAGATACTCCCGTAAGAGAATGTAATGGTACAACCACACGAATGACCTCTGTTTTGAAGTCCTCGGTGTCTTTTTTCCGGCAGAACTCGTCAGTTATCGACAAACACCAATAAATATAACGGGTGAAGACCACGAGTATGGATTTAACACGTAAAATAGTCTGAGGAGTGCCGAATTAGAGCTCGGTTTCGTGGCGGTACCCAAAGCGAACAACCATCCATATATCAGGTCATAAACGAGCGAAATGACAGCCGCAGTAAGGTTATCACTAAACTACGAATGGTGAACGGACTACTACTGCTGCAAGAGCAAAAGGTTAAAGCTGAGCTGAAGAGATATTATGAGGCCCTTTACGCCGCCAAGGCTCTGGACCAAGCGGCAATGGAAAACTACTGTCATGAATAACTCGCAGAATTGACCGGACGATTCCAGGAGGCTTCATTAGAGATGTAAAGGCAGCCTTGCCTGAGGCTATTGAGAGTGCAGGGTGCAGCTGTCTGCAAGTTCCGAGACCATTCTCAGTTCGTACAGGCTGCTGCAGGAGGTGATGAAAAATGTTGGCCTCGCGCGAGAGGTGTAAGCACGGCTCGCAATTTGCCGCATTGTTACCAGAGTTGATCGGGGTGCTTTGGTTTGCAGCCGGATGGAGGGTCTTAACCCAAGGCTTCGTCGACTCTGTGACGTTCTTGGCTGAAGATTTATAGGCCCACGTTATCGTGTGGGGATTTTTAGGACTCCCCTTGATAGGTGAGGGGTGCACTACACAAAGGAGAGGCTACTCGGGTAGCAGAGTACTTGTGGAGGCACCTGACGGTTTTTTAGGCTAGCCTAACGGGGAACAGAATATAGACACTTCGACTGTCATAATTTTATCAGTAAACTGTCGAATTATATGTAGTTAAGTTCCAAAATTTACTGCCTGCCAGAAAAGCTCCCGCACTAAAATTATTCTTGGGACCAACATCTGGTTGAAACCCAAAGTGGAAAGCTCTGAGCTATTTATTTAGACATGGAACGTATATCGGAAAGATATATTAGGAACTTTAGTAGGGGGAGTGTTCAATGTAGCTGAAAAAAATTTTGCCTCTATCGAGACGGAAACTGAGTGTGACAGTGAAGTTATCTGGTCGCCTATAACCCCTGTAGGTGAAACCAAGTTAATTGTAAGTTGTTTTATTGGCCAACCGATTCCGCTGTGATAGTTCTAGAGTCATTCAAAGGAAGGCGCGTAAATACTCATGTCATGCAATACTACTTGGAGGCTCCTTTAACCAATCGAGTATAGACTGGGATGTCTACAGATTCATTGCGGGAGGTTACAGACAGACAGTCTTGAAAAATGCTTTTGAACACATTTTCTGAAAACTGAGTTGAGCACCAAGCTCGGCAGCCCACACGTAATGGAAATAAGTTACATCTTGTACCTACAAATAGGTTAGTTGTTATGGACGACGGCTATACGGAAATTGGGATTAACGATCATGATGTCAGTATATCAACTATGGTCACAAAAGTCAATAAATAAGTCAAGAAGGCCAGGAGAGTGTTTCTGGCAGATGGAGAAGGTAAGAAGTTACTAGCATCGAACTTAGAAAGTGAATTGACATCACTTAGTTACAGTAACACAGATGTAGAGGAATTATGGGCAAAGTTTAAGCAGATTGTTAATTGTGGTCGGAGAGTTGTAAGCCTAGGAACTGGATAAGCGTTAGAAAAGACCCACCAGGCTTAATAACGAATTCAGGAGGACGCTGAGGAACCAGAAGCTGTTGTACTCTATGTTCTAAAGAGACCGCACAAATTACGACAAACGAAGATTATTAGAGATTCGTGCATCTGTGAAAAGATATACCACCGTCCCACCTTAGCAAAATATCTGGCAGAGAAACTGAGAATATTCTGGTCTTGTAATCGCTAAGCGATCTAAGACTTCCATTCAGTTCCTCGTTGACCAGTCTGGTGTGGCAATTGATGATAGTAAAACGAAAGACGAAGTTTTAAATTTCACATTCGCGCAGGAGAAAAGTACAAACATACCGTCATTTGACCATCGGATAGATTGCTGTATGGACGACGTAGTAATAAGCATCCCTGGCGTAGAGAATCAACTGAAAGCAAATAAGTCACTTGGTCCGGATGCAATCTCAGTTCAAGTTTACAAAGAGTACTCTACGGCATTGGCCCCCTATCTAGCCTGAATGTATCGAGAATCTCGCACACAGCGCAAAGTTGCAGGCGACTGCAAAACTCCATTATATGAGAAGGGTAAAAGAACAGACCAATATACCTAACTTCGGTTTGCTGGAGAATCATTGGCATATTCCCGGTTCGAATATAATGAACTTTCTTGAGACTGACAAGCCTATGTCTATGAATCAGCATGGTTTTTGGAAGCATTTCTCGTGCGATCCTCAGCTTGGGAGATTCCATATTTCCGGAAAGCATTTGATACGGTGCCCCATTGCAGGCTGGTAACGAAGGTACTGGCATATGAAATACGTTCACGGATATGAGTGGCTCGCAGACTTCTTAAGTAATAGAACCTAGTATGTTGTCCTTGATGTTCATGAGAAACAAGGGAGCGCCCCATGAAGTGTGATAGGACTGCTGTTGTTCACTTTATACATAAATGGTTTGGCGAACGGGATGGGCCGAATCTGCTGCTGTTTGCTGATGGTTCTGTGGTGTACGGTAAGTGCCCAGATTGAGTACTGTAGGAAAATACAAGACGATGTATACAAAATGTCCAGTTGGTGTAATGAATGGTTGCTCTAAATGTGGAGAAATGAAAGTTAATGTAGATGAGTAGGAAGAACACATCTGTGTTGTTCGTATACTGTATTATTAGTGTCCTTCTTGACACAGTCAAGTCGTTTAAATATGTGGGCGTAACGTTGCAAAGCGATATGAAATTGAACGAGCACGTGAGAACTGCGGTAAGCATGGCGAATGGTCAACTTCGGTATATTGGGGGAATTTTCAGGAAAGAGTGGTTCACTTGTAAAGGAGACCGCATATAGCACGCTGGTATGACCTGTTCTTGAGTACTGCTTGAGTGTTTGGGATCCGCATCAGGAAGGACTGAAGGAAAATATCGAAGCAATTCACAGGCGAGCTGCGACATTTGTTACTAGTAGGTTCGAACAACTCGAAGCGCTACGGAGATGCTTCGGGAACTGAAATGGGAAAACATGGAGGTAAGGTGACGTTCCGAGAAACACTCATGAGAAAATTTTGTGAACCAGTATCTGAAGCTGACTGTTAAACGTTGCTACTGCCGCCAATATACATTGCGCGTAAAGACCACGAAGGTAAGATACGAGAAATTACGGCTCATATTGAGACATATGGGAGGTCGTTTTTCTATCGCTACATTTGCCACTGGAACAGGAGAAGAAATGGCTCGTAGTGGTAAAGGGTAACATCCGCCGGGCACAGTATGATGTGTTAGGGAATGTCTATGTAATTGTAGATGTAGATGTAGAGACGAGAGTTCTCTAGTTGAATTTACGGAAGAGGAATTGGACGACGCGCTGATGAAAAGCCCAGCGAACAAGTCACCACACCCAGATGTTATACCGGTGGAATTCTGCCACAAATTTAAATACCAGATACCTAAACCAATGTGCTTATGCCGAGAACTGATGAATCCATTTCTGCTAAGGCATGGTTATGCCTGTTTCGAAACTGCAATGGCGAAACAGACACAACATTATGTTGCATTAACCCTCTTCGTGACTACGAAGTTTTTCCTAGTATTATACCTGGGAGAGTAAAACAGGTAATGAATGCAGTTACACCCCCGCAACAAACCAGGGTCGGTGAAGACGGCCACAATCAAATACCTGTCTGACTGTCGTGAAATAATCGCAATCAAGGCCGCCTGTCGCATCCTGTGAGCCATGATTACGCTCGATTTTGACATAATCTTTGGCAGGGTTAACCACGATTCTTTACTGAGGACCGTGCAGGTAATGAACTTCACACAACGTTTCGTGACAATAATCCCCAGTTTTCTGCTAAACTCGACTCCACAAACCTGATAAATGGTTGATCAATGGGGCGGGTAACAATCAATATCTCACTGAGACCAACTTCACCATGTCAATGGCGCTATTTTGTGTAGCCATCGAGCCACTGGTAACTCGGAGTCATGACACGGGGTCATTAGCTCGTCTGCCGCTCCAGAGCGGATAACATGTCCTTTCTACTCAAAATAGCCACTGAGAAACGGCGATGGGCATAGCAGAGCACTATAGGAAGGAGGCCGGAGCTAAGGTGAATGTGATGAAGCCGGTGTCCTTAATATCGACCGCGGACTGGGGACTCCCATACCAGGACAGATATGCGAGATAACGGTCATGTCGTGTGTGAGAGAGTAAAACTCACTGGCGACATTCGACACACGGTTGCAGTCAATTATAAAGCTTTACTTAATAACGTACGTGCCTGTGTAGGTCGGTATACCCTCCGACCGCTGCACGCACTAACAAGGCTGGCCTTGGTGGAAATTTATCTCATATCTAAAGTCAATTATACGGAGCAAGTGCTCCCACTATCCTCCTCGATAGCAAACAGATTATTAGCCTCCTTCGGCCACATTATCGACCGCAGCCACATTTTCAAGATCAAATATACTACGATAACTCTTCCAACTGTAGTTTGCGGACTTAACTTCTCCGACGTATATTCGAAGATTTGGTCTCTGTATGTAAGTTCTACATACAAAATGTGAAAGGTTTCGCAGAATAGAATCGTTACCATTTCATTCAGTGAAATAATGCCCGACAACCTTGAAGCTCCGGAGGAAGTTCATCACATATGAGTGACCTCCAACATCTTAAACACCTTAATTCAGTATAGCTATATCAGCATGGAGATGCCAGAGACGGAACTAGCCACAGTCCGGACAGTGTACTAATACTAATAATAGCGCACGCTAAGAACGGTACATAAGATAAATACTTGGAGGTGGAGAGGAACATCGTATGGGAAATTGTCTATCACAAAAATATCCAAAAGAGTGCGAGGGCCTTGTGGTATTATGTGGTAAGTAGGAAACTCCCCCGAATTCCATATTGCATGTGATATATATGGCAAACTGTCACCTCTGTTCAACCTTTTGCGTGCAAGATACTGATGAACACCAATTAGCATGTGGAACGTCGCACGAAATATGGAAAAGGGTTAGAGACCTCCTGGCATTTCTTCAACGTCTATCACCAGACACTATCACCCTTAATAGTCCGTTATTTCCGGAACATGATGTTTACTCTTATGCACAGAGAAACTCCATCACTTGCCTGGAAGGGCAGGCAGTATGTTACATTCTCTGCAATACGTAGCGTAGTACTGGGGAATTTTTGGCATATCTGAAAACTCAGCACTATCGACTTCAGTTACATCCATATAACAGGACTATGCTCGCAAGTTTTCTCATTAAAGAAATTATGGATCTCCCAGCGAACTGGAAAGCGTAAAGTTACGGAAGTCGACTGAGTTAAGGACAGGAAGGAGAACGACGGAGTAAAACGACGGAAATACACCAGAGTGAAGACAAGGCAGTCTGTCGAGATGAACTTTACAGCTACGCCAGCCGCCGGGGGAAATTATGATCAGACACCAGAAAAAGATCAAACGGCGAAAAGACAGATGGCGAGGCGGATAGTTTTGTGCAAGGACGTGGCAGTAATGTGGTGACGGCTCAACCCTATGTCTCTCGTAGATTACTTGATGTTATACATTTTCATCTATTACAGGCCACTTTTTGACGTTGCCCCCGGGGAAAAAAAACCTAAACCATAGAAGCCAGCCAATAACAGGTTAGTTAAGGAGACCGCTCGGGATAAGAGGTATAAGGGGGGGGGGGGTGGTAAGGCGACCGCTCGCGATAAATTCGTCATCAAAAATAAATATATATAAGGCGAAGATGGGGCTGTGACGTAAAAAAACGACTGCCTGTGATGCCTCACTGTCTTGCTTCTATAATGAAACCTGCACAGGAATCAGGAAATGTAGTAGTGTGAATAAATGAATTAATAATCTATAGGAAGAAATGGACGGATGTGTGACATATACAAATTAGGCTCAAACCATGAAGCATGCACGGATAATCTAAGTTGTAAGGTGACCTCTAAAGATGAGCGGCAAATCTGGGTTCGGTTCCTGGTCCAGCACAATTTTGTATATGTCGCCTTAGGTAGTATATCTGTACCTGTTCCAATTAAGCTGGACCTCAAAAATAAATTTCTTTACCTTTGTGTTATTCATCCTTTACAAAATTAATAATAACTAACTCTGATGTACTTAAACCAAATAACTGACATCTTGCTATCATAAACTATCCATGCTGTTAACGAATGATCTGAGGCGTTAGAGTTACTGATGATTTTGAGACAAATTGAACAGTGATAGGTAGCCTATCACATGAGAACTTTAGTACATATCACAAACAACCTACAAATGGCACATTGATGGAATCTGCCATTTCAGGCTATACTTGTTGGGAAGCACCATCTGTAGGCTGCGTGTGTTGTGTGCGATTCTTGCCGTCTAGTCAAACAATATAAGGCGTTTTGTTTTGGCACAGAATATTAAGGGGTTGGAAATTAGGAAATTTTATTGAAGCTCATTCCCCTTGCTACAGCACTTTCCGACGCCGGCCACTGCATCGCGGAGTGGTGACAACCCCAGACGTCGGCGCAGAAACTGGCAGAAGGGTCTACATTCCTGTACAACACTTTTCACCCACTTGATCTCCACATTTTCCTTAGCCAGCTGCGCTTATAAGTCACACAATGAGTTTCCTTATCAGCTTGCATTCTTCATACACGACGCTTTCCTTTCCGATGCTAAAAATTCTTATTTCTCAAAAAATCTTCTACCTACAAGAACTTCAAAGCGACGCATAATTTTACCAT
Source organism: Schistocerca gregaria (assembly GCF_023897955.1). Lineage (NCBI taxonomy): Eukaryota > Metazoa > Arthropoda > Insecta > Orthoptera > Acrididae > Schistocerca > Schistocerca gregaria. The sequence goes on along the minus strand of NC_064931.1, from coordinate 283,723,797 downwards.
ATCTACCCTCAAAAATTGCAAAAGTGTTATGTCTGTGAATAGAGCTCTGTTTTGACTATTGTGTTTTATCAGTTGTCATCTTTGTTTGAGTGAGTTTGAGATCACTCTTGAAACTGCAACAGTTCTCATAGACTGGCGTGGGGCACGATTCCCTGGAACAAAGCGACTTTCCCCAGTCGTTAGACCCTCCTCTTGTACAGACACACTATATACAGAGGTGACAAAAGTCATGTACGACCTCCTAATATTGTATCACGTCGTCTTTTTGGCGGCGTAGTGCAGCAACTCGACGTGGCATGGACTCAACAAGTCACTGGAAGTTCCTTTCAGAAATAAGCCTTGCTCCCTCTATAGGCGTCCGTAATTGCGGAAGTATTGCCGGTGCAGGATTTTGTGCACGAACTGCCGTCTCGATTATATCTCATAAATATTCGATGGAATTCATTTCGGGTGATCACTAGCTCGAATTGTCCAGAATGTTCTTCAAACCAATCACGAACAATTGTGGCCTAGTGACATGGCGCATAGGCATCCATAAAAGTTGCGTCGGTGATTGGGAACATGGGGTCCACGAATGGCAGGAAATTGTCTCCAAGTAGCCGAACAAAACCATTTACAGTCAGTGATCGATTCAGTTGGAACAGAGAATCCAGTCCATTCCATGTACGGTAAACGCAGCCAATCAACTCCAGATTTCGCTTTGCTGTCCTACGGAATACGCTTGTCGTATGTCCCACATTGATTTTCACGCAGTGTTGCTTGCCTATTAACACTGACCGATATACGTAAATGCAGCTGCCTTCAGTCGTTAAGTGAAGGTCGTCGACCACTTCGTCGTCCGTGGCCAGAGGTAATGCCTGGAATTAGGTACTCTCGTAACACCTTGAATTCCCTAACGAATTCCGACATACGTATAATGTCCCATGCCCCTAGTTGGAACTACTGTTCCGCGTTCGAAGTCTGTTAATTCCCGCCGTGCGACCATAATCGTATCGAAACCCTTTTCACATATATCACTTAAGTACAAATGACAGCTCTGCCAGTTCACTGTCCTTTTATACCTCGTGTACGCGAAACTACCGCTATCTCTATTTGTGCTATACCTTGACTTTTGTCACCTCTGTATTACGCTGAGAACAAAAATGGGAAGTAGGTCTGGAGTGATCAGTGGATACCAAATAATTAATGTTGATACAGAAATTTTTTTGCCTCCACAAAAGTCAGTTCGTATGCGTCCAAGATATTTTCCACAATCTTACAACAATCTTTATTGAGATAGGTGGGTAATTCTTTGCGTATGTCCTGCGACATTCGGTAAAGACTGGAAGAACTTATATATTTTCAACCGCGTCGGACACATCAATTGTTTGACCTTCAGTAAACTGTTTGTAAATTGTTCCGAGTTGTTTAACATAATCCGTGAGGACTGTCACGAGAACAAGGTCCCGCGGCCTTACTTGATACTGAGCTACTTTAACTAATTTTCAATTTCGAACTCTCTTACTTATACTTCATTCTTCTTTCGTTTGACATCAAGGAAAAGGCTACGTTTTCATTTCCCTCAAGCTCATTCTGTTTTCGTTTGAACTCCCCAACACTTTTATTGAAGCATGGCGTGTTATTCCCCTTCATCACTATCATTTTTGACTGAAGTTCATAAGTGGCACACGCATTGCGGGACATACACTCCTGGAAATGGAAAAAAGAACACATTGACACCGGTGTGTCAGACCCACCATACTTGCTCCGGACACTGCGAGGGGGCTGTACAAGCAATGATCACACGCACGGCCCAGCGGACACACCAGGAACCGTGGTGTTGGCCGTTGAATGGCGCTAGCTGCGCAGCATTTGTGCACCGCCGCCGTCAGTGTCAGCCAGTTTGCCGTGGCATACGGAGCTGCATCGCAGTCTTTAACACTGGTAGCATGCCGCGACAGCGTGGACGTGAACCGTATGTGCAGTTGACGGACTTTGAGCGAGGGCGTATAGTGGGCATGCGGGAGGCCGGGTGGACGTACCGCCGAATTGCCCAACACGTGGGGCGTCAGGTCTCCACAGTACATCGATGTTGTCGCCAGTGGTCGGCGGAAGGTGCACGTGCCCGTCGACCTGGGACCGGACCGCAGCGACGCACGGATGCACGCCAAGACCGTAGGATCCTACGCAGTGCCGTAGGGGACCGCACCGCCACTTCCCAGCAAATTAGGGACACTGTTGCTCCAGGGGTATCGGCGAGGACCATTCGCAACCGTCTCCATGAAGCTGCGCTACGGTCCCGCACACCGTTAGGCCGTCTTCCGCTCACACCCCAACATCGTGCAGCCCGCCTCCAGTGGTGTCGCGCCAGGCGTGAATGGAGGGACGAATGGAGACGTGTCGTCTTCAGCGATGAGAGTCGCTTCTGCCTTGGTGCCAATGATGGTCGTATGCGTGTTTGGCGCCGTGCAGGTGAGCGCCACAATCAGGACTGCATACGACCGAGGCACACAGGGCCCACACCCGGCATCATGGTGTGGGGAGCGATCTCCTACACTGGCCGTACACCTCTGGTGCTCGTCGAGGGGCACTGAATAGTGCACGGTACATCCAAACCGTCATCGAACCCATCGTTCTACCATTCCTAGACCGGCAAGGGAACTTGCTGTTCCAACAGGACAATGCACGTCCGCATGTATCCCGTGCCACCCAACGTGCTCTAGAAGGTGTAAGTCAACTACCCTGGCCAGCAAGATCTCCGGATCTGTCCCCCATTGAGCATGTTTGGGACTGGATGAAGCGTCGTCTCACGCGGTCTGCACGTCCAGCACGAACGCTGGTCCAATTGAGGCGCCAGGTGGAAATGGCATGGCAAGCCGTTCCACAGGACTACATCCAGCATCTCTACGATCGTCTCCATGGGAGAATAGCAGCCTGCATTGCTGCGAAAGGTGGATATACACTGTACTAGTGCCGACATTGTGCATGCTCTGTTGCCTGTGTCTATGTGCCTGTGGTTCTGTCAGTGTGATCATGTGATGTATCTGACCCCAGGAATGTGTCAATAAAGTTTTCCCTTCCTGGGACAATGAATTCACGGTGTTCTTATTTCAATTTCCAGGAGTGTATATCATTCATATCGTCTTCACCAGATCCAAGTGTTTGCTGTTGTGTGCTCAAATAATTTAATAACAATTTTCTGGTTTTCTTCGTTAAACAGAAATATCTTTTCACCATCATTAACCTTTCATTCAATACTAATGATCAGTAATCTTATAATAAATATTTTCAAAATGCATGTGTCTACGCAGTGTCTGCATATCACATTACATGTCCTTCATATATGCATGAATACCTGAGAGGCACTGTAATGTAAAATACACTGATGAGCCAAAACATTATGCCCACTGCCCATATTGACTTTGAATGCCACCTGGTTTCGTTGGGGCCACGTGACGCGGTAATATAAGTATTTTCGAGGAGCAGACACGGTCGGGGATCACTCTAGCAAAGATATCGGCTGCAAATGGGAAAATCCACTGAGATAATCGACTTTGAATATGGACAGAATAATATTACGCAGAGCCTGTGAACGTGTAACTCGAAACGGTTAAGCCAGTCGAATGCTCACGTGCTACTGTAATAAGTACATACGGTAAGAGGTAGGACAGTGATAGGCGCTAAGTGGTTGGACATCCACGCCTCTTCACAGAACGTGGGTTTAGGAGGCTTGTCTGCTCTGTAAAGTAGAATATATGGTGATTTGTGGCATCTCTACCGAAAGAACACACTGCTGGTGCACGCACAATAGTTTCGGAGCACACCATATATTATGTCTCCATGCTCGTCGTCAAATATATGGTGTCTAGAAATATTGCATGCTCGGTTCGAAAATAATCAAGCTTCTTCAGTATAATCAACTGTAAATCTGTGTTTCATAGAGTACAGGAGAAGTGATTAGAGTTGACGCCTCTATCCAAGTCGCTAGTTGAAACTGCTATTCAACTGGACTGTCACCAGTCGGTCACTGCGCTTATGTCGTCTTCACATAGGGGATGCTGCTGTTGCGTTGTCGTCCTAGAGAGGGGTCGGTCAGCGTGCCATTGGCTGCCGTCTTCTCACTGCCATCTCTTCTCTATCGTTCCCGACTGGCGTGCCGGCTCTTGACTTTACGCCGTAACCCCGTTCGTCATACATTGTTGAAATGGAGTTCCGCAGCAGACCACACCTACGTGTTCACATGTTGACTTAACCACATTCTCAGTTACGATAGTAGTGGGTATAGGACCGTAAGGATTTGACCATTGATCAGTGGAAACCCGTGTGCACTTCGGGTCAAAGACATTTTTGCTACACTAAGTCGATAGACGTCTCCATAAACCCTGTCATTTAGATGAACGGCTGCTCGAAAACATCACTGCACTACGGACACAGGCTGGTGGGAGCAGTATTATGCTGTGGGAGGCATTCTCTTGCTCTTGCATAGGACCTGTGGTAGTAATCGGAGACACGCTGACAGCTGGGAACAACCTGCATCCCTTGATGCTTGATGTCTTCCCCGATGGCGATGTCATCTTGTAGCAGTATGGCTGTTCGTGTCTCGGAGCAAGAACCGTGCAACAGTGGTTTGAGAAGCATCATATTGAACTAAGGTTGATGTCTCGATGACCAAATTCCTTGACATAAATTCTATGGGACCCATCTGGGTCGCTACCGGGCGTCATCACCGCCTACGAAAATCAGCGACCCGATATTTACGCGAATTATATGACTTTGTGCAGAGACATCTAATACCACGTACCTCCACAAACCTACCAACAAACTGTTGGATCCCAAATACACAGAATCAGTGACGTATTTCGTCCAATTGACGGATATATATATAAAGTTTTCACATCACGTTAAGTGTTTCAAGTGGGAAAAAAAGGGCTTTGATGCCACTACTCACGATAAGCTGGAAATACGGGCTCGAGTGCCGGTCTGGTCCAATTTTTCATGTGTCGTTAACCAAATGCACGGCTGACGTCAGTTTACGAATCTAATCCGTAAAATATTACAATAGGTTCGTGTAACTCGAAAAAATCGGAAGTAATTAAGGGATCTTGGCTTGATTGGTTCTATAGTTAACCAATATTATCCTCACATTTTCTGCCAATTAACTAATTGCAAGGACGTTTATATCCCTCTGTGACAAGTGTAGGTGGCCCACTTTCTGCACTGTGTTGTACTACACATAACTTCACATCAGGCAGAGAAGGCGGGGTTTGAGAGCTATATTCTCTGCTACCTCCAGTAATAGTTTCATGACTGTAATGAGCACCTGATTTGTTCTGGTTAATACTAAAACTCTACATCCGGTAGTGCAGGGCAAAAGATGTACATTTGAGGTCACAACATCGTTGAAGCCTCTGGTTTAATCCATGCAAACAGCTTCATATAGGTGGATCGCACTTGGACATGTGTACGACAATACAATACAAGTCAACGGTGACTTGGGTTTGAGGAAGCCCGGTGTGTACAAGACCCCTTGCTACTGTGGGAAGACTTATATTGGTCAGTCAATCCGGACAATTCAGGGCCGATGTGTTGAGCACCAGCGGCACACACGGTTGCTTCAGCCTGATAAATCTGCAGTCGCGAAGCACTGTGTCACCGAGGGACATAGAATGCTGTATAAAGATACACAAATGGTTGCCCCTGCCACTTGCTATTGGGACTGTGTTTTAAAAGAATCGAAAGAGATTCGTTTATCTGATAATCTTATTAATAGAGACAAGGGTGACCTTTTAAATGAGACTTGGAACCCGGTGTTATCAGACATTAAAAAACAACGGTATGTGTTTCGAAAATCGGAATAACATTTAATTTTTGATAGCGATTCTCGATTTCGCCAGTTTCCACCACTGGCGGCGCGGTATGTTTACTTGCGCTAAAGGGCAGTTACGGCACCTTTTCGCGCACGCGTTGTGGGTCATCTGCGGCCTATATTGGGGCCGCCGCTTGCTCTGAGAAGTCAGTTCCGGCGAGATCGTATACCAGCACTCTCACATGAAGATGGCGGCCAGTTAAACCGCGGAAATATTGTTTCAAAATGATATTATGATCCGGCTGCACACCTGAGAAGAATTGTATCAATTATTACGCCGGGAAAGCCTTCGTAATCACAATACAATCCCTTTTTTTTCAACCTCAATATTAAGTGTAGACGTCATCACCACTTTAGCCTACTGCCTAAGAAAGTCTAATATGGCCTTCATTTCACTGGTGAGGCTCATCTCATACCTCCTGCTGGAGCTCCCTACGACGGAAAATGATATACCACATTTTTACCAGCCATTCTAGGGTAGTATGTACTTTCTATTTACCGCAATCATACACCACCGCTGCTATTTATTAATCGATTCTCACCTATAGTGATCTGTGTTAATATAGAGCCGCTAGAACTTTGTAATGGCATTTGCAAATAATGACCAACTGTCCATGGAGATAAACTGACTGGATGTTAGTGTTCCCTTACTTCTGATATATTTACGACACAGTAACGAAAGAAATTCACAATGCAGCGTGGGTTATGAGTAAGACATAGCTACAAACAAACTAATGAGTATCCCTCATGGAGCAACACTATTTAAATTACAGGCTGTGACTACCTGCCCAAGCTCATAACATTTTTAATCGTGTACCGAATTTATTCAATGTTGACGAAATCTTCCCGGACTTATATCCGGTTGGTCGCATTGAAACTCCGCTTCGTTTCCATGAATGACATTCTTGTGGCAAAGAGTCGACATTACACGGGTATTCCACATACAGGGTGTTTCACTAAATGTGTTTGCCTCTGTAAGTTACGAAGTAATAGGCGACGGAAATATTTATTGCGGTAGGTCACCATAAGAAACGTTACACTGTCTGTGGAGCTATGAACATAGTTTATTGTATTATTACCCAAAGAGTTACAGCAGAAAGCTACAATTTTTGAAATGGAACAATGGTTGTTTCCATCATGCACTGGAAACAGTAACACCACCTGTGTATACATCAATTTAAATTACATTCCTATCACTTTTAGTTTGAGAGCTCAAACCCTTTAAAAGTTTCAGGGGCAGCAGATACCACACGCTGTACATAATACATGGCTGTGTGGTGGGTGATGGATGTTCTGTCGGTGGGAAGTTGATTTAAATGAGATGTTCAAATGTGTGTCCATGTTCCTGAATGCACAATGCAATGGTCCTTCTGAAGGATCCGCGGACGAGATGTGACACCACCGGTGTCACGGAGCAACATGCGTCCTCGATGTGCCGTTTCAGATCATCTGGAATGTGGACTCAGTAACATAAACACAATCCTATACATTTCCCCACGAAAATAAATCTAATGGTGTTAAATCTGCCAACCTTGCGGGCCATGAATGAGGACCATGGCGCCCCAACCACCTTCCTGCTAACCCGTTGTTAGTTCTTCCACAACAACACGCGCAGAATGGGCTGGGTGACCATCGTGCTGCATCCACATATGGACTCTCGTGTGTAGACACACATGTTCAAGGAGACCACCCAAACTGTCGACTATAAACGCGTGATATAACTCACGTGTCAGTGTACCTGGGAAGTAGTGTGGATCCGATGATTTCATCCCCAAGGATTCCACACCTTACATTAATACACCACCTACGTAGACGGTCGCCAGGTCGTACCCACAGAGGATTGTCTGTGGCCCAGCAGTGCACGTTATGGCGATTCACTGCATCATAACTTGTGAACATGGGCTCACCGGATAACATAACACCTTGTAAAGACTCCAGCGTGAAATTACGCATGGCCCATTCACAGAATGTAACTCTCGCACGGAAATCGTTCCCATGCAGCTCCTGGGTTAGTGACAGGCGGTACGGGTGAAACGTGTGACCGTGTACTATATGCCAAACAGATGTGAGACTGACACCAGCGACTGCAGCAACGGCTCGTAAGCTGATATGAGGATCGTGGTGTACTGAAGCTAAAACAAACACCTCCGTCTCCTCACTTCTTGCAGTTCTTCGTTTGTTACTGCGGCTCATTACGAAGCTGCCTGTCCGACAAAATCGTTGTTCGGCACGTAAGAATAACGGCTGCCTGAGATCTGCGCCTATGATTTCTCACGACCCACGCCATGGCTGCTTCAGTGGCATCGTGTCGGCACTCGCCGAGCGTCAGCAACAAGTCAACGTACTCGTTGTTCGTGTATGCCATCTTCATCCGATGCCAGTAACTGTGGTATATTGAGCCCTGTTTGGTTGTGTGGCTCGAATTGTCAGGTATAAGGCAGTGTGCGGCGAAAGTTGTCAGTCTAACAGCGTATCGAGGAGGTTTCTCGCTCCGTGATACCGGCGACGTTACAACTCGGACGCACCACATATACATTCCTGGAAATTGAAATAAGAACACCGTGAATTCATTGTCCCAGGAAGGGGAAACTTTATTGACACATTCCTGGGGTCAGATACATCACATGATCACACTGACAGAACCACAGGCACATAGACACAGGCAACAGAGCATGCACAATGTCGGCACTAGTACAGTGTATATCCACCTTTCGCAGCAATGCAGGCTGCTATTCTCACATGGAGACGATCGTAGAGATGCTAGATGTAGTCCTGTGGAACGGCTTGCCATGCCATTTCCACCTGGCGCCTCAGTTGGAAGAGCGTTCGTGCTGGACGTGCAGACCGCGTGAGATGACGCTTCATCCAGTCCCAAACATGCTCAATGGGGGACAGATCCGGAGATCTTGCTGGCCAGGGTAGTTGACTTACACCTTCTAGAGCACGTTGGGTGGCACGGGATACATGCGGACGTGCATTGTCCTGTTGGAACAGCAAGTTCCCTAGGAATGGTAGACCGATGGGTTCGATGACGGTTTGGATGTACCATGCACTATTCAGTGTCCCCTCGACGATCACCAGAGGTGTACGGCCAGTGTAGGAGATCGCTCCCCACACCATGATGCCGGGTGTTGGCTCTGTGTGCCTCGGTCGTATGCAGTCCTGATTGTGGCGCTCACCTGCACGGCGCCAAACACGCATACGACCATCATTGGCACCAAGGCAGAAGCGACTCTCATCGCTGAAGACGACACGTCTCCATTCGTCCCTCCATTCACGCCTGTCGCGACACCACTGGAGGCGGGCTGCACGATGTTGGGGCGTGGGCGGAAGACAGCCTAACGGTGTGCGGGACCGTAGCCCAGCTTCATGGAGACGGTTGCGAATGGTCCTTGCCGATACCCTAATTTGCAGGGAAATGGCGGTGCGGTCCCCTACGACACTGCGTAGGATCCTACGGTCTTGGCGTGCATCCGTGCGTCGCTGCGGTCCGGTCCCCGGTCGACGGGCACGTGCACCTTCCGCCGACCACTGGCCCTAACATCGATGTACTGTGGAGACCTCACGCCCCACGTGTTGAGCAATTCGGCGGTACGTCCACCCGGCCTCCCACATGCCCACTGTACGCCCTCGCTCAAAGTCCGTCAACTGCACATACGGTTCACGTCCACGCTGTCGCGGCATGCTACCGGTGTTAAAGACTGCGATGGAGCTCCGTATGCCACGGCAAACTGGCTGACACTGACGGTGCACAAATGCTGAGCAGCTAGCGCCATTCGACGGCCAACACCGCGGTTCCTGGTGTGTCCGCTGTGCCGTGCGTGTGATCATTGCTTGTACAGCCCTCTCGCAGTGTCCGAAGCAAGTATGATGGGTCTGACACACCGGTGTCAATGTGTTCTTTTTTCCATTTCCAGGAGTGTAGAAGGCGCGTTGCGTTATGCGCAGCGTGTGTGGTATCTGACCTTGAAACTTTGAAGGGTTGTAGCTCCGAAACTAAAAGTGATAAGAATTTAATTTAAATTGATGTATACGCAGCTGGTGTTACTGATTCCATTGCATGATAGAAACAACTAATGTTCCATTAAAAAAAAATGTTTCCTTTTGCTGTAGCTCTTTGGATGATAAAAAAATAAACTATTAATTTTAGTTTTAATAATCAACAGCCTCAGTTGCACCGTTTAACTAGAATTACCTATGTGTCAGTCGGGATAACCCAGCCTTCTTCAGAACAACAGTAACTACCGTTTGTCCATAGTGGTCTTCGGGAAGCAAAAACTAGAAATCCATAAATTATCGTCAGACTGTAAAAACTTATCTGAAACCGTCTCGGCCCCACTTCGCGGTCGCGAAGTGGGGCTGAGACAGTTATTTAAACAATAAACTGTGTTCATAGCTCCGCAGACAGTGTAACGTTTCTAATGGTGACCTACCGCAATAAATATTTCCGTCTCCTATTACTTCGTAGCTTACAGAGGCAAACACATTTATTGAAACACCCTGTAAATGTCTGAGAGGCAGCTGTCTCGTTCTATCCCTTTCTGCTAGGCTTGAGATCGGTGATGTGTGGTGAGGGGTGCAGGCCGCCGTTAGACTCTTAGCGCATTGTATCCTGCACTAGCAGCTGAACTCCTAGACCGAGCCCAGCTGTTGACACTTCGCGTTCCTGAGCAAAACTTAAATAAATAAATTGTACAAGACACCATGATGAACTTAGCTGGTAACCTGGAGACGAGATTATCAAGGAGCCACGTTTCGGTTGATTCTTTAATTATGCTCTCCCAAAACCACTAACTCCCCAAAACATTTTTCTTTTCTCAGATACGAACGTTTGTTCTTCTTGGAGACTGCGTTCTGCCACTTCTTATATAGGTTTATGTCGCAGACGTACGAATCTAATGTGTGCCATGCAGTACTGTGTTTGTCCTACGTACTGGACGCCTCACACACTAGGCATGCTAAATATACAGTAGCTGATATTTCCCGTTGTAGTTCCTCTTTAACCGAGGCAAGGATATATTTCGTTTCCTGTGGATGATCTTAATATTCTACATCTACATCTACATACATACTCCGCAATCCACCATACGGTGAGTGGCGGAGGGTACCTCGTACCACAACTAGCATCTTCTCTTCCCGTTCCACTCCCAAACAGAACGAGGGAAAAATGACTGCCTATAAGCCTCTGTACGAGCCCTCATCTCTCTTATCTTATCTTTGTGGTCTTTCCGCGAAATGTAAGTTGGCAGCAGTAAAATTGTACTGTAGTCAGCCTCAAATGCTGGTTCTCTAAATTTCTTCTGTAGCGATTCACGAAAAGAACCCCTCCTTTCCTCTAGAGACTCCCACCCGAGTTCCTGAAGCATTTCCGTAGCACGCGTGATGGTCAAACCTACCAGTAATAAATCTAGCATCCCGCCTCTTAATTGCTTCTATGTCCTCCCTCAATCCGACCTGAAAGGGATCCCAAACGCTCGAGCAGTACTCAAGAATAGGTCGCATTAGTGTTTTAGAAGCGGTCTCCTTTACAGATGAACCACATCTTCCCAAAATTCTATCAATGAGCCGAAGACGACTATCCGCCTTGCCCGCAACTGTCATTACATGCTTGTCCCACTTCATATCGCTCTGCAATGTTACGCCGAAATATTTAATCGACGCGACTGTGTCAAGCGCTACACCACTAATGGAGTATTCAAACATTACCGGATTGTTTTTCCTATTCATCTGCATTAATTTACATTTATATACATTAAGGGTTAGCTGCCATTCCTTACACCAATCACAAATCCTGTCCAAGTCATCGTTTATCCTCCTACAGTCACTCAACGACGACACCTTCCCGTACAACACTGCATTATCAGCAAACAGCGGCACATTGCTATCCACCCTATCCAAAAGATCATTTATGTAGATAGAAGACAACAGCAGACCTACCACACTTCCCTGGGGCACTCCAGATGATACCCTCACCTCCGATGAACACTCACTATCGAGGACAACGTACTGGGTTCTATTACTTAAGAAGTCTTCGAGCCACTCACATACTTGGGAACAAATCCCATATGATCGTACCCTAGTTAGGAGTCTGCAGTGGGGCACCGAGTCAAACGCTTTCCGGAAGTCAAGGAATATGGAATCCGTCTGATACCATTCACCCATGGTTCGCAAGATATCATGTGAAAAAAGGGCGAGTTACGTTTCGCAGGAGCGATGCTTTCTAAAGCCGTGCTGATGCATAGACCGCAACTTCTCTGTCTCAAGGAAATTCATTATATTAGAACTGAGAATATGTTCGAGAATCCTGCAACAAACCGATGTTAAGGATATTATTCTGCAATTTTGACGATCCGTCCTTCTACCCTTCTTGTATACAGGCGTCACATGCACTTTTTCCAGTCGCTCGGGACTTTACGTTGGGCAGGAGGTTGTCGATAAATGCAAGCTATGTAAGGAGCCAATACAGTAGAGTACTATTTGTAAAACCGAACTGGAATCCTATCAGGACCTGACGATTTATTTATGTTCAATCCATTTAGCTGCTTCACAATCCCAGGGATGTCTATCACTATGTCCTCCATACGGGAATCTGTACGAGACTCAAACGGCGGTATCTTTGTACGATCCTCCTGCGTAAAAGATTTCTCAAATGCTAAATTTAAAATTTCAGCTTTCGTTTCGCTGTCTTCCGTTGCCAGGCCAGACTGATCAGTGAGTGACTGGATGGAAACCTTCGACCCCTTCTTTCCGAGGTTACTCGCAATTTTGCTGTAGGAGGCACAATATTGGGGGCAAAGGCGAGTCTCTCTTTCTCACTCTCTACCTCCTCATTGCAGATGGCTGTATGGGACTTTACGACTAGCAAGACAGGACCATAGTATTGGAACACATTCGTTTCACACGAAGAGAACTCGACAACAGTGCACAAACTTTACTCACCTGCCAGCTACATCTCGCTGGTCCACTATCAACATAATCCTGGGAATGGGCAGATTGCAACTCTTTTGTTTACAGCGAATACAAAGAAGGCGAGATAACTCCAGACAGCACAGAATGTTCGAGAGGCTGGCTGGACTTCAGATGAATACCCAGATACGGGAAAAATTCTCAACTGGACAAAGAACGAACTGGATGTAGCTGCAACATCCACCCTCTTCAAAGGAATGAACTTTGCTTGTGCTCCCAACACAGCACCGAAGCAGAACATTATAACAAGTGTTGCAGAAGCAATTCGTGATTTGTCAGTGGAAGACAGACGGGGGAAATTAAGCGGAAAACATGAGGATAATCGACAAATCCCGACTTCCGTAAACAAATATGACAACACTACAACAATGGACACAAAGATTGCTAAGAGAAGATGAATACACAGCATTCTTGCCTGCTGGTAAAGGAAATACGACAGTTCCGTTTTGTACCGATGACTGTCCCCAGAAAATAAGTACTCTGCTACACGATCGTGCCTACAGGAAGCTGAAGCATGACCCAACACTGAAAGTGACAAGAACAACAATAGCTTTGCTTCATGAGCCAGCTCTAGCGAAAGAAGATGTGAAGCGGCTCCAGCATTACCACACTGATATGGACTGCCTAAAATTCATAAAGAAGGTGTACCATTCAGCCCATAATCAGCACCATTAACGCACTTAAATATGTAGTGGCCAAGAATCTAGCCTCACTTCTGAAACACACAGAGAGACAGTCAGTCATCACATGAAGAACTCGACCGAATTCGTGATCATATTGAAAACGATGCGACTGAGAAGGATAATTTACTTGTGAACTTCAATATAACATCCATTTTTACAATGGTATCACATCGTGACGCCTTGGTACTCTTCGCAGATCAGTTTGAGTCCCAAACAGTAAACCCATTTGATGATATACTAACCACAACCTATTTCAAAACTGGTGGTGAGTTCTGTGAACAAGCTGATGGAGTAGCCATGGAGTAGCCTTTTACCCCTGCAATAACCAGTCTCTATTGGAGAACTTTCAGGAGATGGCACTACGAACTGTACAGCTCAAACCTAAACACTTATCCTGTTACGTGGATGACGCCTTCGCGGTATGGGAACGTGTCAGGAAGGCCCTAAAGCGTTTCCTGGACCACCTGAATGGCGTCCATCAAAACATACAGTTCACAATGGTGCTAGATAGAATGAACGCCTTCCATTTTCGGACACTCTAATAAGAAGAAAAGCAGGTTGTACCCTAGGACGTGCGGTTTGCAGAATGAATACCCACACAGATCTGTATCTTTATGCAACAAGTTGTTATTATCCGGCGCAGCGGCAAACTGTTCTGACGATTCTGATACACGGGACACGTGCCTTTTCTCACAAAGACACGCTCCCGGCTGAGCTGCAACACCTTATAAGTGTATATCGCCAAAATCGGTACAGCGAAGAGCACATTAGACGTTTAGTAAATAAAACAAGTGGTACAGCCATCAGCAAAGAAGCGGAAGAGAATGACGAAGAGAAACTCGACTTCATGGTCTGTATTGTGCCTCCTTCAGCCAAAACTGCGAGACATCTCGGACAGAATATCAAGGACATCTTTCGACCTTCACAAAAATGGAAGATATGCCTGCCTTGATAAACGAGAAACTACTGTTACTAATATCAGGTATATACAGCCTCCAGTACATAAGACGAACACACCACAGCATCTCTCAACAGTTCGTGGGACACATTATGTGCGTAAGTCTGTGGCATAAAGATGAAAGAGCAGTGAGAGAATACAGCCTCAAAGAGGCATATATGTTCGAATTTGAGAAAACAGAAATGTGGTTCCGAGCTAGTGGTCTTTGGAAATTTGTGGTAAGGCGCTATGGGCCCAAACTCCTGAGGTCATCGGTCCCTAAGCTTACACACTGCACTGCTTAATGTAAGTTAAACGAACTTATGCTAAGGATGACATGCACACACACACACACACCCATGCCCGAGGGAGGATTCGAACTTCCGCCGGGGGGGGGGGGGGGGGGCAGCGCGGACCGTGACAGGACGCCTGAGACCGAACGGCTACCCCGCGGGGCTAGTGGCCTTTGGAAGAGCTTCATAAATAATTAGTTGAAGCAAGGCTTCATGAAAATCTCGTCTCTAAGGACGAGGGCTACCAGCTAAGACGATCATGGAATCCTGAACTAGCAACTATTCGTCGAGACCACACGCAGCTGTTGACACTTCACAAGTCTGAGCAAAACTAAAGGTATCGAGAATCGAACAGAGGCTGGCAACCTCGCCTCAGGTCGACGACACCCGTGATAGGGATAAGGGTGGGGAGAGATAGTAGCATTATTTTCATCGTAACCAAGAACGCCAACGGCATTCATCGCCCAAAACACGAACTATAAATATTTTTGAGACATACTGACTACATAAGGTCTTAATAAATGAAAGTCAACTAACCCCTGCCCTGAACTTTCATTTAAGCTGTTGATTGGGTATTAATGCGAGAATTATTACCTGGAATGTGATTTGCAAACAGAAACTGGGGGAAGTTAGCCCATGTGGAACTTTGCAGTCTACAGTAGGTTTCATGTGCCACAAAATTGTTCTGGGTCACCACCCAATTTAATTCAAATTGGGATAATTTAATATAAGAGGTTAATTAATCACTAAATTGGTAAGCATAACTGTAGTGTTAAAATTAATAAAAAGATCCCAGTGAATATATGGAATGAGCATATGAGAAAAATTGAAGCACAAATGTTAACTGAATAATTCAGAGCAAGCAGGAGCGTAAGCCTCAACAAAAATAATAAGATAATCAGAAAACGTCTGCCAATATAAGGCCTGCCTTTTGCGCTTCAGAAATTCCAGGTGGGATGCGTTAAATATAATCTCACAAAAGGGAACAGGTTTGTCTGAGAAACGGTAATCACAGACATTAAGAATTCAAAACGTAAATCACAATTATGATCTGTCGTTAATTAACTTGCTTACATTATTGTTATATTGAGTGCTGAGGTACGTTGCGGTGATAAATGGAAAGGAAATATTAGGCACAAACATACACTATTCACACACACAAGAATAGAGATAAAAAGGATTTTGCCCATAATAATAAGTCTATGTCTTAGAGTTTCAACCCTATTGCTGTGATTGAATTATTGTGATTAAAAATACTATGGAACATTTCATGGCAAAGAAATTTACCTGTATACCTTTGCATATGAAACCAACGTACGCTGGCCTGAAACGCTCGCAAATGCTGTGAATATTCATGAAAAAAGAAAAGTTACTAAGAGCCCGTGAAAACTTTAAGAGCACAGATGTGGACCGTATAGACAGAAGTACCACTAAAATTTCACTAAGAATTAAGATAAAACTTATTTTAGATGGTATCAAAGTTACACACTGTGAAATCACCACAACGTGGTATGAAAAAAGCTACACAATCATAAAACTGAAACAAAATGAAAAGTAGAAGAAATAAAACACACACACACGGAAAAAGTTCATACATACATTCCAGTTAAAAGAGAAGTCAGGCTACGAAATTTTAAACGCGGGTTGGAGTAACGAAATTGCTAAGCCATGTGTTCTGCTTACCCAAGGCGAGGGTTGGGCAAACGTACTACATACAGAAAAATATACTCTTGACTACACTCTGAAAAATGTAAGAATTCGACTACCGAACTTTAAAATGAGCTACCAGGTCAAACGTGTACATTAGTTGGAATAGATACACACCATCCCACATTAACACACTCACCAGTACCAAGTCGTTCTTAAGAGTACCGTCTTCATTCACCAATGGTCCAGTCCCTAGCTACGAGAGCACGCTCTCCCTGGAACGAACTTCTCCCAAGTAGCCGGAAAAGACCAGAAGGTCCTTTCACCACCAACTAAACTTTTGTCGAATGACTACCGGAAAGGAACAAATCTCTTTGCCTTGACTGAAAAAGCTACATTGCTTACAACCATTGCTCCCGTAGCAGACAGTCAGATGCTGTACTGCTACCATATATAAGATAGAGCCAATATACACCCGCACTCACTAGTTCATAGAGATGATAAGGGAGAAAGGAAACTTCTGAGCACGAAATGAAGGTAAAGAACATAGGATTAGATGCTTACTATAAAAATTGATACTTCAATGTTATTGTGTACCATTGTACGAGGACAAACACGAAGAAAAAAACTCAATTACTAACAGCTGAGAGTGACAGCATGAAATATAAGTTAGATGGTATGCAATGAATCTAACAGAGACGTTTCAATGTAACATCATTTACAGAACAGACCGCTCAAAAAACGCGGGTGGAACGACGGTAGTACTCGTATGAAAGACGTTTATGTTATGGGAAAATAATCTTGCCAAAACTTCAGAAATTGGAAGCTACTAGCATAGAACTAACCTTAAATAATCAGTGCATCCATTTCATAACATCTTACCACCCACTGTAGCAAAAGCTTCTGCTATGGACCTAGTCAAACTTTTTGGTGGAAACCACACAGTCACTTTAGCAGGTGTCCTGAAAGCTATGCACTTGTTATGTGGTTCCAGTGCTACAAGTACCAGCGCTAAAGTGCTCCTGAAATATTTAAACGACTATTAAGTTGTGGAGATAGTTGCCCCCAAAGAGTCAAATCACTACCCAATCTACTCCAGTTATTTATCAGTCATATTAGACATATTTTTACAATTGAATCCGATCATATCACAGCCATACGGAAGTTTGCAGGCGACCAGAGTGGTCCGGAGAGGAGGAAAATAGTAAAATTCCATACTTACTGGGAAAGCTAAAAGACTTAGTCAACCACCAAATGTTAGATTAGACTCCGGAGACGTCCTGAAAATCTCAAGCCAGAAGAAACGTGGAGCGAATGGGGTGGGAAATATGCGAGCGTGTACAACAACTAACAAAATTCCCCTGGTGGGCAAGCCTGCGAGTAGCTGGGAAAAAAGAAAAACGGACCATGTATGGTAAATTACCAAACATTAGCGACAACCCTAAAAGGCCAAAAAACCCGTTACGTTGTCTATACACCACACAAAGAGCACACGCCGTGTCTGACACGTTAGAATGCCAATTTCAGGAAAACATCATAGACGAGGAGGAGGAGGAACTAAAGAGAGATGAAAGAAAATTGAGAAGACATTTAGCCAGAAAGCTCTAAAGAAGATGAGACTCATCATACGAAATAGTCACCGAAACAACAGTTTTTAAATATAGCAGGCGTATCGACATCACGAAAGCTCCAGGATCCGACCGTATGAAACCAGCTTTCCAAAAGAATCTTTCCCACTCTGACATGTCACAGTTCGCAGTGAGCGTCAGGAACGGCATCATGTGAAATTATTTACCTCCAGCTGGAAGACTCAATAAATAATTTCAGTTCATTAACATAACAAACATCACCTATTCACACAAATTTACGGACACACCTCCCCTCCAAGTCATGTGTCTAAACCCCTAGAAAGCCTAACAGAACAGTGTCTAGTCACAAACAGCATTCTTGAACCAGAACAATACTGTTATAGTGCTGGTCATAGCATAACAAAGGAAGACATTTGCCTGGTAGAGCACAACTGTACAAAGAAACCAGGGCAACAGTGCAGCAGCATATTTTCTACATAATGAAAAGGCGTTCGGCCGTCTGTGGCATGGAAGCCTGTTGTATAGAATGCCAAAACTCAGCTACTCTCTTCGCATGCTAAAACAGTCAAATATTTCCGTGCAACAGAAAATTGTGCTCCATAATAGACGGTGCAGAATGTACAGCAAAGAATGTCCAAGCAGGAGTGCCACAAGAAACTCTTTCCTTGCGTTCCTCTTACACCATTTCTATACCAATAACCTGTCTACCGAGACGGATTGACAAATGACGCTACACACAAATGACACAGCCTTCGCCACAGTGGTAGATACATTGTCATTAAGTGAGCATAATCCTGCGTGTCATACTCTATCGGTCAGAGAATAGAGTATGTCAGCATACTCAAATCTAACAAAACTGAAGCGTCTCCAAAGAGTTGTGATTTCCCTAAATCACTTCAGGCAAATGCCGGGATGGTTCCTCTGAAAGGGCACGGCCGACTTCCTAATCCGATGAGACCGATGACCACGCTGTCTGGTCTCCTTCCCCAAACAACCAACCAACCGTCTACAAAGCAGGAATCTTCACCTGATTGAAGACGCACGTCAATACACGACCAACGAACATATGTGAATCCAATTAGGCCGCCAAGCAATGTGTCATATCAGAAACAAATAAATGACCTTCAACGGAACATCTCAAAGGTGACCATTTCATCTCATCTACGCACTTGATCGAGGCGACGACCACAATTTAAAAAGTCTAAAAGACACAAACCACCGTCATTTAAGTATTAAACCCCAGAAAAGCCATTTTTAGAATTTAATCAGAAATAAAATCACCTATAAGAGAACATTCCAATCCAAACCCCCACAAAAATTAGCATTTCGATGCACGAACAGCTGAACAGAAGACAAAGTCACTGGGACACAGATTTTTCTAAACACCTAAGCGATTAACAGAGACAAATAGGCTTCACGTCTCCACACTTCGCCAGAGAATGATGAAAGTGACACTCATCGTGTCGATGCCGGCCGTGTGGCCGATCGATTCTAGGCGTTTCAGTCGGGAACCACGCGACCACTACGGTCGGAAGTTCGATTCCTGCCTCGGGCATTGATGTGTGTGATGTCCTTAGGTTAGTTAGTTTTAAGTAATTCTAAGTTCAAGGGGACTGATGACCTCATATATTAAGTCCCATAGTGCTCAGAGCCATTTGATCCATTTGAAGTGTAGCGGAATTTTAACACAGATACCTAAGGGAGGGGGGGGGGGGTGGAGCCCGCGAAGATTTGGTCGGGTAAGTTTACATTGATTTATCTGATGTTTGGTTAAATAGCGGTGAAGGAGAGCTTTCGAGTAAGGAGATGCAATAGAAAATCAGGAAGGGCCCATATAGTAATAATGTCAAACATCGGGGAGTAGCTAGTGATATATCAAAACTGAACATGAATTGTTCGCGGCATTGTGAAATTCTGATAAAAATGTAAGAAAGTAATGGCATATGGCTTTGCCAAAGAAAAGGCAAAATACCATGTCTCAAAGACCCTACTATTACTAATAAAAGGCGAAGTAGAAACTGTGAAATTGTAAATTTGTGGTAAGATCTTATGAGACCAAACTGCTTATGTCATCGGTCCCTAAGCTTACACGCTACTTAATCTAACTTACGCTATGGACAACACACACACTCATGCCCGAGGGAGGACTCGAACCTCTGACGGGGGGAGCCGCGCGGACCGTGACAAGATGCCGCAGACCGCGTGGCTACCCCGCGAGGCTAAGCAGAAACTGTTTATGATCTCAGGATTTCTCAGTATGTAAAAATAAAGAAATATGAATAGATTTACACCTGTACACACCAAGCCAGATAGCGGCGCATGGCGGCTGGTAATTAGGTGTTGTCTCGATTAATATCAATGTACACGTAGCACAAGTTTTTGTTGAAACATTAATTACTTGTATTGCGGCTTAAGTTTAGTAAATGTAAAGATTTTACTTCGATTACCGGATAAGAAAGATATTCAGTAGCTCAGTGTGTAACATTTAGGGCCAAACCAAGAAAACGACCTTTATTTAAAGGAAATTTCCCACATAAATTCAAAGTTTCAGTGTTACCTACACTAAGCACGTTAACTCACAACATTCCAGACTACAATACTGGCATCTGCTGCCGACTACTACATATCGAACGGTGCATGTAGAGTCGGTGGTAACGGCAGCGGAACAATGGGCCGTAATAAGAAAGCACGTTGCCGTGACAGACAGGCTTACACTGAAGTGACAAAAGTCATCGGATAGCGATATGCACATATACAGACTGCGGTAGTACCGCGTACACAAGGTATAAAAGGGCAGTGAGTTAGCGCAGCTGTCATTTGCACTCAGGTGATTCATGTGCAGAGGTTTCCGATGTTATTATGGCCGCACGATGTGAATTAACATACTTTGAATGCGCAATGGTAGATGGAGCTAGACGCATGGGCCGTTTAATTTCGGAAATCTTTAGGGAATTCGATATTCCGAGCTCTACACTGTCAAGTGTGTCCAGAGAATGCGAAATTTCGGGCAATACCTTTCACCAAGGACTACGCAGTAGCCGATGGCCTTCATTTAACGACCGAGAGAAGTGGCAGACGGGTAGAATTGTCAGTGCTAACAGACAAGCGGCAATGTGTGAAAGAGCTGCAGAAGTCAATGTGGGGCCCACGATGAAAGTATCAGTTAGAACTCGTGACCCAATCAGTTGGACCCTAGACGAACAGAAAACCAAGCAACGTAAAACGAGTCGTGATTTCAGCTGGTAAGAGCTAATGGTGGTTTTCGAGTGTGGACCAGACCGTATGAAGCCATGGACCCAAGTTGTGAACAAGGCCCTGTGCAAGCTGATCGTGGCTCCATAATGGTGTGGGCTATGGTTACATGGAATGGACTGGGTCGTTTGCTCCAACTGAACCGGTCATTGACTGCAAATGAATATGCTAGGCAACCTGGAGACCATTTGGTGCCATTCAACGATTGAATTATTATGGATGACAATGCGCCATGTTACCGTGCCACAAATGTTCGCTACTGGTTGAAGAACATTCTGGACTATTTTAGTGAATGGTTTGGTCGTTCAGATCACCGGACATGAATTCCATCGAATATTTATGGGAAATAATAGACCCTAATGCTGGTAGCCGCGTCAGTATCTTTAACTCGATACATATCCCTAAATGTACTGTGGAGTGGAAAACTTAAGGATGAAGTTTGCTGTCCCATGATGTGTCGCTGCCGAGTAACATATCTCGATGTTAGTGTGACCACTTGTAGCAGGAACGGATACGTTACAGTACAGAATGTCACTAAAGAAATACGCAGTGAAAGAAACAGAAATGAGACTTTCAGTCAAGATAATAATTACATTGATGTCATCGCTATGTAGCATCGTCTCCATGACATTGCAAAAGACTTGGAAGTGTTCCTAATGGGGTGTGTGATCACCGCGGACAGCAATGCGTGCTCTGCAACGTGCTCGCATGCTAGCCACCAGGTTGATCAGGAGTTAACAACTGCTGTATGATCGTTGGTGCATACGGACGTGCTGCACGATAAAATTGAACGGCTTCTTGTGCATTGCAGCTGGCTGCACCATACATCAAATGCATCTTAGCCACTTTGCAGTACGTGTAGCTAGTCATGTTACTGCCAATGCCCCCACAGCGTGAACAGCGATCGTGTCCGTGCGCTCTGCCCGTGTCTGTATAGCAACCACCTCCCGTGAGCGTAGCGTCCTCCCGTGGCGTTTACGACGCCTGGGTGTTATACCCGATGTCCAATGTTAGTTTGTAACGGAAAAAATGGAAATTTATGGTAAGATCATATGGGGCAAAACTGCTGAGGTCATCGGTCCCGAAGCTTACATACTACTTAATCTAACTTAAACCAACTTACACTAACTTACGCTAAGGACAACACACACACCCATGCCCGAGAGAGGACTCGATCCTCCGACGGGAGGAGCTGTGCGAACCGTGACAAGACGCCTCAGGCCACGCAATGGGTGGCAATTTTTAAAAGAATTTTGAATCACTCTATACATTTATGCCACGACTACATGTTGTAAACTCTTTCCTGTAACATAAACGAAACGTAAACACCACAAGCGAAACACAGGAGTATGTCTAAATGAAATGTCTCTTGGCTGCAGTGGCTCGACTCTGTTAAAAAAAAAGTTCAAATGTGAGTGGTATCTTATGGGACTTAACTGCTAAGGTCATCAGTTCCTAAGCTTACAAAACTACTTAACCTAAATTATCCTAAGGACAATCACACACACCCATGCCCGAGGGAGGACTCGAACCTCTACCGGGACCAGCCGTACAGTCCGTGACTGCAGCGCCTCATACCGCTCGGCTAATCCCGCTCGGCTCGACTCAGTTAATGGTGGCTGGTAACTATTATAGATTACTTTTCTTGAATAACGTTAGTCACTCGAGAACCTCTATCAAACTGTTTACGAATGCACTGCTCGTGACATAATGTAAGCTGGCAGAATAAATGAAGGTCAATTTCTCACCTTACATAGGAGTTTTATACATCGTAATGGGAAGGTGAGCAGCCGACCTGAGCGGAACGCTGCTCTCTGCACCTGGCGTAGCTGCCAGTCTGATAGCTCCTCGGAGTGGTCACAAATAAGCTGCAACTGGCGTAGCTGCCGGTGACGCTCTTTTGAGCGGCACGAACCAGCGCAAGTCGCTTAACGCTTCAAGGCGCCAAGTGGCAAGAGTTTCGGCTCAACTTCTCACAACTTCGGTTGCAAATCTCCCCAGCGGGACTCTCCCGTTCTTTGGTAGGGTAATCTCAGTGTCAGGGGCCCGTTCACGTCGGATAACCCCGCGCACTGGAGGCCGCTCTCTTCTACCCGAGCTCTCTTGAGCCGCGCAGATAGGTCGTAGGGAGTCCTCTCTCCCGTAGGGACACGATACACTGCACTTTCACTGAAAAAGTACATATTTTCGTTTCGTAAAAAGAGCAAAATAGTCGTACATCCTTCCCTATCCAAATAAAATTCCTCCAAGCAGCAAAGATGTCTGATCTTTCCTGTGCTTCCCCACCACTTACCCGCATCAAAGTTGCAACCCAAGAGGCGGGGATGCCGGCTACTCCCCCCCAGCATTTCCGTCCCACTGTCCACCTTACAAGAGCAGGTTGCCTTGAAGGACAAACAGATTGCAGATCAGCAAGAGCTGATCGCACAGCTGATGGGCAGTGAACACTCGCAGGCAGCAACACCCACACCACACACCACCTGCTGAAAACTCGAAAACCATGCCCTCTCTTTCACCTCTGGCGGTCCAGGCACCGACGGAACCGGAGCCAGAGCCGACGGAGGACACAGCTAACACTGAAGACGGAACGTGGCAGCAGGTCGATCCGAGACGCAAACAGCTGCCAAACACACGAACAAGTGAGCCCACAAACTCACGAGGCAACATCCGAGTGCTGTTGCCAACTACAACCACAACGCAAATTAACAACAAAGGCAACACAGGGACCAACACAAACACCCCTGCGATTGCAGCACCCACAAACACACAAGCAGCTACGCAGAAAACCGCGACTGGCTTCCCACAAGTCATCATACACAACTACGGACACCTTAGTCCCCTAAACAAAGAATTAATAAGAAACACAACCCCACAACATACTACACAAAACTCACAGTGAAACACGCCACACTGTACGTGGCAAACAAATGAGATTACTCGAATCTGCTGGACTTTCTTAAAGAAAGGAAGGTAGAGCATTTCACGTACAGAACAGTCATTGAAAAGACAGAGCAGTACGTAATCAAGGGGATAGATTCCCGAAACCCAACCGATAAAGTACACTAAGAACTCACTGCTCTCGGGTAGGAGTGCATTCGGGTAAACCGAATGTCAGAGTTCAGCACAGAAGGACCATCGTACAACTACATGGCGGAATTGGCCGACACGGACAACTCCCGCGGTCTGTTGCAGTTAAAATTGTTTCTTCATATGGTCGTCAATGTAGAGATTTACAACACGCAGAGCACTCTCCAACAAAGCCGCAACTGCCAGCGCTTTGCGCACGCTGGTATCCGATGCGGACTCGCTTCCCGCTGTCGCATTTGCGCTGGCGGTTACACGACCCAACAATGCAAACTCACCCACACAGCACCTCGCAAGTGCGCCAACTGCGGTGTTGTCCATCCGGCAAACTACAGGGGGTGCATTGCATACAAAGCAGCTCTGAGGCGCAAAATAGCTTAACACACTAAACCTGCCGCCATCACAGTTCCGAAATCGCCCCCGCGCCCAGTACGAAGTGGAGTATCCTTCGCTGGAGTGGTCGCTGGCAGCCCCAGCAGCGCGGGACGGTTGGAGGAACCCCAGAGCTCGGGACACGCACAACAAACACCCCCAGCAACTGACACACAACAGACAAACACAACACCACACCAGCAGCAGGTTCACCACACGAGACCAGTAACAACACCACCCTACCCACTGAGATCGCGGACTGCAGCCCACCACAGGCTACAGAAGACGCACCAACACAGAGACGACCACAGCGTCAGAGGAGGCGAAGGAGAAACAACCGAAACAGGAGGAACACGGCCACACCGCAACAAGTACACAGGCAACCAGGACACCAATACTCACGAAAACAATCCGGACACCAACTCGACAAACCACACAACACATCCACTCACCACGGAGAATAAATACACAGGCGCCCACAACCATCACACGAACAGCTTACACACAAGCCAGCTCTCACCAAACGCCAGCACAGGAACAAGCGGCCGCTAACACGAACAACAACACACAGGCCGACATGCCCAACATTATGTCAACATTCCAGAGAATAATGGAAACATTATTCCCCAGACGCACGACCACCGAAATAGTCACGAAGATTATGGGGTGTGTCTCACAACTCTTCATGCAGTTCATGTCGAGCACGCTCAACTGGACTAGTTTCCAAGCCACTATCACACCACTTCTTACACTAATACATGGATAATACGCCACACCAGCCCCGAAACTCACAGATCCTACTTTGGAATGCCAACGGGATCGCAAACAAAAAAAGCCGAAATGGCCGCGTTCATGGAGCGAAAGGGTATCCGAATCGCTCTTGTGAACGAAACACTGCTTACGGCTCGCAAACAACTGAACATCCCAGGGTATTGCGTCTATCGTACCGACCGAGCGGATGGCAGGAGGGGAGGCGGCACGGCAATCATCATACACAGAGACATAGAACACACGAACATCGAGATTCCTGCGCTCGAAAGACTAGAGGCCACGGCCGTCAGGGTCAAGTTCAACGGAGCCAACACCGCATTGGTATCGATGTACAATCCTCCTAAAAACATAGCAACACGCGATATCAGCACAGTACTCAACATAGCACCGCGGGTAATCGCCACTGGAGACCTAAACGCAAAACACCCCGATTGGAACTCACGAATACGAACCTCCAACGGCAAGAAACTGTACGAACACGCACTATGCCTAATCTACATTATACTTGGGCCGGACGCTCCCACGTTTGTGCCTACACAGCCCCGACATAGGCCAGACGTGTTAGACATAGCCCTCATAAAAGGCATCACATGCACACTCAACCTTACGGTTGAAAACGATGTGGACTCAGACCACATGCCTGTAATTCTGCACACGGAAGAAACACTGCAGGACATCGAACCACGCAGGATACTTAACTATAAGCGCGCGAATTGGACACTGTTCAAGGAAATGCTTGATAGTCGTATTCCTGACACCCACGAAATTAACAACACACAGCAAATCGATGATGCTCTGGAGGCTCTCACAACTGCCGTTCAACACGCAATGACTGACTTCATTCCATATACAACACCAAGACAACACTCGACGACCCTGTCCCAGGAGATCCTAGGCCTTATATCAATGAGGAACCGCCTCAGGAGTTACTGGCATCGTACCAGGCGCCCGTTCTATAAAATGCACGTCAACAGGCTCCAGGGGATAATACGGGGTAAAATACAAACATTCAAAAACGAACAATGGGGACAGAAACGCGCTGGGCTAGATACCACACGTCCTGGCGTGTGGCAGCTGGCCAGACACTTCGCCAGGGAGAAACATTACATTCCCACGTTACAAGGACCAGACGGCCCAACCTACGCCGCGACGGTGGAGGCAGAGCTTATGGCCACAACACTTGCAGCGTCTTTCATGCCGAATCTGGTTCCCTCAGACCCAGTATTCACGCTTGAAACGGACCAGGAGGTTACACGACTTGTAGCCCAGCCCTCGCACAACGAAATTAGAAGTACTAGCACAAATGAAATCACATGGGATATCAAGCACACCAACGCTAGGAAAGCCCTGGGCTTGATGGCATTCAAAACCATGTCCTCCAGGAGTTCACGGATAAACCCGTAGAATACCTTAAACACTTAACGAATGCCATCCTGAAACTCCAACACTTCCCTGACTTTTGGAAGGCGGCCAAGATCCTGATGTTCAGGAAGCTAGGGAAAGACCACTCCCTCCCACAAAATTACCGACCCATCAGTCTGCTGTGTTCGCTCAGCAAGATTGTTGAGAAGGTAATATTAAAACGTATTGCATCACCAAATCCACCCTAAGACCAGAGCAATTCGGCTTTAGCAATTACCACTAGAAAACACAACAACTCCCCGCGTAGTCGAACATATAACACACGGCTACAACATGAACAAAGCCGCAGGAGCCGTGTTCGTGGACATCTAAAATGCTTTCGACCGTCTCTGGCACAACAGACGCATACTCAAACTAAGCGAACCTGGTTTTCGGACGGACTCGTACGTCTCATACACTCATATCTCACGAACAGCTGTTTCAACACTGACGTGCAGGATAAACAATCAATACGACTTTAGCCATCTACGCGGATGACACAATTCACGAATACAAAAATAGTTCAAATAGCTCGGAGTACTATGGGGCTTAACTTCTGAGGTCATCAGTCCCCTAGAACTTAGAACTACTGAAACCTAACTAACCTAAGGACATCACACACATCCATGCCCGAGGCAGGATTCGAATCTGCGACCATAGCGGTAGTCACGAATAGATACAGCACTGAGAACAGCTGAGCCTTAGTTGAGCGATGGCGTATTAAAGTAAACGTCAACAAGTGCGAAGCAGTTCTGTTCACACGTAGACCGCAACTACTGCGCAAACATCAACACTGTAGACCGATAACACCACATACACGCCCAATACGTTTCCGATAGAAAGTCAGATACCTTGGTGTCAGGCTGGAACTGAAACTTACATTGGGGGGGGGGGGGGGGAGGGGCACACCAAGTACGTTGCCAACCGAGCCCACTCGAGACTCAAACAGCTCTGCCCAATGTTCAACAGGGAAAGCACACTGAATAGGAGGGTGCCGAGGTATATATACATGACACTGATTAGACCTCTGATGACGTACGCTGCTCCCGTCTGGGGATATACAGCTCCTATACGACTGCGTCGCCTGCAGATCATACAGAACAAGGTGCTACGAATCATTAGCAACGCTACACGCTACACACGCACCGTCGATCTTCACCATGAATACTGCCTTGATACCCTCAAGGAAGTATTAACAAACACGCCACACGACTATACAAGAACTCGAGACTACAACAATGCTTCCATCCTCACTCTGGAAAACTACGATCACAACCATGGGTGGAAGCACAAGCGGCCAAAGACACTGCTAGCTAGGGCATAACCACCTATGGTAAACTAACATACGCAAACAAGCGACAAGACTGGTAACTACCAGCTGCTATTAGAGCGGATCAACAGGCCACAGCAGGGACACTGACGAGCTCGACCACTGACGCACAAACAAACCGCCAACATTACCTCACACTGTGCTTCCGATATAAGACATATCGGACACAAAAACGACAATAAACCAACTGTTGCAGGTTGCTAACTCTGAACGAGGACTCTAACGCACAACGTCAAGGTATCGACATGCATGATACCCTCTACTAACAAAGCCCATCCTTGCACGACCTATCGCAGGCAGCAAGACAACCGCTACTGCTCTTACCACCCAACCTAATTATCGCTGAGATTTTCTTCCCTTGGCTCTTGCCTTAGCACTTTTTTCCCTCTGACCTTCAAACCGCTGCCCTTTGTTCGATTTCGACCTAATCTATCTTCAGATGAGCGCGTATTAATGGTAAACCTTAACTAGAAGTACGCAAATATCGCAGTACCCACATCTTGCGATACCTCACTTTAGTGAATACTAACCCTTATGCAGAGATAGCAATAGACCTATTGTGTTGGCCATCATGCCGGTGTGGGCGTGGAGGGGTTCCACCTCTGTTCTCAGGAAGGTGAATGTGACACCTAACTTATTTCGGCAGTAATGAGCAGATTTGCCTATAAGAATGTAATGCAAAAGGAATGACACTCAATCGACGGAATTAACTCACCATTCCTATACAATGAGTGTCAACGAGCAGAAGGTGAAACAAGCAGCGAGAGGAAACGTTTTGTGTGGAAGCCAGTGCGGGCAGATGCAGAGGCTGCACCCCGGGAAGCACTACGGAAAGCTCTTAAGGGGGGCATCCCGCGGTGGGAGTCAGCGACCAGACAGGTGACGCACACTGCAGAGCGAGTAACGGGCCTTCAGAAGTAGGACAGAAAGAATTTTTAGAAAACTGCGTTTCGGGATTCCAAATGGATACAAACAACACCAGTGACGCAGTTAATCACGTGAGCAGCGAATGGTACACATGTGAGCCGGCACGAAACGTCCGATTGGCGGAAACGAACTAGGAAAGAGTAAAGTGCCGAGATTTAGATGCAGTTCAATGGTAGGGCCTTTGCGATTGGTAAAGAAAGTTTCTACAACACAAGAGGAACGCTCCTATTGGTCGAAAACGCCGTGGCTAGGAGAAAGAAGGAGTCCAGGTGAGAGAGCGAGTTGGGCTACGAGAAAGACGCGAGCGAAATTTTAGGCGACTCTTTTCTGAACTGGCGTGAAGTACAGAACGGAGTGCATAACACACTGTACAACGCTGAAGAGAAATCTGGGTGAACACTACATTCACTGCAGCCGACATTCAGCTAGATATTACCTGTGGCATTGTTGACCTCCCACTGTGGAGAAACGAATTGGCCAGTTGGTTAACTGGCTTTGCGAGGACTAAGAGGGCATTTTAATATGCATGCTGCTCAAGCCATGCACGTCCATATCGCCATATTCCAAGACTAGGGATGACTGCATCTTTTCTCAAATGGTTGAAATATCTCTGAGCACTATGGGACTTCACTTCTGAGGTCGTCAGTTCCCTAGAACTTACAACTACTTAAACCTAACATCAGACACATCCATGCCCTAGGCAGGATTGGAACCTGCGACCATAGCGGTGGCGCTGTTCCAGACTGTAGAGCCTAGAACTGCTCGGCCACCCATCTTTTCTCGCAGCACGAGAAACATACGGAGAATTTCTGCTGAAAAAATTCAGCAAAGGCTTAATTTGATTTTATAGGAATTTCAGCTGGCGAGAGCAGCTATGCAGACGACAGATCATCGCAGCTAAGGTAAATACCGCACGCAGACGCGTAAACTTGTTCGTTCACAACGTGAATCCACTGTAAACTCGAGCGATCTTGGGTAATCTTTTGCTCAAATTGTCACAAAACTAACAATCCTCCGTAGACTTGATTGTCATCCTAAATAGCACCCAACTGTGAACCTAAATCGGGTGATTTATCGTATTACTGGCCAACATCATGACGTAGTCGTAAGAATAATTTTGTAAAGAAACTTCTAGTTAAAATTTATCATTGTTGTCTTTAGGATTATTTCACTTTCTGAGGACGAGATGCGTTCGTTTGAAAACTGTCGTAGCATTGTCACATTGTAAACTGTGTAAATGCGTGTATTTCTGTGATAAGTTTGCAACATTGAACCACAGTTATTTACAGCTTACACAGTTTTTGTTGATCAGACACGAACCTTACAATATTTATGAAAATAATAGAATATAACTATAAAGGTTTAGTAAAGACAAGGAAATATGAAGAGAGTAACAGAGCTATATTAAGTCATTATTGACAAGTGCTACATTAATTTGTTCCCAAGAAAATAATCAGATGCCGTACACACAACTGTGCCGTTGTGACTAAAAATAAAGTTTAACATGAATAAATTGTGAAACATTAACATTTAGAAAGAAAGATGAAGAAAAACTGTTAATATTCGAAATAAAAGTACTAAGAAAAATTTTAGGACCTGTATATGACGAAAATAACATGGAATGGAGAATAAGCAGAAATGAAGAATTAAGAGGGCTGTAAAAACATCGTCGAAGTGTTCAAGAGGAGAAGGTCGAATTTGGCAGGCCATATAGCAAGAATGACAGAGAATGTACTACCTAGAATGGCATTCAGCAGGACAATAGATGGAACGAGAGGAAGAGGGAGACCCAGAATCAAATGGCGGGATAACATTCGGAAGGACACAACTAGGATGAACAGCAACAACAACTGGACAAAGAGTGCATTCGACAGGCAGAAGTGGAAGAGGCTCATGGAGCAGGCGTATTGGTCGATAAGGCTCTTGCCACATGTAAAGTAAAGTAAAGTACATTGTGGAACATGCTACCTCAGTAGTTTATAAACGTTTTACTGTAATGTCTAGATTACTACACTTTCTTTATATAAGGTGACCCGTTTAAACCACACTTCGCTGTCACCGCCGTAGCACATGAGCAGGCCGACGGGACATTAAACCCCAATATTCCTTCTTCATCAGTAGCGCAAATTGTGGTTTAGTCTCATATAAAGAAAGTGTAGCGTTCTAGTCATCATATTAAAATTTCCTATGGAGATGCATTTCACTTACTAGGAGGTAAAATATGTGTAATTGTTATAACACTCTTCGTTGCATCACAGTAAAGTGCTCAACGACGAGAAGCAAAGCCGGACTCTGAAAATAGCAACGAAAGGCCCATAGTGTAACATTACACTGAACTTTATGCCTCACCACCTGCAGATTATTGTAAAAGCCATACACACTTGTTGCTGGCTGAAGCAATATCTAATAATGATGAAACTTAGAAACTCTTCGTTCCACCCTCATGAATTTTGAAGGTATTAGAGTGAGACTTGCGTGAATTCTATAATATAAATTTTTTTCCCACCGTAAGCAAATAATCCGATCACGCTTGCTAGGTAATGTGATGCCTCAGAGGCAGGAAGTTTTTACCTGCACCTTAGCCGTACCGCAGAACTGTACGAACAAGTAGACGAAAACTCCGGCGTAAGAGAAGAACGCTCGATAATCAGAGAAGGGACGTCTTCAGAATCAGGATGCGGCTTCCCTGGAGATGAACGTCGAATCACGGACGGCTGATACAATTTGCGCAGTCAACTCCTTCGGGTCGGGCGGAAAGTACGAGCGTAGGGTGGGACGCGGCGGGGTGTGAGGGACGAGAAGGGAGGGGTGAATAACTTCATCAGCTGCGCCGCTCGCGGAGAATATTTTGTTTTCTGTTTCGCCGCGACGCTGCGGTGGAGCAAACCCGATTACTGGCGCCTGCGCGACTGCCGCCTGATTGCATTGGGGGACCGGCGGGCTGCGGGGCGGCGATTTGCAGGCGCCAACTCATTTCCTAGTGACGCCGCGCTAGTTCTGCTCACTTGAACAGATTTCACATATATCCACTATCCCGGCTCTTACCAACAGCGCTCTACCTATATTAATCGTGTTTACTGGCTGACAAGTATTGTACTAGTTTCTATGCAATTAATATCAAGCCGCTATTAGCAGACGAATCATCTTCAACAGGGACTAAAACGGTCACCATGTTACAAGAACTCCATTAGGATTTTATACCGTAATGGTAAATTTCGTAGGTATGTCACGTTAAACTAAAACATGTACGGATCAATGGTAATAGATGAAATGGAAAAATTAATTTCAACTATTACATTAAAGCCTCTCGTGAAATGGCTTGACACAGCATATATTAATAATAGTTTCCTCTGAGTTCCTAAAATACCAAGAGAATCACTGAGCTTGAATGTTCGTCTCAACTTAGTGATAATCAGCTAGCTACAAAGTTTCAGTTGTGAATATCTAATAATGTTGTAGATGACTACTAGTTGTTAGTCGCGCGAGAAGTGAAAAGAGGAAGCTCAAGTAAAGAGAGTACTGGGTTTCTGACGGACAGAGCTGGAGATGAATATACGTTTATTTTTCGCCTGTGATTTCACACATCTTATTTGGTACAGATTAATCAGGTTTAACATACTGCAATGTAGGAGGGGAGGGACTGATGGAAATATCCATTCCTACTAGCTAGACGATCGTATCATTACTAATAAACTTTGGTTTTTGAGATCTATTGTTTATGCTATACACCACAAATGTTACTCTAACCTTTTTATGAAATAATATATCCTGCAACAGTCTCTTGTTAGTAATATTTTATTAGCATGACTCCTTTGAGTAGCATGTGGCCATCATCAGGGGCATTTACAGTTACTTTTACATTGTAATTAACATGAAGTGAGGTTTGTTTCCTTTCGTCTGTGTGCCTGTAAGGTTATGAGCCCAAAAAGACGCCTAGTCCGGAAGATAAATATGTTATACTGTGTACATTATGCAATAAGCATGAATAGTCATCTGGTTACTGCATTTAATTATAAGTATGTCAGTAATTCCGTTGTCTGGCACACAGAGCACAGTAACAAGTACATCACAACCTAACACTTTCACAATCGTTTGTTTAAATCAATCCAAAGAGTCTTAAGAGCCAAGATAAGCTATTTCACATTGCTTAAACAGTACTTTACAGTGACCATGAATATATTTATATCTAGATGTATTTATGTCATGACAGGTTGTATGAGAGTGGCTGGTAGAGACAATTCTTTAAAATGAAATAGCATTCAACATCGGAGAAGTTTAAAAAAAGTTAATATTTGTATTTTAGAGTTTATCATTTTATAAGATGTCTCTTTGTACTATTCAATGAATGAATATTTCCAGTTCTTTATGCAAGTCCATTTGGTATCCCTTGACCATTTTAATGTAATGTATGAAAATCAGGAACAATATCATGGAATGGTTGGCCTGTGTTTTATACGTAGGTGGTTACTGGTGATTTATTACAGTTGTTAGCGTCGTAGACATTTATGTGCTAGTTGTATCTTTTACGGAATTGTCACCCTGTTTGGCCTATGTACAGGGCTCTGCAGATAATACATACTAGTTTATAAACCTCTGAGAGTGAGTTTTTATTCGTCTGTGCGTTATTGTGTATAAGTTTGTGTTGCGGGTTGTTATGTACTTGTTACCATTCTCTGTGGACCAGACAAAGAAAATGCAAAAAAAAAGTAAGCAAATGCACTAACAAAATGACTAATCACACTTATCGCATAATGTAAACATAATATATTTATCTCATGGAACAAGGATCTTTTTCAACATACAATCTCACTGGTACATACAGCAAAGGAAAAAAACCTCACATCATATTAATTACAAAGTAAAAGTAAATGTAAAAGGGCCCGATGATGGCAGCATGCTGGTGAAACGCGTCGTGCTAATAAAATATTGATAACAAGAGGTCTCTTGCAGTGTGTATTATTTCATAAAAATCTTACAATACAGTCGCAGCCCTCAAGTAACGTCTATATAACGTGGCTAAATTTAAGTAGTTTTATATTGTAAAAAATTCATCTTTTGTTCCTTAAAATGTACGGAGCTATCAGCTTATGAAAAAATTCGTAGGTATTCACTAATTAAGGTACCAAAAAAAATGGAATGTCTTACAAACGTATACTACATTTGTTTAGTTTTGATTTTCTCACTACTATCTTGATACCTCTCACAACTGCAATGTCTTATTTTCCTTTACAGCTCAAGACTATACCTATCTGCCGTGCGACCGTTTACAATTGTGGACTCTAAGTTTCATGGTATGCGATGTCTTAGCCCTTTTGGGAACTAGTAATGTATATGTGCTGCTGTCTTTATTATTTTAGATTTGTACAGTTGTCTTTTCATTAATTTTCCTGTCACTTTTATGTATCAGATCTAACGGTTTTCTGTTTCTGATCAGCTGTAGACCTGATCTAAAGTACCTTAATCATTTTCACCTGCAATCAGATCAACAGTTACAGCAAAGTCCCATCTTATTTACCTCAGATCTAAATAAGCACCGCCACGCTCAGCTTAATTTGTGAAACTTCTCTCACGAATTTATGGACAGTACATGGGATCAAAGTCTTTAAAATTTCACATGTAAATTTCGAACAAATCATACATCTAAATAAAAATATATGACCTTGCCTTAAACTGTTTTGTAGGTTATGTAAATATCTAAGTAGAAATGTTGTTTGGGAAGGCGATACGTGTTTGTCTTTCAGATGCAACTGTGAAACACTGACTAGCGTATGAATTCGATCGTTGCAGCTGTTCCGATATTAGTCACGTGAAGCCGTACCATAGTTGTGGATACACATCACCACGAGCTAATTGCGGAACAACAGCAAACCGTTGGAAGATATCACTATCCACCACAGACTTTCACCGGCATTTCGGCTCCTGCTTTCAATATGCTGCAATTTCTATGGTTCCTGTTAAGCAACACAAATATCGACGTCTGCTTATCACTTCTACTACTCATCTTGATCGGCCTTTAGACTTTAATGTTGCATACTGTTGAGAACTCAGGTGAAGATATTGAATCGATCGCTAGATATAGTTGTATTGTGTCATAATACGTTTCCTGTACATTACGTGTGACTGTTTGTAAAACGCCACCTACAACAATGGCGGAAAGCACTTTCATGTGAACACAGTGCCTATGGATCTGAAACTATTATGGCTTCTAAGCAGCAGCTAACGGAACATCCTGGAAAGAATGAGCAACAATTGCCGTCACAGTATCACTGGCACCCATTCCGGAGAACGTGAGGTTGCAGCACTGATAGTAAATGCTGAACAAACAAAAAAATGGTGTAGCTCTTGCTCGTGTCCTACGATTATTCCTAAATTCGATGACATTCATAAGAAAGCGAACGAATAGATAGTATGGCTCCAAAGACTTCCGCGTCATTAAATTTAATCCGAAAAACCTCACCTGAGCCACAACGATCACTATTCTCTTTGTGACCTTCTCCTTATTTTCTTTGCTCACTACATAATATATCTCATCAAATAACAGCGATCTATCTCTTTCAATTATCAGCAGTCTCCGTTTTCTCGCAAGGATCATATTGTAATCGCTCGTTAAGGAATTTAGCAGTGTGATATGTCTCAATAGCAATGGCGCAGCATGGGTGGCAAATTTATGAAGAATGATCCGCCGCCGTTAATTCGAGTAATTTAATCGTAGGTGCAGACGATCGTGTGCCTCATCTTTCATCCCCGATTTTGTGGTTCGTTTCATCCCTTTGATTGTGTGCTACGCACCGATGGAGTAGTTTGCTGTTTAAGTGAAACAGTACTTAGCAGGCAGTATCGGTGGAAGCTGGCGGATCTCAGTTGTCTAAGGCTTCTCCAGGTAAACAGAGCTCTGGCTGGGTGGGTGACTTTTTATATTCTTAACCGATAGTGGGAGCACCATGATGAGTCAGTCACATTGTAAGTAGGCTGTTTAGGTTCTTATATTGGTAACGCCTCCGCCACGTCGCGCACTGTATGAAAATCACTGGCTGTGCTGTGTACAGTCTGTGGCTGGGTGGCATTGTTGGAATTTGCTATTGTGGTATTGGGCAGTTGGCTGTTAACAGCGCGTAGCGTTGCGCAGTTGGTGGTGAGCCGCCAGCAGTGGTGGATGTGGGGAGAGAGATGTCGGAGTTTTGAGAGCGGATGATCTGGACGTGTGTCCATCAGAGACAGTAAATTTGTAAGACTGGATGTCATGATATATTATGACTTTTGAACGCTTTTGAACTTTAAGGTAAATACATATTTTGTTCTTTATCAAAATCTTTCATTTGTTAACTATGCCTATCAGTAGTTAGTCCCTTCAGTAGTTAGAATCTTTTATTTAGCTGGCAGTAGTGGCGCTCGCTGTATTGCAGTAGTTCGAGTAACGAAGATTTTTGTGAAGTAAGTGATTCATGAAAGGTATATCTTATTGTTAGTCAGGGCCATTCTTTTGTAGAGATTTTTCAAAGTCAGAATGCGTTGCGCTAAAAATATTGTGTGTCAGTTTAGTGTTGATCAGAATAGGTAAAGAGCGAAATGTCTGAGTACGTTCAGTTCTGCTCAGCTGTTTGAAACTCAAATAATGTAAGAGGTTTATCAGCACAGTAATTGATTAATTTTTCT
Organism: Schistocerca gregaria; assembly: GCF_023897955.1. NCBI lineage: Eukaryota > Metazoa > Arthropoda > Insecta > Orthoptera > Acrididae > Schistocerca > Schistocerca gregaria. The sequence goes on along the minus strand of NC_064931.1, from coordinate 283,687,047 downwards.
AAGGGGACGTTTCATAACATAAACACTTTCAGGGGGATGGATGCAGTAGCACACGTTCAACAAAAAAGGCTTTAGACAACCCGCAGCATGATTCACCTGTAAAAAGACTAAAATACTGCACCATAATAGAAGAACACTTAAAGTGTTTAAGAATGTGTTTCTGACTTGGGTAAGATAGAAGGGAGTCTTTGAAAAAGTGCACCGTTTCTATTTACATGAAAGTTTGAAGTGTCTAGCAAGGTTATATCGATAAGGTGACGAAGACAAATGATCCTTCCTTCCAGTGTGGATGCACACCGTGCCTAATCTCTTAGGCGAATGAGGAATTGCTAGTAATGAGTTCATGGGTAGGTGATGCTGCATCAACATCGTGTAACAGGATAGGAATGGGAATCGGAATGGAAGCGTGCACGGATAGCCGAGGCTGTTACCGCGACCGCTCACGTAAAGCGGAAGACCGTGTTCGAGTCCCTATCCGGCACTAAGTTTCACCTGTTGCCATTGATTCATTTCGTTGCCCGAATGTGGCTAACATTAGTGAAACCTTTGAACAGTATAACAGACATACTAAAGTCTGTCAACCGCTTAGGAAATGCCACGCTACTTGTATGCCACATTATGTTAAGTTCAACAATTACAGAAAGCAAAAATTGTTGGAGAACAATTAGTTGTGATTGAATTACACTACGTCCTTACTTATGTCCAAGGCGTTGTAATATCAACGGACCTAATGCATATATATGTAGATAAACTCATGAAAGGATAGGTAGACATTGGAGTGCAGCTTGTTAAAACCTAATTAAAGAATATCACCGGTGAAGTAGAAAAAATGAATATATTTATCCTGATGTACAGTTCCCCAGTTTTGCCACTGCACATTATTGCAGGATTCATTCGTCTAAAAGTGATGTTTGGAGCCGTGAATACCAAGGTTCTTGGATCATAAGAAAATTCAGGAGATCAAAGTCTCATCCCCTATTTAAAAGCTAAAAGAAATATGCGCTGTCCAGAAGCCACTGATATGTGTAATGTTATTTGCTTACTACCTAAAAAGAGGCTTGCAACACGGACTTCATTAACTGAAGGAGCCCAAATACTAGCACATGGAAGTGAAATTGCTACTGTAGAGTTGGTGCGAAAACTAGCTTATCTGCTGCTCAATAAACGAAGTTTACAGGCAAACGTAACTGCACAAATCACAAATACATTCCCACAGGCAAACAGATAAAAGCAAACGAGGAAGGTGGCTCCGTAGTTAGTGCACTGGACTAGTATTCGGGAGGACGACGGTTCGAATCATCTTCCGGGCATCAAAATTTAGATTTTCTGTGATTTCCCTAATTTACTCCAGACAAATATCGAGATGGTTCCTTTGAAATGGTACGGCCGATTCCTTCCCCATCTTTGTCACAATACGAGCTTGTGCTCCGTCTCTAATGACCTCGATGTCGACGGGATGTTAAACCAAATCTTCCTTCCTTTCTGCCTTAGATCAAACGACAGTAGAGGTCCTCAATAACGAAGTTACCAGCAACTCAAACACAGGGGAACGTAGTGGCAAAATGGTCCAGAGTGGAAAGTAACAGACGAAAGCCATCAGACGACGCTAAACTAGGCTTCTGTGATGAATCTGATGAAATTACAAGCGATATGAACGTAGGAATTTGCCTGAGGGAACCGACAAGCTCCACCATCAATCTCCGTTCAGTCGCAACACCCCTACCCCAAAAACTCATATATAAAATTGCTCCCATTTACCATGGAACGTAAGTGGATTCAGAACACATGTGGAAGAAATGAGGCTTTTAAAACAACTCAGATAGGCTGTTGTTACAGGTAACATAGTTTCGTTTTTCTGACACCACCGTGCCACAGAAAGAACGACATAAGTGAGGAGGGAGTTAAAGGAGGAGTCTATCGTCGTAGATCGTTCATACAACTCCTCCACTGTCCTTTCACGCACCAGTTTGCAAGCAGTTGCTGTAATTAGGCATGTGCCGTACAGGATTGCCATACGCTAACGAAGCTATAGATGACCACTCTCTCAGTAACTTCATTAGACAGTTCCATCGATCGTTTTCCCTTCACCGTTATGAGGTTCCTCCACCACATGCCTCAGAGGGCGAGTTATTGACAAGCTCTTGTGTCAGAAAATACCTATCTCCTTAACATGGGGAAACATACACACCTCAGCACTACCCCAGGGTCGTTCCTTACCATGGATCTATCCTAGTGCTCTCCATCCCTCGAACATGCTGTTCTGTTGGTGAGTGGTGCGTCCTAGGGTGCAATTCACATTTAATTCATGTATAAGAAAGAGAGGCCACCGCCGCTTAGGTGAAATTCATCTAAACGTCGCGGAATTTCAACGGAGCCAACCAGGTGGAAGCACGAGAAGTTTTTGTCAGGTGTTTAGCATTTTTTCTGTATTGAACAATCGCTTATAGGATGGATATAACTCATATCAATTCAATCTATACTAACAGCTGCAGTATGATAGGCATCAGTGAGGTTCCATAATAACAGTTCTTTCCCCTCGTAACACATTCATATAATTGGTGTCTTGTTCATTGTAAGGCTGAGTTACATGTTCTCCAATCAAACCCTTTCAATACCTGTTTTATTCCTTACGGCATCACTACGTTGAACTTCCATCCAAAGTGATGTCGAATGCTTACACCACCCAGGGGGCACATGTAGACCTATAAATTGTATGAAGCCTATTACCGTAAACTTTCCCTCTTCCAACTTCCAGTTTGCTGCTAGCTTCTATAAGGCTACGCAAGTAATGGATGGTCACTATCCTTTACCCTTTATATAACCCATTAGATACGTATTATTATTTATACAAGAGATTTCTCAAATAATAATTGAGTCGAATAACGTTTTTATTTTACAAACTTATTGTGCCTCCAAAACCGATTATGTTCGACTCCATCACACAGACGTTATGTCGTGGAGGGAAAGGGACAGTGAAATTTGAATTACGTGGTGAACATACTCTATCGTACCATCTTGTTTGCGTTACATTTCTGCTTATGGTACTGCCGAGTTTTGCTTCTACCAACTCCATTTGTGAAAGATATCGCTTTTGACATTTCAGGTATGGACGTCCCGCTACTAAGGCAGTTGCACATCTCTAAAGCTTATCATGCAGCCACACTTGAGAAGGCTCCTATGCTCTGGATATATGGATCCCACTGACGCATCCTCCTCACTATCTACATCTACACCTACATACAATTCTACTAATCACACTTAAGTGCTTGGTAGCGAGTTCATGAAATCACCGTCACAATAATGATCTATTATCCCACTCTCGAACAGCGCGCGGAAGAAACGACCACCTATATCTTTCCGTGCGATCTCTAAGTCCCTTCTTTTATTCTCATGATCGTTTCTTCCTGTGAAGGTCGGAATCAACGAAATATGTAGCACCTGTACGGAACAGTTAGATACTCGTGATTAATCGCCATCAGAATCACAACTCGGCGCAGGTAACTGTAATTTGGAATTCAGTTTCTGCTTTGAACAGGGTACAGTATGTATACTACGAGGTCGCCGATGCTCCTTGTGTGTTCTATCAGAGGACGGTACCGTTTCATTGTTGTCTTCGCGGATCTCACTTTACCAGTATCGATTTCCCATAATATGGAAATTTTACGCCATGCTGAATATTTGATACATTTAGAGAATGCAGCCGTCTCTTCGCAAGACATTTCATCCGAAGACCTGACGGATGTCTTCAGGAATACTAACATTGGCCACTCAAGTCACACAATTTATTAGTAAGCTGTATGCATTGCGTGCATATGTCGCGGTGTAGTTGCAAAACCAACGACAGTGCGAGCCGGCATAAATTCTAAACTCTGATGTCCAATGGGTTGTCGCCGGCCGTGGCCTTTGTCATTCTATGTCCTCTTCGCTGAGAATGTAGGGTGGAAATAACGGAATTCTGTGTGCTACCAAACTGATGGGCTCTGTCATGGTTAACACGTTTTCGTGCATGCTTGTTTACACACCCTTTAATAATGTAATCCCAAAACGAACATTGCTTTTTTATCGTAGTCCATTGTATGCTTCTTAGATACACACTATTCAGTAATGGCAGACTTCATGAGCTGCAAAATTTCCTTTGTGTTCTGCACGACGCTCTTCCACGTTTCATGTGGTCTGACCGATACGAGGTAGTCAGAAACTGTCTGAAACGATTTTAAAGGTATTGCAGGGTAGAGTGTGCTGAGTAATGCTGTTAGGAAAAAAATCGATACGTTGCACCGTTTCCTAGTTAATTATCATTCCAGTTAGCCAATTAGGCTGTTGTGCGTCGAGATTGGAGCGACCCCGCCAGATAGAATTAGTGTTAGTTGTTCCTGTAGAGAAGAGTCCCATGATCTATTTCTGTATCGTTCTCTTGTTCTGTTTTAGGTAATCTAGCGAAGAGTATGTTTGGTAACACCGTTTCTGGGGTGCAGCTTGGATTTGTGCACGCAAGGATCTGATGAGCTAATTTTAGTGCTAGTTAACGCGGAAACGGCGTAACGTATAGATTTTTTCTTAACAATAATTTCTCGACACCGCCTATCCTGCTACATCCTTACGAGATTTTAATATTGTTTCTGCCCACCCTGTACAAGACCTTTTATACTGCCAATGGAGTATGGCTTATTTAGTTGTGCACTTGAAGTAAGTAGGTGAGATGAACACTGGAGGCAGCAGAATCGTACTGTAATCCGTCGCAAATGCTGGGTATCGAAACATCCTCGACTGTGTTTCGGGAAAAGATTGCTCTTTCTCTCCAAGTATTCCTGCTTAAACTCATGGAGTACTTCCGTTTCACTGATGGAACTGACGAATAAGAAATCCTTCAGCCAGCCTCTGAAATGCTTCGATGTGTTCGTTTAATCCAAACCGGTAGAGATGCCAACTACTCTAGCAATAAGTAAGTATGTTTCACACAAACGTTCTGCTTTACATGTGTGCTAAACTTTCAGCTAAATTTTCTATTAAACCACAGTTGTCCCTTCGCCTTCCCTACAACAGACCTAATGTGCTGGGTCAGTTCATGCAGTTTTGATCCATATGCCTGAGCAGTTAACCGACGTAACTGTTCAAAACAGCATACCACTCATACAGTGTTGGAAGGTTACAGCAGCGAGCTGTTGTCGTGAGCAACTATGGAAAGTGGTTGACAAACTGTGAAACCATGAGTGGGCGACAAGGTGTCGAAAGTCCACGACTCATCACAGAACTCGGATCATTTATCTCACGTTGTTGTATCTGTGCTGATATGCAGGAAGAAGCTTTCCTCTCTCTAGGAAGCTCATTATGTTCGAACTTACAATATGCTCAAGGATCTTGTATCAGTCCTGTTTAAGAACATTGGTCTACAGTTTTGCGCACATGTTTTTTCGCCCTTCATATCTACAGGAATAGCTTGCGCTGTTTTTCGCTAATTTTTGGCTTTTTTCTGTATTAAAGATTCACGACAAACGTGAGCTACTGCTGTTTAGAAAAGGCTATCCTTTAACTGCAGCTTATAGTTTAGCACCTACTCACAGAGCAACTTGCATCTTAAGCATTATTATCCATAACTAATGCTAGCGCCGTTATACCTGTGGCCAGTTGGCCATCCCTCAACATCTATTTACAATTTAGAATTAGTTTTTTCCATTTTATAATTGTATGTTTCAGTTAAAAAAATTTAATTTCTACAGAGACTTCTAGTTAATTCTTATATATCCGTGACTGAATATTGATAAACGATGTAAGAACTGGAATTTCTTTCCAGCTCTTGGGAGAACACCATTTCACGTCACGTCCGTTTTTACTGTAGGACCTAGATAATAGTGTACCTCACAACTCACGATGTCATTTACGCTGTATTGCAGTCCAGTGGCTGACCGACCTAAGCAGTTTCTGCCATTTTCAGCTTTATTGTTGTTGTTAGACATAATATAGTGTTTTGTGCAGAATTTTTAATTAAACTGACAAAAAAACGCAACACAAAAAAATTGATGTAGAGTAATGAAATTTCGAAAATACATTTGTCTAGGTAACACATTTAAGCGAGTAACATTGCAAGTCACAAGTTAATGTAAGCGCAAGATACGCAATTGCAAATGTGGAGTGCTGGTAGATTAATAACCGGCGTAACAACTAGAATGTTGAATGCAAGCATGTAAACGTACACATATTGGGTTTTACAGGTGCCTGATGTTAGTTTGTGTGATGGAGTTTCATGCCTGTTGCATTTGGTCAATCAATACAGTGGCGGTTAATACCGGTTGTGGATGACACTAGAGTTGTCCTCCCAATATGTCCCATATGTGCTCGATTGAGGACAGAACAGGTGATCGAGCAGGGCAAGGCAGTATGTCGATACACTGTAGTCCATGTTGGGTTACAACAGCGGCATGTGCGCGAGCATTATTCTGATGGATAGCAGGCCCTGGAACACTGTTCATGAATGGCAGCACAACAGGTCGAATCACCAGCTTGGCGAACAGATCTGCAGTAAGAGTAAGTGAGATAACCACGAGAGTCTTCCTGTTGTCATACGAAATGGCATCTGAGACCATAAATCCAGGTGTAGGTCCAGTGTGTCTAGCATACAAACAGGTTGCTTGCCGACCCTCCACTAGCCTCATTCTAACCAATACATGGCAATCACTGGCTCCAAGGCTGAACCAACTTTTATCAGAAAGCACACGAGACCTCGACCTGTCCCTCCATTAAGCTTTTGCTTAACACCAATGAGGTCCAGTTAGCGGTGGTTTGGGGTCAGTGGAATGCACGCTACCGGGCGTCGCGACAATTCGTTGCGTCACTGTTGTGTCAACTGCTTCTCAACTGCAGCTGCAGTACGGTGCGCCAGAGCTATACGCCAAACACTATGGTTTTCTCTCTTAGCGTGTCAAGTGGCCGTCCGGAGCCCGGTCTTCTAGCCACCGTAGATTTCTGTACGGAACGCTGCCAGCAGTCATACGCAGGAGCAACATTCCTGACAAGTCTTTCTGCAGTAACGCAGAAGGAACATCCAGATACTCGTAGTCCTGTTACATGACCTCGTTCAAACTTAGCGAGGTGCTGATAATGGCGTCTTTGTCCCATTAAAGGCATTCTTGACTAACATCAACTTACAATGTCGAGTCTCAAAGGTAACGACGCTCACGCTCGTAACAGCGTGGATGTAAGCAAACCTTATTTGCGTATACATAGTGGCACTACTAGCCCCACTCTTACGCAGTTGACCTGAAATCTGAATAGACATCATTTTTCAGATGTAGAAGCACGCCCACCAAATTTTGTTTACCTCGCACACTTACTATTTTGTGTTGTGTCTTTCCTTTCTTTTTTTTACACCAGTGTTGTTCAAGTACTACACGTTTAAATCGTGTGTAATATATTAAATCTATTTGTAGTATACTGTTGACTCTTAAAGGATAGAATTTTATGGAGAGTAAAGTGTCACTTACTTAATGAACAATTTACTTAATTTGTGGACAGATAAGCCATACTTTGCCGGTCGTGCACCATCTTGTCCTTGAAATTGGAGTAGGTCTTTCACCATGGAACAAGCAGTACTTGCAAATGAATTGAGTTTCCTTAATGGCCGGCCGAAGTGGACGAGCGGTTCTAGGTGGTACAGTCTGGAACCGCGCGACCGCTACGGTCACAGGTTCGAATTCTGCCTCGGCCATGGATGTGTGTGATGTCCTTACGTTAGTTAGATTTAAGTAGTTCTAAGTCCTAGGGGACTCATGACCTCAGACGTTAAGTCCCATAGTGCTCAGAGCCATTTGAACCATTTTTTTCCTTGATTTCTTAATAATTTTCCTTGTCTTTAAAATGAAAATTTTCTTTAATTCCCAATAACTTCGATTTCGAAATATATTTAACTTGTGACTGATTTATAATACTCCTACTCTTTAATTTGATTTCACTTACTTACTGTTGCTGTGTAGTAGAGTAATAATGTAAGAGGTACACTATTAAACACAGTATTGACAATATTTGCACTATATCAACACTTTTAAATTTCAATAGAATGTTTTTCCTCAGTATGTACCCTTGGAACATTTCATCACGTCTGGAATAATTTTACTTTCCCGGAGTAGTTTTAGTAATTTCAGAAAAATACTGCAGCACGCAAACAGTGGATGTTACAATTTAAAAATGGGATAAGAAAATGTATTCAACTCTGACTACAGGTCGGAAGTCTCAGAAGTGTACCAAGAAAGAATACACTTCCCTACAACTTATAATAACTGAAACAAATAAAAGGCCTCAAAAATCTGCAGCAGAGATACGGGACAAAGTCTACTTTTCTGCTGTGGATGAATGTCGCTGGTTAGAATATTGGACCCAATTTCAAATTAGTTAATCTGGAAGTGGTATAATAACCTTCTAAACACAGTACCTGGTGCGTGTAGCACGCAGCACATCACGTGTGAGTTAAAGGTCACTGACATATATTCTGAAATACGAAGAATATAAGTTACTACTAAAGACTCCTGACGTATTTTCGAAGCTCCCAATAATATTCCATCAGATCCTAAACTAAATTTACTAAGACATATTAGATTTATTAAGAGAAAGTGTTTATTATTGTGGCTGTTATACGCCAGTAGAAAAGCAAATTAAAATTAAGTTTCTGAAAAATAATAAACAACAAGATGAAAACGAAGTCTCACATTATTTAGCCAGATAATGGTCATTTTTCCTGAAGAACTTTGCGTAACATCTACCAGATTAACTAAAACCATCTAACTCATGCACCTATACTATTGTCACGCTCAGTCACGGTCATTATATGGTAGATAAAGAGTCTCAGGTTTTAGTCATTTTATGCGGTTCAATAAACTTCTTACAATCCAACTCGAAGAGAATATCTCCTATACGTTTCATGGAAGACCACCATGCAAAGCCTTTCATCCAATAAGATAACTCTTGACGTATTGAAGGTTACAATTTTCAACAGAAATATTTACCAAAATAGTGTTTCTGTGATATCCCGTCGCAAGGTGTCACTTCAACACACACGATAAACGTAGAGGATAAATGTGTCTCCAGTTAACTCACATGGTCTTAATTCAAAGAATTCCAGTACGATACGCAGTGTCGCCTACTGCTTGTATTGGGAGGTTACAATATGAACAATTGATGAAGCATCTGTTCCGTCAATCATTTAATGATTTTTTTATGTTAGGTTACAATTAGAAGACAATGAGTCATGGAGAATCCATGACATTGTTACGTGAAACATGTTGAGACTTAATACCAGACGTGTGGTGCGAATAACTTACAGTATTGATAAGGTATACAAAACAAACAACCACAAAACATGAATACACTCCTGGAAATGGAAAAAAGAACACATTGACACCGGTGTGTCAGACCCACGATACTTGGTCCGGACACTGCGAGAGGGCTGTACAAGCAATGATCACACGTACGCCACAGCGGACACACCAGGAACCGCGGTGTTGGCCGTCGAATGGCGCTAGCTGCGCAGCATTTGTGCACCGCCGCCCTCAGTGTCAGCCAGTTTGCCGTGGCATACGGAGCTCCATCGCAGTCTTTAACACTGGTAGCATGCCGCGACAGCGTGGACGTGAACCGTATGTGCAGTTGACGGACTTTGAGTGAGGGCGTATAGTGGGCATGCGGGAGGCCGGGTGGACGTACCGCCGAATTGCTCAACACGTGGGGCGTGAGGTCTCCACAGTACATCGATGTTGTCGCCAGTGGTCGGCGGAAGGTGCACGTGCCCGTCGACCTGGGACCGGACCGCAGCGACGCACGGATGCACGCCAAGACCGTAGGATCCTACGCAGTGCCGTAGGGAACCGCACCGCAACTTCCCAGCAAATTAGGGACACTGTTGCTCCTGGGGTATCGGCGAGGACCATTCGCAACCGTCTCCATGAAGCTGGGCTACGGTCCCGCACACCGTTAGGCCGTCTTCCGCTCACGCCCCAACATCGTGCAGCCCGCCTCCAGTGGTGTCGCGACAGGCGTGAATGGAGGGACGAATGGAGACGTGTCGTCTTCAGCGATGAGAGTCGCTTCTGCCTTGGTGCCAATGATGGTCGTATGCGTGTTTGGCGCCGTGCAGGTGAGCGCCACAATCAGGACTGCATACGACCGAGGCACACAGGGCCAACACCCGGCATCATGGTGTGGGGAGCGATCTCCTACACTGGCCGTACACCTCTGGTGATCGTCGAGGGGACACTGAATAGTGCACGCTATATCCAAACCGTCATCGAACCCATCGTTCTACCATTCCTAGACTGGCAAGGGAACTTGCTGTTCCAACAGGACAATGCACGTCCACATGTATCCCGTGCCACCCAACGTGCTCTAGAAGGTGTAAGTCAACTACCCTGGCCAGCAAGATCTCCAGATCTGTCCCCCATTGAGCATGTTTGGGGCTGGATGAAGCGTCGTCTCACGCGGTCTGCACGTCCAGCACGAACGCTGGTCCAACTGAGGCGCCAGGTGGAAATGGCATGGCAAGCCGTTCCACAGGACTACATCCAGCATCTCTACGATCGTCTCCAAGGGAGAATAGCAGCCTGCATTGCTGCGGATGGTGGATATACACTGTACTAGTGCCGACATTGTGCATACTCTGTTGCCTGTGTCTACAGGTATGTGCCTGTGCTTCTGTCAGTGTGATCATGTGATGTATCTGACCCCAGGAATGTGTCAATATAGTTTCCCCTTCCTGGGGCAATGAATTCACGGTGTTCTTATTTCAATTTCCAGGAGTGTATTTTAGCATCCGGATTGGGGATACCTTCTATTTCCCTGTGTTCCACTTTCGATAGCACTACGAAAAATCAGGCTTAACGTCCTGCCAAAGATATCGTCATTCGAGACGGAACCCAGCCATGTAGAACATACACTGAAGAGCCAAAGAAACTGGTACACCTGCATAATTACATATAGGGCCAGAAAGTCCACAGTAGTGCTGGAAGGCCTCAGTCTCGTCTAAGATTTAATGTTTTACCGGATTCCTGATATTCACGGTACATTCGTGTAATGGTCGTACGGGAAAATCCCCACTTCATCGCTACCTCGGCCATGCTGTGTTCCATGTCTCGTGCGCCGACTATAACACCACATTCAAAGGCACTTAAATCTTTATAACCTGCCATTGTAGCAGCAGTGAATCATGGGTGGAGCCTTCCAACTAGCTCGGGATTTTGATAATCTAACGCAAAAAATGGACAGAATTTGGCATTATATCTCTCAGGAGAGTCTCCAGCAATGAACGCCAAGCCAAATAACTACTTGCATAAGGGACAGAGATGGTCCGATGTGTTATTCACTTGCTCAGTTTATGAAGCTGTTCTATTGAGTAAATCATCCAATTTTCCGAAAATATAATCATTTGTTTGTCTGTACATGTACCTCACATCTACCGGTCTCCATTCCGGTAATTCCTTCATGTTGCGTCTTTTTTGTCTTAGAGTGTACTACTGGCGTATGAAATATTTACACTGCCAGGCAAAAAATGTGAACCACCAGGAAGGATACTCAGATGTAAATTTAATTTCTTGTTGTTATGGAAATGATTAGAGTTGGAATTCACTGCGACAGAACGACTACCAGACTACATTAACGTTGTTTGTGTTTAGCGCTATTTCCAGACCTGGTGGGTTAAATAAGGGGTGTGATGAACGTGAGATGTTGGGTGAACACTGTGAAAGACACAGAGATGCCACGTATTTATGTGAGAAAGCATTAAAAGTAGCTGACCGATTCAGAAATGGGTTTCATAGCTATGTGAATTTACACATTTGTTGGTCATTCGTATGTGACAGTGTCCTCACTTTAGATTGCATAGGAACGTGAGGAGAGGCTCACTTGTCGTCAGCGTCCTGATCGAACACCTCTGACTACCTCAAAGGAGAACACCGGGCACCTAGTAACCACTTCCAATTTGCGCTTGCCACCCGAGATCAAGTAACGAATTCTCTGCTACAATCTGGTCGAAGAAGGCAGCAGTTAGACTACAGAATTAACATCTCATGGGTAAGCTGTCTTTAACACCACAGCACAAATGCAGCATTTGCTGTTGTTCCGTAACCAAGAAACATGGACCACTGACGAATGGCATCACATCGTGTTCAATAATGAACCGCGATTCTGCACTACACTGAGTGAACGTTGTGGGCAACTAGGGAGGAGCTCTTGGAAGAGATCCCGTACTTCCAATGGTTTGGAGAAACGCAACGATGTTAACTCCTGGCGTCACCGAGTGGAGATCCATTGCGTAGCCTTCAGTCACGGCTGGTAGTGATTAAGGGAACTCCGACAGGAAGACGGCACATCACGGACATCCTGCGTCCTCATCTGTTACCACATGTGTGACAATATCGTGGTGCCTTTTTTAACCGGACAATTCCCGTACACACATGGTGCGTGTCTATACGAACTGTCTGCATGATGTTGAGATTATCTGCTGGGGAGCAAGATTCTCAGATCTGTCTCAAGCCTGGACGTCAACTCCATTCCAGTACCAGTATCAACGATATCAAGGACCAGTTACAACGGCTGTGGTCCAACTCACCTCAGGAGAGTGCACTACCCCTTTATGCCACACTTCCCAAACGAATCGGTGCATGCATCCAGGACATAGGGGGTGGAACGTTATAATAATGAGTGTCGTATCGCCAAGTTCTTTATAAGATTGGCTCGATTTTATAATATGTCAAATAACATCACATAGTCTCTCAACCCGAGAAGTTTCATTTCATTACCTCCTCTCCTTCTGGGTACTTAACTTTCTTTCTTAGGCAGGGTATAGTACTGACGCTGAATAGGGGCTCATTAGTCAAAATGAGAACTGCCCATCATTAAAATTTTTGGAAAAATGATTTGTATCCGCTAATCGGTTGCTGTTACATGTCTGCAAATGCTGATCTCCCGCATGCTTTGTCCAGAGTACTTCAGTGTACTAGTGATTAACACCGTAGTTCGTAAACAGCAGTCACAGGATCCACGAAATGATAGGCTCCACCAAGGATGCAGTCAACCATCTTAACACTGCAGGTGTTTACGAACTACGGTGTGAATGCGGAGCTGCCTACATAGGAGAAACAGGAAGACCTATCAACTTACGAGTAGCAGAACACGAACGCTACGTACGACTACAACAACACAATAAATCGGCGACAGCGGAACACCACCGTGACTGTGGACAACCTATCAGGTTCCAGGAAGCACGAGTACTGGCGAAAGAATCGTGGATGCGAGAACGCAAAATTCGGGAGGCGATCGAAATTATTAAGCAGCCTGACAACATCGACAGAGAAGATGGCTACATACTCCCAGCGTCCTGGCTGCCGGCCATCCCAGTCCAACGGGCCGCGAGCGGCCGCGGGGCAGAAGCTACACGGGACACGGACGTATCTACACAAACAGCTGTAGAGCAACTGTCAGTCCACTTCCGCGCACAACAGGAGGAAAACTTGCCGACCAGAAGCGGAACGCTGATTGGCGGTCAGCTACCAATCGTTGACGACATGGATATCCACGAATAGCCCCTTTCCTTCCATCTTCCCTTACGTCATGACTAGCCAATCATTTTAGAGGGCCAATTAAAATTCTACAACTGTGACGTCAGACATCGATAGTCTGTAATAAATAGTAGCACCTACCCCATGCAAAACCAGTCGGGCCCTGAGGAAGACCGTTGCAATTCGGCCGAAACGTCGGTTTTAATTTATTATTGTTGTTAGTTTTTTAGAAATGACGCGGCATATTACCCAGAAGAATTTTAATCACTATGACACCGGCCGCGGAAGCCTACGTTCTTATACTTCAGTGTACGTTTGCTTAAGTGAGAGGAAAAATATGGTTCAAATGGCTCTAAGCACTATGGGATTTAACATTTGAGATCATCAGTCCCCTGGACTTAGAACTGCTTAAACCTAACTAACGTAAGGACATCACACTCATCCATGACCGAGGCAGAATTTGAACCTGCGACCGTAGCAGCAGCGCGCTTCTGGACTGAAGCGCCTAGAGCCGCTCGGCCACAGCGACCGGCAAGTGAGAGGAGGAGACGTATTTTAAGACCAGTTGATTGCAATGTGTTCATTAAATGAAACAACAAGTTCACTGTTACCAGTCACCGTTTTATTTATTTCCACGACATGTTTCGAAGGTTTAAACCTCCATCATCGGGTGGATTTACATTAGTAAGTATTACATTTGTGTGTGTGTTGTGTTACGACTTTTGGAAGAACTTGTGACACTTCCTAGTGGAGAAACAAGACGCTATTTCAGAATATGGTTTAGGATTACTTTTGACAAAAAAATTAAACTGATATCTAATGGTAAACCTTTAATAAGTAAACTACAGTACCTTCTGTGGTCACAGGTTCCTTTTGCTGTCGTAACACATCACATGTATACTGCCACATTTGTAAACAAATATGGCGTCAGAAATCAGCTGGGTGTAAGGATCGTACAGCAGAAGAGAAAATATAATCGCAAGGTGCAAAGAGTATACATCGTAACAACATTATTACAGAATAATTGCTTTAAGCATTTGGCGGTGTTTGTTTTGAGGTGTCAAATATATGTGTGTGTACTTCAGGTGGTATATAAATCCAATTCTGACAAGTTAAAACCGCTAAACATTCGTACTCGTTTATACAATCAGGTGAAATGTTAAAATGGCTTACACTTCATACGTGTTGATAACAATTAGGAACTGCGCTGATATGAGTAAAGCTTGCAACCGATTTCTCATACACAAACATCAGTAGACCGGCGTTGCCTGGTGAAACATTGTTGTGATGCCTCGTGTAAGGAGGAGAAATGCGTACCATCACGTTTCCGACTTTGATAAAGGTCGGATTGTAGCCTATCGCGAATGCGGTTTATCGTATCGCGACATTGCTGCTGCGTTCGAGATCCAATGACTGTTAGCAAAATATGGAATCGATGGGTTCAAGAGGGTAATATTGAACGCCGTGCTGGATCCCAACGGCGTCGTGTAACTAGCAGTCGAGATGACAGGCATCTTATCCGCATGGCTGTAACGAATCGTGCAGCCACGTCTCGATCCCTGAGTCAACAGAAGGGGACGTTTTCAAGACAACAACCATCTGCACGAACAGTTCTATGACGTTTGCAGCAGCATGGACTATCAGCTTGGAGACCATGGCTACGGGTACCATTGACGCTTCATCACAGAAAGCTGCGCTTGCGATGGTGTACTCATCGACGAACCTGGGTGCACGAATGGCAGAACGTCATTTTTTCGGATGAATCCAGGTTCTATTTACAGCATAATGATGGTCGCATCTGTGTTCGACATCGCAGTGATCGCACATTGGAAGGGTGTATTTGTCATCACCATACTGGCGTATCACCCGGCATGATGGTATGGGGTGCCACTGGTTACACGTCACGGACACCTCTTGTTCGCATTGACGGCACTTCGAACAGTGGACGTTACATTTCAGATGTGTTACGACCCGTGGCTCTACCCTTCATTTGATCCCTGTGAAACCCTACATTTCAGCAGGACAATGCACGACCGCATGTTGCAGGTCCTGTACGAGTCTTTCTAGATACAGAAAATGTTCGACTGCTGCCCTGGACAGTACATTCTCCAGATCTCTCACCAACAGTAATCGTCTGGTCAATGGTGGCCGAGCAACTGGCTCGTCACAATACGCCAGTCACTACTCTTGATGAACTGTGGTATCGTGTTGAAGCTGCATGGGCAGCTGTACCTGTACACGCCATCCAAGCTCTGTTTGACTCAATGCCCATGCGTATTAAGGCCGTTATTATGGCGAGAGGTGGTTGTTGTGGGTACTGATTTCTCAGGATCTATGCACCCAAATTGCGTAAAAATGTAATCACATGTCAGTTCTCGTATGATATATTTGTCCAATGAATACCCGTTTATCATCTGCATTTCTTCTTGGTGTAGCAATTTTAATGGTCAGTAGTTTATGTCCTAACAGATCTGATAACAACATTAAAATCGAACAACGCTAATGTACTGTGGTGTCAGTCTACCTGTTACTTCGAATTTCAAGTGTAATCATTTATATAGCCGCCGACAGTTTCTGCGTGTATGAAATTACGATGGTGTATGGCCATGTGTTGTTGGTGCTTCGTTTTTCTGTTAGGCAAGATTCTTGCGATTCAGTTTTATTTGCCCACCCTGTATAATACGCAATCTTTTCTTCCTCCTATGGAGAGACCTAAATTGCTCGACCAGCAGGAGTATCTCTGTCCACACATGAAATGCTGATTGTAAAGTGATCCAGGTACAGGCGATTCATCTTGAACAATGGTTACCGACTTTTATTTCCTTTTTCTTGCACAGAACGTTACTGGAGAGAAGGCGTAAGGAACCCAGTGACGAGGAATATAAAATTGTGTCCCGCTCAAGTCCTCTACCGGTTTAGAGGCTTACGAGAGGAAAGGCCAAGTGCAGACCACTGCCTTCCGCCGTCTCTGCGCGTGGAATGCCATGTCTCTCGTTTGGATGGAGGGTGAGTGGTGGGCGGTGAGAGGGACGGAGCGTAATGAGAACGTCGTCATTACGGGAGCACGCTAGGTCCGTCGCGATCGATTGCTGGCGAGCCGTTTTATCAGCGGCCTCATTGTTACCGCCTCTTGGTTCCCGGCTCGCGCTACCGATACTTGATCTCGACAGAGAAATTCCGCCGCCCTTCTTTATACGTAGTCTACGAAGCGAAGTTGCGGAGTGAATGCATCTGAGAGACTCCTGAAAAATTGTTCTGGAAGTTCCCTACATGAAGATCAACGTCCGGCATCTCTGAAAGCTGATAACACCTTCAAGTGCGATGGGAAGCACGATGATTCATTCTGAACATACTGCTATGTGTTTAACTCAATAACATATTCCCCATTTTGTGTCTGTCGTGTTTATGACTTTCAATCCCATCTGATGTGTGCTATTTAATATACATTGAGAACATGTTCATGCATGTACTAAACAAAAATGTAATAATTTATAACAAGTCTTTCGAATCCATGCGTCAACAATCTTGGCTGACATAAAGTTTTTACTTTCTTCTAAATTTACAATGATATACAAACTGTGATGAACAAAATATTATTGATCTATACGAAAGGAATAACACTGCAGCGAAGGTTACTACCTATATGTGTGTGACACCTAATGAAATTCCTAATTGTCACCAGTTTTTGCAAGTAATCAGTACCTTCTTGTTCGCATTTGTTCCTCTTCCAAAGCAAAAGCAGAAATGGCTAACTCCAGTTTCAAATCTTCCTTTACAAACGAAAACCATGGACTATTGCCAAAATTTCTTTTACCTCTATAGAGATGGGTGACATAGATATTAGTGTCAGTGGCGCAAAGAAACAACTGAAAAACTGAACAAAGCCCGATGGAATCTCTGTCAGATTCTATTTAAAATTAGTGGCTGGCTTTGCCCCTCCTTAAACCATCATCTACCTTTTATTCCTCGAACAAAAAACCGTGACCGTAGTTGGAAGAAAGCACCAGTCACACCCTTCTACAAGAAAAGAAGGGTAGCAGAAGTGGTCCAAAAGCTATCGTATAATATCCTTGACATCCATTAGTCTTACAAGCTTAGAGGATACCCTGAGTTCAAACGGCATGAGATATAGCGAACAGAATAACCTCCTCCAAGCAAATTAGCATGGGTTTGAAACACACAGATAATGCGAAATTCATTATGTAAGTGTTGTCACATGACATACTGTAGGCCATGGATCAAGGCAGTCAAATACATGAAGTATTCTACCATTTCCGGAAAGCATTTAGTTCACTACCACATCTACGCTAATTATCAAATGTACTGTATATGGGGTATCAAGCGAAATTAGTGACTGTATTGACGATTTTTTGGTAGGGAGAACGTAGCAAGCTATTTTGGATGAAGCGTCATTGACTGATGTAGAAGTAACTTCCGGTGTGCCCCAAGGTAGTGTGTTTGGGGCCAGGGTTCTCCTTACAGTGTGATGAATCTAATTATTGTCAGTTCCTCGTGTTTGTACACCTGCTAGCCGAAGACGACATAATCAAAGAACAACTATTCATTTTCCGGGAACTGCAAACGATATTATATTGCTTGGACCCCTTGAAGGTCATAAAGACATATTTTCTGAAACTTAATATTAAATGGATAAAAAAAGTCGGTTTCGGTTGTGATAACGCTCCAGCAATGTTAGGATCACGCTCCGGTCTAGCGACGTTAATAAAATGGAAAATCCTCGGAATCGACAACGCAGTGTACCACAAATCAACGGACTTTAGCTTCCGACAATCCTTCTGAATGTCTCAATAATGCAATGCAACGGTGGCCATGAAAGTGGTAAAAGTTATCAAAAGCAGCGCCGTAAATACACGCCTTAAAAAAATCTGCACTGAAATGGACTCCAAAGTTGAGATTCTTCTCTTTCGTACAAAACTTCGTTGGCTGTCGAAAGGTAACAAACTGGGAATTCAGAGGAGAGGTTTGGTTGTTTTTTATGTGAGGAAAAATGAAAGATTTACTGGAACAGGTTTCTGATATGGCATCTCAGATGTACACTCCTGGAAATGGAAAAAAGAACACATTGACACCGGTGTGTCAGACCCACGATACTCGCTCCGGACACTGCGAGAGGACTGTACAAGCAATGATCACTCGCACGGCACAGCGGACACACCAGGAACCGCGGTGTTGGCCGTTGAATGGCGCTAGCTGCGCAGCATTTGTGCACCGCCGCCGTCAGTGTCAGCCAGTTTGCCGTGGCATACGGAGCTCCATCGCAGTCTTTAACACTGGTAGCATGCCGCGACAGCGTGGACGTGAACCGTATGTGCAGTTGACGGACTTTGAGCGAGGGCGTATAGTGGGCATGCGGGAGGCTGGGTGGACGTACCGCCGAATTGCTCAACACGTGGGGCGTGAGGTCTCCACAGTACATCGATGTTGTCGCCAGTGGTCGGCGGAAGGTGCACGTGCCCGTCGACCTGGGACCGGACCGCAGCGACGCACGGATGCACGCCAAGACCGTAGGATCCTACGCAGTGCCGTAGGCGACCGCACCGCCAATTCCCAGCAAATTAGGGACACTGTGGCTCCTGGGGTATCGGCGAGGACCATTCGCAACCGTCTCCATGAAGCTGGGCTACGGTCCCGCACACCGTTAGGCCGTCTTCCGCTCACGCCCCAACATCGTGCAGCCCGCCTCCAGTGGTGTCGCGACAGGCGTGAATGGAGGGACGAATGGAGACGTGTCGTCTTCAGCGATGAGAGTCGCTTCTGCCTTGGTGCCAATGATGGTCGTATGCGTGTTTGGCGCCGTGCAGGTGAGCGCCACAATCAGGACTGCATACGACCAAGGCACACAGGGCCAACACCCGGCATCATGGTGTGGGGAGCGATCTCCTACACTGGCCGTACACCTCTGGTGATCGTCGAGGGGACACTGAATAGTGCACGGTACATCCAAACCGTCATCGAACCCATCGTTCTACCATTCCTAGACCGGCAAGGGAACTTGCTGTTCCAACAGGACAATGCATGTCCGCATGTATCCCGTGCCACCCAACGTGCTCTAGAAGGTGTAAGCCAACTACCCTGGCCAGCAAGATCTCCGGATCTGTCCCCCATTGAGCATGTTTGGGACTGGATGAAGCGTCGTCTCACGCGGTCTGCACGTCCATCACGAACGCTGGTCCAACTGAGGCGCCAGGTGGAAATGGCATGGCAAGCCGTTCCACAGGACTACATCCAGCATCTCTACGATCGTCTCCATGGGAGAATAGCAGCCTGCATTGCTGCGAAAGGTGGATATACACTGTACTAGTACCGATATTGTGCATGCTCTGTTGCCTGTGTCTATGTGCCTGTGGTTCTGTCAGTGTGATCATGTGATTTATCTGACCCCAGGAATGTGTCAATAAAGTTTCCCCTTCCTGGGACAATGAATTCACTATGTTCTTATTTCAATTTCCAGGAGTGTATTTGGCTTGTCTTGTGGATATTTTCCAACATTTTAATAAGATGGTCTTGCTATGCCAAGGTTCCGAAAACAGACATTGAGAAGGTGTTCTAAGTACATTTTTCTTGGAGATAAACTTCTAGCCTTCATTTTCAAACGTCCGTTACGGATAGGTAAAACTGCCGAAAACAGTTACTCCAAGTCTGTCACGTTAAAAGCACTCGTTGAGGATAAAAAGAAGACAGGTAAGAGCAAACATACGAAAAAATATCGAGAACATCTGCAAATATTGTCTAATGAATTTAATCATTTCTTCCCAGAATATAACAAAAGAGAAGCTAACGTTGACCAAACCTGATTCGCAACCCTTTTAGTAGTAGTGCTGGAGAAGTTGCAGAAGAAGTCTAGGAAGAGCTCATTGAACTTAGAAATGATAGAAATTGTAAGGAAACATTTGAGTCTGATTCTCTCAAGTTATGCAGCAAAAAAGCAATTTCGTACAGTAAAATTCGATAAATCGCCTTCCGCTCTCTTATCATTTTCTCCTAAGCTTATTTGTGTGAACAAGGGTTTTCAGCTTTGCTGGTAATTAAAAAGAAGTATAGGATTCAATTGAAAGTATTAGGACCAGGACTACCGAAACTGTGCAAGAGATGTAATGCCAAAAACCAAATAGATGCAAACTGAAATTAGTTTGCAACTAAAATGCGTTTTATTTTGTGTTAGTACTGTTACTGCCCTCCCCCCATGAACCATGGACCTTGCCGTTGGTGGAGAGGCTTGCGTGCCTCAGCGATACAAATAGGCTTACCGTAGGTGCTACCACAACGGAGGGGTTTCTGTTGAGTGGCCAGACAAACGTGTGGTTCCTGAAGAGGGGCAGCAGCCTTTTCAGTAGTTGCAAGGGCAACTGTCTGGATGATTGACTGACCTGGCCTTGTAACAATAACCAAAACGGCTTTGTTGTGCAGGTACTGCGAACGGCTGAAAGCAAGGGGAAACTACGGCCGTAATTTTTCCCGAGGGCATGCAGCTTTACTGTATGATTAAATGATGATGGCATCCTCTTGGGTAAAATATTCCGGAGGTAAAATAGTCCCCCATTCGGATCTCCGGGCGGGGACTACTCAAGAGGATGTCGTGTCGTTATCAGGAGAAAGAAAACTGGCGTTCTACGGATCGGAGCGTCGAATGTCAGATCACTCAATCGGGCAGGTGGGTTAGAAAATTTAAAAAGGGAAATGGATAGGTTAACGTTAGATATAGTGGAAATTAGTGAAGTTCGGTGGAAGGAGGAACAAGACGTCTGGTCAGGTTACTACAGGGTTATAAACACAAAATCAAACAGGGGTAATGCAGGAGTAGGTTTAATAATGAAAAGAAAAATAGGAATGCGGGTAAGTTACTACAAACAGCATAGTGAACGCATTATTGTGGCCAAGATAGATACGAAGCCCACACCTACTACAGTAGTACAAGTTTATATGCGAACTAGTTCTGCAGATGACGAAGAAATTGAAGAAATGTATGATGAAATAAAAGAAATTATTCAGATACTGAAGGGTGACGAAAATTTAATAGTCATGGGTGACTGGAATTCGGTTGTAGGAAAAGGGAGAGAAGGAAACGTAGTAGGTGAATATGGACTGGGGGAGAGAAATGAAAGGGGATGCCGCCTGGTAGAATTTTGCACAGAGCACAACTTAATCATAGCTAACACTTGGTTTAAGAATCATGAAAGAAGGTTGTATACATGGAAGAACCCTGTAGACACTAAAAGGTATCGGATAGATTGTATAATGGTAAGACAGAGATTTAGGAGTCAGGTTTTAAATTGTAAGACATTTCCAGGGGCAGATGTGGACTCTGACCACAATCTATTGGTTATGACCTGTAGATTAAAACTGAAGAAACTGCAAAAAGGAGGGAATTTAAGGAGATGAGAGCTGAATAAACTGAAAAAACCAGAGGTTGTACAGAGTTCCAGCGAGAGCATAAGGGAACAATTGACAGGAATGGGGGAAAGAAATACAGTAGAAGAAGAATGGGTAGCTTTGAGGGATGAAGTAGTGAAGGCAGCAGAGGATCAAGTAGGTAAAAAGACGAGGGCTAGTAGAAATCCTTGGGTAACAGAAGAAATATTAAATTTAATTGATGAAAGGAGAAAGTATAAAAATTCAGTAAATGAAGCAGGCAAAAAGGAATACAAACGTCTCAAAAATGAGATCGACAGGAAGTGCAAAATGGCTAAACAGGGATGGCTAGAGGACAAATGTAAGGATGTAGAGGCTTATCTCACTAGGGGTAAGATAGATACTGCCTACAGGAAAATTAAAGAGACCTTTGGAGAAAAGAGAACCACTTCTGTGAATATCAAGAGCTCAGATGGAAACCCAGTTCTAAGCAAAGAAGGGAAAGCAGAAAGGTGGAAGGAGTATATAGAGGGTCTATACAAGGGCGATGTACTTGAGGACAATATTATGGAAATGGAGGAGGATGTGGATGAGGCTGAGATGGGAGATGCGATACTGCGTGAAGATTTTGACAGAGCATTGAAAGACCTGAGTCGAAACAAGGCCATCGGAGTAGACAACATTCCATTGGAACTACTGACGGCCTTGGGAGAGCCAGTCCTGGCAAAACCCTACCGTCTGGTGAGCAAGGTGTATGAAACAGGTGAAATACCCTCAGACTTCAAGAAGAACATAATAATTCCAATCCCAAAGAAATCAGGTGTTGACAGATGTGAAAATTAACGAACAATCAGTCTAATAAGCCACAGCTGCAAAATACTAACACGAATTCTTTACAGACGTATGGAAAAACTAGTAGAAGCCGACCTCGGGGAAGATCAGTTTGGATTCCGTAGAAATACTGGAACACGTGAGGCAATACTGACCTTAAGACTTATCTTAGAAGAAAGATTAAGGAAAGGCAAACCTACGTTTCTAGCATTTGTAGACTTAGAGAAAGCTTTTGACAATGTTGACTGGAATACTCTCTTTCAAATTCTAAAGGTGGCAGGGATAAAATACAGGGAGTGAAAGGGTTGTAGCCTCTCCCCGATGTTATTCAATCTGTATATTGAGCAAGCAGTAAAGAAAACAAAACAAAATTTTGGAGTAGGTATCAAAGTCCATGGAGAAGAAATAAAAACTTTGAGGTTCGCCGATGACATTGTAATTCTGTCAGAGACAGCAAAGGACTTGGAAGAGCAGTTGAACGGAATGGACAGTGTCTTGAAAGGAGGGTATAAGATGAACATCAACAAAAGCAAAACGAGAATAATGGAATGTAGTCAAATTAAGTCGGGTGATGCTGAGGGAATTAGATTAGGAAATGAGGCACTTAAAGTATTAAAGGAGTTTTGCTATTTGGGGAGCAAAATAACTGATGATGGTCGAAGTAGAGAGGATATAAAATGTAGACTGGCAATGGCAAGGAAAGCGTTTCTCAAGAAGAGAAATTTGTTAACATCGAGTATAGATTTAAGTATCAGGAAGTCATTTCTGAAAGTATTCGTATGGAGTGTAGCTATGTATGGATTTGAAACATGGACAATAAATAGTTTTGACAAGAAGAGAATAGAAGCTTTCGAAATGTGGTGCTACAGAAGAATGCTGAAGATTAGATGGGTAGATAACATAACTAACGAGGAGGTAGTGAGTAGCATCGGGGAGAAGAGAAGTTTGTGGCACAACTTGACGAGAAGAAGGGATCGGTTGGTAGGACATGTTCTGAGGCATCAAGGGATCACCAATTTAGTATTCGAGGGCAGCGTGGAGGGTAAAAATCGTAGAGGGAGACCAAGAGATGAATACACTAAGTACATTCTGAAGGATGTAGGTTGCAGTAGGTACTGGGAGATGAAGAGTCTTGCACAGGATAGAGTGGCATGGAGAGCTGCATCAAACCAGTCTCAGGACTGAAGACCACAACAACAACAACTGATACTGCGTTTCACTTTTGAGTTTTTCATATATGTTTAAAGTTTTGTGGATGTTTATTTTTAGATTGACACATTTTATGTTTCTGTAGGCCTATGGTCCCTGTATTAAGATTGGCAACTTGCTACAAACGTTCAGAAATGTGAAATTGTGCATTACACGTTCTATCCTATGATTATGATATCAATGAGACACAGGTAGAATCGTTCAACTCATACAAATAAAGGAGTGTAATAATTTTTAAGGTTATATAAAATAACGATCACTTCGTCTCAGTCGTAGTTAAGACAGGTGGCAAACTGCGGTCCATTGGCGGAATACTAGGGAAATGCGATCAGTCGGTTAAAGTGACCGCATGCAAAACCCTTGTGCGACCCATCCTACTATACTACTCAAGCGTGTGGGACCAGTATCAAATAGGACTAACAGGGGATGTTGAACGGATACAAAGAAGTGCAGCACTAGTAATTAAAGGTTTGTTCGAGCCTACGAGAGTGTTATGAACATGCTGAAAGAACTGAACTAGCAGGCGCTTAAAGGTGGACGAGACTATCCCATGAAAACCTACTTATGGAGTCCGTAGAAACAACTTTAAGTAATGAATCTAGGAATAGAAGAGACATTCAATAAGTCATTCAACATAACATTTTTTCTAGGCCAATTTAGATTAAAAATGCGGCATTTAATGTAGAACATCGTGGAATATTTCTGTTTTAGCCCCTATAGTTTCATGAGGGTTCCATAGATGACAGCGCTTTACGTAGACTTTAAAAGAACGTCTCTAACGGAGATGCGTTCCAAACAGAGAGTAGGCCTAGTGTACCTTTTGCCGGAAAACGAAAGGACGGCAGATATTCATAGCTGCTAGCAGAATGTCTGTGTACACCTGGCAATGAACAAAAGTATGGTGAAGCGTTAGGCGAGGCGTCTATTATGTCAACAAGGTCGCGCAATCCTGTCCGGTCTCCTGCGTGTTGTCCGGCCGCACACAGCTCTGACTCCTGCAGTCTTGGAACGTGTGGACCCTCTCATCGGCGAATCACAACAACCTTGCTGCATAACTGGACGTCTCTGTTGGTAGTGCTGACTAGAGCACTGCATCCGTGTGGCTAATCCTCGTGAACAGCGCTCCTGTATATCACTCGTTATGCACGCCCATATGGAAGTACGGGGCTGGCAGTTCACACACTCGGTATCACGTAGCGCTCACCCACAGAGTGACTGGTCTTGCCATGCGGGTAAGGAAACACAGACTCTACCTGTACAGCTTCGACACAATGTAACGGTAGTAATGGGTCCAGCAAGCGTTCAAATGCGTTTAGAATTAATATTTGTTGTTATCTGTCGAAGTTCCGTGTTTCCTATGGAGAAGGTCTGGACTGTATATTTCAGATTCACCAAGTGTTTCCACATTATAACGAAATTAAAGTGATAACCGAATATTGAATGTTATTGAAGGTCATTGTTACAGTTGTATATTCACGAGAAATAATAGATGATGAATTAATGCTCACTTTCATTCAGCTGCTAAGACCGCACTGACGTTTGGACATATTTTGAACAGCGGAAATGAAATAGATTACGTAGAGAGTGGGAAAATAGACCACTATTGTCAATTTTGTTTACAACTGACGCAAAACTTCAATCCATCTTCACCATACGCTTTCCTGAGTAAATTGGGCAAGTGAAGTAATAGGACTCGTTACATTTTTGACAATATGAACAGAAACTGAAAGGAAGTGTAAGGTGTAATGGTGAAAAGAGATAGGTATTATTCGAATATATTCCTGTCTGGATAATTATTCGAATAATTAGGTCATTGAAACAAATTTTTCGCCAAACATTTTTCTATAAATTAAATAACAAATAAAAATGGTTGAAATGACTCCAAGCACTATGGGACTTAACATCTCAGGTCATCAGTCCCCTAGACTTCGAACTACTTAAACCTAACTAACCTAAGGACATCACACACATCTATGTCCGAGGCAGGGCTCCAACCTGCGCCCGTAGCACCCGCCTGGTGCCGGAATGAAGTGCCTAGAACCGCTCGGCTACCGCGCCCGGCAATTAAATAACGAATAACATATAATGCTACTGCACATTCTCTGCGTACTTCTTGTACCAAATTCGTATGTGGTCCCTTACGCGCGACCGCTAGGGTCGCAGGTTCGAATCCTGCCTCGGGCATGGATGTGTGTGATGTCCTTAGGTTAGTGAGGTTTAAGTAGTTCTAAGTTCTAGGGGACTAATGGCCTCAGAAGTTAAGACCTATAGTGCTCAGAGCCACTTCAGCCAATTTTTGGTGCCTTACGTCAGTGTAGTTTCTGTTTTATAAATAACTTGTTAAGGGTTTCTCCAGAAATGTGTCGATGTGGCTTCTGTTCCAGACTACAAAACTTAGGATTAGGGATGGTCCTACGATTTTATCTGCTCTTATTGCTTCTTTCACCTATAAAAAGGACATTAATGCCGATTCAAGCTGTAGAGTATTTCGGAGTAGGTGCGGAAATGTAGATCCCCTTCTAACTGGTTGTATCTGTTCAGAGATGGGAGGGCATCAAGGGTACACCACATTGCATAGTAAAGCACTTCAGTGTTGAAACCATCCTTCAAGCTGATTCACAGCGTAACAAATGAAACTTAAAAATGCTTATAAGTGGACGGCCTCAACAGTTTGGGCTATAACGCACTAGGCAGTCACTATGTTGAGCAGCCAGTTTCGTCAGGCAGTTGACGGTCAGTCGTGACCGATCAGCTGAGAGAGATGTATATGGAATATGTAATGTCTTTTTTCTCATAAAAAACGTACTTAATTATAATTAGAAAAATTATTTTACTATCGTTTTACCTGTTTTATGTGCTACGGATAAAAGGTTCTTTTACATAGAGTTGGGGCATGTTGGAGCCGCGAGTAACTGTCGGAGACAATTGGTATGTCTGAATATTTAATGCGTCCTTGTGGAAGAAGGAGTTTAACTAACAATAAAAGAACCTTTAAAACTCGTCTTTCTCGGACTAGGAGGTTTATCGAATACAGTCAAGTAAGTAAATGGAGAACGGAGAATTTTTCAGGTCCCAATGCATGCGCGAGATGAATTTTCAATTGCCGTAATAAATGCAAGCTGAATTTTAAAAAAATAATGTGCCAGGAGGATATGACTAAATTTTAAGACACATAGTACGTCCCTCCAGAACTGGAAGTTCCCCGAAGTCCTACAAGCTGTCAAAAGTCATCATGAAGTTTGTTTCACCTGCAAGGAAGGTCTGTCTGTCTTGACAAGGGCTCGGACACTGATGGCAGCCACATTCGATCTGCACTATATAGCATGCTCACACTGGCAGCACGGAGACAGTTGGCTTTAGCAGCTACCCAGGGTGTGGGCTAAAACGCACGTAATTTTTTATTGGCTTCCCCAGACGGCCGGCCTAGTACCTTACCGCCCTACTACACTACGGACTCGGTGCCCTTCATCTGTCTCTGCGCCTGCGAGTACTCTCCTCCTCCCTCTTAGACGTCTAGAGCATTAACTCTGAGTGAGCTTGCCGTAGACTATGGAATTGTTTTTCGATTCGACATCCGTCTATGCAATTACGTCGAGCTTTGAGATTCAAAATTTTGGAAGAGACAATGGGTTCAAGCATATAAAAGTGTTCGCAGTATTACAGCCCACTTGCAACTTGCGCATCGTGAAAGTGTCAATAGACGATTGTAAGACGTTTTTCGCCTTTCTATACCAACTGCAGTTATTGCAGCAAAGTCTTACAAACGATTTCAAAAGTAGTTCATCTCTATTGCTGTCCATGACCAAGGGGGGCTTACAACGAACTTCAAACACATAACAGCCAAAGAAATGTCAAAGAAATCGGGTCATCAGTTTCAAATGATATTATGACGTAAAAAGAAGATTTTATTAGGAATGTGATTTGAGAAGTGCAGTTAAAGTGAAATCAAAACAAATTATTGGCCAAAAATTACAGCGCAATTGATGATATCTCAGTTTTTGCTGAAGACGATTACAAGTTGAAAGTTACACATCGAAGTCATGATTAAAGAGGAATTCAAGAGAGAATTGCATGTGCAGAAAGCATTTCCTTTAGTGCCAGAACGGTAAATTTCCGTAAATGAAATAAAGATTCTGAAAAACGTTTCAAAGAAAGATTTCAGACACACTCGTCCACCAGTTTAGGTACTAAAATGTGATGCCGGGTGGGTTTCTCGACACCTAACAGAAGATCATAACGAGGAACAAAGGACTATTTGCGCGGAATGTTTGTGGATTACAAAACTCACAGCGCATAGCGCCAAAGCTCTCAAAACTACAATGGGCTGTTCTTCTTCATCCACCCTACTTCCCGGGTCTTTCACTTTCCAACTTCAGTGTGTTTGGTCCAATGAAGGGTGCACTCTCTGCGCAGCAGTACGTACTTGATGACGAGGTTATTGATGCGACAAGATATTGGCTCCGACGACGAACAGTAGGGTTCCTTGACTGCATGCAGGTCCTCCCAATTAACTGGTGCTGGGAAAACCGACAGTTTTCAACATCCTATTGGTCATTCGATTGCTCTTTCTTTCAGTTGTCTTTTTCACTCGAATGACACACCCGAATGTAACTAGTTTGAGGCCACATCACTGTCTAGGTCTAAATGGTTTCACTTAATGTGACCCCAGGCTCGGATCTAGGGGCGGGTAAAACCGGGGTATCTGCACTGGGTGGCTATTTAAGGTGGCGCCAAATTCATATTCTTGAAGAACAAAACCTAGTCTCACAAAGCGCCTAGCATCCAGCTTACGTTGGTCTAACGATTCTTCATGTGATTTGAAACCGTCCTAACAGATTTTCAACGTTTTTGAACACATTGTAAGTTGATATCTGAAGAAATCATAAGTTGAAATTTGAATGCGTAGAAGGGTACGTGATGTCCCTACCAAGGGAGTCCATATTGTATCTAGAAATAAAATTCTTTCCCCAAAACAAAAGGGGACGCAGCTGTATGAGCTACGCCGACTAAACTCAAACGGGTGAGTGTGCATCGCTGTTTGTTAATGTGGATGAATGGGTGTGCAAATAATACGCGTTGTTAGACTGAAGCGCGAAAGAAACTGGTATAGGCGAGTGTATTCATATACAGAGCTACGTCAACAGACAGAATATAGCGCTGTGGTGGGCAACTCCTATATAAGACAAGTGTGTGACGCAGTTTTTATATCTGTTACTGCTGCAACAATGGCAGGTTATCACGATTTAAGTGAGTTTGAACGTGCTGTTATAGTCGGTGCACGCGTGATGTGTCACAGCATCTCCGAAGTATCGATGAAGTGGGATTTTCCCCTACGACCATTTCACCGTACCGTGAATATCAGGAATCCGGTAGAAGATGCTGCATGACCTGGACCAACGACCACTGAAGAGAATCGTTCAGCAGGACAGAAGTGCAACCCTTCCGCATGTTGCAGGAGTTTTCAATGCTTTGCCATCAACAAGTATCAGCGTGCGAACCACTCGACGATACATCGATATGGGGGCCAAGGGCCTACTCGTGTGCTCTTGATCCCTGTACGATACAACGCTTTATGCCTCTCCTGGGCTCATCAACACAGACATTGGACTGCTGATAACTGGAAACATGATGCCTGGTCGGACGAGGCTCGTCTCAAATTGTACTGAGCGGATGGACGTGTGCGTGTATGGAGACAACCTCATGCATCCATGGACCACGTCTGTCAACATTGGACTGTTCAAGTTGGTGGAAGCTCTGTCATGGGTGGGGCAAAAAAAATGGTTCAAATGGCTCTGAGTACTATGGAACTGAACTGCTGTAGTCATCAGTCCCCCTGGAACGTAGAGCTACTTAAACCTAACTAACCTAAGGACATCACACACATCCATGCCCGAGGCAGGATTCGAACCTGCGACCGTAGCTGTCACGCAGCTCCAGACTGTAGCGCCTAGAACCGCACGGCCACTCCGGCCGGCTGGCGTGGGGTGTGTGCAGCTGAAGTGATATGGGACCCCTGATACGTCTAGATATGACTCTGACAGGTGACACGTACGTAAGCATCCTGTTTGTTTACCTGAATCCATTCATGTCCATTGTGCATTCCGGCGGACTTGGGTCATTCCAGCAGGACAATGCGACACCCCACACGTCCATAATTGCTACAGAGTGGCTCCAGGAACACTCTTCCGACCGTAAACACTTCCGCTCGCTCAGAAACTCCCCAGACATGAACATCATTGAGCATATCTGACATGCCTTGCAACGTGCTGTTCAGAAGACAGCTTCACCTAGTCGTACTCTTACGGATTTATAGAATTTATGGACAGCCCTGCAGGATTCGTGGTGTCATTTCCTTGCATCACTTTCTCGGACATTAGGTGAGTCCATGCCATGTCGTGTTGCGGCAGTTCTTCGAGTCACAGGGGCCCTAAAAAATATTAGTGAGATGTGTCAGTTTCTTTGGCTCTTCAATATATATCCACACGCATCAAAAAAAAGTTTTACATCACCTCAGTTCCAAGAGTTCTGGAACATGTAAGGAAAATTGGAATAGGAATCAAGATAAACACCATATCCGCCCTTTCTATTGCTCATGAAAACCACACATAGCATGTTGTACCATCATACAGCGAGACCTTTAGACGTGGTGGTCCAGATCGCTGTATACACTTGTGCCTCTAATACCGAGTAATACGTCCTCTTGCATTGATGCGTGCCTGTATTCGTCGTGGAACACTATCCACAAGTTCACCAAGGCACTGTTGGTCCAGAATGTTCCACACCTCAACGGTGATTCGTCGTAGATCCCTCAGAGTGGTTGGTGGGTCACGTCGACCATTAAAAAAAGGGCTCTGAGCACTATGGGACTCAACTGCTGTGGTCATCAGTCCCCTAGAACTTAGAACTACTTAAACCTAACCTAAGGACATCACTCACATCCATGCCCGAGGCAGGATTCGAACCTGCGACCGTAGCGGTCACGCAGTTAAAGACTATAGCGCCTAGAACTGCACGTCCACTGCGGCCGGCCGTCCATAAAAAGTTCTCTTCAATCTATCTCAGGTATGTTCAATAAAGGTTCATATCTGGAGAACATGCTGGCCACTCTATAGTTCAGCGATGTCGTTATCCTGAAAGAAGTCATTCACAATATGTGCGCGATGGGGGCTCGCATTTTCTTCCATGAAGACAAATGCCTCGCCAATGCGCTGCCGATATGGTTGCACTATCGGTCGGAGGATGGCATTCGCGTATCGTAAACCCGTTACGGAGCCCTCCATGACCTACAGCGGCGTTAGTCTGGCGCACATAATGCCACCCCAAAACAGCAGGAAACCTCCACATTGCTGCACTCGCTGGACAGTGTGTCTAAGGCGTTCAGCCTGTTCTAGTTGTCTCCTAACACGTCACCAACAGTTGTCTGGTTCAAGGCATATGCGACACTTATTGGTGAAGAGAATGTGATGCCAATCCATGTTGGCATGTTGTTGGGCCTATGTGTACTGCGCTGGTGTCGTGGTTGCAAAGATGGACTTCGCCGTGGTCGTCGAGAGTGAATTAGGAAATTTGTGGTAAGGACTATGGGACCAAACTGCTGAGATCATCGGTCCCTAGGTGTACGCACTACTTAATCTAACTTAAACTAACTTACACTAAGGACAACACACACACTCATGCCCGAGGGAGGACTCGAACCTCCGACGGGGGGAGCGGCGCGAACCGTGACGAGACGCCCAAGGGGGCACGGCTACTCTGCGCGGCTCTTGAGTGTAGTTGCGCATCATGCAGGCTATTGCGCACAGTTTGAGTCGAAGCATGGAGTCCTGTGGCAGCACGAAAAGCATTATTTAACACGGTGGCGTTGCTATCAGGGTTCCTCTGTTGGTGGCGGTCATCCAATGATGTAGCAGCCCTTGGGCGGCCTGAGCGAGGCGTCATCGACAGTTCCTGCCTCTCTGTATTTCCTCCATGTCCGAACAACATCGCTTTGGTTCACTCTGAGACGACTGGACACTTTCCTTGTTGAGAGCACTTCCTGACACAATGTAACAATGCGGACGCGATCGAACCGCCGTCTTGACCGCCTAGGCATGGTTGAACTGCCGACAACACGAGCCGTGTACCTCCTTCATGGCTGAATGACTGTAACTGATCGGCTGTCGGACACCCTCCGTCTAATAGGCGCTGCACGTGCATGGTTGTTTACATCATAGGGCGGGTTTAGTGACTTCTCTGAACAGTCAAAGGGGCTGTGTCTGTGATACAATAGCCACAGTCAACGTCTCTCATCAGGAGTTCTAAGAACCGGGGTGATGCAAAAACATTTTTGATGTGTGTATTAGCGAAATCTATAGATGCAGACTACTAGAGTGGAAATGAACGACTAACAGGAATAGCAGGTACGGAAGATTACATATTACATTTTCGGCGCATCTAAGAAAATAGTAATTTGACAAATAATTTTTGCCAGATCGTTACACTACTAAGGGCCAGTTGTACAATCTCCGGTTCAGCAGCCGCTTGATTATATTCTCGGAATCACGCGGAAAACGCGTTGTACGAACACGTAATAACGCTCAACCGGAAAACAAACAAGAGATAACCAAACCGGTGAGGCTGGAAGTGTTAGTGAAGTTAACTGGAGAATAAGTTTGGACATGGCAGTAATAGTTATAGAATTAGTGATGACAAGATTGTTTGTTACAACCAGGAAGGAGAAGAAACGGGTACATCAGGCAAATTATATGGAAGAATATGACGATTTCATACTTATGTAGAAATGAATTACTCCTACTACTTTTCGATCTCATGCTTGAGAAACTGGAGCACATGAATAAAATTTAAAACTATTTTCTAACATAAGTCTTTTTTCTTGTAGTAGGCCCAACAGGCATTTGATATTGGTGCTTCGTGAATTATATCCTGTCGGGTTATTTATGTACCGGGTGATCAAAAAGTCAGTATAAATTTGAAAACTGAATAAATCACGAAATAATGTAGATAGAGAGCTACAAATTGACACACATGCTTGGAATGACATGGGGTTTTATTAGAACAAAAAAATTACAAAAGTTCAAAAAATGTCCGGCAGATGGCGCTTCATCTGATCACAATAGCAATAATTAGCATAACAAATTAAGACAAAGCAAAGCTGATGTTCTTTACAGGAAATGCTTAATATGTCTACCATCATTCCTCAACAATAGCTGTAGTCGAGGAATAATGTTGTGAACAGCACTGTAAAGCATGTCCGGTGTTATGGTGAGACATTGGCGTCGTATGTTGTCTTTCAGCATCCCTAGAGATGTCGGTCAATCACGATACTCTTAAGACTTCAGGTAACCCCAAAGCCAATAATCGCGCCGGCTGAGGTCTGGGGACCTGGGAGGCCAAGCATGACGAAAGTGGCGGCTGAGAACACGATCATCACCAAACGACGAGCACTAGAGACCATTCACCCGTCTAGCAGTGTGGGATGGTTCTAATAAAACCCCATGTAATTCCAAGCATGTGTGTCAATTTGTACCTCTCTATCTACATTATTCCGTGGTTTATTAAGTTTTCAAATTTATACCGATTTTTTGATCACCCGGTACATGTGGTAGACGAAAATGACCATTTGTGCCAAACAGTCTCGCTTCTTTGGTGTTTGTTACAACTGCGGAATTGTTAGAAAGACCTATTTCATTTTGTCTAGCTGAAAGTGACAAAACAGACGTAATGAAATCGGGAAACAACACCAGTATTGGGTATTATTTGTATTAACAGCTTTTTCCGTATTAAACAACGACATTTTCATTCTTTATGTAGCAAAACGTTAGACGAACTTTGATGAGGTAATAGATTCTTTCGCAGAAAGGACGCACGCCGTGTAAGGCTGTAGCAAAATTAGAGCGAAAAATATGCCGCGACCTAACGATTGAAGAAATGTCTACCGTCTAGCTTCTTTCTTGTATTTACTCCTTTTTATGTTTCCTATATTTAATTTTATGTCACACAGAAGAGAAAATTATTAGCTAACTGGCAATGAAGAGTGCAAATTTTGTGAAGATTTCTCGGTCTCCGGGTTACAAATAATCCCCAACCAGTATTAATTGTGAGGGTTTCCGCCTGGGAGCAGGCCAGGCAGCACAGGGCTTTTTAATACACACCGTCCTGGATATATGGTTGATGGCCTCTATTACAGAGTATACACGTTTGAATTCCACAAAGCGAAATACAGTGAGTGGGATAGAAGAATGCTGTGTGAAAACGCGTGGTACTGCGTTTTGACAACTTAAGACCAAATAACATGTCTTACATTTCCTGGAACGCTATTTTTTACATATCAAATTCTTCAGAAAAAAGTACGCTACAAAATGAACATATTTTTTTGAAAAAGCGATTTTTTTAAAATTTTTAACGTCCTATTTTAAACCCTCAAGGGTGAGCAGGGGGCGCCACTATGAAGTTTTCTGAAATATCGTTGATCCAGGGCTGTGTTTTTTGCACTTTTCCGTTGTGGTCGGGTGATAGGGCGGGAGAGGGAAAGGAGGCGACCGTAGTTTGGGCGTGCGCTTGGCGTTGCACTCACATAGCCTTTCGTCTTCCTGCTGCCAGGACCAGGGTTCGCAGCCGCCGCGAGGAGGTAGCGCCGTGGCAACTGCGAGCGCAGTATTGGTGGGTCATGAGCTAGCGGTGACTGGTTACCTCCTTCCGCCGTCTGCCGACGGGCTCTGGCAGCAGGAGGACGCTGACGCAAATGCAGGGTAGACGACGTAAATGCAAATGAATAGCTAATGGACATCATCACCATCGCGCCTATTCAGTAAAACGAGACGCAGATAGTCGCAAAAGTTTCGAAGTCTTTCTCTTCTTCACGTTGTAACATTACAGGACATATTGGGACATATTGAAGTATTCGATACTGTAGACTTTTAGGGGATGTCGATACAGATATGCAAAATGTAAAGGGAAACTTTGGTGATGTTTAAATATTGTACTGTGTCAATATTAGGACATTTTGCACAGAAAGAACAAAAATAGAATTAATGTAAATATATATTAGTGTTAGTAACCTATTTTCATTCAATTTTGTAGTTATATTTCATTTTGTAAAAGAAAGACTCACTGTTGGCTGTAGCTCTGATTAATTGTATAAATTATCAGTTTTGAGCTAAATTATTTCGTATAATATGGACAAGATACTTTTAAAAACTCACCAACTAAAGAGAAAGTCTGTAAATGAACGTTTAATGCACACTTCTGGAACTTTCTATGGAGAAATTCTATATTATGATCGCAAAAATACGAAAACTTGTGAAAACTGTTTCATAACCTAATTTCGAAAGACGATTTGTATCAAGAAATATTGCTAAAAAGATTTATTTACGTTTTGAAACACGATTTAAATCATTTTACCTATAAATAGTTGTTCTAAATCACTCAAGAAATATCCAGAATCAAATGTCAAGATGTTTCTGGAAACATCGGTACAAATCTGGTGAAGGTTATCCAGAAGCTGGTAGAAAAATGTTATAAAATCTATTTGGAAATTATGCTTGTAAGAATTTATAAGTACTGATCCTTTTACTTACTTTAATCTGTACCAAAATTCTGTAATCTCTAATTTAGTTTTGGGTCGTGAATTGCTATCGTATTATAAACAAAACATTGTCAAAGACTCTCATTGTTTGGAAAGATATTAATACACCTAGGAGTTGTCAGTTGCCAGTTCGGATATGCAGTGCGGTTAGCTCTGAGAGTCAGTTGTTGAGTCTGTGAAGTCTGTCAGTTCTGTTTGTAAATAAACGTCTGTAATGAAGAATTACTTGTTGTCGTAAATATGAACTCAAGACCTTTTGCACGAAGCAGACACCTCCCAATGCAACGTTTTAATTTGGTGTTGAGGAGCTGAAATGTTATAATTTGGTGGAAGAGCTGAAAAGTTATAATTTGGTGGAGGAAGCAGAGGATATGACGACCACCCAGTGATTCTTCAAAATAAAATACGTCTCTTCTGGGATCTCAAGAAGAAAATACGTCTGTTTTGGGACCACAAGAAGAGAATATACGACGTCCCAGTCATTCTTCAGAAGTAAATACGTCGATTCTGGGGTCACAAGAAGAGGAGTGAATCAACCGAGCGAAACCATCCTGGAATTGAAGAAACTTCGCAAAACACGCACACCAAAGCCCGCCGACGGAGACTAAGATAAGTACCAGCTCCCTAAAATAATGGAAAAAGACGCAGATTTCAGTATTGACAGCGGTGTAGCGAGTACACCTATTAGGGAAAGTGCTTCTGACAGTGTAGGAATGTTGGAAATGTTAAAACAAATGTTTTCAGAGTTAAACTCCAAGTAGTATAACACAAACTCGAAGATGGACGATTCTCGTGCCGAATTACGTCAACAAATTGAACAGACACAACAACATATGGACAGGTCGATTTCGAAGGCTGTGTGTGATTTAAAATCAGAAATAAATTCAAATACAGAACAGATTGCTCACACTAATCAGGTTCTCGAAGAATGGCGAATTACTTTTGAGTCAAACCAAAAAGAACTTAGTTGTCGTGTGGACACGGTTGAGAGCAAAGTTTCTGTCCTTGAAACTGATTTAAGTAACGAAATTTCAAATAATCAGTCAAAACTTTAAAAAGTTGTTCATTTTGTAAATGAAGAAAATTCTCAATTGAGAAATGAATTTGACCAGACAAAACGACTTTTTGAATGTGAAATTGAATCTTTCAAATCTGATTCTGACAAAAAGGTCACAGAAATTTGTAGTAGAGTAGGTAATGTCGAAAAAACAGTAGACAGAAAATTTGTAGAAATACAAGAAACTATGTTGCAAAAAGGTTTTAGTAATAGTTGTAATGGGGTATGGGGAAATTTTCCCATTAAAACTTATCCCGGTGACAAGAATATACACCCAAAAGACTTCATGCAATTCTGCAAGGAGCAGTTCACGTCCATAATGACAGATAGTGTTAAGATAAAATTTGTAAAGAAATTACTTGATGGTGAGGCGCTTTCGTGGGCCAATCAGAATTGTTCCGCGGAAATGTCCTTTGAAGATTTCGAAAAATGTTTTCTAACCAAATTTTGGTCTGAAACTGAGCAAGCTCGAATCAAAAGTGAATTCTTGAATGGTCCTAGTTACAGAGAATCTGATGGGTCAATGAAAGCCTATTGTGAGAAACAGTTTCAAAAATTAGTGCATCTGGATAAGCCATTTGATGAGCTAACTCAAATTGATGCACTAAAACGGAGACTTACGAAAAGAGTACAATGGGGTTTAGTATATGGTCCAGATGAGTCCATAGAACAATTCTTGAAATATGTGGACAAACTTGATAGAGCCTTTGAACAAAAAAACAGATTTAACGACTTTGTAGGTTCATCACACAGAGGGTGGGAACCGAACCGTGGAAAGAATAACAATAATAGTGAACGAAGAAACTTTAACAACAACAGGGATAATTATAATAGCAATGACAGAAGAAATTTTGGTAGGAATGATCAGCACTTTAATTCAAACAGAGAATGGGAAAATCGAAACAGGTCCTGGGGTAATGACATGAGAGAAGGTAACCCTAGGCAGGGAAACGACAGACATAGGCCTTTAAACGACTAAATGCTCCACTGGGAGTCTGTCAGTTTGGGGCAAGGAATTTTCAAAATCAGGCTAATTTCACCCGGAACAGACAGCACTATAATCAGAGACCTAACCAGTATAGACAGTATGCTTATGATCGATCTGTAGATAGAGGTAATGAAAAAATTTAATTTGACAGGAAATTTTGGAATGTCATCAGAGAAAATACTAGAAACAACTGTAATAGGAACCAGGCTACCTTTGATGAAGTAGGCTTAGAAGATGATATAATTGCAAATTTATATAATCAAGAAGAAGCACCTAATGCTGAAATGAAAGGTAAGGATAACTTTGATAATTTTGGATTGTACAAACTTATGTGTGGTGATGTTTTAGATGTAAGTTGTCATAATGATGTTCGTACTGAGGTTTCTGGAAAGTCTGATATTCATGTGGATGTGGTTGGTGAAGATGGTGTTTTGAGTAATGTTGGTGATACTAGTAGTGTTTGTAGTGTAATCTCAGGCAATGATGATGATAATGTTGATGTTAAGGCTAATGGTGATTATGTACTAGAAGATTTTGATGGTGAATTGGATGGAATAGTTTATGTTGAAGTTAAGGAGGATGTTATAAGCAATAGTGTTGAGAATAGTTGTGCCAGGAACTCTAACTATATTCCACATGAGAATCAGATTGTGCCAGTTCAGCTTAGTAATACATCAGGAGACTGGGGGGTTGATTGTGCTGATGCATCTGAGATTATTTTGAAATCTGTTTGGGACAAATTTAAAGATTACAGTGATGACAATGATGTTAAGATCAAATTAAGGGAAATTTGTGAACCAGTTTCTGCTTTTAAGCCTAATGAAAATCAAACGGGGTACTAGTCAGGATGTGTGTGAGGTAAATAGTAATCCAGACATTCCAGTAAATTCCAGTAGACCTAGAAGTTTGAAGAAAGTATTGCCTAATAAAGAAAACCTAAATATGGAACAGAGGTATGATGAGATAGCAGAAGATCTTTTGTATGAAGAACAGGAAGAAAGGGAAAACACCACTACTGGTAGTCCATACATAAAAATTAAAGCTGCAGGTTGGGAAGGGTATTGTTTGATTGACACAGGGAGTCCAGTTAGTGCCATTTCAAGCAAATTAAGAGATATAATTAAGCATGATCCTGACTTTGTTGAATTACCAGTAGTTGGAATAAAAATTAGAGGCATTACCGGCAAACTGAGCAAAATTGTTAATAGACAGGTGTTGTCGTCCTTCAGTATAAATGATGTACAGTTTACTCAAGGATGTCTTCTAATAAGTGACCTAAATGAGAATGTACTGTTGGGTATGGACTGGATATTAAAAGCTAATGCAGCATTTGATTGGGAAAAGAGTTTGTTTACCTTTATTGATGCTAAGACGAGAGTATGTTCCAGTACTGACATGTCGGTTCAAAACTGTGCTGATAAGGGAATTGAAATTAGGGACGTTACATTTTCTAAAGACAGTGGTTATTGTGTAGAGGAAATTACTGAGAATTATGATGATGGAGAATATGGGGATATAGTTCAAGAAAAATTACGGGAATCAGATAATTTGAACCAAGAACAGAAGGTAGAGTTAGAAAGATTATTGTGGAATTACTGTGATGTTTTTGATGATAGACCTGGCAGAGTAAAGAATTATCAATGTAAACTCAGATTAAAACCACATGAGCCATTCTTTATAAAACCTTATAGTGTACCCATTGCAAAGAGAAAAGATGTAGAAAAGGAACTTCAAAAGATGGAAGAGTGGGGCATCATTGAGAGAAGTAAGAGCCAATACAATAATCCTTTGGTAGTGGTTGCAAAACGTGATGGCAGTGTCAGACTTGTACTAGATTCAAGACACCTAAATAAGTATCTGGAAAGAGAGACCGATCATCCCGAGAATATAGACGAATTACTTCATAAATTTGAAAGAATGAAATACATGACCAGTTTAGATCTCACATCAGGATTTCACCAAGTAGAATTAGAAAATGATTCCAGAAAGTATACTGCCTTTTTGTATGGGGGAAGATGTTACCAGTATTGTATGGTACCATTTGGGCTGAATGTCTCAGTAGCCGAATTCATTAGAGCACTTGACTTTGTTTTGGGAAAAGATCTTTTATCAAAATTAACTGTGTATGTAGATGACATTTTGATCACTGGAGAAACTTGGGAAGAACATGTTAATACTTTGAGGGAGGTTTGCAATAGATTAAGGAAAGGGGGAATGTCACTTAAATTATCTAAATGTAAGTTTGGTATGAAAAAATTGAAGTTTCTGGGGCACAGTATTTCTGAGGAAGCTATTTTGCCAGATCCTGAAAAACTCGAGGCAATTGCAAAATTCCCAATTCCAAAAACCAAGAAACAACTAAAGTCATTTTTCAGGATGTGCGGTTACTACAGAAAGTTCATTAGTACCCAAGCTCTAAATGCTCCAAGTCTTAACAGATTGCTGAAGACAAACGCAATGTGGGTTTGGGATCAGGAATGTGAAGCTGCTTTTGAAGAAATAAAAACACAGTTATGTAACAGTCAAATTTTGTACCGTCCTGATTTAAGTTTACCTTTTTGCATTATGGCAGATAGTAGTGATTATGGCGTAGGTGCTCACCTTTTCCAAGAAGTAAATATAAATGGGAAAATAGAACACAGGTCTATTGCTTTTGCTAGTCGAACCTTGAAAAAACATGAGATAGGAAATAGTGAGAAAGACCATGAAATCTCAAGGTGATAAGAGGAAATGTAGACATGACAAAAGATTGAAGCCTACTCAATTTAAAATTGAAGACTTGGTCCTTGTTAAAACACAAGAGAAGTCTAAAGCTATCAGTGGTGAATTAAAAAAGTTTTTTGAAATATACATTGGACCTTTCAAGATTCAGGACAATCCTCATCCGAATGCTTACCGTCTAGTCTACCCTAATTCTGGCAGACTGTTTGGCCTACGAAACGTGACCGAACTGAAATTGTATAAAAAAATGTAAAAAAGTATTTTAGATAATAGATGTTTATAGACTTTTATATGTAATCTTACCAGGATAATTTTGTATACTTTCTTATGTTGTATTTATCTGATTCCTCAGGGGAGCATACATTCTTTGTGTGCTAAGTGTTTGGCGAGCACTAGGTCCCTTAGCTATGCAATTGTCATATTTCATTTTCGTATTCTGGCATTGCATCTTACACTTATTCTGTGATCCTGTATAATCAATTTTCTCCATCTGTCAGTCTATCCTCTCTTAGCTTTAAGAAATTATTTAGAGTAAATTTTCTTGAGTAATTAGACTTTAGAGAATTCAAATTTCTGTGTCCTTAAAAACCGGTCCACCGACTATTAAATGCTTTTGCTAATGTTTAACTGGGTTTGACCACTGTATGCTGTATATTCATAGCGGACTGTGCTATTGCAGCTGTGATAGCCTGCAGTGTATATGGAAACCATACGGACTGTGAAGATGAGACTGAAATACAGTGTGTGGCAATGAGGTATACCGACCTTTAAGGAAGAAGATCACCGACCTTCAAGAAAGAAGATCACCGGTCTTCAAGAAAGAAGACACCAAAGATATGTGTAAAACTTTTCTGTTTTGTAATGTAAGGACATCAATATTAGGACATTTTGCACAGAAAGAACAAAAATAGAATTAATGTAAATATATATTACTGTTAGTAACCTATTTTCATTCAATTTTGTAATTATGTTTCATTTTGTAAAAGAAAGACTCACTGATTGCTGTAGCTCTGATTAATTGTATAAATTATCAGTTTTGAGCTAAATTATTTCGTATAATATGGACAAGATACTTTTAAAAACTCACCAACTAAAGAGAAAGTCTGTAAATGAACGTTTAATGCACACTTCTGGAACTTTCTATGGAGAAATTCTATATTATGATCGCAAAAATGCGAAAACTTGTGAAAACTGTTTCATAACCTATTTTCGGAAGACGATTTGTATCAAGAAATATTGCTAAAAAGATTTATTTACGTTTTGAAACACGATTTAAATCATTTTACATATAAATAGTTGTTCTAAATCACTCAAGAAATATCCAGAATCAAATGTCAAGATATTTCTGGAAACATCGGTACAAATCTGGTGAAGGTTATCCAGAAGCTGGTAGAAAAATGTTATAAAATCTATTTGGAAATTATGCTTGTAAGAATTTATAAGTACTGATCCTTTTACTTACTTTAATCTGTACTAAAATTCTGTAATGTCTAATTTAGTTTTGGGTCGTGAATTGCTATCGTATTATAAACAAAACATTGTCAAAGACTCTCATTGTTTGGAAAGATATTAATACACCTAGGAGTTGTCAGTTGCCAGTTCGGATATGCAGTGCGGTTAGCTCTGAGAGTCAGTTGTTGAGTCTGTGAAGTCTGTCAGTTCTGTTTGTAAATAAACGTCTGTAATGAAGAA
Organism: Schistocerca gregaria; assembly: GCF_023897955.1. NCBI lineage: Eukaryota > Metazoa > Arthropoda > Insecta > Orthoptera > Acrididae > Schistocerca > Schistocerca gregaria. Next base: position 283,645,060 of record NC_064931.1, on the reverse strand, counting down.
TTACTTGTTGTCGTAAATATGAACTCAAGACCTTTTGCACGAAGCAGACACCTCCTAATGCAACGTTTTAATTTGGTGTTGAGGAGCTGAAATGTTATAATTTGGTGGAAGAGCTGAAATGTTATGACGTATTCCTAAGGGTGAAAATACAGTGGAGCGGCGAGCCAAGAGTCAAGCGGCTCCTGAAGCTCCACGAGTTTTGAATAAAGCTCATACCGGCGTTTCACATGCGTATAGGAGGTTCAGTCAGGAAATGTCCTCGAACAGCGAAGACGATGTTTTATGATAGATAGTGCAGTACACTTAAAGTCATATCGGTTTTAGAGATTAGGAGTTATGTTCTCCACCCTGAACGTAAATCGTAAACGTCAGAAACTCGGCGAATATCATCATTTATGCCACCAGCTAAAGAAATTTCCTGACCGTTTTTTCAAATAAACAAGGATGGATTTAAGCGCATTTCGGTATATCTTCAACCTGATTGTGGCACTTATGCAAGAAAATTACGTTAACTTTGTAAAGCAGCCAACTGACGCTGAAGGGAGGCTACTCATTACTTTAAGGTATGTTTTCTACTATGTGTTATTAGAGTAATGTAAATGCAAACAACTAGGTAATATTAGTAGTAATAGTAGTAGCAATAACAGTAATATTTAAAAGATGATAAACGAAAGATCGCCTAAAGGAGAAATTATGACCTCTGCTTCATTCAGCTCATTACGATTTCATTTATTGACAGAACAGCTCTACAAGTATGAGAAATTTATACACATAGAGACAGTAACTGTTCTCGAAAGAACAGGTACTGTTGATAACCGTGCAGCTTTTCCGTGGAATAAATGATGATTAACTGAAGTCCTCAGCTGCCGACAGGTGTTGTTGATTTACCTCGATGTGGACAGCTGAAAATGCGTGCCCCGACCGGGACTCGACCCCGGGATCTCCTGCTTACATGGTAGACGCTCTATCCATCTCAACCACCGAGGACACACCTGAATAGCGCGACTGCAGGGACTTATCCCTTGCACGCTTCCCGTGAGATCCACATTCCCAACTGTCCACAATTCTACATATGTATGCGAATGCGCACACGTTGCATGGGCAAATATCTATAAAGTACATTACGCGCGCTATTCATGTGTGTCCTCGGTGGCTCAGATGGACGTACTCGCTTCGGCGGTACATATACTAAAATTGGAACGATACAGAGAAGATTAGCATGGTCCCTGCGCAAGGATGACACGCAAAATCGTGAAGCGTTCCACATATCGCCGGCACGGTAGCTCAGCGTGTTCGGTCAGAGACCAGGTTGGCCTCTGTAACAAAAAACTGAGTGGAAGGCCCAACAAAATGAATTAAAATGGATTTCATGTAACGTCTGCAACAACCAAACCCAACGATCAACAACGAACAAAAATGCAAATAAATAAATAAATAAAAATAAAAAAATAAAAATGGATAGAGCGTCTACCATGTAAGCGGTGATCCCTGGTTCGAGTACCGGTCGGAGCACACATTTTCCACTCTCCCCTTGACGTAGATCAACGTCTGTATGCAGCTAAACTTAGTGACTTCATTGTATTTCCATAATAAATTGTACGTGTCCCGGAAATAACGACAAAATCTTTCGCTGTTCTGGAAAAAAGTATTTTTGTGGTATTTACGTAAAACTTTGAATATATTGGTCATAGATATATTTTGGGAACGCTTTTGGAACACATTAACATAATGTTACGTTTTCTTTTTAAAATATTAATTATAACTTTATTGGAGAACATTAGATCGTCAGTTAGCGGGAAACATTATAATTGAGGCCTGATGGGATACCACTTCTTCTCGATAATCAGAAATACGCAATTACCAGACTTTTAATCATAAAAATGGCAACTGGAAGGTTGCTTTTTTTACGTATATAACTGGTACCAGTAAATTAGTTTAACTTTAGGAACTGACTCTTGTGGTACAATTGCTTCAACTTCAGGCCGATCTCGTTCTCGTTATAGATCCTTTCTGTAACAAAGCCCATTTCATTGAAGTTGCTTATAAATATGAAGGCAGCTATGTTAACAGCAGACGTGTTTTCACCACTTACCAGTACGCGATGGATAGACCTACCATGCCTCTTGGTCCAGCGCATAACCACGCTACTTAGGATAAGTACCCAATCATCCAAGTGTTTCGGCGCCTCCAAACAGGTTTTCGTCGGCACAACCACTTTCTCACGTTTAAACTTAGGCTCTTCATAAATTTTTTTTGGCACCCATTTTCTCTTAGACAAATATTTTCAACTTGAAGAAAGCGCAGAAAGAAGGAAGTGGTTTCGGCCCAGAGGGTCAAAAGTCAAGTGAACAGAACATGACAAACACAAAGGTTTGGGTGGGGAGTGTCGGATTGGACGACGCAACTGAATGGGGTGTGGCGCTGTATTTGTCTGTTTCTTCGCTTCTCTCCATAGTGTTTAGATAACATGGGGAACGGTTAGCCAATAGTCAACAGCATTTGAAATGCTTTTCTTACTATCTGAGCTATATAAGCACTGTTATTTTTCAGTTACCTTGCACAGGAGCATTCTTCAAAAGTGTGACGTTCGCTTTTAGAGCTGAAGGTACTACAGTAAGTAAGATTGTAAACGACCCAGTGAAAGAATTATCGAATGTTTTACAGAAAGTACATATGCCTGAACCTACAATAGAAAAGTTTCTTCATAGAAGTCATGCTGTTATGGAAATTCGGAATTTTCCTAATTGTGAGGGGCATACTGATGAGAAACAAGTGAGAATTATTTGCTCACCACTTTCTGGGACAATGTTTTATAACCATAAAAAGTTTTCTCAACAGCAATGTCTACTCTTGCGTCACTGAATACCGTTGTAAGGTTGGTTGGTTGGTTTGGGGAAGGAGACCAGACAGCGTGGTCATCGGTCTCATCGGATTTGGGAAGGATGGGGAAGGAAGTCAGCCGTGCCCACCGTTTTAAGGTATCGCTCGATATAGATTTGCTGTAAGTGATGTTGGAGGCTATGGAAATCAGAACAAGGAAGCTACATTTTCAGCTTCAGATCTGTACGGAAAGATAAAAAGTAACCAGTTATATATTCCAGAGGATAACTACTTACCAGGGACAGAGGTCAAAACACCTTTTATGTTTCTTTGTGACGAGGCGTAGCCGGCCGCGGTGGTCTACTTCCCTAAATCGTTGCCTGCACGGTAGCTCAGCGTGTTCGGTCAGAGGGTTAGCTGCCCTCTGTAATAAAAAACTGAGTTAATCCAGCAACAACGAACATAAACGGATGTCTCGTGACGTCTGCACCGAGCAAATACAACGTACGAAAACGATCAAAATGAGATTAAAAAAAATGGTTCTAGGCGCGCAGTCCGGAACAAAGCGACTGCTGCGGTCGCAAGTTCGAATCCTGCCTCGGGCATGGATGTGTGTGATGTCCTTAGGTTAGTTAGGTATAAGCAGTTCTAAGTTCAAGGGGACTGATGACCACAGATGCTAAGTCCCATAGTGCTCAGAGCCATTTGAACAAGTTTTTTTTTTTTTTGACGAGGCGTACCCTCAATCACTTACTTTGTTTACCCCCTACCCTTCTGATCATTTAACTGTAGACGAAATTGTTTTCAATGCTAGACACTCAAGGTCAAGGAAAAGCATCGAATACACATTCGGCATTCTGTACTCTAAATGGCGAATACCGACAAAACTTATTGCAGCAAAACATGAAACTGCAGATAATATAGTGAAGGCAACCCGTTTGTTCAAAATACCACTATAGACATGGAAGGCTTTGAAAGACATCTGGCAGGGGTAACTACAGATAAAACTCTTGTACGTCAACAACGAAAAACAAGAGATGGAGGACGACTGCCATCTAAAGCTCCGCTATTGCGCGACCAATTTGAAGTGTACTTCTTTGATAATCCTATTAAATACATCAAACTCTACCAATTACATACCAACGGTAGATTTTTAAATAATAGTATTCTTCATTACCTCAATATTTATGGAAGTAATAGTAAATTTTTGTTACCAGTGCAACTGTCATCCTTGCTTGTGCCCTTCCCAAGCGATCTAGAGTGTACCTGTTGTGACGTTCATTTGTTTACTGATTCTAAATAGCACACCGGTCGTTCACGGATAAAATAACATTTTCAACGTTAGTTACTGTTTAGAGTTTGAGAGATGTGTCGCGACTGGAGCTGCGCTGCAGGGAAATCGATGCTCACTTCTTGACCAAAGAGTGAAGCGTCTCGATACTGTATCCAGAGCCACTGGACGCTCCCCTATGTACTAACTCATAGAACAATGTATATCATTACAAGCAGCGCAGCTTCACACAGCGCTTGACTCTTGACTTGCCACCCCACTATGTTTGCTCAACTTGGTACTCCCAGTGAAGTTCTATTAGTTACGTGTTTGTTAATTGCACCTGGAGCAATTTAATGAGCATCAATATATTCATCAATTTTAAATGGCGAAAAGAAGAATTAATGTTTCAGTACATAATTAAATAAATATTATATTGCTTATTTTAATTTGGGCGTACACCTAGGGTTGAGGCTACCCTCTGTGGCTATGTATAACCTAGACTGTATTGTATACCACTGGTTTACTTCGCCTAATGAAAGTATTACTGACTGGCTTCACTCAGATTAATAACTGGATAACTCAGTCAAATAAACCACTGAACAGTGCTTTCAGTTGAATGAACGACTCACTACATCCTTCAAACAAAATAAAAACTAAAGACTGGTTATACTTGAAAAGAAATAATGAATAACTCAGTCAGCACGCAAAACACCAACGGATTGTGTTTTCATTCCATTGATCCCAGAGTTTGGTTTCAAGTGAAAGACGTGAGTGAATAATAGTCCAACCGTATATAAAATTAAAACCGTCGGATTCAGCTGTTTCCACTCAGTTGGTCCCATAGACACTCAAAAGAAAGAATAAACAATGAAACCGATGTGTAAAGCTGCAACCAAATGGGTCAATTGTTCTTTAACAACCGACTGAATCGACTGTTTTCATTCAGTTGTCTCCATCTCTACAGTAAGATGGCGTAAGGCCATCACAGTGGAAAATAGGGTGTTGTAGCCCAACGAGTGGGGAATAACATGATCTATTGGAATCCTGTATAAGACCAACCTGTTTTCAGAAAAATCTCTTCCAATACTTACTGAAAACTTATCGTACATTACAACACCTACGTATCGCTCCCACATGGATCGTGAAGACAAGTTCAGATTAATTACAACAAGCACAGAGACATTTAAGCAATCTTTCTTCTTGCGATCCATACGTGAATCGAATGGACAAACCCCTGATAACTGGTAGAATGGGACTTTCCTCTCCCAAGAACTTCACAGTGGTTTGCAGAGTATAGATGTAGATGCAGATTTAAATTTCAGTACCTAAAATGTGGGACTGAGTTTCATAGTAGAAAGCAGATGATGTTATTGCTATCAGGGGCGGTTATCAATCTAAAGATTGCTGGAGAGCATTGAAAGATGTAGACGTACATAAATGCGAAAAAGCTAATAACTACTGTGTCTGTACGAACACATTTTGTGCAATGTAGGTCTAGTGAAGTTTGTGATAACCGTTTAAACAGGAAAGAAGATTCCTACTACAGCTGGTGAAATTTTATTGCAAGCTTCAAGTTCCTTCACGTATTGAAAACGGATGTGAAAGGGAGCAGTGAGGAGTGTCCTGAGCATGTTATGTAACAAGTTATGTAGTCATTACTATTTGATCTGAGGTGGATGCCAGACTGTAGTAAATACTTTATTGTAGATTACTTATTTCCTTATCGTAAACGGAAAATGAGTACTTTCCTTTTCCATATTTGACATTGGAATAGGCAAATGAACACTTTCGATCTGCATGTACAGTGGCCACGGACTTATGTTGATGAAGACCCTGTAAACAATGATGTTCGTGCTGTTAACGTAAAGATAACAGCTTTCACAGTTCCGTGTTACGAATAGTACACTTTGTTTTCAGGAATATTATCGTCAATATATACGAATCCAGAATTTAAGACATTTAGCGGGTGTTAACGTTAAAAATCAAGTGCTTGCAGCTACTTTTAATTTATTTACAATCAGTGTCGAACAGCATCGTTCGAGAAAATGGTTCAAATGGCTCTGTGCACTATGGGACTTAACTGCTGAGGTCATCAGTCCCCTAGAACTTAGAACTACTTAAACCTAACTAACCTAAGGACATCACACACCTCCAGGCCCGCGGCAGGATTCGAACCCGCGACCGTAGCAGTCACTCGGTTCCAGACTGTAGCGCCTAGAACCGCTCGACCACCCTGGCCGGCTTCGTTCGAGAATAGCCTTGCGAAGCCTCCAACGATGTGCATTAGATAATTGATTCAGATAAGAACAACGTGTTGAGTTCTATCTGCAAAAGAAGTCCTGAACCGAATCTCGTAAATATGGTCGGATACTCAGTGAACTCGTAATCTATTAACTAAACGACAGTGCGGAACCACTCTGGATCTCACGAACGAGCAAAGGCGTCTGATTTTTGCTAGATCTCTGTTTGCGAATTACATGTCTTTTTTTTTATAGAGAAGATTTTCTTTCTCCAGAGACGTCAAAATGAGTTAGAATAAAACATATTATAGAAACGAAACGGTCAGCCTCACTTTATCGAAATCGGTGCCGCTTGTGTAACAGGTGGTTCCAAGTGCGATTATTCACCCCACTCCTCTGCAGGAAGTGCTCAGCAGTGTTGCACGCCAGATATGGTAACGTCTGGCTGTCCGTGCGCTAGTCGTATCTGTACAGTGTCTGAGCGCACTGCACGAGTTTCCACGAACATACAAACTTGTCGTTCGTAGTACTATTCACTTTCTCTTTTATTCTCGTGAGTGTGACACTGTTTCATTGGATTTCAAGACTGCCCACAAGGTTGGAGAATACTACAGTCCATTTGTAGTTTTAACTATGTGACTAAATTTAAGGTCTTGAAATTATTTTCAGTAACAGACATAGCAATAATTTTTTTGAATATGTGGATTTATGGCAAACACGTACCAAGTCATCGTGTATGGGATAGTTTTGGTGATCAAGGTACATACTCATAACATTACCGAAAATGATACTGGGGGAAGAATAATAGAATAATTTATTATGAAATATGTGAAATTAAGGAGATGATGTGAAATATAAAGCCCTTCTACAGCTCTACTTGCGCTAACCATTTTTTAGTGGTTTAGAAACTGTACCGCGTTTAGCGTAGAAAGTTTTGTACTGTTGCGTTTCCCTTGCTTTAGAAGCAAATTACATATTGGTTGCATAAAAAGAAACACAACACAGTAGCATTTACAGACAGTAACAGACAAACGACAGTTACCAAGGAGCAGGTACACACCAGATAGAATGTCTAGAATGCGAATCAGTATATCTGGGAATGACAGGAGGAAATTTCAAAACTAGGTAACAACATATAAGAAGCTGTAAGAATGAAAACAGATATTGTACCTGTGTTGAACACCTGATGAAATATGAACATGAAACATCGAACATGGAACAGGACATGAAAACTGTTAGAGTGAACAATTACAACAAAGAACGTCTGAAAATACAGATGAAATCCCATACATAAAGTGCCTTGTAATGAGCAGGAAAATAACAAATTCCCAAGTCAATTAAAGACAATAACTCACTGACCATTTTAACTACTAAAACAAAAACAAATAAAGTAAAAAACAACTTGACTAAGTAATGAATTAATCTCTCTCTCTCTCTCTCCCTCTCTCTCTCTCTCTCTCACACACACACACACACACACACACACACACACACACACCGCCTACACCCCCCCCCCCCAACACACACATACACACACAAACAAACAACAAATGAACAAATATGAAGCCACACAAACACACCACAGCAAAACGAAGGTAGACCAAGGGTAAACACACAATTGGAGTTGGCAATATTACACACTCGAAACACACACATTCCATACTCAATGCAAAGTGGAAGTGAAGAGTTTAAATAAATGCGCTCGCAAAAACGCGTAAAATCGGCTATCTGGAGTATGCAGACCGAGTAAATTCATATTCAGGGCAATACACATGGATGAAATCGTAAGTAACACCAAATAATAATTTAACGTCACGAAACTTGTGTGCAAAAGTTGTTTGAAATCTGAAAGCAAGAGAAAACCTAATGTAGTAACATATTTCTATCTACTGTGTAATGCATCATTACATACATAAAGCAGCCATGTATCACATACTTTTACAGATGTAATAAGCGAAACTCATATGCCTAAAAGAAATTTCCTTTCTTATAGTTTCCTTTCATTTAATTGCAAGAATGGAATACACTACCGTGAAGTGTATTTTAACTGGCGAGGAGTTTGTCGGTATGAACCACATGTTTTGTATATGGTACTTGAGAAACTGTTGGATTAGGTACTACTGACCTTTCACATGTTGTATGCTTCATATCGATCAATATCTACTACGCAATGAAAATTTGGCAGCTGTAATCGTATTAGTACAAATTACAAAGTTCACTGTGTATGTTCCTTGGCAGTACTAAGAGAAGATGATAAACTATCTGGTGAAGATAATGAAACTGTAGTATGTTATAAGTATGGCTGATATCTTAATACATTATTTTCCCACAGAGGTCCCTCACATGATTACAGCTTGCTGAAAGCTCCTAATTCAAGTTAATATAGCATTTCTCATCAGAAGAACGGCGTCAGAGCTACACATGATGAGTTTTTCCACCGTGTGCAAGCTCTACGGATTTATCGATGAGAAGATACGGGACAAAAAAAGGTCTAACGAATTTATGTCTGGAAATGTAGGGTTTACACGTTAGAGACCATTTATTCAGTTGTACATTTTTATAGAAACTGTGGTCTAATACGTGCTGTACTATGCAGCAGCAGTTACAGTATGCGTTGAAAATGGTTTCCATGTGCCTCAAAGCATGCTTGTAAGGGCCGTAACATGTTCTGTCTCATATCTTCACACCGACTAGGCTGCATCTGAACAGTGTCAACGGCAGCATTGATACGCTGCTCCAGTGTCTCCACAGTTGGAATGGGCTCTGCATACACGGTACTTTTGAGATGTCCCCATAATCAGAAATCACACACTTTGAGACCTGGTGAACAAGCAGGCCATGCAACTGGACCACCTCGTTCGACTCATCGACCACGAAAGACACGATTGAGAAGCTTCTGGACGTTAACGGCGAAGTTGGGTGGAGCAACATCATGTAGCAGCCACATAACCCTCCGAATCATCAATGACACTTCTTCTAGAAGGGGAGAGAGAAAGCACCCACAAGAAACGCAGATAGTTCCGCCTGTTAGGCGACTTGAAAAGAAGACTGGTCCAAAAATATGGTCGCTATTTATCCCGGCTCACACATTCTAGTGGCACCGATGCTGATGGTTCGCTGTCACCATACCATGGCGTCGTGCGTACTATCCCACAGATGAGTGTTATGAAAGTTAAAGATACCACTCTGTATAAAGGTGGCCTCATCTGTGAACAGGATGCATGACACAAATCCCAGAATCGTGATTGCCTGATGAAGAAACCAGTGACAAAACTGCTCCCAATGTGGAAAGTCTGTTGCTAGTAAGCCTTGCACAAGCTGTAAGTAACTAGGGTAGTCATGGAGAATGTTTCACACTGTCGTCTGACTTACCCCGTACTAGTGGGCCAACTTCCTGGTACTGAGTCGGCGGTCCCCTTCTATTTTGTTAATCACATTTCCCTCCAGGTCTGGTGCGAACATTTCGGGTATGTCCTTCGTGATTTCCTGCTTCCCAAAACAAGCCTGTCTCAGAGAACGACGAAATAACTGCTGCAAATATTGGTTTAAATCAAGACTTAGCTATTGGTAACACTCATGCATAGTCTCTATATATGTGTGTAGAGATGTCAGCGGTGGATGCATAACTTGCTAACTGTTCACCTATAACTTTCGTTGCCGGGAGTTCGCACTCTGCAGGTATGGAGAGGAGAAACTCTCACGTTCCAGGTTGCTAAGTGCAGTCGAAACACTGTCACCTAATGAATAACTTATTACTAGGATAACAAAAGACACGGAATCTACAGTTTGTATATGTCCTGACACGGATCTAAGGACGTATCAAAGTTGGAATGTGTAAACAAAAAGAAAGTGGAGCTCATCTGGCAAGCAATAAGAGCATATACTTAGGGGAATAAATTACCAGAACAGCGGCAGAAATCAACTCTGTACGCATGTCAATTACCTGTTGCAAATGCCTACACAGTACACATGTCAATTACCTGTTGCAAATGCCTACACGGTGTAGTGGAAATACGCTGAACTTGCAGAATTGTGCCAGACTTTGAGTTTCCATCCAGCTCAACGCTATATGACTCTCAAGCAAGCTCTCTGATGTATCGTAGCAGTACACGCATTTGTTTTTAGACTACGAGTTTTCAGTCTCCACCAATCATTGAGTCTTATCTAGGTATGAAGCGAGTGTTACTATACTTTCCACAATCTTCCTATCCAAAATGCATGCATGTGGATCATCAGGATGAGGGGAGTTCTTAGGATTTTTTAGTAGGCTCGTGTATAGGACACGCAAATATCCTCGAATAAAATCAAACAACGAATGGGTATGCCGGCAAAACGACCATATACATATGGAAATGTCAAAGAAATATGTCAAAATAACATAAAATTCGTAAAAAAACGAGACAAACCGGGTAGAACTACGACAAATTTCTGGAAAATACGTAAAATTGAGGTAAATACGACAGAATAAGTAAATTTGCGAAATTGCTTGCAAAATTACGTAAATTGACTAAGAATACATAAAATTAGAGATAAAGTACCATGAAATGCAGGGAACTCTGATGCATTGGTGGTACCCGGACACTCATGACCAAGAAAAGCTTAAAACTCGTGCTTTGGCTGCATTCACTTTTAGCCCTCCCTCTCCTCGTGCACACTATATGGGTTTTCGTAACACATCCTTCAGCAAAGAATATACAGTTATGACAAAGTGGCGCTATACTAAAGGAGGCGAAACCTATGTCTTCCAATCCGTAACTATGTTCTCACACTTTCAGTTGAATATAGCTATTAACGAATTATGGGTGGTTCTCACAAACAATGTTGTTCCTTGAATATTGAGGAGACGAACCAATGCGCTTGCAGACTTAAGCTGTTCCCCAGAGCGTCATGTACGAGAGCGGACTGATACCACACATATCACCTTCAGTAGTGCGAGGGAAGTGTACTCGAGAGATGTGGTGTTAGAACGAAATTGCTATATTATCCTACACATGAGCAAAACTCCCTAATATCAGACTAGGATTTCTTTAAGCGACAGCAATCCTACCAGAGATGTCGTGATGCTACTGTAAACAACCATAAGAGAATCAAAATATCCACGGGTGTACTGCCGGTCTGTAGTGTCCAACGGGCACAATATTTCGGCGATCAAACATGTCGCCATCATAAGGTGAACTGACGGACTGAGCTCCTGTGAACGCGCCGGCACGGAGATCCGTACGCTATGGCTGCTCAGGGGGAACTGGGTTCGGCCGCTCGCTCGCTCGCTGTAACTATCGAGCAGTCCTATGCTCGAGTGTTGGCAGTATAAGCGATCTAGCGCTGTTCCTGCTGATAAAATGGTTTGATGAGATAGGAGAGTCCTGTCTTGGTGAATCGACCTCTCGGATGCATTGCATCCTATGGGATTACGAGTGGTTTAGGCTCGTAGAAACGAAATTGATGGGTGGTTGTTGTCTCAGGAATGCTATCATTTCCGGAGAGAGAATGGATGACAGTGGTGGGATTGTTTCGTCGGCCTCAGTCGGGTCTTGCGGTGGGGATTCGCGACCCGTCGAAGACTCCGTCTCCGCGCCCCCGCCTGAGACCACAAAAATGTGTTCCCAGTCAGAGGGCGTGAAGACGGGGTTCTTGTTGATGACATATAGGTCCTTCTTTGATACCAGCCTCCTGAGGACCTGGTTTTGCCTCACTGGTCCGTACGGCTGGTGGGGAAGGGGTGGTTTCGGCCTATCGGGAGGGGTGAAGGGGTAGGGGTTGTCCATGTGCGGGTAGGACCCGTCGCGAAGGGACGCAGCGATCTTCCGCAGCACCGGTTGCACGCTTTGCTCCATGGGAAGCGGTAAGCATGCTGTCGTTGCCGCGGAAGTTGGAGGCGTCTCGTTGTGCACCCCTTCGTCCTGCGCCAGCATCTTGTCCTCCCCGTCAGGAGGGAGAGCAGGCGACTCCACGTCCATAGGAGACGCCGCGCAGTCCGGCACGTTGGCAGGCGGCGCGGCGGGCTCCGTTTGGGTGGAGGCGTCCACCCCCACCGGACGTCTCGCTGTGGAAACGGCGGTGGGTGCAGACATCTTCTTCAGGACTCGCAGCTCCTCGCGCAGCTGTTGCAGCTGGCGGTGTACTGCCACGAGCTCCTCCTTCATGGCGGCCCTCTCGGCCGCGATGGCAGCATGGAAGGACGCCAGTGCGTCGTCTGTCTCGGCTTCAGTTCGCCGTGGCCCACCGACCCCGCCGGGGCGGGGGGGCGGGACGGCCGTCCTGTTACCGGGGGCCGCTTCTACGTGTTGAGCAGCCTTCTTGCTCCTGCAGTCCTTTAGGTAGGCGCAGCTGCGCGCGTTTGAGGCGTGCGTACCGCCGCAGTTCGCGCACTTGGCAGCCGCGCCACGTGGCTTGGTACACGCACGCGTGTCGTGCGCCTCAGCACACTTCAGGCACGCTACCGTGCCCCTGCAGGCTTTCGCGATGTGCCCCAACTTCTGGGACTTGAAGCACTGTTGCTCCTGGTGCTTCTTCGGGCGTCGTTTGCGTCCGCGGGCCTTCCCCATCGCTGCGACCAGGAAGTCCGCGGCGGCGGCCGATTTAAGTACCCTCCGCCCGCGGCGCGCTCCTTCCGCCGTCCGCGCCCCGCGCCCCGGTAGCGCGGTGGAACAGATTGCGACGGCGTCTGAGATGACGTCGGTGTGATGGCTCTGTCCGCCGTGGTCGTCACAACTATGCGTTTGCTCGATTTACTCTTGATTAACCCAATCGCTGGTTCCCAAGCCTTGCTAAGATTATAGCCACAGTCACGGTTTATGAGGTCGTCATTGGTGCGAATTTCGATGGCCTCTCTAACAACGCTGACCCAGTATCTCGACGTCTGTACCAGAATCCTCGTGCGGTCATACTCCATAGCGTGATTTTCCGACAAACAATGTTCAGCGACCGCCGCTTCCTCGGATACATCAGTCGAGTGTGCCTCTGGTGTTCACGGCATCGATCCTCGACGGTACGCATCGTCTGACCAATATACGACTTGCCACATTGACATGGAATCTGGTACACGCCGGCCTTCCTCAAACCGTCTTGCACGGAACCTGCAGAGATGGTTTGTCAAGGAGACGTGAGAACTTAGCTGTCTGACGTCCTGTAGCCTTCTTATGGGCGGAATCAGCTGACACCCAGGTGACACCATCAATCCAATCCCAGGAAAAAGAAGTGAACTTAGTAGCCAGTTGCAAATGTAATTTGAGTAATTCCTGTGAGATAAACTCAAGGCTCCGGCGGGTGAATTGCACTCTCTCACGCCTAGACTATATGGACTCCCGAAGGTTCACAAAGAGGGGGTACCACTGCGCCCCATTGTCAGCAACATCAGGGCACCTACATATTTTTTGGCCAAATACCTGACAGGAATATTAAGTCCTTATGTGGGTAAATGCCCTCATCACATCCGTAATTCCGTGGATTTTGTTAAACGCCTTGATAGCTTCAGGTTGGATGAGTCAGATATCATGGTGAGTTTTGACGTCGTTTCCTTGTTTACGAGGGTACCCCTGCGAGAGTCGCTAGAGTTGATTGGTCAGAGGTTTGACGAGAATACCACTGAACTTTTTAGGCATGTCTTGACTTCCACGTATTTTCTTTTTAATGTAGAATACTACGAACAAACGGAAGGAGTCGCCATGGGTAGCCCACTCTCACCGATGGTAGCGAATTTGTACATGCAGAACTTCGAGGAGGAAGCCCTGTCGTCATCCGAATGGAAACCTACTTGCTTTTTCCGTTACGTGGACGACCCGTTCGTCATCTGGCCACATGGTATGGATAAACTCCTGGACTTCCTTACACATCTAAACTCCATACACCCCAACATCAAATTCACTATGGAGACTGAAACAGAGGGTAAATTACCTTTCCTTGACGTCTTGGTCAGGAGAAGGGCTGACGGCACCCTAGGTCATGGGGTGTATCGAAAGACAACACACACTGATCTGTATTTGCACGCAGACAGATGCCACCACCCTTCACAGAGGAATGGGGTACTTAAAATTCTTGTACACAGGGCGCGCACTATCTCTGACACAGAGAGTCTACCCCAGGAATTGGAACATCTGAGAACTGTATTTCGAAAAAATGGGTACTCAGAGTGGCAGATCCAACGTGCTCTCCGCCCAACCACTGCAGCACAACCTGTTGAGATGGATGAAGTCACGAGGGAGGAGGTAGGCACTGCATTTATTCCATACACAGGCGCACTCTCGGGGAAAATCGCCCGCATTCTGAAGAAACACCGGGTCGGAACTGTGTTTTGTCCTCCGAATAAAACTCGTGCACTGGTTGGGAGCGCCAAAGATGACCTCGGTTTGAGGAAGGCCGGCGTGTACCAGATTCCGTGTCAATGTGGCAAGTCGTATATTGGTCAGACGATGCGTACCGTCGAGGATCGATGCCGTGAACCCCAGAGGCACACTCGACTGATGTATCCGAGCAAGTCGGCGGTCGCTGAACATTATTTGTCGGAAAATCACGCTATTGAGTATGACCGCACGAGGATTCTGGTACAGACGTCGAGATACTGGGTCAGCGTTGTTAGAGGGGCCATCGAAATTCGCACCAATGACGACCTCATAAACCGTGACTGTGGCTATAATCTTAGCAAGGCTTGGGAACCAGCGATTGGGTTAATCAAGAGTAAATCGAGCAAACGCATAGTTGTGACGACCACGGCGGACAGAGCCATCACACCGACGTCACCTCAGACCCCGTCACAATCTGTTCCACCGCGCTACCGTGGCGCGGGGCGCGGACGGCGGAGGGAGCGTGCCCGTTGGACACTATAGACCGGCAGTACATCCGTGGTATTTTGATTATCAAATACGCCGGGAGAAACTCAGGAATCAAACCATAAGAGAGTTGCTTCTCATTTGGGTACTGATAGTGGTGCTTACTCACTAGTAAGAAGTTGTTGCTTCTTTGCTTTCATTTTCATGCAGCAAGGTGAGGGTAGAACTTAAATGTATCAGCTATCGAAAATATTCGTGTCGGTTTCTCCTCACTCTATTTCCTACTGACACATAGCCGCATCCATTAATGCCGATACTACTACTAATGATAAGCGCGACTAACGCAGGGAGTGTGGCTGTCGTATAAATTCCGTTAATTTCCTAAGAGACAGAAAAGCAGTCTCCTGGCTTCATTTAAATTGGTTTATAAGAGTTCGAGCGGCGGATATACACTGACGATAGCGTCCTATGACACCAGAAGAAGCAAATACTTTTATCGTTTTAAAATTTCTTCACTGTAGTGATTGGAGTAGGAAATTTGGTGTGCTGGTTGTACGTAAGATGTTGGACAAATATATCCCGCATTAGAATATTAAGAGCGTTGCATTTCGCATGGCTAATACTTTGGAAACAGTATCGCTTTAACAATATAGAATTTTTAGGCGCAGAACCTTGTAACCATCAGAGTGTGTGCTTATGCTCTACGATCATTTCTCTCATGCTGGTACCTTCCTCTTACCGTCTCCAGAAAATGGAGTAATGCTTCAGAATTGATAGAGTGGTTGATGTACGTGAAATGTTTCAAATTACATCTGTCTGGAGCTCCATAATGTATAAACCACATGTCGCTTCTTAACTGTCTGTTATATCACAGAAACACTCTCAGTTCTGCTATACACCGATAAGATGTGCTAGCCTCGTCAACATGCAGACGTCTGTGGATACCTTGTGCATTTTGATGTGCGCTATGAGTAAGATTGGTGCACAATAGTCTACGCTGATCAGTAGTCACAGACAGAACTCGCCATGTTCCTTCATGAGATGTCGAATGTAGTCTGTGTAAGACCATCATACTTATGGTCAGTTGCAGATTAAATTGGCGTCGTGTTGTAGCGCCGTTTGGTCAAGGACAATGGGGGAAGGATGTGCCAATTTCGACTTTATCCTACGAATGAAAGGATATTCTTAAACGCCCATCCACACAGGGAAAAATGGCCAGTCTAAATGGTAAATTCTGTAGTATGATCGATGTGCTCGAAATATGTAGATAAGCTAATTCATCGATGCAGAAAGCTGTCTGGTTTAGTTTGGTGTATATGTCTGTATGGACGTACTGCCGAGTTCTCTATCTGCATTCGGAATCTAGTATATGGTACTTGCAAAGTAGTGGAGGGGTATTATAGTGATGATACAGAAATTGGGCTGTCTTTGGCTGGCGGCGAAGTTACAGAACATCTTCTAAAATTACTACAATTGATCGCACTTTCCACTATAGTACATTTTTGAGTAAATCGTCCCGTATCAATACAGTCTGTCCCATCTCATCCGTCCACTGGTATGTTGATGATTACAACATAAAGAGTGACTGACAACACTTGGTTAAAATAGAGAGCCTTGGTGGAACACTGGTCATCTGCTACTGGTCACTGTTGAACATGGGATTAAATGTGGAGGTCATCACCTTCAGGCACTTATTTAATCTTAAATGCTGCAGGCTCGTCCTGTTTCCATATGCTGTGATGCCCTCTGTATGTTCCTTTTTCGCCAATAAGATAACAGTACCTCTTTTTATTTCTACTAACTCATACGTGTTGAGAACAGCATCTTCTAGCGATGGTCAACAGCAGAACAGTAATCATATACATGACTCCAAAATGAGGAAACAATGTTCATCAAAATGGAACACTGAGTCATCCGCTACCCTGCCGCTGTGGTACATGACATTAACTGTGTGGCTCATCACCTTAAGATAGATGTTGGAAACGCTCTACTATGAAGCAAACTATTCCCGTTTCCATACGTTGCAGTTCTTCTACATTTTTGGCAATGAGGAGCATCGCCTCTGTGTTTTATTTCTCCTGACTTGTGCTGTGTGAGCTGCATAGTTCACACCATGCGATGATCGGCTTTCTGTGAGAGAAAATAGACTGAAAAATGTTAATGTCGGTTTAGCATGTCACATAGACTACAAAGACATGGTAGAAAAATAAGGAGTGTATGGTAATGTACAAAGCTGTAATTGTACATTGGTTACAGCCGGAAAAACAATCTATTAAACTACTTAAGAAGGAACAATACAGGAACCCTCTCTTATGATTGATAGTCTGTTGGATATGGGTATTCTCCAGTGCAGTCAACAAAACTTGTGCCGATCTCTGAAAGTGAATTCAATCACTGGCCACGAGCTCTATTGGAGTGATACGTGCATGTGTAACATGATCGATGTCAACACGTAGACGGTATTTGTTTTTCGATATAACGGAAGAGAGAGGGACGTCTTAAAATCTTATAGGATGTTCTATTGCAACAGAGCCTCTCACAGTTTGTTTCGTAAATGCCAGTGTGATGTAGCACCGCATTAATAAAAGAGGACCTGTCATAGTGTACAAAACAGCAGCGTCCTCTTGAATTAGTGCCTGTTGTCGAACGTAAAATGATTGAGATTTTTTTGTACATGTGAGGAAATGGCGTGAAAGAGTGTATTCTCTAACATTCTTTCACATGTCTGACATGTCTGCAATACACTTATGCATAACTGTTTAAATGAAACAACAAGTTTACTGTTACCAGTCACCGTTTTATTTTTATAAACGGTTTTTTTAAAGGCACTGATTTGAACGCATAAGACGCTCTCAGGTTTCGTAATTTGTCTATCAAATTGAAACAAATTGCTTAACACAGACGTTTTACCTGTGGAATTTAAATTCTCGCTTTTTCTTTAATTCAATGGAAGTTTTTTCCTGATTTTGTGCAGAATGAACATGTATTAGGGGGATAGTACATCCAGACTTCTAACTTTTGGTGATTTGTACTCCGCAGCCGGGCACTTAGCTGGATGTCACAAAATAATGAGATGCAATTTCTAACTTGCAGTCGAACCTAAAAACTATATCGACTTTACTCATTAAACTAAAATTTTATTGACAGCACCTGTTTTCTTGGAAAGAGGACTTTTATTATCGTCACGATTGTGTTTCCCTTTTGAATAGATGCTTGATTGTAAGAGGTGCACTGATTTAATACAATTGTTACAATGTAGTGTTTTCACAATCAGAACTGCGGGCACTCGCGGAGGAGGTGTGCAGCAGGCCAGTGTGTGTATGTGTGTGTGTGTGTGTGTGTGTGTGTGTGTGTGTGTGTGTGTGCGTGTGTGTGGCGGGGAGGGGGGGAGGGGGGGAGGGGGGGGATGGGGGACGTCCTAGGTATATGTGCCTCGCTCAGGGCATGGTTACATTTTAGCGTCATTATTTTGTTTTGTTTTGCAGGCTTTATGGTCTTTCCTGTTAGAAAAGAACCGCCTAACGGGGGATCCAGCCACGTTCCCCATCTTGGAAGCTGCTCCGACCGCAGCTCGGGAAGACACTGCTTCCAGATACGCCAGGAGCTGTGACCAGCAGAGGCAGTGAGCTGCATGTTTTCCAAGCAGTGGACGGTTTAGAAAGTGATTTGCAGAGTTCTCCAAAATTCAGTTGCTGTTAGAGGGGGGTCCAGTCTTTCTGAGAAATAAATGGATGAAATGGCTCTGAGCACTATGGGACTTAACTTCTGAGGTCATCAGTCCCCTAGAACTTAGAGCTAATTAAACCTGACGAACCTAAGGACATCACACACATCCATGCCCGAGGCAGGATTCGAACCTGCGACCGTAGCTCTGAGAAATACATTTAACAGATTTCATGAAGTGTGGTCTTCTTGTGTATTGTTTATCTGTGACTGATTTCCGCAGCCTAGAGACAGTACATTAATGGCACCAGAAAGGTCTCCTTGTGGACCCCCAGCGGCAATATAAATCAGGCCTCTCTTCCTACCTACAGTGAGGAGAGGGAGAGATGACGGGTGGTAGGGGCGAGAGGAGGGTAAGACAGCCTCTAAGATGATTGGTTCAATAGTTCCCATAGGGGAGGACATAGCTGCAACTACCGCTGCCTCTCTAATCTTTTGGGATGAATATTATCCCCAGTAAACGTGTTGCCTTATGGCCTTTGATTACGAGTGCTGATTTTTTCACGACGTTTTCCATGTGTAATTAGAACAGTGAAGAATTTTCCATCAGTTGTGGTGGTATGTAATTATTTCGATTACTTGGCTCCATTGTGACTGTCTAGCAGGCGTCTGTAGCGAACCTTGACATCAAACAGCGACAGATTGAGTCCTTACAGGTAATACACTTACTAAGCTCCTCTCTGTCAAACACCAGCGTATCGTCAGCAGAACACAATTCCCACCAAAAAAATTAAGATTGACCTCCCACTCCACCCTTTCTCCTTCCAGCTTCTAGGTGATGGGTAGAGTTTGAGTACTCCTGCCAGTACTTTCGAGACATATGAAACTTTTCATCGGCAGGTTAACACGAGTTTTGAGCTGTATTGCGGTTTTATTCACTCCCTGTGTAGCACAGAGCATATAGTTGTGTTATTAGGATCGATATTTATGATCAATTACGTAATTAGAGTCGATCATTACTACAGCTTCCTAACCAAAATAAATAATCTAACGCTCTTCTCCTGCACCTGGACAGTTTCCATATGTTGGGATAAGTACTTGGAGTTTCCATCCAGAAGGACCAGGGTTCGAGTCACAGGAAGGACACCGTACTTTTGAATTTCCGTCTAATTCCCGGTTGTGGGGGGGAGGAGGGGGGAAGGATGTCACCATAGCCCTGGGACAAAGAAATTCCAACTTAATATCGAAATTCCCACCAAAACTCGAAATTCCCGCCAATAGAGTTGGTGCGGGAGGGGGAGGCTGAGAGGAGGGGGCGGTGACCCACTTGCATCCTGAGGGAAACACTTGTCGTCATCCAGGGCTGGGTTTGTGGTGGGGGTCATTAATTGGTCAATTTAATTAACTTGCATATCTATTTCATACTGAATTTGTTGTGATGGCGCTGTCTGCCTACTAATCTACTCTATCTCTTATATAAGGCTCTACCTGTTAAGGATCCCAGATTGATTAACAACACTCAAGAATCGGTCGAAAAGACGCATTGTAAGCCATTTTTTCTCTTGGATGAGTTACATTTACTTAAGGTAATTCCTGTAAATCTTAGCCTGAAATCTGCCTTTCCTACTGTCTGCTTTATGTGGGCTTTCCAGTTAAGGTTGCTCTGGATAAATACTCCTAGATATGTAACGGTAGACACTATTTCCAGCAATTTGTTATTAATAGTGTAGTTGTACAGTAATGGATCTCTTTTTCTATGTATGCGCAATATGATTTATTTATTTACGTTGAGTGTCAAACGCCAAAGCCTGCACCATTCATCAGTCCTTCGCAGGTCATTGTGCGAACCGACGCTATCTTCCAGCGTCGCTATCTTCTTATAGACAACCGCATCATCTGCGAACATTCTAGGAGCTTCCGACGCTAGCTGCCAGATCACTTACAGGGTGACAATTATATAACTATATGAAATAAAATCGTGATAATTTGTGAACGATTTGCGTTAAGACGATCAAACTGCACCGCTAACCGTTTGACATGATGGGATTATATGGTTTGACTTAGAAACGAAGCCCACTTCCATTTGAATGACTTCCTCAATAAGCAAAATTGGCGCACTTGGAGGACTGAGAATACGCATTTCGCGGTCAAGAAGTCTCTTCACCCTCAACGGACGACTGTGTGGTGTAGAATGTTCTGTCACGGAATAATCAGTGCGATATTCCTTGACGGCACTGTGACTAACGAACGGTACGTGGTTTTGGAAGAGGATTTCATCCCAATATCCAAAGTGACCCTGGTTTCAACAAGATGTGATTAATGCAAGACGGAGATTGGCCGTTTCAAAGCAGGAGAGTGTTTGATGTCCTGATGGAGCACTTTGGGGACCGCATTCTGGCTCTAGTGTACCCAGAGGCAACTGGCATGAGCCTCGATTGGCCGTCTTATTCTCAGTACCTGAACATAAGTGTCTCCTTTTGTGGGACTATATTACAGGTAAGGCGTACTGCAATAGCCCAAAACCATTTCTGAGCTGATAACAGCCATTCAGGACATCGTCGAGGGATCGATATTCCTACGCTTCAGCGGGTAATGCTACGAATTTCGCTATTCGTCTGCGCCACTTCATCGCCAATGATGGCAGGCATATCGAACATGTCATAACCTAAATCCTAATATCTGTAATGACGTTTACATATTGAATATATGGCATGCATGCAGTAGTTAATAACTAATTTACGTTTTTTCATACAGTTCAATAATTGTCACCCTGTACATACATTTTAAACAGTAACGGCCCTATCAAACTTTCTTGGGATACTCCAGAAATTACCTTTACTTCTGTTTATTGTTTTCCGTTTAGAGCGACATATTGAGTCCTATCCCCAAGGAAGTCTTCAATCCAGTCGCAAATCTCGTCTGGTACTTGATAAGCTTGTGGCCTTTTTTTCCCTCTAGACAGCACTGTGGCACGGTGTCAAATGTGTGCTTGAAGTCACGGAACACTGCATCAACCTGAGTGCCGTTGTATACAGCGATATGGATATCATGGAGGAAAAGAGTGAGCTGAGTTTCACAAGATCTCTGTTTGTGGAATCCACATTGATTTTTATCAATGGGATATTCATTCTCCAAAAATATCATAATACTTGAGCGTAAAATACATTCCTTGACCCTACAACTAATTGACGTCAATTATATCGACGTAATATTGCGGCGAAGTCAGTTACATGGAATTGTGGCGATTTTTATGAGTAGTTCTTTCCTTGCTCAATTGCAGATGTTTGGAACATGTTTTCTGGGTAGATGGGATTAATACTAGCTTATTATTAAGTGAAAATAGCATTCTTTCTATTCCTGTGGATTTGTCGTCTACCTGTTGCCAATCACTACTACTGATATTTTGAATGCAGTTCATCACTAGAGTTCCTTTGGACTGTAAAACAAAGAGTTTCATTACAGTGGAAAGTAGGGAGTAACCTTGCTGAACTACACAGCATTTTTACTCAGTTGTGGAGAGAGGTTGTCACCTTCAGTGGATTGTGTAGGTTCTATGTCCTCTAATGTCGTGAAGCTAAGAGAGACTTCGACAATAGTTGAGTGTAGAACCATTTTAATGCGTCGTAATGGTGCTAAACATATTGTACTGCACGGTTTTCATGATTATTCAGAATTTATTTACTTAGGTTGCACAGACTCAAGGTACACTGAACACTGTGTGTTGTGATTTGAAATGTTTTGTGGTTCTAACATTAATTGTTTATTGCCTGTGGTGAATACTAAGTATTTGCGAAGTAATAATTTGGTTTTATGATAAACACTGTGGAAAAATTTGGTAATTCTTGTTACGTTTTGGTCTTGATACAGTGTCATTTCTCGAACATACTGTTGGTCATTGAAAAGGAATATAGAATCTTACTACCTTGTGCTGTTAATCTTGCAGCAATACATACGGATTGTGGTGGATGAGTGGAGAGTTATTTTTCTTCTTATTATCACTTGTTGGGCTTATGATTATTGTGTTTATGTGGATCAGTGTTATATTCTGGAGGAATTGATTATTTTTCTAGTTTTTCCTATTTCAATCAAAGATAGATAAGAGTACTTCACGTTACAAAGACGACGAGCAATAGGCCGGGTAGGGAGGTAGATAGAGAAGAGGTGCAGTCTGGTTCTAGTAATGTCTCGTCGACTGTTGTTATTTAGGATGGTGAACATTTAAGTTGGACGTTGCATTGTCAGCTAGGGAATGTGTTAGTTAGTACTGTTACTATTGTTACGCAGGAGGTTGGTAATATTAAAATGACTGAGAGTGTAGATAACTTTGAGATGGTGTTGCCACTAATAGCTGTGATGTTTTGTCAGATTTCTCTACAGCTCCTATTGCTTGTCATGTGCAATTTGAACAGCAGAATGGCAGTTCAGGTCTTTCAGATTTTTTCTTTACATTATTGTGATAGGATACATGTGAGGTAGTTTCTTCAAAGTGAGTGGCAATATGAGGGAGCAGGCACTGATCTTCCACATGATGATTAGATGACGATAGTGCTGTCAAAGTGATTGCTGTTGTATATTTTATTACATTAATTTTTGTTTAGTGGTGAAGTAGTTTTTCAAAATGTTGTGTGCGATTTATTCATTGTATTTTTTATGAACACGCAGTGTTGAGTTGCCACAATGATGAGTATTTTGATATAACGCTGCTGGATGTTTTCGAATTTTGTATCGTGTGGGGATATGACACAGGGTGATGACATTTTTGTTTTATTTTACTTAATATCAGCCTGGAACTGTGACAAATATCAAAAGTAAATGTTATTCTATGGAGTAAGGTTCGATACCTGATGCGAATAATGTGTAAGCATGGATTTAAATATTGTGAAGGATTACTTTTCTTCGATTTTATTTTCTGAGTGTATGGTTGTTCATCTGCTTAGATGAACTGATGTTTCTGTCCTTGTGTGTTGGCAAGTGAATTTTGATTTTGCAGCTGACTGTATTTTGGTCTATGTGAAATGTCCATGTGATAAAAAAATTATTAGTAGTTCCATTATTTAATAGGGATTATTAAACTGTGAGAATAATTTTCGCACCTTTTGTGATGTGCTAATACCAAGTCAAACCCTCAGGGTAATATTATGGCAATATTATGAAAAGGTTATTTTCTGTTAATGGTATTCGTTTCACGTTCCATGTTCAGTGTTGCTATTTACTCTATTACTGTCCTATGTTGTTATAAGTTTGGATCAATTACTATCAGGTGTAGACTATATGAAAATTGTTTAAAAGAAGGTGTCATATATGAAAGAGTATGGTTGTTCATATGATGTGAGACTGAAATTGAGAAGATCATAATGTGTGAATTACTATACGTGCGAGGGGACGGAGCAGTTGTGAGTTAGATCTTCTGTGGGTGCTGTTTCAAGGACAATTAAGAATGTTTTGTAACGGTTTCTGCAGACTGTGGTGGTGATTTAAGGGTTTTTAAGAGGGTGTTCTGAAGCGAATGATGTAATTGTTTTTGTGGCTCCATTGACTGCTGTTTATGAAATTATACTACATGATTTTGTGGTTTGATGGATTCCCTCAAAAGGTCCTTGATGATGCTGTATGACCTTAATAGTTTTATGGCGTTACAAGAAACAGTAAAAAATATAATCAATGTCATTGTCTTCCCACGAGTGGAGATTGTTACAGGGAGATGTCTCTTCTTGTAATCCTTGGTTGAAGTTAGGCAAGAGTCCAAAAGATTATCTTGTGCCTAGACTTATTGTGAAGAGCTGAAGTTTAATGTTTTCCCGTGCATGATAGATTTCGACTGTACATAAACGTATTCATATTGATGATGTACAAAGTGAATTGTTTACCAATGCCTCAAAGAATATGTCCATGTTCCATATTAAGGTTTTTTAGGTATTTTACTAATACAAAGCGCTTTGTAGTCTGTTATTGTTGTTAATGGAGACTAAGGAGGGCACTGACATAAAGGCGAAGGATCTCACTTTGACACTGAAGTAATATCAGGACTCGTATCTTTTGTATCGGTTAAAAACTTGAAAGGAAGCTAATGAAAATCTGTTTCATGTATTTTGAGGCCACTGCATATTTAAATGTGTAGATAATCTAAGGAATGGGGCAATTGGGTCATTGCAAGGATACTTATGAGAGCTTTCTGGGAAACAAATGCAGACTGAAGAAAGAAATGAAAGTACGAAGAGAAGTTTTCCTCGTAATGTGGTTTTGGTGAGGTAATATAATATGACTTACAGAACGAGACACTTATGTTTACATTTTAAAATTGGTTATGGAGCGTCGTTCAGGAGTAAATTGAATGTATATGGTTATCAAGTTATGGCAGAAATTTTATATATTTTGGCTATTTTTTCTTCTTCTATTCTTCATACTGTGGTGTTTTATATGAATGCAAATTTGATTCACTGAGCCAGCTTGTCAGTCGGTGTGTGTGAAGGTCTTGTTATTTTTTATGTGTTTCATAACGATGATTTGACAATGATATTTGTAACTGAACTAGCTGGTACATTTACAGGAGGTGTCAATAACACTTTTATATACTGTACATGATAATGTTTCTTATTAATTTTTTTCTGTTCCTAGGTGCCCTTCTCTCTTGTCTTATTAGTTGTTGGTCTGAAGTACTACATACTGCTCAATGATGGATAGCCACTTAAAAATTCAGTTTGTTTATATCAATATCATTTTCAGCATACAGACATTTTTTCAATAAGACTGAAATCAGGAGACCTCCCAACTCTGCCTTCCCTCTTCCGATCCCAAAAATGTAAATTCATAATAAGTTACGACTACAAACACGGATATTGTTGATGAACTCAGTAGCGTTCTCATAAACACCTCTCAAAATTCCGACATTTCATAGTTGTTCAACAGTGGAAAGAGGACAATCATACTTCATTATCCGTGAATCACCATGTGGTTACAGATACAAATTGGATACTGCGATGTATCTGCAAGTATCCTCTTGAAAAGGGTTTCTTCGTTAGGATCTGCTTTCAAGTATACGAAGATTTCTATATGCCCCCACAAAAATCTCAAGCAGCGTTAGGTAAGAGTAGCAAGATGGTGACACAACGGAGCCTCCCTTTCCAATAAAACATTATGGATACGTGACACTGAGTATGTTACGTACTTGGAAAGAGAAGATTGTATATCAAAAGCCTAGTGTACGAGACACCAGTTCACAATTAAGCAATACCTCTTGCCGAGATGCTTATAGCTTCTGATGGTGTTAGAACGATACCTGGTGTACTTGTCAGCGCACCAGTATTTTCTACAAATATGTTATGTAGTGTCAAATTCTAACGGTGACAGGGAAGCAAAAGGCTATTTACAATTTGTACAGAAACCAGATGGCAGCTATAAGAGTCGAGGGGCACGAAAGAGAAGCAGCGGTTGACGAGAGAGTGAGACAGTGTTGTAGCCTAACACCGATGTTATTTAATCTGTATATTGAGCAGCTGTAAACGAAATAAAAGACCAGTTTGGAATAGGAATTAAAGTCCAAGGAGAAAAAAATAAAAACTTTGACGTGTACCGATGACATTGTAATTCTGTCATATAGCAAAGGACTTGGAAGTGCAGTTGAACGGAGAGGACAGTGTCATGAATGGAGGATATAAGATTAACTTCAACAAATCAAAAAAATGGTTCAAATGGCTCTGAGCACTATGGGACTCAACTGCTGTGGTCATTAGTCCCCTAGAACTTAGAACTACTTAAACCTAACTAACCTAAGGACATCACACACATCCATGCCCGAGGCAGGATTCGAACCTGCGACCGTAGCAGTCACACGGGTCCGGACTGCGCGCCTAGAACCGCGAGACCACCGCGGCCGGCTCAACAAATCAAAACGAGGACAATTAAATGTAGTGAAATTAAATCAGGTGATGCTGCAGGAATTAGGTTAGGAAATGAGATACTTAAAGTAGTAAACGAGTTTCGCTACTTGGGAAGCCAAATAACGGATGATGGTCAAAGTAGGGAAGATATTAAATGTAGACTGGCAATGGCAAGAAAAGCATTTCTGAAGAAGAGAGATTTGTGAACATCGAGTAGAGAGTTACGTGTCAGGAAGTCTTTTTCTGAAAGGACTTTTAGTGAATGTAGCCATGTATAGAAGTGAAACATGCACTATAAACATTGTAGACAAGAAGAGAAAAGAAGCTTTTGAGATGTGATGCTACAGAAAAATGGTGAAGATTAGATGGGTAGATCACGTAACTGATAAGGAGGTAATGAACAGAAGTGGGGAGAAGAGAAATTTGTGGTACAACCTGACTAAAAGAAGGGATCGGTTGGTAGGACGCATTCTGAGGCATCAAGGGATCACTGATTTAGTACTGGAGCGAAGCGGAGGGGGGGGGGGGGGATAAGAATCGTAGAGGGAAACCAAGGGATGAATATAGTAAGCAGATACAGAGGGATGGACGTTGCAGTAGTTTTCCGGAGATGAAGATGCTTGCACAGGATACAGTAGCATAGAGAGCTGCATCAGACCAGTCTCTGGACTGAAGACCCCAACAACAACATATGCTGAAAACTTTATGTAATGTACAGCATTGTTAAGTTAACAGTACATTATCGTGCTGAACTTAGAGTGAATGTCCTACGGTTTCTGAAATCTCAGTGATCTCACTGGTTCAGAATTACTTCCAAGGACATAAGTTCCTACTCGATAGTTTTCGTATTCCAACTCTGCCACCTTCTGCAGCTACTTCTACTTACACAACAGATGTGATCATCGGGTTGACATGTCACAGGTCTCCCGCCGGTCTCACAACAGAGTACGGATACAGGTCGGATTATACACACATACAGGGGCCGATCAAAGTAAACCGATCTGTTTTCGATTTGACGATTCCATGGGAGCAAGTTGAACCCGCATTTCCACCACCGGCCCTTGTTTCACCACAGGCGGTGATGCTTCCACAGCACTATTACGTACCCGCTAATCAAGTGTCCGTAACACGCCGAACAAGTATCCATCTACATCTACATGTGTCCAGCCGTGCACCTAGCGTTCCCAACCGCCGTACCAACCGTGGAGAATCTACAGCAGCACCGCAATGACCAGCTGGCAGTCGCTGTAAGGGCCATCAATTCTACCGACTATAGCTTCAACGGACACAGTGCTCCTGGGACGGTATACGTCGGCTGAACTTTGTGCTTGTGTCAAGCAACTGCCTTCAGAGGCAGACTTAGAATAATTCAATTGTGGTTCATCACTACAAATAAACTAGTAACCACAGTGACTCATAATGTTGCATATGACTCCTTATTGTGCAACACTGTATTATGTGCGCGTGTCCATCGTACTTACATGGACAAGAGCCCTCGTGGACCGTATGTTGTGAATTATTTCCATTGTTTTGTTGTGTTTGAAATAAAGTGTTAGTTGTTACACTGACTGGGTGTGATTATCTGCATGTCTCATCGCACCTTGGTCACCACAGACTCCTCTATCAGCCCCTTTTATTTGTTCACAATGTTTTGACTCAATTAATCTAATACCCTAATCTTTCAAAAATGTTGACATTGTTAAAAAATATATAGAAGGTTCATATTAACAGAAGAAATCACCAAAAATATGTTCCAGTGAACCTCAATTTCTTAAGTGCTCCTGCGTACAACTGAAAAAACATATTACACGTTTTGTACTTCACGATGTTATATAATTTCCTGCGTGTAAGTGTAACCAGAAATGAGCGTCTTAATATCTTCCTTTAAATTACGACTGCCAGATTATGTGCAATAACGCAAAACGAATAGTATGAATGATCAAAAGCGCTGAAACATCCTGGCAAATTTCCCAATACATTTCTAAAAACACGCTGTGAAAATATAAAGCAAAATATAAGTCCTGAAGCAGAAATATACAATTTTCAGGAAATTACAATGAAGACTCTCACGAACATAGCACTGATGATACCAATAACTAGCCTGAAGTCTCGTGTCCCCTCTGATATGAAGTATATTTCCACGGGCTTCGATGAATCAGAAATTAAGCCGAAGAAGTAAGTTTTTCCACCCCGTTTTCTATTACAAATAAATTTTATTTTGTCTTCGTATTTCACACGCGGACAGTATTTAATTTGTTTTAAAGTAAATACGTGTCAACTACAGAGCCACGTTTTTGTTAGTATTACATGTACCAATGATAGAAAGTAGGATAGGGCCTAAGATGAGCTATTTTTATGGATATCACGTTAAAATATCTCAATTTCTTTATTGTTATGCAATGGTGACCGTCACATTAATTTCCCATTTACTATGTGGCTGTAGTAGTCACAATCATTTCTTTAGCTTGTGAGATATTCCTCTCGTATTGCCTCTGACTGTGTCTTCTTTACTGCAAAATAAGAATGTAATTCAGCTTTGCGAGAGCAGGCTGCGTAATCAAATTTATGGCCCTGACAGGAATTGAGTTAGGAATCGTAGCCCTGTGCAAACTAAATGTGACGGTACCTTGCTTCCCAGCCCTCAGTGTTCGTCGTACTTTATTTAGCCCCTCTTTAAAACTTGGTAACTATATATGACCTGTAATTGAATAGATGTTCAAGCTCGAAGGGAAGAGTGCAATTGTGAAAAGAATCTGTGACGTGCCCATACAGCAGTTACGGCTCATCAAAATCGTGTGATTACAATATTTAGATACAGGTTTCTCAGCTTGACAACCCTCCTAATGCGGTGTGCCGGAAGAAAAAAGAAATATCATAAGAATATGATACAATGTTTCTATTTTAAATGTGTGACCAAAATCTTATTATTTAAAGATATTCTATTTTTGTACGTTGTAAGAAAGATCTCACGAAACAAAGTAAGCAACTTACAGTGCTATTTAAGTAGTGGCTGAGGTAAAAGCTTCTAGCGGCATAAAAAGAATGCTTGTCGCTCATTTTGGAAGTACATTTAACTCACATTTCATCAGACTGCCATTCTCTCATAGAGTACAACTGACAGAGGAGGGGAGCACTAAGAAACACAAACGTCCAAAACTGTAAGTGTAATCAAGAATTTCGAGACGAACAACAGCAAAAATGTGTCAAAACGTTTACAGGAAACGGTAGCGATCAATTAAAGTTCTAATACTTCTGAACAGAAAGATACACACTAGAAGAATCATGAAAACAAAGAAACCATCTTTCACAGAAACAAGCCAGTTAATTGGAAGTATAGTTGACACGACCTGTCATATTGGTTTGATCTCAATGCCGTGTACTCTGTCGACAGTTTGTTCTACTCCTCAGAAAGATCGGTAGACGTGTTTGGAAGAGTCCTTGGTGCTGGCTGACGGAATGACATTCAGTGCTCCAATACATGACATGCTTGTTGTATAACATTTATGTCAAATGACTTCACTGGCCTGTACATTCGGTGAATACTTTCTATGCAGAAAATATCAAACGGCAGAACAGTATGGTGAGAAGTGATATTATCAACCATGAAGACGAAATGCACATGTCTCTCTGCACTTCATTTCTGTAATTGCTGACGTTAACAAAATTTTTCTTACTGAAAACGTCACTGTGAAGCTCCTCCATTCAATTAATACTGCTTGTTCCAATAATCCTCACGACCAATAAACCAAGAACTTTCAACGCTGTTTTTCTAATTTTACTGCCTAATACTGAAAATAGAAGAGCGGATCCTTTGCGCTGAGCACAATCCTCCACTGGTTAACGGTTCAATAACGAGGACCACGGCCCTACTATAAACAGCCCTTCTCTAATTATACCGTAGTGGAGCACTTGCGCACCCACTGCTACAAGCTTTCAGTATCGCGTATTTCAGGAAAGAGCTACTACTTACGGAGCTGTGAGCAGGGCACGTAAGTGACCTTCTTGCATAGATGGACTTAGTTCTGTGTTGAAGGTCTGATATCCGTTCTGTTGAGGAGCGATTAGCTTTAAAGTGGTTGAACTGTTAAACGAACATTTACTCTCTCGAAAATGGTAGAAAATTCTTGAAATAACACTGTGTAACACATAGAGTCCCGCTAAAACTATGAGAGTCGTTCAATAAGTCATGCCCCACACTTTTTCTCGGAACATATTTATTGTTAAGAGTCAGAATTTGGTGACAATATACATCAACAGGTTTTGTCCATGTCCTATTTTTCTACGTAGTCTTCATCACGTTCTATGGCCGTACGCCAACGTTGTGGAAGAGCATGTATTCCTTGCTGGTAAAAGCTCCTACCATGTAGGTGTAGCCATGTTTTCACTGCGTGACTGACACTCTCATCATCTTCAAAGTGTGTTCCCCGTAGAGAATCTTTAAGCGGTCCAAAGGGATAGAAGTCCGAGGGGATGGATGAGGCAGTGATGTCCAACCCAGATTGGCAATGTGTTCCCGGGTTCTCAGACTTGTCTGTGGCCGTGTATTATCGTGTTGGAGCAAGATTTATGATGGATCCTTGTCCTGTCGAACACGTCAGAAACCGTTCTTGGGTTTCTTCAGAGTCTTCAGGTATGAATTGAATTGATGGTTGACCCTCTTGGCACCACATCCACGAGAACGACGCCATCACAATCACAGATAACTGTCACCATGACTTTTCCGGCAGAGGTAATTGTCTTCTGTTTCTTCATTTGTGGTGAATGAGGATCATGCCACTCCATGGTCTGCCTAGTCGTCTCCGGCGCAAGGTGGTGTACCCAGCTTTCGTCCTCCGTAACGATCCATGACAGAAAGGCCTCGCCGCCGGTCTAAAAGATTCCAGCAATTCACATGAATTGGTCTTTCTTTGAAACGTGTGGTCCGCTGTGAGAATTCGTGGAACCCATCTTGAGAACCTCTTTGAATATCCGAGAGTCTCGATCATTGCAGACGCACTTCCAATATTGTCGAGTTGGGATGCGCCGGCCGGCACGAAAAATGGCATCCGCAAGATTCAGCATGTCTGGAGCAGTGGCTGTGATAGGACGTCCAGAGCGTGTCTGATCATAGAACTCTGTTTCTGCATTTCCTGAGGCGCACAGAACTAACATCAAATATGAACCACCAATATGGAGATTTGTCTATGTATATTAATGGCGTTATTAACGGCTTTTTAAAAATATGTGGGGTATCACTTATTGAATGACTCTCCTATGTGCCGTCTTTGCATAATGTGCAAAACTTAATCAAACGACTAGACGCTATTCACACCGATTTCATAAATGCAAGTGACCTCCAACTTTATTGAGAGAGCTTCGCAATTCTTACGGTTCGTCAATGGCACAAGAGCCGTTTCATATGTGAGTAAACAATTTTTCTTCTCCACGTACGCGTACACCATCATTACTCTATCACGCTAACATAGGGGTCTGGTGTGAGACGTTCCCTTGGGGGGTTAATCCGGGGGCCGAACTGCACAATAACCCTGGGTTCGGTGTGGGGCGGCGGAGAAGTGAAGTGGACTGCGATATTCGTTGTGGGGTTGCGGACCACTGCGGCGGGAACGGAGCCTCTCCGTCGTTTCTAGGTCCTCGGTTAACATAACATAGCATAAACAATTTTGCTAGCTTAATGGTGCTCAGCTCCACGACAGTAATTCCACGTGGGTGGAGCAGTTGTCCAAGATGTTAAAACACGATGTAGACGACTACGGCAGAGGAAGTCGAGACAAGCTTCGTCGCCACCTACTTGTCAACCACGGTTAACAACCACAACGCGGAATGGCTACTATATGGGGGCAGAAGTTTCATGCTACTCTATCTATTCAACTCAGCCTGATTACCTCAGGCCTCCTGCACTAGTCCACATTATCGCTAGAGATCCCACAGTGAGACCAACGCAGTTGACCGCACACCGTGGATAGAACCACGGTGTACTGTGCTATACGACTTTGATCTATGCAGGGTGGCGTGTTGAGACGTAACACTAATCTGTATACTGACAATAGCCCTGCCTTCAAGACTGGACGCCCCTCGTCCTCCTTGGATTTTAGTCCAATATGTTTAACTGTGTGAATGGAATAGGAACTGCGCACAAACTATGCATCCGACAAACATAGAAGTAAGTACACAGGTTACATGCCCCTAACCTTACAACAGCCCGCAAGCACTTTTCTTCCTACACCAATTGAAGACTAATAAATTTTATCCACCCTATTGCAGCGTCAATTAACTGTTTCTTCACATACTCGATCGCAGCAAAAATTGCTCCAGCCCTAAGACTCAACGTCGTCCATTATTCAGGATACCAGCTGCCATAGCCTGCCGCCTCCAGTCACATCGTCCTTCCCATGTCGATATGATCTCTGCTCGCGTCATTGTTCTGCAGCACTGTGCCAACAGGAGTTGTTACTGGTCTCTTATGTGTCTCCATTAACCTGGACTCGTGTTCTCTGCCCACAGCTGACTCTGAGCCCATACCAACAGAAGCAACCACCCAGAATCCGCCGACAAGGGCGGACGTGCAACCATCTCCGACAACCTTGACATTAACATTCTACCCATTTCCTGTGAATCCTTGTCGGGATACTGACACCATTTAATCGCTTATACGACCGAATTAGACCAAGGTCAGGACATTAGTAGCTCTGTGTGACTGTTGAACGGGAAGCGAGTTTGTACTATTGCCGTACAGTGATATCGATATGACCTATACGGTCGGAAGACATATTGTCGACTTGCCCGAGTAGTACCAGTTCCGCTCGCTGGGATCACAAGCATCGTGTGAGATGGATGGAGTCATCTTTGTTAAATATTTGAACACCACGTCGTCGTAAGAAATAGACCCCGCTTATGATGGTAGATAGTTCGCGACTTAACTGTTCGTCACCAACAGCCCCACTTCAAGGTTTGGATTTAACACCAAATTTTATCAGACTGTTTACCCTATTTCACTAAAGCCTAGGCGTTCACTCACGTTACTCGAAAGATAGATGGTTGGTCTCTGTAGCGCCTCCGCTGCGCTTTCGTTTGTCTTTCGCGATCCACAGTGTAGTCATAAACTGGGAGATACTTAAGTTTGCCCTGGGTCTTCGTAGAGCCAAGCTGGAGGCACCAATAATTCCTTCATATGTCGCACATTGTTACCTCTCGTGTTAAATATACATGATAATCACTCATGGACAAGTGTCGTTGAAAAAGAGGGAATATATAAGGCTCGAAGCTACCATTTTATGATTCACTTCCGCGTGCAACACGTGCTTCATTTTCTCATTACATGTATAGGACTTGTCAGAAAGATTAAGCGGCTCTCTCACATTGTTCGTTGATAATGCTGTTAACGCTGGAAAGGCACGTCACTGATGGTTGTAAGCAACTGCAAAACGACCAGGTTCCTTCCACTTGGTGTACCGAGTGGAATCCTTAAATATTGATAAATGCGGTATTAGTCCCATAAGTAAGAGAAAGAAACGAAGTGTTTCGGTTACATCATTAATGACAAACGTTGGAGTGTGGAACATATTTAGGGGTAATACTACTCATACTGCATGGCGTGGAATACTCGAAGAACGAGAACATTAAACTGGTTGCACAGAAAGAGTTTCCTTAAAATTTTTCGGAGGATTCGAAGAAAATGTAGTAAGGAGATCACATACCATACTAATTGTAGTGTGACGCTGTACTGTTTGGGATCCCTGGATAGTGGGTCTCACGGTCGATGTCTAAGGAATTCAGAAGCTGTATCGTAACATTTCTATATTGCTGATACCTAAGTGTGATGGTAGTTCTAGGAGCTTACGTGTGAATCGCTGGAAGAAAGGAAACGTTTCCGTGAAACACTTTTGGGTAAAGAACACCCAAATACTTTTTGTCTCGGGCATATGTATGCAGGAAGCATGATAATAATATAATCGATTCTGGGGCACTTGTAGAGGCATACGGGATTAATTTTTCCTTCGTTTCACAGCAAAATGAAAAACAAAAATTAGTTGCTGTTACTACCATCATATACTCTGCAGAAAGTTGTAAGAGGACTTTTTTGGACTATGTCGCACCGTATTTCTACATATATATAGTTTTGTATCATGTATATTTGTTACTTTTCGTTTGGATGGCTCTAAACATTATGGAACTTAACATTAGAGGTCATCAGTCCCCTAGAACTTACAACTACTTAAATCTAACTAACCTAATGACATTACACACATCCATGCCCGAGGCAGGATTTAAACCTGCGACCGTAACGGTCGCGCGGTTCCAGACTGTAGCGCCTAGAACCGCTCGGCCAACACGGCCGGCCATTGCTTTCAGATATGCACAGCACAACCTGTAAGGGATGCAAAAAAAGTCAGTTACTTTAGTAAATAACTCGTGGAATGAGTCTCTAGACTCGTTGTGCAGCTCGCCGCAGAGTCTGAAGTATTTCACCGAACAGTCGTTGGTAGTTAATTTGGTGTTAACATTGCCAAGAGTTCGAAATTGTAGAAAAAAAGCGAGCTGCAGACAGGTTACTAATTATCTGTTCAGCTGACAACAGTGGATCCGAAGTTAACAATTGAACTCTCCAAAGCATTTCCTGCACAACTTAAAGTCATTGTTTTAAAGGTTTCTTAAAACAAAAACAAAAGTGAAATGAAACTTTGAGCTTGAAGAGTAGGTCGTTTAGGCCGTTTAGCTTGGAATACTCTACCCATTTCTTCCATCGTGGATAAATAATTACTTTTTTCCATCATTCGTACAATGAGAGCAGCAACAGTAAAACCAAAATAAGTATGAACAGGGAGTCATATATAGTTTTCGCTTATAGTGTTGAATGCAGATAAACAATCCGTTTTAGAAAATAACTGCCGCTCCCGGTTGCTAAAGAAGAGAGAGAGTTTCCAATTCTCTCTTTCTACAGCTTTTGCACCGAACGCTGGAGATAAATGGATAATATAATCGATAGGTGCTCCAACCGTAGCACGGCAATCACAATGAAAGAGCGGAGCCATCCAATTAGAAGGTATGAATAGGTAGAATAATAACACAATGTATTTATTGCCAGAGTAATCAACTTAGCAGAAAAAATTTTCTTTCATTTCTTCGTTGTGTGTAAGTTTAGTAAGTTCGGTTTCAGCAGCTGTCGTTTTATAAAACTAGTCGCTGGATAGTCCTTCAACAGAAAATAACTATTTTTTGGAGATAAATTGATTTTTGTATCTATCGATTCCTCTCCCGCCATGTGGCGCAACTTCAGGCGTCAAAAGTTTAAAGTTTTGTCTTATCATACTTTGAAGCAAAAATGAGGTATCAATGTGTACTCACCAAGCCTGGTGTCATCTTTTGACAAATCACTACTGTTCATTTAGCGAGGCAGTAAAGAAAATATTCAACGCAATCGGGACACTAGTTTGATGAGTAGCTTGGTTACTAATCTAAAACACATCCGTAGACAGAACTTCATAAGTATGAAGGATGTTCTGAGTTGTCAACATTTTCTACAACAACAGATTATCGAAAGGATTCTCCTTTTCTTTTTACAAGCGATTATATTTTTACATGCCAAGTGTGTTCAAAACTAACTTGAATGAAGTTATTCGTCTGTCTCAATGTTATCCCCTACAAAATAGTTCCACTTGGATATTATACACCATTCCAACGCTTTTACCAATCCCCGAAACACTCTTGGAGGTCAGTCTTTGGGATAGCTTTTCACTTTCTTAGCAATGCATCTCGTTTCTACTTGCAAAACGAGAGCCATTTAGGGTTTTCTTTATTTTTTTAAAACATAAAATTCATATTGGATAGCTTTTGGCAAATATGAAGGATTGGTCATAATTAGAATTGTTTTTGTCTAAAAATTCACTATCAAGGAACGAAGTGGGAGCAGGGGCATTAACCTTGTGGAAAAATCCATTCTTGGTTTCATCACAAATCCAGCAATATTTTTCGGATTGCTCCATACAAACGCCGTTCAGTTTGTAAGTAATACATCTCACTGATTGTTCGACCCTTTGGCAAGAAACATGTAGCACTATGCTGTTAAAATAGAAGAACAAGCTTATCCGCCATCTCGTTTAGTATTTCTGTCCGTACCAGATAGGACTCATGGAGGACATCGAGAAAGTTCAAAGAAGTGCAGCTCGTTCTGTGCTATCCCGAAATAGGTAAGAGAGTGCCTCGGATATGATACGTGAATTGGTGTGGCAATTATTAAAACAAAGGAATTTTCGTTGCGGCAGGTCTTCTCATGAAATTTCTATCACTAACTTCGTCCTCAGCGTGTGAAAATAATTTTTTCGCTCCTACCTACATTGGGAGGAATGCTCATCATAATAAAATAAGGAAAATTAGAGCTCGCACCGAGAGATTTAAATGCTCTTTTTTCTCTCACATTGTTCGAGGATCGAACACCAGAGAAATAGTTTGAAGGTAATTTGATGAAAGCCATCTCAGGTAGTTATTTGTGAATTACAGAGTAATCATGTAGATGTAAATATAGACATATAAGCTTCACGTTTGACAGTATTTGTAAGACTTTCATCCATCTGGACGCTTAAGCCTTAGCTTTGATCTCGTTTCGGTAAACCGATATTTCATCATCTGTTATGATATGTGTTTCAGTAGTTCTGCATTGCTGTTGACTTCATCCGGGAAATCCTGAGCAACTCACATTCGTTCCTGTTTTTGCATGAAATTCAAACGTTTTGGAACAAATTTTACTGTTATTTAGACACAAAATCTTTAAAAAATTTCATTGGGTGAGCGAACTGACATGCCAACAGTATCAGCGACTTCTCTGATTGTGATTCGACGATCGTTCATCATCATTTCAGTCGCGTTTTCCATGATTTCATAGGTTGATGTTTCCACGGCGATGGTCGTCTTCAATGTCTTCCCGGCCTACTTCAAATGTTTTTACAACCTGTACGGGGCACTACCATCGATAATGGCTTGACATAGAAATTTTACTTTTTCCTCAGCGCTTGTGCTCTGAAACTTTCGGAGGTGACTGAGCCTTTTCCAGCAATGGCATTGTATTGCTGTTTTCGTTCAGCAATGACCAAACGCTACCAGTCATGCGACAGAATGTGAGGAGGGATTCGTCGTTAGGGTTTCCCGTGCAGCAGTTCCGTACAGTTCAGTCATACCAAAATTGTACGAACAGGTTGTATTTGTGATGAATTATGAGTTTGGAAGATTTCCAAATTTAATAAGGTGCCAAAGAGTAAATATTCGATTTATTGGTGGGGGGTGCGCGTAAATACGCAAGAAATCAGTGCACAAGACAGTATCGCCATTCATTGTCAGTAGCACCTGTTGGTGGAACACGTTATTACTTGCCCAGTTATAAAGGTTACCGTGGATTGACATAGCATGATAGAATGACTTGGAACAGCCCTTTGTCGGTCACAGAAGGACCTGGCCTGGTTAGACAAGGATGCGAGCACTTGAAGAGAGGATTGGTTAAATAAAAGGGTTATTTAACCTCAGTTTAATATATTTTAGCTTACGCAATCCATTTGAGCTTGCCTGATTCGAGATGCGACACCATTAGCCATTCAATGTGGTCTTGGAAAGCTGTCTACATCTACATCTGCATCATCACTCTGCATTTCACAAGCAAGAGTCTGGCAGGTACTCCATCGGACGACCTTCAAGCTATTTGTCTAAGGCCTCACTCTCGAACAGCGCACGGAAAAAAAAAACATTTAAATCCTTCCGTGCGAGCTCGGATTTCTCTTATTTTTTCGGAGGATTATTCCTCCCTGTTTAGGTGGGTGTCAACAAAATATTTCCACAGCCTGAGGAGAAAATCGGTAATCGAAATTTCATGACAAGATCCTGCCCAACGAAAAACGCCGATTTTTTAATTATTAGCATTCCAGGTCGCGTATTATATCCGTGGCACACTCTCCCCTGTTTCGCGATAATACAAAACGAGCTGTCCTTCTTTGAATTTTTTCGGTGTCCTCTGTGGATCATATCTCATGAACATCCCACTTCGCATAGCAGTACTCCAGGCAAGGGCAGACAAGTGTAGTGTAAGGAGTCTCTTTAGTAGCCCCTGTTGCATTTTCTAAGCGTTCTGTCAACTGGGTCTTGTTTACTTTAGGCGCTTCAGTCTGGAACTGCGCGACCGCTACAGTAGCAGGTTCGAATCATTCCTCGGGCATGGGTGTTTGTGATGTCCTTAGGTTAGTTAGGTTTAGGTAGTTCTAAGTTCTAGGAGACTGATGACCACAGATGTTAAGTCCCATAGTTCTCAGAGCCATTTGAACCATTTTTATTTAGTTGAATTTACAAGCTTTATATTTTTGTCATTTATCTGTAACCGCAATTAAGAGGATTCTTTTCAGTACTTATGTGGATGAATTCACACTTTTCACTATTTAAAGCCAGTTGCCACTTTCCGCACCGTGCAGATGTTTTGTCAGACAATTAGGAGAGACAGAGGAGAAGGCTCACATCACAGCTAGCTGACAGCCGGAACCAGGGAGAGCGTCCAGTCTTGGACCAACACTCCAGAAACGGTCTGCAACCAACAAGGGATTTCTCTCCTTCGCTCCCTAATGGCTTTTCAAAGTGGTGCATGGGGGTTTGTGGGCCAGTAGTTTTCAGCAATTTTTGGAGGTAAAATCAACCTCCTATAAAACAGCGGTACTACTCAGCACATAAGTCACAACTAATCATACGCAAGCATTACAGATGAAAATTGAAATGAGGAAAATTTTAGAAATAACACTAAAAATTAATGATACCGCCTAGATTGACTAGCCACATGAACATTTTTTCCCCTTCTCTAAGGCCAGAGGATAGTAAGGGGTGACCCACGTTCCAGACCTATAGCTAGAGATAACTTGAGCCTAAACGGCTACGTTCGCAAGACGGGCTTACGAAAGATGGTTACAATGTAGTGGTAAAATGTTTAGATGCGACTAGAACATGTCTCCCTATAAATTACACAATCGGTTTTTCTTAGAATTTTCGTAGTCAACTGAAGAGTGCCGGCCGATGTGGCCAAGCGGTTCTAGGCGCTTCAGTCTGGAACCGCGCTGCTGCTACGATCGCAGGTTCGAATCTTGCCTCGGGCATGGATGTGAGTGTGTCCTTAGGTTCAGGGAGTTCTACGTTCTAGGGGACTGATGAACTTAGATGTTAAGTCTCATAGTGCTCAAAGCCATTTTTTTCCAACTGAAGAGTGGAAAATGGACAAATAGAGAATCAAAATAACCGGAGTGAGGTCTAGTTGGACAAAAAAGGTTGTAACTGTTTGATAGTATTCAAGAACATTAAAAAATTTAATTACAGTTTGATGGAAATTTTTGTCCGCATTATCATTAGGAAAATTTAGTGTACATCGGTGATCCGTGTTACCCGCCTAGCCCGAGTAACGCTAGAGAGAATACGTCACAGACATTTGGGTTCCAGGCGACAGACGCAGAGGCAAGCACGTGACGCCCCCTGACGAGTGTTTACCGATATACCGCAGCGCGGCAATTGCAGCCGCTCTCGCATTATTCACTCAAGGCTTAGTTAGGCGCCACTGAATAGCAGAGTTTCCGACCTCTCCTCATTTATGTTTGTCATTGTGGTTGTTTATGCTTGAGACTACTTGGCTGTGCTCTGGACTCGTGTAGTTCACGACGTCATGTCTGCTCTCATTCACATCTGGAACTGTCTGTTTCGTTCCGCTGGTCTTTACGTTACCGTCAGTGCGAGTTATCATAAACTGTGCCTCTACGTAAGCAGCATGCGAGAGAAAGCAGAAGAAGAGTAAGAAATAGACAAATGGGGTATGAAACAGACCAGCGTTATGAGTTGTTTTGCAAAAAAAGATTTAAGTAGTTGTAAGATTTCAGGATAATTAACGAAAATTTAATTAGTGATTTGAGGGAAAATTGAAATACATCACGAATAGCTGCTGCTACCTATGTGACTGAAGTGTCTCGAAATTTAGGAAATTTCTGTTAAGTTCCTATGGGACCAAATTGCTGGGGTCATCGGTCCATGGTCTTACACTCTACTTAATCTAACATAAACTAACGCACCAATGCCCGAGGGAGGACTCGAACCTCCGACGTGGTGAGCCGCGCGAACCGTGGCAAGGCGCACTAGACCTCGTGGCTACACCAGACGGCAGAGTGTCACGAAGTTCATCTCTTCAAGGCGTAGTAGTTTTGCACATGAAAAGTTGCATTCGTGTAACTTTTAACTATTAAAAAGACTTCCTTCGATTGAAATCATGGCATTTCGGGAACAGAAAATCCTAAGGAAACGCTTCTGTAAATGTCTCTGTGGTAAAGCGTCGGTGTTTTCAAAGCTCTATAGACGACCATTGTCGCTCCTGCAGCCTTAAGCGTTTCTCAGTTGAAAACTGGCAACAGCACTGATAGCTGTCAGGGGCCATCGTATACAGCCCCGACTACAGAATGTCTCAAACATCACCAGAGAGAGATGCTCAAGTTTGGCGAACCACGAAAGGCGTTTGGTAAACGTGGAAGGTCTTTCTGCAACACTGAAGGTAGCGAAGCGTGTAAGAAGGATCGATAACGGAGAAGATCGTCCGGGAGTGAGGAATTACCTGAAAGAGTACTGAATAAACTTTTTGTCGGTATTGACATTTTACTCACCAGGTCTTTCCAAGTTTGCGGTCACCAAATATTTTCTCACAGTTTCGTATGGCGTGCAAGTAACAAAAGTATTTTTGAGCTGCTGGTCCATCACAATAGGTCTGTCAATGATAATGGAAAATAACGTGCAAGATGATATCAACCACTATTCGGTCATCGAACTCCTTCTCGACCAAAGTGAAACAAAATTGAATTGGAAGAAGCACTGTCTCTCGTCACTGACTTGTCATTTGGAGAAAAGCGTCTGATTACGTTGTTCCATAAATTTATCAAGATCCAAATGTTTCATGGAGTCATTAAAATAAAACAAATCTTTCACAAAGTATTCAATCAACTGCAAAGCAGTCTTATGGGTGCTGGCCTCATCTTGTTTACAGAAGAGTTGACACTTATTAATATCAAGAGGAAGTTCGACGTTCGACCACAGATCATGAATATTGCTTTTAATTACCTCAACGAGTACAACAAGGTGTATGCCAATGCCAATCCGGACAATTTGGAACAGCTGCGTAGCGCTTCGAATGATTCGAATGTTCAAAAACTGTTACCTTCAAAGCCAATGAAAAAAGTAGAAATTACGTAGAGCGCCGCGTTAGAGACTGCATTTCACGAGAACAGGGGAAAAGCTACTCATACCTTCAGGCTTCCGCTCATCAGAAAATTTGACGTGTTCGCCTGATGGTGGCAATATGCGCGCGGCAGCTGCAGCTGTTGCTCTTTGCGAAGCAGTCTTGAATACGATTATCTGGTGGCGAAAACGTGATTTATATGCGACATCGTCGAGCATGGATGTCATTTAGTCAAATACGCGCCACCAGTCGGGGCACGATATACTTACGATAAATGAGATGATCGGTGAAATCAACATCTCAACAAATAGTCTAGCTATTCTGTCCTTGTCTGGTATCAACTGAGAAGAAATGTCGATTTCCTGATTCAACAGCAATTACGTATGCGTGCAGGGTTTGAGATCGAACATCACTGCTTGGTTCGGAAACCGATATGTGGGTAATGGGTTGGATTCTGTCAGTCGTGAATATTTCAGTGCCTATGTAATAACTATTTTTCAGAACATGACTGTGGTTTTGCATCGCAGTCACTACCTATATTACCATACTGTCTCGCATACGTGAGCTCCTGCTCATTATCACTCGACATCTTCTTCAGCAACTGCAGTCGTCATTCCTGGCTCGCTACAAATTGTACTTAGGCGTCTCGAAGAGAACCTCACAATGTCCAGAGCTGAAAATTAAATTATTCTTGTCGCTCTCATTCGTGTGACTCCCGGTGAACTTCATGGATACGTGGCCTATGACTCTGCTGAAACAGGAATAGTTGCTGAGACGTCTTATTCTGACGACGACGGGACCGCGATTGTAAAACACGCTCTAAAAACGAGTAAACAATTCTAACGACCAGTCATTAAAGAGCGTTCGTATAAAAAGAGGGAAAAAGCAGAGAGCTTGTCGTACTACGCAAAACATGAAAAGCTTGCTAATCTTTAAGCCAAAAATATTTGAAAGAATATGAATTCTAGTATCTCACTCCAAGAGATAGTAACGTATTCGGAGAAGGACGCAAAATACGCGTAACGACTTATGAATCCAGCAGCCTGTTATGGGCAGCGAGATAAGATTCTAGTTCAGCGAATGTCTTTTTTACGGTTACGGAAAAGTTGAAGAGCAGGGCATGAATAACAAAATCAACTTGTTGAGCAGGACCAGAATTCCATGACTTGTACCGTCCATCTAGAATGAGCTCATAGATCTGAGCTTGTATTTCGAGAATATGAGTTCTTATGCGAGCGTGTCAAGCGATCTTACCGCAGTTGTGAATCACTGACACCTCCATTTTGATTCCTCACTCTCAGGTTATATGATTTTTTCTTTCTGAAGTTATGGGCTAGCTATTGGCTTTAGACGGCCCTGCCTGCGGCAAAACAAATGAGAATCTGACATTGCATAGAACGATGGCATTATTAGAAAAAGTCCTGTTCATGTAACACGCTATTTTTATCACAGCTTTTCCAAGCGCTTATAAGATGCATTTTTGATGGCAAATGCATTGAAACGACGTGCCATTGACTACTTCATCCGTTTTGAATTTCAAGTGAGAGGCTCTGAGTACGCTCACGTTTTGGTCTGTATTTAAGAGGCTCCTGATGTATATTCAGCTGCTATACTCTCGTTATTGTAAAGCACGATGAGCAATTACACAAACTGGTACAGAAGTATCAAATACACAGTCATCGCCAGACTTTTATAAAATGGGATAAATTCTGCAGATTCGATTTTCCTCGTGAACGCGCCGACAATAGAAAAGTTCGGAAAGTGAACACCCGAATTGTCAATCACAAAAGAGATGCAGTCGAGTCAACGGTCAATTACCATAGTCATGACATATTCAAGCTATGGCAAGGCAGTATGGATAATCAGTCAGTTGTTTCAAACATGACTGTACTCTTTTTTGACGTAGAATATTGATGAAAATCTCTTGCGTTTCCAGATGGTTGGTAGTGTTATCGAAGAAAACTACCAGGATTTTACAAGTAGCGGACATGGCCACAGTGAGGGAGTGCACTTCCTTTTACTGAAAGAGCTGACAAGAATGTGCACACCCTGTTCTAATGCCACCTAAGAATGGCTAATTCCAAAAGCGAATATGAGTGCTGTGGAGCAGGTGGCTCTCTGAGCACAGAGAGATGGTGCTGACACTATGGTTCT
Source organism: Schistocerca gregaria (assembly GCF_023897955.1). Lineage (NCBI taxonomy): Eukaryota > Metazoa > Arthropoda > Insecta > Orthoptera > Acrididae > Schistocerca > Schistocerca gregaria. The sequence continues at coordinate 283,601,048 of NC_064931.1, read as the reverse complement.
TCCAGTAGACGAAGGGAATGTAACAATGCTGATGCACACCAACGATTACCACCGAAAAACTACGCTCGCTGCTTGGACCTGTCTCACAAGGAGGATAAGAAGAATCCAACCACACCGATGACCACGAAAACGATCGCCCAGCAGCAGTGAAGAAGGGGCTGTATCCTAATGTGCCATCGACAACGTGCCTATATGGAACGCCTAAAATTTACAGGCAACGGGTACATCTCCTACCAATACTCTACGGCTTTAGCTAGCCCAATTACGGGCTGAACAAATTTATGGCGACCTTCTAAAACCGCTTATGGGACACTGTAGTCATCACGTGAAGAACTCGGCCGACTTCGTGAAGGTTCTTTTGGAAAGGAGATGACGCTCTTGACACTATGTCACTCTTCGTGAAGGTACTTCTTAAGGCACCTTGGCGCTGCTTATTCAACATTTATAGCTGCAAATAGTTAAACTTTTTGGACATGCACTGATGACCACCTACATCCAGTGCAACAAAGAGTTTTTACCAACAGATCAATGGAGTATACATGGTTCCTGGAATCGCAAATTTCTACGTAGAACATTTTCAAACGCCTTAGCGAAAAATCCAAGCACTCCTTCCGCTATGTCGAGGCTAGATTTGTGGCGTGGAAGCATGCCGCACAGGCCGTGGGTGAGATTCTGGGGCGCTTAATAGCAACCATCAAATAATGTCATTCACTATGGGAACAGGGAATAATTGTTGTCTCCTTTCCTTGGACATATTAATAAAGAAGAAGGCATATGGAACACTAGGGCAAGTAGTGTATAGGAAGAAGACCCACACACAGCTGTATCTGTTTGCAATGAGCTGCTACACTGGTACATCTGTGAGAAGAAAAGCCTCCTAGACGAACTATAAACTGTGAAGGAAGTATTCAGCAAGAATGGGTACAGCGAAGCACAGATTAGAAAGACTTTCAAGAGGAGAAAGTATGTAGCAAATCGGGAAGAGGAGGAGGGGCCGCTCTCAACTAAAATAGAGAGGTTCCTTGAAAAATCCAACATAAAAACCGTCTTCAAACTACTGCCCGAGACGAAATACCCACTAAAATTAAATGTACTGGGGACATACATCATCACCTGTGAATGTGGCACACCAACACGATTGCCAAACGCGACGTTGTATTTCGAAACGCTGCGAGAAGCACACTAGGCACGTATGACTGGGACACATAGAGAATTCAGTCGTAGCAGAGCACAGTTATCAAGAAAAAAAAAAAAAAGGCCAACAGTTGAATGTAAGCCATTGTGGGCATAAACAGTTTTTAAAAAAATAGGAAAGGGGACCAAGAAACTTGAAGAATAATTGCCTTGCATAGTTTGCACAACTTACGGACTAGTTAATAAATCTAGTAAAACAGAAGAGCCGGCCTAATTGGCCGAGCAGTTCTAGGTGCTACAGTCTGGAACCGCGCGACCGTTACGGTCGCAGGTTCGAATCCTACCTCAGGCATGTATGTGTGTGTTGTCCTTAGGTTAGTTAGGTTTAAGTAGTTCTAAGTTCTAGGGGACTAATGACCTCAGCAGTTAAGTCCCATAATGCTCAGAGCCATTTGAACAATTTGAAAACAGAAGGTGAGAGTGACGTAGGAAATGTCACTTTGAGACAGAAAAACGAAAATGCGGAAAAGGAAGGTCCAATAACTACTTAAAACACCACAAACAAGCATTGACAAGTGTGCTAATTACTATACCTACAACCTGCTACTTTTGTACTGTCCCATTCGAAATGGAAATCTCTTACGAAGCAACAGAGATGCACGTTTTAACGAATCCTCAGGAAGCACTTGATTCAAAAAGTGATTATTTGAAGTCAACACTGGATGCAGGCACAGAAGATCTTGAGAACAGATGTCTTCAGTTATTGCATTCTTCTGAAGCTCTTAGTGTATTGTGAAGTGAAAGTTGTGACTTAAGGTTGAAACGGCGAATACATGAAATTTATTCGCAATTGCAAAAACGAACAATCATTAGGTGCCTAAGGGCATGACGAAAATTAAAATTTGTGCCGGACATAGACTCGAGCGGTCTCCTGAACCGCTTTGGCTATCCTACCACGAATCACGGCCACACCCAAACTTCTGTGCGTAGTCGTTCCTGTTTGACAGCCCTTACTCATACCGTACACGCGTTGTGTAATTTCCGTACAGGGGAGGAAATTATAATTGAAAGTCGGTGCCTGGTATCGACGGATAAATACGATGTTGCAGTACCTGTGTTGTTAATATGAATGATACAATGTTCCTTCGGACGTGCATGTATGCATGTTAGAAGGAACATTGCATTGTTCATCTTAACAATACAAGAACTGCAATACCGTATTTATCCGTCTGTCCGAAGGAACACTGAATCATTCTTCTTAACAACACAGGCACTGCAATATTGTGAAACGACGAAGTTACCACCGCTGCAGATCCTGAATTTGATGTGGACGTCGATCGCAACATATCAGCTAATTCATACCGACAAATAAAGAACGCAAAGCCAGGCGCGATGCACTCACAACAGAGCTGAGAAAAATCTACGATCTTGTTAAACGTCACATCAGTCCCGACATCAATCATGCTGACGTTCTATCTCTGCGTTTAATCGTTTCTCAAAGCACTGGAACTAGAAAAAGCTTCGTGCTCAGAGTGATTCTTGCGAACTCCTTACAGCAAGGATGATTCTGTTCTTATTGCTGAGGCAATTGGTTTTGCAGCTAAGAAAATAAATGGAATGACGTGTCACTGCGCTATTAGGCTTAGAAATGACCAGAAGCATCAAGTCAGTTATATGTTATTGCCTGCTGAACTACGAGAGAAAGAAGTCGCTAAATTCAGTGACGTTCATTGTATCATAATGGATGAATACTCAGAGATTTCATATGAAATATTAGCTGTGATACAGCTACGGCTGAGACAGGAAAAACGACCGACCAAATGGTGAATTTGGAAATTTAAATTTTGTTCTTGTTCGATACCTATTTCGATTGCAGCCTGTTCTCGATTCACTGGTTTTGTATATCCCAAATCTTACGAGCATACTTTTAACCTGTTGCACCCCTCCAGTTCTGTGGAACTCCATCAGAGTATGCGAAAACAATGAATGTCTTCTTTGAACTGCTTAATCGATTTCGCGAAGGCGACTTCACTTCTTATGGCCTGGATGTCCTCTACTGCAGAGATATTTCTAAGGATTATTTGAGATCAGAGTTTGTGAAGTAGCTGCTTCACATCCATCTTTCATAAGCAAAGTGCATTGCCTGAAATCTGCAAATGCTTATAGAACTGGCAGCAAAAGTTTAGAAAATTTGCGTCGTAGATGTGTGCTCCTAAATGTAAGAGGATGCAGGACTGCCAGTTCTGTAAAAGCTCCGTAAACGAAACCCCGATTATTGTGGTGGACGTGTTGATGAAATCACTACTGAAATTGGCGCTGTACTTTTGCTCAATGCAAACATTTCAGTCAGCGCAGGCCTCATCGATGGCGCTTTCGGTGAAATTGATGAGATTTTCTTGGACGGCCCAACTGTTCAAATGTGTGTGAATTCCTAAGGGACCAAACTGCTGAGGTCATCGGTCCTTAGACTTATACAGTACTTAAATTATCTTATACTAACTTGCGCTACGAACGACACACACACCTATGCCCAACGGAGGACTCGAACCTCCAGCGGGAAGGGCTGCGTGGACGCCCCGAGATCAGCTTTTGAAAGTTACAAACCATAGAAAGTTCTCGTTCGGTTCAACGGTCCTCTCAACATTTTAGCAAATGGTAAATACCACCATGTTATTCAATGGATAGCTGTAGATTATGATGGCAAATTCAGCACGAAAATCCAACGACTTCGCCTATTTTTGACAATGAGCAGGAAAATTACCGCTCGTAGGTCACAGGGTTTCTCTGTGTTCAGGTGTGGTCTACTTGGGCAGACGAAAATTCGTTACTGTCAAAGTATATGTGGCGTTGGGCTGATTTCGATTTCTGGATTTTTTTTCATATTAAATAAGATTGGTTAAGATCGACTCTTCTATGACTACGCCTCACTAGAAGTTTTCGAAGAGTATGATCGTTTGACGGGCCTTCCACCGTTAGAGGTAGATCAACAAAAATGACTCTGAGCACTATGGGACTTAACATCTGTCGTCATCAGTCCCGTAGAACTCAGAACAACTTGAACCTAACTAACCTAAGGACACCCACGCCCGAGGTACGATTCGAACCTGCGACCGTAGCTGTCGCGCGGTTCCAGACAGCAGGTCGGCCATCTCATGAACTAAAGAAGTTACCAGAATTACACTTCTCATCACTTTGCAAATTATTGATTTATTTCTTTCGTGTTGAAAGACTGAAATAAATATCTAAGCACTGCATTAATGAAACTTATCTCTATTCTCTTCATCTACATACCCTTAATAATAATAGAATTCCCATCAACATTTTAATATATTGTATATCATGACTAATCAAAAAGAAGCTGAAAATAAGAAGTTGAAAAACATTCAGATATTAAGTAAAACCAGTAGTCTTAAAGATAGGAAATAAATTACGTTTGAATAAAATTTGAACGTCCATTAATGATGCTCGAAATGATGTACTACAAATGAAGTGCCAATTGAGAATTTAAAGTTCGATATTTAACTTATCAGCTTCGAATTTGAAACATTGAGGATATTTGTCTGGTAGGTTATGTAACCGTGCAGTCTGCTGCGTCGTAGTCTTGACATATTTCTTTCATCTATGTTTGAAGGTGTCGTCTCTCCACGGCAGTTTAATAACGTGAGAATCACTTAGAGTTAGTCTCCCGTATCACGGGTACGACTAGTATAAGAGAAAGCCTTGCCGAATATGTTACAAATCAAAACAGCCTTTGGGTACTGAGGTGGAACTTTACAAGTAAAAATTCATTTGAATTCTGCCAGTTACTTTTCACTCACAGTTTTATGTATAAAAATAAAGCTGCACTAGTAGAGCCAATCAATTACTACGTCATAAAAACTCTCAAAGATTATGAAGTGACTCTAAGGGTGAGTCTTAAACAAGAAAAAGTGTACCAAGGAACCCATGCTGCTATGCCCAACAAGTGACCGACCGTTGTTAATTTTGTTCCTTGTGTACATAAAACAAGAGAAATGTTAAGCATTTAACGAGAAACTGACAGACTCCACGATTACGACATAGCCGGCCGCAGTGGCCGAGCGGTTCTAAGTGCTTCAGTCTGGAACTGTGTGACCGCTACGGTCGCGGATTCGAATCCTGCCTCGGTCATGGATGTGTGTGATGTCATTAGGTTAGTTAGGTTTAAGAATTTCTAAGTTCTAGGGGACTAATGATCTCGTGTGTTAAGTCCCATGGTGCTCAGAGCCATTTGAACCATTTTTTGATCACGACATGTTATTCCCCCACAGATGCCTCACATGATACACAATGAGGTGATTTGCATCTGCCACCATTTAAAAGACACGAGAAAGAATAAATCCTATGGTAGTGTATGTGGAATTATATCGGCACTTACGAACCAGTCGTTGACGGTGGCGACGGAATGTACAGTCTCATGTCAGAGAATATTTGTCCTGTAAACCGAAACAGCGCTTATAGGCGGAAGGAAAACTGCGGCGTGAGTGACGTACATTGAAGAGTCATAGGAACTGGTACACCTGCCTAGTATTGTGTAGAGCCCCCACGAGCACGCAAAAGTGTCGTGGCGCGACGTGGCATGAACTCGACTAGTGTCTGAGGTAGTGCTGGAGGGAATTAACACCATGAATCCTCCAGGGATGTCCGTAAATCCGTAAGAATACTAGGGGATGGAGATCTCTTCTGAAAAGCTCGTTGCAAGGCATCACAGATATGCTCTATAACATTCATGTCCCGGGAGTTTGGTGGCCAGCGGAGGTGTTTAAATGTTCCTGGAGCCACTCAGTAGCAATTCTTGACGTGTGGGGTATCGCATTGTCCTGCTGGAATTGTGCAAGTCCTTCGGATTGTACAATGGACATTAATTGATGCAGGTGATCAGACAGGATGCTTACGTACGTGTCACATGTCACAGTCGTATCCAGACGTATCAGCAGTCCCATATCACTCCAACCGCACACGCCCCACACCATTAGAGAGCCTCCACCAGCTTGAAAAGTCCTTTGCTGACATACATGGATTCATGATATTGTCTCCATACCTGTACACGTCCATCCGCTCGATACGGTTTGGGACGATGCTCGTTCGACCACGCAACATGTTTCCAGTCATGAGCAGTTCAATGTCGGTGTGGCGTAAAGCTTTATGTCGCGCAGTCATCAAGGGCGCACGAGAGGGCCATCGGTTGCGACAGCCCATATCGATGATGGTACGTTGAATGGTTCGCACGCTGACACTTGTTGATAGCCCAGCATTGAAATCTGCTGCAATTTGCGGAAGGGCTGCACTTCTGTCACGTTGAGTGGCTCTCCTCAGTCGTCGTCGTTGGTTCCCTTGTTGTAGGATCTTTTTTCCGGCCGCCGCGATGTCGGCGTACTGACAGCTGCTAACGGATACATCGTAGTGTTACTGCCATGGCAAGTTTCACAGGCAAGTAATTCACCGACATCAATCGCATCTAAGGGCTTACCTATGGGAGAACTGATGTTGCAAGTCAACTATATTACGCGAGTTTTCCTACCCGGTGTCTTCACTCCGTAAAAACATTTTACTATGTTGATAGGGGCTTGAGGGAGTGTGGTGCATGCGTAGCAGCTCCAGAAATCAGTGACCTGGCCCGACCGTCGGCGTACAGTGAGGATGACGAAGAGAGTTTTTATAAACTTTTGCGGACGACCGAAGAATAAACACCAGGTTTCTCTCCACTGTGGGGCCGGAATATCACAATCTACTGTTACACGAGTACTGCACAACCATCGCTTTCGCAAGTAGAAGGTACAAACATTGTCACCTGGAGACCACCAGTAGACGCTGGAATTCAACAAATTCATCCTACGGCGTAAGAGGTTCGACCAGCATTTGTAACTAACAATGCTGTTCTCAGACGAAGCCTGTTTCACAGAGAAGTTTTTAGTGAATTTGCGTTGCTGGCACGAGTGGACAGAAGAACACCCCCACAGCACACTTGTACGAGGGTGCCAATAACGATGCGGTATCAAATTGCGGTCTGGTATCATCGGTCGAGATCTCATACTGCCATACGTGCTACTATCAAGGTAGAGAGGAGAGCGATAGCTGCGTTTCCGGGGTGCTATGGTACAGGAGTTGTTGGAAGACGTTACTTTGGCCTCCCTTGTGAACCTGTGGTATATGCGTTACGGAGCCCAGTTCACGTCAATGCCACAATGCGGGGCCTGTACGGTTCCTTCCTTCCGAATGGATTGGTCGTGGAGGCTCTGCATCATGGCCAGCTAGACTGTCGAGCCTTAATCCACTGGAATTCCTTTTGTGGGGCCATCTAAAATCTGTGAAGGAGGAATTGTTAAGATCAAGAACTTTGTACAGAGGATAAAACATGCTTGTGGTATTACTTGAAGAAATACGAAGAGATACAGGCATGATGAATCATGTTCAGCAATCCTTTCAGCGAAGAGTCGAACATTGCCACACACACACACACACACACACACACACACACACACAGTGACCATCATTTCGAACAGTACTTATGGGACGCCACGGAAGCTTCTGGGCATGTATTTGTATGTTCGTTCAGATCTGTACAGTTCTACTGCATTTGTTTTAATTAACTGAGACATAAATGAGTACTCGTATTTTGTATCCTGAAATGGAAATGAGCGTACGGCATTGTGTGCCGGGAGTCCCCCATTCGGGGAAGTTCGGCCGCAGAGGGCAAGCACTTATTCCATTCATCGCCACATTGGGCGACTTGCGCGTAGGAAATAGGTATGAAATGATGATGAGGACAACAAAACATTCAGTCCCTGAGCGGAGAAAATCTCCTGCCCCAGCCGGGAATAGAACCTGGGCCCTTTAGCATGGCATTCTGCCACGCTGGCCGCTTTTTTTTTTTTTTTTTTTTTTTTACCTGCTGCGGATATGGGTACGAACCGGCGCGACTTTTTGCACACACCCCTTGGGGCAGAATTCGTAGCCCAAAACACACTTTTGGAGCTTTCAGATGTAAAATATTATGTTCACACTACTCTTTGCTGGAGTTTACGTCTTTTGGTGGAGCTCAGACTTTCATTTCTTCTTAGGAAGTTAACGATAAAGGCTTCATAACACGTCACCAGTAACATTACTGCATAGGACTGCTCGATGAGCGACCTGATGACGTTCAATAATAGTCACTCCGTTGATTTTTGTTGTTTCGAATTAGAGCAACTTTGCCTGTTGAATGCAAATGTCGCATGATGGTAAAATGGTAATCTATCACATATATCAGTAGTCGAGACTTCCTTAATGTGGAAAATCATTCATGCCAGAACGGTCTTTAGCGTATTTTTCGCAAAATCACTCGCTCCAAACACAGTTCAAATCTTTCTAGCTGCCTCCTCTGAGTTCACCTCTCTGTTATATCAAATGTAAACATTGTGTTGCAGATGTTACACCTTTTTCCACTTGCGACTCAATTTTACAATGCTGAACTGTATTTCATGATTTTCAAGTATGCAGAAATACTGTGCTTAACCGCAAGATGATAGTTAGAACTTCAAAATTGAAAATGACAGTTGATACATACACTGTCAGCGTGGCGCCGCGTCACATGGGCGGCGCCGGATTTCAGGCGGCGGGTGGCGACTTACCGGTGGCCGGTAGCCGCTGCAGCGCGAGGAAACGCTCGAGAGTAAGCTGTTATGATCGCGACGCAGCCACGAGCTGTAGTGCGGAATCGTTTCTGGAATAGTTGCTGGTGGGCAGGATGTTAAGCGAATTATCTTCCATGTTCAATCATACTCATTACTTTAGACCGACATGTGGTTAAAAAAAGAAAAATACACCGGCCGCGAACATGCGACCTCATCTTTAGGATGCACGACGATTACCACTTTTTTTTTTTTTTTTGATGTGGACAGCTGAAAATGTGTGCCCCGACCGGGACTCGAACCTGGGAGTTCCTGCTTACGTGGCAGACGCTCTATCCATCTTTTTTTATTTTTTTTGTTTTTTCTATCCCTTCTTTTTTTTTCTTTTTTTATTGTTTTTTTCTTTTGTTTGGAAAATGGAACTAAAAAAAACCCTAAGTGCCACCGCCACTTTTCATCCTATAACAAAAAATCTGATCCACTTCAGGCGTTGGCTCCTGAGTAAACCCACCCCAGAGAGCTGCCTATATATCAGGGGAAATATGGGAAATCAAGGTTAGGGCTATCCTTTGCCACTTTTTTTTTTTGTTACATGTGAATTCTAGTAACTAAGTGTTACAAGTAAATGTTACAACAACAAAGGTGGCATAAAAGAGTAATCCAGAAACAAAAACATAAATCACTGATGTAATTCCAACGAAAAGGTTCTTCAATAATGTAACTGGTTCCACTTGGAGCCTCGTCATCGTTATCTGATATCTCCAATTGCGCCTTTGAAGGGCATCTGCAACGGAGGCATTCAGCTTCGCTAGTGCCTCAAGGAAAACAGCATCCTTGCAGCAGCTTGTCTCTTCCTTCGCTCATGGCTGACAAGGCAGAACGTTCAGCCGTTTGTGTGATGCGACACAGAACATTAACCGCAGCTCGGCACTCCCCAGCTGAGTGGGGGGTTAACGAAAACGCTGCGTAAATAATTTGCGAAGAGCGTACGGTATTTCGGTGTGCGTTCGACGGTATTGTGAGCATTTTGCAGGAACCACCAGTAATCAAGCTGCTCTTTCTCGCCGTCGCGAAAGATGTAGGCGACGGTAAGTCCTTTGAACCATGTAAGCGCATGATACTTTGCAGCCGGAAAGTAAGTTCCATCGGGACAGAGTAGGGTCTGAGGGTCAATCATATCAGGTGTGACCCGGAGGTAACAAGACAATATCTTCTGTGTTAGTCGCCAAACTCCGGACGATGATGCGCAAGTAAAACAATGTTCATCAGTATCCAAAATGTGACAATCTGGGCAATAAGGGGAGTCTGCCAGTCCAATAGTGTGAAGTCGCTGTAGTGTGGCATATTTTTTTTTGGCGATCTGATACCACTTCGAACGCACCGTGGAGGACAAAAAGTTGTGGTGTATCGTTTTCCACACTCTTGGCCAGTGAACCGTAAGGTACTTGTTTTCCACCACGTTATGGGGAACAGCACGCAGAAGGTTGGTGTAAAAATCTTTCGCCTTTGGTGGACGCGTGGCGGAGAGGTTCGAGCTGACATAGCTGTAATCAAGAATGAAGGTCGACACATGGGAGAGCTGTGGTGCGACGTGTGCAACCGACAACGGCGGGACGTTAGAGACTGGCATCAGAACCTGTAGTAAACGACCCGTGAGAGAGGTATATTGACATTTCCATCGTTTCCTCATGTTGCTCATGTAAAGGCTAGCTGCTCTCGCCCTGACGTTGACAAATCCCAGCCCTCCTTTGTGCACTGGGAGGGTAAGAGTGTCGTATCGTACTTTAAAGATATGACCTGCGGAAACGTAGTAACTGAAGGCCGATTGAAGTCGGCGACCTATCTGCAGCGGTAGTGGGAGGACTTGTGCCACGTGATTGAGTTTTGATGCCACATAGAGGTTCAGGTATTCAACACGTTGTAGCTGGTTCAAGTCCCGGAGCAGGTTCTGTCGCACCATTGTGCGTATGATCTGTAATAACCGTCGGTAGTTTGCTGCAGCTGTTTTGCGTACATCTTTCTTGAACGTGATTCCCAAATATCGCACATCAGAAACTGGTGGGAGGGGAGCGAGGGCTTCCGGTCCGAGACCTCACCCAATATCCAACGCCGCCGACTTGTTGATGTTCAGAAGACTGCCGGCGGACTGTCCGTATCGCTCAATCCAGGTTAGTACGCTTTGAACTTCGTCATTGGAACGAACCAGCAGTAGCAGGTCGTCAGCGTATGTCCTATAGCGAAAGGTGACGTCCCGCAGCGTGTGGCCAGATAGGCGGTGGTTAAGGCCCCCTAGGAGTGGCTCGAGTGCGATGGCATAAAGGTAGGTAGAAAGGGGACAACCCTGTCGTAGAGACCTCTTAATGGGTACTGGTCCTACCGTCCTTCCATTGACCTGGACGTGTGAGCTGGCTGCGGTCCAAAGACGCCGTAGGGTGTCGATGAGGCCCGGGGGGAATCCCATACAGTCCATCACTCGTAGGAGGAAGTTGTGGTGCACTCTATCAAAGGTTGAAATCTACGGAGACGATCGCCGCTCTCAGACGGCACGCAGAAGCGATTGCTTTTAAATCCCTGCAGTCACCGGTGGCCATGTGTATGTTGGCTTCTCCCCCCTGCGACGTCTGTTCAGGAGCGAGGATCATCGGCAAAGTCGTCTTAATACGGCTCGCCAGAATCCTGGTGAAATTCTTGTAATCGGCGTTCAGCATTGTGAGCGGCCGATAGTCGTTAATCGATAGCCCTCCACCTGGCTTGTGTACCGGTATGAGAAGTCCTTCTACAAACGCTGGCGGCACAACACAGTCTGGAGACGTAAGTTCGCGGAACATTATAACCCAGCGAGGCATCATGATGTCACGGAAAGTCCGGTAGAATTCGATGGGCAATCCATCAGGTCCAGGAGACTTATTGGCCGCACCTTTGTCCACGGCGTCTTCGACTTCTTCGAGTGAGATTTCCTCTGTTAGTGCATTCACGGTAGCCTCGTCGATAGTACGTGTTACCTGCTGTAACACTTCAGTAGTGGCCTCGTCATCAACGATTCTTTCCTTGTAAAGATGACGAAAATGATCCTCCACCGCCTTTACTATGGTTGCTTGGGTCGTACATAAGCGACCGTCGTGTGTCCTGAGTTGTGTGATTAAGTGTTGGCGTTGTCGGCGCTTATCCGCCACAACGTGGTGCATAGTGGGTTCCTCCGCAAACGTTCGGTCGTGCCGTCGCGAGCGGACGACTGCACCTTCTAGTCGGCGCTTCGTCAATGATAGTATGTGAGCCTTGATTCTGCTTTGATCATTTTGTCTCTCCGGGGAAGGGGGTAAGGCGTCGAGGTCCCTGAGAGTCGCATAGTAAAAATCGAGGGTCTGTCGATGCCACGCAGTCACGTCCTTGCCATATTGCATAAGTGTCCTACGGATTGCTGGTTTGGCACAGAGGAGCCACCACTCCAGGGTCGAGGCGTATCGAGGGTGGCGGCGTTCACAGTCAGTCCACGTTGCTGCAACTTGCCGACGGCAATCCAGGTCCTGGAGATGAGTTATGTTGAGTTTCCAAAAGCCATTGCTGCGCCAGACTTGTTGGGGGCGTAGGTGTATAGTGCAGATATAGGCACTGTGATCAGAGTAGGCTTGAGGCCATAGTTCGGCGTCCACCACACCTTGTGTGAGATCTTGTGACACATATATGCGGTCGATTCGGCTGGCCGAGTGACTGGTAAGATGAGTGTGGCCAGAGTGGTTACCGTGGACTTTTTCCCACGTGTCACACAAGTGAAGTTCTTGCATCATCGCACCCAGTTCCGGACAAGGCGTGTAATGTGGGATTTGGTCCTTGGGGTGAAGTACGCAATTAAAATCGCCGGCGAAGACGCTGTGGTCGTATCGTCCTAGGAAAAGGGGAGCGACATCTGTGGAGTAGAATCTGGCGCGGTCGTGACGTCTTGTGGTACCCGACGGCGCGTAAACATTAATGAATCGGGTGTTGAGTGCCGTAAATGCTATTCCTCGAGCGGAGGGAAGAAACGTGACGTCGGTAACTTCAATACCTTCACGCACTAATATTGCCACTCCGGTATCTGCAGGGCTACCGGGCGTCACATGTGTGGTGTACCCGTAAAAGTGCGGGAGTGCCGTCGTTTTCGCTTCTTGTAGGAAAGCAAAGTCAACCCTCATGGCTCGTATGGTTTCTTTCAAAAGTTGGATCTTGACAGGAGAACTGATCATGTTGATATTCATTGTCGCCAGGCGGTAAGTCTGGCAACGAGTTGTTTGGGCGAGGTTATCCATGGTGAAGGTGGAGAGAAGCGAACATCGGAAGCGATGTCACCTCCTGCGGTCCTCCTTGTGCTGCTTATGCTGCATGATCCGGCGGCGCCTCAGCTGGCCGCGGGTCTTGATCTTGTGTCTCAACGTCCTCGGCCCATGAAGCGGGCGCGGATGTCTGTTCATGGTCCATAGCCTCAGAATGTTTGATAGTAAGGGACCGGGCGACTTCGCTACCTGCACTGGTACCTTCCTGCTGCTCACTGTTTCTGTCAATGGGCCGATGGTCGAAAGCTGCACGTTTTTCTGTCTGTTCTGCAAGGTTGCAGTCAGTGGAAACAGCTTCAGCTTCACGGCTGGCTTCTTGAGTGGTCAGTCGTTCTTCCCCGGCCGAATGCGAACCGCTGTGTTCCGACACGGTCCGACGACGCCGCTTTCGGCGTTTCGGTGATCGCTGTTTCCGTACGTGGCCTTCATTGTCAGAAGACGGCACTGACTCATGCTCCGCCGGAACAAACGCTTCGGTCGGTACAATAAGGGAATCAATTGCCATTTTACTGGCGTCAATGTCTGTCGCGTTCGGTAGCTCCAGAGTCGTAGTGCTATTTTCCACCACTGGCCACGTCGGCGGATCATCCAGGTCTTTGTCCGTGGAAAGTGATTCTTGTACCGCTGAAGCGGTCGGCCGTGTCTGTTGTGTGGAGAACGTCGTGAGCGCCGCCGCGTAAGTAACGGGTAGAATAGTCTTCGCCGCTGGTGGTGCAACGTCCTTCGGTGGGAGTTGTGTGATCCGACGCTGGAGGCACTCGGAACGAAGGTGACCTTCCTTACCGCATCCGGAGCACGTCTTCGGTTGGCCGTCATAAATAACTATGGCCCGGCATCCACCTATCTGTAGATAGGACGGCACGTGTCGTTGGAGATCTATGCGCACTTGGCGTACTCCATTGAGTACTGGATACGTCTTAAACTGGGCCCATTTTTCAGCCACGTGTTCGTGTACCGTGCCGTAGGGGCGGAGCGCCGCTACAACTTCTGCCGCTGGGAGTTCAAATGGAAGTTCGAAGATGCGTATAGTCCGCAGTCCCATTGCGGCATGGCCGACCTCGACGTTGCCAACATTTCCATCTGCGTGGCAGAAGCGGAGTTCTTGTTTCATCTCTCGAAGCACCTTGTCGCAAGTAGTTTCGTTTATGAGCTTTACATAGACCGTGCTACTGACGATCGAAAAGTGAATGCCGACAATGTCGGCAGCCGGGATCTTGGCTTCCTCTTTTAAAAAACGTTCGACTTCGAGCGCCTTTGGTCGGGTAAAGTCGTTCCGAAATGTGAATTTCAAGGTTGATCTTCTGCACTGGTTTGCCATGGTCTTGGAGCGCTACGGCGTCACGTTAGTGTCGTCCGAAAAAGTAAACAAGGCGCGCGGGCCCTTTCTGCCAGCGGAGAGCACACACCGCACGTCCGCTTCGCTCGGCTGCGAGAGCCGCACTGAAGCACTTATTGCATTCATCGCCACATTGGGCGACTTGCGCGTGGGTATGAAATTATGATGAGGACAACAAAACATTCAGTCCCTGAGCGGAGAAAATCTCCTGCCCCAGCCGGGAATAGAACCTGGGCCCTTTAGCATGGCATTCTGCCGCGCTGGCCGCTCAGCTAACGGAGGCGGACTTTGTATCCTGCTTCTTTGTAGTCGTTCCTTAAGACTAAATGCAGTACATAGAACCAAATTACAAAACATTCATACACAGTAATACAGTTCCTCCTCAGTTTCTTTTCGCTGTGCCAACTAGCCATATACACAATACCGGCTGGCGAAAACAGAACTACACGCTATCACTTCTCGCTTTGTTACGCGAATCGTTGCTTGAAGCCGCAAACCTCGCCTTCTTATCGGTGGCATTTTTTTTTTTTATTATCAGATTGACTTGGTATATTTCACGAGAATTCAGACAACCATAGTCAAATCATCATTTAATATTAGCTGCAAAAAGAAAATCAACAAATTAGGTGAAACACAAATAAAACATTTCTTCTGAAGGGGAAGACCAACCCGTTACCCCACCCGTATGAATTTTGGGTGTATATATATACATGCAAAAGAGAGAGAGAAAAAAAAATTACGAAAAAATACAACAAGGGAGGGGACTCGAGCTCAGGGAAGAAACAGGAATCACAGGGGAACTTAACCAACCCCTTGACGGTTAAACACAAGAAAAAGCATATTCGCAAAAAGCGTTCGGTATTGTGGTAACCGCTGCCATTTCCAATGCGCAGTTGACAAATAATGGTGAAAAACGCGGGGATCTGGGTCATTACCGCCTTCAATGACGTAATGGACATAGTAACCCAAGAGCCAAACAATCGTGTTCGTTTTCGTCTGAGGAAAATAAGAGATGTCCGGATGTAAGAAGATGTCGTCTGGGAATGCGGTTTCAGGCCCTCTAGTAAGAAAAGCTAATTGACGGCGGACCCAGAGCCAATGATCCCGTCCGCAAGCAACTAGCCTGTGAAGTAAGGTGTCAGTTTGATGACATTCCTCACACTGATCAGTCGGACGAAGGCCAATACGAAAAAGACGATCACCAGTAGGTATCAGACGGTAAATGACCTTATACCACGTTGAAACAATCTCCATCGGCAAAATGGGAAGACTAAGATGAGACCAGACCGTTTTCCATGACGTTGACGGGGAAGCAAGTTCAACAGAAGAAGGGAAACATGCTGTACCCCAACGGATTTGTAGCATGTTGGTAGTTATATGCGTCATAGAAAGTATATCAGCACCCAGAATACCGACAAGTACAAAGTATTCACGAATGTGCCGCAATTTAGGATTAATCCGTCCAACATCAACAGGAGGGGTCAGACTGGCCGGCCGGAGGCGGGAAAGTAAACGAGAGGTGACTGAATGAGGAGCCCGCGTACAGGTTAAAACATTGCGGCGGGCAAATAAGATGGACGTCTTCACTTTGATATCTGAAAGACCCAATCCTCCAAGCTTCCGAGGCCTGGCCACAACTTCATATCGGACACGGAAGACATGGCGGCGCCACAGAAATCGACTAGACAGCTGTTTCAGCCTGCGGGCCATCATCGCGGGAAGCGGGAAGACCTGCGCAACGTAGTATATTTTACTGAAGACATAGGTCTCTAAAACCCGTGCCTTGTGAAGGAGGCTAAGGGAACGGCGGTCATGTTCAAGGATCGCCCCGTGAACACGACTCGTAACCTCACGCCAATTTAGTGCCGCCATTTTGATCGGATTACGATCCACTATGATCCCCAAGGTCTTATGGCGATCGACAACCGTCGCCCAAGGAATGACGACATGATCAAAGCCTCTCAACGGCAGGAACGTGCATTTGCGATCATTAATGCGAGCACCAGCAAGACCACAAAATGAATCCAAGGTATCCTTAAGCCGCGGTATATCCTCGGCATGTCGTACTAAAACCATGACGTCATCGGCGTATGCACGGACTGCAAAAATTTCCCCCAATATATTCCAGCCACGTAAGTGCATGGTGAGATGGCGAAGTAAGGGCTCTAAGGATAGAACAAAAAGTGACATGGATAAGGGGCTTCCCTGGGGTAACCCCCGTCTGATCGATATCCGGGGGGTAGGGTGACCGTTCACAATCACCGAGACACTGATACCGGTAAAAAGATTAGTTAAGACTTGTCGAGCATCATTATTAAAGCCGACAGCGGTGAGCACTCTCGATAAAAAATCATGGCTGACGCGATCGAACGCTTTTTGGAAATCAAGAAAAAGCAAAGCCCCTGGGATGTTAGCGGCAGCCGCCCCCGAGATTACATCGCGACATTCGAGAACGGAAGTCAGTATCGTGCGTCCAGGCACACAGCTTTGGTGGGCGGCAATAATGGTATCGAGCAGCTTAGAGAGACGGATTTTAATTGCTCGAGCGACAAGTTTATAATCAAAGTTAAGGAGAGTAATAGGACGGAGGGAATCAATTGCAGGTCGACCTGTGGATTTCGGGAGGAGGACCATTCTGCCTTCCTGAAAAGGAGCAGGAAGTGAGACTCCCCGCATCACTTCATTTACCATTGACGTTAAGGTGTCACCAATGAGCGGCCAAAATTGAACATAGAACTCCTTAGGAATACCATCTAATCCAGGCGACTTGCGGGACTGCGATCCTGCAACAACACCATATATGTCATCCTTCTGAAAGGGACGCAGAAAGGCGTCGTTTAATTGAGGAGTGACGACGCGAGGCAGCAAGGAGGTAAAGTCGTCAAGAGAGGTTTCCGCCGGGACATGAGTATCGTACAGATCAGTAAAATAGGTGTAAACGAAGTCAGAAATGTCACGGTGAGAGGTGAACACGCGGCCGTCAGCGGTTGTGAGGGAGGCAAGGCACCCACGTTTCCGGCGCGACCGTAAACGGACTAGATGGTAGAGTGACGTCAGTTCCTCTTGTAGAAGGGAACGTGGTTGAGACCTCGTCCGCAGGCCCTCCATTTGAATGCGTTTGAGCTGCAGCAATTTGGCTTTGATGCGCTGTATATCAGTAACCCGGAGGGGAGCATGCGTAGCACTATCGTACAGTTGACGTAAGACAGAATAGTAAAATTCTTGCGTTCGTCGATCTTCTGCCACCTTCGCAGCCCCAAAACGCATGAGAGCCCTACGGATGTGAGGTTTTGCATACAGTGTCCACCATGCCACGATAGACGGGTACCGGTCCATAGTACGAGAACAACGTGTCCAAATGTCCTCCAGGACGATACCAAGGGAGGTATCTTGCAAATACGCGATATTGAGCATCCAAGGAGGACGAAACAATTTTACCGGTTGTCGCTCGTAATTAAACGTAACGGCTACAGCGCAATGATCAGTAAAACAGGCTGGTATCACATCAACAGCCAGAAGTTGCCCACACAAGGAATCGGAAAGGTAAAAGCGATCGAGGCGACTGCTAGACGTGGGAGTAAAGTAGGTATGTCGCACAAGTGTAGGATAGCGAGAAACCCACACGTCACGCAGGTGCAAGGAGCGCACAAGGTCGTCGAGTTCTTTACTGAAATTAAAATTAGGAGACTGATCTACCGGCCGTAGAACACAATTGAAGTCCCCACCTAAAATTATCTTTGTCGGGGATTTACGAAGCAGGTAAATGACTTCTTCTTTATAGAAACTCGAGCGTGCGGTAGTACAACCCGAACCAGAAGGGGCATAAAGAAGGAGTAAACTGAGATCATAAAACGTGCACCCGATCCCCCTTCCACTGTCAAGTACTTCGAAATTCATCAACGGAATGCCTTCTCTATAAAACAAGGCAGTGCCCGTAGAAAGTTCGGAAGCGACATTAAAAAACGTCGAGAACCCAGGAATGGAAAACTGGTCGAATAGGACTTCCTGTAAAAAAACAACATCTGCCCCAGACTGATAGATAAACTGTCGCAAAGCGGCGAGCCGAAGCTCAGAACATATTCTGTTAATATTCAGAGTAAGAAATGTATATGCTTGCATGGAACTTCAACCTAGAAAGAAAAACAAAGATCGGTAGAGAGCCGTCAGCTGACGGAGCAGCATACAAGTAATCATACCAGAAACAAGCGCTGAACCACAGAGAGAAAAACTACGAAACAGAACCCTCATCTTCCCACTGCTTTTTCTTCGGCCGTGACGCGGCTCTCCGTGGCTGTTTACGGATTCGACTGCGGCTCCGCGGTGCCGACGCTGCAGCGTTCGGCTGCGTAGGAGCATCATGTAGACATTCCGTGTCAGATTGCGAGAGAGAGGCCTCTACATCCCACTCGTCCGCAGACATGGGTTCACGGTGGGACAGTTGGTGAATAACAACGGGATCCACTGGCTCTGGAGAATCAATCAGTTGTTTGATGGGAGGAGGCTGTGACCCAGAGGGGGCGACAGAAATTCCAGAAGGGGGATGCGAAACAGAGTCAATAGGAGAAGTGTCAGAGAGCACCGGAGAAGACACGTGGCAACCAGAAGCAGGTTCCGTCACGGGCGTCTCCGAAGAGGCTGCCGCGGTAGCAGGAACAACGTCAGATAAGGTGTCAGGGAGCTTCTGCAAAGGCGTGATAGCACCTGTGGCTTCCTCATCCACGATTTCCGACTGAGAAAGAGAGTCCTTTACCGGAGGCCCATCGGAAGGGCGAGCCAATAAGGAAGATTCATCAGCCGCATCATCCTGTGTTCGCCGACGCTTGTTGTGAGAAATCAGCGCGGGAACATCGGAATTATGGGCAGCAAACATCCCTACTCAAGGACAACGGGGGAAAATCACGGCCGTTGTCGGGTAACGGATCACTGCGTCCCTCAGTAACAGTGAGCGATTCAGTCCGAGATCCTTGCGGGAGAAGATCAGCTAAAGTCAATTTTTTACGCTGTTCGTATGTAGGTTTTAATACCACCACACGCCGCGGACAATTAGTACGGAAATTACCAGTTTCATTACAATAATAACATGTTCCTTCCTGGCCACTGTACGTGATATGGACCCTATAACCACATACCTGTAGGTGAGAAGGAATAGGTTTTTTGACCACCATTTCCACCGACCGAATACCACTATATACCTGTAAGCGGTGCTGAGCAGACCAGCGTTCCTTTCGAATATGGCGTACGTCCCCATAAGGAAGCAAAACGGACTTCAGAAAAGAGTCGTCAACCTCGGGCGGAAGGTTAAATACCCGAACATTCGTATATACCACTTCTGCATTTGCCAAGAGAACCATACTAGTGGAACCATCACGGTGCGTAAAGGGTACCTGAGAACCATGACGAGAAAGTAGCCTATCAACCTGGGGCGGGTCAAGAAACTTAACAAAAAACACATATAATTCGCTGTCGAAATATGCGGTATGCACCTGATCAGTAGTGACCTTAACTGTATCGACTAACCAGTCATGTATCTCCAAAGAACCGGGCTGGACGTGACGCGTGGATTTGTCAAAGGTAAAACTGACTGTACCAGTACGCGGAACTTTCGTGGGAACCATGGTGGACATCACGGCGAGAGACGACGCCGCGACAGGAAGGGCCGCACGAACACCAAACACCAGCCGACAACCAGCGATGCGACGCGCACGGAGACCAACACGGCACTAAACTGACAGGAGGAAAACACGCTGCGCTACGGTAGAGGCGGAACTAAGAGCACGACCTAGTCGACCGACGCGCGAAGCGAGAATGTGGCATCGGCTACTCCCATGTTGTGCGGTGTTGCTGATCTTTACCCTATGTGAAATGTAGACAGCAATTAGGTCGGTTTAAGTTGCCGATATGAAACATAATTCCAGTGGCGAAACCTTACCATTGTAAATGAAAATATTTTGTTACGTTATTTAAACTTGAATTACAAATGGCACGTAACAGAGCCTATTAGTTACAAAGAGGTACAATCATAATGGAATTTATGGCTTGTGATGAACAAAACTAAGTTCTCTAAACTGGATGCATATAAAGCACAATCAGCAAGATCAGTTTAAAAAATCATAGGGAAAACCCGTGGTTATAGTGGTAGTGACCATACCAGTCTACGTATAAGTAAACATGGGCGACTACATACGCCGATGAGCAAGTCAAAATGCGGAATTAAAATTAAACATTCACAAAATTAGACTACAATACAATTAGGCAATGAAACATCAAGAAATTCAGCCTATGTGTGGCACATATCATGTGGAATGTATTATTTTAATGCAAAAGTGACAAGTAGCGACAGGGTGGCTACGATGCAGCCAAAACTGTTAGTGACCTTCATGTGGTAATGAGACACATCGCATATGTGGTCAAATTCCGAGAGTGTTGAAGAAAGTCACAATTGCCCGACATTATGAATAGCTCGTTTACTAGAAGCTGCCCACTTATGTTCATGCTACGATATAGTTCGAATGTTGATGCTGAGCCCAAACGAATGTTACGTTGAAATAGGAAGCTTAACACAAAAAATGATGCAATAAAAGTGAAATTACATAGCTGCTTTAGCCACCTGAAATTGCCTTAAATACAAAGACAGAAGTTAAGGATTACAGATTTAGCACCGAGGCAAACCCTATTCATGGTAAGTACCAGAGGTATGAGATTTGGAAAGGACCTCCTGTGGAGAGGTGGAGAAACATTGCAAATACGCCTGTTTATATAAAACAAACCTATAGTCGCTCCTAAAGGGTGAGGTCAGTAATGAAGTGACCGATCTTAAAAGCACGGTAGTAAGCAGTGTTTTCTGTTCGAGTCTGTAAGACATGATGCGTGCTTACCACGTTGCAGCTGCACTTGCGCTGCTGACTCGAAATGACTAGTAGTTCCTTGTACAGCTATTTTCGAAGTCTTTGTTCTAACAATACAGAATACCGCAACCACTATGTCTCAGATTTAACTTCAGCGCTGCCACTCAGCTACTGTAGAAGACTTTCCAGGTCTGCCCATATAAATCTGCAGGAGAAATATATGCCACCACAGAAAACAGAACTTGATGTGTGAGGGACTGGAGTTCAATCACAAAGCAGCAGCAGAGACATAAAATGGGCACTTTTCGGGCATGTAACTAGATAACATGAAACGCTGTATCTGGATAAGTTTTAGGAAGGGTTTCGAAGTTCAGTTTGCGACAAGGTTCCGAAAGGCAAAGCACTGCGCAGTTACTAGTAGTCCTAATTTACGCTTGGAAGCTAAGGCAAGATGCGTCCTACTTCACACTTCGAATTGAAGTCAGGAACTGACAGAAGACTAACAGGGTCCACAGGATGGAGGCTCAGGGATGATAGGTTAAGACAAGTAACGAAGGAGCTTCTCATTTACGAAGACAATAGTTTGGAGTGGTTTAAAATAATGAAAGATGTTTTCAGTTCTATAAGTGAGTTTATGTAATACAGAATTAAACCACAACGGCAAGGCGCCCGAGTACTCATTCATAGCTTAACCTTGTACTTCTCTGTATAACTGGGGAACATGATGCGATGCTGTCTATTATCGTTAAAGCATTTCAACAAGCTATAGCAGCTAGGATCTAGTCTTGCCCTGGCCATGTGTAGTGTATTAAACGACAACCATGTGCAGGGTGTGCATTGAAAGTATGTGAATACAAAGTCTGGTTAATGGCGGAAGAAAGACTGTTGTATGCAGGCTAAATAATCAAAGACAGTATCAAACAACTATTAAAACTAAACTAACTCCGTCTGAATACGCCACGAAGATTCAACGGTACCGAACGGCCGACGTGTCAACCTCAGCGCACAGGCATCACTGGATGTGGATGTGGAGGGGCATGTGGTCAGCACACCGCTCTCCTGGCCGTACGTCGAGACCGGAGCCGCTACTTCTTAATCAAGTAGCTCCTCAGTTTGCCTCACAAGGTCTAAGTGCACCCCGTGTGCCAGCAGTGCTGGGCAGACTGGATGGTCACCTTTCCAAGTGCTAGCCAAGCCCGACAACGCTTAACTTCGGTGATCTGACGGGAACCGGTGTTACCACAGCTGCAAGGCCGTTATCAAACAACTAAAATATATGGAAATACTTACATCCAAGGGTACTTTTTTGAAAGATTTCTTGAAGCCTTCAGCTGGAAGTCTCTTTATTTCTTTTACGATTGTACAATTTCGGCCTTAGGCCATTTTCAAGTATCTAAACCTTCTACAATAGTACAAGGTACAATAGTAAAGGGAATATAGATAATGGAAGCTAAAGGCTTCAAGAAGTCTCGCAAAAACTTCACCGCAGCTGCGGACCCTATCGCATTCAAAATCCAAGGGTAAGGTAAATTATTTCTTCCTTTGGGAACAGACTCATTACGGTTACAAATGCCGTCTATGGTTAGACGTAACCTTTTCATGGCACAGGACGTTCTGAAATTGGCGTTTTATAGTGACCAAACTACTAGTATGAGATGTTCTGTTTTAGGAGAGAAGAAAGGGAGCAGGCGAATAACACCCAATAACAATATTGAATAACAGAACAGACACTGGAAATCGTCCTGCAGGAAGGATTGTGTATTGAAAAACTTCTCATTCCCTAAGACTTGTAGGTAAGAAGTAGATTCCTAACTCACCTAGATTGCTAGGAAAACCGGGTACATCTTTTTCAGTTACAAGGAAGGAACGTGACAGAAAACACAGAAAAATTTTGGGAGTGCTCTTCATAATGAAGAAATAGACAAACTAAATTTCTGACACCACAGGTGACGCCAATACTATTGAATCTCTTTTCTCGGTAACGCAACATGTCCTTCTAGGGCGTAAGCCTTCTCTCATTAATTGTGTACAGAGAAATAGCTACAAGTTCAAAAGAAACATAGAAATTTTTCTACAGCACATACACGACTGAACAACTGTCTCATTTCACAGTGTTCTTCTGTTTTGCCAATGCGAGATGGATGTGTCACATGTTTTGCGTAGTTGAAAAGTGCTCTATACCAATGAAGAAAAGGCATTTCTGACAGCTCAACTTATTTTAAAAACTACTGTCACGTGATGCAAACCACTAGATCTTTGATTTTGCATTACTTTAATACTCCTTTATCACACGTCGGTGGAGATACTTTCGAACACGTGACAACTCATGCCTAAAAGCGAAATCACATGATACAGAAAAATAAAGAAAGAAAATATATTTGGATCGAGTGTTATACCGGAGACAATGAAAAGTGAAGAATAGTCATACTCCACTTTGATATTCCATGGTCATCAGTCCATACCCACAAGCATGAGCTGATGGAGGTTGTTACTGAATTCATCGATGGTAGAACACCACAGTTTCAGCGAAACACGGGTTGAGGGAACAGAGTTCAGTCCCTTGACCGTAAACCACACGGGCGCCTGGAACTCAGGGTGTATCTGTGGGGCGCAAGAAGAGAAGACTTTTTCAACCTTTAATCCATTGTGAGGTACTAGGTTTAGCTTATGAAGGATCAACAGAAAACAATGATCGGTGGCAGTGTCAGAAATATACGATCAGGGTGTGATTAGTTAATTGTAATTGGAATTCACAGGTGATGTGAGCTGAAAAATCTGGTACAGTTCCTCGAAAGACAAGAATGATTTGTTCATTGTTCCTTTTTAATTACAGTTTTCCTCAACATAAGCTACTCTCCCTGTTAATAGTATGACAACGTTGCACCGTTATTACCTATCTTTATTTGTCTAGCAACTGTTCTAAAGTTGTTCTATTGCACTTCCTTCCATATGGTTTCAAGTCTCCTTGCCAGTTCTTTAACTTCACGTGTATCAATTCCCGTTGGTAATATTTCTAATTAAAATAAGGAGCTCAATATTCGCCAGTATACAACATCATCTGGGGTATGTCCAGTCGACTCACTGATTTGATTCTTGTAAGTAGATGTAATGTACGGCAAATACCTATTTCAGTCGTAATGAGTTATTGACATAATAAGAAAGTATTTTAGTTATCGATTTGTTCCATTCACTTTACGATGAATTGGTCTTGTTTTCCATTTTTTAATTGTGAAAATTTTATAAATTAGGACGGATATTGAAGATATGAAATTAGTCCCTTGGTCTGCAGAACTAAATGTATAATGCCACAGTTTCTGCTGCCATGTCAGCAGTTGCACCCAAGACTAGGTAGCATGAGATGTAATCAATAGGCTATAATATGTACTTACGTCATCGCTGTGTTTCCAGAAATGACCATAGTATGTCTAAAGCCAATGTTTATATAGATCTGAAAGCTTCAGGTAGTGGTTGCAGTGGAATTTCAGTCTTAGCCTGTTGCATGCACTATCTGCTATGGGTGCAGCTCAAGATATAGTCTTCACTACGTTTTGGCCACACGAGTGATTTTGCCACTTTCCGCTATTTCACGCTTGAGTAGTGTCATGACACTGAGGGATAATATGCTGCAGAGTTTTTGGTATTCCATACAAGTTTTCCATACAAGGTTTCATAGTATAAAATAACACGTTCTGACACCAATTCTGCTCGATAAATCGCTGGCATTCCTCATCTTCCCCCTGGGACTCTTCTGTTTCAGCTATAAGCACTTTGTCTACTTGTAGCACAAGGACTTTCCTACTACGTGCACTGACATTCTAATGAAGTCTGCAATTTTTATCACGACGTGTTGCCACTGCTGTGTCCAGTGTCGTCATAGCGTACAGCACTCTCGGCTCTCCTCTTGGCTACTGCGTCAAACGAAGCTACAACAGTGTTCCATATGCTGCCAGCCCGTAGAGCTCCTGTCGTACTGACATTGTCGTTGTGCTACACGACCCGCGGGAAACCAACACAGTCCCTAATTAGTGATACGTGACGAGGCTGTACGATGGTGCTCGGTCAAGCGCTACATACGTCTGTACCCTTGCCGCTAGTCCAGTGGAGCCGAAATAATGAATAGCTTCCATCAATTCTGCATTCACATGACAGTCAAAGGATCCTGACTAACATGAGCAGCCGCCACACCGCCGAGCGATAGACCGCCATCTCGATAGAAGATGTTCCTGCCGTCATTGAATTACGACAAATGTTGGTAGATGTTTCTACTATCTTACGAAGAAGTAATACGATATCCTCATAATGAAACAACATATAAACGCGGTTTCTGAATGAGAAATCTGTAAACATTCTTCTCCCGTGTACATAATGTATAAAATGGCTCTGAGCACTATGGGACTTAACTTACGTGGTCATCAGTCCCCTAGAATATAGAACTACTTAAATCTAACTAACCTAAGGATATCACACACATCCATGCCCGAGGCAGGATTCGAACCTGCGACCGCAGCGGTCGCGCGGTTGCAGACTGTAGCGCCTAGAACCGCTCGTTCAGTCCGGCCATAATGTATAGTTAGTGTAACTCCCACCTACTTTATTTTATTGAGTGCAATGTTAATCATTTAAAAATAGAAATATGTAGTACACTTAACGCCGAACTAATGTTTGTCGCATTTCTCGTTAATGGTGGATCCCCACAAATACAAAATCTTAAGGACTTTACCTGGTACGGAATCGAGTTCAGACGCTGAAGTTGAACGAATGTATGGTTCGACAAGAATTGTCTGCAGAAAGAGGTGATACCAAGTAACACAAAAGTAAAAATAGTGTGCAAATCACCGGTAGCTACGCGTTTGAAGGCCTATAACGAAAAACTTTGAATCAGATACGAGCTACAGGAGAAATATATACAGAAAGCCATGTTAAATCATAGTCTGTACTGAACACATATGAAAGTAAGCAAGATTTTCTCACTCTTACAGTTCGATGAGATGCATGGTGCATTTCAGAACTATGCACACTATGTAAGAGACAAACGTAGAGAGAGTCCAAGTAATAAATTACGCAAATGTGTTCAGACAAGCAGTAACGAGGTTGAGAATGTTGAGAAGCTCACATTCTAAACGTAATTTTAAATTTTTTGACACAGTAGTCAACTTGTCGAATATAAAGTTCTCCACTGTGTTTTAGATATGAAGTTGAAGTTCATTGTCAAATCAAAGCTATACAACAGTGAAATTAAAAATATAATTGCTAATACCAAACTGGCACTAAATTAAAAATATAATTGCTAATACCAAACTGGCACTAGGTATGAATCGGTATCAGCGCATAAGCACAATAGCATCTCTTCTAAAGTAACAGAAGTTATTGAAAATCAGATTATGCGAGACAAAACTGACAGGCGTTCTAATGCATTCGAGACTAGAATTATACAGGGAATAAACAATAACTTTAATGATAATAGTGCCATTGCAGTTAAGGCAGATTAGGAGGATAATTCGGTTCTTTTGAACCAAGAGGATTAAAATACGAAAGTAAAGGAATTCCGTATTAATAATAACATCACAAAACTTTCTTTTGATCCCACTAATAAATTCATTGCTTTGATTAAGAGAACAGTTAAACGGCACAACTCCATACTGTCTGGATAAAGAAAGTAGAGAATGCATCGTTATGAATCCCGAGGCTCCAAGACTTAGAGCTCAAACACAGCTACATAAGAATAACATTCATCTTCGTCCGATCGTAAATTATATTGACAGCCCCGCTTATAAGTTAAGCAACAAATTGGATTCCATTATTAAAGAGTACTACAGTCTCGAGACTAAACATAACGTGAAAAATTCTGCTGAAGTTACAGAACGTATCAAGGACCTACAGACAACGGTAGAGGAAAAATTCGTTACTTTTGATATAGCTAGCTTGCAAATCAATGTGCCAACAACAGGTACCATTGAGATAGTTAGTAACAGTTTACGGAATGTAATAAAATCAGTTTGCAAGAGATACATGAGATTATTGACGTACTTCAGCTGTGTCTGTCGTATAACTATTTTACATTTGGTGTTTCAGTTTACCAGTAACCTGAGGGATTAGCAATGGCGAGCTGCATTGCAGGCACGCTAGCGGACATCTTTGATAAATCATATTGAAAATTAGTTTCCCGAAAGGTATAAGGACACAGCGGATAATTTGCTACAAAATGTACGTTGATGACACGCTGGTGCTATTTAATGGTACAGTAGAGGAACTCAATAAGATGCTCCCTCAACTAAGTAGCTTACACCCCAATATGAATTTCACAAAAGAACTAGAAAAAGATAACACTATTAGTTTTCTGGATTTAAAAATAATGAATTGTAAGAGCGCACATAGGTTTATCATCCACTGTAAGCCAACGACAACCGATACTATATTCCATAACGACTCATATAATCCTGATTCACATGAAAGTGCCTTTTCTCAAACGATGTACAGTAGAATGGCAAACATTCCTCTTGAAAGTAAGAAAGTGAATAAAGAATTAGACACGTTGAAGGAAACAGCCTGTTGAAGTGGTTATGACAGTAGAATGGTCTCAGCCATGTACATTAAAAAACTGACTACCTCTGTATAAAACAATGGAGATGATATTACACTAACAAAGACATAGTATACAGAAAAAGTGAAGTATGCTTCGTTGCCATACAATTGGCGCATTTCGGATTAGATAGCTAAGGCTTTCCGTAATACGAAGGTAATGATAAGTTTTCGCCCACAAATAAAATTGGCAGATCTCTACACCATAATACCCACAAGGCTGAAGTTATGAAACAATCTGGGATCTATAAGTCAGTTGTGATGACTGTGAAAAATATTACGTCGAACAAACGAGGAGAAATGTTGGAACTAGACTGAGGGAATGTAGAAATATAAGTACCAGTAACAAATCTTCGTTCAGCAAATACTTACGTGCTAAAAAACGTACTGTGAATGGCCATAATGCAATAGAGGTTTAACATGTTACTAGTAAAGATAGACTAATGAATATCCATACAGGAATGGAAATTTATACAGCTTCTAATAAACATCCAGAACGTGTTCTAAGTGAACAAGCGGAGTTGAAAAGCAGAAATTTCCTGCAGAATTTTAAGAAGGTGTTGTGTTAGGCATTGTGAATTGTATTTTGATGTTGCTTTTTCATTTTAATGCAACTTCCCTCCCATTGCTGTGTGTCTTTGTCGTGAGTAATCGGTTTGATTCTGAACGGCGCTTGTCTTTGAGAATTTGGATTTACAGTGAACGGTTCCCTAAGGGTTTTTATACTTGTATAAGCTTACAACGTATGTCATATCGAAAAAACAGTATATTTGTAATGTTTCTATTAGATTGCGTACACATCAATGGCTCTATCACTTCGTATTGCAAAGGTTGTTTGTTGGCTGTCCCTTCCTACATTTGTATCTACTAACACCGTCTTTATTCTAATAAGTAGTTTGTCTTAACTCATCTGTTACTCGATGTACATATAAAAATTTATATCTATTCGCTCCCTAGTTCTGCTTTTAGTTACCATACATCTCTTGTCCAAGTATGTGCTACGTCTCAGTGTATTTTCGACAGTGTTAGAGGCATGTATATGATAGTGAGAACAATGGTTTGGCCTCTTTAGGTATCCAGTATCGTATGATGTAGTAATGTTGAATACGTGCTGTCACAAAATGCTCTGCTTCTGGGCTATAGTTTATGTCTCAGTGTTATGCTCTATTTTACGTTGCCTCATAACCTTTCTAGTTATGACAAATTCTTATTTTTGCCGTTATTTCCCTACGCAATTTTGTTATATGATGTATTTTTATTGAACTGACCAACACGTTTTTGTAGGTTTTTACAATTTTACAACGGAATTCATGTCGTGACAACAGTATAACTGTTAT
Organism: Schistocerca gregaria; assembly: GCF_023897955.1. NCBI lineage: Eukaryota > Metazoa > Arthropoda > Insecta > Orthoptera > Acrididae > Schistocerca > Schistocerca gregaria. The sequence goes on along the minus strand of NC_064931.1, from coordinate 283,571,882 downwards.
ATTGTGTACCCAGTGGTGGCTCCTATATTTATTGTTGCAAGTGCTATGTGTTCGCTGACCATCCCTATATTTTACACTCATCGACACCCTTTTTATTCTTAATAAGTAGTGCGTATTAGCTCGTCTTTTTACTTGATGTGCGTCATACAGGAATCTACATCCGTTCCCATCTTAATCCTGCTATTGGTTACCATATATTTTTCCTTAAAGAATGCGAAGCCTTACCATGTATTTACTCAATATTAGAGAACATTCTTTTGAATTTTCCACATATCCAATAATGTATGATATAGTCAAATGTTGAATACATATTACAACAAACTGCTCTTCCTTTAGGAGTATGATATTGATTTTTACGCACTTTGTATTTCGGTGTTATGCTTACTTCATGTTGGCATATGAGCCTTCCTGTTTTGAGGCTTGCTTTCTCCTCTTATTTCCCACGTTATATCTCTTTATACTGAACTGATCCCTTTAATTAATTTTAAGTTACGATCCTACCATACATTATAAGCCACGAAGTACTTAATGTTCCCAATACTGGTTGATATATTTTGTAACGCAGGTGACATTTAGTTGTCACCCTTCCACGCATTGTATATAGATTGTTACTTACAATAAAAAGTTATGCTGGTTATCTTTCTGTACAAATACTCAGGTCTTGCTGCTGTGTGCATAAAAATAGCTGTCAGATACTGATGACTTACGATACAAGACAGTCGTTATACCTGGCACGCCAGTAATTGATGGAGTATTCTATTTCAATCATTTGCGGAATTTTGTACGTACCTAATATACGTTAGTGTTAATATGATGTTTAAAATAACGTAGTTTGTCCGGTGATATGCATGTACTGTATGCAATATTTTATGTAAATTTTTATAGCCTTAATGTATTATTTGGTCGCTGACTGTTTGTTGTAAGTGACATCAACTAAATCTGGCACGCCAGCAATATATGTAAAGCGCCTATAACGTGTGCTATCGAGAGTCTTAAGGTCTTTGGATGAATATGCATCTGTGAGAACAAATTACCAGCTGCTGTCATTTACCATGTTGTTGATCACAGAGCAAAGTTCAGAATACGATCTTGAAGGTGTCACTGTACTGTAGATTCTTTCGTAAAATGACAAAGTATGTCTGCTTTTTACTTGTCATTAACAGTGATTTGAAAATGACATGAAATACAGACGTTAAAAATGTAAGTAAGAAATTTGTGCAATAATGTTTCATGATACTTGCTTTCCGTAAAGCCTTGGCAGGCATCCTCAATTCGAAAATGGCACCTATGTAAATTTAATTAAAGACGCCTACAACTGTTTGCATGAGCAAAAATCACTACACGTTAATTTTAAGTTGAAGGTTTGGATAGCTTAATTGGAATGGTAGCGGATATCTGGAGTTGCTGTGAGAAACCAAGTTAAGAATATTATTTAACAACAACTAAATCTTGAAAATACTCCTTGATCACTCACCTTACTTTATAGTACGATTATATGGAATACTGGTCCATCATCAGCAATACAAAATAAAAATAGCAATTTTAGTCATCCTATCTCTCCTAACTAAGATGTCTATGGGAGCCATCAAGCAGAGCGTCTATACTCACCAGAATCTCAGCAGGAAACGCCTAACCGTCTCCCCTCGTCCGATGTTCACACACGGTGGCCGGAAGGGCTCAGAGAGTCTGCACAGTGGCTATTTGCCTACCTAACGGGACCTGCTAACGCTTGGGGAACTTTGGTCTCTCTGGTCCTGTGCAGTCGCACTCTACTTAATACAGTGGTTAGCAATACTGCATCTCCACATTCACAGAACCCACAGCAGACAGCCCACGCATACGTGAGTAGACGACCCACGTTCACATTTGGAGACTATACTAACAGTGATAATATAACACAATTCCGAATAATAAACCTTATGTTGATCTTTCCTAAATGTCCGAAGGGCACTCGCTTGTTTTGCGTATATGACTGTTGTATTAAGCCATGTAGCGGCTCACATGGAGCCGTTACAATGTTTTATCTTTGTGAGTTCTGTAAAGTTTTATTTACGCAGATAATGTACTTTTCCATGCTGGTTTTACAGATACATGACGATAATGCTTATTCGAAATTAGGTAATCGTGCGATTAAATAAACATTCCATTACACCCTGCTACGGATCTTGTTTCCGTTTATTAACCTCCTTAACGGTGTTTAAAGACGTGACGTGTACTTAACGACAGGTAGGAACTCAGCGGGAAACCTGTAGCTATTCATAACCAAAAGGCAAACGAGTTTAATACAAAGTATGAGAAGTAATTAATGAAGGATAATTAACAGGGTGTGAGGCATCTTTCTCTTTGTTGTACGAAGCCTTTGGCGGCTCAGATCGATGTGGCGTGTCTCGCAGCAGGTATCCCGAAATCTGTACTGACGTTGTGAATGTTTAAGTCAGTTTACCGCACAGTTATGCAAATGGGTTGCTGAGATATACAGCGTTCTCTTTGAGACGTATCATACTGCTCAACCATCCGTGCAAATGCTTGTGGCTCTCTGAAACTCCAGCTCGCCACTGACCAACTTGTGTGTATACTCTCGCTATATACAGTACCCTGGCATGAGTACTCCTCTGCCTGTCACACCCTGTGTGGCGTAAGAGGTATGTGTACCACTGCAACAGTATCACTTACAGAACGCCTGTCTTACAGAGCCTCCTGTGACCGTCCATTAAACATTCCTTGCGACGCTCATGCATTGTTTTTTTTTTCTTTTTGCGTGCTATCTATCTGCCTCATCGTCGCTTTTCTTCATCATTAATGAGGGGATGTCGCATGACACTTCTGAAATTCCACAGATGTAAACTTCACTCAGCTTTCGTTATTATTATTATTATTATTATTATTATTATTATTATTATTATTACAGAGAAGGTCCAATCCCCTGAACAAACACTCTGAGACATCGTGCCAGCATCGACTGAGGTACTCAAGCATGACTTACGATCCGTCCTCACAGAGACACTTCCGTCAGTACCTCATCTCATTCCTCCTACCGTGAAGACGTGTATTTGTGTGAGACAGCGTTCTCAGCACCTGACAAGGTTCTACGGGGGCCTCATTGTGAATCTCCATTTAGCCGGCTTGTGGAATAGCGCAGTATCCAGATGTGTGGGGTATTCACATAAGACAGTAGCCAGATATTGGACTATATCGGAACGTCAGTCTAGGCCTACTCGTCTTCTATGTTTCAGTCGTCCACGGCTGACCACCACAAGGGAGGATCTCCGTACTGTGCACTAAACATCGTACCTCTTTCACATCTGCCCGCGGTATCTGAGAACAAGTCACGAGCCCCCTACAAACAATCTGTGTCATCCTGCACTTCTGTCCGAGACCTATAAGTAGCCACACTAAAAAAATTAGCGTCTCATGTGTCAGCTGTTATAAACACTACAAGAAAAGCGGCTGTGTTTGGACTGGTGCTGCGACCGGAAAGCATGGACTGGTGACGAATGGCGTCCCATTGTGTTCAGTGGTTAATCGCGGTCCTGTGTTGCCTCTAATGACCTGCGGTAAGATACTGTTCTTCCAGTGTTTTGGAGAGGCACATGGTAGGTCTTCGCGTCACGCTTCATAGTGACAGATCAAACTCTGACGGCACAACGGTACGTCACGGAAATCTTGGATCCTCTTTTGTTGTCTCTTATACGACACTATCGCCATGCCATTTTTCAACATGACAATGCTCTTTCCCACCCTGTGCGTATGTCTGTCAACTCTCTGCGTGATAATGACGCGCTCCCATTGCGAGCAAGATTCTCTGATCCGTACCAGGTAGAAATGTGTGGGACGAGCATGGGGTTGAAGTCCATCCCAATGGCAGTCACCAGAACATCAAGGACCGGTTATAACATTTGTGGGCCAGCTTGCTTCAGAAGATGATACGATGGCTGTTTGACATACTTCCCAACGGAATAAGTGCATGCAACCACGCCAGGTAGGTCCAGCGCCATACTGATAAGTGGTATCATACTGCCAAATTTTTTGTGAATTTGTCTCAGTATTGTAATCACTGAAATGACTTGACATATACTCTCAACGCAAGAAGTTTTATCACGTTTCTTCGTCCCACTCTGGGTGCTTCACTGTTTTTACTTGGCAAGCAGTATACAGGGTCAACAGTAAGGAAACCGACAAACTGCTGGAATGGATTCCTGACTGGAAAAGGAGGAAATAAAGTCCTGTGAACATGTGTCCAGAAATGCATCGTTACCACGGTAGATGGTGCTGACGAATGAATGTTCCTCCGACCTGCCGTGTGTTCCTTGTGTGTTATTGTGTTGAAGACTGTGTGATTGACACAACATACGAAAGCAGGAGAATGGTCCGGTATTCGTGCCGGGAATAAGTCAAGATCGCGCTTGTGTACGGCCAAGCAGATGGAAACAGTCGAGAGGCAGCATGGCCATACCTAAACAAGTACCCTCACATACACCAGCCACATCACATAACATTTGAAGCTCTTTTTGGGCGTTTGTGTGATCAGGGGTGAAGAGAGGCGGTGGGATGTGCGTACAGCAGATTTGTAGGACTAGATTGTAGAGGATATTGAGACGAACCCTAGTACCAGCTCCAGGAAAGTCGCCCGCCAACATGGCGTAAGGCAAAGAGAGTGGTAATACATGATGTGACGTGGGAACGCGTGCATTGCATCCCTTGGAGGTGACTTTGGGCATATACTGTGACGCGGATGCAATCTAGCTCTATACTGTTTAGCGGGACGATTTGTTGTGTTGCACGCACATCATCCATTTCCGGACTCCTGTTCACTTGAACTTTTCCCCTCCATTTCCAGTCAGGAATAAGATCCTAAAACTTTCCTCTACATTTTTAATCCACTTTTCTTAATTACTTTTGTCGTAAACACGTCACGAATGCTTGATCATTATAAAATCTTATATTTAAAGTGAAAACAGTTGTTCATACAGATTTAACATTTATTACCTTAGTAATTTTTTTACATATTTCGACTTCGAACTATATAAAGAGTATTATAATTTACACTTAGTGCGTGAGTCTTCATCTTCTTTATTCCATTATATGGTACGGTGACAGAAGAGCTACTCAATATTAAATGCGTTTCTTGTTGATCGTTTTAAGTTTTCTGTCAGACACTGTAACTAGTGTATGTTGTCTAAAATTTTAGTGCATCTTCTTTTCGTAAATTGTAAAAAGAACTGGAATTTCTGAAGGGTTATAGTTTTTAAGAGTGTACGGTGTGCAGTGAAAACGCTACACTTCGTCAGTATTCCTTACACAGACTGGATGTATTATTGTCAGCTTGACTGGTGACGAGCTCTGTTACGCAGAAAAGGACGTAGACCTAGTCTCTCCTCAAGCGTAGACGACCAAACCTCGAGTGACAGCTTGGTTCAGTCATTGACGTTACATCAAGGAGGCCTTATTTATGTAACAGGTTCATCGATGTGATGTTAGAGCTAGCAGGATGGTAACTACCGCCTTCCCCCTCAACAGTAATAGAGTGGAAAGGAAAAAGTTATTCGTTTCCATTCATCATCGTACACATTTCTTAGAGGGGAAATGTTATTCATAAGAGGGTTCACATCGAACGAATTTCATAACCTTGAAAATACTGATAGTAGTTTTGGGGGTCTTCCGTTTGGTATGCGTTGCTGATCCTGGTGGCAATGTCACATGAATCAAGGAAGGTCAATTCCTTCCTAACATAATTGACAGGGTTAGAGGAGGACTCGGCCTTGGCCTTTGTTAGTAAGCTCTTCAGTCGTAGCTTCAAAGGTCTGGCAACTCTGCAGTAAACATCACTTCAGATAATTGGGCGAGGTCGGCTCACGTTTCCAGCTCGTTAGTGCCAGACTGCCGCCGCAGGAGCAGTCGAGGTAGTAAACAGTCAACATATTTCCGAAGCATGAAGTCGAAAACATCTCAGCCTGTCGGTCATTCAGCGACATAAAGTAGACCAAATAGTGCTTAAAATAAGTGAAACTGCTAGTCTCTTGGATGTGAAACTACTGGAAGTGAATTGTAAAGCTTTTGTACAATGACTAAATGTTATTAATAAAACCGGTTACTGATCTCCATAACACCGTTACGTTTCGTTATGACATCTGTTATGTTTCCAAACTGCATTAATATGAACCGGTAAACTGATAACATTAGACAGGTTTGCGAAACTTGATATACGGCGCTGTGAATCATTCTCAGTAAAAACGTTTTGAATCCTAATTGCTTTGGTAACAATTTATCACTGTTTCAAAACGCAAATACTCTTCAAAATCATTACTTGTCAAAAATTAATGTGATTTATAAGCATTCCTCCACCTTAAATTTATTGTTGAAGTGACGCCATATCGTAACCAAACCAAATGCCAATGCTGGAAGTCCCGTATTTACCGCCTCCTGTAACACATTTTACAATCGCCATCATTCTGTTTCGTTCCCACATAGCATATTAAATATACACAACTGAGAGATGTTAAGCCGTGACAGTAAATGACATCGAAGCAAATGTTTAAAATTCTCAAGTAAATGCTGTACGTTTCTATGATAGCAAAGGAAAAGCAAATTAAACTGGGTTTTTACCTGTGATTATTTATCAGCATTCTGCTTGCTGTTGATACATAATTTAGAATATAATTTACAGCCGTTATAAGGTATATAGTTTACAGCGACAGCGAGCCAGAAGTATGGTTGAATGAAGCTTATTTAAATTACAGCATTACGGGTTTCAGATTTACTACAACTCTACCTTCAGATGACTCTTACGGAATTCCTTGCTTTTTACTGAGCACTCGTTATGTTCGTTACTTGTTTAGTGCTCTAAGATAAACAAATTTTTTTCATTCAAAATTCTTTAAAATTAGGAGGGTAAAACGTACAGAGATGATTTTAAAGTTATCAAAACAGGAAACGTGGGGAAAACTTACGTGATGTATGTTTCCGTGCGATGAATTCGTGTTTATTTGTGTTATACGTTTTGAAGACTCCACACTTAGCATGCACATTGTGTGAGTGCTGTTAAATCCTCATGAAACTGCTTGAACACACATTATTCTATGTTTTACAGAAACACACGCCCTCAACATTTAAAAAAACGTAACTCACCCTTACATAACTATTAAAAACATTGTTTTCAAAGACGTTAGAGTAGTAGTAGTTGTTGTTGTTGTCTTCAGTCCTGAGACTGGTTTGGTGCAGCTCTCCATGCTACTCTATCCTGTGCAAGCTTCTTCATCTCCCAGTACCTACTGCAACCTACATACTTCTGAATCTGCTTAGTGTATTCATCTCTTGGTCTCCCTCTACGATTTTTACCCTCCACGCTGCCCTCCAATGCTAAATTTGTAATCCCTTGATGCCTCAAAACATGTCCTACTAACCGATCCCTTCTTCTAGTCAAGTTGTGCCACAAACTTCGCTTCTCCCCAATCCTATTCAATACCTCCTCATTAGTTACGTGATCTATCCACTTTATCTTGAGCATTCTTCTGTAGCACCACATTTCGAAAGCTTCTGTTCTCTTCCTGTCCTAACTAGTTATCGTCCATGTTTCACTTCCATACAGGGCTACACTCCAAACAAATACTTTCAGAAACGACTTCCTGATACATAAATTTATATTCGATGTTAACAAATTTTTCTTCTTCAGAAACGCTTTCCTGGCCATTGCCAGTCTACATTCTATATCCTCTCTACTTCGACCATCATCAGTTATTTTACTTCCTAAATAGCAAAACTCCTTTACTACTTTATGTGTCTCATTTCCTAATCTAATTCCCTCAGCATCACCCGATTTAATTTGACTACATTCCATTATCATCATTTGCTTTTGTTGATGTTCATCTTATATCCTCCTTTCAAGACACTGTCCATTCCGTTCAACTGCTCTTCCAAGCCCTTTGCCGTCTCTGACAGAATTACAATGTCATCGGCGAACCTCAAAGTTTTTACTTCTTCTCCATGAATTTTAATACCTACTCCAAATTTTTCTTTTGTTTCCTTTACTGCTGGCTCAATATACAGATTGAATAACATCGGTGAGAGGCTACAACCCTGTCTCACTCCCTTCCCAACCACTGCTTCCCTTTCATGCCCCTCGACTCTAATAACTGCCATCTGGTTTCTGTACAAATTGTAAATAGCCTTTCGCTCCCTGTAATTTACGAATGTAAGTCATTTCATGTTTGAGAGTGCATAACAATTTGGGCTCGTATGAGAATTATGCGTTTCACAGAAGGAATAATAAGCAACATTGCACCATGGTGTATTGGTACACTGAAAGCTAATGTGCACAAATGCGAAAAAAGATAGATTTGCGTAGAAAACAGTGGTGCATGAAGTACACTCCACCACACACGGTATGGTGGATATACAAGAACATGATATTATCCTAAAGGAAAATGACACTAAGAATAGTGGCACAATTTCTATAACTCATTGTAGTAAACCTCTCCAAAACAGCTTAAGTCACACAAATCTTTTGATTTACATACCATGAAAAATTGTGTAACACCTTATTATCCTACATTACATGAATAATATTCTAAATGAACGCGATACCGGGAATCTACTTTCAGAGCAAATATTGACAGTGGAGAAACTGATGAAATCAAAAAGTAAATGTTCTCAAAGGGCACTTACGCAGAAGAAATAAGTTGGTGTATAGTATGACTTAATGCGCTCTATTCCTTGTTTTGGTTTCCTGTCTCTGTTTTTTTGTAAATAAAAGCCACAATTACGTATCTTCAGCCTCTTCTGTTTCTTCATATTGTCACAATAATTCATAACCAGACAACCACCAACGTCATTTTAACTTCATGCCAGAATGCGTTTTCCAAGATATGTTTCATAGATATAGGCACAAGAATTTGGCCTCAAGAGCGAAATAAAAATAGTATATGTGGCATTTCTATGATGGAAGACTGCATAAGATTTTATTTCATTTGATCCAGTGCCTCATTCTCGTATGTGAAATAAATATGGCAGTACCTACAATTTGTGTAACACTTTACTGTTCACACAGCGAATTGTCTCTTAAACAAGACCCAAAGCCAAAATATCTAGTTGCCTGAATACATTTTATATCCATTGTACTGGAACATGTAAGTGTTTGACTATTATATGTACAAACGAAAGGATAGCATACAGAGCCAGGAAACAAGCAAATAATGCTAATAAAAATAGGTCCGGAGACTAATGGTTTCCCGGAGACGACGTATAACGACAACTTGTAATGGAGTCTCAGAGCATCCAAACTACAGATGCAGACTTGACGACAAATACATTACAGCATATGTTCCACATGGCCACCGTTCAAGCAAATGCAGGGTTCATCACCTCTCATCAATGCTCGTACTTGTTCAAACATCCCAAGGGTGTTCCCAATGCATTGGCAAACATCCACAATGCGTTCACACAGACCATCAACACAACCAACGAGGCTGGAACATACTAAGCCTTTTAAATCTCATAAATTCAACGGATTCAAGGCTGGGGAACTGAGAGATCACGGTATTGGCCAGCCATGATCAGAATTCTAGTTGTCAAAGATTTGTGTTGCGTATTCCCAGACAGCCACATGAAAGTGTGCTGGTGCATCATTAGGCGTGTACCACATACACGGGTTTTCAGCGTGAGTTGCAGCTTAAATGCAACTTTAGACATTAGCAATGTTTTAACACTGGCCTGAAAGCACTTGTGCGTAAGTCGTCTCTCTGTTCCTGTCCCTACATTTCCAGTACAACAAGTAAGGGGCAGCTGCCGTTACGAGGATTTTACACCATTTTACGCAATATTGGTTTGTTCGACATATGCATAAAACAGAAACCATAAAACTAAATCTTTCCTCATGGCAAGTAAGCTAACGCATAACGAGAGTGGCAAATGAGCAACAACCTAGCAGGAATTACATTATATAATAAAGTACAGTATCCGACAACCTTTCACGATTACGAGAAGGACTGAAATAAAAAGGAAGACATTGTAAAAGAATTTGGAGGTAACTATATGAAAACAGTATTGATGGGTGGCACGTGGAGACACTCAATCCTATGCTCAGAAGCTTTCATTCATCAGCAACTAGTAGCTTGCATGGGAACGGTTTCTTTAGTCTTTTGCAATTATTGAGCCAATTCTACAACAGACCAATGAGCAACAATAACAGATCCACACCAAAGAAATCGGTTAGCTCGTGATATAAATGTTATACAAAATTCCTTGTTTCACTTGCTGTAAATATTATACAAAATTCCTTGTTTATTATGCAAGGGTATAAGAAGTGGAGCCTTTTCTACAAAAATATAATGTGGTTTAAACACAGAAGCCGAATTTAGTATACCTACACGGTATTTGCTGTCATTGTATCATTTCTGTATGTAGCACTGTTCACTAACATTTAAAATAAATTGAAAGGGCCAGCGAAAGAATGTGCGAAACCTCAGTGTAGTAGTGATTAGTTGTATCTCAGGAGCTGCTGTCATTTTGGAATGCCTCTCATGTTGGTAAAAATAACGCCAGTTTCCTCTTGAAAACACTGTGTAATATGCAAATTGATTTCTCTTGTTGTACTTAAGCGAATATTTTTGTTTTTGAATTTCATGGAACTTATAACATGCAATAATTCAAAAGGCGCTCGTGTCGATTAGCGCATTCATATGTCGTCCCTTCATTTTAAGCATCCTGAAAGCATCTCGAATGAAAGCATGAAACCATATTTAAGAAATTATTAATAAAGACTGCAGACAGAGGGAGTGAACATAGGTTAGAAGAATTTTCTCTTGTGGCTCTGGAATGGCCAGTGATACAACAATTTGACTGAGTAAATAGTCTTCAAATATAACAATGATTCCAAAGTGTTAATACCGTATCAGGGTGTCATTCAACAAGTCAAGTTCAACCTATTCTACATGGATCACACCCGAGCTTTGTGGCTATAGTCTGACAACCTTGTAAGGAAACAACAAGAATAAGGACGGACGTAATATCAATGGGAAGATGCAGCTACAGAGGGAAACTTACAGCACATCACTTATTACAGTATCAGTCGCGATTTAATATAGATGACTAACGTTTTCTGTCGTTGCTGGCCATTTTGAGATAAAAAATTGCAAATATATAGAAAAACCCGAGCAATCATACGATTTGATTAAACGTAGATCATCATTCGAAACATACATATATGTAAACGCATATATACATAAATATACAACATCAGCTTTGCTATAGCGTAACGTATCATGTTTGTTGCCGTGCGTGGCTACCTCAACACCGTATACTGGAAGTGAACATCCGGGAAGATAACTGTGCAGGTGCCAGGCTAGGGAGGCGTGTCAGTCAGTGCTTGTCCTTTGACTGCAGCTGCTTTTGGACGTGGAACGTGTTAGTGTTACATATTACAATATGCTCATAAGTGCTGAAAGAGATGGACGTTAGTGATATGTTTAATTCAGAGAACTGTTACTTTATCTTTTGGTTTTAATACGGCAGTGACATGGGATCATTATAAGTCATATCGGTTTCACTAACGGTTTTATCCAGGAGGAACTGGATGGAAATATTTCATGTATTCACTGACCTTACATATGAACAGAAATTTAAAACAAAGTTCAAATATATCTTTCACCTGGGTTTATATGTAAAAATTAACTTAGGTTTTGCGCATAATTATTCATATTAATGTACAGCTCATAGCTGGGTCCAATGTACCTCTGACAGTTTCCTTAAATTCTCCTATGAGGGCTCAGTTTGTTGATACCGTCTCTGTAGAACGTTTGACTTTGCTGAGGAAGTCACAGCCTTGACCCTGCTACTGACAAAGACAAGTCCTCGAAACAATTCATTAAGTTTTGCAAACAGATGATAATGGGATGGGGAAAAGTTGTTGCAGATGTCGTAGCACTTTTGTGTGATCTGGCATTTTCATCCTGAAGAAGAGGATGCCCCATGTCTGGATGAACTCTTAAAATTTGTTGCTCGATTACAGCACGCTGCTTTGTCATGCTCCTCAGAGTTATGTTACCTACCACAATGTCACACGATAATACTTGGAGCCGTCTAGCGGTAGAGGGCTGCAAGTATGTAAACATGAAGAATGATGGTTTAGAACGTTAATAACGTTTGTTTTATTTAAAAGGTCTGAGAATGTTCACATAAAAAGTAGGAGGCAATACTATGCGCGCCCTCATCATTTTATTACGTATTTACCTACAGCGCAGTTTATGTCGTGTTTGAGATTTTGCCGCAACTCTTCTAAGTTTGACGGATTTGAATTAAATAATTTCTGTTCGTCTTTTACGTAACATCACAATTTGCTGAGAACTGTAATAAAACTATCAATTCTGAATACCTCGACTGGCCAAGAGTATATGTGATTCTAAATTCTTGCAAAACGGAAGGAGGCGTGAATAGTTGACTTGCCGAGCTGTTGGTCATGAAGTCGATGTGAAAGTGAAATTCGGAACCCGTCCAATGAACACTGGCCCAACTGCAGCCAAGTCACGCTCAACCTGCTGCTGGGATGGAGTCACTTAAACAGCGGCTTATAGCTGCCTTCACCAATCCGGCAATGCACGAGCGAATGTCCTTTCAGGCACACTCCAAGAAGACCACGAATGAATAACATTACTCTAAACCCTCACTCTACCTACACATCTCTAAAAATTTTCCAAAATAAAGAATTGTTACATAAAATTGGAAAATTTATTGATGAACTCACTTGATATAAGATTACATTTATGCATCCGGAAGTATCTTTGCAATGATGTGAGGATGTAAAGAAACTGGTAACCTGTTAGTCTTATTGGAGGATATATTTTAACATATAGTCTCTAATGAGCTAATATGATGAAGTAATAAATCTCATTAAAGGAAATATGCCGTTGTCACCGGAAGACATGAATCAGCATGTTATAATGTAAGAGCATTTTCTGTTTCGCTGCATGAATTTGTTATAATTCTGCTTCATCAAATGTCTCCATATGCTACGAAAATACAATCACTGGAATAGTTTACGTTCAATTTTTTTATCTAACATAAAGGATAGTTATACTTTCCGTCATGAAAATTTAGGCATTTTATTTTTGCAAGGCTTATTCGCATGGCCAACTATGCGTACAGATATGCCCTCCAAGCGCACGTGGGACATTAGCATTCCATCTACAACATACTGTACCGCATACTCGACAGGAAATTTTACCTTTAGTCAGCAGCATGTCAGAACATTCTCTAATGCGGTCCAGTGCGTGTTTGTGCACGTGTTTGGGAAGGCTGATGAAGTAAAGCGCTGCTGATGCGGTCACTGGCATTTCAGTAATGCAGCAAATGACAGAGATGCCGACGTACTGTGGTCGTGAATCATATGAGAGGCAGGTTATCCAGAGAAGTCATAGCTGCGTCACAAAGGTAACAAATATTGAAAGTGATTCTATTTCACAGTCGAAAATTTCCTCGCGTAGGGAAAATACGTATTTTGTTTATTTCTTTACTTATCAATCACATCATCTAACTTCCTAAAACCAGCTTTACTTCTAGGTAACTAACTCAGTTAGAAGACGAATATAATTCAGACTTTCTATTTGATATCTAAGACATTTACTGTGGAAAGGAAAGAATTTCGAAGAAAATAAGGTTAAAAGTCATTCTTCCTAGGGAAGGTAAGTTTTCGTTGCTTTTGTGGTTAAAAAACACTCTGTAAATAAAAGAGATTTAGGTGATAGACTCAAACTAACTTGAAAGAAGTTCGAACGTCCGTTTAGTACCATTGATGACGATTCCACCCCATGTGTAACAGTGTTAACAACATGTAAAATTCCCACCTATCACCTATTAGTGTTTCTGACATAAAGAGAGGAGGATTTTATCAGCTATTAAAGGTACCGTCTACTACTTAAGACGATTCAGCAGAGAGTGTGAGATAAGAAATAAATCAGAAAGATCTTGTTCGGAGGTTGCGTAAGCGAAAACACGATGGTTTGTTGTAGCAATATGTCATAGATAGTGAAATAGAATCACAGGAAACATAAACATGACCTAACTGAGGGAAATGGAACCAAGAAAGTGATTGATCGCTCTCCCGATGACGCGACCATTAGGGACAAGGCAGAAGCTCGGACAACACAAGGGTGGGGAGGTAACAGGATAACTCTTTCTCACGGGAACTATTGCGATATTCTCATTAAGTGATTTTGAGACATTTAACTAAACAAAATAAACGGCCTGGCAAAAACTTGAACACCACTGCTTTCGAATGCAATTTCATTACACTGATAGGAGCGTAAACTAGGTATACTTTGAGAGATTTTCATATTCAAATGTGAACATCATGACTGTTTCTTAACTTCTTTGAATTTATGTTAGTCAACATAGAGGCCTGTATGCAAGGATTACGCGCCAATTAGTGCAAAATATTTTCTAAAATGCAGACGAAGTAATGGAAAAAAATTATGTGGTCAAAGTACTGTACTTCCAGCACTACTGTTAGCTACCGTTTCATTTGATTACAGTATTTCAGAAACACAATGAAAATTGGAACACCTAGAAACAAATAAGTTGATATGGAGTTTTCTTAAGTGCTTTATTGAGCCTTATAAAAGAAAGAAAACCATTGTGGTACACAAATCGAACAGTTAAAAAAAATGGTTCGAATGGCTCTGAGCTCTATGGGACTTAGCATCTGAGGTCATCAGTTCCCTAGAACTTAGAACTACTTAAACCTAACTAACCTAAGGAGATCACACACATCCATGCCCGAGGCAGGACTCGAACCTGCGACCGTGGCGGTCGTGCGGTTCCAGACTGAAGCTCCTAGAACCGCTTGGCCACACCGGCCGGCCGACCAGTTGAGCGCTCATTAAAATTATAAATGTAATGTAACGTACTAAGATGGAGTGCTGCTCATGTAGCTGTAATTTTAGCTGCGCATAATACCTTCACTTTCACCTATGTCACATCTACACTCTCGTTTCAATGCATCTTGAACTAAGGTTAGCTGTTTTTCATTTATCGAGACAATATCCGTCACTCGTGGCCAAACTTCATGTCTGGCTGTCGGAGATGTTTGACATTATTGACATGATATGTCATACCTGGATCACTGCCTGAAATACGAAAGTTTTCAATTTCAGCGATATATGACTGACATTTGTTTTTATGAGTTGCAAGCAGATTAACAGTTACAAATAAGCCGGCATCTATATAAAGATGGTTAATGTTTGTATACATTAGTTCCACACAGTCATTGGCAACAACACTGTTTAGTAAATTGTATACATGTAATCCTGGAGTAAAAATGACCAGTGGTCAAAGTAACCCCTAAAAAGAAAAATCACGCACATCAGCTCAGAAATTGTAATACAGTGGAAGATATACACGTGTGGAGGAAGAACTAACCAGTTGTCTGTGTTGAGAATTAATCGAGTAACATACATGATATAGTTGAAAAATCCGATCGCTTTGTCGTTAACTAATATTGGTGATTTTGCCGGATCTGATTTTGACACATTTTATCGTATAAAAATGTAACGCTTAACAGGTTCGCCAACTGTTGAGCAAGAAAATTGGCACTACATTGCCCTATTTAACGTAGACTGGTGGAACTTTATTACGAAAAAGTACATACTAAACACCCAACTCAGAACCAGCAGAGAGCTGTATATGGTATATGAGTGGTCAAAGTAACCACGGTGGTTAAAGTGTACAAGGTTTACGGTTACGGGAGTTACGCCTGATATGCCTGTGTGGCGAGTAATACTCCAAAATGACATTATCTCAGTTTTAATGAGTTGTGTGTGACAGGAAATAATTTCTGTGCAAAATTACTTATCGTAATGATGGCGGGCACACCGAGGCCGAAGGATTGCCTTCCGCTACAATAATAAAGAGTTCATTGTTGAGAAAACAATCCTACGTTCTAATAACTTCAGAAAATAAAGTTGATACTGTGACGTGCCAGATTTTGCAAAATAAGCATACATTATATAGTATAGTAACCTGATTATCATTCTTTTATTTTAAGTGGGATACCCAATAAATTCATAATACGAGCAGTGCACTTGAGTATGCGCCCAAGTACGTCTTACTGGAATGACTGCGAGTCCCTTATTTCATATCTGTCTTTTCTCACTCTGGAGTCCTGCTTTCTGCCAGCAACCAGGTGAGCTGCTGTTGGATGTTTCTACACAGGGGAGCGATACGAGGTCGTAAATGCCCCGCGTAAAAAGGCGTAAGCCGCAGATGGGGGCCGGCGGAGAGTGTCTGGCGAAACAAGACTTAAAACTTCAGAGCAGCGAACCTTTTATGACAGGAACTGACCTGTGAGGAGAAATGAACACGATTTTCTTTGAAAGCAAAGAAAGATACCATGGTGAGAAGAGGGCAACAAGGTGTTCTTAATCAAAGTTTGGAAATTGGGGACCAAAGTACTGAGGTCATCGGTCCTTAATCAAAGTTGTAAAACGAACTCTGGTTCAGGGAATTTATTTTAGTAGCCCGAGGGTGGGGCTCATACGGCCCCTCTCACTGGCCAGGATGGAAAAGCGCTCTTGGTTTGATATAACTGTGAACTTCTGCCTCCACTTTTAGAGGCAACTTCCAGCACTGGTTAAACAAGTCAAAGCGCAAAAGGGTAGGGATTTTTGTAACACGTAGTTGAATTTTTCGTTCTATTGCACTCATAATATAGAGAGATTCCGACGCTTAGGGAACAGCCACAATTTCTATTATAGCGAACAAAGAACATTCACATTTCGGCGGCCCAGCAGAGAACTTCTACTTTGGGAGCCCAGCAGAACGCTGCTTCTCCGGGAGCCTTGCAACCGCAAAGTGGATGCAGATGTCGTGGCTAGAGTCAGTCCACAGTCATCACTCCAGTCACCTGCTTCGTGGAACTGCGTGAGTATGGTGAGAAATTGTAGCAACTGCGCGCGTTGTGCCGAGTGGACTGAGAATTTGCTTATTTAGATATTGGGCTGGCCAAACTGAATTCACACTAGCAGCACACGTGATTTACTATGCACTTAGGATTGGGAATTGGTGCTTGCATATAACTTTCTTGGTCTACTATTTCTGATCTGGACTTAAGTTACACTGATTAGTTGCATCAGCACCCATTATCGTTTATATGGACACATTTAATTACTTTATTCACAATCCCATTTCCATTCACCTCTGTCAAAGTCTTAACATGGCATTTTGTGTATTTCATTTAATAATTGTGCGTTCTATTTTGACTGTAAAATCAGTGCATGTTTATTAACGAACCTTGCATTTTTGTAATAAATTTAAATTGAATGTGACCATTAGTTTCATTTAGTAGTTACGTGAAACCCCTCTATAATATATCTGCGTGAGCTATAGACAAACTGACATGTTTGAAGGCCCACCCAGATTGTCACTCGAGATTCCATTAGTTTCCATTGCATGACTTTTACATCAATTAACTTCGCATGATTTCACGGAGGGACGATCTGTTTACTGATTGAGTCAATGGTTATAGCTCTCACTAGCACCATAGGACTATCTTGAGAACGCAACTGTAATCTCATAATGCCATCTTCCATTGTTGTCAATATCACTTTTATTACGTAGTGCTGTCACAACATCTCTATGAAGTGCTTCTATGTATGGAGCAACGTTGCTAAGCTGCGCAAAATGGACAATATACACTCTTACTGCTGAGGCAAGATGGTTCAGTCTGCAGTCTTATTTCTTTGATAAAGGAACCATTAATAATAAAACAGGATTTTATATTGTTTCGTCGATTAAGACAGCAGATGAAACGTTAACTTAAAAAAACAGAGAGAAAACTGTTCAGAGAATCGAATGTTTATTGAAAGAGTTATACATTTGAAGAGATGAATGAGAACCACTTGAGATATGGTAGTGATATTTCAAAAATCAGTGGAAAGCAGTTTTGATCGCGATCGTTGTTTTAAAATAACCGCTTTCGGCCTAGCCTTAGGCCATCTTCAGACAGCACCATCAGCTGAAGTTGACAATGTGTGGAACAGTCAATTGACCTCAGTCGCTGACTTTAGTAGGTCAGCTGACTGAGCCACACATTGTCAACTTCAGCTGATGGTGCTGTCTGAAGATGGCCTAAGCGTAGGGCGAAAGCGGCCATTTCAATGAAACAGCCATCGCGATCAAGGCTGTTTTTTCACTGATTTTAAAAAATTGCTTTGAGCACTATGGGACTTAACATCTGAGGTCATCAGTCTTCTAGAACTTAGAACTACTTAAACCTAACTAACCTAAGGACATCACACACATTCATGACCGATGTAGTATTCGAGCCTGCGACCGTAGCAGTCGCGCGGTTCCGGACTGAAGGGCCTAGAACCGCCCGGCTACCGCGGCTGGCCACTGATTTTAAATAGATTACAAGATCGTTGTTTTCCCAAAAATGTTACCAAAACTTTTGCGAGATATTTCCTTTTTCTGCCCACGAAGATCACTGACTGTTAGGTTAAGTAACAACGTAAGTTAAGGTTTGAAATAAAGATTAATTTATGGGTTTGGGAATATGCAGTGAAAAAGTTACAGTTATGTAAAGCAGTCTGTATATAAGTCAAAATTACAGCTTTATTTCTATGGAATTTTGAAGTCGGTGCAGCAGCAGAATTAAAGGGAGTGCAGGCAGACATGCCTGTCATTGCTCCGGAATGCGAGAGATGAAGCGACAAGGCAAGTAGCAGGAACGCTGGCGTAAGCGGAAGATGTATCACGTGGAGTGGTCAGCGTGGCTTCTCGAACCTCCTATAAGATTAGCATCTGGAAAATAAAAGAAAAGACGAAGTGTGAGTGGAAAGATACTCCATGGGCTCTAAGGAACAAACTCGTCCGTGTCCCTGAACTGCAGGAGACGCGAAATAGTCCGTCAGTAAAGGTACCGTTTGTTTAACAAATATCCCTATTGCAATTGACAGAATAGCCGATCATAGTAAGTATAAGCTTTTTTGACAGTAGTGCTAAGAGAAGTATACTGATTAGTTTTGCTTTGAAAACTGACGTAGATGTCATCACAAAAAGCCGGCCACTGTGGCCGAGAGGATCCAGGCGCTTCAGTGTGGAACCGCGCGTCTGCTACGGTCGCAGGTTCGAATCCTGCCTCGGGCTTGGATGTGTGTCATGCCCTTAGGTGAGTTAGGTTTAAGTAGTTCTAAGTTATAGGGAACTGATGACCTCAGATGTTAAGTCCCATAGTGCTCAGAGCAATTTTTTCATCACAAAAGGGAAGTACTGTTGCTCTCTCAGGCGCGGCAGCAAGAGGGACATTCCTTATCGATTTTTGCTTAGCGCATGACTCTCATGTATCAGAGAAGCCATTTTGTATGTCAGAGAGTTCACTTTACAAGAACAGTAACCTCCCTTACTTTCACTCGAGATGTCATTAGATTCCATGTTGTGGACAAGTGTTTTGTGTGCTTCCACAAGTTACGTAGATCTTGTATATCACATAATTGTTTTTATTTTACACGTTTAGCATTCAACAACATTAGGTGCCAAAGAGCAATAGCTGAACTATGTGAAATACTAATAAAGAATGTAAGTTTGTCATCAGTCCTGCAACTTGTGCAAAACAAATTTCTATGTTTACTTCTGTTCATGGACATATACGAGGAACATTTATAAAGTTTCTATCTTTGTGTAATAGAAAGGCGGCCGTGATGGCCGAGTGGTTCTAGGTGCTTCAGTCCGGAATCGCGCGACTGCTAAGGTCGCAGGTTCAAATCCTGCCGCCGGCTTGGATGTGTGAGATGTCCTTAGGTTAGTTAGGCTTAAGTAGTTATAAGTTCTAGGTGACTGATGACTTCAGATGTTAAGTCCCATAGTGCTAAGAGCCATTTGAACCATTTTTGTGATAGAAAAGACACATGTATTAGTTTTAGCACAATTATTAGCCAACCAATATAAAAGGTCGTTAAAATATTATACATTTTACATAGTGCTATGAAACCTGCACTATGCCAATATTGCCGAAGTCCTTGGGTCGGCTCTAAAAAAGCTATTCCTCTATAGTAATCATTTGATCATGACTTGTATCCTCGAATCTGTTCGCTGATATTTCTAAAGACGAAGAAATTATTGGGTGTCTCATCCGGCATACAAGGAGGTAGTGATGAGATTTCGTAGGCTAGCTGCGAACAAATAGCCATACTTATTTGAGCTGTCTAAGATGGCATTTTGTCATTCTACAGTCCGACAACTCTTGCAGTCATTCTTCTCCTCTTTTCTAGCTCTCAGGATGCAGATTTGTCATTATATTTTAGTAATATTGCCTCATTATTGTCTGTGTCATTCACGAGTATGACTCATCGTCATTGCATAATCTTTCCTGCTGAGGATTGTTTTTTGCCTCCTTTTGGAGAGACAAAATCTGTGTTTCTTTCGTGAAGCCAACATTTGTCCACTATGAACACGTGATAGAAAATTTCTTCGTCTTTATCCCTGGACATTATCAGCACTTCCACCGAAAATATGATGCGGTTTCCCATTTAAAGCGGCATCAACAAATGAAGAGACCCGTCGATCCGACAATTCTGTCAAAGACTCTACATCACGCAGAACCTTGTGTACTGATTCGATATGGACACCGACTTTACTGAATATTGTTTCCACCCATAACGATTCTTCAGCGTGCAGAAGAGCATACTCTGATTAGGACAGATTAGAACTGTGTGTCGAGCTCAAAATCGGGACCTTTGTCTCCGTGGGCAAGTGCTCTGCCGACAGATCTATCCGAACAGCCCTACCCATGACCTGCGCTCGCCGCTTCACTTCTTCACTTCTGTCAACATGTCTCTCCTTCATTTATGCTTGGATAGCTATTTGGTATAGCACTCGCCCGTGAACGGCCAAGTTCGAGTACCAGACAGTTACACAGTTTAATCTGTCATTGTGTTTTAGTTGTTTCCAAGGCAGCGCGTCTATTATATAACAACAAAGTCTCTCACTTCCACAGTGGCCAGCACATCCTTTATCTAACAACGTGTGCCTCATCTTGGTGCGTCTTCCAGTTCTGTATGACACTCTGTGTTACGCACTATGTGTCACAAATACAGAGTTTTACAGATAAATTAGCTTGACTGGTTATAAAACAGAAACATCCACGTATTTTGAAATTATCTTATTCGGCTTACGCAATTCGATTTGGGGTATGACCCTTTCTACCTACGCGAATGCAGTTTTAGCCACAACCGCCACAGTGATTACTTATGTTGTAGGACTATACATAGTCCACCGACACGTGTTTGCAGCTTTCCATGAAAAAAAAACATTATATTCCCAACTACATCTTGAAGTTATGTATTTCCAGTACATTTGATAAGAACAATAATGTTATCAAGAGAGCTGTAGTGAACTACAGTGGCGGGAACGGAAGCTGTTGCCTTATAGAGCAACAGTCTAATATTGTCCGGTGTACTGAAAGCCGTACTCATGTAGACGTAGTATCCCTTATAACTTTGGCCTCCAGCACATCGGACAAACTCAGCGATGTATCTCACAACGCTGAGTAGATCGCATTAGATGCGTACGTCTGCGACACAAAGGTAAGTAAGTACTGGCAAATCACAGTCTCAATGTAGAACATATGTTTAGAATTTGAAAAAAGAGTATTTAACCAAATTGATGGCTTTATAGAGAGCATTTTTAAAGATCCATTTTGATAAGGCTCCATGACAAATCTCAACAGTGAACTACAACGAAAGTTCGACATGGAATCCTACAATAGCAGGTACACGCCAAGACCACGTCCAGCAGTTGACTCTTAGGGAATCTGGGCAAGACCAAAAGCTACTGGTAAACTTTCGCGGTATAAGGTCGTGGTTCACGAAACTTTTGTTGTTCCTAACGTTTCGTCCTGAACTGCTCTGTACGTCTTCAGAGACGTTGCTCGTCCGTTGAGTCTTGCCGACTGATGGGTCGGGCATCTAAGAGCGATAGATATACACTGTAGAAGAAGGGAATGTGGCCACGTTTTGTTTCTGTTAATGCACAATGAAAGTGTCTCATGGAATGATTCTTCTTTTGTCCAGAAAAGGAATCAGAGTAAGGATGCAGCTCTCTCATTGCATAATCTTTCCTGCTGAGGATTGTTTTTGCCTCCTTTTGGAGAGACAAAATCTGTGTTTCTTTCGTGAAGCCAACATTTGTCCACTATGACCACGTGATAGAAAATTTCTTCGTTTTTATCCCTGGACATTATCAGCACTTCCACCGAAAATGTGATGCGGTTTCCAATTTAAAGCGGCATCAGCAAATGAAGAGACCCGTCGATCCGACAATTCTGTCAAAGACTCTACATCACGCAGAACCTTGTGTACTGATTCGATATGGACACCGACTTTACTGAATATTGTTTCCAACCATAACGATTCTTCAGCGTGCAGAAGAGCATACTCTGATTAGGACAGATTAGAACTGTGTGTCGAGCTCAAAATCGGGACCTTTGTCTCCGTGGGCAAGTGCTCTGCCGACAGATCTATCCGAACAGCCCTACCCATGACCTGCGCTCGCCGCTTCACTTCTTCACTTCTGTCAGCATGTCTCTCCTTCATTTATGCTTGGATAGCTATTTGGTATAGCACTCGCCCGTGAACGGCCAAGTTCGAGTACCAGACAGTTACACAGTTTAATCTGTCATTGTGTTTTAGTTGTTTCCAAGGCAGCGCGTCTATTATATAACAACAAAGTCTCTCACTTCCACAGTGGCCAGCACATCCTTTATCTAACAACGTGTGCCTCATCTTGGTGCGTCTTCCAGTTCTGTATGACACTCTGTGTTACGCACTATGTGTCACAAATACAGAGTTTTACAGATAAATTAGCTTGACTGGTTATAAAACAGAAACATCCACGTATTTTGAAATTATCTTATTCGGCTTACGCAATTCGATTTGGGGTATGACCCTTTCTACCTACGCGAATGCAGTTTTAGCCACAACCGCCACAGTGATTACTTATGTTGTAGGACTATACATAGTCCACCGACACGTGTTTGCAGCTTTCCATGAAAAAAAAACATTATATTCCCAACTACATCTTGAAGTTATGTATTTCCAGTACATTTGATAAGAACAATAATGTTATCAAGAGAGCTGTAGTGAACTACAGTGGCGGGAACGGAAGCTGTTGCCTTATAGAGCAACAGTCTAATATTGTCCGGTGTACTGAAAGCCGTACTCATGTAGACGTAGTATCCCTTATAACTTTGGCCTCCAGCACATCGGACAAACTCAGCGATGTATCTCACAACGCTGAGTAGATCGCATTAGATGCGTACGTCTGCGACACAAAGGTAAGTAAGTACTGGCAAATCACAGTCTCAATGTAGAACATATGTTTAGAATTTGAAAAAAGAGTATTTAACCAAACTGATGGCTTTATAGAGAGCATTTTTAAAGATCCATTTTGATAAGGCTCCATGACAAATCTCAACAGTGAACTACAACGAAAGTTCGACATGGAATCCTACAATAGCAGGTACACGCCAAGACCACGTCCAGCAGTTGACTCTTAGGGAATCTGGGCAAGACCAAAAGCTACTGGTAAACTTTCGCGGTATAAGGTCGTTGTTCACGAAACTTTTGTTGTTCCTAACGTTTCGTCCTGAACTGCTCTGTACGTCTTCAGAGACGTTGCTCGTCCGTTGAGTCTTGCCGACTGATGGGTCGGGCATCTAAGAGCGATAGATATACACTGTAGAAGAAGGGAATGTGGCCACGTTTTGTTTCTGTTAATGCACAATGAAAGTGTCTCATGGAATGATTCTTCTTTTGTCCAGAAAAGGAATCAGAGTAAGGATGCAGCTCTCTCATGCTATCTGGCACATACTCTAGAATATATTGTTTCAGAAAGGAGCAAACCTCAATAGCGCCTTTTTTGACCGACCTCTCATCGTGCTCATAAGAAACAGATTTATGGGTGTGTAAATTGTGTATACAGTATACATAAATCCAAAGCTGACAGAGATTAAACACATCCTGAACAGGAATGTGTGGAGCAGATCTGCCTCTAGTTCTAAATCTACATGATTACTCTGTAATTCCCAATTAGGTGCATTGCGGAGAGTTATTCGAACCACCTTCAAAGGTATTTTTCTACCATTCCACACTAGAACAGTGTGCGGGCAAACGAACACTTATACACCGAAGAGCCAAAGAAACTGTTACACCTTTCTAATATAGTGTAGGGTCCCCAAGAACCCTCAGAAGTGCCGCTACACGACGTGGCACGGACTCGACTAATATCTGAAGTAGTGCTCAGGCAATAACACGATCAAGCCTGCCATGGCTGTCTATAAATCCGTATGAGTACGAGGGGATGCAGATCTCTTCTGAACAGCTCTTTGCAAAGCATCCCAGATATGCTCAAAAATGTTCATGTCTGCAGAGTTTATTGGCCAGCGGAAGTGTTTAAACTCAGAAGAGTGTTGCTGGAGCCACTCAGTAACAATTCAGGTTGTATGGAGTGTCGAACCGTCCTGCTGGAATTGTCCAAGTCAGTCGGAATACACAACGGACATGCATGGAGGCAGGTGATCAGACAAGATGCTTACGTACGTGTCACCTGTCAGAATCGTATCTAGACGTATCAGGGGTCTTATATCACTCCAACTGCACATGCCCTACACCATTACAGACCCGCCACTATTTTGAACATTCCCTTGCTTACATGAAGGGTCGATGGTTTCATGAGGTTGTCTCCATACCCGTACACGTCCATCCACTCGATACAATTTGAAACGAGACTCTTCCTACGAGGCAACATGTTTCCAGTCATGAACAGTCCAGCGTCGATGTCGACGGTCTCAGGCGAGGCGTAAAGCTTTGTGTCATGCAGTCATCGAAGGTACACGAGCGGGCCTTCGGCTCCGAAAGCCCATATCGATAATATTTTGTTGAATGTTCCGCACGCTAACGCTTCTTGATGTTCTATCATTTAAATCTGCAGCAATCTGCGGAAGGGTTGCATTTCTGCCACGTTCAACTATTTCCTTCAGTTGTCGTTGGTCCCGATCTCGCAGAATATTTTGCCGACCGGAGAAATGTCGGAGATCTGATGTTTTACCGGATTCCCGATATTAACGGTAAACACGTAAAATGGTCGTTAGGGAAAATCCGCACATCATTGCTACCTCGGAGATGCTGTATTCCATGGCTCGTGCGCCGACTATAACACCGCGTTGAAACTCACTTAAATCTTGATAAGCTGGCATTTTAGCAGCAATAACCAATCTAAAAATTGCGTCACACACTTGTTATCTTATATAGGCGTTGTAGAAACTTTTACGTGCTTGCGGGGGTCCTACGCGATATTGCAGGTGTACCAATTTCTTTGGCTCTTCAGTGTATAATTGTATGTCTGCGGTACCTCGTATTTGCGATGACACTCAAGATTTCTTTGAACGTTTCATCAACTGAATCATCTGAGTCAGGGGGTCGGTAAAAGGAGATTATCATAAACTTATTCCGTTTGTCAAGTATAGCCTCTACGCATACTAACTCATAGAATCTCTCTACTTCTTTTTCATTACAAAGCAAATTATTTCTGACAGCAATTAACATTCCACCACGACCTGTATTTAGTGTATTCTTTCTGAACATGGACAGGACCTGGTTTTAGCTAGATTTCCAAACCTGTAACGATTTGAGAATTCAGTGCTTTGTGTTAGGTCTAGGAGGTCTGGTTCTTAACCAACACAGCTAGAAGAATGTACAACTACAATATCGATTGATCTTATGGCTAACCACTTCCTGTATTCGTCATGCACCCTCTGAAACTAAAGACCTCTTCTGCACTCTCCCAAGACCCTCTAACCTAGAATACAGCCTACTCCCTTCCACACAACCCCTGTTATCAGTGTAGCCGTATACTGCACGTACTGGGCTCCTGACCTAGATAGCAGAACACGGGAAACTACGTCCCTGTGTAGCAAGTAAAGGATTCTGCAACCTACGCAGTAACAAAACCGTCGGAGCCTCTGATTCGGACCCTGCACTCGGCTTCGTCTCAAAGACTACAGTCAGTTCAGTCTAGCTGAAACACAATGCTACAGATGGTCTTCATCTTGTAGTCAAGACTGGCAGTCTAACTGAAACATTGGTAGATTGCTAGTTCCTTGTGAGACATTTACTGGAGTGACATTTTCGTACTCATTATTCCAATTCCCAACAAGGATGACATCTCTCACTCAGTTACTAACTGACATGAACATTAAGATATAAATTGTATTGACAAGGTGTAGCTAATGATATCACTAGAGTGAATTATTTAAAAGGCTTAAGCATATATATACACTCCTGGAAATTGAAATAAGAACACCGTCAATTCATTGTCCCAGGAAGGGGAATTTTTATTGACACATTCCTGGGGTCAGATACATCACATGATCACACTGACAGAACCACAGGCACATAGACATAGGCAACAGGGCATGCACAATGTCGGCACTAGTACAGTGTATATCCACCTTTCGCAGCAATACTGGCTGCTATTCTCCCATTGAGACGATCGTAGAGATGCTGGATGTAGTCCTGTGGAAAGGCTTGCCATGCCATTTCCACCTGGCGCCTCAGTTGGACCAGCGTTCGTGCTGGACGTGCAGACCGCGTGAGACGACGCTTCATCCAGTCCCAAACATGCTCAATGGGGGACAGATCCGGAGATCTTGCTGGCCAGGGTAGTTGACTTACACCTTCTAGAGCACGTTGGGTGGCACGGGATACATGCGGACATGCATTGTCCTGTTGGAACAGCAAGTTCCCTTGCCGGTCTAGGAATGGTAGAACGATGGGTTCGATGACGGTTTGGATGTACCGTGAACTATTCAGTGTCCCCTCGGCGATCACCAGAGGTGTACGGCCACTGTAGGAGATCGCTCCCCACACCATGATGCCGGGTGTTGGCCCTGTGTGCCTCGGTCGTATGCAGTCCTGATTGTGGCGCTCACCTGCACGGCGCCAAACACGCATACGATCTTCATTGGCACCAAGGCAGAAGCGACTCTCATCGCTGAAGACGACACGTCTCCATTCGTCCCTCCATTCACGCCTGTCGCGACACCACTGGAAGCGGGCTGCACGGTGTTGGGGCGTGAGCGGAAGACGGCCTAACGGTGTGCGGGACCGTAGCCCAGCTTCATGGAGACGGTTGCGAATGGTCCTCGCCGATACCCCAGGAGCAACAGTGTCCCTAATTTGCTGGGAAGTGGGGGTGCGGTCCCCTACGGCACTGCGTAGGATCCTACGGTCTTGGCGTGCATCCGTGCGTCTCTGCGGTCCGGTCCCAGGTCGACGCGCACGTGCACCTTCCGCCGACCACTGGCGACAACATCGATGTACTGTGGAGACCTCACGCCCCACGTGTTGAGCAATTTGGCGGTACGTCCATCCGGCCTCCCGCATGCCCACTATACGCCCTCGCTCAAAGTCCGTCAACTGCACATACGGTTCACGTCCACTCTGTCGCGGCATGCTACCAGTGTTAAAGACTGCGATGGAGCTCCGTATGCCACGGCAAACTGGCTGACACTGACGGCGGCGGTGCACAAATGCTGCGCAGCTAGCGCCATTCGACGGCCAACACCGCGGTCCCGAGTGTGTCCACTGTGCCGTGCGTGTGATCATTGCTTGTACAGCCCTCTCGCAGTGTCCGGAGCAAGTATGGTGATTCTGACACACCGGTGTCAATGTGTTATTTTTTCCATTTCCAGGACTGTATATATATATATATATATATATATATATATATATATATATATATATATATATATATATCGCAACTTGACAAATATCGCAACAATCACGAAATTTCTGCTACATTTCGAGATAAATGTCTGCTAATTCATCATAAAAAGTAATTACCACAAAAGTTCAGATTTTAATAACACAAATAGTTAAACTGACATGTAAGAAAACAATCGTTGCTTTTCCAACATTTTGACAGTCGTATCATGTTGTCTTTCAAACAGTTTCCTCATTATTAAAACACTTTTACCAACAACATTGAATTATCTTTGCAGATACTGCGAACATTCATATCTTTTGTTCAAACATATTTCAGATATGTTCCTAAATTTCAAAAATACTATGAAGTTTCAGGTATACAATCTAGATCGAAAGTATCAAGTCAAATCCTCAATTCTAGTTTAAAAATTCTGTAGCATGGTTTTCATTACAATTTATTGCTATTATCCTTCCTTTATATCTCAGTATAATATTTTCAACTTCAAAATATTTAAAATCACAATTGCTTACTAGTTTCAAGTACCTGTTTGGCAAAGTATTTGAAATTCATTTCTTAACACCACACATATTTTTTCACTATATTTTATACTTAGATGTTTTTAAAACATCTAACTCCAGCTGATCTAATTTGTTAAACAGTTTACTATTGCTTAGATAGCTGAGCTTTTTAAGTAAACGCTCAATTTATTTTGAAAAACTATTGAATATAAAAAGTAATTTTATTCATGGAAGAAATATGTTTAACATAAAATTCTAAAGTTATTCAATATGGAAAAATGAAATAATTATTTTTCTTTTGAAATTCTTTTAGTACAAATGAACTTTCAAAACAAGACACAATCTGGATGCTGCTTTATCCAACACAACAATAAAAAACCAAAAATGAAAATTTATACAGTTGATGTTTCATCAGTCTGTTAATAATGTGGATAGTGATCCAAAAACTGAATACAAAAAAAATAATTTTTTGTTTGCAAAGTTGAAAAATATAACTGAAAATGATTAAGATGATAATTTTCAAAAATGTAAAAATTTAAAAAAAAATAAAAATCTCAGATAAAATTATTTGTTGAGCATCTTATGTTAAATTCCTTTTTCCTTAGTAAATTTTGTTTTGTACATAATTCGAACATCTGGTATATTAAAATTAAAACAAGAACCATATTTCATTGTCATTTTTGTGTAGCTACAGTATCTTCTCTATTATTTATGTTTATGATATAAATATGGTAATTTGTAATAAAATTATATGTATTTCTGTAAGTATCATCTTTTAATTGTGTAACTTTTTTAAAATTATGACATGACTGAAAAGCTTTCTTCATGTTACCTGTGGAAAAAAATTATTTCTTCCATTTCTGACATATAGTGTATGTAATTGAACATTATCATTTAATGGTCAATCAACCAACTGACTATTTTTACAAAATAAAGTAAGGCATAGCAATTTCCACTGAATAATAATAATTTGTTGTATCTACACCAAAAATTTATGACAGCTTAATCGTATTATTCCTGTTGTCTGTAGTTTTTTTTAAAAGAAATCGATATCTAAAGCTTTTTAATGTAATTTCTAATTGCTCAAGCGCTAGATTCGTTTCATATTTAACAGCTAGAACTCAAAATTACATATTGTCAAGTATACTTATTCCTTCTTTTGATAAAGTACGTTCTATTTCGACTACAGCATCAATAAAATCAGCCAAACAACATGTAATGTAATTTGTGCTTGAACTTCAAGGAAAAATTACAGGTAAAAACCCTAACCACATTACTTTTATACAATCTTTAAGAATTCCTCTACAAATTTTCAGTGGATATGATACTTTATTCTTCTTCCACATTATTTTACCATTATAACTTATATATTTCCACAGAAATTTTATCACTAAGAGTTTATGTTAAAAGTACTAATGGCGATAAATAAAAAAGGATGTTCGAGTCTAGATAAAATATGTATTTTTTTGGGAAAAGACTAATAATTTTGCTACAAAGTTGTCACACAATTTTTTATTAGATAGTCTGTAGTATGTTGTATAACCTATTCCATCACCTCTAACAAATTTCAAAATTTATGGACAACTGAGGATGATCTGGATGCAGCCAGCCATTGACAAATATTTGTGATAACTGATATATATATATATATATATATATATATATATATATATATATATATATATATATATATATATATTTGCAATATTTAATTTAATTATACTTTCCTCATTCACTGGGAAATAATAAAACTGGTGTGTCTCAGCCTTCTTTATTTACACAGAGTAAATGTTATTTATAAAATAACAGTAACACATTAAAAATCAATAACATTTTTATTTTGTCAGTAATATTTATTTTCAGTTCCTGAATTTTATCATACATTGGAATAAATAGACTACAATTTGTGTCATAAATTATCAGTCCACCAAATTCGACATAAAGATTTAGTGAAGAAATTTTGGTTTCATATGGAAATATTAATATCTTTTTTTACAAAGATTCTTTCCAAATAGTTAAAACCAACACTAATTAAATAAAATGATATAGTTTTGGAGTAGTGTTTGCAACAATTTTTAGCTAGCTTAACACACGTACACTCTTTCTTTTTATAACCATATACATTTCCATAGTCATAACACAATTTTATTTCATTTCTTTCTCTGTCAGAATACAATTTATTACTTTTTAATATAACTTCTACAGTTGAAATGTTGTTTAAAGACCAACAGTGTCCTATAGCTAAAGTGTACACTTTTGAGAACTAATGAATTTCCAGTTAATTGAAATAGTCATTAGAGTTATTGCTAACAAATTAAATGACAAATTGAGATCGATAAATAAGAATTACGAAAGGAAATCAAAAAATAAACAGGGAAATCTTTTACATAATTCAGCTCAGTGTGTGATAGCTCGTCGAAGCAGATGTGGCAAAATGACATTAACTATCATTAATACTATTTTAGCGCCATGCTAGCTAAACTGTGAAAAACATCTCATTTATTTGTGTTCTAAGAGTCCAGATTAACCAAAATAAAAAGAATTTGTGAAAGTGTGTAAATAAGTTAAGGAGTATATTTGTAATGATTTTTGCTTTCAGTTTTTTTATTTGTCGATTTCTTTCTTGTTTTACTTTACTGAGAAATATTCAAAAACACCGAAACTATTACTCACAAATGATGTAACTTTTTAAAATATTTTGGACAAAATGATATAAATTTTTAACATATTTTCCAAGATTTTGCTGTAGTACATTTAAATTTTGATAATTGTCATGGAACAATGAATTCTTGAGTAAAGATGTGGCAAGAAATATTAATGAGAGAAATTATCAAAATAGGATCAAAAATATTGTAACATGCACAAGGTTTGCCACATAAGCATAAATGTTAAACATAATCATAAACTTTAATCATAAGTGTCAAACATAAAATAAACTTAAACTGTAAATTATTTATCTTTTTATGTTACTCAAATGTCAACGAAATATGATCGAGCAATCGTCAAACAAGATACACAAAACAGAAAGTTGGTTGAGCAATTAAAAGAAAAATTTTAAAAATGGCAGAAACGATTGACAACAGAGTATGAGAAATTTAAAGAGAAATGTCGACCTGATACTGATGCAAGTGTAAAAGTGAAAGAAGGAACTGAAGCTTTCAGGGAAATTGTTTTATAGGTATATAGAAGATATGTAGAAAAATTGAAAAACAAACTGATCATTACCATAAGGACTTATATGCTCATGGTTTTGAATAATTTGAAGATCCAGCACCAATTAATTATTGACTGAACGAATCAGAAATACTATACGTCTCAAATAAATATGATGAAGAAATCAAATATTTGCTTGAAATGTAAATGAATAAATATAAGTGAAAGAATGTGGAAAGATATTAATAATTGTAAAGCTACAGCTAGGGAATAAATCCTGTTGTAATGCTTATATGCATTGGTAAATTACCAATAAAATGTGATGGAGTTAATAAACTATTGGTGAAAAGAATATCAAGATACAGTTGGATTGAAGACTCTTTACATAAGAAACATATTACTATAAATGATTGTAACACAAAATTTCAGTATTCTGGTTTACCAAATTATGTCAATATATTACATGATTCAGCTAAACGTATATTTTGAAACATATCATAATTACTTTATATCAGGTAATGGTATTAAATGAATACCTTAATAACAGAAATATTTCACTCTTACTACCAAAATTAGCAACATAATTTTCAAATAATAAGACAATGTGCATAAGATCAACCAACAACTACAGAAAAAGCAGTTGAATATGTTTGGATGAACGATGTTAGAGACCTATTCGACAGATTAGTAACAGTTCATCATCAAGAATTATTTGAAAATAAATATTATCAAAATGAAAAAGTTAGTGTATAAAAAATGTAAATCTGCAGGTTTAATGATTTTATTATTGATAATATATTAGGTATATCTTATTTAATTAGATTTTTGAATAATTTATTTCAAAGATATTGGAGAAAATGAAAAATATGGTAAAGGATTAGTCAACCTATTAATTATCAAATTATCATTTCAAATAATTCTTTCTATATCTGATTATTGTCTTCGAGGAATATAATTAAAAGAATTATAAGCTCAAGGAGATGAAGAGATAAGTATATTAGATGAAACTTGTAAAAACACATTTTTAACTGATAATGAAGATTTTAAATCTACAAGTAATAAGCTAAAGAACATTATAAAAATGCAAGAGAAATAACATGTGCTGATGGTGCTTCATATATAGAAAAATTAGCTGCAATTGCAGTTAGAGGACTATTGCATGAAATAGGAAAATTAGGAATGAGATTAGAAAGTGGTATAATAGTTGAGGATTACCAAATTTTTATGACTTTTATCTCTAGGTAAATGAGTTATTTCAGCATTGATTATTCTTTGTCATTGAGTCGCACAACTGTTGCTAAATCGATTAAAATTAAACTTAGTAATGAAACACTATATAGTATTGATAATTTTGTATCTCAAGCTTTAAAATGGACAGGTAAACAAATTTTTGTAACCTTTCTTATAACTTTAGACAGATATGCTATGAAAAACATTATTGAATATTTAACAAAAGAGACAAAATGGTCAGGCTTAAATCAATGCGAGGGATGTTTTTTACCGATATTATTAGCAGGATGAAGAGCAACTGGTTCAATTGCTGGAAGAGCTGCAGCTATCATTAATCAATTCATGAGATAAAGAATTCGCTGAAAAAATTATGTCATTAGGAAAAAAAGGTTCAGTTTTTAAAAATGTTTGAAAAATTATTAATAAACATCCTAATTCATTAAGCAATTTTTATATACAAAAACTTAATAAAAGAACGAAAATATTACATTTTCAAGATTTATAATTACCTGATAAACCGAAATACGAGCTACATTGTGAGTGTGGAGCTGCCTATATAGGGGAAACAAGGATACCAGGTAGGATTCGCATAGTGGAACATGAACACTATGTGCGATTAGCACAGAATAATAAATCGGCGATAGCGGAACACTACCGTGCCTTTTTTCAGGACGCCCCAACGTAAAATTTGAGAGGCGATGAAATTATTAAGTGGCCTGACAACACCAGTAGAGAGGGCAGCTACATACTTCCGCCGTAATGACTGTCGGCAGTCCCTGTCCAACGGGCCACGAGCGGTCGCGGGGGACAGGCCTCACCGGGGACGGACGCGACAGCTTATCTATAGAGGGACTGTCGGAGCATTTCCGTGCACACTTGGAAGAACATGCCCACCAGAAATCAACCGCTGATTTGCTGACTGTCACTAATCACGGACAAGCAGGCTAGCTCATGAACAGCTTTCGTCATGAGTATCCCATTATATTAGCGGACTAATAAGGTTTCACCCTCCCAGAGGACGCCGCCTTATCGAAGGCCCCTTGAGTGCTGGGAGGAAAGGCTTGCGTGCTGCGATGAAGTCAAGAGCTGTGCCGGCGGTAGCATAGATACTGGCAGGGTCACCCAAACTGGAGTTGTCTTGACAGAAGCATCAGACGAAGTGTGTCCCACAACAAAGGTCAGGGAGAGCCTTAGAAGTGTGAAGTCAGTCTGTCTATGGAAGCAAACGCAACACAATCCCTGACGCTCCAGCTTAGGGATTCATCATGGGGCTGACGACTCCACATCGGAAAAACATACTGCTACGAAACTCAAAGACAGGAACAGCTGGACTGATGATACTGATGAACGAGCGGTGCAAGGAAAAGAACATGGTAAACGAAAAAATGATGTATACTTTACTACTTGGAATGTAGGAAATTTGAACAAACTAGGATCCCTACATGGACTGCAACAAGAGATGGAGATATACTCCATAGTAGTGGCAACAATCCAAGAGGTCAGATGGAAAGCAGATGGTATCATAAGAAATGGTAATTACACAATTCTTTGTAGTGGAGGGGACAGTGGTATAGTAGGTTCTACAGGCTTTCTTGTGGGCAATAAGTATAAAAAGCAGTCATAAATTTTTATCTTATAAATGAAAGGATGTGCGCTTTGAGAATGAGGGCCTACTTCTTCAACACCATTCTAGTATGTATGTATACAACTACAGAAGATGGCAAAGACGAAGTGAAAGAAGAGTTTTATGGTCGACTGGAACAGGAATTAGAAGATATACCAGGGCAATGTGTGAAGATAGTGATAGGCGACTTCAGTGCAAAAGTGAGAGACGAAGAAGCCGTTATAGAAACAATGGGAAATGAAATTACATGAGATGTCAAATAAAAATGGTTGAATAGTTACAAGAGTTTACAATGGGCAATGCAGTGATAGTGAAGAGTATGTGGCTACTGAGAAAGAACATAAGGAAAGCCGCATGGTGCTCGTCAGGTGCCTCTACTGTTAATCTAACTGACCATGTAGTATTTGACAGGATACATGCATCTGACATCCTTCAGGTTGATAGCATCAGAGGAGATCACTGCAACTCGGATCAATACATGGTAAGAGTGAAATACATACAATGCATAGCTGTCTTTGGATACAGAGGGAAGAGAAAAGTTCCACGAAGGTACAATGCTTCCATATTAAAAGGGAAGGGATAATCCGAGAGGTGTGAAACAGAACTACAGAAGAGGTTTGAGGATAAGAAAAGTTGGTCTGGGGCAAGCATATAAGGGGAGTTGAGTATGATGAAAGATGCTCCGCAAGAAACTGCAGAAGTAGCTTTAAGTACAGAAGAAATGGTGAAAAGGGCAGGATAGTTTGATGAAGACTGTAAAAAAGCGATGGAAGATAGAAATGAGGCAAGAAAGAAAATGATAAGCAGGGCAAAAAGGACTAATATAGAAAAATTCATTAAGAAATGGAAAGAGGCAGATGGAATTTGTGGAAGAAAGAAACGAGAATTAGAGAAAAAATGGATTATGGAGCAAGAGAAAAAATATGACGACCAAGAAGTAAGGCAACTCTACAACAGAGTCCAGGAATTGAAGAAATACTGTATTCTATAGAGATGAAGAAGGTAATTTTATAGAAGGAGAAGAACAGATTTTAGAGCAGTGGGCTTAATATTTCAGTGAGCTCCTGAAAAACAGGCGGCGGTTGTGGCCGATCGGTTCTAGGCTCTTCAGTCTGGTACCGCGCGACCGCTACGGTCGCAGGTTCGAATAGTGCCTCGAGCATGGGTGTGTGTGATGTCCTTAGGTTAGTTAGGTTTCAGTAGTTCTAAGTTCTAGGGGATTGATGACCTCAGATGTTAAGTCGCACTGTGCTCAGAGACATTTGAACCATCCTGAACAACATTACAGAGGAGAAGTACTGGAGGAAAGTGAAACAGACAGCATTCAACCATGGCAAAATGACTGTGAGGAGGAAATACCTGTACCCACACCAACAACAGAGAAAGTTAGAAAATTAGAAAAAAACCTAAAGCATAGTAAGGCTTCAGGTGATAATATTTCAGCAGATATGTCTAGCGGTGGAGGTGAACATCTGACATATCCATCAACTGATAGTTGGGATATGGGAAAAGGTAGTGATGCCAAACCAGTGGAACTTGGTCCGATTCATAAGAAGAAGGATACAAGCAATTGCGAAATTTACCGCGGTATCGCTTTAGTCAGTGTTGTATACGACGTATTAGCCGAAGTCATTATTGTAAGACTTGCTCCGCTTACGGAAGATGTACTTGGAGACTACCAGTGTGGGATCTGAAACGGCAGATCAACAGCTGACCAGATCTTCTCTATAAGGTAGATAATGGAAAAGCTTTATGAATGTAATAAGGATGTACATCACCTTTTTGTAGACTTCAAAAAGCCCTATGACAGAGTTTATAAGAAAACATTCTATTGAGCTCTAATGGAGATCAAATTCTCATATAAGCTAATCAGACTGGTAAGAATGACCCTCACCAGCCCAAAATTCCAAGTAAATGTGGAAGGAAAAATATCTAAAGAATTTGAGATCAGCCAGCGGTAACGACAGGGTGATGTATTATCCACACTACTCTTCAACACAAAGGTAGAGAGAGCGATACGAAGGGTGGAGACTCAAAGCCAAAGTGGCACCTTTTCTACCGTTCGGAACCAAAATTTAACATTTGCCGATGATGTATGTATGCTGCCTAGAATATTGAAGGAATTGGAAGAATGGCTTGGCAGACTAGATAAGAAGGTAGAACAGGGACTCCGAGTATATAACACCAAACGGCAGTATCTCTTTGTTTCCGGGAAAAATACTGTTTTTAGAGACAAATATACAAAGCTGAATGGAGGCAATTATGAGACATGTTAGAAATTCCATTAGCTGGGAGTCTGTCTTGGAGGATAACAGTACGAGAGAAGAAATAAGAGAAAGGTGGTTTGTGGGCCAAGATTAAGATCATTCAGTAACGTAGCATATGCAGAAAATCGAAGGTTACTGTCTATCGAAGACTCATAAGGCCGGTGGTAATATATCGCTCAGAACCATGGACAATGACGGTAGTAGAAGAGGATTGCTTGAGAAGATGTGAGAGGTAGATGTTAAGAAAGATTTTTGGAGCTGTGAGTAAGGTGGGGCAATGGAGAATACGGAGAAACGGGGAAATGGAAGAACTGTACAGTCATGCTGACTTAGTGACAGAAATCAAGTGGAACAAACTGAGATGGCTTCACCATGTACAGCGAATATCGGAGGACAGATCTGTCAAGAACGTCTACAGAGAAAGCCCAG
This sequence comes from Schistocerca gregaria, assembly GCF_023897955.1. Lineage (NCBI taxonomy): Eukaryota > Metazoa > Arthropoda > Insecta > Orthoptera > Acrididae > Schistocerca > Schistocerca gregaria. The sequence continues at coordinate 283,534,917 of NC_064931.1, read as the reverse complement.
GTGGCAGAAGGTGCATGGGGAGCGCCAGGAAACGATGGCTGGAGGACGTGCAAAATTATCCTAGGAAGAAGGATGTGAGAAGATGGACGAAGGAGCAGAAGATCGTCAAGATTGAGCTGTGATCATCATAGAGGTCAAGCTCCCACGTTGGCTGTAGCACCAAGGAGTAAGCAAGTAATAGTTTCACAAATGTGATGTAACGACAACGATAGTCTGTAGTAAACACAGGTACCTTTCCCCACCAAAATCAGTCTTCCCTGATGAAAGCCATTTGAATACGGTCAGAGTGTTGGTTTTACAATTTATAATAAAAGTATGTTATAGGATCATGCGGTAAAGTGTTGGTTTTACAGTCTATAATTAAAGTATTTTATTCAATAGCGTGGTTCCACCTCCAGAAAAACTTTAATAACATACTAAATGAAGTTGGATCAAAATTTATTCATGTATAACTAGTTGTGAAATAAATAAAAATTTACTAATATCGTGTCAATAAAAGCATAACTTAATAGGTTGAAAATTCCTTGAACTCGCTAGATCTCACTCCAAGTGAGAATGTTTGGAGTATAACAGGCAGGACCCTCCAACCTGGGAGGGATTTTTGCTATCTAATGCACCAGCTGGACAAAATATGGTACGATATCCTTCAGAAATACATCCAGAAACTCTCTCAATAAATGCCCAGTCGAATAACGGCTTCCATAACAGCCACAGGTGGGCAACACTTTATTAACTTGTTGAATTTGTGAAGCTCTTTCTCTTGATCACTTATCAATTTTGTCAGAGATTGTGAACATTTGTTTGTCCATACATGAACATCACATCTACCGATTTCCGTCCCATTCCCCGGAAAATTCTTTTGCCATGCGTCTTTTTTTAACTCTTTTTATTCTTAGACTATATGTACTGGCGACTTGTGAGCAAATTTAGATGCAGTCTCTCAGCTTATTTCTCGGCAACATATGTCTGCTGCGGCGTCTGCTTAGGTAGTTTCCTTGGCCGACATTCTTTGAGGAGATGGCAGCATCAGCCAATTAGGAGACAGGACGCCCGCTAGGAGTCCTTTTCCATATTTTTGAAGAGGAAACTGCTTTCTTTTTCGTTCGAGGTGTAGCTGGAATGATAGTGCATTTTTCTTGGCGTGTGCTATTAAAAGTGGATACATTTAAGTGTATGGTGAAGCAGAGAGAGAGGGAGAGATGCTGCAGCAGGAAGAGCATTCGGCCACCGCTTCCAATAACAGTGCCACATCCGATTAACCATGACGACCCTGCGTATGAGCGGGAAAAACGGCACAAGAAAAAGAAGGAAGGAAGAAAGAGAGAGGGAGAGAAAGAGAAAGAGAGAGAGTGTGTAATATATAAATACAGCAAATGGGTTAGTGTTAGTGAAATGGTGGATGAAGATAAATAGCTCCTCTCATGCAACTATTTTGGTTCAGAAGGTAATACAATTCTACAACTAAATATTTTCCAAGCCCCACTGGACGGGCGAGATTTTCTAGGTACCGAAACTGCGGCAAAGCAGAGAGACACTCGCGGCGACGATGAAAGGGGAGGGAGGGGGCAGTTTCCGTTCTCTTCACGAGCGATATTTGGTCTGGGATCTGGTTTAGTACGACAGTATTTCGTTTAACAAATAGACTTTCCATCCTCTATGCTTTTTGGAATGTACGTTATTGAGCAGCGCTTTTTGTGACTGCACTGGAGGGAACCATATGCCTTACATAAACTCAGTGGGTTTATACTGTATATAATCCTCGTATTAATAACTATAAAGTTATTTCAAATTAATTCCTTTCATCAGTTTTATTAAATAAAGTAGCAATTGCAGTAACAAATAGCCATGATTCGCTGCACACATATTTCGTGTAGAAGTAACTAAATAAATATTCTCATGCTTTTAGTTCAATCGATAGTTCAAACAGAAGCACTTCTGATGACGTTGATTGCACAGTCAGTAAATATTATTTTTGATTTGTAGCCTATTCCAGATCACAGAGGGTAAGTTTGTCAGGAAATCTGCAGGAGATCAACAACTTCGTCATCCTGATACGATGTTTTAGGATACATATCATTACCAGATCACAAGAATGAAGTACATTAAATCTATGAAAGAATGAATACACAATGTTGGGCAAATATCCTGCTGATTACGTGAAAACTAAAAGTGTTCGTGGGTTTTGATATTGTGACGAAAAGAGTGTAAGTTACTCAATGGTCAGTAGTGAAAAATTTCAGATGCTAAAGAAAAATCCGTTGCTCTGAAGTGATTCTATGATGAACCGCACATGGAAGTTGTCACGTTGCATGATATTACTTTTCTTGTGCGTTACTCATTTTGGAAGACGGGCAACTTTTATTCGAAAGTTAGTGATTACTGAGGGAAGCAGGATAAGTACACTACACTTGCTTACATAACTTAAAAGGAGAAAATAACTTTCGCATTATGTGTCACTGGCAAGTAACAAAGCTTGATGAAACTGGGACCATACATAGAAAGAACTGCTGCAAAATAATACAGAAGGTAACAGAAAGAAATACGCTATAATTATGCTGGAGACATCGTGATTTTAAATAGTCACTGGATATCACAGAATGCGAGAAATGGTCCTTAATAGGTGTATAATCAACACAGACGGCAATACATGCTCTGCAGTTTGCTCCCATGGTGTGCGAAAGGTTGATAAGGAGTTCTGCTGCTCGGACGTTCCGTTCCCTCATCAGAGCGGTTGATAACTGCTGGATGGTCGTTGGTATATGAGGGCGAACTACAGTGAGTCTCCACAGTGCATCCCACACGTGTCCGGTCGATTTTAAAATGGAGAAACGGGGAGACAGTCTGTTCATCTTCCAGTTTCAAGAGCACCCTGTACCGTGTACAAAGACCTGGAGGTCAGTACACCAATGTGAAATTATCTTGTGCTCCCTGCCGCCGTTGGATAAGCAGCTGCAGCAGCAAGTCGTATAACCCTAGCTTACTTGTTTGTTAGATAGTTTAATTAATTTCTTTGCGTGTTTTTGGGTACTTGCATTGTTTAATTCATATATTTCGGGAGTATTATAGTATTTGAGGGTTGTAGCATCGCGCCTTAGTACCTGAATAGTGTAAATTCGCGTAGTCGTCTGTCTTCTGTTTTTGTTTTGAACGGCCAGTGTCGGTTGGTCACAGCCATTGTGCTCCCTGCCGCCGTTGGATAAGCAGCTGCAGCAGCAAGTCGTATTGCCCTAGCCTACTTGTTTGTTAGATAGTTTAATTAATTTCTTTGCGTGTTTTTGGGTACTTGCATTGTTTAATTCATATATTTCGGGCGTATTATAGTATTTGACAGTTGTAGCATCGCGTTTTAGTGTTTAATTCGTAGATTCTTATTTAAATTGCGTGTGAGTTTCGTATAGGAGGTGCAATTTCGAGTTTTAGTTACTGTAATCGTAAATTCAGCAGATTGTAGTGCAGTGGTTAGACATTTGTACAGGTTAGTTGATACATTCTTTGCGTGTTTCGCTTGCGTTATCTAGGCACGGACTCGTGTTTCCGTAACTGTTGTTCAACATCGATTAGAATGGACAGGGACTGCGATTGCTGTGTTCGGATGACGGCTGACTTGGCATCCCTTCGCTCACAGCTGCAATCGGCGCTGACTTCGGTCGCGCAGCTTGAGGCTGTTGCCAATGGGCACCACTGTGCGGAGCCGGATTTGGGTATCACGGGGATGTCAACCTCGTCCCGTCTGTCCCCAGATCGGTCTGCCGCTGTGGTTGCCCCGGTTGCTGCCCGCAGTGGGGCTGAGCCCTCGCCTGTGGTTGATTGGGAGGTCGTTCCAAGGCGTGGCAGGCAGCGAAAGGCGTCGCCGGAGGCTGATCAGAAAGCCTCCTCGGTGCGTCTGACAAACCTGTTTCAGGCACTGTCTCTGGCTGAGCCAGATGCAGCTGCCTGCCCTGTTTCAGAGGATCATTCTCAGCCTTCAAGGTCCGGGCAATCGTAGAGGGTGGGCTTACTGGTAGTTGGGAGCTCCAATGTTAGGCGCGTAATGGGGCCCCTTAGGGATACGGCGGCTAAGGAGGGGAAGAAATCCAGTGTGCACTCCGTGTGCATTCCGGGAGGAGTCATTCCTGATGTGGAAAGGGTCCTTCCGGATGCCATGAAGAGCACAGGGTGCAGCCAGCTGCAGGTGGTGGCACATGTCGGCACTAATGACGTGTGTCGCTTTGGATCTGAGGAAATTCTCTCTGGATTCCAGCGGCTATCTGATTTGGTGAAGGCTGCCGGTCTTGCTTACGAGATGAAGGCAGAGCTCACCATCTGCAGCATCGTTGACAGAACCGACTGCGGACCTTTGGTGCAGAGCCGGGTGGAGGGTCTGAATCAGAGGCTCAGACGGTTTTGCGACGGTATTGGCTGCAGATTCATTGACTTGCGCCATAGGGTGGTGGGGTTTCGGGTTCCGCTGAATAGGTCAGGAGTTCACTACACTCAGCTGGCGGCTACACGGGTAGCGGAGGCTGTGTGGCGTGGACTGGGCGGTTTTTTAGGTTAGAAGGCCTCGGGAAAGTGCGGGATGGGCTGCAATGTCAAAGGGTGCTTGGCAATTACAGGACGTGCTTGGATCAAGGAACAGTCGGAATTATAGTTGTAAATTGTTGTAGTTGCGCTGGAAAAGTCCCTGAGCTTCAAGCGCTAATAGAAAGCACAGAAACTGATATCGTTATATGTACAGGAAGCTGGCTAAAGCCTGAAATAAGTTCTGCAGAAATTTTTACGAAGTCTCAGGCGGTGGTCAGGAAAGATAGATTAGGCAGAATTGGTGGTGGAGTGTTTGTGTCTGTCAGTAGTTGTTTATCTTGTAGTGAAGTCGAAGTAGATACTCCGTGCGAATTGGTATGGGTGAAGGTTATACTTCACAGCCGAATTAAGTTAATAATTGCCTCCCTCTACCGACCCCCAGATTCCGATGATACAGTTGCGGAACAGTTCAGAGAAAGTTTGAGTCTCGTAACAAATAAATACTCCACTCATACGGTTATAGTTGGTGGGGTCTTCAACCTACCCTCGGTATGTTGGCAAAAATACTTGTTCAAAACCGGTGGTAGGCAGAAAAAGTCTTCCGAGATTGTCCTAAATGCTTTCTCCGAAAATTATTTCGAGCAGTTAGTCCACGAACCCACGCGAATTGTAAATGGTTGCGAATACACACTTGACCTCTTAGCCACAAACAATCCAGAGCTGATAGAGAGCATCATGACTGATACAGGGATTAGTGATCACAAGGTCATTGTAGCTAGGCTCAATACCATTTCTTCCAAATCCATCAGAAACAAACGCAAAATGATTTTTTTTTAAAAAGCGGATAAAGTGCCACTAGAAGCCTTCCTAAAAGACAATTTCCATTCCTTCCGAACTGACTATGCGAATGTAGACGAGATGTTGCTCAAATTCAAAGATATAGTAGCAACAGCAATTGAGATATTCATACCTCATAAATTGGTAAGAGATGGAACGGATCCCTCGTGGTACACAAAAAAGGTCCGAACGCTGTTGCAGAGGCAACGGAAAAAGCATGCGAAGTTCAGAAGAACGAGAAATCCCGAAGATGGGCTCAAATTTACAGACGCGCGAAATTTGGCACGTACTTCGATGCGAGATGCCTTTAATAGGTTCCACAACGAAACATTGTCTCGAAATTAGGTAAAAAATCCGAAGAAATTCTGGTCGTATGTAAAGTACACAAGCGGCAAGACGCAGTCAATACCTTCACTGCGCAGTGCCGATAGTACTGTTATCGACGACTGTGCCGCTAAAGCGGAGTTATTGAACGCAGTTTTCCGAAATTCCTTCACCAGGGAAGACGAATGGAATATTCCAGAATTTGAAACACGAACGTCTGCTAGCATGAGTTTCTTAGAAGTAGATACCTTAGGGGTTGCGAAGCAACTCAAATCGCTTGATACGGGCAAGTCTTCAGGTCTAGATTGTATACCGATTAGGTTCCTTTCAGATTACGCTGATATTATAGCTCCCTACTTAGCACTCATATACAACCGCTCGCTCACCGATAGATCTGTACCTACAGATTGGAAAATTGCGCAGGTCGCACCAGTGTTCAAGAAGGGTAGTAGGAGTAATCCATTTAACTACAGACGTATATCATTGACGTCGGTTTGCAGTAGGGTTTTGGAGCATATACTGTATTCAAACATTATGAATCACCTCCAAGGGAACGATCTATTGACACGTAATCAGCATGGCTTCAGAAAACATCGCTCTTGTGCAACGCAGCTAGCTCTTTATTCGCACGAAGTAATGGCCGCTATCGACAGGAGATCTCAAGTTGATTCCGTATTTCTAGATTTCCGGAAAGCTTTTGACACCGTTCCTCACAAGCGACTTCTAATCAAGCTGCGGAGCTATGGGGTATCGTCACAGTTGTGCGACTGGATTCGTGATTTCCTGTCAGGAAGGTCGCAGTTCGTAGTAATAGACGGCAAATCATAGAGTAAAACTGAAGTGGTATCAGGTGTTTCCCAGGGAAGGGTCCTTGGACCTCTACTGTTCCTGATCTATATAAATGGCCTGGGTGACAATCTGAGCAGTTCTCTTAGACTGTTCGCAGATGATGCTGTAATTTACCGTCTAGTAAGGTCATCCGAAGACCAGTATCAGTTGCAAAGCGATTTAGAAAAGATTGCTGTATGGTGTGTCAGGTGGCAGTTGACGCTAAATAACGAAAAGTGTGAGATGATCCACATGAGTTCCAAAAGAAATCCGTTGGAATTCGATTACTCGATAAATAGTACAATTCTCAAGGCTGTCAATTCAACTAAGTACCTGGGTGTTAAAATTACGAACAACTTCAGTTGGAAGGACCACATAGATAATATTGTCTGGAAGGCGAACCAAAGTTTGCGTTTCATTGTCAGGACACTTAGAAGATGCAACAAGTCCACTAAAGAGACAGCTTACACTACACTCGTTCGTCCTCTGTTATAATATTGCTGCGCAGTGTGGGATCCTTACCAGGTGGGATTGACGGAGGACATCGAAAGGGTGCAAAAAAGGGCAGCTCGTTTTGTATTATCACGTTATAGGGGAGAGAGTGTGGCAGATATGATACACGAGTTGGGATGGAAGTCATTACAGCATAGACGGTTTTCGTCGAGGCGAGAGCTTTTTACGAAATTTCAATCACCAACTTTCTCTTCCGAATGCGAAAATATTTTGTTGAGCCCAACCTACACAGGTAGGAATGATCATCAAAATAAAATAAGAGAAATCAGAGCTCGAACAGAAAGGTTTAGGTGTTCGTTTTTCCCGCTCGCTGTTCGGGAGTGGATTAGTAGAGAGATAGTATGATTGTGGTTCGATGAACCCTCTGCCAAGCACTTAAATGTGAATTGCAGAGTAGTCATGTAGATGTAGATCTTGCTCCATACCATAGCACGTTGTACACCAAAACCATCCTGTTCAACAATGTTCCAGGATTATTTACGTACTCTCTTGCGGCTAGAAGAGGGAACACCGAGGAACATGATCGCACATTGTCCTTTTCTTGGACCAGGTGTTGTAGTGTTAGCGGAGGAGGGGGGGGGGGGGAGCATAACAGAGGAGTAACATCCAAATCTTTGAACAAGGCAAACTCACCAGTCAATGTTACTGTGAGACTGATCTGCTTCGCTACGTGCATCATTTCAGGGGTGCATTCGGCACTGGCTTCATTTTTGTGGATGACAATGCGCGACGGCATCGGACTGCACAGCCGGTGGAGGAGCTCTTGGGACGAGAGGATATATAGCAATAGGACTAGCCATCCTTTTCCCCTGACTTAAATCCCATGGAGCACGTGTGGGATGCATTGTGAAGACGTGCTGCTGCACGTCCATGTGCTGCAACGAGCATCAAGGAGTTTCCAGCCGAGCTGATGGTGAAATGGAATGCTGCAACGGTCCTACCCTCTAATATACTACTGATTACCGAATCTGTTAACGTATACTAAATAACTTGGAAATAATCTCTAAAGAACAATTCCCCAAATACCTCAGTCCGAGATTAAAACTGCAAATATCTCTAGTACCCTTAAGAAAACTGTAGACTCGTTACACTTATTTACACACAGTAGACCAGAAAACTTTTGTTGCTTAGTTCCTGAATAATGACACTAATGAGATATAATTTAGAAAAGCCTACAGTCACCAACCATATAAAAACTAGACAACTACAGTGTGTCCTGACTGTGACCTGGCTAAGAAATAGATTATTAGAGTCCGAAAACCCAGCACACTGTGCAATGACCGTTTTAATTTCACTCATTTTACACCAATATCATTTACTACCTGCTCATGAACTTCTTATTCAAAACTCCACTTCACTAGCACAACGCAGCAAGCTCAGCTTAAACAGGATCAGTTACTCACCTTAAATGACTGCACCAAGAAACCTGAAATTACTATACTTTCTAAGTGTCGTTTTTAGTAAGAAAGTATTGCAGTGTCTGAGACTAGATTTACTGTTAAGACTTCTTGAGAGAAACAATAATTCAGTGTACAAAATAAACTTTAACTCCTAGGCTTTAAAGGCAAATTTATCTTTACTAAAACAAATCATTTGTTCCTAAATTCTGCTATGAGATCAAGAAACTAACTTTGCCTTACTGCAGAGTCTGGGTACTTTGTTTCGTAGTGACTTGATAGTAGCTGCCTTTCTCTCAGTTTGCAACTGCTGTTATGAATGTTAGAGAAAAGCTGCACATAATCTAGCATCATGTAGTGCTGCTTCTATAATGTGACGTGTAATAAAGCTGTATAGATGCATACATTCGCTATATGAAATCCTGGCACTAAGTATTGAACTGGTAGAAATGAATATTATTTCAGTAACGTTCTGAACCACATCAAGTTATCACAGTATAAATATTTTGATTAAACTGCAGCTTGTTACTAGCGTTATGAACTAGAAACGTTATACGCAATCCTTTAATTCATTACTTAATATTTTTCATATTATTACAACTAAGATGGATTTGCACAATCTGTTCGAACATATATACACTCCTGGAAATGGAAAAAAGAACACATTGACACCGGTGTGTCAGACCCACCATACTTGCTCCGGACACTGCGAGAGGGCTGTACAAGCAATGATCACACGCACGGCACAGCGGACACACCAGGAACCGCGGTGTTGGCCGTCAAATGGCGCTAGCTGCGCAGCATTTGTGCACCGCCGCCGTCAGTGTCAGCCAGTTTGCCGTGGCATACGGAGCTCCATCGCAGTCTTTAACACTGGTAGCATGCCGCGACAGCGTGGACGTGAACCGTATGTGCAGTTGACGGACTTTGAGTGAGGGCATATAGTGGGCATGCGGGAGGCCGGGTGGACGTACCGCTGAATTGCTCAACACGTGGGGGGTGAGGTCGCACGAATGCACGCCAAGACCGTAGGATAATACGCAGTGCCGTAGGGGACCGCACCGCCACTTCCCAGCAAATTAGGGACACTGTTGCTCCTGGGGTATCGGCGAGGACCATTTGCAACCGTCTCCATGAAGCTGGGCTACGGTCCCGCACACCGTTAGTCCGTCTTCCGCTCACGCCCCAACATCGTGCAGCCCGCCTCCAGTGGGGTCGCGACAGGCGTGAATGGAGGGACAAATGGAGACGTGTCATCTTCAGCGATGAGAGTCGCTTCTGCCTTGGTGCCAATGATGGTCGTATGCGTGTTTGGCGCCGTGAAGGTGAGCGCCACAATCAGGACTGCATACGACCGAGGCACACAGGGCCAACACCCGCCATCATGGTGGGGAGCGATCTCCTACACTGGCCATACACCTCTGGTGATCGTCGAGGGGACACTGAATAGTGCACGGTACATCCAAACCGTCATCGAACCCATCGTTCTACCATTCCTAGACCAGCAAGGAAACTTGCTGTTCCAACAGGACAATGCACGTCCGCATGTATCCCGTGCCACCCAACGTGCTCTAGAAGGTGTAAGTCAACTACCCTGGCCAGCAAGATCTCCGGATCTGTCCCCCATTGAGCATGTTTGGGACTGGATGAAGCGTCGTCTCACGCGGTCTGCACGTCCAACACGAACGCTGGTCCAACTGAGGCGCCAGGTGGAAATGGCATGGCAAGCCGTTCCACAGGACTACATCCAGCA